>NC_046309.1:2500000-3750000 GCF_004115265.2 Rhinolophus ferrumequinum
TAAGAGTATCTATATAAAAAAGCTTTGTAAATCAGCAAATTATTGGAAAAAATAAGCAGTTAAGCATATGGGAACCCCCTTATCGTTAGGCAGCGTGAAATTCCTTTACATGACATATCTACTTTACAGGATCAGTGGAACAGAATACATATTCTAGGGTTCCTGTGCAATCTTTTATAAAAGAGAAATGGCCAACACACAATGAAAGTAACGGACGTAGAAAATGTAGGCATTTTCACTTGTGTTTAAGATTCTGCAGCCCGTTTAGGGAAGACACAGGTGTCTTGACTTCTGCCAGGGTTCTTTTCACTGAGCCTGACGGGCTATCTATGCCCAGAAAGAAAGGAAAACCTGAATAATTATCACTACCCTTCATGTTTGGGAGTTGCCAATCTGTGGCCGAAGAAGCCACACAACACCCGCTGTTTCTTCTCTACTAAACATGCCCCAAGCACCTAGTTTTAAAAACATAAGTTTGACTCTTTCTGCTTTTCTAAGTCATATTAACTTGAAGCCACAATGAGTTGCCATTTCACACCCATTAAAATTGCTATAATAAAAAAGTCAGATAGTACCCGGTGTTGGCAAGGATGTGGAGAAACGGGGACCCTCATTCACTGCTGCTGGGAGTGTGACATGGTGCAGCTGCTGTGGAAAAGTCTGGCACGTCCTCAAAATGTCAGACGAAAGAGAAGTGAAAGCGAATGCCCACCAAAAACTTGCACGCAAATGCTCAGAGCAGCATTGTGTATAGGATGGGCAAAGGGGGAAATAAACCGATTGTCCATGTGGCAAAGAATGAATCAACAATGTGGTCTAGCCCCACAATGGAGTATTATTCAACCACGAAAGGAACGACTACGCAGCCACACTGCCACATCGAGGAATCTTACCCCCAGTTTACGCTGACTGAAAGAAGCCAGTTACAAAAGGCTACATGTTAGATGGTTCCTGTTACATGAAGTGTCCAGCTTAGGTAAATCTAGAGAGACGGAAGAAAAGTGATTGGTTAGGACTGGATACGGGAGAGAGGGCTGGGGTAGAGGGAGGGGTCGGTGCTGGCTGAGGGTGGGGAGTGTAAGGACTGATGGCTCGAAGGACGCCTTTCTTTCTGAGTGATGAAATGCTCTAAAATTAGATTAAGGTAATGGCTGCACACCTCTGTAAACATGCTAAAAATTATTGAATTGTAAGTTGTAAATGAGTGAACATTTTTTAATGAAAATTATATCTTAATAAAACTGTCTTAAAAAGATCTGAGGGAAAAATAAGTAAAAGGAATCCTAAAAGGATTCTGCACTTAGAAGATTTTTAAGTTTTAATTTAAAGAAACTAAAATTGGAAATAAAAGGCATTATGGGTATAGTTATGTAATTTAAAAACATGAAAGGCCAATTATGTCAAAAGATTGGCTAACAAATGTACATTTAAATTTTTTTAGTATGACTAAAACATTTATGATAACATCTTATTTAACTAATATTATTTAAGGTAAATCCATCTTCTTATATATCTTTTTTCTTGTAAGTTGTCTGGCTTACAATATTTGCCTATTTTCCCCTGTTGGTCTATTTATTTTTTTCTTGTATTGATTTCCATGACTTTTTTGCATTAAGAAAATTGACCCTTGATATGTGTCTTAAGGAACATGTTCACCATTTGTTGTTTAACTCTAAACTTAATAGTATAAATTTTTTATAAATATATTTCAAGTATTTTAATGCATCAAGATTGACTCTTGACTTGTGGAGATAGTAGGGAAGAAAAACAAACCTGTCTCCTATGAGAAAACATTCTAGGCATTATTTAGGTACAACGTCGCAAAACCAAACAAAAACCCAGAGTTTGAGTTGAGAATTAGCCGGGGCTGTTTTGTGAACTCAGCCCAGTCTGAGCGAAGTGAAGGTGAAGGTCAATTACAGACCAGTAGGTGCTGTTGACGGTGAGAGGCTCATAATTCAAAACGTAGCGTTGAGATGCTGGAGGGGAAGCTGGTATCACATCTGACTCTGATGCGAACCAGCCAATGTCTGAGCAAAGGATGGAGGCTTTCAAGGCTTCTCTGAGCTTCGGTGCATCATAGACTCTATTAAAGTTACAGGTCCTCCTCTCCCTTCCATTCCCCTCCCCTCGTCTCCTTTTCCCCTCCCCTCCTTCTGTACTTTATTTCATCTTTTCCAACTGCATCTACTATAACTCCAGCCTGACTGTTTCTAAGTTTTCTGCCTCTTCTCATCTTCATCTTCCCTCTTATTTCTCAAGTCCAAACTGAGTGACGTGTGGCAGCTTCAGCCACTACCCTGAAATCCAGAGCCGTGACAGGCTCTGCAGGGATGCAGATGAACAAAGTCAAGCGTGAGAGCAGATGTGGCACCTTTCCCTCACCTTTTCCCGTGTAAGTTCCCCGCCACTGCTCATTGTATTTTAGTTCTTGGGATTCTCCTGAGAGATCCATCTTCTCAGATACAACAAAATGTGGGGAAGGAAAAATAAACTGACAGCTCTGATTGCACCATCATCCCAGCATTTTACCTGTCTATACCACTATGAGACTTGGACGTAATAAGAAATAGATATTTGGTGTCGGCCCCCATTTCCTAGCACTGAGTTCTGAAAACACTTGTCATTTCCTGAGCAATGGGGGTGCTAGGAGCAGCTTTTGTTCCGACATTTGGGCTTTGACCCTGGTTCCTGACACAGAGCTCTTAGTTCCCTGGAGATTTCTGGGTGACAGGAGTGTGTCTTCTGTTGTAATGAGGTGACTCTGGGTGGGACCTGCCATGATTTAGAACCTTAGAACTTTCTGCCCGCCGCGCATCCTCTGTGCAGAGAGAGGCTGAGTTAATAACCACACCTGCGTGAGGAAGCCTCCATAAAGAACTCCAACTGAAGGGGTCTGGAGAACTCCCCGGCTGATGACGCTCGGGGGTCCTGGGAGGGAGATGTGCCAGGAGAGGGCATGAAGCTCTGCCCGCCTCCCCAGGCCTTGCCCCATGCACCTCCTCATTTATCACAGCGTTCCACGGGTACCCGGTATAAGGAACCAGTAAATACAAGTAATGTGTTTCCCTGAGGTCTGTGAGCCATCCTACCAAATTATTGACCCTGAGAGGAGGTCGTGGACAGAGGTGTGGGTCACCCACGGGGCCACAACCTGCTGTTGGCATCTGAGGTGGTGGCGCTGAGCCCTTACCCTGTGGGGTCTGTGCTCACTCCAGGGAGACAGTGTCAGAACTGAAGGAAACTGTGGGCTGTGCAGTTGGGTCCAGAGGTGGGAGAGCTGGTTGGTGTGGAGAAAACTCCCACATGTGTGGGGACAGAACTGCTGTGTGTGTCGGGAAGGAAAAACACTTGTTTCCTTGTACAGCCTTTTCTTTGAAGGAGCGCTACACCAAATTGTCCTTTGGGGTACGCTATCTGTCTACCTTGAAGAGTTCAATTAAAAAAAATAAAAACAGTCCTATGAAATCAGTTTAACGACGTCCCCTGGCGCCTTCTTGCTCGCGTTGCCACAAAGTTGCTTTTGATGCGTTGACTCGTCTTTAACTCAGTCCTGGTCAGGGATCCGCTTCACCTGGCCAGGTGCTGGAGCGCTGCCTGCGGGGTCACGTGTACAATGACCTGCGGGCACTTCCCTCAGCTGTGTGGAGCCCACAGCTCAGTGGAGAAGCTTCGGGCAACCTTTATCTCAAACCCAACTCCTGGCTTCTTATCAACTCCTGTTTACTGTAACTTCACCAAAACTTTCTTCCTTACCCAACTTGGCAGGGCCGTTTGGGGGATGCCATGTATCTTTTGGATATGCCAGATGCACTAGAGAATAATGGTTACGTGTGGATGATCGATTTCTATTTACTTATATTAAGCCATTAGCCAGATACCATGTTTCCCCGAAAATAAGACTTATATTATATTTTACTATAATATAAGACCGGGTATAATATAATATAATATAATATAATATAATATAATATAATATAATATAATATAATATAATATAATATAATACCAGGCCTTATATTAATTTTTGCTCCAAAAGACGCATTAGAGCTGATGGTCCAGCTAGGTCTGATTTTCGGGGAAACACGGTAGATCTCACTTACAAAGTGGAGCTATGCAGAAAGTTTTCATTTTGAGACTGAAAATTGGATTAACTATAATGTTCAGTATTTTTACAGCAAGGGCTCCATTTTTGTAGGTGAACATTATAAATACATTTATGGCTTGTGATAACTGTTGTTATTAATAATATTAATCCCATTGCCTTGAATTTATGTAATTATTTCCTTCTAATACAGAAAATTAATTAACCTAAAAGTTTCTAAGTGTCTGCATATGATTTAAAAAGAAGCATTATCTGTGATAACCGACTAGGAACATTTAGCAAATGGCAAAATAGCGGGAGAGACCATAATTGCCACGTCTGATATGGGGAAGGATAATGAAAATCCAATTTTGTCACACCTGCGACTTTACTAAACCTCCCAGTAATGCTCTTAAAAATAACCATCGTCTACATAATTAACACAGGGACAGGCAGCACAGAGCATTAGTGCATTTCTCCTGGCATTGTCTGGATGTTAAGTGTGTGCCTGAGGGTCTCTCTGCCAAAGGTTAAACTGTCAGCTGTTTTAGGGGCTGAGAAAAGAAGGAATGAGGCAGGATGTTCTCTAAATAGTCGAGAAGGCCTGGGAGCTATAGGGTGTGGTTTATAGACGACCAAGTGTCCCTGCAGGAAGGAGACGGTGCCTTCACACCAAAGGCAGGGAAGTTCAATGAAGGGACATTTTTAAAGGTGCCGGCAAGATTTGGGAAAACCAACTTTTTGTGCAGTACCCCGGGCTACTGATTGGGGAGCCATTCCCCATCTTAGGCTTGAAGGGGCTAGAGGTGGGGAGCAGAGGCTGCACCCCAGGAAGAGTGGCTGCAGGCAGAGACTGCCTGACAGTTGGGGAGGAGATGCTGGGACCTCGGGTCCCTCTGCCCCCCACCTCCTGCAGGCGCCTCCCACTGTAGTCAGAAGCCACAGGGCAAGGATGCCAGCCATGCCAGCCAGCCTCCTGAGGCACTGAGATGGGGGAGAAGATGAGAGGCACTGGTAAGAGGGGTGCCTTGTACAGCCCCACGTCCTCCGACACAGTGGCCCTCACATGACAAGCTAGAAGCACCTCACAGGTAGGGCTTCCGGAGGAGCAAATCGTCCTTGGAAATAAATACCTGACACACCAACGATACAACCATGTGAAGCCTCTCTTGTCCTCTGGGGGCGGCCAAAGAATGCACGGGAAGCAGGAGGCTGAGAAGCATCCGTCTTGGGCAAGCACAGAGCTGCCCTAGAGAAAAGGACGTGCGCATCCAGCCCCTCTGTTCTCCCTTCACACGGGCGGGTGGGGTGGGGACTGTCCCATCCCGTTGCTGCAGGAGCACCACCCGCCTGGGGAGACTCCCCCAAACTTGGGCACCACAACCTTGTCCCTGGGGGCTGTCAGCATCTGTGCCGTGTCTTTCCCACAGATTTGGTGACCACGCACCTACAGTTAATCAGTTCATTCTGATTCTGTCGAGTCTCTTTCAACTGATCGCACAGAAAACTATCTCATTGTGTTTAAGCAAGAAGGGAAGGGAGAAAGAGAAGAAGAAACAACTCAAAGCAAGAACCCCTAACTCAGGCCCTGCTGAGGGACTGTCCCTGACACTGGCCTTAGAAGATGTGCGTTAACGACTGATTAGAATGAGATGGAACACACACATCTGTGTGCAAATGGTGCTTAAAAGAAATATCACATCATCACAAGTTTGGAGCGAGAGAGAACCTTTGCGTCAACTGAGAACTCAATTTATATTTTTATACAATCAGTGTACCTTGCGAACCTGCTCTCCATTTATACAAAGGACGACCTACCTTGGTCACAACTGAACTGTCACACATTCCAAATATGCGGGACTCTTCCCAGGGAGGTCTCAGTCCTCTGCAGGTCTGATCGGAATTATACCAGGCAAACCAAACCTTTCTAACGTCTCCACAGCCATATTTTTTATAAGAAACGATGCCAGGTAAATGCTTATATGCAAACCACATAATTAGTCTCAATATAATATCTACTTTGCATGCTCTTCAGGTTAACGGATGTCTTAATACTGCATGAATGGTGATGCTAGCTGGCGTCGAATGAAAAACACATCATCCCAAATGGCTCAACGTTCAAAGTGTATCCCCAAGCGTGTTTTGGTAGAAGAACCATGGCTTTGGTCCAACGTCACAGCCAGAAAGCTGTGAGCAGGGGCCAGGCAGAGAGGACATTTTTCAAGTGGTAGAAATAGCTGCTTTCTGACAGAATTTTAAATTTTCTGTTGAGCTTAGCACTTTAAATATTGACTAGAACACCCATTGCCAGCAATTTCTCTCTCTCTCTCTCTCTCTCTCTCTCTCTCTCTCTCTCTCTTTCTCTCTCTCTCTCTCTCTCTCTCTCACGTACACGCGCACACACAGAATTTCTGAGTTCTAATGACACACATACTAAGAAGCATAAACTGGAATCATGTCCAATATTTTCTAAATAATTACAAAGGATTTTGCTTAACCCGGTTAGAAAGGGAAATGACTAAAAATGTTACAGGAAAGCTTTAGTCTAGTGTGTAACCTAAAAAATGTGGTCTTTAAGGAAACAAAGTACTTCCAGTTTTAAAATCTTCTTCATAACAGACAAGGAATTAATGCGGAGCCTGCGTTACACTTGTCGTCTGCATTTTCTACACGTGTAAAGTGAACAGCGCGAGGCAGTGAGTTAGGTGACGGAAGTCTGCTGTTTCTGAGATGTCGGGGTACAGCTGTGTTTGGCGTTGTCAGCGGAGGAAGCTCTGCCTCCGCTCGTGACTTGCCTGGCTCCTCGTCTCACGGGGAGCTCGTTCTGTGGGGCACAGTGACCCTGTCACGGAGTCTGTCCTCACATGCTGCCCCCTCGGGTTAAGGCGCTGAGGCCCTGCTTACCCTGAAAATGTGATTTGGCCCATCACATATTGTACGAAGATGTTCCCAGGCATTCACACTTGAACCAAAATTCACTATCCTACGACATTAGCAAACTTATTAGCAAATAAGTCCCCTTGGCTGGGATGTGGGGCAGGTGTGTCTGTAGTTGGGCTCAGAGGTGACAACGCAAAGTCCACTGCTCTACGGGTGGGTCACCTATGAAGCCACAGTGGGTAACTCCTCCTAAATCAGAATTACGCTTAGGGCCACCTCTTCTCCAGATCACATCCGATGCCCTGGATTTGCACTCGTGCAAATTCATCCATAATATTATGAGTTAAATAACCTTGGATCATTTGGGGGAACGATATATAATCTGATCAACTCTAGACACTGTTGGGAAAGGATGGGTGTAAGTTGGAATGCGAAAATATAAATAACCCAAACCATTAAAAAATACGACTGAGAAAATGAGAGCAACCCAGGAAAAAAGCATGGGAAGTGGTGGAGAGACGTGACGGTGACTCATGAGCTGGTGGACCCCTTCTCCTGAGTGTGGGGGACCAGGGTTTGCTTCCGCCAACAGAGCATGGCCAGGGCAATGCCCGCAGCCCTCTCCTAGCCTGCTCCCTGCCGATTCTGAAGAAGCAAACTGCTGTGTGTGAGCTGTCAGACGAGAGGCCCACGTGGCAAGGAAGGCGGCTTCCAGGTAACAACCAGCAGAAACGAGCCCTCAGTCCAACAGCCCACCGGGAGCTGAATTGGAGGTGGGGTGTTCCCCCGTGAGACTCATTACAGCCTCGTGAGAGCCTGAGCAGGGCAGCCAGTAAGTGTCTGGGCTCCTGACCCATGGACACCGAGGGAATAAATGTGTGTTGTTTGAGCCACCAAGTACAGTAGCATTGTTAGTTATACAGAAACATAACAATACGGGAAGGGAGGGAGGGAGCAACTGGAAAGCATTAAAAGAAGAAAACAGAAAACAGTACAGGAGGCGTCTGTCCCAGAATATTAACACTGTCAATAATTACCAACGGGGCCGATTTACCTGTTAAATCACAGATGTTCTTGTAAATAGAACACAAATTAACTTTGACTTTTCACTCAATACAAAAGACACTTAACACGATATAGGAGGGATGAAAATAAAGGTCTATAAAGAGAACACCAAGCAAATGCTGACAAAGAGAAGACAGGTGACAACGTTTGTATACGACAAAGGGGAGTACCAAGTGAACAGCAGTGAAATGGACACAGAATGACGTCTCATTTTGGTGACGAGCACACTTCTCCAAGAACATTAAAAAAAGAAAAAAGTCAGAAGCCCTTTTGTACCTAAAAACACAGCCTCGATATATATGAGGCAAAAGCTGCTAGGAAAACTTCCATTTCCGGTAAAATTGTTAAACAGACAATTTTAGACAGGTTTGGGGGAAACCTGACTCTTATGCCATTCAAAAAAATAATAAGATGAATAAAATGTTGAACTAGTCTTTCTTTTAAAACATATTTGGCCTGATAGGGGTCAAAGTGGGAGAAAATCTCGGGTTTTAGGGAGCATCAGGAAAAGAGACGGGTCCAGATCCCGGGAAATCGGGGACACGGGGCTGAAGGCTGGGACACGGCAGGAGGACAGCAGTCGGGGACCTGAGGTGGCCCAGCTCTGCAGAGGGACCCATGGGGTCACCGTCTGACACAGCCTTCAGACTCCACGGAACATTCAAAACAGGAAAATAATATCTCCCTACTAATTATTCCTAACAGCTTCTGGGTTTAGAGCCTCCATTCACAGGAATTGTGTTGCCCAGAAAACATCAAGTCAAACATTAGTTTAAGGCCATCCAATTTTGGATATAGCCCCCATATTTTGGTTAAAGAAAAGACAAATTCTTCTCTATAGGAATGCACTTGAATGTCTATCCTCAAAGATTTGTATAAAGTTCCAAAGGGGAAAAGCTTACAATGAAAACAATTCGAATGAACAGAAAGAAATAAGTCACCATAAATTAAAATATTAAAATCTAAAGAAACAACCCTCCCCCTACACATCAGAGCCCAAGATACAGAAGAGAATGGAATGATCAAAGAAAATGACCAGGCCCAATGTGCTTCAAGAAGTAATTGACAGCCTGACAACAGAACAAGAGACTATGGAAACTGACAAACCAAATTAGGAGAATATCCAAAGAGAATGTATAGAAATAAAAATATATAAAGCAAAAATAGAATCTTAAAGGATGGATATAACAACATATAAAATACAGCTCGAGAGAGAGTCCATGAATTACAATATCGATTTGGATAATTCTCATGCTACTGATGGTAAAGTAGCTTCTATCAGGCCAACCTTATAAACTTTGGGGGGAAATATAAATGTAACACACTTTGATGGTTCTAGAACATTCCTGAATGTAGGGATAAGCCGAACGCTTGAAAGTAGAAAAGTCCACCAAGTTAAAGCCATGTTCATACAGCTTCCTCTTAATGACACCCTCCAGTCGATGGGAAATTAAAACAAACAAAAACCACTGGATGTTCTTAACACCAGATTGGAGATATCTGGAGAAATAGTTTATGAACCTGAACTGAAGATAGATCAATAGCCATTGTTCCATCAGAAGAACAGTGAGGAAAAAAGAGATTTAAACAAGAGGACAAAGTCATGTTAGGCTCTCAGACAATATCACATGGGAGAATGAATATACATATAATTGGAGTTCCAGAAGGAGAGAGAGAATGAGGCAGAGAAAGTGACGCTCGTGACACTTCACTGAAGCACAGCATATGCTGAACCACAAAACAGATCTTAATATGTTTCGCAGAAAAGTCACACAAAGAAATAAACACAAAAAATACCGATAAATCCGACATCACAAATGTTGACAATTTTTGCTCACCAGAAGACACTACGAACAGAATGAAAGGCAGCGGGAGAATACATTTGCATATATCAGACAAGGGACTTGTATCTAGAATACATGTGGAATCCCTAAAAATCAATAGCAAGAACATAAACCACCCGATAATAAAATGGTAAAAGGATTTGAAGAGACACTTCAGAGAAGAATTAATCTGAGAGCCAATAGCACTGGAGAAAAAGAAGTTGCTCAACATTCTAAGTTATCAGGAAAAAGGACTAAACACATTAGAATGAGAGTTGAATATCACTAGTTGCATTTTTAGAGGAGAGTTGAATATAGCACACCTTACATGTCCTAAAATTTTTTCCAATATTTGGGTCTATTTCTTTTTTTTATACTTTTATTAAATTTATTGGGGGTGACACTGGTTAATAAAATTATACAGGTTTCAAGTGTACATTTCTATAATACATCATCTGTATAGTTTTTCTATTTCTGAACTAACATTTGTCTCCGAACTATAGCAATGAATATAAATAATAATTTACTATATGATCAAAGTGAATTTCCAATCAGAAAAGAAAGCATTACTTCAAAAGGTATTGTGACCACTGGCTATTCAATTTTGGAAAAAAATTAAGGTAAACTCTTTGTCACACACTGTAGTAAAGTAAAATCCAATGGTTTGAAGATATAGATGATGTAAAACATGAAGCCATTAAAAGACTACAAGAAAATTAAGATAAAGATTTATATAATTTTGGAGTAGGAAGGCAGTTGTAAACATGAATATACAGTGAGAAACAGTAAAGGAAAAGACGGAATGCAAAATATGTACAAAAAACTACTGTGTCTGAAAAAAAAAAAGAGAGATAAACTATGAGGCAAATAACAAGAATATTAACCACAAGCAAACTGCATTATAAGAGCTGAAATATTAATTATTGATCAAATATCTTAGTCAAAATGATTGGCCCAGAATAAGAATGATAAATTAGAAAGAAGCAATACAACTAGATAATATAAATGAAGATAATGCAAATTAATCCAATAATGAAATATTTTTTCGAAGCAATACTAAATTATTTTGGGATGAGTCAAGTTTAGTAGCATTTCTGTATACTTGGACTATAAACCTGGGTAACCACTCTAAAGGGCAAATTTGCTGTATTGATTAAAAGATTTAAATATGTGTATTTGACATTCACTTCTCGGGAAATAAATCTAGGCAACAAGCTCTTGTTTTTATCTATTTACATTTCATGGTAACTCCCTCCATCTCAGAATCATTTGTTGTTAATTTCCATTTAGCCATCAATGAGAAGCCAGGAAGAACATGGCTACATTACATTAGTGAATCAGATACAGTTAAAAACATAGTGACAATTATGACAGTTACTTTGTACTTGGAAGTTTCTTTCACAAGATAAATACTTCACATAGAAGGAAAACCACTATGTCACATGACTGCTGGTCTACTGTCTTCCTGAAGTATGTTAAATCAACACAGCTCATCAGTCACTGCTGCTCATTTCAGTTTCTTCCTAACCTTCCTCAGCTTACTTTTTCGAATTTTTCTTTCACGGTAAATGCTTAGAACATTGCTTTTTCAGCTGACGTTAGTTGCTTTAAGATTTATGCATTTGTGTGGAATATATAAGCAGAATGTGAAAAGATCTTAAAATATGGGCAAAACCAATTTGGTTTGAGTAGTTCTTGCAAACTCATTGGACTCAAACCATTATATTGTTTAACGAGACACAAATCTTTCTGGTAATACAGAGATACCCTTTAATTTGTGTTTAGAAAATTTAATTCAATGCCTCATTCAGCACAAGAAAAATGAGTTGGAGGAGACTGAACTTAGCATTTGGAATGGGCAGTCAACGAGACGAGATGGTTTAAATCTTGAAGAAGGGTACCTCAATTACTCAGATCGTTTGTCACCTGTGAACCGAGGCTTTCCCTGTGCAACTTCCTGGAGGTTACTCATGTAATTAAGGGATGAAATACGTGACATTCGGACTTTCAAACTGAGAAGTCATCTTGGAGCATAAGCAACATAATCAGAAGCGTGTAAGTCTGGGAATCCATTTCTCCAGAGTTCTTTGCACCACGGTTACATAATCTCCACTGTTATGTAATATTTATTACGACGACGTTTAGTATCATCAGGATCTGATGAGGAGTTTGGCTGGTGTTTTTTTTCATTAGATCGGAGTGGGAGGCGCTTCTGTCCTGTCTGAGTCTCAAACCAGGGCACACTGGGGAGGTGCTGGGTGCAGGTTCTGCTCTCTTTCCAGTTCTCGCTTGTTTCTCTTACAGGAGGAAGAGTTTTCATCTGCTGTCTCATCAGGCACCCTTTCCCTGGTGGGTCAGGGCCGTGAGAAGTGCGCTGCTCCCCTGACACGTCATTGGCCTCTGGTTTCACAGGCGGGGCTCAAATAGAAAAGCTCTCTTGTTCCTTGAAGTAAGGAGTCAGGGGCAGGTTCTGTTATCGCTGGAGGTGAATACAGCACCCCGCCCGACGATCCCAGCCCAGGCCCCTTTGATGAGCACGTACTGCGTCCTGGGCAGAAACACCTGTGCCTTTGCCCATGGCTGCCACCCACTGATAAACGTCTGGGAAGGAACAACACTCTCAAGGTCTCAACACACAGGGAACACCCACCCCTAAGAACCTCGGAGCTGACGAATGATAAGATGCCTTTGCATCTACGTTTTTTTTGTGTGTGTTTTTTTTAAGTCTCTTATTCCCTTTTTATTCAAGTATAGGTGGTACACAATTTTACATTGCTTATATTAGTTTCAGGTGTACAATATAGTGATTCAATATTTTTATACCTTACTGGGATCACCTTGCACGTATGTTTTATTTCATCTGCCAGATTAAAAGGTGAGGTTTACCAGAGTAATATACAGAAAGAGTTTCATCATAGCGTCTGAGGCATCCGTGTGGAGCAGATTTTGTCATTGGGGTCCTCGGACCTGCAGCATCCATGTCACCTGGGACCTTTACAGATACAAATTCTCAGTCCCTACCCCAGATGGACTGAATCAGAAGCTGTGGGAGAGGGGCCGGCAGTCCCGCGGGCCATTCTAATGGCAAGTTTGAGAACCACTGGGGTAGAGGACTCAATGTTATTCCAAAGCTCCCAATGCTCCGAATTTCCCAGTTTTAAATGGGGAAGAGCTTCATTTATAAGCTCCAACCGGGGCAATATTTAGTGAACTAGCATTAATTTAGCTAAAGCTGAAGGAAATGCCCCCTTCCAGCTAAACCAGCTACGGGCAAAACACGACCCAGGCTGTTTCCACCCAGCCATTGGCTGTGTTCTTGTTAGAGGTTTTGGATGAGTTTCCGACTTCTGAGCTGGAATAAGGTGACAGATGAGACTAGATGTGTCTTCTGCACTAACTTGTGCTCTGTCATTTAGATCAGCACACGTTCTCGGTGCCGCAGACATGGGAGGCACTGGGTCCTGCTCGCCACTTACTCTGTTTCTGTTCTATCTCTACCTTGTTTCAGCCACAACGATATAGTCACATAATTCTCAGTTCTTGCTGCGTGCCTCCGTTAGGGGCAGAGCTAACCTCCAGGTTGGGAACTGTCCGCTCATTTTCATCAGCGTCTCCGGTCCAGAGCCATTGACCCAACACGCACTGCAGAGTAAAGCCCAGATGAGCAAGAAGCCCTCTGTGATCTGCAAACGGACCCCACACCCAGCGTCTGGCTGCCTGTGGACTCTGACCTCCGGACACACCTCGGCCGCTTGGGCTGTGGTCTCAGGAAGAACCCGTGTCCCCGGGGAGATGACAGGTCCTCCCTCTTCCTGACACCCTCGCTCATCCCCAGGAGGGCGCGTGCGAACACTGCAGCTTCACGTGCAAACACACTGTCACTACCTGCTTGGGCGATGTCACCCTGGCCCCATTTATGTCACCACTCCAAGAATAGCTTTGTCTTTCTTTTCCCACGGAACCCCCTTCCCAAAGCTAGCTTCGTTCATACCCACCTGGGAGGCAGGTAGTGAGATCTAAAAGGAGCTATAAAATGTACAGTAGGGGGCCGGCCCAGTGGCTCAGGCGGTTGGAGCTCCGTGCTCCTAACTCCGAAGGCTGCCGGTTCAATTCCCACATGGGCCAGTGGGCTCTCAACCACAAGGTTGCTGGTTCAACTCCTCGAGTCCCGCAAGGGATGGTGGGCTCCCTCCCCTGCAACTAAGATTGAACAGGCACCTTGAGCTGAGCTGCCTTCCAGATGGCTCAGTTAGTTGGAGCGCGTCCTCTCAACCACAAGGTTGCCGGTTCGACTCCCCCAAGGGATGGTGGGCTGCACCCCCTGCAACTAGCAATGGCAACTGGACCTGGAGCTGAGCTGCACCCTCCACAACTAAGACTGAAAGGACAAGAACTTGACTTGGAAAAAAGTCCTGGAAGTACACACTGTTCCCCCAATAAAGTCCTGTTCCCCTTCCCCAATAAAATCTTAAAAACAAAAAAATCTACGGTACTTTGAAAGACTATCGTTGGCCCTTTACATATTCACCAAGACAGTCGTAGAAAACTGGTTCTGCACTGGTGCTGAAATTTATTTACTCAGGGCGGGAAAATGCTTATAATGAAATACCTTTCCTGGGGAGTTGGCAGGGCACAGATCTGAGCTTGAGTGTTAGACAAACATGCATCCAACTCCTGTATCCACTATTTTTCAGCTTAAGTGAGTTCGGTTAAGCCATTTAAGTTGTGTGAGCCTCCATTTTTTTTTTTTTTTTTAAAAAAGCTAAACCTTAAGGTAGTAATTACCAGCCTTGCAGGTTTGCAGCAACAGCAAATTCATTAATTTTTGTAACACTCACGGCTCATAGCTGACAGTCAACAATTGATAGATATTACTGTAAATGCCTGGATTAAACAGAAAAATCCTTTTTTTTTTTTTTTTTTTGCAGATATAAAATCATGCACCATCCCATTGTAACTGACAGCTTCTATATTTTGGGAGATAAAATACCTTGAACTTTCTCATTTTTCTTGAGGTAGAATCCTGTCGAATCTCCCAATGTTTAGAAGTGATTATGCTCTGAAAAGAAACCCTATCAACTCTTGTCTTCTGACCCCATTGTTTACAAGCAGATACTTTCTCAGTGGTGCAGGATAATAATTAAGTCTCCACGTTGTGTCCTGCACCTGGTGGTGTCGGTACATCTGCGACCAAAGGGGGACACTGCTGAACCCCAAGTGGAACCAGAGTTTACCCGGAAGCTTCTGTCTCGGCAGCGTCAGAACACCTTTGATTTCCACAATCCATCTGAACTTCGATCATAATTTTAAGCAGAATTCAGAGTGTCTCTAAGATTTGTCTACCTGGCAGAGCCCGGAAATGCATGGCCTGCTCAGGAAGCATCATGATAAGTTCAACATAAATGATCTAACTCTGAACACACGTCCTGGAGACTAGAATAAGCTACCTTCTGGTAAAGATGAGTCCTGGCAGGACTTATGTCAAGTATTGAGAGAAGAACTCTAAAGTTTAGTCCACAACTTTGATGCAAACTGGGGGGAAATGGCATCATTCTGTATTTGCAGCATCACACCTTGGTCGAGGGAATAGGAGGCCGTTTCTACTATGAAAGAAAGCCAGGCAAGCTTCCATAATGTCCTTTGCAGAGGCATAAATAACTTCTGAGCCCACTTTCCTCTGGCTGCCTTGAAATCAGAGCAAACCGTTATTTGTAGACACTACTTCTAAAGAGCAGGTACTGGCTAGGTCAGGGGGTGCTTTCCTCCCGCCTCAAACACTTGCTCTCGCTTTGTGAGGTAACACTGCCCCTGTTTTCTCTCTGAAACTTTGACCCGACACAATAAAAGGTGACGAAGCTTTGAGCCAAGAAAGCAGACGCAATGATTTCATTAGCTGAGTGGCATTAGCCTCCCACACGGCCAACTTTCCGGTTTCCCGTTTCTGAGACCTGTGCACAGATACACATGGTTGGGTTCCGACATGACACAGGCATCAGCCAAGAGGAGACCTAAGTGTTTGCCTGGAAGGAGAGGGCGTGAGGGGCCACGTCCTCTGCCTGACGTCCACTGTCAGGGCCCTCCCTTCCTGCTGATCCCTATTTTTGACTCCACCTCCCCAAGAGTCTCCAGCCTGCAGCCCTCACGGGTATCGGTCCAGCGGCAGGTGCCACGATCCCACCACCTCCCAGACCACTGCTCAGAGCCCGTGAGCTGGGAGAGCCATTTCTCCCAAAGGTGAGTGACCAGCACCCTGACCCCACCGCCACCCTTCCCTTTTAACTCTCAGGTCTGCCCTCATGGCCACGTGTTTGATGTGTTCGATTTCGGCACGATTTCATTCCTGGGGTTATGTTAGGTCCCTAACACGAATCCGAATCCGAAACTACCAGAACCTCTAATTATCTGTTATTTGATCACTCCTGTTTTGCAAAAATCACTGTCAGGGGACTTTGCAGACCACCTGATCACTTGCTATCCAAAGCTGTCTTCCACGGACACTGACACTGTACCCCCAAAATGGTGGGTTCTTATAGTTGGATCTATGCTTAGAACAAAGACGGATTAACCAAGCTGGTAAAAGGAGGCTTACATTTGAAACGTGCAAAGCAAAGACACACAGATCCGCCCGTCCCTGCACTCATCAAACTGCCAGTGGCATAACGTGGCGTTCCAGCAGGGGGCAAGCTTAGCCTTTCAGCTTGCTAAGCCCTGGAACCACACTGGGAAGACAGCCTATATACTGAAAACAACCCTTTATGTTGAAAACAATGTTTCCCATCACTGTTCACTACTCCTTAAAAGCCACGTCCGCACGGCTCACACTCCTCACTTAACTTACTTGTCAGGCATTTTGTTAAAAATTACAAAGGAAACTGACAAGAAACAATAGTGTTAGAAATAAATTGCGTTTTCTTTCTTCCATTGGGTCACCTCTGCATTCAAGAACATCATGGAGCCTGATCACTGCACTGTACACCTGAAGCTGAACAATAATGAATGCCAACTATAATATTATATATATATATATGTATATATAGGTATGTATACATTTACAAGAGGCAGAGTACAGCATTGGGAGTGGAGACAGTGGAAATGAGATGGCTCGGTGCAATGTCAGAGAGATAGTGGATGGGGGAAGTGTCCACAGTGTGAGGGATATAAATGATAAACGTCTAAGTAAAAAAAAAAAAAAACCTCATAGACAAGACAGACAATAGTTTAGTGGTTACCAGAGGGTAAGGGGGGGTGGGAGGTGGGAGATGAGGGTAAGGGGGATCCAATATATGGTGATGAAAGGAGAACTGACTCTGGGTGGTGAACACACAATGGGATTTATAGATGATGTGATACAGAATTGTACACCTGAAATCTATGTAATTTTACTAACAATTGTCACCCCAATAAATTAAAAAATAAATAAATAAATAAATAAATAAATAAAAGATACCTACCTACATACACACACACATTTATGTATAGAAAAATGTTCCCATAATTGTAAGCTTTTCACTGGTACTTCTCCACTCCTAATTAAAACATGAAAGTGAATAAACAATCAAGTTTGTAACTAAAAAAAAACAAAAACAAAAACACCCATCATGGAAAAAAAAAAAAGTCACACGATTGAGTCTCTTTTCTGCCCACAGAGCACGAATGGGGCAGCTTCACGCCACCCTAACCAAGAGGAGGATGGTTCTGGCCGCTCGACTTCTCAGGCATCCCCTGTTCCTAACGTCAGTGCCCCACAGGGCATCGCCCTGTTCTGGGTGCTGGCATATGAGTGGGTGTAGGGCACACGTTCATGGTTACGAAACACACATGTGCCACTTCACGCACCTGAATAATCAACGCGGGAAGTGAGAGTAAGTATAGTTACTTAATGTAGCCGGAGGCACGTGTGTGTGCCACGTCCTCTCTCTGTAGGTAAAACCACACTCTTCTTGCCCCAAGGTGTTTATTTACTCAACAGTTATTCAAGGCAAGGGTACCAGAGTCTGATCGAAATTCCAGGAAACACCGCTTGCTGACAGGTCACTCTCAATATTTCGGAGGAGATGGGACTCACACTGTTAACGAACAAACCGGAAGTTTAAAACACACTGCAGATGCACAACAGAGACACTGGGACAACGTGTGGCTTCCAGATGCTTGTGGGTGGAAGAGGCCGACGGGGACGTGAAGGATGCAAAGAGAAAGGGGGCACGTCTGGGGGCGCGCCTGGCGGGATACGCAGGAGCCACGATGGGAGGGGGCGCTGCAGGCACACCCCGAAGTGCGTGGGGACTTCAGTGCATGTTTCGGTCTTGCAGTAGGTGTAGGTAGGACCGTGTGTACCAGGAGACACACGGAACCCCAAGAATGGAGAGATTCCGGCCCGGAGAGATTACAAAGTCAGACCGGTGAGTGTGACATCCCGCTTCCTACTGGATACGGGCCAGTTTCGATCTCGAGAAAAAAACAAAACATGTGCTCATATCGGTAGAAAAGGGAAGTTCATTATTAGCGTGCCGATGGGTAGAGGCAGGTGGCAAAGGACCAGAGACAGGGACTCATTAGGAGACCCTTTCCATCGACAACTCTGAACTCTGGTGAAGCCCCTTTGGCAATGTGGGTGCACTTCCCATGCAGCACTCGTGAGAGATGAACACTGCAGGAGATCACGGAATCAGTATTTCCTTCCTGCCTTGAGGGGTACCAGACCCCGACAAGAACAGCCATACAGACCAAAGCTCTAGGCAAGTGTTGAAGATGAGTTCTAAGCTTTCCGGACGAGGCAAGAGGCAATGAGACGCTCCTCGGCTCTGCCACACTGAGCATGAAGCCAGCGTACCCCGCCCCCCGCCCCGTGCCATCCCACGGCTGCGTGAGCCTGCAAGCAAACGGAGAAGAGCTTTGCCACCCACAGTTCTGTAGCAAACTATCTCCTTCACCCCAATATAACGTGTCTCTCGGACACGGAAGAGGAAAAGCTACTCAAAAAGACTGTCGAAGTGCATGTTAGCTTTGAGATGACAACCGTATGCTTACAGAAAATAAAATAAGCACTGCCACACTGGTCCCACAGGGCCCACCCTTCTGTGGCACCCAATCAGTCATTTAATATTTCACTCTGGGTCACGCGTTCGTGACTTATTTCTATACCCTGGATGCCGTTCAATGTCAGTGTTTCTGTGTTTAGATCATTTTAGTTGAAAGGGATTCCATGAAATTTCATTCCATGAAAAATCTCCCTTTTCTTTAATGCAACCTGCAAAAACATAGAAGCAATGTCAAATCTAAATCAGTTAGCTGTATGGACACTAAATGAATCAAATTAATGAACAGCTTACTTAAGAAAAAAAAAACACTAATCAATCCTTTATTTCACGGAACCAAAACAGTAAGCATTTAATAAAATGACTTCTGTTTTCTCTTTTGCCCAAGCTCTTCGGCCAAAACATGTGGCGTGTGTCCTAAGTTATTGTTCCCTCTGTGTAATAGACTGTTTCTGACGTAAGAGTATGAAATTCGGAGGAAGATCAAATGCTACCCACGGTTATGGCCAAGCTTAATACAACACTTTCCAGGTCCCCAAACTGTCCTCCCTAAGCTGCAGCGTAACAACTAAATGGTGGCCAACTTGGAAATCCACACGGAGAGAAAAGATGTCCCGTCCAGCCTCTCCCTCCACGTGTGCCTTTCTTCATCTTCCTTGCCTTCTTTCTGACTTCTGTTGGGAGATTTGCCAGGGCAAATAGTCTGCCAAAGGCTCACCCACCTGCATCCAATCCCTCTTGGACAGTCAAGAAAACTTGCAGAGTTCTCAAGAACGTTCATCCAAGTCCAATGTCTGCACACGCCACTCACCGACTCATGGAAACAAAAGGGGGCACACTGATTAACTTCACGAGAGCGGAAGCATTTAGCCTGAGATGTTCTTTTAGCAGGTTTTGTTGTGCTAAGAAATTAGAGGTCCAGTGACGGAAGCTCTGAAGTCCTTCCAAGGAGAAGAGTTTGACATTTCTGTCTTTCACGTCGCTGAGGGCTCTTGGCCGACAGCTGAAACTGAAACAGGTCCTGACATCCATCCACAGCCACTGATGGTGAGTTAAATTAATCTGAGTGAACAGGATTGATGTGATTTAATAGCTGATGAAAGCTGTAACCAGGAGACAAGGGCATTATCATTGAGCCCAAGCCTATTTTTCCTTGTTCTGTGTCGGTTTCCAGTAAACACACAATGAAACGGGGCGCGAGCTCCAACACGCAATTCTGTGCCCACTTCACCTTCTTGGATAAAATGTTGCCTCGCTTCCTGTGGGCTGCCTGATGGCAGAGCACACAATATTGCTGAGTGGCCACTGGCTACACGGGGTAAGGAGCCCGTGCCCCTGGGAACCGTAAGACGTGGTTCCCACGGTACAGATGGCAGGTTGCATGCAAAGAAGACCCCGAGCAACGTGTCCATATGTTTGATTTGCCCAGTGCCTGCCCCATTCTCCACGCCATGCTGCAGTCCGTGGGAGTGAGGCATGGTGACACAGGAAGTGGCGGCCATCAGACCCCGTCCACTGCACTGGTGTGGACGCTTCATTCCAGCACTGCTGTATTCTCAGCGCTCAGAACACCGCCTGCCAATACACGTTTTGTGGAATGAATGTGCAGCAGTGAGTGGGGACAGAAACCTGGAGATACCAAATATGGAAGGAAGGAGGAAGTCGGTGGTTGGGGTGGGGAAAGGAGGAGAGGCGATAACGGAGACCTAATATTAGAATATGGCCTCAGGAAAGACTGGGGTTTTTTAAATAATGTTTGGCTCGAGGTTCTCCTGACTCCCACGTTGCAAAATATTGATGCTATTGCACACCTCCTGCATTTGTGCCCAAAAGCACAGAGCGGAAAGAGGAAGATGAAGGTACAGCCACGACGCATCTGCATCTGCACCGATGACTGGGGATGATTGGAAAGAAACCCAAGAAACGGTAAATTTTGGAATAAATATATTTAAGTGTTCTATACACCTTTTGTTGGTATTATCCCCAAATGCAGATTTCTGTGGTTTGAATCCAATTTAGTTTTAGTATTATTTCCAACCAGGTCTTCTATATATTATATGTTTCCGAGATTATTTCTTCCTTGAGGGCCATTAGGTAATATATTTCAATTATGGACAAATTCACAGGGTAGAATTTGCAAATCATACAGAAAGACAGAAATAAAAAGCGAATGTTCAGCCTCTCCCCAATTATCAGCCCCATTACCCAGACTTTCTGTGTACCCTTCTGGATATTTCCCATGTATACCCAAACTATATTATATATTTCAATTTTTTGCACATAAGCATATTCCCAAATTGGATATAATTCCTTTCCTGGTTGAAATTTTTATCCAAATCACATTTAGTGATATAAAAATAATAAGCTACCTTTTCTGTATTTCTATTTATATACTTTCTAAAAGCTGTTTTGTTTTAAAATAACTATACATTCACAGGCAATCACAATGGTAGTCCAGATAGGTCCCAAGTACCCCTCACTCGGTTTCTCCCAATGCTTACCTCGTAAACACATACAGTATAATATTAAAAACAGGAACTCGACGTGTGTACATTTCCACGTCACTTTGTCCTGTATGTAGAATCCTGGAACCAACACTGCGATCACGTTGCAGACACCCCCATCTTCCTCCTGCTCCCCCTTCACAGTCACCCCCGTCCCTCCCCCCCCTCACCCCTGGGTGTGACGTCCTCAGCCTCTGTGGGCTCGTCCTTGTCACTGCCTGTGGAAATGAGGCTGCAAGCTCCGACTGGCCTCAGCTGACACCAGGGGGAGGGCACCTTGTCATGGCTGGCGGGAGTGGGACTCCAGGCTCTCCACCAGGCGTCCACTGAAGCACCTGGTGGCCACCTCTCCACTGCTCCTCGTGTGGTCTCACTGACCCTTGGGGTGGTGTTGCCCTTACTCTGGCACTGGCGAGCGCCTGATGCTCCCCCAGACCTCCTCTCTCAGCACCTTTCTGCACCAGCTGGAGATGGGATCCAGGTGTCCACGTGGTCCCATGGGTACCACCTTACTGCTGGGGAGAGGGGAAGGTCCCAGCTGCCCAACAGGCCTTGATGCCCCCATGGCAGGGTGGGGGGCTTCTTACGCCTGCAAAGCTCTCCACCTGACCTTCACTTGTGGAGCTGTGCTCTTCACTGTAGATGCCCTGTGTGCCACTGCCCGGCGGCACGACCGTGTCCGGATGGCTGGTCTGACGTGTACTCTGTGGATTAGGGGCTACCATCCATCATGTGTGCTGCCGCGATGTGCACACGGCTTCGCGGGGGGGCGGGGGGGGGCTGTGGAGGGCTAGTCTGTAATTCTCCGCGATACCAGGTACGTGTGCTTAACCATTTACACAGACTGACAAAGTTGTTTAAAAAAAAAAAAAGAAGCCAATTTCATTCAGCAAACAGTGACTGGGTGCCTGCTATGGTCCTGACAGTAAATTAAACACAGGAGGTAGGAACGTGAGCAGGAAAGGATGGGTGAGTTCCTGAGAGGCATTGTCTGGTAGACGCGAGGCGGGTATCTGACTCAGTGAAACGTGCTGTGTCCGTGTACAGACTCCATGCCGAGTATTTCATCAGCTGTGCTTCCTGAGCACATCTGGAGACGTCAGAAGAGACGCTGCAGAAGACGTGGACACGGAATGAAGGAGGAGGTGGATCTATGGCACAGGCTTCTGACAGAATGCACAGGACCCAGGCAAGGAGTCCTTCGTACGAGAAAGCAGGACCATGTTTCCACCACAAAACAGCGTGAACTAATACAAGACATAGTTGAGGGCAGGAAAGAGACCGTGGGCAAACGAAAAGAAGGTGAGAGTATCAAGACATTCGAGACTTTGAGGTTTGGAAAAGCCCAGCTGCTTCCTGAGCCCCAACAGAAAGAGACGGGGTTTCCAAAGGTTGCACACAGCAAGGGCCTGATTACAGCTACCCAAGGAGTAACACGGCAGAGGCCACCGTTCTGATGTCCCACTTCCTATTCCAAATTTCGATCCAGCTGCCATAGATTGAGAGAAGCCAAGGCGCTGACAAAGGAATGAAACAAGGTGGGCTGGAGAACATGAAGACACGCCTTTGGGTGTGGAAACAAACACGCAGGTGGATGGCAAACAAAGGACAGCAGGCTTCGGCTATGTTTTTGAGGAATTGCATTTCCAAAGAAATCGTGAGCCTTTGGCTGGTTGAGCCTTAAAAACAAAAACCTCACGAGTAGATATGTGGTTATGAAAGCTCTCCAGGCACCGACAAGGACAGAAATCCCAACACCTACTTCAGACGTGAACAGGGAGGAAACTCAAGAAGGAAGAACCACACTGAGACCGGACACAGAAAACGTGATGTGGGAGTTTCTCCTCGAACACATTTTGTTCAACATCTCCTCGCACAACCAAAACCCAGAGCGTTCAGTTAACCTATAAACAGTGATGACGGCTATGAAACAGCAGAGTTCAGTGATGACAGCACCTTCCCAAAGTCTGTCTCGTGGGGACTCGGGGGTGACAGCACACGTACTGACGGCGGAAGTCCCTTTTCACTTTGAACGTCTCCTTCACGTACGGTAAGTCTCGCCCTTTTAAGGGTACAGTTGAAAGCGCTGTAACAATTGTGTGTAGTCAGGTACCAGCCACCCCAATCAAGACACCACCCCCAAAGTTCCCTCATGCTCCTCCGCAGACACTCCTCTTCCTCACCCACCAATGAATATACTCTCTACGATCCCATTTAGATGACAGTCTGGAAGAGACAAACTATAAGAGCAGAAATGAAATCAGCGGTCGCCACAGACTGGGGGGATGTAAGTGGTTGTGTAGCTGCCTGGCGAGAGTGAAAGGCAGAGGCAAGCAGGGACTCTCCACCTGGGGGACCCCGACTTCCTCAGCCCCTCCCTCCCTCTGTCCATCTTCCATCAGTGACTCAACCAGAAGCCGGAGGCCAGAAAGTCCCCGAAAGTCCCAGTGGAGGTTTAGGGGGAGGTGGAACCTCAGAAGGTTACAGGAAGAGAAATAAATCAAATCAGTCAATTTGCAAGATTTCTTCGGGCCGCTAGTTTGGCTTCTTACTTGTGTCAAGGATTCCACAGAGCAAAGCAAACAGCGCCGAGTTTGCCAATTAAATCTAGGCATTGAATTTGTTGGCCGAAATCGGAGTTGTCCTGTTTGCCAAGGTGCTAAGTCGGCTCTGAGAAAGATTACAGTTATAGAAATAGGAACGGAAGTAGGAATGGATTTCGGCGAGAGGGCTCAGAAGGACGAAATTTAGCCCCAACATAGGAGGACTGCTTACAATATTTCATTTTCAAAAACCTTGGGGAAAGTGCCTGAATGAAGCTTTCCTAACGACTAGAAAAAACATGGTGTGGAACACGTATTTCAACTCAGTGCTGCTAAGACGGTCGCAAGCATCTCTGAATGCCTGATAGTACTGAAGTTATACATGAAAGGTAAAACTTTTTTTGAAATGTTAGGAGGGGAGAAAAGTAGGTAACCCTGTCATTTGTATTTTATCATAAGAAATATTTCTGGCCAGGATCTTACACAGTTTTGTTGGATTCACTAAATGCATACAAACAAGTAAATGACATTATATACTGGCTGTTTATATACTGATTTTATTTCTGGAATGCGTTCTGGCAATATGAAACGGAGGCACTGTTAAAGGGACTTCCATGGGTGACACATTTAGTCTGCAATATATTAGGGGTGAAAACCTAGGACTTCGATTCCTAGTTCTAATGGTTATTCCATCGTTAGACAAAAGCCAGCTACAGTCTCCAGCATCTTATGCACTAATATAAAAGCATATTAAGTTACTGTGTTTTCTTTCATGGCTCATCTACTTTTTGAGAACAAAATATATATATTCAATTTCCCTCTAGCTTTTATGATCACTTCCTCCTATTTTCTAGAATTTCATATTAAATATGAATATTATGGGCAGTACAGGTTTTGTTTCATTTGTCCTATTTTGGGACCATTTCAATTTGAAAACAGGTGTCCCCTCTTCAGCTCTGGGAAATACTCTCATTTCTCTGTTTTTTGGTGTGTTTTTTTAAAATCTTCTATTTCCCTTGTCCTTTTTCTCTCTGAAATATGAAATAATTTCAGACGACCAGAAAAGAGCACCAACCCTTGCACCCATCACCCAGGTTAAGAAACAAAACAGAAGAAATGCATGTGGGTCTCCCTCCTACCTCTCTCTAACTGCACGTTCTCTCCCTCCCCGCGACAGCTCACCACTGTTCTACATGAGGGGGTTGTTATGCCGCAGGTTGGAAAACCTGCTTACGCCACCTGCATCTGTTTCTGACTAGGCCCGCACAGACCACAGTTGCACACTGCACACTTTGTAAGGGCACCATCCAGTGTGGACCTTGCAATGTGATGTCTGCCTAGTACCACGTGTGTGAGGTTCATCCATACGGATACACACAGTTTTCCTTCCACCCTGAACGGTACTCTACTGTCATGGACAATTTGTGTATCTGGTCCTCCACTAATGCATTTAAAATTTGTCCCCAACTCTTTCCTTTTACAAACAGTGCTGCCACAAACATCATTCACGTACCTCCGTTTAGCGCTCAACTAGTTCTTGGAACTGCGCCTCAGTACCTCGCCCAGGGATGGAGGGCAGTTCTGACCGACTGTCCTGTATGACCCCCGCCTCTGCTGGCCTCTGCAACACATCATCCGGTCAGAAGCGGCCACCTGTGCCAGTGTGCCGGGTGACAAATGACATCTCCGTCACTTATAACTTGCATTTTCCCGACTCTGAATAAAATTTGAGATCGTTTAGAGATACCATGTTTCCCCGAAAATAAGACCGGGTCTTATATTAATTTTTGCTCCAAAAGACGTGTTAGAGCTTATGTTTAGGGGATGTCTTCCTGAAAAATCATGCTAGGGCTTTTTTCCGGGCAGGTCTTATTTGAGGGGAAACACGGTATTGGCCTGTGGGGTTTCTCTCCGTGAGTTGCTGGGTTCTCTCATTTGTCCATTTTTATATTCTGTTGTTTGTCTTTCACTTACTGATTTGTAGAAGCCTCCGAGATATTCTAGATGGGCAGACCTTGGTGATTCAGGCTGGGAATACTCTCTCCCATGTGTGGCGTCCCCTCCACTCCCGCTCTTTTAAAAGAAATACTTTCTTGTTCCGCACTGATGTTTTTAAATGCAACGCAGACTTCTACTGTGTGTGTGGTTTGTTACGTGTGCCTCTTGTATGTGAAATCCTCTCCTCCCTCATGGGATCGTAAAGATATGTGTCTACGGATTTGCACACAGTTGTAGCTTTGATTTCCATACTCACAGCTTTAATGCACCTGGGCTTCATTTTGCGGGAATGCCGAGTGCAGCTGCTGACGACCTGGTTCCCCACGTGAGGAAGCTGCTGGTCTGTCCACCAGGATCAGTGTCTGTCCCCTGGTACACGGCGCATTCCCTCCCACGGCGAGGCCACCTTCCCCGACTCAGGCAGCACCCTCAGCTCCACGGGGGCAGCTGGAGAGAGCGGCGTGGTAAAAATGCCTTGGGTCCATTCCACAAATCGGCAGGTAATCTGTATTCCAGTTGTCTCTGCAGCTGCCCCACCGCCAGGGGCGTTCAGGACGGAGCACGTCCCTGCTGCGTGGTCTCACCTGCTGAAACCCTCTCTTAGAAGCCATCTGACCGTGCTTTCCTTTACCAGGACATTTGATCCCCTCTGCTTTCTGTCGCATAGAGATTTGTCAAAATCTTGGTCTGCTGTTTCCCTCTTCCAGTGTCTTAAAAACATGGTCTCTTTTATATTTCTTTAATTTCAAGCTTTGAGGGAACAGGGGGCTTGATTATATAAGCTTTGTCCACCATGCTGAGGCAGGACAACAAATACTATGTGAATGAACTGTGATTTGCATACTGTTATCAATACTTATTCACAGGGGAAATAGTTATTTCCAATTTTTCAGTATTAGAAATGGAAAAGCAATAATTATTAATGAGTTCAAACTTGTCTCTATTTGTTAGAACACCTTGACTACACAATTTTCCCAGTTTTTCTAATGAATATATTTGGGCTCTTAATATAGTAACTGTATTAACACACGGAAATTTTGCAAATATTGTGTCAGATTTTTGTTTTCCTTTCATTTCTGCTAGCTATTTTAAATGAATACTATGTTTATTAGATAAAAATCTAAGAATATTTTTCCTTCTGGTATTTTTTTTTTTTGCTTTTATTCTGCAAGTGTTGTTCTTTATTGAGATAATAGATAATTATTTATCCCCATTGTTTCTTAGACATTATGGTACAATATTATCCTTTTTTTTATTTAGCTATTTAAATCTATCTGGAATTAAGTTTGGGGTATGAGATATGGTGAGAATATTAATTTATACAATAAATGACATTGAGGAAATTAGCTAGTTTCTTTAAAAAATGGGCAATTCCTTATTCCACTAATTTGTGATATTCTCTTAATATATATTAATTTCTTTCCATTAATGTGTTTTAATAAAACATGTACACTAACCAGTCATAATTTAGAATGCCTGTTTGTGGAGATGAACTCCAGGTACAAGTGAAATACAGATCATTTGCAATCACAGAGGTGACAGACCTGCAAGTTTAAACAGAAGTCCTGACACCACGTGCGGCCCGCTTCGCCTCAGAAAAGTTCCTCAAGTAACCTCACGTTTACCTGGTTTGACTGAAGATTGACTCGTTGGGAGTTTATGCAGCTCCTCTGCTGAAGTGTCACTGGGCTACTCTGAGCTTCTTATGTCAGAAATGGCCATTTTGATTTAACACACACCTCCATTAGGCATTTTCATCTTGGATTGTGGCAGTTTATAACCTTTGAAGACTTATCTTCATTAATATTTAGTGACGCACCTGAGGACTTTTTCCCTACTTTTTTAAAATCTGTTTTAGCTGCAGTTTATTATCTATTTCCATGAACACCAGGCTTCCTTGGAATGCACTGCAGGCTGATAATACAGGGCGAGTGTTGGTCTGGAAGGCAATCACAGAAAACCAGGGGTTGCTGCAGCACCTGACTGGTTGGAGACTGAGGCCCCCCTGATCCCAAGAGCCCCAATCTGGCCTTGACCCCAGTCCCTTCCTCTGTGGGGTCAGCTTCTTGGTTTGACATCCAGCAAAGAATGGAGAGTTGTGACTCATTCGTTCTGACAAACAAACTTTCGAGGGGCTCCGCTGGTTCCTTCCAGAGCCAGCACTTCCGTGTTCCCTAAATCACCAGGAAGCCTCTCTTACAGGGAAAATGCTCCTGCAAGCTGAAAAGCTGGCTGGATGGCCTCCTGGTTCCAGGCTCATCCCACAACCTCACTGCATCTCAAGGTTATGATGAGTCGGCTGCTTAAGGAATTTGGACCGAAATAATATTAACCAAATCTACAACAACCTATTAACACTTCCTCAGACGTGGACATATGTCGAGTGTCGTAAGGATCTCCTTCCCTCCCAGGCCCAGTTTTTAAATGGGGAGCATAGCCCCAAGAAGACTCGAGCTGCTGGAAAAGTGAAACTGAATTAGGAGAGGGGATCGGGATAAACCAAACCGTTTCCTTCGGGAAGACAAATAGAACCAATTTAATAGTTGTTCTTTTATGAACGTTTTGCTGAGTAGGCAGAAAAGATGTACACAGAGGAGTCCAGGGGGGCCGATGCAGGTAGAGCATCGCGACAGGGCTGTGCCTTTGGGGCAGGAAAGATGTCCCGTGTGTTAAATATCCCCGTGGCCTCAGCGGCCTCCGAGGTCATCGACTTCCGGGAGTTGGCACGCTCACGCCACCACTGCCGCAGACTGAACAGAACCCAGCACCCACCGATGCAACACGCCGTCCGCACCCATGAGAGTCAAGAAGTCAGGTCAGGAATCTCAGGCTGCAACTGGGAGGATGGACCACTAAACACACAGCAGTTACACAAGCACCAACATGGCCTTTAAATTAAACAGAAAAACCACGAAACTTACATAACAGCTGTGTGCCTTGGAGAGAAGAACATTACCATTTACACCTGCAAAAGGAGGGATTTGGACAAATAATCCCAAAGGTTTCTCTGACTGCCAACGTCCTATGCCTCTGTGGCCCCATTTCCTGTCATCACTCGGAGGCAGCTTTCTGGAAAGGACGAACATGCCACCTCCTCCTGGCACACAGGCCCTGAAAAAATAGCACGCCGCCCCCACACGTGGAAAATCACGAAGCCGATGACTCACCCCCTGGATGTGTCCTGCGGTCCCCAGTGGGCTCGTTCCTCCTCACTCAGCACTCTCTTAGGTGCCTACTTGCTGGGCTCCAATAACTCATTTAAGTTGTCATAGCCCAGATATACCTGTATTTTAAACAGGGTGCTTGAGAGTGTACAGCTCAACCTAGAGAGATGTTTTTATTCGGAACAACATATCAGATATCGAGAGGAAGTTTTTGGCGTGAACATCCTTTAACTCTGGCCTTGCAGGTGGCCACCGAGTCAGGTCAGGTGCTGGCGATCCACTTGGGGACCGCTTGTTCTGGGTTATTGTTCCAATAACCCTACTAGAAGGTACACAGTACGTCCTGAGGTCCAGGCCAGGCCAGCTGAAGTGTGACTCCCCTTTGGAGCTGGTTAGTTTAGAATGTACTAAATGCTAGTGAACTGTACACTTTAAGGCACAGGCTGACCGTGTGTTTAAACCACGTTCTAACAGACCGCCCATCAAAGAACAACACCTGGGCTGCCACAGGGGCGCGTGCGCTGTGTGGTTTGTTCTCCCACTAGCAGGCCCTTCCCACCCTTCCATCGTCACTAAACTAATTTTCAAACTCTCAGTGGAATGAAACGGGAGTTGATTAGGAAGTAGGACTTCAAGAAGGTGCCTCCAGAGCCACCTTTCATTGCTTAGTGGGAGGGGGACACGGACATTTGGATCATTTTGGAGAGAAAATAAGTAGGAGAAAATGTCCGATTGTTCCATTTGAAGTTCTACTCTTTCCGGGATAAACACTAATTAGGCAAATGGCTTTTTCCTCCTTCCAGATACCATTAATTATGTCATAATATAATATAACATAATATAATATAACATAATGTTATATTGTTGTTATATATAACAACATGTTATAATATAACATAATATAATATAAAACATATATTGTATTATACATCTTATATATTTTGCACTATTTCCTACCCACTCCCTCTTCCGCCAATGGCATCATATTCCTTTTGGTCAGGATAGTCAGGTTTTCCTCCTCTGTGGATCAGAATTACTAGTAGGGCTGAAATAAAAATAAACATAGGGAAAAGGATTTATCATCCCTCTCTGTAATTTTGCACGATTATTTAAAAGTCGCACGGCTCCCCGAGGGGCTGGTTCACGGTACACCCCACCTCCTCTGGGTTCTCTTCCAGCTCCCAAACCCTGGGCGTCCCCTGTCAACACCAGAAATGAGCAGCTATGAAATGACAGTGATAGTTCAGATGTCCACTGGAATTCAAGTGGAATGCAGACAGCGCTTCACCGCTGTGAGGTGACAGCATGGGACGTGTCTAGCCAATGTGGCTTTTAAGGCATCAGGTCAGTGGACGCTGTCTACACTTCAGCATGAGGTGGCTGATGAGGTGACCCAGGCCCCATCGGGACACCTGGCTCGGAGTCCTTCTAAGGTCACTCCTTTAGGGCAGTGGAGACTTCTACCAGCGTGCAAACATGTGCCCTGGGAGAGAAGAGCCTGAGTAACAAAGTAAAACTACACCCGGAGCCCCTTTCAAATGGACCTGGAGCTGACGTCCCAGAGGCACTGCCTCGCATGTCTTCTGCCTCGGACCTTTGGAATGTTAACACGGGACAAAATAAACTTGGCACTGGGCCCTAAGCAACAGCGTGTCCCAAAGAACCGTTTGCAAGGTTAACCAGAAAGCAGATGTTACGACGACCGGACTGAGGAGTGCTCGACTGGAAATGTTTTAACTTGTTTGGAATGGGCCTCCCTACGTATGTTCCCTGCATCAGGAGCCACGCCTTCCTTCTGTGGATGTCACTGTCCCCCTTCCTTTCTCATAAATAACCCATCACCTTTGTCTCCTCATCAGAACGTTATTTGGGCTTCTGCCTGAATCAGCAATTCCCGAATAGCTAATTTTGTATTTTTTTGATCTAAAATAAATGCTCGTTGCCTCTCACTTTGAAAGGCCTTTTATTTTTAGGTTAACAATAATAATCCGTAACCCACGCACAATTCCTTTATCTGAAATGCTTTATTTGAAAGCGTTCCCACCAATTAACTCATCTGATCCTTACAACAACCCCGAGAAGAATGGGGAGAGGACCTGTAAGACAGGCTCAGACAGGCCACGTGACGTGGCAAAGCTCAAACCCTCAGAGGGAAGGACCCACGCCGACACAGGCCTTCCGGTCTGTCTCACACGCCCCACCAGCCAATCACAGCCCGGCATCACTTCCTGATGTATCTTCAAGAAGTACAACTCCACGCGTGGGAAAGCTAGCCACCACCATCCCCATATCAAGTGAGGGGCTGTAGGGCCTTCTAGCGGGGACGTCCCAAGCAGGAGTCAGAAGAAGACGGGCAGAAAGGGGCAGCATTACAGAGGAAGCGGGGCCCCTGGGAGCTCACGAGACTCTGAACTCTTCCAGGGCAGGCATCAGGCACTTCACACACTGTCCATTCATCATCATTTTGGGAACCCACGTTCCAGGCCCGGCACTCTGCTACATTATGGGGACATCCAGACTTGACAGAGAGCCAAGTGAAGGCTAAAACGGGGTCGGGGTGGGATCCAGACTTCTGAGCCCCTAGAGAGCAGAGCAAATACGAAAAGGGGAGCAGAGAGGAGCAGACGCACGTGTGGCACAGCACTGGCTCCCTGTATGTTGTCGCCTGTTGGGGCGCTTCCTCTGAAGGTGGGGCTTGGCACCTGTCCCCTTGCCAGCCACCTCGCTGCTGCCAGGCTAACAGATTTCTCTCTCACACTTCATCCTGCCCCCACCACTCCCAGGCAGAAGCTGTTTACAAGCCACGGGATCGATCTGAGTCGTGGAAGGAATCAATACGAGTATCTGGACGTGAAAAGTGGCCCCAAGCAGGTTTTCAGTGTCAGTGCACCAGTGCCCCCCAAAGTGTCCCTGTCCCCCTGCGTCTGTGCTGAAGGTGTCAGATCAGAGCACATGATCAGCCTCGGAGCATTTGAGGAATAATTCATCACGGACCCTGCACCTGCATCCACATAGCCAAACCCTCAAGTAAGTAATGATTCCTCTGTTTTGAACTTTCAGGAAAAAGTTCAGGCAACTCTCCAAAGAGCAAGCTGAAGGTTGGACTTAACTTCAGCACATTATTTTTATATTATGCTTTGTATCCACGCATATTCTGTCAAATCTCATAAACCTTTCAACTCAACTGGTACTGTCTTTTAAGGTAAGGAATCCTGGTACATTCTAACTTCTAAAAGAATTTTCAATTTTCTAGATGTTACATGTAACTTATTAATTCTTACCAAGACAGGAAGGAAAGGATTCTATAATTTGACAAAGATTTCTTGTTAAAAAAAAAAAAGAAATTAAAAGGCCATAGGGGTCCTCAGTCAAACCACATTTAATAATCACAAATCTAATTTCCAGCACATTTTGGAATCGAATTTCCATGGCAGCTTTGTTCATATTCAAAGGAAACTTTCTCCCATCTCAATCTGTTTTTACCCCTGCTTCTCCATTCTCCACCGTGAAACTGGGTCAATTTCTACCCACACAACACCATTATAACAAAGAGAAATGGTCGCTCCTAAAGGGCCGTGGACGTAAAACCCACAGCAGTTCAAAAGAGACCAGAAGGAGAAAGCATCTTTTCTAAGGAAAAAAGGATTTAGAGGCACCTTGGTTTTTATGTCCCTACAATAGTACAGAAATGATGAGACATGTAGTTATTACAGACAGTGACGTTGTCACCTATTTATACGCCATCTCCTCTACGGAGGGCACCAGATAGGGATTAATAGATATTTACGTGTCTACATCCCTAACGTGCAAGAACTCAGGACAGAGCTGGAAAGTGAACCACACGTACACTTGACCTCTGCCTCATTCATTCTGCATTCCTAGTGCCGTGAACAGCACCTGACCCAAAGAAGACACTTGACAAGTACTTGTCAAAGTACACGGATGAATGAGCAAATGGTTTGTATACTTACTATGTATTACAGGAGTATACGCTGCATAGAATCCCGAGAAAACAGAGCGAGTAAGCCTCAACAGGGGGCTTCTTCAGAGGTGTGAGGGTGGGGTGGGCACTGGAGACGGGAACAAAGAATCTGTAAGAGTTTAAGGGGCAGGGGGTTATAGGGTCCAACTCCTGCTTTCCCAGGGTCGCCCTGCGCACTGAGGGTGACAGAGGGACAAGCAGAAGACCAGCTGTGAAGCTACTGCAGGGACGAGGGGGTGAGGGGTGTCAGTGGTTCCGACTGGACGGCAGCCAGGTGGGGATGCAAAGTGCTCGGACTCCGCGTGTGTCCCGAACGTAGAGGGGACTCCTTATTCATTGGTGGCCTAAACCTGATTTCCGGCTCAGAAATAAGGACTATCATTTGCTTCCTCTGTGGGTTTGCTGAACAGGCAGGGAAACTGCAGGCAGCACGATCACACACAGAAATTTCAGTGCATTTTAAAGCATCAATAATTGAGTAAAGGAGGGTCATGACTTGCTCTGAAAGAGAGGTAGTCAGACGTCACGCGGGAGGCCAGTGTCTGAGCTGAGAGCAGAGACCAGCGAGGCGTCAGTGTTTGCGACTGTCTTTCTTTCCTTACTTCTGTCAGATTTCTGGAATACCGAGAGAATTCTCATTTGGGATCATTAGCTGTATCACAGCATCAACACCATTTTGGTGTTTCAACAGTGACACCCCTCAATCCAAGCCCAAGATGACTCATTCCATGAAGACTTCCCCATGAGCAGGCACGGGAGCATTCCATCATCACGCTTCACCTCACTGAACCCTCACAGGATTCTGGGGGTGCCTGGCCCCCCGTCACGGACGAGGTAGCCTAGGGAATGTGCAGAAGTGCCCCGGGAGTCGGGGACGCCCCACTCTCACACCTGGCCTCGTGTGGGCCCACCACGTGGCCTGCTGCAACCAAAGCTTTCTCAGCTCACGCTCAATGCAGGTCACCACCTCAGCGTGGCCACCACGGAACAATTTCACCTGAGGCAAGTCGCTTGATTTTCCATGCGTTTCTCCCTCGGTCTTAGAGATGAGGGGATCAACACCTGCCCTTTCTCCCTGACAGGATGTGGGGGGAAATAAAGTGAGATGCAAGACGTGTGAGAACTTTAGAAAATGGGGGCAAAGTATTGGGAAAAAAGAGTCAGGATAACCTTCAATAAACCACAACCAGCCCGAGGACAAAAGCCGATGCAGGTGTTCTCTGAATTTTAACGCACTCAGTTCTGTTTCTGGACCTGCCTTTTGTGAAAATACGCTCAACAGTTAATGTTTTCAGTCTCCTTCTCTTCACTTACTCTACGTTCTTTTCATGTTTCTCTCATTGTTTCATGTATAGCTCACCTCCCCAATATTATAAAGCTCCAGGGAGGCCGGAAAGCCCTCTAATGAAATATCACACATGGAAACGGCAAACAGTAGGCATTAAATACTGACCTAAGGTTTACTGAGGTTCTCAGTAAATATATACACAAGTACATACACACACACACATACACACACACACACACACACACACACACACACACTGACAAAAGGATCTACTTTAATCTGCCCAGAAAGAAAATATGTCAAACTAGAACTATGTTGGAGAAAGACGTATGTAGGAAAAACCACGGAAGCATCATTTTTAGGTCACTTTTGTTAGTTTTATCAGGTCTAACACAAAAATGATTCATTACTGAAGTCAAACCAAGAACACTGTGTAAAAGCTCTTTTTTAAGAAATGGAAATAAATTTGAAAAACTAGAATTATTAGTATAAAAATTATTGAGCAATGTACATTTACCTAAGTTAGTCATTGTTCTATTTAGGAATACTCCATTTGCTTTAAGCAGAGAAAGCAAGCCTCTTCAACCGTGATGCTGGACAACCCACCTTCTGAAAGAAAATCCGTTTAAAAGCTGTATGACATCTACACGTAATATTAAATTCCAGATGTATTAGGAGAAAAGTCACACAAAATTATAATGAGTAGAGTGAATGGAAATACATCCTAAGCTTGAGAGTAAAGCAAAATGTCACAAAGAACACTGAAAGCTTTGAATTCCTAATTTAAAAAAAAAATCCATGAGAACAGAACAGAAAACAAAGTATGAAAAATATTTAGAGCAAATATAGCATAAACTTCATCAGACTAATAACTAAATAAATTAAATTTTAATTGATGCCAGTTTAACAAAAAATTATTGAAATGATAACCATCAATGCTGATGGTACTGAAAGTGTGTGAGTATGTGTGTGTGTGTCTGTGTATGTAACTGTGTGTGTGTGTGAGTGTGTGTGTCTGTGTGAGTGTGTGTGAGTGTGTGTGTGTGTGTGTATGTGTGTCCCATGACTCCATGACTCTCTCTCATTATGGTACCTAAGGAGAGACTGGCGACGCCGAGGGTCAGCCCCCAATAATTTGCTATTGGAATCAGCAGACACCTGCCTGCTCTGCCATCCAAAAGAAATAACAGAAACTCTCCTGGGCAGTCCAGGTCAGATTAAATACTGAAGTTCCAAAACAATGAGCTGTCCCTTTCATCTGCTGGCCCCAGGCGACATCCTTCAGAGTGTGGGGAAAGGTTGTGGATTGGGCCCCTTCCTTCTGGTCTGGACTTCTCAGGAAGAACGGCACGCCAGGCACTGATGAATCTGCCGGTACCTGGATCTGGGACTTGCAGCCTCCAGAACTTTGAGCAATAAATGTCTGTTGTTTCTAAGCCTCTCAGTCTGTGGAATTTTCGTTAGAGCAGCCTGAACAGACTATGATGAGTACATAATCAACTTGGAAATGTTTTACATGAAGATGACATAAAAGTCCAAATATTTAAGAGAATATCATTGTGGAGAGGGATGCCTGAACGGATTAACGATATTGTTTTCAGTAATGGAATAATTTCTTCACTCCATACATCTACTCGACGTATTATAAAACTTCCAATTTCATAGTTGGTAGAAAAATGCAATGGCAAAAGCTATGCAAAAGCTCATAGACCCAACTGCAATGATGGAATAGAGGAGATCTGAGAATCTTTGGGAGACTTAAAACCAAATATAATTACATTTACGAAGTCACATGAAAGCCTGGCTCTCACTGAATTTCATTAATGAAAACATTTTTTTTAAATATTTCATATTATTGGTAGATAACACATTTAAAAAATTAAATAGCACAATGATAGGAATTTACTTACGTACAAAAATTAGCTACTGAAATTATTTATTCATTTTGTGGTTAGCTGTCATTTTTCCCGTCCTACTCTGATAATATCCCCGGAGGTCTATGCACAAATTCTCTGCAGACGCCTGTTTCATCATTTTTTTCCAGTTGACCTTTGAAAAACATGAGATATTGTCGCCAAGATCTTGTTAAGTTCTTGACAACTGAACATACATGTGGACTTTTAGTAGAATTTCCTAACAGTAAATATCTTGTCAATGAGAGTTGTCACTAGCTCGTCCCACGTCCTAACAGAGGCAATTATGTGACATTATACTTGTAAATAAGTTCCAGCTCCTCTCTGAGAAACACTTCATTACTTCCACTTCAACAGGTTATAATTTTCCAAGGTGTGTTACTGCCAGTTCAGGTAACGCTATTTTCTTCTCTGTCTTATCAACACAAACAATCGTCCCTTATTACTTCCCACAGCATTACTTCTTACTCCAGCATCCACCTGTATCTGTGAATTTTGTTTTCATGTCTTCCTTATAAAGAATAGCTTCTGATTGTCTCGTGTCCCTTAAATCCAACGCAATTCATCACAGGTAGAGATAAACATCTGACTACCTCATTATGTATTAGGGTGTGGCTGTCCCAAATCATTTTCATAGAGAATATATATTAATATCCTTTTATCTGCCTATCATATCGGAGATAAATGATTATGTTGGTTTTGAAAATTATGTATGTAGCCCTATGGTCTATGAACTTTATTTCAGGATAAAGTGGACGTTACAAAGTATTTCCTTATTAGATAGAATGAATCTAAGACACCGTGGATTGTGAGACAAGACATTATTTTGTGTTAAGACATTTACAAAAACACTGTAACTAAACTATGACACGATGGCTTCGTGTCGCTTGTGATTTCTGAGAGCGTCGTCTTCTGCACCATCAAGTATTAGCAATGCAGTATTTCTTAAAATGTTGCTCTATTATCAACACCTACATTTTCTTCCAGCCACCATTAATGACACTCACACTTTCTTGGTCTTACCCAGTATGTCAACGGAAGATTTTCAGGTGATACACAGGAAAGCATTGTCAATCTGAATGGAACCCAGTGCAAGTAGCTCCAGCACTAAAGTGATGGAGCAGGAACCCCCCCGGCCCCAACCAGACACACACACCTACAGCCAATGGCGACACTGAACCTGATAAGCTTCAGAACCACTCAGCTAATGGAATCCTTCTCCTCTGGCTCCTTTTGCACTTATAAATAATTTGGTCCAGAAAATGTACAGACCACCATGATGGGTAAAAAGGCTATACATTCCTAATTTTGAACAGGTCAGTGAATTAGCAGCTATAGATGACAGTTCACTAAATGCTACCAAAAAGCCGGTGGATCCATGCTTCCAAAGAACTGAAAAGAATTCTAAAGAGGATCCAAAAGACTTCACCTAGGGTTTTGTTCTGAAAAGCAGCTGGATATGTTCCAAAATGTAAAACAGAAAAAAAAAAAAAATCCCACAGACCACCCCCACGAGCTGTAACGTAGTAATATAGCTTTGGGGTTTTCAAATGTAATGTCTATAGAATAGATATTATTCTCCAAGTTTTAAAGAATTTAGATTTTTTTTCTTGCCATAAAGAAAATCTGATGAAGGTAGACATGGGTTGGCCACTTGAAGCTAGCCAGCCTGAGACCAGCCCGGGGAAGACCAGTACAGAGACACGAATGTGTCAACAATACTTTTCTTCCTCCCCTGCTCTAGCTCCTAGGGTTTACACTGGACATTCCCATAATAGACACCTTTCAATTCAGATCATCATTACAGAAAGTTAGACAAAATAAGCACAAATAAGGAAAACAAAAAGTGTGAATCACCATTAAACTCAACAGCTAAATATAACCCCAGTAAACAACGTTTTCTGATGAAAATTTTTACGCATTAATGTATCATTTTTAAACAAAGAAAACTGGAATGTTTTCCTCAACTGTGTCGTGTGTCTGAAGAACACCGTCTCCGGGAAATGGCTGCTTAAGTTTGAATATCATATTGCTGCTTTTTTTCTGTCATAATGAATATCTCTTTACAAACAGTTTTGTACATTTATCCAACCATATCCAAGACACGTTTTTAGAAGGGGAAATCTTCGTCCCCTCCCAGAGGCTTTTCCACATAGTGCCAAATTCATTTCTAGAGGGTTCGCATACATTTTTACTTCCCTAAACAGTGATGAGACTTCGTTTCTTTTGCTGAAAAAGACATTGGTATGGATTTAAAAGAATGATCTTCCCAAGCTGATGGACCAAAATAGTAGTCTCATTCTAATTTATCTATCTGTCTATATATAGATATGTAGAGACATATATATATATATATGTATATATATATACAGAGAGAGAGAGAGAGAGAGACATAGATACAGAGATATATACATATATACTTACAAATATGTATGTATATACACCTTAATTACTAGGTGTGTGGACGTGTTTGTAGTGTGTTCGTTATCTGAAATGTTATTTTGTGACTTAGTTGACATTATTTACATCTGTGCACTGTGTTCGTATTTCCATTGACGTGTAATTGCTCACTTACGTAGTTTATCATTATTAACTAGAATTTCTAGTCACATACCCTTAGTGCTGCTGAAGGAAGTGTTACTATGAAAAGACTAAAGTATCCATTTTGCAAGAGAGAAATAAAAACGATAAATGCCTGACAAGAATGCCCAAATGAGCCAAGTGAACCCCGTCAGTCCCCATCTCCGCCAGCTCATCTGTGATCGATCACAAAATGGATGTATGAAAAGTCAGTGTTGTCTGAGCAAAGCATTCAGTAAAAATATGAAATGGATACAAGTTTACATTAGAAATAACAGCCAATATTTATAGACTTCATCCTACCTATTTGCTGTTTATTCCTACGTGAATAAAACAACGAAGTTTAGTAAAGGTAGAAAAAAACACTTCTACAAATGAATACATACGGCACCCCTTCCTTAATGAGAGAACTCAAAAAATTAGAAATGCATTAGAATTATGGATTGATTCGTAGGGCACTACCACCAGAACACTAAAAAGGAAACTTTTTCAAAAATTAAAAAAAAAAGAAAAAATGAAAGAAATGGGAAGACACCTGGTAAATGATTGAAAAAGATTAATAAATGGAAAAGATAGGAAATTGGGGTTGAAAATATCCCTACAAAATACTAAAATTGTGTATAATTAATTCAATCAACAAATGTATGTTGAATCCCCACATACCAGACCTTCTCCTAGGCCATTGGGATGAATCGATGAAAAAATCCAAGAGCCCTGCCCTCCTGGGGCTTCCAGTCCAGCAAATGGCCAAGCATGGGCTTATTATGTGAGACTGAAGGGAGGGAGGGAGCTGAGCAAAAGGTCAGAAACAGACCCAGATATGTACAGACACATTTGGCTTTCTGATAATCCAGGCTAACCAGCGCTTTCCTCTCTACAAGCCTCCCTCCTACCCTCCTGAGGAGCTAAGCTCACTGCAACTCCCAGTTGTGAGTTTTCCACTAATTAAAAAATAAAATCCAAATAAAAAACAAGAGCAACAACAGTGACAAGAAAACCCCTACAGTCTACTTGTGGTTGCTATGGATTTATCATTTGGTTTTTTGGATTACCTGTGAATTGCAGGTAGTTATAACTTCATTGTCACCCCCGTTGGTACCCTGGATAATTGAGGATTAGCTGTATGTTACAAAAGATTTTATCTTTCAGTATTTCATGATGCTTATTCAGTCTTCGATTTGGTCTGATATTTTAAGGTTTGACTTAGCATTGTTTTATTCAAAACTAGTAAACATGAATAAAATTTATATCCAGGTCCCATCATTCTCTATTTGCCCATTCCCTATAAAATAAAGCATTCCAAAAAAAAAAAAAAATACCCGGCCATTTTTGGGTGGCCTATTAATAATGGACCACTCAATCTTTTCAGACACTGAAACCATTAGGGCTCCAATGTCCCATCAGTTACTGACAGTGACATTTATGAGCTTTACAGCAATTTAACTCTGTGGGAGTTAAAATTTTTTAATGGAATTCATAAGGTATCTCTTCACCTGGAATTAAGTCATTTTTATTGCAATATATCATCCAAAGCTAATTCTCTTCAAAAACAAGAAGAACTGAAATATTCGGGACGGTCAAATATCTCCCTTTTAAACAATTTAATTCTTCTCAATGACATAAAAGACTACAGGCAGAATGCCGGCTAAACGTTAATGAACAAGGTAGAATCAATTCTGGAAATTAAAAAATAATATCCTTTATCATTTTTACTATCGTGCACACAATTCCAAATTCAGAGTCTCCCTCCTCTACTATTACATTTATGCTAAATACAGAGAATGCATATCTTTGCTTCCAGATTGATGAATTAAGAATTGCAAAATAGGCTAGAGTGCATGATGGTAACGTTCTTTGAAAAGTGCTGATTATACATTCATTCTGTTTGTGGACGCACTCTGATGATAAATGCAACACCAGCTGTACAAAGAGAACCGGAAAACCATTTAATTTACTTCCTGAGCACTCATTGCATCTTCTTATATTGTTTTAAATTTCCAGGGGAATGACAAAGTAACATTAATAAAATAACTACTGTACAGTCCCAGGCATTACATGTCTACACAGACAGCACCGATTCTTTCCCTTAAAAAAAACAAGATTGTAAGACTCATCCATGTTGCTACATGTACCTGAGCTTCATTCTTTTACACTGTTTCGTAGTATTCCAGTGTGTAAACAATGCCACAATGTATTCACCCTGTTGTTTCCAATCTGAGACTCGCATGACAACTTGGTATGAATACTCTTGTACGTACATGTTTTTGGGACATACGTACGCAGTGAGGAGTGACAATCCTGGGGGGTATGTTCACACTCAGCTTCAGGATACAATGGCAGTTTTCAAAACTAATGAATTTACACTCCTACCATCAGAGTACCAAGTTCCTATGGGTATTTTAACTTTTTAACAGGCCTTGGGAAGTAAAAGGTGATAAATACACAGTGTCAACTTCCATATCTTTCCATGCAACATAGATTTTATGACTTGCACAAAATTACAGTTGGACGTGGTTAAAAAATAAGCTTTGGAGTCTGAAATCCTTGAATATACGTCTAAACTGTGCCTTGCTTTGTGCTCGGTGAGCACGGTGTGTAATGTGCTACCATCGAGGCTGGCTCCACGGAAGTTTTCGTGGGTTTCCCAGCTTCTTCAGTGATGTTTGCTTAGTAAGGTACAGCGAGGCAGATGCTCCTGCGTGTCACCTGCAGGTCACATTCCACATTTCTGTGAGTTCCGCGAGCAAAGCAAGGCACCAGTGGGATTGTCTGTACACTGGTACATGACGTGGAAGCAGCCAGGTGGTGGGGAGGCTCACGTGTCTCGCCCACTTATTTCTCTTCTCTGCGTCTCGGGACCTCGACCTGACCATGGGGGACGACAGAGCAAGGTGAGACCCTGACTGGGTAGAGAAATGCATGTGGCCAGAGGTGGCGCTACCGCAGCTCGTACCACAATGGCCCAGGGACAGAGCCGCCCACACGTAAGCAGGACGGCGGGAAGCAGCGACCAGCCCTTTACTTTCCCTGCCCTCTGGGAAACACGCCCTCTGGCACTCTGGTACTTAACAGGCCGCGGGGCACTGCACCACGGAGAACTCCTTGCGGTGCAGGTTACAGTAAACCCCGCTTACAGGGCCTCGGCACAGGGGGACGTGGAGCTCACTCGCTGCTGAAATCCCACCAGACACTAGGCTGCATCACGTCCTGCTCCAGGCTGTTGCTTTACGTCTGTGCTTCTCCGCATTCTGCCTGCCTCTGGGTGACGACTTCACCGTCCCGGGCCCCGGCCACTTCCTTTTGTAATAGCAAAATGAATTCCAGGTTCCTCACGCGCCCAAAGTCACAGGATGCAAAGGAGAGGGAGCCGCTGTGTCTCAGATTCAGCCAAAGTCCCGCCGCCGTCCCAGGTCTGTGGGATATGCTCACAGCGGCCTGGGGGATGCCACAGACAAATCGGTTAGGCACAAGTCACTGGAACTGGTCCCGTGGGGGTGATTGAGAGAGGATTTTATTCCAACTGATGTAGATGAATCATGGTCTACCCCCCAAAATGGGGTTGGGACTAAACCCTCCCAACCAGCACGGTGCCCATGAAAGAGAAAGGGGCACAGGGATATTGAGGGGAAAGCTACAGTGTCCCCCACAATGATCCTGATTGGTCCTTGTCGACCGAATTGTCAATATTAAATGTAAGATGTGTTTGGATAGGTACCTGCATCTGTGGCTCTGGAGTGGGGGCCTGAAGCTTTTCCCCAGATTATTATGGTAGTTTGTGACTTTAACCATTACTGCTTTCTGACCTGATTACGTGTCTTGACGTACGAAAAACCCACTAATAACATCTCATAAATTAGGCCATAATTCAAATATCCTTCAAATGATTGAGTTAAAGTTATTTCCAACAAGTGTCACGCATTCCTTTATAGAGGAATGACGCAGGGTGGCCCTGAGCCAGATCCCAGGGGAACTTAATCTAAAACCAACCATATGCCCTTTCACGTGTCTCCCAGCCCCCATCATATTTCCCATCTGCAAGCATCTCAATGACACAAAGCACAACTGTTCTCTGGGGACAGAAGAATGTGGGGTAGAAAACCAACCTCTGTCTTCCCTGAGAGATCCCAGGAAAAAGCAGAAGAGCTTTCACGGGGGCAAAAGAGGCTCCAAGGCCAGGCTTTTCTAAAATGGACTGAATTGAGGAGAGCGAATGGAGTTTTGTCAGCAGCGTCGTCCTAGAGCTGTCGCATGGCTCGTCTCCGGGTCACCCACCTAAAGAGTTCGTAAGTGCAGCTCTCACCAGAATCTCTTCCGTGGCGAATCCCTCACTGCCCACATCTGCCCTTCTCTGCATGAGCAACGTCCCCTGAAGCCCTGGGGAATTTTGATACAGGATTAATGAGGGATCTGGCAAGTGCTGGGCGATTTCTCATCTTGGACTGAAACTTCAGGAATCAAATGCAATCATGGTCAACCCAGAGCCAGTGGAAAACTTCACTCTCTGCAGGCAAGATGAGAAATGGGCCCAGGAGTAATCACAATGCTTCATTATTCTGACTGGTACAGATCGTCCATTAATCGGCACTAAAAACACTCTTTTAAAACAATTCAGAGAATAATACACAGAAGTATAAAAAATGGTCCCAGCCTCATCAACGACTCCCTCCCAAATGTTTCCAGAAAGAACTGTAATAAATACGTCAGGGAAATTTATCACAGCAATCATTTTACATTCGTTTCTTTTTTATTCCTCCCCAAGCAGTTGGAATTACACAGATTTCCTTTCCTCCAAATCTAAGGTTACGAGGGGACATCAGGCTATGATCCACCCCAGGAGGAAAGACCTTTGTGGAAAGCCCACCCTTTGCATCAAACTCCAAAGGCAAACCTAGAGGACCAAGAGGTACAACTAAACATCACATTCTGGCCACTGCACCGTAACCTCTGGACTCGTTCCCAAGCTGATCCTGTCTCCACCTGTATCGGCAGCCAGGGGGAGAACCGGTCCTGCTTTTCCTACCCCTGTACCTCTCAGGGTGATTCACTCCTATCTGTCCCACAGTCACTCCCCTTATCATCGCTGTGTTTATTCACACTCTTCCCAAGTGTATTCCTCAGAACCCAAGGTCTAAGGGAGGTCAACAGATGGGTAATAAATACTTGTTTAATAACTAAACCCCTATTATGTGCTGTGAATTGTATTTCTACAACTGATCTCATGAAGCTGATATCAAAGGGCTCTTGCAAAATTAAAAAGTACTCACAGCTAAGTAATTCTGGGAAACATTGAATTTGTTTTTTTATTACGAAAGAGATTTAATGAGAAATGTAACACATTATGCAGACAACATATCAAAGTTAAAACATTTACGGTATAGTCTTCTGATATTGCTTGTCCCCGGGAGTCTGTTTAAAGTCAAGTATCGAGAAAAGCTTGGAGAATCTAGTAAGCTCCTTGGGTCTCAAAGGAATTGTCACTTTTTTGATTAAAAAAATGGACAAACTGGATCAAAAGATGCAGAATTTCAACATTTGGAATGTATGAAAAAGAGCCAAATGGGCATTCTAGAACTGCCTCAAATTAAGAACTCACATTTGATGTGTTTAAGGATACTCTGTGTTTGGAGCAAGGATCTCAAAAATTCTGCTAGCACAATGAATTTGGTTAAAAAAAAAAAAAGGGTTCAGCAGTCAAAGCATTCTCAAACTCTTACTGGGCTCATAGGCACTGTTAATTTTAAGAAGATTGTCTATTCCACAGACTTATGTCATCGTGGAATCATTTCGTTATTTGGAGGGGTTTCCTGGGAGTACTCTGCAAGAATGCATTTCAAGCAATGCTATTTTTTGGATTTGCAAGACACTAATTTCTTTCGATTCACTGCTTTCCTTTTCTAAATCTTCCCTCTCAGTTTCCAAGAACGCGTTGTCCTGTTTGTACTTTTTCTTTAATTACAACCAGTTTCACCCTTTGCTTTGTACACTCTTATCTATAATCCTTAAGTGCCCATTTTTTAAAACTCTTCATTTAGAAGTAGTTTTAGATTTACAAAAAAAGTTGCAAATATAAGAGAATATTCCTGAATGTCCTTCATGGATCTTCCCTGAGGCTACCATCTTGTCCAACAATAGTACTACAAGTAGCAAAGTCAAGACATGTATGTTGCTCCAATACTCTTAACTGAGCTAGAGCACATGTTTGGATGTCCCCAGGTTTTCCACTAAGGTCCTTTTCCTGTTCCAGGACCCAGTCTCAGATCCCATACAGTTATCATTTGTGAGATAACACTCTCCTTCACAAGCGTGGGACCCTCCCCCCACCACACAAGCAGCCCCAGGTACTTCTCACTCTCCCATCCGCCCACACCTGACCGCCACCCATTCACCAACTATTCCAGCTGAATTCTTCCGACTGCTCTGTGACCACGAATCAAGGAAGCTGGTGTACACATCCCATCTTGACTGCATTCTCCTCGCTCTCCCTAGAGCTGGGTTAGTTGGCTGTCCTGAACCCTCATCTCTCTCACGGATAAGAAAACAGTCATGAACTTGAATGTTGACTGACATTTTCCTCATTGCCAGGGTGGGTAGGACACTCTTACCAGCTTTTAACGTTCCTGAGCAGAAACTGGAAAATTATCTCACAGTTTAAATTAATACCCACAAGCCGCTGGTTCCCAAGTCTAAATCTCCTAACGCCATGTCTTTCCAGGGCCAGCGACGTGCGTGTAGACGTGGAGATGTGAGAGGCAGCATCATACTCGCCTCCACAGGGCTCCCCTGCTTTCTTCCCTCGCTCCGTAAAGGGCACCATTACGGACCCAGTCACGTCAGTGACTGATGAAGTCTCACTAGAAACACTGCTGTTTGACAATACCAGAGGTCCTGACCACAAACACAAGATACATAAACAGGGACAATAAGGTAGGGAAGAAGGTAAGAGGTATCGCTGTCATTATTTGTGGACAGTTATGACCAAATACACAGAATCAGCAAAAACGAATTATTCGAACTAATGAGAGAGCGGCGAGACTAACGGGCACAAGATCAATTTGTGAAAAGAAATGATCTTTCAGCAAATAAATCAGAGCCATAATTTCCAGTAGGACACTGCTCTTGTACGATACTGTTCCTCTAAAAGAACTCTATGTACTCCATTCAACGAACGACCACATTGCTAAATGACCATTTTGATTAATTTACTCCTTTCCCACCATTTACAACCCAGGGTCGAGTGAGAATTTAAGCAGTTAGATTCAGAATCCAGATCTGAAGCCCAGGTCTGCTTCTTAATGGACATTGGACCTCGTGCATGTGACTTAATATCTCTGAGTAGACTTTACGAAAGCACCTCATAGCACCACTGGGAGGGTCCCACGAAATTCAATATGCAGAGCACCCCCTCTTTTAATCCACCGATAAACCTCCCTTTTCTTTCCTAATGACATCCAAGGAACACTATCTCCTTTACCAGGTTGCTGCACTTTACCAGACAAAGTTAGAAAAAAAGAAATCCTGTTCCACAGTAAATGTACAGTATTTACTTCAAATCATATTTTCACTGCTGTCTAGATACTGTTTTATTGATACTGTATTAACTTCCTAGTTTACGTCCCAAAACACCCAGATCCAAATATTTTTTTCTGCTGCAACCCTAATTCCATCAGTGATTTTTTTCTAACTTTTAAGTCTTCCACTTTCGATACTGAAATATGTTTAGACGATATTAAAAGAGATTGCATTGGCCTCAATTTTCTCTCACCCCCGCATTCTTCACCATCCAGGGGCTGCCTTCACGTACCCCTGTCACACGTCTGTTCCAGGTCCCCAGTTTACAAGAAATGGATCTACGTGGAGCCATCTAAGAAACAGGGGTACCAAGGGAACCTCAATACGCAGTGATGCAAATTTAAACACTGGTGTTACTGATACAGTTGACCAGAATAAGACTTCAAATTTTCCCATAAAATCTCATACATATATTTAGAAGTTTTCTCACTTTTTTGAAAGTTGGGTAAGACATAAGTTTTACATGCGAATGTTCTATCTTTAAAGTTGCATTTAGTGAAGTAATTTATTCAATCTACCCTTTAAAATAAGAGCTGTAAGTGAGCAGATAGAGGAACCTGGGTGTTTTTCTGCTCTTCCCAATTTGCCTCACTGCATGACTCGGGTACATCAAGTAGGAGTTTCTGGACCTCGGAAGCTCTTCACGACTCCCCCTTTCTGTTTTCTAGCTAAAAAAGGTTACAGTGACAGGTCCTTGTTTGTAATAACACATCGTTTAAAGACTACAACCAGGTCATTTTGCCTTTTCCATCCATCTTTTTCTTTCTTTTCTTCCTTCCTTCCTTCCTTCCTTCCTTCCTTCCTTCCTTCCTTCCTTCCTTCCTTAGTTTCAGGTGTACAAAACAATGTAGTAGTTAGGCATTTATGCCCCTCACAAAGTGATGACCCTCTCCCCCAATCTACTACCCCTCTGACATCGTATGTAGCTGCTACAATTCCATTGACTCTATTCCCTATGCTGTACTCCACATTCTATGACAATATCTATGTATTAAATTATAGTTGACTGACCATGCATCTTTTTCTCGACTCTCCTCAACTTTTGGCTCCAAAGCCCCGTGGACTATAATACAAAGGGACAGCTCACAGTGAGAGCAGTGACTTTGCAAATTAAGTGGATTCTGACGGGGACAGAATCAGAACAGATACTTAGGAAGTGAGAACAAAGGAGCTATGTGGGAAGGCCCGGTGGTGTGGAGAACGTCTTAGTGACCTGTCACTGAAGGAAGGCAGGAGGCTGTCGAGCTGCAGAATCACTGACGGGTGTGAGCGAGGAAATACAGGTTTGCGTGGCCAGTTTCCTCCTAAACCTGTATTGTATTTATAACGATAAGGTTGATAACTCTCTCACTCTACTGATCCTGTTGGATTTTGGAAGGGTTGCCTCCATCAGCCCCCAAGTCAGGGATGAGAAAAAACACACATGACTATTACGGAATATACTCTTTTCACTTTAAGTCAACTCATTTACCGACAGAGATCTACTGAAGAGGTTTAAACAAACCCCACGCAGTCCTCACTGTTTGCACCCATCTCGCATCCCCACTGCCAAAGTTCTCTTGTATCATCACCGTTCACGAGTATTTGTTGAGTGTGTACTCCAGGCGAGGTTCTAGCTTCTGTTCCAGGAATAAAAACATAGGTGAACATATAGACCAAGAGCCCAAGTTTTTTTAAAAATAATACAGCTGAGTAGATAAGCATAAAACATATTTATAAATATAAACTATTTGCTAGGCCCCTGGAGACCACCTACCCCAACAAACAGTTTAATGAAAGTGGCTAAATCTGGAGACGCTGATTGCTTGGTGATGGCCGCAGAGCCAGTGGGCAACAGAGCTGGCAAGGGGAACCCCATTCTCCTTCTTCCTATTTCAATCCTCCTTTCCAAATGAATGGCACCAACGTTTCCAATCACAGGTCAAAGACACGAGAGACCATTACGTGCTTACGACGACTAAGACCACTTCCCCCAAATGGGAGACTTCCAGGGATCTGCCACAATGACGCAACAAAATGCATTCGGGTTTATGTTGTGTATCACTCAGCAAAGGCAGCAGAGTGCTGGTACCCACGGGGCGGGCTGGCGGCCAGGAACGTCGGCATCATCGGGGGCCTTTAAGAAACACGGGCTCTTGGGCTCCACCGAGAAACGGCTCAATCAGAGTCTGTGTTTTAACAAGAGTGGCTGGGTGATGAGCGTGTGCAGGAAGGTCTGAGAAGCACTACAGCAGGGAATTGTAGTGCGAAGGGAGAAGAAGTCCCCCGAGCATTCCCTCTTTCCTGGCACGCACATGAGCTCACGAGCCACCACAGTTCCTAAAGTGTAAAGAAAATGAGATGCGCCACTTTGGCGAGGCTGCATGTGTTTTTGGGTAAACAAGGTCTCAACCAAAAAGCCACATCCTCCACTGCTCAGCTGAAACCCCAACCTTCCGTGGTCCTTTCCAAACCACATGAGCCGACACACACACCGAGCTTAGGTGGCACTTGACACAACTGCCCGATATTCTTAGAGATACAAGATAACCACACGTAGAAAGATACCCACGTTCAGACAGTCTCTTGCTACTTCGGTTTCAACCGAGGCAGTGAAAGCTAAGAACCGTAAAAATGGTTGCCAAGTATCCATCCAGCCTGAAGTGGTCTGTTAACTATTCATAAAAGCAGATGACAAAGGGCTTTGAAATTGCACAGCACACATTAGCCGATAGAGACAGTTGGTGGAAGTCTCTGGCAGCTCCATCTTAGGGGCAGGGGGCAGGAGGAAGGGAGGTGCAGCCAGATGAGGAAAAGGAAAGTTGTACGTTGCCTCTCAGCACAAGGAGAGTGAAGGGGGGGGGGCACAGAACACTTCAGAGAGCCTCAAATGGGTGCCTTTGAGCTCAGGGGACTTGAGAGCACAGCAGTGGCATCTAGACCCCACCTGGAAAAGTTAAAATCGCCAGCTGAAACCAGGGAGCCTCCGAAGCGGGCGGACGTGAGAGCGCGGGGTTACGGGGCACGCTGCAGCCGTGACGGTGAGGGTGGGAATGCAGCATGTGGGCGTCGCTCCTGGACCAGAAATGGAGCACATGGGAGGAGGAAGCCAGGGGCCACGTAGGAAGGACCCTCAGCCACCAGAGCCAAGGAACGAGCACAGGGTGACCAGAGGTGGAGCAAGGGGGTGGGCTGGGATCACTGCTGGAGGACAAGCTGCCATCACCTTTCAATCCTCTGAGTGGGGTCTCCAGAGAAAGGCTCCCCACAAGCACCCCACAAGCACAGGGTCAGCTTTGTGTACTTGTCACATTCACATAGCCTTGCAGGACATTTGGTCCTGTCCGAAACGTCCATGGAGACATGCGGTCATACCAAAAGGACCGGATACACCCACAGACGTTTCTGATAGGACCAACGATCAAGGACCTTTGGCGCTGGACCAAGTGTCTTAGTGGACGTCTTGGACAGGACCAAATGTCCACTCATCCCCGGGAGACCTATGTCTATCACCAGATTACAACTGCAGCCACCACGTACATGCACTCGGACTGTTCCCTCATTTCTTCTCTACCTGAACCCAACCTCGGAGAAGTGAGAAAGGGGACTAGAGGGCAGGGGAGGAGTCAGAAACCATGCAGGAGGAGGAAGCCACGGAGAAGTGCCTCTCCCCTCAACCCTGCAGGCTTCCAGGCCTGGAGCAGGCTCCAACTAGGGGTGGGGTGGGGGAGAAACCTGTCTTTGAATGGATTTGGGGGTTACCCTTATGTTCAACTGGACTGGGCGTTTTAACCTCTAAAATCGCACCAGTGGCAAAACGACCAGAAAAGGCTCTAATTTCTTCACAAATCTGGGTACAAACAAGGAGCAGCGAAAGCTTGGTTTTGAAGACCCAGTTGGAGGAAAAAATAAAGTTGTTCACGATTGTCCCGTGAGTCTGAGGCATTTAGTAGAACACTGGCAAATTCGTGGACAAGGGAGGGAGGTCACGTCCAATGCCTGTGGAAGCCTCCAGGTGCTCACACATTACACATCATTTTTGTCGGAGCTCGTTTGAGTGCGAATAAGGTAGAAACCCATTAAAAGTAGCTCAAATCAAACAACCAACGAATGTATTATGGACCCAATCTCGATTTTCTGGGCCCCCCTTGGGCAGTCTAGACTCTTGTCCAACCGCCAGCTTAAAGCTGCATTCAATGTTCCATCAAACTGTCCAACTCCAAGTCCCCCCAAACCCAGGTCTAGCGTCTGACACATTAGCGAACCCAAAGGATTTTATTGACACTTCTCTGGAAAGCAAGAGACAATAAACATTTCTATTCTATTCCCCAAAGTACATCTGCTGGCTGCCACAACATCATTTTTTCTGTCTGTTCCCTTTTATCTCTTGCCACAAAGCCTCATAGACACCCTTTATTTTTCTGATAAATTCAGCCCTGGCAAGCTCTGTCCAATAATAACCTGGAAAGTAGCCATCACTCCCACCGCTGCTTAGAAAGCAATCCAGTGACATTTGTTTCCCCTCCCTGTGCCTCTTGGGATACAAAGTAAGAACGCAAAGAAGCTGATCAGAAAGTCTGTTCAACAAAAACAGTTTGATTTGGTGGTAATGAGAGGTGGGAGAGAAAATAGGAAATCCTGCTAGTAATGAAAGAGTTTCCTTTTCTATCCATTTTACATAATGGTAGGTACCTCTCGGAATACTGAAAGGAAATAAAGAAAGGAAAGCACTTCACATGCAGTGTAACAAGGACGTCAGAGAGAGAGGCCATGTTCTCCATGTCTCGGGGGCCCCATAATTCATCGTCTCTGCTGCCTCTTGCCTTGGTTTTCTCTCAATAGCCATCCTTAGCTTGGCGTGACTGCACCCGGCAGTCAGAGCCTGTGTGACCTCTGCCCTCTGCCCTCGGAGGGCCATCTCTGTGTCTCTTAGTTCAAATTCCCCAAAGAGAGTGAGTGTTTCATGGGCTCAGCTCAACCTGTGGATTTATTCACCTGGGAGCAGCTGTGCAGCCCTGGGCGGATCAGCTGTATCTGGGAGTCCTGTGTCTCAGGTGGTAGACGAGAGGCTGTGGGCAGAGAAGATAAGTGGCCCAGGAAACCCCCTTACACAGATGTCCAAGCGACAGCTGATGAGTGAATGAATGAAGAAATGCTGCACGACCACAAAAGCCAATATACTGTGGGAGAGGATGACAAACATGGCTATGTTTTTATTGTTTCATATCCTGTCTCTTCTTACGATTTCTCAAACTTTTGACTATTTTGCAGAGGAAGGTGAGCTGCAGCGTCTGTAGCCTGCCAGGAATTAGAATCTATTCTCAGTAGTCACAAATAACAATCACCAGAAGCAAATATAGAAAATGTTCCATAATAACTGTCTATTAAAATCTATGGGTCCCTCAGTTGGCAAGGATTAGAGCTCCCACTTGGGGAAGCAGGGAGGTCTGTTACGCCGAGCCTATAGTCGGCATGGTTTTTCTGTGACGGTAAGCGATTAACCCTCACTTCCTGTGAAGCCTCCCCCACCCCAACTAACCTTGTACTGACCACTCTGTTCTCTGGTTGCATTCCTATAACTTGGCCTTATTTCTTTTTTCACACCCCGGGTATTTCATTCTGTTGTTTCTTTTCTCTTCTGTGAACACTCTGACTCACCAATAAAAATAGCAACTTCTTTTTTTTTTTTTTAAAGACTAGTAAGCAAGGAGTCCAATGCTTATGAAATACATAAATAATACTCAGGACTGAGGAAATTAATAGATTTATGGGTTGAAGCTTACTGAATAAAAGATTCAGTCCTCTTCATTATTTACGCATTTTCAGTTTGAAAACATTGTCTTGATTTTCCCAGCCCTGTGCCCACAAGTGATTTGTATGTAATCTCGTAGCTCAGTTTTCTCAGTGAAGAAATAAAAGGAGAAATACAAACTTATCTACCTGCCTAAGTGGCTGCTGTAAAGATGAAATAAGACAGCATTCATGAAAACGTGAGGTGAAATGCTAGAATGGAGAAAGATACCTCATATTGTGGGTCCTCTCTTCATTTCATAGAACCCTTCCGCCTTTAGGCCACAGGTTCATGTCCAATGTATGAAGCAGGTGTTTCTTTTCCTTCTGCAGTGGGAAGGCCTCCCACTGGCTTAGGGTTTACAGGAAGTATATTTACTGTAGAATTGCCTCTGACGTCTCTACCCAGGAAAGCCTGGGAACTGGGATCGCTTTGCCTACGGCTCTCTCTAGGGTTGGAATATCAGTGAGGAAATGCCCGATGGGGCCCAGAAACTCAGCTGATTTCCTCAGTTTCCAGAGAGCGAAGAAAAGGGCCCAGAATGCTGCAGCCACTTCCCCGAGACTCCACCCAAACAGGATGCACGGCTCACCTAATTCTGAGGTCCCGTCTACTGACGCTTCCTCCCTTCCTGCCACGCTGCCTGTGCCTCACCCGCCACTGCAGGTTTTCCACACCTGAACTTGTGCAGCTCACATGACTTTAACAAAGGCCAGTACGTCTTGGTCTTTTGGATCCTACGAGCAAGATGAACTTGTTCTGTTGTGTCCACATCTTGTCACATATAATTTTTAATTACACTGTAATGTCTCAATGTCTTGTGAGCTCTTAACATTCCATTTGAAATGTTCATTAAAAAGAGAAGATGCAGGCGATAGAAGAGAATACACTTGATATCTGTGTGGCATGGAAATAAACTTTCTAAGGCCCTAGAAACGTGGGGAGAGGATGAGCGACGCGATGGACACCTTTCCTCCACTCTGCCAACTCAGCACAGATTTCTAGGCCCGCAATCAAAACTAAGACTAGATTTGGGGTCTATAAAGTTCCAATCAGTCTATTTCCTTCCAAAGTTACAAGATGTGAGATCCTTAAAATACCATGTTTGAGATATGGCTTTTGACTTAAAAAAAATAATCCCACAAGTTAAACCAGAAAAACAATTAATACTTCTTTACTGCTCTCTATTCCTGGAAATTTAACTTATGCATGAGCTTATCTTCGTTTTATGTATTTTACTGAGAAAAGGAGGACAATTAAAATTTTTAAAATCAATAAAATGTAAAACCAAAATAACATAAATAGATTTTCAGTAATATCCTGGAAGTCGTTAAAGTAATTTATGTTTTATGCCTTACATTAAACTTTCTAAAATTCTTTAGGATGATTTAGATTCTGGATAGTAAAAAGAATTTATTATTGTTTTTATCTACTGGGGGTACCGAAAAAATGTGTACACATGACTTGTATTCATGTTTTGTTATCAGTATATATTGAGTATTACAATTTTAATAGTTATTTCCTTTCTTAAACTGTGTATACATTTTTTTGGCACCTTTTGTATGTGAGTTCCTTTTCCTACCTTTCCTGCTTCTTTCAGAAATTAGCAACCAAACAAGAAAGCTTCCTGTTTCACATGAAGAGCTACCATGGGCAGGACAAGCCATGAACCCAGCGTGCTCTTGCTAACATTACAGAGTAGTGACGTGTGCTGCAGGCGGACCCCCTGAGCGGCAGGAGGTATGTGTGTATAGCAGACGTGGCCCCTTGACTTGAACTCAAATGGAGAAGGACAAACAAGGACATAGCCGGCTATAATGGGATGTGCCAAGAATTAGGGATTGGGAATGGCAGAGGCCCGGCTCTCCCGTTACTTAGTTGTTGGATGGCAGTTTTTATAAAATGAGGAGGTTTGAACATCACTTCTGAAGCTAGAGCCTGTTTTGAAATACCACACATTAGGGATGGAGGATGCTCTCTGACGGGGGAAAGCAGGCTCTACCGCAGACGATGACAGGGGCCCGTGGTCAGGATCAGGATGGTGAGAATTTAGGAAGCGCTATAAGCTCAGGAACAGGTAGGTACAGGGACCAGAGCAGGGGGAAGGTCTGAAGTTCAAGCCAAAAACTAAACCGGGGAGTGATGCCTGCAGCCGGCGGCCAGCCTTGTGATGGGAGTCTCCTTCTCAGCTGGACCGCTCCCAGCACAGGGTGGGGCAGGCAGAGCGGGGACAAGAACCTCGCTGGGCCTGGTAAGCTTGTTGTGCCCACACAGACGTAAGTCAGTGGCTGCTGGAATCCTCAGGGAGACTTCCCACCGGAAAGCAGTGGGTGATCAAGCTATGTGCTAAAATCAAAGTGGGAAATCCTTTCACCCACGAAAAGGAGGGGAAGGCTGCTTGATTCCACAGACATGTAGACTGAGAAAACGTTTGTAAAGTGCATGAAATGCCTCATGGGGGGGAAGCCCTGCTGACCCAAACCGAAGGGGCAGCGAAGAGCGGGAAAGAGTCAGGAGGTATCTTGGAGAGGGAAGAACATTAAAATGGCTTTTGCTTTTTATGAGAGGGAAAGAAAAAAAAAAAGGAACAAATGAGAGCCTTTAGATTTAACAAGTTATAATTGGCCAACATCTCATTTTTGAGAACATAACACATTGGGAAAATGAAAGAGAGAAGGAGAAGAAAAACTGATGCAGGAGGACATGAAAAAGAAGCAGAATCAACAAGAGAGAGGCTCACAAAGATTTAAACAAAGTCCTGGTGGGGAGAAGACGGAAGATTAAAACAATATTGCGAGAGGTGACAGTGGGTTGGGTTGACCATTCTTTCCTGGATGGAGTCTCAAAGTGCAGAAACACATTCAGTTTTGAACTAAAGGTTCGGGAAAATAAAGTTAGAAGTAAGTCTAATGAGCTGTAATCATAGAAGCTTGATGTCACTGATTCTAGGGTCACGGTAGGTGAAGTCCCCCAAACTAGTGATTCTAAAGCCTGGGCATCGGATTGACTAATGAAAAAAATAGGTGGAGCTCCACTCCCAATAACGGCTGAGTACAACTTTTGTCAAGCCAGCTATCACACATATAACTATATCTCTGTGCAAAACACAAAACAGACCATCTGAAGGCATTAGAGAACAACCCAAAGTGAGCAGATTCTGGAGGGGACATAGTCTGAGCCAACTGGCACAGCTGGAAAGTGGGAGTAATTCTACAATTAAGAAAATCAGTAGGAGAGCTTCAAATTGTGGGTATCACGCTGCCCCTAAGGTCTGGTTGCCCAGTGAGCCATGCAAGTACCGAAAGATTCCAGGTGGCCCAGTAAAGATGCAGGAGCAAAACTTACATGTAAGTTGCCACTCAACTGCTCTCTAAAAATTAAAAAAAAATCTTCAGAGAAACATAACAGAATCCAGAGTCTCCATGCAATATTCACAGTGCTAAGGATAAAATTCAAAATTATTCAACCTACAAAGAAATAGGAAAATGTGACCCATTCATAAGAAAGAAGCAAAATCAACACAGACCAATCTCGAGATCACCCAGATTCTAGAATTAGAAGTCAAAGATTTTTTTAATTTTTTTTTTTACGGTGGCTGATATACCGAAGTCCATTAATTAAAGAAAAAAGGTATAGAACGTATGAAAAGATAGCAAATCTAAGCCAGGAAAATTGACACTATGAAAAAAAGAACAAAGTAGAAATTCTAGATTAAAGTACAACATCTGAAATGACAGCACTGAATGTGCAAACAATGGAACGGAAAAGATAGAGGAAAGAGGCATTGAATGTGAAAATAGAGCAATAGAAACGATCACATCTGAAGAAGAGAGAGAACACAGTTTGGAAAGATGAACAGTCTCAGAGACAATATAAAATATGTAATATATGAATAACTGTCATCTCAACAGATTAAGAATAGGACAGAAAAAAACTTTTTCTTCAAGAGATAATGGTTGCAAAATTCCCAAATATGGTGAATGTAAAGACCCAAGATGATCTATGAACCCCTAGCAGGATAAATATGGAAAAAAAAAAAAAAACACCATGCCTAGGCCTATAACACTCAAATACTGAAAAATCAAAGTTCGAGAGAAAATCTTGACAGTAAACGGGAAAATGGCACATTACATACGGGAACAACGAATCACACGACTTTGGTGCAGCAAGAGGGGTAGCTCTCCGCCCCCACCAGCTAGAATCTTAACTGTAAATAGGGTTCAGCCTGTATCCTCTGCAAGTGGTCTCAGTAACCCCTTACTCTCTCAGCACTGTATCCTTGACCGCAACTAGCGTGGGAACAGTGGGCGGAGCCTACATTGCAAGGACACCGGAGGGGTCCAGCCCATGGGTTAACCTGCAGCCATGTCCCTCTCAATGACTCCCCCAGCAGTTATAAAAATGCCTCGCATACAACAAGCAACATTCGAGCTTTAAAAACAGCATTATACCTCGTTTACCAGTAAACCAAATACTTGAACATCCAAGTTTATTTTCCTCCAAATGCTCAGGACACTAGAAATGTAACCCTCTCGCAAAAAGGTCAGGAAATACAACTCAACGCTGACCCTGCCAGCCTGAAGATTCTCACCCCCCCACCCAGCAGCTTCTAGATACCACTGCTTTTCTGTTTCCAAAAGCAGTGAAGGAAAGCATAAGTGCTGGCGAAGTAGTAAATTAACAGCTATGAAAAAAGCTGAACGGAACAAATTAAAGAAGAATTCGGGAATACAATTGGACTACTGCATACTGAGGTTTCAGTTGCCCAGTCTGCGCTACTGAGATGTCAGGAACCAACACCTTTTACCACGAAAGACGTTAGTGTCTTTGAGAATATGAACAAAAGCAACGCAAACATTTTGTGTAAACAATAAAACTGCAGGTCTTCTTTTATAAAGGTTATACTGGATTTTGATAAATACTTATGCAACAGTATATAAGTTTTCAAACCCAAAATTGTAAGTGTTCATATGGTTCAGTAATATTATCACAAAACATATTCACTGAGCCCACAAAACAACCCGCAATATATTACGACTATAGAAAATTAAGTGGAGAACAGTGAAAATAAGAGCCACTCTGTCTTCTAATTCTGAGTTACTCACAGTTTACAGTATGGTACATTTCCTTACCATCTTTTGTCTTCACATATGTATTTCTACATAATTAGTATCATAAAGTGTGTATCATTTTGTATGTTTAAGAAAAAAGAGAGACACTTCAGAAGGCATCACATGGGAGCAGGCAAACATCAGCAGTCCCGCCCACCCCATGGAAATGGTCCAGGTAGGGCCTAGCAATCAATCGTTAGGCCCCCTCTGCTAACTGGAGAACAGGCCAGTTGTTGACCGATAATTAACTAGTCCTGGATGGCTGCAGGTCACTCACTGGGTGCAGAGCAAGGGGTGGGTTTGATTGCGTGACCCCCCCAGGGACAGTGTGCTTTCTAATCCCATGTGACTGTAACTCCAGAAGCTGTCCTCTCAGGGGCAGTGGCTCGTGCCCACGCTGGGGTTGCTTAGCCTCTGGGACCCTTAGTAGCTCTACACAGATGGTCCATTACCCTCCACAGGCAGGAGAAGGAAAGCTACCATGAACCTAGCGGGTCAATCACACATCTAAAGATGGCTAAACTCATGCATTAAGTAGCCACCCGAAAAGCGACAGACAATACATGTTCCCCAGGAAATAACAGAACGAGAACAAATCATAATAATCTACCCAACGGAAATTGCTGAACAGTCATCAGTAAAGAAACAGACGACACAAAAGTGGGTCCCGCTGAAACACTTTCCAGAGGGTTAAGGCTTTCCTCTCTCGCAGTCTCCAAGACGAAGTCTCAGAACACCAAGATGGAAACGCACTTCAAACTTCTAATGACATAAACTGCTGTTACTGAGTTTTGTATTCTATGAAACACGACTGTAATCTGAGTCTCATGTGGTCAGCCGGGTACTTTCCAAGGCTGACGGTTAACCCTACTATGCACCTACCCCCTCACTCACCCCAGAATCCTCCTGACACCTCGTCTGCCACCGGGCCATCTCACTGTAGCAACAACCTTCAAGAGAAACTACAAACTCTGAACCCACAGACTTTGAGACAAACTGCAACCAAAGTGCATTCTTCTTGAAGGAAGGAGATTGGAATTTCTTTTTTTTCTTCCAGCAGATGAAGAATAAGAATCGCACGTCAGGCAACGGGGACCATCAAAGGTTTGAAAGCCTGAGGGGTGGGCCTGAGGAGAGCTGTGTTCTAGAGAGAGGGGCCATGTCCACATCTGTATTGGGGTACTCAGTCCTTGGGACGGAATAGGAGTCCACAGTGTGTGTGAAATGAATGACGGAGGATGACGGCTTGTGGAATGAAAGTGCCCACGGCCCCACTATTTGGTGGGCAGCTGCTGGTTGCCCAGGGCGCTGCCAAACAGGTGGCCCCATACCTTCTCACCTGATGGTGTGTTCTGACACTTCCCAGGACGTGTTGTTGGCCGTCCAATTCTGCCACGAAGCCACCCTAACCCTGGAACCAAAGGCACTTTTTGGAAAGAAATAACTGAATCTTCTGAAGTCCACAGATGTCTCCACTAAATACTCACTAGTGTGTGAACCTCCATTACTTTTCATTTAAAATCTCATACTATCAGCTCCTACATATTAAAAAGGCATTTCCTCTGGATATTAAATTAACTAAATGTGAAGAGTGTAACTAGTTGAATCATAGTTAATGAGAACGGAGATCAGAGATATGACTTGGGTATTCAATTATTTCCCCTAAACCTGACTGGGGTAGAAAACGCGTGGATATCGTTCAGTTGAAGTAAAGGTCTTGCTCCTAGATCCTAATCTCCCCTAACTCCGCAGACCCAGAGTTCCTTTACCCACCAAACGAATTCAGCATCATTACTGACTCCAATTCCACATATAACCCACCTCCAACGAATACACTGATGGGACCGGTATTCTAATAGCACACACATGTGCCTCTGCATATGCAAATGTATCAGGAGACCACAGGTGTAGCAAACAAGCTCCGACTGGGGCAGCGATTCAGGCTATATATCAGGTCCCAGTTCCAAGGCACTTGCCTTCTTTCAGTTTTTTCTTTTTAATAATAGAAATACTCTAAACTACGTAAAAAGTGCATTGATTCGTGTAACCAGGTAACCCAGGTGAGGAATTTCCTTGCGAACCAACCACATGCTAAGGTGAGCCACAGACCGGGGGAAGAGGAAGCGGGAGACGGCCTCGGCCAGCCGGGCTGCACGCACCAGGGCCCCGCGGGGCCGGAACTTCGCGCGTGAGAGCAGACGGCCCCTAAGTCACGGCCCTCCACACTCCGGGCTACCAGACGGTCCTGCCCGGGTCCCTCCAGCATCTGCCCGCTCTCCTTCCTCTCACTCGCCGTCGGTGATTTCGGGGAAGCCGGTCCAGGCCCGCGGAGCCAGTGGACGCAGCTGCGGCCGCGAACCCGCCCAGCCGGCGCCGAGTCCGCAGCGCGTCCCGAGCGCTCCGCCGGCTCCCGCCCAAGGGCCCGGTGGGCTCCCCGCGGACCCCGCTCCCTCCGCTGACCGGCGCCCGAGCAGGGCCAGCGCAGAGCTGGGCGCTGGCTCTGCGTCCAACTGCACAGCACCTCTCCTCGCAGACCCCGCGCCCCGTCGGCCGGCGGACCCGGGGACCCCTGCGCACCCGGAGGGACCGGCGCCTCAGGAGTCCCCCAAATCACTGCGTGGCCACTTGCCCCCACCGGGTGCCTCAGCCTGCTCTCCGCGTCCCGCCCGAGCCCCTCCGTCGCGAGTCACCTACCTTGTGGCCTTTTCCCGGGGGACACCTGACGCTGTTGGAGACTCCCGCGGTCTGATTCATGTCCGGAGAAGTTGGGGGCCGAGGCGCTACCTTCCAAACTTCTGGGCGCGTCTCCGCAGGCGAGCAGGGCGCCCCCTCTCCGCAGCAGCCCTCGCGCTTCGGGCTCCGGGAAGCCCGCAGCCCCGCCGAGGGGGAGCCGCTGCCCAGCCCCGCAAGGAGCCCGAGGGCGCCCGGCCCGGCGCTGCCTTCTCGGGGAGCAGCCCAGGACTCGGGACTGGAGCCCCAGCGAACCCAGGCGCAGCTCGGAGCGGGGCGAGGAGGTACGTGCGGGGAGCTGAGGGTAGCGAGCCGGGCTCTTCCCGCAGCGAGGGGTGGGGACGCCGGCGGGAGCTTGGGGACCCGGCGCCCTGACGCCCCCGGGCGGAGCCACGGGGCACCGCACCCCGGCTTCGCGCTCTGCGCCCCCGGCGCTCCGGCTGCAGCCGCGGTGGGTGCGGACCCGGCCGCCGCCCGCCGGGCTCGTGTTCACTAAGGGCAGCTCCGAGGGCGGGCGCGCTCCCTGCGGCTCCGGTGCCGGGCTCCGGGAGCCCAGTCTTCCCGGGATGGTCGGGAGGTGGCACGCGAGGCTCTTCCAGGCGCCACCGTACAGGGGCGGCGAGGGGCGGAGGAGGAGCAGGGACGGGCCCGGGCTGCTTGGCAGAGTCCCCAGCAGCCCCCGCTGAGGACGTGGCCGCTGCTCCCGAGCGGGCACTGCGCGCCGGGCGGGTGTGCGGGGCGCTGTCTGGGGGCCGGGCCGCGTGGGGAGAGGTCCGGGGCTCACCTACTCCGGCCGCGGCACAAGTGTGGGCAGCGCCGCGAGGCTTTCGCTTTTTCTTTCCTTTTCTTCTTTTTGCGCCGGTCAAGTCGTGACCTAATTAGGCCGCTTTCGGATAGAAATGAAAGACTGACCCTGCAGAACTGAGACCAACAAACCAAAGAAAGGGCCCTGCTCCGTGAAGACTGCATTGCAACATTTAGCATCACAAGTCTGAACGGGGGCCCAGGAGCACATCGGTGCAGCCATGTTGTGCAGCCACAAGTGAAGTGAATTCTAGATTGATCCAGGTAGAGACAGTTGAGTTGCAAGGTTCTGGGTGGAAAACCAAGCCCCGCCGTTGGGTTTCCGCTTCCCAGGCCCACGGCCTCACCTTCCTCGTCTATAAAGCGAAGGGCGGAGTTGGGTTCAGCTGTGCGAGCAGAGCCGCACCCAGGCCCCTGCTCACACCTGGTGGGTAACAGGTTTCCTCCTCAGGTGTTTGCTGACCTTCGTGGCATTTCCTTCACGTTCCCCAATCCAAACAGGAAGCCACCTCCGTTTTGTCAAATGAGCGATTGTGTCGGGTGGCTTTTGCCCACGGAGGAAGTTCAAGAGCAAGTCGTGACATTTCTGTTCTGTGACTGGGCAGCAGTGCTTGGGGCATGGGGGGGACGCGGCGGCCCCAGCGATGCCGGGGTGCTCTCCCTCGTGGGCATCTTTGGGCACGGTCGTTCCCGCCTTTCTGTTACAGCTCGGAGGTGGGTGTCCTAGTGCCGTGTTCCAGGTAAAAAAACAGGCTCCAAAATGTTGATGTGAACGGGTGCTTAGCACAGCCGGAGGCAGTCGTCGTTGTTGGCAACCGCCTGGAACTCCCCGCAGCACTTCACATGCACGTGGGGACGCTGCCGCTCCATTCTGCTCCTTTCTAGAGGCAAAATGCACACGCGTGTGGCCCACCAACAAGGAGCAGCACGGAGTGTGTCGCTGGGACACTCCTGCACCGTCACCTCTAGCCACTGGTCAGCGTCGCCACCGAACTCATCCTCCTGATGGCGTGTCTGGTCCCTTCTGCCCCAAGTCAGCAGATCTCAGTAGTGACTCCGAGTCACCCATCTCGGCAAATCCGGGGGACCTGTGTGCCCCCGGACCTCACTTCCCTCTGGGTCCAGGAAACATCACTGATTTTTAGTTGGTGCAGGTTTTTCTTGTTGTAAGCGTGGGAGCGATGACGTCTAAGCTCCTTACAGTTTGGAGTGGAAACCGGAAATCTCTGAGTATGTATTTTTTATTCTTGGGGTGTCCTGTTTTCTTTTTGTTTGAGAATTCTTCTCTCGACTCATCTCACTTCTCTCATGTTATACCATAAGCAGCAAAAAAGCCCAGGTGGGACCTTCCACACTGCTCAGAAGCCCCGTTAGCTAAAGAACCACGTTTCATGGGTGACATTGGTGGACAGCTCCTGTTTGGGGCACCTCTGCGGGCGACACTAGCGCTGCGAGTTCTGCATTTCATAATAAACGTGGCTCTTCCAATGGGATAATGGGGACCCATTTCAGAGCAGCCTATTCTAACCCACGCCGCTATTTTTAATAATTAATAGGAAGGCTAGAACATTCATTGTAGTGTGGCCAGCTTTACGAATAAATCATACTTTTCATAGGAAAGCTGGAGCTGGCAGATCTGGCAGTATTTGTTAGGGGGCCATTTCTCGGTCCGGGAGGAGCAGTACCCCACGGTGTCAGGCTTGAAGAAGCAAATGAGAGGGCCACATGCTGCTGTGTCCTAATTCTCGTCTTTCCTCCACTGCTGTGCCTTCCCCAGGCCCTCCCCACCGACGCTCTTTCTTCCTGGACACCAGTGGGCCGTGTCCTGGCTACTCTTCAGTGTAATTTCTGTCCTCAGGTCCTCTGGGCATCTCCAGTGGCCCTGAGGTTGGAGCAAACGCTGACCACCCAGGATTAGCGTGGTAGCAGAGTTCTTAAAGGGAAAACCCAGACCATTAGCCAATACTCGCAGCTTCCTCTCGACCAGGAATCGGGAAACCAGTGCACAGAATGAGTCGGATGTGACGTCGCTTTTACAAAGTTCCACATGGCCTCTCGTGTTTGACCTCATTCGGCTCCGGTTTCCTTGCTTCACAGTCATGTAGTTGGGGGTTTTTGTCACTTTAATTAGGAATGTAAAAACACACAGCGCTGCTGCTCAGTATCCGAGGAAAGGAGGTCTGTCTGAGAAGAGCAATTGATTTCTACTAACTTGCCCCAGTGATGAACTCTAACGACACGGTGCAGCCACCGCGCTGAGTTGTTAAATCCGATGTGAGCGGCACCTCCGTTTCTGACAGTAACATTTAAAGCGTACCCATCTCTCGTTATCTGTCTGTGCCCACTCTCAGCATCCTCCTCAGCTGGCCACCCACCAGCCACAAAAAATAAGGTTCCATGTTGGGCATTGCATTTTGATGGATGAAAACTCCTCTCTAACGCTCTCTTTCAGAAAAGTAGGCTAGTTTTCGTTTAACCAGCGGTGATGCAGATTCTCATCCAGCCTTTACAGCAGAGGGAGGCAGAAGCAACAGCCCGGGACCCTGTTCATTGTGATTCCAATGCTGTGATTCCAACGCTGGCTGTCTCACCTTCCGCCCAGGCCGAGAGACAAGAGTGAACCGGATTTATTGTCCATCATTCTTTGCCATCGGCGTAGAAGCAGGACTGAGATACGCACATTGGGGGCCACAAGGGTCCTCCCGCAATGAACACCCCTCCACCGTGGTTAATTTAGCATCAGCACTCGGTGGCGTTCATTGATCACCTCCAGGGTTTTCAGTGGGCACTCTGGAGCCCAGGTTTGCACACCTCACGCCTACCGAGTGCACAGTTGTCACGCTGGCATTTAGGGCAATTCCAGAACACTCCTTCGTTCACTAAAGTCACGAGAAAAATCTCCAGCAACTTGAGACACGGAGGGTGGGAGCTCCTCCGGCTGCGACTAACACTCACAGACCTGCAGGAACGTCATGTCCTCCTTGCAGGTCCGTCCAGCCAAACTTGTTACTTTGATTGCTTTGGCACTTCCAGCCATTATGAAAAGACAGCTGATTATGTAACCCCGGGCTCAGGGGGAAGTCGTCCGAGACCGCTGTTGGCAAACAATACCCACAATTAGACGTCTGTCCTTCCTAGTGGGAGACTCGTGTCACTCTCTGGGCCTGGCGTGTGTCCCCCGCTGGCTCCCGAGGCTGATTGAGGTGCTAGCTCTGCTCTTCTGTGAGCTACGGGTCCTTGTACCTTGTTTCCCTTACTTCAGGGCTTTGGGGTCTTCCCAATGACAGCCTGATTCCTCAACTTTTACATGGTCTCCTTGATGCGTTTCCTAAAGAGAGAGAAAAGGGCTGTCAGAATCTTGTGGAGGGCAGTGATAGGAATAGAGGAAGTCCTTGGCTGACAAGACAGGCGGCTGTCCCGATGACTGTGCATCTTGTTGAAAAACCAGCTCGGGGTGGGGGAGACCCACAGCATTTGTGAACACCTCCCTGACTGTGTTCTCTCTTTACAAAGTCACCCTGAGTGGCCTGGATGCTGAAGGGGAGGAGCCAGAGTGGGGTGGGCACGGCCCCATTGCTCCGTCTACCCAGCAGAGGCAGCAGGCTCTGGTGGCATCCTGCCCCTACCTTGTTGGCCATTTCTGTCCCTACCAGCCTGGCTTCCCACGGCAAGCACCTGTGTGACTGCACCCTGGGTGAGTGGCAGGCTGGAAGGGCCATGGGATTCGTGCCCCTGATGACGGATGGGACTTGTTGATGAAGGCCCAGCCCTAACCCTGGGCTAAGATCACTTAGAGGTACAGGGCACTGTTTCTCAGAGACCCCAGTGCCCACACTGGTAACTAGGCTAGCAATGCACCCCAGTTGTTCTCCCTCTCGTGTGTCTTGGGGTACCCATGAGAAGCCCTGGCCGGCCTCCAAGCACTGCGAGCCACGCTGGCGGAAGCCCCAGCGGTTGTGCTCTGGGTCTGCCCGGCCTTTGTACAGAGGGACGTCTCCCTCCTCCCAGCCAGTGAGGGGCCGTGCAGGGCTCGTGATTAAGGTCTGCTCGTGGGAGACGGGGGGTCCCTGAAGAAGGTCCTTAGGCCTGAAAAGTAACCCAGGCTTCTCTGCCTTGCTCCTCGGCTGGGATTGGACTTGCACCGTGTTCTGGTAGCTTCCAGGACACCCTCCCTATTTGCCCTCACGCAGCTATTTTCCCCTGATCAAGCCCTTTCATGTCTGTCACCGACGTGGGGTCTGTTTCCTGAGGATCGGTCTAACACATGTCAATTCCCCACCCCCCCGGGGGTGTTTCCAGCCTCATCTGCTAACTTCCCCACGCGTACGCCATAGGCTGGGATTCAGAGTCTATTTCTAGGGGGATCCCCCAGCTAAGACACAGTCAGAGGTACAGCCTACCCAGCACAGCCTTCATTTCGTTTTGTCCTATTGCAAAACCACAGAACAATTAGGATTAGAAGAGGTCTCAGACGGGTGCACACGCGCGTCTCATAGGAAGAAGGAGCGAGATGAGGCGGGAATAGGAGATGACATCAGACCCTGTGAACGCCAGAGGTCTGTGTCAAGGAAAGACGCGTCCCAAACCACTGACATGCAGTCATTGGAGCTGACAGCTGTCTTGCGCCGGTCTTTACAGACAGGCCACGTACGCTGCCCGTCCCCGGGGCACTGACAGCTGTGGGTCTGCAGACTCCTTGCAGCAGGGGCGCCCGAGTCTGGAGGCTGCAGAGGTAAAACAGGGTGCCCACCTAGGCACACGCGTGTTCACATGTGCTTAGAAACTGCTGAAATGACATTCTTCATGGGATGGGAACGTGTTTTCTCAGGCAGGATGTGCCACACGCTCATCTGCTCTCCAGTCAGGTGGCGTGACTGATTCTGGCATTTACAGAGGGAAGCTAATAGGAGGAACTTTTGTGACGCGGTGACCTGTTCCCTCTCCCTGCCTTAAACACACCGTGGGATTCCGATTAGGTACCTTCCTCCCAGCTGCCTGTCTCCTTACCCGAGAGCACCCCGAGTCGTTATTCCGCGGTCCTGGTCTGACGATGTGGCACCCCTGGAAACAGACGGGTGCCGTCTTAATTGATCTGTGTACTCAGTTCAGGGCCCCACATAATTATGTCTTAAACTGTATAAAATATTCATAAGGCGAAGTCCACTCTCTGGGTTTTACAATCTTAGTTCGATGTTAACATCATGTTGGGTGAACTCAGCGGAGTGACATTGAGTTTTGCATCTTTTTTTTCGGGTTTTTCTTTATCTGCCATCCTACTCTGTCCCTTGTATCTGCCATCTCAGATGTTCTTTCTGACTGCCCTGCATACCTTCTCTGTGCCGGAGTTGGTCTTTCAGGCACACTGTCCCCACATTTGGAACACTCCAGCAATCACTCTCTGCCCTCTCTTCTTTAAAACCCTCAGTGCTCTGTCCCTCAATGGGGCCTATTGGCTCCAAGACATTAACTCCTCAGTAATTTATGTCAAAATATGGTATTGGTGGGATTTGTCCATCAACGCCATATATATGCACGTGCACACACATACCTAAGGCAAGTATGCCTTCAAATTTAAAGAATCTACTTCTCTTAAAATAATTGCCACTTTATCCATTGTGAGAACTGAAATATTTCAGTTCAGAGACGTAAAAAGCTGCTCTACATCCTATGTACTTTGCAGGAAAATCAATGAATTATTTAATTTAAAAACATCACTGAGGCCCTTTCTTTTGACTTTGGTGGGATTTGGCTACACTCCTAGGCCAGTTAATGATTTTTGAATTATATTCTAAAGCTCTCTTAGGTGGAGCCTTACTAATTTGGCATAAATCTGGGCTGGTTTCTTTTGCACTCTGTGTGATAAAGGGGTTGACGAGGCAAATCAATAGTGCAAACAAAGCTGAACTCCTGAAGAGGAAAAAAATAATGTTTGCAAGTAATTTAGCATATCCATTACCTCACTGACAGTGGCCAACTACACAGGACGTGAAATGCACCACTCTGAACATTGTAGTGCACGGCTCAGTGGCGTCCGGTGCGTCCACAACACAGTGTAACATCACAGCTGCCTGTAACAAACAGCTGGGTTTTTCCACCAGTTGGAAATCGCGCCCTTGTCATCGTAAGCTCGTCCTGGAGAAGCCCCAGGAATGTTCCCAGCAGCGTTGTCTGCGGTGATGGGGAGCTGGCAGCACCTGCCTGGTCTTCATGGGAGAGCAGAGAAGGAGAGGCGTGGATGCAGGTGGAGAGCCAGGCGGTGGCTGACAAATGCGTGGCTTCTGGAGGGATCTGCACCCCAGCTCATCTCCTCACTCAGAAATCAAATTGCTCCCCTGCCAGAGTTTGTAGAGATAGTTCGTCCAAGTTAGCTGGGTAGCGGCCAGTGCAGGAGTAGACCCTGGAGTGGGATTGGTTGTGCACTAAGCCACAACAGGAGTTCAGCATAACAAAGGTTTTTATTTCAATTCCCTTCAGGTCTTCTGTGGGCCACACAGTGATTCAGAGACTCAGCCAGTTTTCAGTTTGCTGCGCTGTCATCTCAACGTGAGGCTTCCAGGTCAGCATGGCTGGGAGAGGCCACAGAAAGCCAGGGGCCGTACAGGACCTCTGCTTCCTCAGAGAGGGGCATTTTCATCTCTGCTGAGTCCACTGGCCAGACTTGGTCATGTGGCGCTGGTTGGGAGAGCGTTAGGAACTGTGGTTTTTATGTACCCAGAAAAGATGCTACCAGATGTCGGTGAGTTTGAGTGATGGCTTCCATAACATGGATCTTACATTTTAGCCCGGACACGTCCTACTGAGTAATGCCACATCTGGTTACATGTCAGCATGTATGTTCACTGTCACATGAGGGGCACAGTCCTCGGTGCCTGCTGTCCCTATGGGAGGCTGGGAGCTGAGCGTGTCCTTGGGGGCCCAGTGAAGGTTGCATGGAGGAGCAGTCCTAGGCTTTGCCATGAGGAGGATGTGAGTGAGAATGAAAGTGGTCCAGCTTACCACAAGCCTTCAGCATCATTTAAGCAAAGGTGAGAGGAAAGAATTCTCGTAGCCCGTCCTGGCAAACCAGGCAGGTCAGTCTTATTCTGGTGAAACGGTCACGGAGAGGAAAAGCAGGCTGGGTCTCAGCACACTTGTGGAAACCTGCAGGGGAGGAGACGTCAGGATGGGCACAGATCAGGGTAAACAGAACGGGCTCTCTTACTGCTCCAGAGTTCTCAGCAGTCACTCAGACCTGATGGTCACAGCAAAGCTTATACCAGCAAGTGACACGGTGCTCAGTGCATGGAGGGGAAATACTTCCGACAATACACTGGAAATGTGGTGGAGGGTAAGGGACCTAACGGCAAGTAAGATTCCTACACTTCGTTCCATGTGGGAAGACTGCAATTCTTGTGATGGTGGCAAGCTCTGTGTCTGTACTGCAAACACTGAGAACCACCACCAAGGAAACCATAAGCAGTCATACACTCAAATGGACTATCACCACACCGAGATGTGATCTTACAGAATGTGTGTGTGCCCCACAGGAAGGTAAGAAAAGAGAAGCGGAGGAACGAGAAAGAGAGGAACCACACAGAAAACAATTCAGTGTTTGATCGTGAGGGGTCCCTTCTCATCTCAAGGCAAAGACGAAAAGCTGTCCAAGCCCAGTGCCGTCGTTCAGTTCCTTGCACGTACAGACTCTCTCCTGGCCCAAGGACTTGGCATGCGCTCTCCTCCCCATCAGGAACGCTCTTCCTTTACTGTCCCCAGAGCGGCCCCTTCCTCCTGTACCCGAGCCTCCTCGAAGACGCCTCCTCTGACCGTTACATAAAGTTGGTTAATCCCCCCCAGGACACTCATCACACTAACACATGTGTGTTTCCTTGACAACAGTTAACAGGATTAGCTTTTTAAACTTAAATTGTGTATCCTCGGTGCCTGCAATAATGCCTGGCACACAGTAGGTCAGGGTGTATTTATTGAATGAGTGACTGAATGAATGAACGTTTGACGGGCCACGGCTGGCCCAGGTCGCTCAAATGGGTCACTTCTTGGTGACCAGCACGGCAGGGAGAGTCAGTCAACATTGTCAGCTGTCCCTCTGTGATACTACGTAGATTTCCAGACGATATATGTCAGACATATGTGAATTATAAATAAAGTGAAAACCCCAATTATCTGTAGCGATAGCTTTCAAAGGTGGCCTGAAGATAAACATGTAAACCTGAGAGAAATAGCTGTGGCATAAACTCCCAAGAATCTGGGGTTCTGTTGCTGTTTTTCACCGATGGCCCCCAATTCTTCATACATTTCCTGTCACATAGAAAGTGCTCAACCATGATCGCTGAACGAGCAATGATTTACGAGCCCTGTCCGCCGTGACCTGGTCAGCGTGACATAGAGGGCAAGGATTGAAACAACCTAATTTCTAATCCAACAGTCTGCTACTGTCCTTTATACTCTCTCCCCAGATTTAATTCTCATTATTTTACTCACAATAAACACTGATGGGTTTCACATTTCTTTTCTAATTCCTTTATTATATTGCCTTTTGGCTAAGTTGCTATTTTTCATTAATTTTTATTAAACTTACAATGCCTTTAAAACTAAAATTAAATGCATTTTTGCTATTGTAAGAGAAAATGAAGACGTCGAATCATTTTTGTTGATGAATCAAATTTAAAAAGCCAGAGTAAGAATTTTTTAGTTTAATGAAACTGATTTTTACCCATTTCATTGAATTATAACAATAGTCAACCCTTTTTTAATCTGGTTGTTATAGATTTTCTCTACATTATAAGAGATTACGTACTGTATTAGATGATTAAAAGCCTAAACACACACACACACACACACACACACACGATCCATCATGGTTTGTGTCAGATAAATTTTATAATAAAAAGGAAAAGTAAGTATAGGGGACATATTGGTAATATAATGTGCATTTTCTTAAATATAGGCTAAATTAGATTCAAGGTTGTATTAATTCCGAATGAATCTTTTTATCAGCACTAACTTAGGGGAATACTTTTCTCCTATGCGGCTGAGTTACTACATACACCCAGTATTCCTGAAATAGAAATGCCGTTAGCCTTTGGTGTATTATACTCATTCGGGCTTTCGTCCACGTGAGCCAGAAGCCCCCGCCTCACTCTCTATCCCTTTTCTTTGCGTCCCCTGGAATCCCCACTGCTTTCTCTTTTTCTGGTAGGGAGGGGGGAACCTACAGAAATGGGAGCTTTCCCTCAAAGCCACTCCACCGTACTCCTTGCACTTGCGTTGGAGCATGTAAACAGGCCCACAGACACTGTAGGTGTGTCAATTTGTTCCCTCGGACAGAAGACACCAGCGAGGCGAGCCTTGTTGTGATGTGCCTGGCCAGCAAGGTGGAAAACGAGCCTCGTGAGGAGACGCTGCTAGAAAGTTGCAAGCGGCTGGGATGTGAAGGCTGGAGCCCGCTGCCCGTGAGTGGCTCCCTCTCCTCTGTGGCCTGACATTCCTCCGTTAGAGATGTATTCCTTTATAGCCTAAAAGGTGACACAACCCAAAGCAAGATCTTTCCAGGAAGGATATCACACTAATGGTGTGTGCCCATCTCGTGACTCCATTGATTCTTTTTCTCACATAGAAAATATATAAACAAATAAAGGGTCAGGAAATAAAAAGTGGGTACCCAGTTTCCCGATAGTCGGCAGAAAGGGGGCTCCTAAGGAGACACAAAGTTGCTCATAGGAAAAGAAATGAGCACTCCCGACCACATCTATCACACAGCTTTCAGGAAGGGTGACTGTGGTGGAATTTCAGACCAGCTCCCCGCATTGAAAAGTACACACATTGAGGGTTCAAATGAGAACATGAACCCCTGGCAGGGTGTCTGGCCCATCTCCATACCTGATGAATAATCACCTGTGTGGGACGAAGGGTGCATCCTGCCACCAGCAAGTGAAGGATGTGTAGAAGGGATGGTCCCACCATTGTCTCATGAGCCCTTCCCATTTCTGGGCCTGACTTCCTGGGCCAAAGCCACGTGCGACAGAGTCGGGAAGGCCATCTGGGAGGGTTCCAAGCACCCACTGCTGTTTGTCCTGACCTGCAGGGCTAGCACCTTCCGTTTCGGCAGCACAAAACATTGTCAAAGCATTGCTGGTTTCATTTTCATAACAGTACGTGGGTCTCCGGACTCACGTGACATTCCCTTCAGGACTGGGACCTTTGAGGAATGTGTGCACGTCATCCATCTCTTTCTCTCGGCTATGACTTGGCTGGTCGTGAACCTACATCCAGTCACTGGCAGGGCCCTTTCGGTGGGCCACACAGCCCGCATTTAGGTCTACAGTGTTTGAAGGAGCAAATACTTTTCAACTTTAAAAAATGGGTAATTTACTATCACGTGGAGATCATCTAAACCATAACAAGGAAAGTAAAGAATAAAGAGAAAAAAAACGCCACGTATAAAGATTTGACTTCTGTCTCTCGGCTTGGCTCTCCTGGTCCCAGCTGCCCGTGGCCAGTTTTCAGCACAGGGCATGCGTCACACAAACAGCACCGTGTATGTACTGAGCCGCTGCCACCGTCTTCGAATGTCCTTCCTTCTGCTTTTTTGTTCTCATTTCTCAGCGCAGCAAACGTCTGCTCCCTCGTCCTCCTCATCGTTGTCACTTTTGTTTTGTTTTGTTTTTCTGGAGGAGGGGCCTCCTTTTAGAGCCACCATCCTTTCAGGGTGAAGCTGCCATTACCGGTTGTAATGGGACAGCAGCCTCCTTGGATGGCTTTGAGGTCTGTCCACTCTCCCTGCAGGTTTCCACAGCTTTGCGACGGCGTCCGGGTCCCCACAGGGTCTCGGGCTTTGTAGTGAAGTCACACTGTGTGAACACCAGACAAGCCAGCAAACTGGTGCCGGGAAGGAACCACACTGTTTTTTTAGCACAAATTAATATGCATCTGAAATATGTACGTCTTTTAACATAACGATAAATGGGAGAAAACAAAAAAAAAGGTGTTTTCTCCCTATCCAGGCCTAGTCTGCAAGAGAAGACACAGGTTCCCCAGTGAACGACATGGGACTGGTAGCGTGTGGGCTCATGCCTGGGGTCCACTGCCTTCCCCTGGTGGGGACACCCTGGTGGGGTGAGCTTAAGGCAACGTATGAAAGCAAACGTCTCCTTAGACGCTGCCCGCCTGCTCCCACAATGACACACATACAGAGTGGGTCTTCATTATTTGCAGATTCCAAATCTCTGTAATCACTTATGCCCTAAAAGTTACAGCGAACCCCAAAATCAGCTCTCCCAGAGTCTTTGTGGTCATTCGCAAAAACGCACTAAAAAAAGAAACTGAGTTGTCAGGGATGTAAATCCCAGCTGAGGTCAAACATGGTGACACTGCCCCTGGTTTCAGCTCTCACGCTGGGAACAAGGGCCCTTTGCTCGATCTGTTCAGGGACATGTTTTCTGCATTTCTGTGCTTTTTGGGTTGGTGACCTCGTTGTTTAAAATGGCCCCAAGCAAAGTGCCAGGAGGTGCTTTCTTGTGTTTCTAAGCCCCAGAGGGCTGGGACGTGCCACAGGGAGGAAGTGTGTGTGTGCGACAAACTGCATTCAGGCTGAGCTGCAGGGCTGTGGGTCCTGAGTTCAATGTCAACGAGCCCAGAGTAGGTATTAAATAGAGTTTCTTTAAACACACGTAAAAGCAGCAGCCAGACAGGCTCACAGGACCCTCACCTTGTATTTTCAGTTCAGTATTCGCTCATTCCGTGTTGGCAGAGACTTTATAGAATTATTACAAAAACAAGAGTTGAGTGTACTTCTCTTGGAGGGTTTTAAAGTCTATATAGTTTGGTTTGGCTTAAATATTCAGTTCCGTGTGTGTGTGTGTTTGAAATTAAAAAATAACTGCTCATTCTCCCTAATGGCTGCGGGCAATTTAATCAGCACATATTTGTGACGCTCCTACTTCGTGTCAGCATTTTCTTAAGTTCATTGGAGAGCATGGGTATAGAAAGCATTCCTCACTCTGGCTCCAAAAAGTGTCTTCTAACACAATACACACAATACACACAAAACTCTAGGGAATATAATGTCGTAATAGAGCTAAGAAGGGGTGCAGGAATTATTAGCTTAGCCCTGGCCAAATGAGGGGCTCCTGGGAGGATGTGGGGGCTGAAAATGGTCAGGATTCGACAGATGCAAAGGAGGGCGGTTTATTTTGGGAAGAACACAAGCAATGGGTATACTGTAAACATCCGGGAAAGTAAATAAGGAGAAAGTAGACTTGTAATGTGTGGCATGTTTTAGAATAATGTGCTGCAATAGAAAGCTAGTGGGGAAACGCTGCCAAGTTACTGCCGTTTCATAACTATTTTATTGTACTTTAGAAGCTTTGCATAAAACAGTATCTGATGTCTTCAGAGCCCATCGTTAAGTTGAAACACCTTTGTATTAAGACGACTGTGGACATCTAATAGTATTTTTAAAACAATTCACTAGGAGGAAGAGGTGCTCTAGAACTAAATTGGTTTTCAATTGTGTTTAGGTAAAACAAAGGCTGCGTATTTACTGTTGTTATTAATTACACGTTGTGTGAAAGCTGGGCCTCGCAGCTGTCTCCATTGAGGGTGATATTTATACAAAAGCAAACTTAACAAAAGCGAAAACTCTGCAGGCTCTGGGGGGGCGGGGAGCCCTTCTCGGCTCTGTCCTGCCCGTTGTGGATGAAAAGCTGCCACTCGGTGGGGCTGATTTCATAACGTGCGTGCCACCCACACAGTGTCACAGCTGCATGGTGTGTGCTGGCAGAAGGCAGGGCACAGTGTCAGTCGACCACACTGTGTAGAGTTGGTGGCAGAGCCAGCCCCGTGGCCCCCTGACCCTACACGGGAAGAAAGAAGCATGCGTGCCATTGTTCTCTGATGAGTTTTGAGAGACATAAATGCTGTACTTTTGCGGGGATGGAGGAAACTATTTCATGCTTCTTTGCGCTCTAAGATTTAATTTCAAGTTGCCAAGCTCGACGTTTGCACAGCTGTTTAGACTCAGAGACAAGACTGGCCTCCCAGTCTCCTGACTCCCATGGATGCTTTTTTTTATACTCCATTCCAGGATTTTCCTGCGGTCCAGGCACAGCTTCAGGCATTCATACCTTTCATGCAATGATGGTCAAGTCTGCTCTGAACTGAGATCTCTTTTATTTCCACGGTGACTTTGCATAACATATTTTCAGTCCTTTAGAAGTTGATTTTATTGTTGAACTCTCAGAGGGTATTTTTCATTCCCCGTTTATGAACTCAGGCTGACACAACAAAATACTACAGATAGGATGGCATCAACAGCAGGAATGTATTTCTCACAGTTGTGGAGGCTAGAAGGCCAAGATCAAGGTGATTCTATTCCCTGGGGAGGGCTCTTTTCCCGGCTTTCAGACAGCCACCTTCTCACTGTGTCCTCACATGGCAGAGAAAGGGAGAGAAAGCGAACTCTCGGGCGTCTCTTCTCATACGGGCACTAATCCCAGGGTGAGGGCCCCACCCCCATGACCTCATCTAACCCTGACGACCTCCCAAAGGCCCATCTCCAAATGCCATCGCATTGGGGTTAGGGCTTCCACATACGGATTTCAGTCGGAGCGGGGAGGGGACACAATTCTGTCAGAGGGGAAGGGGACAGCACCAAGTAACCTGAGGGTACAGATATCACCTATAATACCCAGAAGTGGAAATCAGCCCTTTGAGCTATAATACATAGTATAAAGTTTTACTTACAGTCCGTGCTGTTTTCCTAAATTACATGTTGACACTCTTTAAAGGCAAGCTGCCAGGTAGCGTGGGCTATTAATAATAATTGAAACAATATATGCCATGCAATTAGCTCACACTCTGCAGGTGTAACGAAGCATACGTCGGCCAGAGGACGTTACTATACAACGTACCTAGACTTGCCATTGCACGGTTGCTGGGTGGCTTTTCTTTCTTGGCATTTTCATGGGTATTTTTGTCTACAGATTCAGAGTCAGTAGGGTCCATGGAAGTCTGAGCTTAAGGCCTTGAGAGTTCATGTCAATGCACCCTTGAATATGTCCCACTGAATGTCCCCACCCTACCACTGACACCAGAAACGGCACAGCTAGACTACAGGGAAGCAACACTTTCACGATGAAGAGCTGGCTGTCCCTTCCCCCAAACTTGAGAATACGGGTTCCATGTTGAGTGTTGGAGAGAGAAGAAGGAGTCGCTCCTCCTTGGGAACACCCCATGATGACAAAAGTGACTAAAGGGTCAAGCTTAGCAATGGCTTCACCACTCAGTGAGGTATTTCAAGTGACATGCTTAGTCTAGTCTCCCATTGAAACCCTGACCCTGTGGTATAATTGGAAAGACAAACACATAACCACATCTTCTAAAATCATTGCATGTGATGTTCGTAGTCCTTAGGGATAAAGTTATTTCCCGGAAGACGTACGTTGAGCCCATCACATTTCCTGTCTTTTTGGAACAGGGCGCCAGGCTGGAAAGTGGCTCTACAACTTTGATGCGTAAACTTCAAACGTTTGAGTAAATGTTTAAACCAAATTATCCATCGGGTTCTCTAAACAGATGAAAAGTGAGTGTGGCCTGATCAGAGAACCAAATCCCTAGAAATTTATAGAGTAAAACATCCAAATGGACCGTGAGTGATTTGCTAAGATTGCAAGTAGAAAAGAGAGCCAGTTTTCTTTACCTTCATCATTTTCTTGTAGAGGAAAGGGGAGCGACTGGGGAAGGCAGGTGTCATTGCCTGGTCTGCTTGTTGCACACTTAATTTTTGAACTTCTTTTCAAGCTTCAATTAACACCAATCGCATAATTCTCCCTACTTAGGAAATGGGATCCTTTGGTTGTGTCAAAGGTGAGGTTCCGGACACATGGGCTCATGCCTCTGGCTTCTCGTAAGGTTCGGGGTCTGGATGACCGTAGCCTGGCAACCTCAGAAAGGTTCTGTTTGGAAGCTGTGCTCACCATCGTTACCCTGAACTTGACTTTTGAATGAGTGTATTCCTGAGGTAGCACCTACACTTATTGTGCAACAAGCGAAATTATGAAGTGGGAGATCTTCATGAACAGGGTCCCTGGCTATCCCTTTTTTCTTTGACCTTTAAGGAAGGGTCCTTACCCATTTTTGAGATATGGACCTCTTGACAGTCTAGTAAAGTCTATAGACCCACTTAAGAGTGATGTTTTTAAATGAAACAAGAAGAAAAAGAAAACCATGGAGTTACAAAGGACATGCAGTCCATTGAAATTTCAGTGATCTAAACTTAAAAAAAAAAAATTGACACTGTAACATGTGATTTTTAAATTAAAATCTTGTGGGTGATAGTTTGAAAGTCCTGCTGAGGGTAAATGACATCTCAAGATGTTTGCAATAACTATAACATGATATAAAATATCAGTGATTTCTAATGGTAACGAAGCTAATGCAATGGAGGTGGTTGATTACATTCATTCATCAAGGGAGATCCTACCTCCCAGTCAGTGATGAAAGGAAATAATGGTGCAACTGTTCTTCCGTATTCTTCCACGGATCCCCCATCCCTTCTCTACCCCATGAAATACTCTTGTACATTCTCCAGCCTACTCCTTCTCTCACCAGGTATACCTCAGTTTACTTTCAGGTGAAGTTAAACCCATGCATTTTATTACCCAGAGAAAGGTACCTTTTCAACAATCCCTCTCAATCACAAGGGAGATCTTATTTTCTTTTTAAAGACATGCTTGTGGTAGCCCCTGAAATCTTAGTAGTACAGCTCTACTAGGGGTTCTTATGCCAACAATTAGCCTGCATTTGCATTAGTCCATTTGGCCAGAGCTAGTGCACTTCTGGAAAGCTGATGAGACAGATGCAGAGGTGCAAAATTTGCAATTAGTCTGGTAGGCTGCAGCTGGCCCCGTGCAAAACAATTCATGTAGCATTAGGGAATGTGTCGCTTGCCCTGCCTCACTGTCTCGCTTTAGGTGCAGTTATACAAAGAAGTTGTCCTAATGAAGTATCGTATTATTATTGTTGTTAAAATAATAATGACATTTTGCAGTCCCTGGGCATCTCTCTTTGTTCCCTGACTTGGTTTGCACAGGGAAATTAAAGGAACAAATTGCCACTTAGTGCTTTTCCACCTCTGCAGTAAAAATCAGCAGGAAAGCACAAGCTCAGAATTATCAATGAGCAGATGCTAACAGGTTATGAAACTATGCAGATCACAGCGCACGTCAATAAATGAGCCAAGTTACTCCTCTGTCAACTTAAACGTAGCTCGTGGAATTCAAAAATGGAAGTTAGGGAAACTATTTAAAATAGAAGGAAATAAATGTCTGTAATATTTTCCTTCTCCAAACCGAGCCATTCCTGGGAGAGCAGAATTACTAATAAATTTACAAATCTTCTGTTTCTCTTACCCAGTGGCCATTTTCCTCCCTTTGCTTTCTTGCTGGCAGACACCTGGCTTTCCTTCCTCCCAAGAAATGAGATTTTAGGCACTTTCACTTGTCCTGGTTCTTGGAGGTGGAGCTGAGAGTGTCCTAATGATATGAGTCCTTAAAGCCAAAACAAAATGAACCCTAAATGTAACAAATTTATATAACGCAACAAAGGTATCCTTCTCTATCTCACATTTTAAGATTCTACTACAATCCTACAAAATGATACAGAACAGACGTTGGGTGGCAATGTTTAATGAGGGCAGGCGAAACCCTGGGATCACCATGTAACAGGCTTTCCCTCAGACGTAGGGAAGGCAAAGATGGAGATGATTTCTCCTGCCCTGGGGCGTTTAAAGCTAGTGAGACAGACAAACAACAGTCTAGTTATTGGACACTGTGATGAGGGATTTGAGAGAGGTAAGCATGGGGTGGCAAAGCCTCCACGCGGAAGTTGGCAGAGGGCTTCCTGGAGTGTGTGGTCCCAGAGGTGAGTTACAAGGAACTGGAAAGCACCACCCAAATGAGGAGAGGCAGAGGGGTTTTCCATGTAGTGAGAACAGCGGAAAGGTGAGTGAGATGTGGCAGCGTAAAGAAATGACGACTTGCTTCAAATGGTCAGGTTGTCTGAAAAGTGTGCTAGTGCACGTCTGTCATATTGTGCCAAGGCGAGCGGGGCAAGATGCTCTGAATGTGAGCACTCTTCTCTGAACCGCAGATGTCACGTTCCCTCTCTCAGTCTCTCGCTCTCGCGCTCCCCTGCCTCCCCCCATAAACCTAACAAAAGCATCACATTAAATGATGTTAACAGAATTATTGACGTGGAAGCAAAATCTACAGGAAGCCATAGAGAGCTGTTATCGAAATGCAAGACAAGTTAGGGACAGAGACGATTAAGGAAGAAGGTGTAAAATTGACCCCATCAAAGCACCAGAAAGAGACAGTGAAGAACATGGGGAAGAGATACTGCTGAAGAGAGAATGGAAAGGAAGTCTCTGGAATTGTGGAAGGCCAATCTTTAGATACAGAAAGCCTGATAAATCCTGAGCAGGAGAAATAAGGAGAAATCTGCATCTAGATATGTCACATCCAGAAAAATGTAGAGTACATGTCCACTTTTCAGGGAGAAAAGACACATTACCTACAAAGGAATGATAACAAGGCTGAGAGCTGGTTTCTCAGTCAAACCAGCAAAGAGAAAATTTCTCACCCGATCACTCTTTACACAACGAAACTACTTTACCAGAAAGAGGACAAAACAACTTAGTAACACAAAAAACACTTGCATTAACAGACACTTACTAAAAGTGTTCCTCAAGCAGCGTTCCTCAAAGCACAGGAGGTGGGTCCTGGATAAGATGAAGAGTTTGCTCCGAGACTTAAATCAACAGACTGCATCTTTCATTACGAGTCTTGTTGGGAATAGCATGTTGGCCGCTATTTAATGATGTACTTGATTTGCATTTTGGATCAAACTCCTTCTCAGGCCATGCACAGTAAGTAAGAGTTTGCAGACCAGTGCTACCACATACAGCACATGCTGATTCAAGAGGAAAAAAGAAAAATGAAAGGTTTGACATGTAAAAATAATGGTGAAGAAAGAAAATGGCAGACAAATAAATAAATCTAAAGAGAACAATAAGTTATATTTTGAAGAAGAAAAAAAACAAAGCTAATCTTAGAAGTCAAGCACTTTCCTAGGACAGCAGTCAGCAGTGGGCAGCGTAAAAGCATTATTCTTGGTTTAATTTGTTAAATATGTTGGTTACCCTTTAAATTTTTCAAGGTAAATATGCATGTTAAAATTCTTAAGGCTACAAAAAGACACAGAAAGAATAACATCCACACTAGTTGAGGAGACAATGGAATGTGAAAGACAAACGACAGAAGCATACCTTACTCCAAGTTAGGAAAAATGGGAGAAAAATAGAGAAATGCAGAAAAAGTACGACAAATAAAAAGAAAGAACAATATGGAAGAAATGAATTCAGACATTTTGGTGATCACGGTATTAACCCAAACTCTCTAGTTAAAAGACGTAAGACGTAAGAACACAAAAGACCTAAAGTCAAAAGATAGGAAAAGATATATCAGACAAACACTAATTTACTTGTATTTAGAAAAAGCTAATAAAATAATAACAATACAACTGGCGAAGCTACACTAACACCAGAGAGATACACACTTGAAGAGGGAAAGCATTTAAAAATAAAGATATTAATTATAGACTGATAGTCTGCTTCACTAAGAATGTATAGCAACTTTAAATGAGTATCTACCCAACTCTGTCACTTCAAAATACAGAAAACATAAATAGCTAAAGATATAAAATTTCAAAGCAATAAAAGGTTAACGACAAATCCACCTTTACATTGAGGTACCCTAACACCTGGTAATGGATGGACAAGCGTGTTTCTCCATGTGCTTGCATGTCAGCTGTGTACAGACACCAAATGTACACTAGTCTTCCTGGGAAAGGGACCTAGGGGAGGTGACAGCTACAGTGAGGAAATCAGAAGCACCTGTTCTTTCCTGTTTGGAAAAGAAGATTCCAGAAACGGAGGCGCAGAAGTGAAAGCCTCATTCTTGTCTTCCTAGGGTTCCATCTCTGAGGAAGGTCACCTCACACATATGTACAGCAGGCCCTGGGAGGGCGGCTTCCATGCCCCCAAATTTCCTGACACGCACTGCTATGCTCCTATCTGAATTTCTATGGTGCCATTCCACATTTAATCGTCAGCGACTGCTGGGAATGGTTTTGTATCAAGAAATTACCAGACACCCACAGAAGGGCATGGATGGGCAACTTGTTGAGGGCAGCACACACAGGGTATGCACCTTCCAGCAGGCACAATTGGGAGAAAGAAGCAGGAGCTGGAAGACTCGAGAACGCCCAGCTCTTTGGAATCAGGGAGCCACTCACGGCCACAGGGGTGTCCCTTGTACTTTATTGAACAGGTATAGAGGTGGTTTTTTCCTTCCCTTAGATTCTGTCTTCATCAAGTCTTTTGCCAATATTTGAATACTTAAAGTGTATTACCATCGTATAGCAGGTAGCTGCAGTCAAGAGTGAGCTCCATCCTACATGCCGCCATGTATTTCCCCAGCTGTTACTGCACTTATTCCTGCCTCAGTGGTCCTGGTGCCTTAAATCCTCACCCACGTTTCTTCCTACCATGTCAAACGTTATGCAGTTTTCAAAGCCAATGTCGAAGTCACCTCTTCCATGCAGTCCTCCCGCTCGAATATTATTTCTCCATTTGCTGAATCTACATACCATTCGTAGTCCTCAAAATGTGCATGCATGGCAGTTTCCCAAGCTGTAGTCTTGGGTCCCAAGTTTCAGGTCCCTTGTTTAATAGTTCCCCATAGTTCCCTTGGATCCTCCACAGGGAAAAATGCTGGTTGATCAACTCACTGTTGGATTGATGGAGACACCAAAATGAATTCGATTATATCTCCTGGATTCTTATAGCACGGAAATTCAAAGGTGTTTTTTTTTTATGACAAAAGATCTGAATATCAAAAAAGGTGAATTTTGAAATTGACTTTGAAATAATTGAATGCTGTAGCTATTTCTTAAACTTCGAGATGCCTTCTGAGTTGTACAATGTTTCAGTCTTGGGGGAAAGAGTCTGTTTATTCACCAGGTAGGATCCATTACTAACTTCGTCAGAATAGATTTGTTCCCAGCCCTGCTGGCCTCTTATTTAGTTTTAAAAGTCATCGTCACAATCAACATTGAAGTCCCTTCGGTCAAGCGACCCAGGCATATTGAAATGAACACAGATTCGGAAAGACTTGGGAAGCCGTTTCTTCTCTTGTAAAAAGGGGTATTATGTTTGTCTTTTGCTCATAAGAAACACCTTGGGGTAGTTCAATGAGAGATGTGGACGTCTCGCAATAAAGCACCAAAAAATAATACAGAACAAACTACAATATGTCCATTAGATGAAGAGAAGGAACAAACAATAAGAAAAATGTCTTTTAGCTGCAGCCTAATAGAGCTTCGCAGCTATCACTGCAATAAACTATAACTGAACTCATCAGGACCCGCTGACATGGGTACAATAATAATACACCACCGACCTTGAGATCCTGTTCGGAATGACTCCTAGAGGAAAAGAATCGAGGGCGTAATTCAGCCTCTTAAGAACACAGAGGCAGCTCCATAGAAATATGATAAAATTATTTCAGTACCCACTGCTTTGCCGTAGCTGCTCCTAGGTGCTAATGTCTCATGTTCCCCTGGTCCTCACAAGTGCCCAAGCTCTTGTTAGTCAATTACACATACTATGAACTTTGACCTTTGACCTTTGGGTTAGCCACGCACAGCTGGTCCAGGACCCAGAGCACCACAGAATCAGCTACTCCTCACCAACATCTGTCTGTCTATCTGTTTGTCTATCTATTATCTATCCATCATTGATCTATTATGTATTATCTATCATCTATGCATTTATTATCTAGCTACCTGTTTATCATCTATCAATCATCTATTATCTACCTACCTATCTACTATCTGTCATCTATCTATCTATCTGTTTGTCTGTCTATCTATCTATCTATCTATCTATCATCTACCTGACTACCTACCTACCTATCTGATGGCCGCATACCGGCATATGTAGTTATGCACAGATGTACAGAAGCTACTCTGTTGTTATGCCACTCATTTTGGGAAAGGAGGAGGATAAAAAGAGCATTTTTTAAACTCTCTCTCTCTTTCTCTCTCTCTCTCTCTCTCTCTCTCTCTCTCTCTCTCTCTCTCCTGCATTCGTTAACCCCGTGATTCCAGACTCTGTATTCACCTCACGTGACTTGTCTCCAGTACCTCCTCTCCTGACACGGGGGATCGGCCTCAGGTCCCTCCAGGAGCCCCCTGTCATCGTGAAAGGTCGCTGTGGGGCCATTGAACACTCGCTACTCCTTGAGTTAGCTCCCACCACCACCCAGCCTGTGGGCGAGGAACAGCGACGTGACAGTGGTGACATATTCGTTCCAGCCACCAGAAGGAACCCGCGTGCCCTCCTGCCCACACGTGGAAGCATCCTTTAGCAGTCTCGGAGCTGCTCGTTGCCAGTCCTGATGTATTTGGTGATTAAAATGCAGTCTGTATCGTCAGCATTTCTCCAGCGATGCAGGCATATCAAACAGGATAAGTTCAGACAGAAAAGCCAGATTGTTACCACGGAGCTCATTTAAAGAACAAAAGAAAATGAGTTGGTAGATTTGTTGTGCTCTAGATCATTTCTTAGGATTAAAATAAAAAACATTTGCTTAAAAAAGACGACTGTTCAAATACTAATGAAACAGATAATCGTATGTTAGGAAAACAGCTTCAGTGGAAAAGTCAAATACCAATTTGGTGCGGCTATTAGGACAGGCCTTTACTCCTGAATTTTGGAGGGTCTCTTCATGTAAAGATAATCCAGAAATAATAACTTTACAGCTTAGATACACTTTGAGAACATCCCCATGACTATTCGACAAAGCTCTTTGACGCTAATGACACATAATTTATTTGTAAATGTACTTACTGGAGGATTTGTAGCTCAGTACTTTGTTATTCTTGGGCTCGGCAGGATTTACGATACCCGTAGGTGTCCCCGGTTCTTAAATACCCGAGTTCTTTTTCCTTCCTTTCTTCCTTCCTTGCTCTGATTTTCTCCTTTCTTCAGTTCACTCTTATGGGCACTGCTGTACTCCTGCCATGAGCTGTGGGCAGCAGGGCCCAAGCAAGAACCACAACTGCTTAAAACCTGAACTGCCGATGGTTTTAATCCCGAGTTTTTAAAGGCAAACACTGAGGGTTAGGCATCGGGGTTCCCCTGCGAAGCTGGTTGGTTAGTTCTGTGTCAGCTTCTGTGGTTTTCTCCAGTCTGATTAGTTTAGTTCCTGACATCATCTTGTCTGGAGTCTTTGTGACTGTTCGGGTGATCTAAGGACGAAGGACCAGGATTTCGCAAAACATCTCGTGGCTGTATGTCCGTGACGTTCTCCTCACAGCAGAAGGCGGGAACTAAACATCTCGTAACCACTGTTACCGTTTACTCCATCGTTGCTTTATGCTTACCTAGCTACCTTCCTCTGTTATCTCCAGCAAAGTGTCCTTTTAAACACTTCTCCTGGAATTTGCTTTGCAGGCAGGCCTCCGGGACACAATTAAGACTAAGATTTCTTGACCTTTGACTATGAGCTACGTGACAACCCAAGCAACTGAAACATTTGGTTAACGCCTGTACCTACACCTCTAGACTCGATGATCTCATAGCTGAACACGTTTACTGCTACCTGTCGGTTTCATCATTCTCCCGTGTCTCCTCTACTCTCTGGGTCCCGATCTGTGGTGACCTCGCAGGGCGAGATGGAAGATGGTGGCTGCACAAGATGGAAGGTGCCTGGGTCCTCGAGCGACCGTGTGAAGCCTGGGGCTGTGATAGAAGAAAACAGAAAGGCCGTCCGTTGCCTTAAGCCACTGAGATTCGAGGTGGTTACTGTAAACCAAAGCCACGCTCAGCCACAGAGAAGGACACAGTCTGGAGAGGTGGTGCCTAATTAGTGCCCTTCAAGTGGCCGGTAACCCCCGTAAGTATAAATCACCACTAACTTGTACCCACGCATAGTCATGTTTATAGTGAAATATTTTTGTCTAAATCACAACACACAAAGGGACACCCACATCTGGGCTGCCTGGGGCTGGTATCACACACACACACACACACACACACACACACACAAACACACACACACAGCCGTGCACTGACTAGCAAGCAGGAGAAAAACAGGCTGGGTCACACAGCAGCTTCGTCGCCTGGGTGATGGCCAGGGAAGGCAGGACTCTTACACTGAACTGAAGATTTCTGGAAAGGCCGACGCTTAGTCCCTATATCTTTCCCCCTCCTTTTTGTCATCTCTTATGTTGACCATCCTTCGCTGTCCAAACAACCGACGCTCTGCTCTTCTAGTGCTTGAGCCAGCCAAGTCCCGCCACGGGGGTGTCCCAGAACTCTGAAGGGGGCTGTCCCCACAGGCGGCATTGCTCTGTGCAGGCCAGCCTCCTGGGAAGAGTCTGGCCAGCGGTAACTCCCAGTAACGGTGAGGATGTGGAACGTGATGCTCTCTGCGCAGGTCGCGGTGGACCTGGGTTTAATGATTCTCTATTCGGAGTTCAAGGTGGCTGCCTTCAGGCGTTCTTACGGTTGTAAGGTGGGGCTGACGGGAGGGGAGACCGGTCGCAGTCACTGGTCCGGCCAGTGCGGGAACGCTGAGAGAGGACGGAGCTGTGAAGGCCACCGGCCCTGAGGGTAGGGATGCCCTCTGATTGTTCCTGGTCCTGCTTCCTTCCAGGGAAACCGCTGTCCCTTGTTCTCCACCATCATTCTCTCTGACCTCTGGAGAGTTCTTTCTTTTTCTCTGAGTTACATCTGAAGTCATGCAAAGCTGGAGAAGCTGCAGTCGAAATCCTTAACTGTCCAGCTTTTACACTACGTTCAGTTAACACTTAATCAGACTTCAGGTCTGTTTGTTCCAGTCGGTTCCTCAAACCAGTAGCTGTGCCCAAAGTTATTGCCTTGTTTTCAAATCTGCCACGTTTCTTGGCTCCATCGGCCCTTGTCCCCTCTCCCAGCACGGCCACGGCTACCCCGAGACAGTCAGGCTTGAGGGAGAAAGAAGCCCAGCCTAATCTGGTCTTTGCTGGAAGGCCGGCCTCGACTGCCGGCGTCACTCAAAGTCTTTCTCAAGCCCCTTTCGTACTGTTTGGGTTTCGAAGAAAGACAATCCTTCCAGGCCTCAACGTCCGGGACTCTGCTGTTCTTATTTGCTCTTGAAGGAAACTGTTTGGAGAAACAGTTTGATAAGTGTATCAATGACAGCCTGGCCGTCAGGGCTCTCTGTTCCTTCACAGTCTCCTCCCCTGAGGCCGCTGACATTGTCGATGGCTGATCTGCCCCCCCAGCCGCTGCAGCCAGCAGTTGCGTTAGTGTTTGTCACAGCACAACATGTCCTCATCGGGTTTTCCCCTCATGCAGCCCAGCACAAAGCTATTGTCTCAGATTTTAGATTTTTATGTTGTCGCCACCCTCCCTCCTTCTCTCTCCCTCCCTCCCTCCCCCCCTTTTTCTCTCTCTCTCTCTCACTCTCTCTCTGTCTTTCTCAAACCCCATTCCTGGTTTACATTTATATATTAAGATAGAATCGCTGCTGTAACCAACCTTTCTAAATCTCAGTGCCTTATCACAGTAAAAGTATACGGAGGGTGCCAAAAAAACTGTATACACATTTTAAGAAAGGAAAAAAAACTGTATTAAAATTGTACTACTCAATATATACCGATAACAAAAGATGACTACAAGTCACGTTTGACTTCTGCAGTTACAAAAGGCGCTCAAAGTGGTTACTCTCAGTGTAATTTTAATAGCTTTTTCCTTTCTTAAAATGTGCATCCATTTTTTTGGCACCCTCTGTATTGCTCACTCATGAAAATTCCAGTGCAGACGTTCCTTCCTAGGTCTACTCGGAATGGTGTCAGAGGTCCAGGCTCCTTCAGTTAGGGTCTGGCGTTGGACCCCACGGAATCAGTCGGCTGTCCAATAAGCAAAGAGAGAATACTGCCTGAGTCCTGTGCAGTTCTTCTTTCAGTAGCTCCCAGATGAGTTTGTTATCTTTCAATAATAAGTATATTCCAACGTAATAATAATGAGCACAGAGTTTGTTGATTGACATTCTTCTGAAACACAGCAGGTTGCTGAGTAAGCTAAGTATTGTTTTTAATCCGCGAGGGGAAGGATGGGGCCCACTGGGTGTTGGGAGCCTTCAGAGAGTGTGTGGTAGGGGGAGTCATGGGGGAGGCAGATGAAAAAAGAGGTGAAAAAAAGAATGGACTTGAAGTCTAAGGCAAATGTGACTCATTTCAATTTGTCTTTTTTTCAGAAGAGTGGAAATGCTTGCAGAAGTAAAGAGAAATATACTTAGACGTTGCCATAGACAGTGCTGGAAAAGCAAGATCTTTGAGAATTTACTGTGACCATTATATTGCTGCTAACTTTACAATTAATGAAAAATTATTGGTCTGTATGTATGGAAATATGGCATAATTACAGGATGCTTAATAAGCAGCATAAATGGAATAGCTATGTGTTTAATATAGGAAATTTATGACGTCAGCTGAACTCATTAAAAGTCAGTTTAGATTTTCTACAATAGCTAAACTGAATAAGAATGGTATATCTATTCGATAAAACATTGTGCAGTCGTTCCGATAATGGTCATACAAACTGCATCGTAAGCATTTCACAGTGATATTGGTTGTAATTAGAGTACGTACAGTTCAATACCTTCCCTGTTTTTTGTGTAAAAATCACTTTTTTCACCTATAAGGGAAAAATGTCTCTAGATACAAGGAGGAGACCTTAGGCTCTCTTAGCCGTAGGCTCATATTTAACTGCCTGGGATATTTTCCCAATAGAAATAGCAAAACTAAATGGATGAGAAGTGGGGTTCATTCCTTGGGGACATTCATCTCTTGCATGATGTGGATAGAACATTTTTTCCTTTGTTATTATTGCTGTTGTTTTACAATTCAAGGGGGTTTAGACTTCACGTCAGTCTTGTTTGGACATCTGTGTACTGCTTATCTGTGGGGTTCAAGTACCTGAAGATTAGGACATTGAGTTCAGTGACCATACTTCTCTCAGATGTGACGTCATCTCAAGGGCACTTAGGTCCATCTGGTTGACAGTGGTACTGAAAAAACCACCAATGCTAGAAATGTCCTAAGTCCTGACAACCAACTCCCTCCATCTCCCCAAAAATGTTTCTTTTTTCATTGTCTGGGGTCAGAGATGTAAGGAATTAACTCCTAAAGGCTTTGTCCTTAGGAAACCACAGATTGTCTTCTGTGCGCGTTGGGTGGTGATGGGCCTTTTAAGCTAATATAAATAACTGATCTCAGGGTTGGTGGTGGCTATAGCATCCAGATGAACCCCAGCCTCTTCTCCCGCTGTGTGGGGAGGACGTTTGTCACTGCTCTATTGGGACAGGATCCTAGAAAATGGCCTGTGTCTCCTGTGACACAGGCTGGAAACTGCAAAGATCTAAAGAAAGGTGCTTTTCTAGCGGAATGATATCTGGGGACAATAACTGTTTAGGAACACATAGGACGACACCTACTTTGTTTGCTCGTAAGACTGGCTCTAGGAAAACTCGATCCCTCTGCGTAAATTGGGGCCAAATCAGAGCTCATGATAGTCTCCAAAGCAAACTATTCCAAAGGCATGCACATTACAGTAATTTTTAGAAGTTGGACAAATATGGATAAACATCAGAGTTATATGAATAATTATAAAAGGGGTTTATGTTATTCTAATGTAGAAGCCCACAAATTTAGCCCCATCAGGAAAGGAAAATCGTCTTGGTTATTGTGAATTATTTTGCCTCCATTAAAAATAAGAAACTACATCAATATTTAAGCGTGTTTCCTAATGCTATTGCTAACATTCATTCCCCGGCATGGACTCCTCCTGGCTACTGGTATACCTAACTGCGTCCCCATTAGTAGCTAAATCCTTCCAAGTAGTTGGAAGAGAAGAGAATTCTCTGTATTGATGTAATGCCAACTTGATCTGCATGGTATAAGAGCGTAGACTAAAAACATAATGCAGAGTACAGCTTAAGAGTAAATTGTTGTATCATCTTGTTTTCTGGAAAACAAGAGTAACCCTGCTTTCTTCCGCATTCCTGCAGTCTTCTTTCCATGTTTGGGAAAAGCACACAGTTCATTTTGGATAAGTAGATGTGTCCTGCTGCCCCAGAACATAGTATAATAATTATTTACCATTGAGAGTTCTTACAGCCAGAATTTTAAAATTTATCCATTGAGTCACCAAATAGTTATTGAATACCTAACTTCTGGAAGGTGCTGAAGGTCGAACAGACTGAAACATAGTGAAAGTTCCTACAAGGAGAGGATGGGCTAGTGGGAGAAAGAGACAGTGGGCAGGGACGTGGTAAGTTAACCAGGTGCTACAGACCGTAGGTCCTCACCTGAGTGGAGGAAGTCGGCTGGGAGAGGAGATGAGCAGTGGGTAAGGACACAGAGTGACTAAGGGAGCACTCGGAGGACGAGACGCCATTCAGGCAGGACCTAGAGGCTAAGAAGAAATCGTCTATGAAAAACTGGAGATTCTAAAAGGAGAATTACTTTCCTTCAGTGTGTCCTAGTTCTTGAAACATGTAGTGACCAAGAATTTTAAGATAGATCATTCTTATTCAAAAATCAGGAAACCCTTGACATCAAATGTCTGATAATCTGACAGCTCTTCAATCTACGTAGTTTAAAAAACTGTATGAATTGTGACAGAATGCACAACTTTTCTTGTCAGTCCTCTTGAGTCCCTGTCTCCCAACCCTCTAAACGTATTCTTCCTGTTCCTTGTACATCTGACTCATTAAAAGTTGGGGAATTCCAGAACCATTGCTCCCCACTTGCCGATATATAATTGCCGATATATTGCAAATGTTGAAGGCTGAGTCTCTCCTGATACCTTGTACTCTAGCTTCAAATATTCTTATGTGTTGGATCTTTGCCAGTTCAATTCTATCATCAATGATAATCTTCTCAGTGACAAACTCCTACTAATTATTCAAAATCCAGCTCAAATACATTTTACTCTGAAGTCTTTCCCCTGTGTTTCTCTTCCTTTTCCTCTTCTTCCTCTTCAGAAATCCTCCCTGAATTGAATATGAAATCAACTTAAAAGCTTTAAGACAAACAAAGATAATTAGTGTATTTGGGGGGATACATATGTATTTGGTAAAACAACAAAGAAAACCAAAGAAATAATAAACAAAATTTATAATAATCTTAATTTTGAAGGAGAAAGAGAGGCAATTGAGGAGGGACTCGAATGGCTCTTCATTGATTTTGTTAGTAACATTCTATTTCCTGGGCTTTTATCTTTTATATCTCGTTTTCCTGTGTATTTTATAAAATTTCAAAAGTAATTCATAAAAATAAATGGTTCTCAGTCTTAGTAACAATTTGTTAATTCAAATGAATTAAATATGTTGCATTTAAATCCACACTGGGGTTTGCACTCCACAGAGAAAATAATTTCCAGCACCTGATTCCAATGAAAAACGGGAAATCCAGCAGTTTCCTCAGGAGAGTGACCCTTTTCAGATTGAGTTCAGCACCAGAAGAGACAACCATTGCAGAAGTGACACCTGGAGCTTGGACGCCTACGCAGGATCTCTGCTGAATTCCTGCTGAGTTCTTAGATTAGCTGTCCTGCTCACTCCATCCAGAATCTTCTCTTTTCCAAACAGACCAACGGTACTTGAAAACACCAGGTATCCCCATCATAAATGCAGGCCCAGGAAAGGCTCAGAGAAGTCCAGAGAGAACCAGGAATGACACAAAGTGGCTAAAGGGGGGTCTGGGCTGTTCCCCCTCCTTCTAGATGGTTCTTTCCATCGATCTTTATGCCATGCCCACCGCTCCCCGCCCCATCTGATCTGATCTCCACCGCCCTCCGGTATCAACACTCTGTTTCTGTTGGGCTCTTCCACTGATGTCCTGCAGACACCGCCCGTTTCTACCCAAAGCCTTTGCTCAGGCACTGCCCTGGCTGGAACTGCTTTGTCTCTAAGCCAGTCAATCAATCATCCGCCAGTCCGTCAATCCAACAGTGTGTGTATAAATGTCCCAGTGGAACCATCTCAGAGACTCTAACCTCTACTGATCTCACGCCGCATATTCATTTGGTCTAAATTTAACATGCTTCAATGCATTGTCTTATATTTGCCAGTGCAATGGTTACGAAATAGTCCCCTACTTGTCAACTGTATTATGGCCCCTCCCTGTGAACAGTGGAGCTGCTGTAGAAACTATTCAGGCCTCAGTGGGGTCTTTTCCCAGTTACTTTGCAGCCTACAAGGCCAAACGTGGCCTCCCACACAAGTATCTACAAGGGAAACCCCCAAAATACTCTGAGCAGCGCTGCAGATGCTTCTAAACCTCCTGCAAAGAAACACAAACTTTTATTTCCCTGGGAATCGCTCATCCTTCTTTGAGATGCTTTTACGGGCTTGACTAACTAGTAAGCCCTGCTCTTAGGTCCTATGGGCGGCCGGCTTGCTTTGTCCAGCGATGCCTCAGACCCTTTGTAAAATGGTCCTGGAATCTCATGCCAGGCAGAGGAAATCTAGGAGTGACTCGATTCTCAGCGGTTAGGTAGAAGAAAGATTAAAAACTAAACAGAGAAAAGGAAAAAAGAAGACCAACAGCTAAAATGTCTGTTATATAATACAGTCAGAATCAACTTAGGATTCATTCCTTTTCATTCAGAAACCACCTCCAGGGCCTGGGAATATATGGTGGTTACTATAAGTGCCTCCTGGGAGCTAAAGTAGACCATCAATTTACAGTCAATCAGGAAAATACAGCGTTACCTTGAAAGGCTTCTAGGCCAAGACTTGAACTACAGTCTGACTACACATAGTGCGTGCCCAGTCTGCCTGCCCCTCCCTCTTTGGGAAGTCTGAAATTAAGTCGTTAGCGAATCATTATGCTTTGTTTTAGTTCTCCTGCTGTTCCCTTTCCACGTGCAAAAATTCGTGGCAATTACACAGCTAGTAGATAGCCTGTAACCTAGGGCTAGTTGGCAGGTGAAGTGGAAGAAGCCTGGAGCCCGAGGAAGGGAGCTGTACCCTTAACAAAAGGCAGAGGGGAGGCTGCGTCAATGGCTTCCTTCTGTACTTTGTTCCCTTCTGCACACACTGGTCACCGTCTGCTGTGACTGGCCACCGTGCTGTTCTCTAGGAAGTGTCTGGGGAAGATCGCAGTGAGGTTGTGTGGTGTGAAAGACAGAGGGCCCCTCAAGCTGCAGACGTCACATGATGGAAAGGAGAGGGAGGGAGGAGAGAGGAAGCATTTTCAAACAACTGCCAGGAGATAAACGCATAATGTTGTCTCATTCTAAAGTCCATTTAGTAAGTGACGTGGAAGGGAATCATATGACTATAGCAACTTCAGTTTGCATTTTTAATGTTTGGCCAGGAAATACCAAGAGACCAAGAGCAAACATTTGTTTCTCGTTTCCCACTGAGACAAGGCAGTAACAGAAGATACAAGGTCTCCGTGTCCAGGTCCAGCTAATTCCATCTTCAGCGTAATGCCAGCAAGGCCAGTCTCAGAGGATAGTTTAGAAGTTAACACTCTTGAATGGTCAGATGTGGAATTAAAGAAAAGATGGAGCCTGAGCCTCGCCAGTAACTATGATGACAATTATTGATAATTATAAAATAATCATTGGCGATTCCCTTTTTGCATTCTGGATGATTCAAACTAACCTATCATGGCAGAAAGCCACGCAGTGGTGGCCTCTGGGTGGTGAGGGACAAAACTGGGGGATGGGATTACCAAGACATGGAGTATTTTTGAGCAACAGGAATGTTCACAGTTTCCATTGTGGTGGTGATGGTTTCCTTCGTCCAAATCAATCTAATTATGCACGTTAAATACCGAGTTTTCTTTTAGGTCAATTACTTCTAGCTAAAGCTGTTCAAAACATACATCCTCAAATACCACATGTATAAAAACATTCATAGTAGTTTTGTCAAAAGAGCCCCAAACAGAGAACAACTCAAATGCCCATTCACAGGAAAATGAATTTTTTAAAAAAGTTGACTCTTCATGTAATTAAATATATCATAGCAAATAAAAGGATAGACGACGCATGCAGGCAACACTAGGGGTGAATCTCAAAACTGAGGCAGCCAGACACAAAATTGCATGATTCTGTTCATGTTGAATCTTAAGAACCAGCTAAAGTGTTTTAATGATAATGGACATCAGAAAGTGGTTCTTCTAGGAGCTGAGGGAGACTGACCAGAAAGGGTGATGAAAGAACTCCCTGAGGTGATGCAAATATTTTACGTGGTGTGTTTATTGATGATGATACAAAGCTGCCTAGATGCAGAGCACATGGGACTCTCACATTTAATTAGCACCTCTAGTATTTTAATTATAGATGGAGGCTCCTTTGACTTCCGTGTTCAAACATGCCCCAGAAACCACCGAAGAAGTATGGTTAAAAGCAAAAGCAGATACATTTGTCCCTGTCTGTCAGGTACAATTAAAGTCAAAGAATATTTATTTGCATAGCTGTACGAGCAGACAGTGTACAGCGTGGACCATCTGGCTTGCCGGGGTCCGTAGCTGCAGCGAGCCCATGTCTCTGGGCCTGTCCTGCCCCCGCTCAGCTCTTGAGAAAAGGCACAAGGTCAAATCTGTCCTCCAGTGCTTATCACTGGCATGGGGGAGGCTGAGATGGAGGCGAAGTTTGTCTTCACGCATCTCTTCTCTTCCCGCCCCCATGGAGGCTCCACGCTCTGGAAGCACAGAGAGTCACAGGAGTGAGACGGGTGCCAGCACTGACCCCCAGCTCTGCCACCCACTCGCTCCCTGACCTTGGCAGGTTGGCTAACATTCTGGTGACTGTGATGCATAAAGGATACAAAGGTACGCCTGGGATTTGAATGGGTCTGATCATTAACACAATGGCAGGTAACGCCACTGGTACTGGGATGGTACTCGATCTCAATTATAACGGACACGTTTCATTGCCATCATCCCAGGAAATAGTCTGTCCCTGGGACACCCCCAATTCGGAGACCTCAAAGGGAATTGGAGATTAGGAAGTACAAACTTCCAGTCATAGAATAAGTCACAGGGAGGTGAAGTACAGCACAGGGAATATAGTCAATAATATTGCCACAACGATGGATGGTGACAAAAGGTTACCTACCAGGCTTACTATGGTCACTTCAGGAGGTGTATATACACGCTGGGTCACTATGTTGTACACCTGAAGCTAATACAATATTGTATGTCAACTATAATTTTTAAAAATTTTTAAAGATATTGCAGAGGTTAAAAGAAACCAACCAATAGACTCCATTCAGTGCAACAAAACACTATCAACTAGCATTTCACATTTGCTGAAATTATGAGCATGGTCTGTGTGTGTGTGTGTGCATGCATGTGTGTGTATGTGTATGTGTGTGCATGTATGTCTGCATGTGTGTGCATGTATGAGTGTGTATGCATGTGTGCATGCATGCGTGTGCATGTGTATGTGCATGTGTGTCTGCATGTGTGTGTGTCTTGTGTGCATGTATGTCTGTGTGCATGCATGTGTGTGCATGTGTGCACGTGTGTGTGTATGTCTGTGTGTTCACGTGCATGTGTGTGCATGCATGTGTGTGCATGTATGTGTGTGCGTGCGTGCACACTGAGCTGTAGCCACACACTGGCGTCCACGAAGTTCTGCAAACACACCAGGCACACCATACCCCATCTTGGGACTCCTACGTTCATTTCTCTCTTCCTAGAACATCATTTCCTTAAATATTTCCTTTGCTGCTTTTAGGTCTCCGCTCAAATGTCACCTTTGAGAGATACCGCCCTCGAACAACTAAACAGAGCCCAGTGTCATTCTGTCGTTCTCTGTCTCCTTAGCTGGTTTTATTTCCTTCATGGTATTTATCACTGTCTCACGACATAGAGATGTTTACTTATTTACCTATTTATGACTGCTACCCCAACACACACACACACACAGCAATGCAAGTCCCATGAAGCCAAGGATGGTTCCTCTCTGTCCCCCTAATAACTAGACCAATGCCTGCTCCCAGCTAGGACTCAATAAGTATTTGTTGAATGAAACATGACATCATCAAAGGGCGCATCTGCTACTGCGCTCAGTTTTTTACAAACATATCTCTAGTGCTCTTGGAGGTAAGTTGTTAAAGAAATGAACTAATCAGTGGATGATGAAGGTTTTGAGTCTAAAACGTTCGTGAAGATTTCGGTTTATGCACGTGAATGCCTGCTGGGTAGGACAACCCCAGTGTCTGTTCAAACAGCTACCTTTGTGTGTGATGCAGACATTCCATCTTTCGAAGTTACAACCTTTACGATAACCTTTGCTGGTTTGGGAGTGGGGGGTGTAAGAGAGAGGCAGCACCGTCCGTACCCCTTAACATAGAGAAGGAGCGTGGACCGAGGGTGGCAGGCGGGAGTCCTGAAGACAGCAGGGGAACTAGGGCACCAGACGAACTCACCCCACCTCGGTCCAGCCTGTGAGTTGCCATAAAGTGGCACAATATTTCCATCAGCAATCACTCGTCTCATTGTGCTGCAGTCAGAGCACATTGGCTCAGGGGCATAAACACAGCACATGAGCCTTTTAGTGGAAGAACCCACGGGGCTCAGTGAGGTAACAGGAAGCCGGGGAGCAGTCGGCTCGGGGTCCCCCTGCTCTCTCTCTGTTTCTTTTCCTGTACTTCCAGTCAGACGGCACTTCCTGGGAAATACAGAATCGGGCTGCCGGCAGAAACCTCTTGATTCTCCCAGTGGCTCAGCAGCCTGAAACTCTGGTGGCAATTGTTTCAGCCTGAGAATGAGACAACAGATCTGTAATGGGAAATAATCGTGATTCTCGAGAGCTTCTATTGAGCCAGGCAGCCAGTGAGATAAAAACTCTAGTGGTGTTTGTCAGTCTTTTGTTTTTTTTAATCACCTTCATAAGGAGACGCAGACACTGGTTTTCTAATGGCCCTTTCTAACCTCATGACCTTACCAAGGAATAAAATTTCATCAAGTGGGGATCTAAGTTTTGGAGGGACAAAAACCACGTAATAACAGAGATCATTTTGTCCCTGCAAGAACCAGTTTGCCCCCATGGGCAGGGGAGCAATATCCCCCCCTTGAGAATGTACATACACACTACAGCTTCACGGAGGAGGTTTTACAGTTGTGTAAATCTTACGGTGAGGGAACAGACTGCACAAGTGAAACAACTTGACGGAGGTACCTAGTTAGAGAAACTGAGCACAGATTCGAACCGAGGCTTGTTTGACTTCAGAAATATATGCTGTTGAATTCTATGCAGCGTGGTCTTCCCTGAGCGTGAGAAGCAAATCACAGATGAAAGGCCCAATGGGCACGTGCAAGGCAAATGTTTAATGAGTGCTACTCTGCAGAGTCTGTCTGGGGGGCTCCATCAGAATTCAATCCACTCTGCTAGTTCTCCCCCAGACTCCCTATTGTCTAGTCACAGCGTTACTGAATACAGTGCACATACCCTAAAACTCTCCCGTTAGAGGGTACACATTTAGTGTTGCACAGCCATCACCATTATCTAAGTTGAGATGGTTTTCATCACCCCCCCAAAAGGAAACACTATCTAATTAACAGCCTCTCCCTGGCGCTGCCTCCCCCCAAACCTGGCAGTCACCCCCCTCTTTCAGGATTATAGACACGGAGTCTTTGGTATGAATGGAATCATACCATATGTGGCCATCTGAGACTGGCTTCTTTTACTCAGGGTAATGTTTGCAAGATATACCCACGGCGTAGCACCTACGAGTACTTCATTCCTTTCTACGTCTAAATAACATCCCACATTTTGTGTATCCGTTCAACACTTGATAGACATCTGGCTTGTTTCCAATTTGGAGCTATTATGAATAATTCTGCTATGAGCATTCTTGTAGAGATGTGTGTGTGTGTGTGTGTGTGTGTGTGTCTGTATGAACATATGTTTTCAGTTCTCTCGGGTACTGTAGTAGGAAGAATACTGCCCCCCACCCAAAATATCCACGTCCTAATTCCCCGCCCAATGAGTATGCTCTGCTACGTGGCAAACAGAAATTTAGGAGAAAGAAATTAAGGTTGACAGTCAGCTGAGTGTGAGATCATGAGATTATCCGGGGTTATCTCTGTCAGTTGATGGAATCACAAGGGTCCTTAAACGTGGACAAGGGAAGGAGAAGTGGCAGTCAGATATGAAGTGCTGTTTCTGATCTCAAAGAGGACAGAAAGAATGTGGGCAGACAAGGTAAGGAAAGGATCGGAAGGGACCCAACCTGGATAACACCTCTATTTTAGCCCAGTGTGGCGTGGGTTGGGCTTCTGAACCACAGTACTGACGGATAATACTTTGGCATCACTTTGCAGCTCTAAGTTCGCAGAGATTCACGACAGCAGCCAAAACAGTCAGGCAGTCCCAGCAGAATGGCCGGGTCACGCGGTAACGCTGCTTAACATTTTGAGGAACTGCCTGACTGTTTGCACCAGCGGCTGCACCATTTCCCACTGCCACCAACAGTGTATATACTGTAGAGCCTTGTAGTAAGTTTTTCATTGTACATAGGGTGCTTCTCTACTCTACAATTTCCGTTCACAATATATATCTATAGGTAAGGAATTATTTAGTGAGGCATGATTCTCACAATTTCCTTTAGCTCTTTGAAAATATTTTCAACCAGTGATTTAAGATTTTTGTCTCTTAAGTCCACCATCTGGGCTCCCTCAGGGAGAATTTCTTCTATTGACGGCTCTTTTCCTGTGTATGGGCCACACTTTCTTGGGCTTTTTGACCCCCTTCCCCAGAATCTCTTGTGGAATGCCGACCAATTGAAATGTTACAGCAAGGACGCTCTGGGAGCCATGTTTCCCTCACTGTTTGCTATTGCTGCTGCTGTTTGGTTTTTTGTGACTTTCCTGAACTCATTCTGTAAAGTCTGCAGTCTTTGTCCTGTGGCCACTGAGTGCTCTGCCCCGTTGACTCAGTGGTCACTGAGAATTGGACAGAGAGCTCCTTAAATACCTACATGTCTCCCCACTTTCGCCCTCAGCACCCTCAGTGCTCCGGCGGTACAGCTCTGCCTTAGCCTTCCCTTCCTTCTCTCAAACACCCTCGTGGTTGGCCAACAGTGAGTGAGGGAGTACAATCTCCTCAGCTCTTTCCTGGGCACACATGTGACCCTTCAGATCACCAGGCAGATGATGGAGCTTTTCGTAGCCTGCCGAAGACATCTCACTTCCCAGCTCTTCCTTTAAAGGTTTCTGGTCGGCCTCTTGTATGTTCTAACTGTTGTCACTGCCTCAAGCAGCTGTGATGTTCAACTATTGCCGGTTATCTTCTGACAGCAGATGTCTCCAGGGAAAGCAGACTCGGCCCCCACGCAGGCTCTGAATCAGGTCCGATTAAGACAAGTCCTCCTAGAGGACACATTTAGGGAGCTGCCGATCAGGTCACAACACGACAGTTCTCTGAGAATCGGGGAGCCACAGGGGAGCTGCTGGGTTTCAGTCACTGTGACTGGGAGCTGTTGGGTTTCAAGGCTTCCATGGAGCTGGCGTGAGCGGGATGGGATAGCACTACTGAAAAGACCACGGCACTCACTGTTCTTAGTGAGAGGCCATCAATTTTTCTTGTTTTCTTTTGTTTTTTGTTTTTTGTTTTAAATAAACACTCCTTGGATTATTGCAAGGCAACAGTCAGAACTTTTAGAAATCCAGAGATTAAAAATGTTTATTTTGATAATTTTTGCCAGCATCCTTGTTTCTTTTACAGAGGACCAGGTTTTCAGAGGGCCTTCTTCCAGCACTACGGACGTGCTGCCTTATCCAGGGCCTCGCTGTTTGCGGGTGCTGCCCCTTCACTTTCGTGAGTGGCTTTCCATCACGACCCTCAGTTGGACATTGATGAAGGTTTCAGGCCCATAGTCTAATGGGACTTATTATCATTTAATTCTTTGTTTCTCTGGTGAATCGCAGCATACTCACTGTCGTTTAACCTTTCAGCTTTGCACACTGCCATATCCCTAAGCATTCCCTTCCTCTCCTCTCCTCGCCTGTTCTTCCAAGTTGCCCAAGCAAAAAGGAAAGAACATGAGAATGGCCTCTGCAGGGCCTGCTTCTGGCCAGTGTGACCTCCGCTATGATTGCTGGGCAGAGACTCCCAGGTTCCACTGCCATAACTGCAAGGAGCTAGCCACTCCTGTACCCACCTATGCCTATAATGTGACCCTCTGTGTCCTGTATATGCTGACATAGCACTTGCCCCTTTGATATTTGGGAATTCTGCACTGCAGGAATCTTAGGGGAGGAAAAGGACTGCTTCCCTTTAGTGAGATAGAAATGTCTGAGGCCGGCTGTCCCAGCCTCTCTTGGGGCTGGAGCACAGCAACATTAGCTGCGCTCCACCAACCACTGTGATACGAAGGCAGCCAACACCAGGATCAAAGACAAGCTTGTCACCGAGCCGAGATGCAGACACGCTGAGGCCCTGGCAGCCTTGTAGGCCCTTCATCCAGTGGCCCCACACTACTGACCACTAGGTTTCTCAGTGTGGAAACAAACAGCAAACCTGATTGTGTGAAGCTACTGTGTAGCTGGATAGCTGGACTTCCGTTACCTGATACAATCTCCACTCTGTCTTCACCCCAAATTCCTCTCCAGCCTGTTTCATGTTCAGGTTTGGTGTTAGGGAAGCAAGATTTTCTTTCATCCTTATGCTTTTTCCTTCGATTCCTTCCCTGACGTGATAGTCACAGCATGGTCATTGAGAGGACTGTGTCTACGACCTGTTTTTATTTGCCATCCGATTATCACACAGATGCCAGGGACCATAGTGAGGAGGACGAGCGTACGGGTCAAGAACTGAAGTACAGTCACCCAGATCCTAAAGGGGAAGGCAGAACATTCCATGTCCTATTTATGTGGGCCAGGCATTCCAGCACAGACTTTCAAATCCATATTCTATCTTTCAACCCATAACCAATGGTTGGCATAACCCATAGAAGCCACCGACACAGGGAGAATGTATCCACTGGGACAGGTTGTGTACCACAGACCGTGGGAAGGGTTTCCATTATCTCATCTATTCCCACGGTTGGAAAGACTAAACATTGCTTCCACTTTCAGACCACAAAAGTGAGATTTCATGAAGCTGTCTGTCTGGAAGACCACACAGGCAATCCTTGGTCCTGTCAGGAGTGAAATACCTGCTGTCTGACGCCAAAGTCCACCCTTCGTGAACTCCCTGAAATGATGTCTTTCCAGACATGTCCTGTCTGCTGACTTGTGATGGGAAGAGAGTTTGGATGCAGCCTGATGGATTCCTCTGTGCTTCTATTTCCTTTTCATGAGACTCTGCAAACACAATAAAATTGCTTCCATGTTCTTTTGAATGTCTGAGAGCTAGGGGAACTGTAATTTTCTACAGCCAGCGATGAACACAGGAGACAATCCCTTAGTATCCGGGGCCCTGATGTCCTCAGAGCAAAGCAGTAGGAAGAGGGACCGCTCGCTGTCCTGCACTGTCCTTCTCACCGCTGTGTGTGCAAAGGGGTCTCATCTCCTGTGACACTGAAGGCAAAAGAGGTGGGGGGTTGGCCATGTTAAAGTTGGGCCCATTTCCTGCTTAACCTCCACTCAGAGGAGCCCCCAACCCCAGGTACATGGCAGCCTGTGAAGTAAGGTGCCCCCGGCTTCAGATGTTGATGGTACGGGTACCCTGTGAGCTACATTGGGGCTCTCCATTGTTACTAATGTCCTTTGAAGGAATATTGTGTTTCACTGAAGTATTTCAAACTAGTTTTGCTCGTATGTGAGCCACGGAAGCCAGCTCTACAGAAATACAGCTGAACCAACGTTCAGGGTAGAGCTGGGATAAGCTAATTTTGCATTTATCATTTAACTGTAATGAACCTAAGTCTAATGAGCCTAAACTCCATTGAAGACAATAGTTAATGGCTTCATTTCAATGAATGTTGTCAGGACGGTGAATGTAACAATTACTACGGAGGCTGAAAAATGGAGACGTGCGGAGCTCAATGGCGTACGGAACCTGGAACGGCAGTTGGCGTCCGGAGGTGAGACGGCACATTCTCCTAAGGGCAACGCAAAGCAGTGTGTTCAACGTAAACACAGCCATGCGGGTTCCGCTGATAGAGCTGCGAGCCTCCTAGGTGTTCCCGAGCTCGTTTCATTTGGTCCTTACTTTAGCCGATGAGGAAACTGAGGCTCAGAAAGGTTGTGCAAGTTGTTCGGTAATGAAATGCAGCTGCTATCAACAGTCATGTTTGCAACCAGAAATCTGCTAGTCGTATATGAGGACAAAGGGATACATTCTCTGATATTTTATTTAAAATAATCTTCTAGGTACGGTCACTGTAGCTTTTTGGGGGACAGCTGAAGAAAAGAATTTGGGGATCTTGCATATTCCCCAGTTAGAACACTACCAGGCAAGTGTTACATGTGGCGAGAATGTAGACAGCCATAAAAGATCGTAGGTCTTGCTATTACATTGACAAATAGGTTTAAACTTTCAAATTTCAGATAAAAGAGCACTGGACCTAAAGAAACAAAACACACGAACTTCCTGGCAGGAACCAAGCCTTCTGAGGTAAGCAGAGGCAAGGAGCCACTCTATCCCTGAGGGCTTTTGCCAAGTCTGGAAGCACAGTCGATGAGGAGCCTGAGTCAGAGTCGAGAGCAGGCTGCAGGGTCAGGAGAAGGTAACGGAGTCTTACTGACCCTGCAGAAGGAGCCAGGACACAGAGCCAGCACTGTGCCTTCGTAATGCTACACGCTACACCGTGGGGGTTCTTCCTGAGTAAATTGTGGTGCAGGAAGCTGGGGAGGGGGTTGTCGACATGGATTGGAACAGAGAGAAGGATGTCGTGACCATGCCATAGGTAGACATAAATGCTATGGAAAGGAGAATCTGACGTCTGATTCCACTCTCAAGACCCCAGAGGTGAACGGAAATCATTAGAGACCGCCCAGCCTCTACCTGCCCCATCCATTCCTCCTGAACTACAAGGCAGAGCCTACCCTCACTGCCTGACAGAGCAAACAGTGAGTCTTTACTAGGGGAGAATCGCTCCACTCCAGTTTCCACTGTTCATTTTTGCACAATTTCCAGCAAGCAAGAAAAATAATCATGCGACCTGAAGAAGCAGAAAAATGTGACCCATCATGAAAAGACTAGATGGGACAATAGACGCAGAGTCAGAGATAACGCAGATTTGGGCGTTAGCAGACCAGGGCTTACAACAACTATTTTAAATATGTTAAAGAACTTAGTGAAAGAAGGAGCAAATTAGGCAAAACGATGGTACATTTCAGCAAGAAAAGGGAGGGAGGGGAGAAAAAGGAAAAGGAAACTCTACCAAACATAAAAGTCTAGAATTGAATTGCAAAACATATGAAATGAAGAATTTATTGGATGGGTTTAATAGCAGAAAAAAAGATTAGCAAATGAAAAGGAGGTCAATAAAAACTATACAAGCTACCAGATTTTGGTCTATTTCTAGTAACTCTTTCCTCTTTTTCTTATAAGTGCTTTTTCCTGCTTATTATCATACCCAGTAAGTTTTTTAGTGTCAGCTAGAGATTGTAGAGTGTATGCTGTAGAGTGTCTATGTGACCTTACCTTCCTCTGAGGGTGTTAAATTTTATTTTGGCAAGCAGTTAAATTACTTGAAAGTGGATCACATTTTTTCTTGTTAAATCTTGTTTTTAGGGTAAGTTAAGGTATGTTTAATTCAGTTTTTCCCTTTTCCTGGGGAATGGCCATTCCAGGGTCACAACTGAATAATTCACTAAGGTCTCTACTCCCTGCCGAGGCACGAATTCCAACTTCTCTGCACACTGTGTGACTTCTGAGTTCTGCTCAGCATTTAGGTTCAGCTAATTCTTCTCTGCTTCTTCTTTCTGGAGACCACCCTGTGAAAACATATCTTGGGAATCACCAGGGGCTTCCGGGGATATGTTTTCAGATGTGTGCCATTACCTCCTCACCGGTGCCCTGCACACCAAGTCCAGCCATCTTAGCAGCCGCAAACACCGATGGTGCCTCTCTCTACCCAGCAGAACTGCTGTTTCCTTCTCAGCCACTCTTCCCTTCACCAGGTAGCTGGTGTGAGACCAGGGCTCACTTCTTGTGCTCCCTTTCTCTCAAGGACTGTAACCCTGTATTGGGTGTTGATCAAGTCCTGAAAAGAGCTCTCTTATTTATGTATTTCATCCAGTTGGAACTGGCTTCACCATCATAGCCAGCCTGGCCCTTGCTTTGCCTGCCTCCTTCTGCCTTTCTGATCTAGATCAAATGGCATTTCTCTATTTTAACTTCTTATTCCTGAATGCAGAGTTAATTTTTCCACATGCTGAGTCCCCTAGTACTTTATTTATAAATGGTATCACCTTGCATATGTAGTTATGTAACTTCTCTTCTAGGCTGTGAGCTCACTGAAGGTGATGGCCTAAATCAAATTGACTTCTCCATTTCTGCCCTCAGCATAGTCCATGGCACATAATGTGCGGCCCATAAATGTAAGCCATGTCGTGTGGAGCTGAAATGACAGGGTTCCCTGCGCATGTGCCCTGCACAGTGGAAAGAAATCAATAGGCAGGGATGACTGCAGCTGCAGGAAGCACATGGCTCTGTCACCTGGCTGACTTGACATTGGCAGACTTGAGCGTGGGTCTTAAAAGAGCAACTGTTTGCACCGTTTGTCAGGACCCTTCTCTGTGCTGCCCTCTTGAGGTGACACTTCCAGAACAGAGCACATTTTCAAGGCAAAGGTCTCCTGGGGACTAACAAAAAGCTGTTGACGAGCTAGTAATCGGACTGTCCTAAGAAAACAGGGATATGCAGAGACAGAGCAGTTCAGCGCAGCCGGACCCAGCCGTTAAGAGTCACCTGAGAGGTGTGGCAGCATTATGGACTGAACTGTGTCCCCAGAAAGGAGGGTTGAAGTCCTAACCTCCAGTACCTCAGAACGCGGCCTTATTTGGACATAGGGTCATTGCAGACGTAATCAATTAAGATGAGATCACGTTGGAGTAAGGTCGGTCCTTACTCCAATACGACTGATGGGCTTATAAGAGTTGGAGAGCGACACACGAGAGGAGATGACGGAGGCAGAGGTTGGAGTGTTGCTTCCACAAGCCACGCACGCCAAGGATCGCTGGCAAACACCAAAAATTAGAGGAGGCGGGAAAGGTCCTCTCTTACAAGTCTCAGGGCCCTGACCATGCCTTAATTTTAAACTCTTCCCTTCAGAACTGTGGGACAATACGTTTCTGTTGTTTTTCGCCCCTGGTTTGTGGTAGCGTGCTATGGCAGCCCTGGGAAACTAATGCAGGCATTAGGGGGTATTGGGTATAAAAGATCTTGTCATGGTAAGAAGGGCACTGAGCTGAGTTGCAGAAGAAACAATAGCCTACCCCTCTTTCTGTAGGCATCCGTTTTGGCACAATAGCAGGAATAACCCTGTCAGCACTGGCTGTTTAAACATTCAGGAAGCAGGTGTCTGGGGTTCAAGGGCTGGATGATGTCTGGCCAGTTGGATGATATGGTGACTCTCCCATGAGATGACAGCACAGGATTTATTTGACTAGTTACAGAAGCACAACCCTTGAGAAGCAGGTGATTCTCAGAGAAGTCTATCCCTGTATCTATCTCTCTCTGTCTCTGTCAAATCTAAACTTGCCACCTGCTCAGCCACACCTCATAATAGCCATTGAGACCGTGGGTGAGACACAACCAGCTGAGGCTTCAGTTTTCGTCTACAAAACAAGGGATTTTGATCACATAGTCTTTCCCATGGTTTGCAATTGGAAGATAATATGATTGAAAACTTGTGGTAGGAAAGATATAAATGACCACTCAATGGTGGCATTGCTAACAGAAAGAGAACACTCAGTGCAAAAAAATAACATTCATTGCTTTGTTGAATAGACGTAGACATAAGACATATATACATATATATACATGGATGGAATATATATGTATATGTATATAGATATAGATATAGATATAGATCCTATTAACAGCCAGAATTACCAATTTCCACAACTGCTCCATGCCCAGAACAAATTAGATATGTGATAGCTCCAAATACAAGTATCTTTTTCTAGGTATCCTGAAATACTTTTTTTCCCTTTCTTACATTTTATTTTTGTTCTTTGCTCGGTAGTGATTTGTTCCATACACACCTTTGCTTAATCACTTCTACTGGCCTCAAGTTACTGCTTCCGGGTTCCCATCCTTTGCTAAGATTACAGACTTCAGTACAGTTTCCCAACCTGAAAAATCTTGCTTTCCGTATCATTACTCACGTCATGAATATAAACAATCGCAGCGCACCTCCCGTGCCTAGACTCCTGCAGCGCCCAGGGGAAAATCTATTCTTATCTAGAAAGAGGAAGACACATCTGTGGGCCAGTAGGAAACGGGCCTGGTATTAGGTGTCTCAGTTCTAGTACTGGCCATAGGATGGGAATCAAACCTTCTGGAGTTGTTTGTTATCAAACATGGGGCCTGGGGATATAATCTTGTTCTTTTCCAGGTTTGGGGACCTCTGCATCCAGGGTCTGTGGCTCCATGCTGTTTGCAGCAGGACGTACATCTCTTGCACTTGGGTAACATTGCATGATCCTGTCCTTTGAAGGCAGTGTACTTTGACACAGAGAAACTTTGTGACAAAGCAGTATAAACGGCTCACTGTTCTATTGTCTGCAATTTCGTTACAGTTACTTTAATTAAATGACGGTAAAATTCACAGAATTCTTAACAAGCTGGTGAAGCATAACCCTTTCTTTTTTTTTTTTCCCCATGAAATCACACTGCTTATTGAAATGAGGCTTCTAGAATTCATTGTCTTTTCTCCAAAGACTGATTAATACCAGGTACCAAAATCTGTTTTCACGTAGAAGCGAAGAAAATATATAGCCTGACTCCGCCAGCCTCACCTCTATACTATCTCCGTGTCAAACACAGGGTTTAAAAAAAAAAAAAGTCTGAATAACGGGCATGTTAGTCTTTTCCTCAAGCCTTCCCGCTAATTGTCCCAGTATTCCTCAGAAGAGCTACTGACAAACTGAGCCTCACCGACCTGGTGCTGTAGTTGTGGAGGGAGCAGCGGGAGGAGAAGCGAGTTGGATGTTTTCTTACAAATCAGGTATTTCTTTCCTTACCAGTTACAGTGACATTGTGCCCACGCGGCTTGACTGAAGTTTGGGGGTGTTTTTATTTAGTTGCTCCTATGTCTGTCCATGCGGCGTATTTGCTGGAAGCTGGTGGTGTGCTGCAAGCCCCGGGAGGGGTCTGTGTTGGGAGGGTACGGTCGGGGTGCTGCGGGTTGTAAATCGCGGCGGGAAACCTTTCACAAAGAGCACGCCGTCACAGCCTGGCCGTGCTGTCTGGCGCTTCCACCATGAGACGGGTTAAGGCATTCTCCTTCCTGGAACGGGTAACAAAGGAGCTGGCCAAAGCTTTAGTCTGGAAGCTGAACCCAAGCACGACCGTGTTTCCATTTCATTTTAGCACAGAGGGAGGACCGGGAAGAAGAGTGTGAAGGGCTGGGGTATTTGTTTCAAGGGGCAGAAGTGGGGCACCTACAGTGAACTAAAAATGTGTTCGGGTTTCCAACGCTGGGAGGGAGACGGGACCCCAGATGCAGGAACACCTGTACCTCCGTTTTGGCAAAGGAAATGCGGGCTGTGTCACTGAGCACAAACTACGCTGGACTGAAACGCAGGACGTTGGGGTTCAAGGTAAGCTTCCTAAAAATGAGTGCCATACACTTGGGCAAGTCATTCCTATTTTTCTCACCTGTACAAATAGAGAGTCTGAGGAAACCATCTAAACTTGCTCCCAGCTCTGCTGGTCCATAATTACCTGCTCCCTTGGCATGGCACGGAGCAGACACAATGAACCACAAGCACCACCCAAATGCGGTCCGTGACGACTGTTCTCCTGACAACTGGAACAAAGTAAACCCGCAAGATGGAAAGGCATTTGATGTGGGATCATTGAAATCTATCGTTGGAAAAGGTTGGTGAAGCCCATGTGAGTGAGCCCTAGGGAGCAGTGGGGGGCGGAGGGGGCACAGAGGGTTGGGAGGTCACTCCCGACGAGGCTGCCGTGGGACTGCAGACCTGGAGCAGACACTCGAGCGATACAGCAAGTGACAGAAGAGAGGGAAGGCAAACGAAGGACCATACGTGCGGATGGTAAATGTTGAGACATGCATGAGGTAGATTTGGGGGAGCCAGCCTGGTGCGTGTGGCAGAAGAAATGGGCAAACAAGTCATAAGAAGGCAAAGGCCAAAGCAGGGGCGCAGAGACCACAAGGAAAGGTCAGAGGACCAGCCGCACACTCAGTGCCTGCCATGCTCCCCTAACGAACTGACTGACAAGTCTGACAGGAAGCCACGCAGGGCAGACGCCAGCAGAGGTCACCTTCAGTGCATTTGCCTCTACTTGACTTGCGGTTTGCAAGTCTTCCCATAGCGGCCTGGACCCCAGGACGTGATCCATTTAGGTTTACACCTTAGAGACATAACTGGGTTTCTGAAGAGACTGACTACACAAAAACCGAAGGAATGGGTAAAACAAAGACAAAGGAAGAAAAAGCATTTAGTGCTTCCAGAAAATACATGTGAAATCAGAACTTTATGGGTCTCTATTTTAGGAATGTTTTTAGCTTGAATTCATATGGGGGGGGGCGGGACATATCATAATCTTTTCAGGGTTTAGGACCTCTACCTGCACACTCAGATGAAGTCCCTTAAAGAATTATTATGACTGAAGCAAATTGAAACCCACAGAGGTTGTCTAGGATTATGCTTTCCGTTTCCAATCCTGTGTCTGTGATGTACAAGTATTGTGCGTTTAGAACAACTACCTAATCCCTTTAAATATCCTTTCCCCTAATGTAGTGGGGGCGGTAATTGTTGGCTTTCAACAGGAATAAACCCTTTGGACCATCATTTCCTGACTACGCTCCGCCATGATGCTCAGCCCTGGAACTGAAGGGGGAGGGGGAGGAAGCAGGGAGGAGAATTTCTCGCATCCCCACACCAAGCCTTTGCTCCCATGGCAGCCGTCGTGGATTTTCTCTGCTTGCTACTTCCTGCCTTTCTTCCTTGCCTCTGAATTGAGGCTTTAATAAGACAGAGCTTTTAGGTATAATAGCAAACATTGTGGCTCTGCCCTTTAGCAGCCCTGTAACCTTGGAGAAATCGCTTAATCTCCTAAACCTCTACTTCCTCATCCGTAAATCAGGGATTCAAACACATTCTTTGAAATACGGTTGGGCAGACAAAAAGTAAGGAACGTTTGGCAATTAATAAATTGCAAACAATGTTTTCAATGGGAGGTGAAGTGGAATTTTGGTGGTTAGTATTTGTCACAGGACACCTGTGTTGTCTGTGTACTTTGCCTCAGTAATAATACAAAACTCTCGCATCAGAAGGGGAACATTTGCCTACTCAGGGCTCACAGTACAGGTGTCATCCAGAGACTACGAGGCCATTAGACACAGTTATTTCTCAAAAGTCGTATTTGAGGCGGAGGTTGTGGGAGAGGAGACCCGTAGCCTGAAAGATGCAATGACCGACCGTTCAGAGAAGATGCTGTTGTAAAGGGTATCTTTATTCTCCACTGAAACACTTAAAATTGCCTCAGCCCAGACTGAATGACTCCTAGACAGTCAGACACAGAGGGGTTGGAGGCGTCTTCCGAGGCTACGAGAGAGACGCCACACACTCTTGTTGCCACGGTTACCACGTTGCAGGCAGACATTGGTTCCTGGCCCCGCAGGAGGAGTGCCGAGGGGAAAGCACGGGTAAGAAAGCAGAGATTGAAAGTATGGCAAGTGTGCACAGGCCTGCCTCCATGGCACATGAAGAAGGAGAGCTGGCTTCTATTGATTTTTTTAAAGTTGGGATGTAATGGACACATAACATAATATTAGTTTCTGGCGTACAACATAATTACTTGAACTTTGTATATATTGTGAAGTGATCACAATGAGTGTAGTTCCCATCCATCACCACACACAATTGTCATTTGTCCTTCTAATAAGCACTTTCATTCTCTCAGCAACTTTCAAACGTACGATGCCGGGTTATTAACTACAGTCACATGCTGTACATCCCATTTCCAGGACTTATTTAGTTATAACCAAAAGTCTGTCTCTTTTGGCCCCTTCACCCACATCACCCACCCACCCCCACCTCTGGCAAACAACCCTCTGCTCTACGTATCTATGAGCTTGGTTTTTGTTTGGCTTTTTTTATTTGTTTTGGTTCTTTTAGATTCCACATATAAATGAGGTCATGCAGTATTTGTCTTTCTCCATCTGGCATTTCACTTAGCCAAGTGCTCTCAAGGTCCATCCATGTTGTCACAAGTGGCAAGATTTCCTTCCTTTTTATGGCTGTGTAATATTCCACTGTATAAATGGACCACATCTTCTTTATCCATTCATCTGTCAGTGGACAGTTAGGTGGCCTCCATGTCTTGGCTACATAATGTTGCAACAAATATAGGAATACAGGATTGCATCTATCTTTTCAAGCTAATATTCTCATTTTCTTTGGATAAATACCCAGGAGTGGAATTGCTGGGTCGTAAGGTAGTTCCATTTTCAATTTTTTGAGGACCCTCCATACTGTTCTCCATAGTGGCTGCACCAATTTACATTCCCACCAACAGTGCACGAGGGTCGCCTTTTCTCCACATCCTCACCGACACTTGTTATCTCTGGTCTTCTTGATAACAGCCATCCTGACAGGTGTGAGGTGACATCTCATTGTGGTTCTGATTTGCGTTTCTCTGATGATTAGTGACGTTGATCACCTTTTCATGTAGCTGTTGGCCCTCTTCCTTGGAAAAATGACTAGTTGGATCTTTTGACCATGTTTTAATCAGATCTTGTTTTACTATTGGGTTGCATGCATTCTTTATGTATTTTGAATATTGACCCCTTGTCATAGATATGATCTACAAATTTTTCTCCCATTAGGTAGATTGCCTTCATGTATATTAAAATATATAAATTAGGTTGGTGCTAAAGTAATTGTGGTTTAAAAGGTTAAAAATTGCAAAAACTGCAATTACTTTTGCACCAACCTTATAAATATATATACATATATATGAGTCTAACACAGAATAAGTGCTGTAGAATTTTAGCCATTATTGTAAATGTATTAATAGACATGCATTAATATATTATAATTAATTATATATACAGCAATTACTGTAACTGTGTTATAATTAATTATATAACAGAGTTACAATAATTGCTAAAATTTTATAGCACTTGTTCTGTGCCCGGCATTGTGTAAAACGATTCATATAAAAACCAACTAATTTCATTTTCATACCACCAATTAGTGTGTCATTGTTATTCTCATTCCCATTTTTCGTCTCAGCTCCTTTCATTGCTGTTACCATTCTCACGGATGAGGACGCTAAAGCATAGCTGGGTTAGTAAAGCGGCCGCGATCTACAGCAAATAAGCAGCAGAGCTGGGACACAATCCCACACAGTCTGGCTCCAGAATCTGTGTTGTAAACTTCCATGGTCAGGACCACACGCACGTATTTTTTTCCATAAATGCACAGACATGAATGGAGGTTGCAGACTCAGACATTTCTTCCTGAGGGGCCCCACTATGATTACAGTAACGTGTATTGACTATTGCTCTACAAGAAAAACAAAGTCACTCTTTCCTGTCCCTGACTTAGCCTGGCAGACAACTATTAAATTCCTACTCTTATATGGATCTCCTGGAAATTGCAAAGCCCTGCTGGCATTTGTTTTTGTGTGTGTGTGTGTGTGTGTTTTTTTTTTTTTTGTCATTTAATTTAATCAGACTTAAGTTAGGCAAATTATGTGATTAATATTATTTGTGGGAGCTTATTGCTTCTCAGACTACCCTTGCTGGAGCCAGTCTCCTTCCAGCCCTTTGTAAAATTATTCCGAAACCTAAATTATGCCTCTGCATCAGACAAGCCGGCATCCCTTTGCAATTTGGCCTTCATTTTCTCAATTCTAACAAAACAGAGAGGAATATTATCTCGGTAGAAATATCTGAAAAGCACTCTTCAGGTTGCTGAGTGGGTGGATGAGTGAGGAAAGAGGATTCGTGTGTTAGATTTTGAAAGAAAATTCTGTTGTGCTCTTGCATCCCCCTCTGAGTTCCGGCATCACAGACCCTCATTTTCAAAGCTGTTGCTGTGTGGGCAGAAGGCTTCGGGTATGATTCAAAGTGTATAAAGACTGCATTACAAACAAGGTCTATCCAAGGCCTAAAATTCTCAGTAATATTTAAAAATTGAAACAGTAATTTGTGGTCTCTATTTAAGTTTTCTCTCCCAGATAACAGTTGCACTTGAGTGTCACAATATCTGTTGCAATCTTCCTATGAATTGCTGAAACAGTTGTTGTCACTTTTCCCGCAGGACACTTCTGGTGGGGACCAGGAGGAGAGGGTTCCCTTCCAGGAAGAGGCAGGAATTTCTTCGCTTAGCTCTTGACTTCAGGTCTCTCTATGAGGAGCTATTACCTCAATAAAATGTGTTTGAATGATTGAGAATATCCGCTTCAGTATTTAAGTGTGTCTCAGTTGCCTCCCTGTGTGAAACAAATCAAGATTTAACACCTACATCAAGCAGGTGTTAAATAACAGACATGGAAAGTAACCGGCATAGAGTACATACGTTATAATAAGACTGTTATTCTCGTGTTTCAATATTCTGATTCCTAATGACTATACTAACTCTACTTTCTGCCATCCAAGACTCAGTCTGATGTAACTCCTCATTTTGACAATTAGACAGTCATGTTCTTTGGGTTTCTCTGAGATTTAATGTGTGTGGTGGTGGGTGGGGGAGGACGGTGAGAGAAAAGATGCCTAGAACCTTCCCCCAGCCAGAAGCAGTTACACCATCACGGACAGAAGGGCTAATGAGAGGTCGCCACCTGTGCTGGTCTCCCTGCCCTCCCACTCCCAGCCGTCACCATGGAGAGGCCATTTGAATCTCTCTCCGTCTTGCTATTAAGAGGAGCTCACAAGTAATTTTCATTTTAGGCTGAGTTTTGTACATTTCTATACTCTACGGTGAAAAATCAAAAAAGCTGAAGGATGATGATATTCTCCTGACCCAGCGGAATGTGAATTTCGATCAGAGAAGTCATTATAATCTCAGTAAGGGCATTGATGATCAAGGCATGTGGGTTCAAAGCCACAGGTCCATCCGGAAGGTGCTCTGGCGGACACGCTATCAAAGCATCTCAGATCCTTTAACACCAGGAGACGCCTCCTCTCTCGAGTCCACATAGAAACAACATTGCTCTGTGGTTCTCTTTACATCAGTGGTTCTCAAACGTCTGGGTCTCGTGACCCTTTGCACTCGTAAAAATTAGTGGAGACAAAAAAGACCTTTTGGTTACGTGGGCCACATCCATTGCTACTTACCATATGAGAATTAAAAGTAGGACATTTACAAGTGTTCCATTCGTTTTAAAAAATGATAAAGCCATCCCATGTCACTATAAATAATTTTCTGTTTTCCAAAATAAATGAAAATAGTGAGAGAAGTGGTATTGGTTTATATGTTTTGCAAATATCTTTAATATCTGGATGAATAGAAGATGGCCAGATTCTCATATTTGCTCCTTAATTCAATCTCTTGCATGCAATCTGTTGTTTTGATTGAAGAATATGAAGAAAACATGGCCTCGTACAGACATGAAATTAGAGAAGGAGGGACTGTTTTAACAAGTTTCTTAAAAAATTGCAAATATTTTTCCTGATAGTATATGAAAAAGGGACAAGTGGCAATTCTTAAAGGTGGGTTGCAATGTGGAAACAAATCATACTAATGAAATTTCAACTGTATCCTCAGGAGACAAGGAGAGCAAAAAGACTAATGACATCATCGTATTTTTTATGGAGATAATGGACCACCATGAATCCAGGGTCTTGGGGTACCCGGGGGTTCCTACACCACACGTTGAGAACCATTGCCCCATGCCAAGTTTTTAATGACTTTTAAAAACTAAGAGGATGAAAGAAAGGCAGAGGACAGTGGCTTTCCCCTTTCGACGTGTAGAATAAGAGCAGACAAGTCAGAGCATAGAGACCCTTACTCAGGGGTTCACATTTGGTCTTCACGTGGTCGTACTCTCCTCACTCAGTCAACACCACCTCCTGTCAGGTCCTCGGGACCGTCCTTTCCTTTATTACAGGTTCTCTGCCAGGGCTGTTCCGTCTTCTAGAACACGCTTCACAAACACTCAAGTACTCTCCCAGCACACGTGCATACACGTGAGCGCCCTCAGGCAGAGACCCACAGAAATGCACACGTGCACGTGCGCACACACACATGCAGTCACATTCACTCACACGCTCACGCTCACACGCTCACACACACACTGACGCGCACACTCACACTCTGTACTCTAGGACCCGCTTCCCTGGCGCAGGAGAGCCCGCCTGCCTTCCAATGCTCCAGCACTTTATCTTAGACATTTAATCTCTTGGTGAGAATGGAGTGGAAAGGCAGCGGGCACCTTGCTCCTTGACAGCCCACGTGTGTCTTGCCCTGTGTCCTGCCATTTCGCCGTCTCTGTGATAAACACCACAGGCGCGTCACATCAGGGGACTTCCTCAGAGGACACTGATGACAGTGAGAGTGCCGTGACATGACATCAGGCTTCCCGGTTAGTTCTGACCCTTAGCTTTCACAGCTGTTTAAATGGGAGACGTCGCCACGGGTTCCTGCCGTGTGCGCCCTCCCCGGGGTGAGACACTTCTGGGCAGGAAGGTGTGTGTTGGGGTACTGCCAGCGTGAGCCAGCCCCTGAGGGCAGCGGCAGCCAGCGAAGTTTGTTCTCGGCCAAGATAAGCACTGATGGAGCAGGAGCCCTTCCTTCCCATTTGGATGTTTTTTATGGGAGAACCGTATATTGGTTTTGGTCAAATGCTCAGCTAAGTGAGATAACTCGGACAGAGAAAGACAGACACCATATGACCTCACTTACGTGTGGAATCAAAAGAACAAAATAGACGAACAAACAAAACAGAAACAAACTCATAGATACAGAGAACAAACTGATGGTTGCCAGGTGGGAGAGAGGTTGGGGACTAGGTAAAAAGCGGTGAAGGGATTAAGAAGTACAAATTGGTAGTAACAAAGTAGTCACGGGGATGTAAAGTACAGCACAGGGAATATAGTCAGTAATAATTGTGTGGGGTGCCAGGTGGGGACTAGACTTATTGGGGGATCACTTTATAAATTATATAAATGCCTAACCACTATGCTGTACATTTGAAACTAATATAAAATAATATTGAATGTCAACTATAGTTAAAAAAAATAAGAATGTAAGAAAAAAAGAGAGTTCCTTTTTCAAGTACAAAGACTTTGGGACTGGAAAATGAAGGAAAAGGCTGTGTAGTCAGCGACTAAAAGGGACATTAGTACCCTCTTGAATGTTAAGGCGTAAAAGTCACACGTAAAGGCTGTGGTTTTCCACAAAGGATAAGGCATCAGTTAACCACCCATTTGCACCTTAGTTTGAATGAAGTATGTCTTAGTTACCAGCTTAGGAAAGCAAGTACAGGCCAGAGTGGGGAGAATGGAGGAGGGTGAAGAAAGGCTTGATTCTCTGGCTGCCGACCAGGATATGAAACAGAAAACAGCAAGTGGTGACATTCCAAGCTTCTCAATTCCCTTGCGTTCCTGAGAATAGTAGGAATTTTGAGTTGACAAAGCACTTGAATTTCTAATCCCCAAACTGATTTCTGAAGTCTGGGTTTCTCATCATACGGTTGAAGAACCTGGAGATACTTTATCTAGAAAAGAAATCCATGGAAAGGAGGGAAGAAATGTTTGCGGTCTTCATCCCTTTAAACGTTGAACATGGACTAGGAACTAAACACACTGTCGCGGTCCTAAAAGGGAAATGGAAACCAATGAGTGGTGTTAACAGGAAATCCCATTTGGGGTCAGGGGTTGTGGAGCAGAGAGCCACCCGGGAGTGGGAACGTTCTGACAGCAGTAAGCCTCTGGGGGATGCTGTTCATTTCTCCTTGACTGGGAATTTGGAGCCCACTTTCAGGCCCCTTCTGAATCTCTGATTTGTGGCATGATATTTTAATAATTAGGGGGGTGGCTCTTTCTCTGTGCAGTCGGAGGTATGAAATGGCACCACGGCACTTGGTTTCTTAGGCCTTTCCTGGTGGCACACATAAGGCCGGAGCCAACAAGGCATCTTAGGAGGCCCCTCACAATGAAACTTTGAAACTGCAAATCCCCATTTGACCTTCAACCTCTGCTCACTGAAATACTACTGTTTCATGTCTGATCCATACTTAAGGCTACAGGTTTTCAGTTTGGCCCCACACCAATTCCTTTCCTAATTTTGCCTCCCAATAGATGGCAACATGAAAGTCTGCAATTCGGAGCTTTATTTTTCCCGAAGTTGCAGTCGCCATTAAACCCTTTTCTTTCCAATAGGGGTCTGACAACCTGCAGTATATTTACATTGAGTTAAAGAAGAGGAAAAGAGGTTAGAGGAACCGTATTCAAGCTTTTCCCCCAAGTATCTTTTCTGTCTTTTTTATGGGAAAAAGTATGAAGGAAGGTAATGTGACTAATGAATGCCAACCTGTGCTCGTAAAGATTTATACACCAGGCTGAGTGCTATTATGGACCAATCAAAGTGTTCAGCTACTCCTACCTGTTTTATAAAAGTTAATAATATCCTTCGTGCAGCACTGGTGCAGAAATAAAAACTGATTTATAAAGAAGGTTGGCTTTTCATACCAGTTGTTCAGCTCCATGTACCTGGTATGTATTGGTAGGAGCGGTGAGAAAGGTACGTGCTATCTCAGCCACCTCGTGTGTGTGCAGTGAGGTTGTGACGCTCAGCTGGAGTTGCATTGTTACCCTCCGTTACTGGTACACCCCACACCCAAATTAAATGTGACCTCACTTAGATAAGGCCTGGCCAGGCACATGGGCAGCTAACAGCTTAGCTCTGAGCAAGTCACCTAATAGTTGTACGGATAGCTTCGAATAAGGAGTCTTTTATTTACACAAAGTTTTCTTCAAAGCAGCTAAAAAAATAAAAGTCATTCTGCAGCTGATGAGGAAGAAGTAAAAGTATCGTCCTTTGCAGATGACAGGATCACCTCTACAAAATACTCAGGAAGTTGCAAACTACTCTTAGAATGAATTAATGCACTTAGTAAGGTTGTACAGTACAGTGTCAATATTCAAAAATCAATTGTATTTTTATGATGTCAGCGAGCAGCTGGACGGGGTAAATGCTATTTGCAGTAGCATTTGAAACATGAAATAGCTAGAGATGAATGTCACAAAGTGTGGGGGAAAGCTGTACAATCTAAATTACAACACAAGGCCTAGATGTGTTCAACAAGACCTAAATAAATGATGAGAAATCCACTGCTCGTGAATTGAAAGACTCAACACTGTTAAGATGTCAGTTCTACCCAAATTGACCTATAGCTACAGTGCAGTTGCACTCCAGATCCCAGCAGGCTTATTGGTAGAAATTGGCAAGCTCTTTGCAAACTTTATCTGGAAATGTAGGCACCTAGGCTCGCCAGCATAATTTTGAAGAAGAGAGGAAAGTTGGAGAAGACTCTGATTTGTAAGCGTCCTGTGAAGCTGTACTGTTGAGAGTGTGTGGAATTGGTGTGAAGGACAGACAGAGAGCTCAATGAAGCCAAACACAGAGACCGGAAACAGGCCCCGTACCCAAGGCCCACGGATCTTCAACAAAGACGCCAGCACAGCCAACGGAGACTAGACAGGGAAGGAAGGGGACTCCACAGGGAACCTTCCACACACACGGGAGTGGGCCCTCAGGGCGTCTTCAAGGAAACAAAGGAAACAGCAGGCCCAGGTATAAAGAACCCGTGACTGGGTGTGAGCTGCTTCACCAACAGGTCTGTGGATTTCTCCAACGGTTCCCACCTGCTGGTAAATGGGATTTTTCAATAGCTCTGTGGCAGCTGCGAGAAGGAGTCCCATTTCCTCTCACATACATTTGCCCTAGTAGAATCTTAGGGGTTACAGAGTACACCCGTGCCAAACACCCTCTCCAGGGGAATCATTTGCCAAGGAAAGAAGCAAGAGAGCCGTAGAAATAGAGGAACCCCAGCCTGGGTTCTGTTTCCCTTCCTGCACCATAGCCGGTGAAGGGTCCTAGTGACACCTGTCAGGCTGCTTTGTTGGAGCCGGGATGGTCTCACTCTGGGGCCAGTGGGAAGTGGCCTTGGCTGGGGGCAAATCAAACGTATTTTTATAACTAAAAACATGGACTGGACAGCGCTGGAGACGACAATGCATCCCTCAACATTCCAGAAAACGTGAGCAAAGGAGAGACCCCGCTCTGGTTGCCGTGGTTGGTTTTGAAGTTGCCAAGAGGTAGAGTAAGGGAGTCTGGAAGGTGGGCGGGGAACCACATGCTGCTGACGGAAGAAGGGAATTCAGAAGCGGAGGGTTTGCAGAGAGTCAAACTGCTACCGAGGAACACGTTTCCCGAAGAACCACAGAACGGAGACAAGCAGAAGAGTGCTATTTCTGGCTTTTGGGAAGCTAGTCTATGCAATCTCTAGAAGACACAAACAGGGTGCTGTACTAGTTGGGGTTTTCCAGAGCAGCAAAACCAACCGGATGTGTACGGACATAGATTTATGATAAGGAAATGTCACTGGGGCTAAGGAGGTTGACACGTCTGAACCTGCAGGGTGCATCTTTAAGCTGGAGACCCAGGAAGAGCCAAAGATGCAGTTCGTGTCTAAAGGCGGGAGAATGCTGACAGCCCTGTTCAGAGGCCATCAGACAGGAGGAATTCTCTCTTACTTGGCGGGCGGGGGTGGGGGGGTCGAAACGGTGCCATCCTTGTTGTCCCATTCCGGCCGTGAGCTGATTGCATGAGGCCCACCCCCATTAGGGAGGGCAATTTGTTTACTCAGCCTACCTGCTCAGACGTTCATGTCACGTGACAACTCCCTCACAGACACACCAGTTGTACTAATTGACCAAACATCTGGGCACCCAATGGCCTAGTCAAATTGACGCACAAAATAAGCATCCCAGATGTTTTTGAATCATGGGTATTACCTATATTTTCTGAAATAGAGTTAGATGAGTGGACCCCTTAAAGTAAGAGTTTAATGTACCATTAACATTCTCTAGCTCTATGTATAAATTTTACACAGGGGGGAAAGGAAAAGTAAATATTCTTATTGCTCCGTGCTTAAGTTAGCAGAGCTGTCATGGCCCTGGAAGGGATTTTCAGATCCCCACACCACATCCACGGAGCAGGAGGGGTGCAGACCTGGGGACGTGGCCCTGCCTGGGACCAGGTGGCAACATGAATACCTGGTGCGTGAACTGAAGAAGAGCTCATCCATGAAAGGGGAAGAGGAAATGGTGATTTTATGAGTTTTTAAATACTTACAGCTTCATTAAGCTCCTTTTTCACCCACCTCCAAAGTGTCATCACCCTTCACGGGTGAGAAATTATGTTTATTTTAATAAAAATCTCTTCTGTCTATACTGATTTTTCTGAAACAACCTGATGGCAGTAGTTCTATAAAATACTGAATTCTGCGGGCTTTACTTTCCCAAGATTTTCCAAATCCTTGTCTCTTTCAAGGCTGAGCTCGAGTCTTCTTCCAGGAAACCACCTCCCACTGGAGGCCACGAATGAAGGTCAACTCTTCTAGAACTTGGGGTCTGTGCCACTTCCTTTGACACGTGATTGTCAGTTTTTACGATATTTCTCACATTTTAGTAATTCCAAGCAGATCGGAATGTTCTGGAAATGGTTTCCTCTTTACAGCACCACTCGTGGCACCTGTCCTCCTCCACACCTAACTTCTCTCCTCCGTCATTTCACGTGGAAGTTGCAGTATTTGTTGAATTCCTGATCGTGAGGATGAAAGAACACGGGGAACCACCTCATGGATGGTACCCTTACTAGCTTCAAATGTGTCCTCCCTTTTTTTTTTTCCATTGTTACCACTCCAGTCCAAACCACGTCGGATCCCGCCTTAGACCACTGAACGGTTCTACCCACTTCTAGCCCATTCTCTAGTTATCCTATTACGACTCAGGCCAAGTCATGTGTTCCCTGATTAAAACTTTTCAGAGGTTTATCCTGTTGCCCTTAGGACAAAATCCAAGCCTTCTAGTCTGGCTTCCAGGGGTCCTGCACAATCTGGCTTCTCAGCATCACCCCTTTGTTTTTCCCCCTCCACCCACACAAGCCTTCTTCCATTCCTCCGAAGAGTCAAGCTTCTCACTGTTCTATTTCCTCTGCCTAAAACGTTCTCTTTCTGAATGCCCCCCTTTCGTTTACTTATTCCATTCTGTCATCAGTATCACTTCCCAGGGAAACCTTTGTGACCCTTCAGATGCAGTCAGATCACTCCCACATGCTACGCTTCCTCTAACAGGTCATCATTGTGCTCAGTTACTTATTAACAATCTCTTGACTATTAATCAAATGCTGACAGGAAAAGCTGCCCCATTGCCAAGCAGAGGGGACGACAGTCAGAATAGGAGCAGGAAAATTGTGGGTCCTGTGCTGCTATCACCCCACGGAAACCGAGGCTGCAGGACCATGCCTGTGACAACAAGAGGTAGTGGAGAGTGACTGGGGAAGGGGTTCAGGCTGAAGAAGGCCCCTGCACTGTTGCTGCAATAAGTGACATGCAGCGGGATGGTGCTGCATGGGACCCCTGGCTGCTGGACGGATGCAGACACAACAGTCACTGAACACTGAGTCCTGCAAAAGAAGCAGAGAGGACAGCAGAGGGTGTGGCTGAAGAGATGGTGGTGTCTGAGTAGATCTGGGAGATGCAGAGGAGTGGGGTCCCTTTGCCAGGTGGCCTGAGAGCAGGCTGGACTGGTGAACCAGAAGTCAGAGAGACCCAGCACAAGGAAAAGTATTCCAGAAAGAAAACAAACGTGAAAAACACTCAGGATCTTAATGATTGGAGGAGGCTGGGACCTGGGCGGAGCTCCTATAAAACAGCGATGCAGAGATGAGAAAACCAACCGTCAGGACAGGAAGGGAGCTTTGGCATGGCAAGTGGCTGGACCACACTCCTGGCCTGGCTGAAATCTACAGCCTGCTCCACGTGACGCTGAGCCCTGCGCTGCCTAAGCCAACTGACTCCTGCATCATGACCAATACCTTCCATCATTGCTGCTTCCCACAATTTTTCTATTCTCCCCCCTCTCCTTTCTCCAGGCACTCTGATTTTACGTATATTCGGCAATAGGAAGTCATCACACAGCTCACTGATGCTTTGCTGACTTTTCCCTTGTGAGTCTTTTATCTATGGTTCATTTTGAATGATTTATTTCTATTGCCGAGTCTTCAATGTCTCTCATCTTTTCTGCAACGCCTAATCGGCCATTAGTCCCATTTTGTATATTTTTCATTTTCAATATTGCAGCTTTCGTCTCTAGAAATGAAAGTGTTTTTTATAATTTCCATGCTTCTCTATTGAGCTTTTTGAATCCATGGCAAATAGTCAAAAAAAAAAAAATGATTTTAAGGTGACTTTCTGCTAATTCTAACATCCGTGTCTTTTCTGGGTGAGTTTCAGTTGTTTGATTATTACCCTTATTATGGGCTGTGATTTTGTGCTGCTTTTTATGCTTCATCATCTTTGATTGGACGCCAGCCTTTGGGAAATTTTAGCTTGGTGACGGCTGACTGTTTCTGTATTCTTATAAATATTTTTGAGCTTCCTCCTCTACCCCCTGGGATGCAGTTAAGTTTCTTGGAAGCAGTTTGATCTTTTTAGGTCTTGTTTTAAAAATATATTAGGCATGATGAGTGTAGGGCTAATTACGCCACACTACTGGGGAACACCGTTTGGAGTACTGTGCCCAGTGCCCAATAAATTGTGAAGCTTTCCAGTCTGGCTGGTGGGACCAGGCACTGGTCCAGGTGCTGGTGGGCACTGAGCAGTTACCCCTAGTTGTCTGTGTGGGTTCTAGTCCCAGCCTTCAGCAGCTGCCTCATTTGCATGTGCTCATTAGCTCTTTGCACAATGTTTGAGGGGAATCCTCTGTCGAACTCTGTTTATCTGTGTGTGGCTCTGTGATTTCTGGTAATCTACCACACAACCAGTAAGAACCATGGCCTCCCCAGACTCTGAGCTCCACCTCCTCACCTCGGGAATTCAGCTGGTCTGTACCTGCTACCCCTCCCTGCACTGTGGCCAGGTGACTCTCTCAGGGCGAGAATCTCGGGCAATCTTAGGACTCTTCTTGTTTGTTTCCCACCTCTCAGGGTTCACTTTCCTCCGTGGCCTGACGTCCAATGCCTTAAACCCATTGTCTCATGGATTCCTTTCTTCCCCATTTTTCAATTTCCCGGGCAGATGGTAAATCCATTCTCTATTAAATCATCTTGGCCATAGGCGGATACCTCACTGACCAAACACAGATTACCCCATCCCGCCTTCATATAACTGAGCTATAATTTACAGACCATAAAATTCACCCTTTATAAGTGTGTAATTCAGAGGTTTTCAGTATTCCCACAAGCATATTTAATATATTCATTATTACCATTATTTACTTCCAGGACATTTCCATCACCATAAAAAGAAGTCCCATACCCTTTAGCGGTCAGGTCTTTTCCATCCTCCTGTTAGGCCTCACAACCACTAATCTACTTCGTATCTCTGTGGATTTGCCGATGTGGACACTGCATATACGCCAATTCACACAACATGGGTCTCGTGTCTGGTTCTTTCAGCAGGAAGTGAAGGCTAAGGCAGAGCTGTGCAGCTGCCCGGCTGAGCGATCAAGGTGCCCCCTGCCCCATACACATACACACACACACACACACACACACACGCAGAGACACTCAGCAGAGTCTGGGAGACTTACTGTTTCTGAGCCTTTAAGGAAATCTCTGTGCGAGCATGAGATGACCAAGAAGCAGACAGAACAGAGACTCCAGGGCTAGTCACGGAAAAGCAGACAGACTTTACAGCCAAGTCACCAAGCAAACAAACAACAAAACAGCTGCAAACAGCAGCGAGAACAAATCCGGGGGGTTGGGGGAAACTGAGTCCCAGAGTTGCTATGTTATAAGAGCTGAAAGACTCCACGTCCAACAAGAAATTATGAGTATGCAAAGAAACAAGAAAATATGGCCGAGTCTCCACGTCAGCCCTTGGTGTGTTCACAGGCCTCTGAATGTGCTTCTAGATTCCCGAGAATATACCAGAGCTTGCTGACGCCTCTCTGGCCCTCTCATTGCCCAGCTTCTCCTCTGAGCTTTTTGGTCAGCCTACTGTTTGCCACAGGGATTCCCCACCAAATGTCTACTAGCCGGTCTCAGCTGGCGGCTTGGGGAAACAATGGCCTCTAAATGATTCTGACAAATGCCTGTGGGAGAAAGGCTTTTGGCACAGGCCAGGCTCTGAAAACAGGTAAAATAAAAGCAGCCATCCAAGAGGTGTGTTTCACAAAACACCCTGCTCCCTAAATAATGACAATTTCCTGGCAGTGAGGCTGAGGGCCTTCATTCTGCCCACCACGATGGCAGTTACTGGTTTTCTAGGCCCCCACAGAGCTGTAGAGAGCGGCCCTGGGACAGACTAAGTTAACATGCCACAAAGCTTGCTGATTTTACTGAGTTTCGGCTGGTTTTCTTGAATAAATGCTCCCAGGATTGCTGCAAACTTTCGGTTAATTTCTAGACTGCTAGAAGCATTAATTCGGACACTTTTTGCCAGTTTTCTCAGTTGCTTTTATGGAGGACAGGATTCAGAACCTCTAAAGGAAAAGATAATTATGCAATCTGTTGCTTAATACCTTTGTCCCCTGCTAGAAATGGGGTCTCCATGCAATGAGAAATCTCTCTCGTTTAAGACTGCAGCCTCAGGACAAATCAGCATGACTCGGACAAAACAGGTGATCGATAAACATCTGCTCAGTGAGTACACAGACGGGTGAATTGAAGGGCAGGCTGTTAGTACTGAGGCATGTGGGATGTGACCTGAGCTCTTTCTGGCTCTTCTCTCTTCTCGCTGTTCCTTTTCTGTTTCTCCACTGCTAGGAACATTCTACTCCCGAGGTTCACGTCGCAATTCCAATGTCTCCATTTTATTCCGGCCCTTGATGCGTAAGCCCCCCCGCCACCAGCAGCAGCAGCTGTGCCGCACACATCAGTTTCTGAGCAATCGTTGAATCTTGAGCAACATTGAACCTTACTTTACCCGATGAAAGGGAGTGTATCTCTAGTCCCCTGAGAGCCGGAGCTGTAGGTTAGTCCCTCACTGGGTCATTCTGGAGCTTTCTAAATCTTAGCAATGTATCTTCCAAAGTTAGGGTTTCAAATAAAGGAACATGTTCTTCTGGGGACTTGCGGCTCCGCTTAGATGACACAGTGCATTTGTTAAAGACACACTGGCAACTGATGATCTTCAGGAAAAGCCTTTAGAAGTGGGAAGACTTTCTTCTGCTCCTAATAGCAGGGCAGCTCTTGCTATGACATCAGATGTCCTCGTTCCTCAAGTGGCGTCTCCCTCATTGTCCCCTAAAGGCTCCCACTGGTTTGGAAGGTCATTTACTTGACACTGAGAATGTGCCTATCTCGCTCCCCGTCCTCATTCCAGTGACGTCCTTGACCTCATTTTCCAGGCCCTTTCCATTTCCCCTTAGGGAAAAAATAATAATAATAATAAAAAGGCTCATATTCCTCTGTTAACCGGAAACTAGAAACATGCAGGGAGAGCGGGTAACGGGGTTTTGAGGTTGCAATTGCACTATTCTACGGAGCCTGACTCTCCGAGGCAAGTAAAACTGTGAACACACGTACATGTGTCCCCAGCTGGCTCTTAAATTGGTTTTATTTGACTTGCTATATGCCCTAGAGAGAAATCGGTCCACTCTTCCGGTCACCAAATGGGCTTTTAATGCCTTAAAAGCACAGGCCGCTGCCTGCAGCCTCCTCTCCGCTAAAGAACGATTGCATTTTCACCTGACAAAGCGCAGATGAGTCCGAGTCAGTGTCCATTTATGCATTAGCTCTGGCCATTGGTTGAGTGGCTTAATTCCAAATCCACTGCTGGGAGTACTGTCCAGGGTGGAGGTGACCTTATATCTGATGCTCGCAAGGCCTCTGGCCTGGCAATGGCTTTGGTCATTGGTGAGCGTGGAGTCTCCTCAATCCCTTTGCGAACGTGTGTGTGTGTGTGTGTGTGTGCACGTGCATTTATTTCAAGACAGGGTCTGTAGCTTTCATCAGATTTTCAAAGGGACCCAGTATTCAAAAGAGGCTGACAACCAATGGTTTAAGGAATTTTAGGTGGTCCATTTTTATGTAGCTTTTTAAGCCTGGAGTTGGAAGAGCTCCCAACCCTTGCCCTCGCCTTCCAAAGCATCTGAACTGATGCTCGGGGAAGAAATCCTTTGACTCCCTTCTGTTCCTCCCACTCACAAGTCCATTTGGGCCTCTCATACAAAGCAGTCCCTCTGCCATTTGTCCTTCCTCCAGCCGTTCCGGAAGGGACCTCAGTTCTCTACTGAGTAACTCCCAATAACCAGTCGAAAAAGGCAAACTCCTATCGGCCGATTCTGAGAACCTTCTATGAGAGCAGGAGCTCGTCTGCTCATGGCTGAGCTCACGATGCTTCGAAGGGCCGTCTGGATTACGGCCTGGCAACCCTGCCCTGAGCCCAGCGCATAACCGCTCTCTGCTCCCGAGGTTCACATCGCAATTCCAGTTGCGCTCTCTGCCCTGAAGTTTACAATCTGACGAGACGAACAACCAGTCGACGCTTTATCATTCTCAGGTTGTGTCTTATGCGGAAGTGACCATATGCATTTCAAAGATGCCACAGAGAGAAGAGGGTCAGGGAAACACGGAGTCGTTAGAAAGCGTGCTCGGGACAACGGGAGCTACGAATCAGGCCCGAAAGCGTGGGTTGTATCTGAGTTTCTGAATATTCAAGGGCCATCTTTGGTTTATAGATTTTTTTTTTTCCGATGCAGCAAAAAGAAATTAAAAGAGAATGAACTTAGTACTGTCTCTGCAGGGGCAGAAATATCACCAGACACACAAGAACAGGGCGCTAAGGGGACTGGGAGCGGTTGTCCTCGCACGGCCATGTCTTAGGGACACCAATAAGCCCCCTCTACTCAATTCAAGAATGGGAAGGGGGGACGCCATTATCTGTGAGGTCCTGGTTACCCCAACATCCATCACCTGACAGTTTGGCTCTGTTATCAGTACTGGCGTGAAGCAGAGAAAGTGCACACGGTCGTCTCACAGGTGAGCACGAGAAGCACAGCGGTATCCGCTCTCACACCTACCCAACCTGCCTAAAACTCTGCCATTCATCATTCCACTGTAGCCCTGGAGGGGCCTCTTAAAATGTAAATGAATTATCTGAGAAAGGTCGATAAAGCCTTATCTGCCATCAATATCTTAGTAAGAAAGTGTTGAATGTGCCTCGGTGGATGGAATACAGAACAGGAAGTATGGGGTGGAAGATGCTGCCCTCAGGAGATGGGGTAGGCAGACCTCGGTGGGAATTGCGATAAGGCAAAGGGGCACCAATCACCAAAAGGGAAGAAAGAGTTGTTGGAAGGAGGGGCAGTAAGAAGGGTTCGACCTACCTGAGACCTTTGAGGATGGATTAACCAATCACATTCAAGTCTCAAAAGGGGAGGAGCAGGATGGGGCTATATGCCCAGGGGCCAAGAGAGACAAGTAGACATTGAGCTAAATTCTTGGCTTTAAGATTTTACTTCCCAAAGTGTCTGGGACACAAGGTTAGATGAGAAGTGGACTGTCTGGCTCTGCTTTCCGCTGCCCTGAGAATTTTTATAGCTGAACTTTTGCAGCAGCCCGTGTGTGAAGAGGCCGAGGGCCAGAGCAGGTGAGTATGCTACAGAACATACAGATGGAGCAAAACAAATGCAGAATTTCTGCCTCCCTCCTGACTGTCTCCCCACCAACTTCTATTGAATGAGATATAGTCAGCTAATTTTTTCCGATATTATTGAGAAATCATTTTCATGTACCTCTTGGCCTTTCTTATATCTTCTTTGAAAAAAAAATGTCTCTTCAGGTCCTTTGCCATTTTTTTTAATTGGGTTATTTGGTTTTTTTGTTTTTGTTGTCGTTTTTGCTATTGAGTTGTATGAGTTCTTTTATATAGAGTTTAAAGCAAAAAATAACCCATGATTTCATGGTGGTTTCAGGTAAATGGAAAGCTTGTTTCGCACTCTCGGGGGACATGCCCGGAGTCATGCACATAACAGACAGGCTTATGAATGAACGACAGTGCTTCTCAGTGTGTGTCTGTCCTAAATGGACTCCTCTGTGTGAGAAGAAGCTTGTGCTGCTCACAGGCCTTCCTTGGTATTTCAGTATTCCCATCAGTTCTTACTTTCTCCTGGATGCAACGGAGAAAGAGAAAGAAAATCATTTATCTTAAGAAGCCTGGGCTTCTATTATCTTTTTAGTGTAACTCTTGGTTTCTTACCCTCAAGCCATTTTCCAGGAGACCCTTGGAGTATTATAACCTGCAGAACGTAAAAACTCTGAAATATTAATAATTCAAGAGAAAAGGAATGACACTTAATCTTTCTGCCTCTGTGTCTGGGAGAGAGAGGTATAAATTAACCAAGAGCAAAACTCCATTAAGATAAACTGGGCAAAATGGTCTCAATTCCATAATACTTCAAAAGTTTTAGTACTTCCAGCTCTATTCCAACATTAAATGGATGAACCTCTCCCAAAATTTTGCCAATGAGCAAAATGTAATGAGCTGGGTAAGAATGATTTCTAATTAACACATTAATTAATTTTATGTAAATAGATTTTCTATAGTAATTAAGGACAGTTTGTTCTCCTAAGCAAAGATAAATTGCCTTATTTACAGTGTTGATTTATTTGGGGAATCATTTTTTTTTCCTCATAAAGAACTGAAGCAATCTTTAGTCCAGGCTTTATCCAAATTATCACATAATTTAATTAGTAGAATCTAATTCAATGAGGTTTTATGCTAAGGATTAAATCTATTCAAAAAGGGGAATTATGAAAACACACAAATGCACACACACACACACACACACACACACACACGCACACTCACACCAGTCAACGCTTCCAAAGGAAAAAGGATCATTTTAGACCTTGGAAATGGAGGCATGGATACGCCATGAGAGTAGAAGAAGAAAGGAGATGACAAGAGATAAGTTACTGTTGGTTCTTTTCTGAAGAGTCAGTGGCATCAGGAAACAAGACAAAATTTAATTTCCTCTTCAGCAAACATGGCAAATGAAATAATTAGTAAAAAGCCTTGTAATTATTGCATAACAAGTTTTGATTGTTACTCAGTTAATGTTCTCCCAGAGAGGAAAGGAAAATTACTAGTAGAGGCCGGAAAACCGACTATCAAGAGGTGACAATGGACAAATGACTAAAAGGCAGAGGAGAACCCCCCGCAAAAAAAAAAAAAAAAAAAAAAAAAAAAAACTAAAAAATGCAAACACTGGACCAACCAGATAATCCCAGATGACAATTTTCATCCATTTTGTTCAATTATTATTTCACACATTGAACAAGTATTTCTGGAGAAGTTGTTAACACTACAAAAACTTTTGTCCTTGAAGGTATTATAGTACAGTGGTGATGATGATGGTGATGGTGATGGCGATGGTGGTGATGATGACGGGTGATGATACAATGGTGGTGATGATGGTGATGATGGTGTAATGATAGTGATCGTGATGATGATGATTATAGTGATGATGGTGATGATGGTGATGATAGCGATGATGGTGGTGATGATGATGATGGTGGTGATGGTGGTGATGATGGTGTAATGATAGTGATGGCGATGGTGGTGATGATGATGGGTGATGATACAATGGTGGTGATGATAGTGGTGATGGTGTAATGATAGTGATCGTGATGATGGTGATGATGGTGGTGATGGTGATGATACAATGATGGTGATGATGATGATTATAGTGATGATGGTGATGGTGGTGATGATGATACAAGGGTGGTGATGAAGATGATGGTACAATGGTGGTGATGAAGGTGATGATACAATGGTGATGATGGTGTAATGATAGTGATGGTGATGGTGATGATGATCATGATGATGAAAATAACTACAAATCCTGATGCAGTGCTTGCTCAGAGCCAGTGATTGTCCTAAGCATTTTTTTTTGGAATTGTTTCATTTGATGTTTATAACAGCTCCATGAATTGATTCCTGTTTTTAGCCATTGTACTGATTAGGAAGTTGACACACAGAGGTATGAGTCATCCATGAAAGGTCAGTTACATTTTCGCAGGTACCTCCTAGAAGGCCGAGTAGTATATTGTGGTAGGGAACTTCCATGATGGTCCTGAACAATCTCTGCTCTGTATGCATGGCCTTAGGCAGTCTCTTCCCCAGAATGACTTTCTTCCAACCAATAAAGCAACTCAGTGTTGAGGGGATCTCACTCTTGTGATTAGATTACCGAAGTCTAACTTCCATCTTGCTGGTAGACACTCTCCTTTACTGGCTTTCACAAAGGAAATCACTGTGTTGAGAAGGCCCAGTGACAAAGAACTGAGGGTGGCCTCTGGCCAACAGTCAGCAAGGAAATGAGGCCCTTAGTCCAGCAGCCTGAAAGGAACTGTCAAACCCCACCAAAGTGAGTTGGGAAAGGCTCCTCTCCCAGCTGAGCCACCAAATGAGACCTCAGACCTGGCTGACACATTGCCTGCCACCTCTGAGGTGGGGCACCCAGCTAAGCCATGCTAGAATCTGACCCCCAGAAACTGTGCAACAATGAAGTGTGTTGTTCTAAGCCACTAAGCTTGCATAATTTGTTCTGCAGAAACAGGTTAATAACACATATGTAATACTACTGAGGAAGGCTCCCTCCAAACAGTCTTAAAGCGCACATTAGAAGTACAATTAATATCACTGGTAACAAAAAAGAATAGCAATTAAACTGACATTAAGATACACAAGTATTTTAAATTTGCTAGAAAAGACTTAAGAGATTATATAACCAGCTTTGGAGAAGGCTCAAGGAAATGGCACTGCTAGTTTGAGTGTAAATCAGTACAATCTTTGGAAAAGAAATTTTGTAATATGTATTAAAAGACATAAAATATACTTTTTCCTTAACACAGCAATTCTACTTGTAAGAATTTTATCTGAAGAAATAATTAGGTCTGTGTGTAGAAATATACCAGAGTGCTGCTCCGTGAGTAGTTGCTTATAATTGTATAATTAAACACAATCTAAAATTAAAAACAATCTAAGTGTTTATTAATATGATATTGTTAGATGAGTGAGAATAGCTCCAAAGATAGAATTCCATGCATTCCTTAACATGGTAAAGTAGAAAAAAAAAACATTGAATGACATAGAAAAATAGTTGTAATTTATTAAATCACAAATTATGTTATAAAATAGACTGCACAATCCTTGTGTAAATTATATGCAACTGTGTGTGTGTGTGTGTGTAGACAGAGACAGAGACACAGAGAGAGAAACAGAGAGACTGTATAGGAAAAAGACTAAAATAATTTGTATTAGGACGATCAAAAACTATTGCCTCAGTTGCTAAAATTATAGTATTGTAGATGATTTTTTACATTTGTTCTTTTTTTACATTTCTCACATGTCAAAATGATTATAGGTTGTTCTTGTAACTAGGAAAAATAATGTATTATTGCCAATGACTTAACTCATTTCATGATGCCAGACAGATAGTATGTTACTGTACGTTCACTTTTTAAATATTCGGTAGACAGAAGACCGAGACAAATACATTAGATCAAGGAAATGCTGCCAATACATTGACTCTGGGAAGCAATGGCGTTAAGCGTTCATTTTGCTCTCAATCTTTCGTTCGCTCCTGTGCACACATGTCTTAGACAGCCCATCAGAACACCACCAAGGCTGTTGGAAGCAGAACGGTATCTTAACAATATTGGCTGTGGATAAGAACTGCCGAACTATTAAGTACAAAGGGTCTAAAGTAATCAAAAACCATCCTATTCTGAAATCCTGAGCACACAGAATGGTCTTGCACACGTCTACGAAAAGGAAAAAAATCTACAAAACAGGGAGCCCGTTTACTGCTCCAGGAGAGTTTCCTGGAATAAATCATTTCTTGTTCACTGAAGTTTAAATGTGAGTCCCGGTTGGAACTAGCAACTCGGAATACTCATCAGCCGTGTACACGTGTCATCTGCACTCGTGGGCTCTTACTTTATTGAAGTGCAAAGCATCACTCAGAGAGTTGATCCTTCAGCAAGAAACCCTTTGTTCCAATCAATCCACCAAGACTGGGGAGAACATCAACATGACTGTCCGCACCAATGCCTCACTGACGACTGTTGATTTTCACGGGTTGTCTACACGCGTGCACTGAGCACCTTGTGGTAGGGAACTGACTTGGTACCCGTGACAATGGTCACGAGAATGGCAGCATTCTCTTCACTGCTGCCAAGTGATGCATCAGAGAAAGCGCTGCCCTACACTCTGCGGAAATCGCCCCTCTGTGGAAGTCAGACTGGCCCAGGTGTGTTCACGGTGAAGCACAACACCTTATCCAGTAAGAACCGAAACACTCACGCGCTCGTCGGCCAGATACGTGCAGAGAGGAGAGAGAAAACAGTGCGGACAGGTGTGAACGAACACGAGGAGTTTTCAAGTCCAGAGCCACCCCCATGGCTCGATCCACGCAGCTCCTGCCCTACCATGAGCCTTCGGTTTCACTTTATTGTTTTTTATATGTATTATGTTGGTTTAGTGCACATTTTTGTAAGAGCAATTTTAAACCCTTTGTGCAGCGGGAACAGAGAGGGGAGCTGTTTCTCTGAGCTCTAACTGGTGTATTGAGCATACCCTGCCCTTTGCTGGGATTCAGGGACTTCATGCAGCAAACACACTCAGTCCTCACCCACAGGCACGGGTGGCACTGGGATGCCAGCATTTTCTCTTTGAATGACATTATCTCTCAGCATCACCGAGCAGTTCCCTGGGACGTAGGACAAGGGGCAGATCTTGAGGCAGAGCAAGGAGAGGTGTAAGGTAAAGGTCACCATCCCAGTTGTCATCCACCAAGAAAAGCCCTGGCTTCACCTAATGGCCTGATAGAAGGACGCAGCCCCCAAACGAGGCGAGCAGGGGGGGGGGGGGGGGGGGGGCAAGATGCAGGTGGGGCGGTATCTCTCCAGGCCTGGGCTTCTGCACATCCTCCATGATTAACGCCGCAACTAGAGCCAAATTTAGCCACACAACTCAATACATATCTTAGTGACCTTGAACAAATGATTCTGTTTCTTTGAGCTAATGCATCTAAACAAGAGTCTGGAGATGATATATGGTGAATGGTCATTGTTACTAAGGTAAATTCTTTAATATTCTGGAAACATCCCTGGGCCTTCTGCATATTCTTCTGCAAGTGCTTCCCAGCCTCAAATCAATACTGACCTTCTACTGGGCTATGTATGGATGGTACAAGACACATGACCTGGGGATAGAATCCGGGCATCTGTAACTTCTGTGTCATGGGCTGACATTAGGGGTGGAGTTTTGCTCTTAGTCTGTGGGATTCTACCACAGTGAGTTCAGTAGATGGGTCACGAGGCAGCTGGCAGTATTTCCCTGGTATTTGCTTGATGCCCTATTTGTCTCCTGGTTTAGAGGGTATTGTCCAAGGCCATGAAATCTACGTTCACCTGTTCTCTGCCAACCACCTACAATCTCAGGATTAAACTGGGCACTTTGTCAGTAGTTGAGTGAAGAAGGAAAGTCAGCTGTTTTGGCGAGCCCTCTACCATGCACATTGTGGGATGAAATCTGGGTACATCGCATTTGAGCAAATTCAGGAAGCTGGCAAGTGTTCAGTTGAACAAGGTGTCTTTTCCAAAATGAAGGGACTAAGAATCACTGGAAACCATCTTTTAAGAAGCATGAATGGCCACCGATGATCAATCAGGAGAGCGGTGTGTCTCAGGTACACCGTAGGGCAACAAACTCGCCACGCACAGCTGGCCAGCTCACACGTCTCCTTCCCAGGGTTTGCCAGTCTTACATGTATCTGCTAAGGCAGAGAGTGGCCAGTGGACTTCCAGACACACATGATCTAAGTGTGCGGACTTCTGACTACTGTCTATGCAATGGCATGACCGTTGTCCGGCATGGGGACCACACATCAGGCTGCAAGGGACAAGAGTTCAAGCCCTGGAACCAGACTGCCTGGGCTCACATCTGGTTCTGCTGTGGCTCCTTAAGGGAGTTACTGAGCCTGTCTCATCTTCGGTTTCCTTGTTTCTGTATTAAAGATACCCATTGCCCCCACTGTAAGGAGTGATTCTAAGCAATAAGTTAACACACGTGCTTTGGAGCAGTGCCGAGCACAGGATCCATTATTTATAAATATGAGCTCTTATGATCAGACCCAGGGGTCAGGCACAGTTGGAACCATGAAATACTCCTATAGGATCATGTCTCAGGGTTCTGAGCCATCAATCCCTTCATGCACCACCCTTCTCTTTCTAAGTAAAACCTACCTCTGGGCTATGTCCCATCAGCCAAAGTCCCAGCATGGTTCTGGAAAAGGAGCAGCAGGTTTGGAAGGGAAGTGTCAGTCGTATCATGACATTCATTCACTCACCCATTCCTGAAGTGCTTCCCAGCTTCAGGTGCCCCGGTCTTCACAGGTGACACCACGGAAATCAAGGCTGGCCAGGGCTTCACTGTTGTGAGGTGTTGCTGAGTCCTTGAAATAAGCAGAGAGCAAATAAATTGAGTGTATGCTACAAGGAGATTCATGAAAATGTACACGGTGATTATGTCAGGGTGAAGCATTGAGAGTGGTTTTTATTTTCTCCTTTTCGCTTGTCCGTATTTTATAACTCTCTATAAGAACGTATTTCTTTGAAGAAAACTTACCTCTGTGTGTATATATATATGTATACACACACACACACACACACACACACATATTTTACTTTTATAGAAAAGAAATCAATTTACAACTTTCTAACGAAGTGCAGACTCAGAAGTGCTTCGTCGCTAATCTTGGAAGCCTGTTTTGTAAAGATTTAAGGGAAGAAGGCAGAACAGAGGAAGAGGCACAAAAGCAGGATGGAGGAGGTGAACAACCGAGCTAAGAGGCTGAGGCCCCGGGTGAGGACCGGGCAGGCAAAGGCTGCACTGGCGCCGTTTCTTTCTAAGCAGTGAGGAAGAAGTAACTGATCTCCCCCACACCCCACCACGTGGGAGGGAAGGAAGTGTCCGCAGGACAGAGACAGACAGAAGCTGCTCATCTGCTGCTCTCTCGCCCAGCGAGGCTGTCGGCCCTGCCGGGGTCCCTGCACGCCAACCTGACCCCTAAACAAGGACCGGCTCCACCCTGGCATCTGGAAGTCTTAGGAAAGGGGCTCGGACGCAAGGGGAAAGCGTGTTCTCTGGGCCATGCCAGCACTGTAGCTAGGCAGGCTCCGACTTGCACCCCAGCTCTAAGACCAGCCCACCCACACCCCGTCACATCACGGAGGAATGCCTTTGGCTCCTGTGTCAGATTTTTGCACCTACGACACCCTGGGACGGAGTCACCCCCCACCCGCCATCAGCACTGAACTCCTGACCCTGGACCTCGGTGCTGAGGTGCAACTTGGAGTGAGCAAGTGGACGTCTCAAATAAGAGAAACTGTCCCAAAAAACTGCTCAAGTGCTTTCCAAAGTAGATATACCCTTTAACCTTTCTAGTTGCTATACATCTTCGTTTTCATTTGCTTCACATCTTTGTCACCGTAATACACCATGTGTATGAGAGATCTGAAATGGTCAGACTCACACCAACAGTGAAATGTTGGTTCCCATGGGCTGGGGGCGTGGAAGAAACAGAGAGATGTTTGTCACAGGGTCCGGTTTCAGTTGGGCAAGATGAAGAACTCCTGCAGACCTGCTCACAACTTTTAACTGAGCGACTTTGCTTCTTAGCATTATTAGGTTGGTGCAAAAGGAATTGCCATTTTTGCAGTTTAACCTTTTAAACCGCGGTTCCTTTTGCACCAACCTAATAAGTCGTAAATGTTCATTATCTGTTCGGGATGCCAGTCCACATATTTTTTTTCTCCCATTCTGTAGCTTTCCTTTTCATATGTTGAAAGACATCTTTCAGTGAGCAGAAATATGCACTTTCCTTTTCTCTAGTTTGGTCCTGCCTACTCTAACAGCACAAGAATTTCTCCAACATTTTCTTCTAGAAATTTTACAGTTTTCGTTTTCTAGTTGAGGTTTATTCTTTTCCATTTGGATATTCAGTTGTTCCAGCACTGTATGTTGAAAATTCTCTTTTTTGTCCCATCCATGTAATTACCTTGGCAGCTTCATTGAAAAGCAGCTTACTATTTAGGTTTGGTTATTCTTTGGTCCATCTACTCTGTTCCACTGATCTGTATGTCTGTCTGCATGACAATATTACACTATCTTGATTACTGTAGGTTTGAAATCCGCTACTGTATAAGTCGTCCAACTTTGTCCTTCCCTTTCAAGATTGTTTTGACAATTGAGGGTTCTTTGTATATTTGTATAAATTTAGAATCCACTTATCAGATTCATAAAAGAGCCAGACAGAATTTCGATTAGGATTGCCTGGAATCCGGGTATCGATTTTGTGGGGAATTTTTGTCTAAACAATACTGAGTCTTCTATTTCAGGGACATGGTATATGTCTTCATTTACTTATGTAATCTTAACTGTATCTGAACGATACTTACGTACTTTTCAGTGTGTAGGTTGTGCGTGTACTTTGTTAAACGTATTTTTAAGCGTTTCATTGTTTGAGGCGAACATAAAAGTCATTATTTTCTTAGTCTCAGTGCTCCATACGAGGAAGTATCAAAATGTCTTATTATTGGAGGTGTTAACTTTGGTCACGTGACTAATGTACTTTTTGCCAGATTTCTCTACAGTAAGGTTCCTCTTTTTTCTATTTTAATTGATGACTGTCTTGTCGGGAGATGCCTTAAATCTATGCAGCTATCCAGTTTCTCATCATACGTTGTCCTCCAGTTTTAGCATCTATCCATCACCTTCGGCTGTCACAATTTTTGCTGTGGCGTTTCCCCAGAGTGATTTTCTTTTCCATCATTCCCATCGTTAGAACTCCCGTGTAACACAAAGCTGGTTCTTCTCCTCCACTTATTTATGTTAATACAGAGTCATAGCTACTTATTTTGTCCTGTTGCAGATTCTTCTCTCCCATCATTATTTACTTGCTTCCTCAGGTTGTTCCAGCGTTGGTCTCTGTGATAGATGACATTCCTTCTCTAATAAATTTTTCAGAAAGGGTTTATGGGTACAAAATTTCCTTACCTCTTATATGTCAAAAACTGTTCTCCAGTACTCTTGGTACGTTTTTGAAAATGCTTCTTCATTTTTATCTTCCTTTATGTTTCTTTCTGAAGAGTCGGATGACATTCTAATGCTTTTATCTTTGTACATTATTTGATCTTTTGCTTGAGGCCTTGAGAAACTCTTCTTCATCTTTAAAATCGAGAAGTTTTACTAGGATGTGTCTCAGACTTGATCGTTCTGAGTTAATGTTCCCAGATATCTGGTAAGTCCTTTCAAGGTATAGATTAAAGAAATCTTTTTTCTTTTTTTTTTTTCCTGAAAGTTTTCTTGGGTTATAGTTTAAAAAATTAGTTCTATTGTTCTGTTTTCCTTCTTTCGGGACCCCAAAAACATAAACGTTATTCCTACTTTGCCTATCTTCCATTTACAGTATTTCTTTTTTGATTCTTTTATTTTTTAATTTCATTTTTAAATTATTTTGATTATTTTTTGCCTTTCTTCAATGATTCCCATTAAATTTCCATTTGAGTCTACACCTTGTATTTAAAATCTAAGATAATTTTGTCTTTTCTTTCATTACTTTCCTAATTTCAATGAACTGTTTTTTCTTTCTTCCTGGTGTTTTTGTTTGGTTATTCATTTCTGTTCATAGTTTTTGGGTTTCTTATTCAAGGCTCTTTGTCAGATCCTCAAATGCTTGCTTGAGTACCTGTAGTATTTGAGTGTTGTCTTACAATTTTCTTCTGTTTCATGATTACTTGTCAGGATTGGGGGCTAACCTCAGTTGGCATAGGTTGATTTAATTTTGATGGGTTTTTGCAATAACTTGTGGGGATGTGATAAAAGTGTATTGTCCATCTTTGTGGTTTACAAAATTCCTAGTTTAACAATGCCCGATTCTTTTAGTAACGCCAAGTTCAGGTACCATGGTGGATTTTTTTTTCTCTTTTTTTTAGTGTGAGTAGGTGTTGTGGGGGCAAAGAGGGTATTTCTTCTAATTTTGGGGTGTTCTTTAATTTGCAGAGCAAATTTCCCCCTTTGCTCTTCTCCCTTTACCACTAAATTGCCAAAGTCATGACTTCCTTCCGTGTTTTGCATTTTTTTTCCGCCCCCGAAAAGTTCCTCATTTTGAAGATTGCCCCTTCTATCCGTGCATGTTTGGAAGACCAGCCCAGTAATCCTAGTTCTCTTTGGGAGTTTCAGATTTAGGGTACAGTCAGTCTTTCTGGCAGTAGTTTTGCGTGACCCTAGGTCCAGGCTAGCTCCCTTCTGTTCTCTTCCCTGCCCTTCTTATTGGTCTGTTTGCTTTTCAAATAACAGAAGTAGAGTGTGAGTGGGGAAGGAGCAGAAGCTGAACCCCAGAATTTAGCATTCGCTCCCTTTAGTAAGTAGCTATTCTGAAGTTTGGGCATTTTCTGATATGCTGAGGGTGTGGTTTGGTGTACTTTTATTTTTCATTTATTGTTGTTCTCCATTACTTCTGGAGAAACATTCGGGGCGAGAGAGGAAACTAGACTCTTGCCATTGTCTTCAGCTCCCCAGGCATCATTTATTATGTTCTTAATTATACTTCCTTTTGCTTAATTATCTTTTTTTAATTTTTTACCTTTTGATGAGAACATATTCAATCATTTATTTTTAGATCTTTCTATTTGCAGTTTATAAATTCCGTATAAATGTTGCTTTACCTGCACCTCCACCCAAATTTCCCTATGCTGTGTTTTCATTGTCGTTTAAGCTATGGGCTATTTAGAAGTATCTTGTTTAATTTCCAAACATTGGAGGGATTTGCCAAATATATTCTTGTTATTCTATTTTGATTCCATTTGATTAGTAGGAGATTGTATTTTTGTGTGATGTAATTCATCTAAAGATTGCTGAGAAGTGTTTTGTGTCCTGGAGTTTGGTCTGTTTTGGTGAATATTTCCTGTACAATTGAAATGATGCTTATTTTGCCACTGTTCGGTGGAATGTAGAAATAGATCAGCTCGATTGCCAGTGCTGTTCGTGGGTGCTATATTCGCACTGATTTTCTCTATACTTGTTTTATCAGTCACTGAGATACATGCTAAAATTCCACTTACAGCGAGAGATTTATCTATTTCTGTTTTCAGCTCTCTCAGTTTGTGCCGTGTGTATTTGAAGCTCGGTTATGTAGATACCCATTTAGGACTGTGATGCCTTCTTCACGGAATCCCCCATGTACCATGATGGAATCTCGCTCTTTCTCCATGGAAATAGCCCTTGTTCTGAAGTGCACATGTGGTACAGCTATGACCACTCCAGCTGCCTTCTCATTGGCGTTTGCACAGTCTTGTTTCCCTCTTTTTCACTTCTAAAATTGTCTGTGTCTTTGTATTTGAAGTGTGTCTTATAGAGGACATATAGTTGATTGTGCTTTAAAAATTAATCTAATTTCTTGCCTTCTGCCCTTTAAATGTAGTGTTTAGGCCATCTGCACGCAGAGCAAGCCATGTTGGATTGAAATCTACCATCTTCTATTTTCTCATTATCGATACTTTCCTTTTTTTCTTGTCTCTGGGAATGAGTATATTTTACAACTCTATTTTATTACTATTATAGGCTAATTAGCCATACTTCTTCTTTTAGTAGTTTTTCTATAGTTTACAATACATATTTTTACTTATCATAGTCTACCTTCAGATAATGATATGCCATTTCACATTTAATAGAAGAAACTTATAACAGTGCACTTTAATTTCCTCCCACCCATCTTTTTCATACATTTTATTTCTGAATAAACTGCACAAAACATTATCATTTTTCTTTAAACACCTACTTATCTTTTAAAGAATCTTTGTAAAAGAAACGAGGGTGCTGTTTATGTTTATTTTTACATTTACTGGCACATTTACAATATCTCGTTGTTCTTCTTTCCTTTTCTGTTCAGATCCACCTTCCCATCTGGTATCAGTTTTCTTCCATCTGAACAATTTCCTTTAATATGTTTTATTCTGCAGGGAGCTGAAGAACTGCCTAATCTCATACTTGCCCTGATGTCAGATTCATGATTTTTGAGCTAGAGCCTAGAAAGCCTTCCAAATTTGAATTAATCAATCCTTAGAATCTCTGCATCTTTACTTCTCCCACTTGTTAAAATACTTGGTGAGAAACCACTGAGCTTCTTTGAAGGCCTTTTCCCTAAAATTCCATGCTGGATTTTGTGGTGCAGTTCCCACATCCCACCCATCCCCTTTAGGACTAAAAAATTAATGTATCCAGGGTCTGGAAATGTTGGTTGTTGGCAGCTCTTAGCTGAGTGTCTCTCGGGAACTTGTTCTCAGATGAAGATAATCTCCTAACCTAGGACCATGCCTCCTTTGGTGACAGCTCACATCCAGTGACACCTGACATCGAACCCCTCCTTTAGAACAACCCTGAGGAGCAGTCCCAGCTCCAGAGTTCCACATGGAATCTGCTAAGGCCCTTTTGCAACTGGATCACTATTCAGCTTCTGCCACTACCGTTCCTGCATCCATCACTCCCCATGGGTGTTGACCCAAGGGCAGAACCCAATGAATTTCTCTCATAAAAATCTCTCTCATGGTCTTTCTCACGGGTAACCTGATCTGTGACATTTAATGCCAGGACTGATCTGAAGAAACAGACCCTGAAATGGAATTGGGGAGCTGGGTCACCTGCCAGGGAGCTGACAATAGACATTAATGATAGTAGAGAACATTGCTAGGACTTTCGTCAGTGGTGACATGGGACGAGGTACAGAGGAAGGAAAGGCACTGGTTAGTGTGATACACAGCTTCCGAGTTGTTGGAGAAGTACGGGGAAATGGCCATGACAAGCATCATGGAATTCGATGATGGAGGCATGGGAGAAAAACAGTAAAAGGCTGAGAGTTATTAATCATCAATTAGAAGCTCATTGTGAAGACCGGAGGACTCCTTTGGCAGTAGATAAAGACTCTCATCTTCTGCAGCCAAAGGGCAGAAAACGAATCCGTGTATCAGGCCCAGAACCAAATCACAAGAAGTAGAGTTCCAGAGAAGGTTAGTTGTCAACTCCAGCAGGAATACTCTGTCACAGTGAAGGCCGGGGTTGAGAAGTGTGGGACCCCAAGACTTGGGATGGGGAAATCTGGGAGCATGCACCAGGAAATGTTCATCCTGACCCCTCTGGGTCTGCACAAGGAGCCGCATCCTCCCATTGACACGAGTGCTCTGGGTTCCCTACACACACTGTCGAGGGCTTGCCTCACAAAACGGCACGTGCTCTCCCTCTCCCGTCCATCTTGCTCGACACACACCTCCCCTCCTGACCACGACACCCAAAATGAGGGATAGCTCAGAACAGCCTGCCTGGAAACGTTCTGAGTTTGCCAAGAGAGAAAGGGATGACATTCCTATGAGAAAGGCATAGAAATCAGTCATCGGGTGCTGGCGTGTGCCAGGAGAGGACGTACAGAACGGGCCCGTTAGCCACTGTGGACAGTCACGCCACAGAGAGGGCTCTGCCGTGCTGGACGCGTCCAAAAGGGTCATTTGGGCAAACCACTAAGACTTTAAACCTTCTCTCCCTCTAGGTCTGGAGGGGAAATTAAATTCACCCCCTTTTCCTAACGACACAGCACCCTTCTCAGCCGTGCGGCCCGATTCTCTCAGGGTCTGCGCTAAACCTCTGGGCGAGCTTTGTCCTTCCTGCTGAGGGTCCACGGCAGAAAGGAGACCAGGCACATCTGAGGAAAATTCCATCTCAAATGTGACCCGTGGTCAACCTTAAAGGAACTGCTGTAGGAAGCACCCAACCGGCCCCACCTAACCCCCACCCAAGTGGTCTTAAATCCCTTCTGTCATCCCCCTGGAGAAGGAAATGACAGGGTCCCCACTGGAGGAATACAATTAAAACGCAGATATCTCTGGAACGGACCAATTATTTTATTCATGACTCACATTAAATACACATTAAGTGTCGACCGTATCTTACATTAATATATATTAATCTCATTTAATACTTAGCTAGGGCTTGGGGGGTAAAGGAAGGATGGAGAGGACATTGAATTCCAGTCACTGCCAACGCAAAGAAAGACAAAGAACGTTCCGTTACTAAGTTATGAGGCCGAAGACCCAAAATATTGTACATTTACAGGGGAAATGCCCTGTGTGGAAGTTTGCTGTGGCTTAGTTTTCGTATGTGAACTAAATGGGGCCCATTTAGTTAACACGTATTTGTAAAACACCGATTCTGTGTTGTATATAGGGCAGGTTAGATTAGCAACTGAGTGGTTGAGGACAAAGAAAAGAAAGATTTGAAAATGTTCAGAGAGGAGCAAAGTGTCTCCTAGGGGACAGCCTGGCTTATCCTCTGCGGGGAATGACCTTGAAGATGGATCAGTCCGTCCCCTGGGGATGGGAAGGCAGGGACGCATTTACCCACATTTCCACTGCATCCTCTCCTCCTTTTTTCTGCCCTTTGTCATGAATTCTGGCGAAGGGCGGGGTAACAAGCAAATCGCATTTTGGTTTCATTCTTGCTGAAAGCAAGAATTAACTCTCACTTCCTCAGCAGGAAGACAAACTACCCTTGTGAATATACATTTGCAGTTAAAACACAAAGCAGACGGGAGGAAAAAGACCCTCCTTCTTTGTCCCTCATCCTGGGTCCTGTTTTGGGGTCTCTATCCTGTCTCCTATATCTGGCTACCGGCAGAGCCTTTATCTCCTCTGTCAATCCATCCAGACGTGATAATCCCTCAGTGTGTCAGCTGAAATCTCTCTTCTTTCTCAGCACTTTCCCTGATCCTCGTCAGTGCACCTGATCTATCCTCTGAATCCCTCTGAGGCATAATTTAGCCTCTGCTTCCATAACATTCTACCTGGATTTCCTGCTGTTGAGATGGGATTTGCGTGCTGGGAACAATGGTAAACCCCAGAGGGCTTTGTAGCCCTCTGGACCCTGGCATATGGTTAGGCACACAGTCGCTGTTTACTATTTCTTTGCCTCTGCTGGCCTGCCTTCCTTTCAGATATCCATGGGCCGCCTGCCCCTCACGCTCACGTGGAGAGTGCATACATTTCCAGACGACTGCAGAGGGTAAGACCCCACCTCTTTTCCAGCTTCTGGGTTCGTTCAGCCTCTTTTCCCCCCAGCTTAGGGGGCCCTGGGCATCCAACCAACAGGAATCTAAAAATGCCAGTAGCTCTCTCCAGTCTGACAAATCAGCCAAATGGCAGGGAAGGAACTTGGTGCAATGCACGAAGGCGGACGGAGGCCAGGATGTATGACAGCCCACGAGGAGCCAGTGCTGAACTATGCAGCCGCCACTCGCAAAGAGCCATGAGGGGCGAGGAAAGGAAGTGGAACGTTTGGACAGAGAAATTATGAGCTGGCGAGGGAAGCTGTCCCCGCGCTCCTCAGCAGGCCGGAACGGGCGGGTAAAAGCGGCTTACACACTCAGCCCCACACGGCCAGAGTGAAGTCTGCACGGAGGTGACACGGTCAGCAGAAATCACTAACACCTGGCAAGCCACAGCAATGCAGTGGAGGCCCCAGCCACGCAGTCCGTGAGGAAATCACGTGTGTCACCACCTGACACGAGGCGGGGCATGTGCAGGTATGGAAGACGGAGTGGAGAAGCCGGAGTAAGGGCGAGTTTACAGTAGTGCACGGAAGGGCACAGTAAGACGACAGAGAACCAGTCCGGCCCGGGCAGGGCTGGAGAGCTCACCACAGGCAGCGGCAGCCACACAGACGTGTCCTGTTCACATCTGTCCCCAGCTCCTCGCACACAGTGGGTGCTTCGTGGACTTTGCTGGACATGCCATTTTTTTCTTCTTTTGTTTTTTCTCTTTTAACATTGAGCTCACTTTTCAACACCATCAGTAAAAGTGATCCAAGAAAAGAATGCATAATTTTTTTAATAGCACTGCTAAATCTTTGTCCCAGCAACACACATACGTTATTTAAAATGAATAAAAAATGTAAGACAGGGATAAGAAGGCTGTCTGAGCGATCCGACAGCAGTTACCCACCTGTGGCCTGCCTCTTACTTTCTCCTTACTTCTGAGGCCCGAGAGACGCACAAAAGGTACAAAGGACCATTTCTGGCACCATTTGGCTCTCTGGGAACTAGAATGTGCGGCAGCCGAGGGTGGTGGTTTTCATCGCAAAAGGGGGCAAGACACAGATGACGTTCACAATTATTAAACAGGGGGGGTTCCACAAAAGAAGCCCCAAACTGAAAAGTGATTTCCTTACCACAGGAAAGGAAGACTGTAAGGCAAACACATTCCCCAGACCACGAGCTAAGAACTGTGAGCTAGAATATGTCCTGTGAGTCGGACGAATAGAAAACACAGGATTTTTTCTTTCTCAAATTCAAAGTGTGATTATGTTCTATGTCTCTTGAGACAAAGGCAAAACCTTTGTAATAAATATCATTAGGCCTATTTTCCAAGTCTGTTAACTAGCTACCAGCTCAGTTCTCGTTCTCCCTCCCACCTGTGGCAGTCAGGAAAGAAAGTGTGAGTCAACGTCAGAAGGTTTCTGGCTGCCGGGCAGACACCGAGTCCTCCTACTCGTCTGCCATCTTGGGACCCTGCGTCTCTCACCCTCAGCTTAACTCTGTCTTGAACTGAAGAAAATGGAAGACTGGGTTGGCTTCATGGGGCTTGATTTGATAATATAGTTGAATTTTTCTGGCTTACAAACTCAAATTGATTTGCTTTAAAACTTTTGACTGCAACAGAGAGAAAAATTAAGTCTGCCAGGTCGGAAAAGCAACATGGAAGTCTAATGGCCTGTCTGGGTGACATTCCATGTTGGAGACATGTCACCATTTCCCCAGTGGAGCGAAGGCTTGCCAAGTGCCCTCCTGGGATAATGGCTGATACTTTGGCAGATTTTCTGGGGACATTTCCAGAAGGCAGTGTCGTGGTATGATTTCCAATTAAGTCTGAACCTTCATAAGACTGAACATCCACAATTCTTATTTTCCATAGCAAAAAAAAACAAAAAACAAAAAAAGGAGGGTATTGTAACATTCTCTCCTACACTTGGAGCTCCTGTGACTTTTTGTGACTGTTATCCCGTTCTGTCCTCAGAACACTGTCAAGGGCAGGCTTTATCCCCACTTGGCAGGACAGAGAACAGCAAGAGTTGGCCTCGCCAGTTAGAGCCAGGGACACAGTTTGGTCCTGGCTCCCACAGCCCGTGTTTTCTCCATTCAGCTGCAGAAACAAATCTTACTGACTGAAGATGAGGAGATTTAAATTCAAGACAGCAGACGAGGTCATCAGACCGTGGGCTTTTAATTGCCCCTCCACCGCCTTCTACGACTCTGGTTCAGAAGCCGGACCAGATTTCCAGCTGCCTGCCACCAGCGAGCCTGAACCAGCATCCGCTCTTGCAGGTACCGAGTGAGTGCCCACGCCTGGCCCTTCACTGGCGCTGCTGGGGCCACCGAGAATATTCTGTCGCTGTTCTCCACACTCTAAACCCTCTCCGAGAGTCAGGAATCAACTCAAGCCTGACTTCCTCCTGAAAGCTGCCCAGAGTGAGGCTCGGTGGTTGGAAACCCTGAGGTGGCCCAGTTTGGGCTCCATTCTCACTACTTAGGTGTCTTTTCAAGGATCTGGAAATTGTACATGCTATAACACATCCTCATATCCATAACGCACCGCAATTCCGAGAGGACACACCAGAACCTACACATGTGGAACAATTTTAACAGCTTGAAAAAGAATGTGATTCAGTGCTTAATGGTGTGGGACAAAAATTATATCCTGTAGAAGCCGAGGATGGAGAAGATGAACTGAGCCGTGGTGCTTCGGGAAGACGGTGCTGAGAAGGTGCAGCTTGGACCTGTAGACACCACCCTCTCTACTGAGATGCGAGCGAGAGAAATAACTATCATTTATTAGGCACTTGCCTTCTCAGGCTCTGCAATTGACACGTTGCAGAATTAATGTGATTGTTCCAATATTGCCAAGAGGCAGATAATTACAAATCCATCTTGGAAATAAGGAAACAGAGTTATAGAGAGGCAAGCAAATGGATCGAGATTGCACAATTGGTCGGCTGATTTGAAAGTCTAGAATGAAGGTTATGATCCACTTTGAGGATTTGAAACAGGAAAAGACACTCCTGTTTCCTATGCACACAAGAGAACCCATCGTAGAACCGTCCAGTTGCCCGTCTCTGACACACATCTCCCTTCAGGAGGCCCAGCTCCTAGCCGCGGGCACAGCTGTGTCCTGAGCCCCTGAGATAGCTCAGGGAAAAGACCGCTGGTGTGTGACCCTTTGTGGCCTGGGTTCCGGACCCCAGCCCCCACAAGCGGCAAGCATGGCAGCTGCCTGGTGTTAGCAGAGCCCCGTGTCTGGTCAGTCTCCTCTTACTGCACTTGTCGTTGGGCCTGATGGGAAGAAGAACACTCTCCTGGGCGCGTAGCACCAAAACCAAAACCCTGTGCTTAGACCCACTGATATGAGAAATTATCTCATCCAAAACTCTTAGTTAACAGATGAAGAAGCTGAATCCCAGAGACATTAAGTGACTTGCCCAGCATCACACAGCAACAACCCAGACCCCAAGGGCTGAATCCTCGTACATCAGCTTCTCAGGTTGACGGTCTGGTGAGCCGGTGAGGGGTGAATGGGCTCCACAGCTCCGAGAGGAAGAGAAAATTGATGGCTACATAATAAAGGGCAGTGACAGAAAGTAAAGAAACGCATGGGCTCTGTGGAACCGTGTGAGGGATGCTATTACAAAGCCCCCCAGGCCAGAGTGGCCCTGGAAGGCGTTTCTGGAGACCTCCGCCTCATCCTGCGGCATTCTCCCTCCTTCCCACACCATCTCTGCCCTCTCTCAATTCTGCTGCTCTCCGAGAGCTCCGAGTCACTCCACCTCAGGACACCTGCCTGCTAAACCGTGTCTCATGCAGAAGGCCAGCTCCAGGCTTTGGGGTCAGATGTCTTCTCTCCTCTGCCACGTGAGCGCCGAGCCCCCGGTCTGCCCTGACTTCCCCTCTCCACATAATGCTGCTCCTAGAAACCTTGCAGCTCATCACCTCTGTGAAATAACCACAAACCTATGTCTCCATGCCTGATTGCTCTTCTGATTTCCATGCTCAGGAAAGAGGCGGGACTTTAACTTCAGGCAAATCCTGTTTTGAGTCCCAAACCTTCGTTCACTAGTCCTGTCTTCTTAGCCACGAGGCTGAAGTTCTCTGAGCTGCAGGGTCCTCAGGGGTAAAATAGGAGCGGGAGTTGTGAGCATTCGTGATGTGAAAGCTCTATTCTGGTGAGTTCTATTCATTATTATCTCCAACTGCTGGTAGATATTTTGATGTGCTTATCCCACTACAGACTTAAAGTCAGAGTTCGGAAAAGCACATTTATCACACCTGTCATCAAACTAGGCTGACCAGAATGGTGTTCCCATGTGATTTACTGAGGGATGGGCCATCTGACCGCATCTTGCTGGCCCAGGACATAAGCCAGCAATGCTCATCCTTACTTAGCTGCACTCCAGAATCGCCAAGGAAGCTTTAGAAACAACAATGCTGGGTACCACCCAGGCATTCTCTTTCATTGTTCTGCAATGCAGCCTGGGCACCGGGACCACCACCGTCTTGGGGGTGGGGGGTGGCGTGAGGTGTAACTCACAGGTGCCAATCAGCATCCCACAGGCAGATGGAACAGTGAAGTCAGAACTAACTCAGCTGAACCAAAACTTTCATCTTTACCAGGAAAGAGAAGTGCTAGAAGCCTAAATACTGATGGATGGTCTTTGAATATTTATGTGAAAGAAAAGAGGAAAATGGCAGCATTTATAAATAAAAGGCTGAGATCTCACCAAGAAGATCCTAAGTTTCTTGAGCACAGGACTCATGTCTCGAGCGGTCTTTGCAGCCCTTTCTGCCACCCATCAAGGGGCACTGTGGGAAAATTCCCATCTAAGCCACAGAGGGCGCGTGCTCTCTCTAGGACAGTCTGGAGAAGGCACAGGACTAGGTCGTCCCAAGCATTGTACTTTGATAAGCTCTAAAGATCTTTAAATAAATCATCTTTTAAAAATAGCTTTGTGTGGTGATGGAAGGGAAGCTGACTCTGGGTGGTGAACACACAGTGTGATTTATGGATGATGTGATACAGAATTGCACACCTGAAATCTATGTAATTTTACTAACAATTGTCACCCCAATAAATTTAAAAAATAAAATTAAAAAAATAAATAAAATAAAAAAATAAATAAAAATAGCTTTGGCTTTTTTTATGTCCAGTTTAAGTGACGTCCTTGGTTTAGTCATTTCATAAATGAAGATTTAAGAGAAAAAGTATGCTTTATCACAAAGTGTGGATTACATTAGGAGGTAGGAAGCAGGGTTTTGGTTTTTTTGATCACATTATCACCTATATTATTTCACTCCTATGTTCAAGCAAAAGAATTATATTTTTTAAGAGGTGGGCAGACTATGGCATCAACTCAGAGAGCCCTGAAAGAAATACTTCACTTGTCTAGTAAGTCTTCCTGATGCTAAACAGAAACCATAAACCTGGCGGTGTGGAGAAGATTCTTGGGTTTTTGCTCAGGCACCTTTAAACGTTCTTACAGAATGAAAGCGCATCAAGATTTGTGTGCAGGACAGTCGAGAGTTCAGTCTCCTTCCCTATTCCCAGGTCTAGCTGGAGGCCCCAACTCAGCTACAAGGACTCAGGGTGCCATGTTTTCAAAGGTCTTTGTCATCCATCCCTATGACTTCCTCAGATGTGCATGTTAGGTTCTTTTCAGAGAGACAATTCGTTATGGATATTCATTGAGTCTTTTCCAAGAAACCTTTGGACATGAGGTCCCAGTTTGGACACAGCAATTTCCAAGAGCAAGTCCTATAAAATGGAGAACAAAGGAATATGCCCTCATTCCTTGATTCTGCTCCACACGGATCAGAACAGCACTGGTGCCCGAGAGCCTGGCACATGGTGGGCAAACACCTTTTCCCGGACAGATCAGGTCCGGGATCGTGCACAGCCATGTTACTGTGCTTTAGAAACAGAAATCGTGTCCCAGTCTCTGTGAAGTCCTACGCACCTAGATGGTTGTAGTGATCCTGCCTATCTTCCTCTCCTCCGTCCCATCCGCCTACCTCAGCTCCTCTAATACAGACCGGAGTTGTGGTGACAGCAGGGAGGGATGGAGCCACAGAGGGCAGAATGACTATCACCGCACATACACATCCAGATGGCAGCAATGTGTCTCCCCACCGGGTGGATGGCCCCAGGGGAAGGTCTCAGGCGTGGTTCTCTCTCCCCTGCTGGCACTGTACCTGGCACACTCCTGGCACCACTGGATGAGCCTCTGGCTGAGCCTATATATGTGACACGGAAGTTCCATAGCCGGGGACAGAGATTCCTAATCCCCAATTCTTCCATATGTGTCCCTTAGGCCACAAACTATTAAGATTTTATTTATTTCTTAGTACTTTATCAGATTTTCCTTTCAACCTACAAAAGTAATATGTACAGCCTGTTGCAACAAATTAAATCAACAACTGACCCAGGGAATCACAACAGAGGAGCCAACTATTTGTCCACCTGCCTCCTCTCCCTAACCCCTCCTCCAAGGTAATCACTGGTAGAACTCTAGTGTACATGCTTCTACACTTTGTACTCACACAAATGCACACAGCCATACAGGGACACAGCACACACACACACACGCACACACACACACGCAAAATATAGACTTCTTCTCAATTCATATACCTTACTCAGCATGTGCCTTTCTTCAGTTCACACTATAACATATATATTCCTTGATACCTGCTTAATACTCTATGGATGGGTATACCAAGAGGTATTAACTTTTCGTGCATTGACAGTTGATGTGTCAGCTTCTCGATTTTGTCACCGCTATAAATAAGGCTTCAGTAATCTTCTTTGTTCATCTGTTCTTCCAAAATGATGTTGTTATTTCAATAGGACACATTCCCCAAAGGTGCTTTTTCGTGTCAAGATGCAAATGTATTTTTACTTGAATAGGGTCTATCAAGTGAGTTTCCAAAACCATTGAAGCAACTTATACCCCTAACGGCCACATAAACAGAATGCCCCGTCCCGTCCTAACAGCACTGGGTACGAGCACTCTTCTAACTCAACTGTTATTAAGATTTTCAGGAATTATTATCTATTTTTAGAAAGAACTGAGAGAAAGACTTCCAAATTCTCTGGAGGTCTAGGCAAGGTAAGGTGAACCTAACACACCATCCCTTCTCCCCATTCTGTGGGTCCGGGCGAGCCACAGGGCCAGCCCCAATACATGAGTGGGAAATAGAGTCCACTTCGGCTTCTTCAAAGCTAAGGAGTGAACAGCACTTTACCGACTTCTGTCACAATGCCAAAAGAAGGCAGAATTTTATTATTTTACTTAAAATAGGAGTGACGTGCGCAGAACACTCAGAGCCAAGTAGCCTTGGTCACCATTCCTAAGGAGACGAAGTCCTCGGTGACCCTCGCTCTGGGTGGCTCACCTTCGGGGCCTGGCCTCCTGGGCGCCTGCATTTTCTCCACAACGGTGCAGAATCGCTCCCTCTCCTTCACCTGCATGGTGACCACTTATCACTGACTGATGCACTTGACCTTCCTCAATCTCCCTGCTCCTCTATTTCTTCAGGCCCCTGTTTTCTGGGCTAAATGGCAATGTCATGGAATTGCGGTCGTACTTCAGGCCTCACTGCGTCAAAGGTGAGAGGCTGTGGGCCAACATGAGGTGACGGGTGACTCCTGTTCTTGCTTGAGAGAAAGAATGTCTTCCCCAGAGCCAGCAACCACCATACAGGATTGACAGAAACGTTCTGGACTACGGCGTTACCCGGAGGGAGGGAGGCAGAGTGGGAAAGGGGACCTGGATCCCGGAAAGACCTCAGATGATATTCCCATGCATTAATACTGCACCTTTTCACACGGTAGTAAACAAACCCGGAATTTGACAATTGTGGTGTATTCACCCATATGAATAGCCGATTTAGGATTGGGTTTGTTCTTCATTTCGAATTCCGTCCTCTTTAATGGTGGGTTTGAGACATGGCAATTTACAGGCATACGGAAAAAAAAAAGATAATTGATTTTATAATGGAGTTTTAAAAAACAGGACATTCAAATGCAAATTGAACTGTGTTGCAGCTGCAGTTCTTACAAAGGAAAACAGGTTCCGAGGATTCAGAAATTAATTTCTTATCATGCAAGTGTTTGGCCAAGGCCTCAGCCTCTGCTCTGACCCCAGCTGCCGTCCCCTTGGCCACCAAACAGAGCAAGGCCCCAACCTCCTGCTGTGTGTATTCTATTTGGGAAGACTACAAAAATATGGAAAAAAAATACTTATATGTTATAATATCAGATAGTGACATCACTGTGCGAGAAACAGAGCAGAAAAGAGGGACAGAGAATGCTAGAAACAGTAGGTGTATATTGGGGAAAACTCTGATTCTCAACTAGTTTTGCTGGTTAGGTCCATCCTGGGACAAAGACATAAGCCCGTCTGTTACCGAATTCTCCACAGTGAGACTTTGCTGGAGGAGCCACAATCCCCCACAAAGAAAAAACGAGATGGAAAAAAAAACAACAACAAAAAAAAACTTTCAGGTCATTTGGAAATTTCCCCCAGAGGAATGTGCCTCAGGTACCTTGGGTCAGATTGTCAATAAGATGTCCAAGTTCACAAAGGTGGTCCCTGACGGGATGTTTTTGGCAGCAGCACACACAAAAACAGCTTTCTCCCCATTTTAATTATGAAGTTCCACATCAAATTTAATTCAAATGCTTGTGGAACTAAAAAAAAAGTTTGAAAACAGTTTGAAAAAGCTAAGGAGGTGCATTTTCTCTGACGATTCTTGTTTTTGTCTATAGCCACTACATGTAATTTTAAGTTGTATTAAATTTAGTTGAATCGTTACAATTTATGCCGCTGAAAATAAACCACAATAATTATGTCAACAAAAAAATGCCATTTTTCCCTTTATTGCACTGTCCTGGGAGACACGATAATTCCCAGTTAGCGACAAGAACAATAATTCCTATTGTTCAAAACCAAAGGCATCTGCAATGCACAAACCCCGGGGACAGAAGTAGGTGGACCGCCTGGCTAAGGGAACATTTTGGTTGATGCAGTCTTGCGGGAAAGACTGCTGTCTACAGTGCTCAAATCCACTCTTTTGTCTTGCTACCTCAAAGCCAAATGCCCGTGACCTTTGGGACGCTGGACTCATGCCCCTAACCGTGACCCCTCATTGCCCAGAACCATCACGGTCACTGTAGAAGGTGGAGTGGATGCTGGAGGGAGCTTTCAGCCAGGACGTGGCCTGAATTAATTCAGTGACGCTAGCTGGTGTGCTTCAGATAAGTGCCTGCTGTTCATTGCTTTATGCTGCTTCTATTCCAACAACAGAATTCACTTTTAGGGAGAAAATGTCCCTGGCTTACATGAGGAGTCAGCCAAGGTTTTGCGCATTAACTTTGTTTCTGTATTACTCGTCTCTGCTCCTGGCCTGGAGCTGACCCACATGGGAGGAGCAAGCAAGGGAGAAGTGGGACGGGAAGCTGGGACCTAATCCCTGGAGGTCCATGTGCTGCCGTTTCTATTCATGAGAACACACACCGATAGTAGGGGTAAACTTAGCCCCTCCGCGGGACACGGCCTTAGGAAGCCAGGGCTGAGGGAGGACGCTGGGGCCGCACGGGGAGCACCCCTGGGATAGGACAGACAGAGCCATCCTCCTAGTAAGAGTCTGTGTGTGTGTGTACGTGTATGCACACGTATGCCTGTGTGTGCATGCGTGTGCGTGCGTGTGCATGTGAGAGTGTGTGCGTGTGCGTGTGTGTGTGTGTGTGTGTGTGTGTTTCGGCCTAAAAAGAAAGTATTTTCTGCCTTAACTGAAACCAGTGCCTTGGAGATAGAATTTCTGTAACAAACCAGAGAGGAATGTTAGTTGGGGTGGCTGTCACCCTCCATGCAGGGTCTTCCGGGCCTGTCACAGGAGTGGCTGGCTCCCTGCCAACACAAACAGTTCATAGTTGCCACGAAATAAACAGGCAGGTCATTTTTACCAGAAAAGGTCACTCTGAGGCATCAGGCACCGCTGGCCACAGGGTAGTTGGGGAGATAGGTTTTTAAAGAGCTAATTCAACATACTGTGGTAGGTGTTACAATAATCAACAATTCCAGTCACAGGGGATGTACTTAAACGCTAAATTCTGCAGCACAGACTAGAAAGGGATAGAGATGTGACGAGGAGAGCAACAGTCAAGGAAGGGCGTCCCCGTAGACATGCAGCTGGAGCGGAGTCCTGGAGCAGGGGTAGGACTTGAAGAGCAGGAGAGAGACGATACGTGACAGCCCTCGGCAGGAGTGAGCGGAAGCGGGGCTGTGGAGAAGGAGATGGGAGCCCTACGGGCAGGATCCCGAAAGTCAAGAAGAGGAAGTAATATGTGAACCCATCAAAACAGGGAGCGTGTAGAGGAGCGGCCTTCCCAAAGGAAAGTGGTGCCGAAGGCATCTTATGTGGGAACAGAGGCCAGCTCACAATCCACAAAAGACCTGGCTAATGACTGCGGTATCTCTGAAGGCAGAGCGCCCGGCAAGGATAACTGGTGGCCACGATGGTTATTCGTGTATCCGGGAAAACTCTCTGTCTGTTATTTTACTTCCCTACACCTTGTCCCCCATACACGACAAGTATCTTAAAGGATATTATACCCTAATATCTGAGGATTTAGGATACCGCTATCCAATCAGTTAACACATTTATATTTTAATGAGAAAGCCTTAACTGAAGCTCTGAGTAATTAGTTGATTCTGTGGACATAATTGGAAGAGCTGCTTTGAACGAAGTACAGAACTCCGTGAGCCAGGTACTGAGGCTACAACGATGAGTCAACTCAGAGTGTGACCTCACAAGACATACAGGGGAGCTGGGGACTCTGGCTTCTAAAGAGTGAATCCAACATACCGTGGTCGGGGCCCCATCTGGTGGGCACACGCAGATAGATACCCGAAGCATGCCGGTCAAGGATGTGAGCTGTGGGACTTGGGGATTCGTTATTGGGTGTGGCAAATGAGATGTAAAAGTTGGAACTTGTGTTTTCAGGTTGGGGTACGGGGTCGGTGGTGCTGTCTTGTGCTAAAGGTAAGTTTTCTGTCTGTTTTCCTCTCTCATGTAACTGGTAACAGGAAAGGACTGGGACAAAGCAGCCTTTACAGGAACTGTTGAAATGCTAACATGAAGGCAGCTGTACTCTGCCTGTACTTACAACTAACCCTGAAGAAAGCCAGGAAAACCACCTGCCAATGTCACAACAGCAGAATCTGGAGCAGCCCTTCTCTTTTTACACACACACACAAAAGTGGGATTATGGCTGGTTTCCATGAAACATCCTGAGTCAATAACTAATTGTTCCAGAAATGGAAGTTTAGACGTTCTCATATTATACATAAGAAATCTAGGGAGAAACTAACTCAGGGTCTCCGTTGTCTGTTTCTGAGTGAGCACGATGACCTGAATTCAAATGATATGTGACGGTATAGTGGACACAACGCTCAAGAAAATAAGAAGTGAAAGCTTAACAAGTACAATGACATTCAAGGAGATAAAGCAGAGAATGGAAACGAACATTTATTGGACGCCTAATATGTGCCAGTGGCTCCACTCATGGTGAGTATTTAAATCTTCCAAACAACCCTGGTTATCCCCACATTTTAGATGTAAGAAAATGAGGCTGAGAGAAATTAATTAGGGAGCCCGGGATCACACAACTGCTCAAGGATTCACGTCTCATTCTGCCTGCTCTGAAACCCTTAATGTTTTCCCCCCATATCACTGCCCTCTAAAAATGCATGCATTAAATGACGTTTCCGGGCACTGACACACACAGGCGAGTTTCTGCCCACTCAGGGGCAGTCACGGTGCTTTCTTTTATAGACCCTTGGTGATGTCAGACTTAACCGCTTGGTCTCTAGGAGTGGAAGTAAGAACTGCCAGCGCCAGCCCGACTAGTCCTGGGAAAATAATCCCACTAAGTGGGATAGATGGAGCTGTTCCCCTGGCTTCCTCCCTTGAAAATGTAGACAGGGTAGGGGAAGGGAGATACTTCAGAAGCATCCCTAGGACACTTATACTGTTTCTACCTTATATCAGCAGCTCATTCCCAACAGCAAAGACAGTACCAGGATGACTGTTTCGGATTACTGCATCTGTGTGTAATTCTTATGTCATAATTTGTCGACAAAATAGATTTGCACCACGTGGGAGACTGCAAGATGGAGGCACTTACTCTGAGGCCATGCCCTTTGCAACGTGACTTTCCAACCATCTAATCAGGAAGTGGCACTGATTTTCCAATCCCTTGAGGCTGAGATGGCCTTGTGACTTATTTTTCCTAAGAGGATGTGACAGAAGAGGGAATATGCCAGTTCTGAGCCGAGACTCCACGGGGCTTTGCGTGCTTCTGCTCTCTCTCTTAGCTCCTCCTGACACCTAGTCACTTCCTAGCAGCAGGTAGTGGACCACAGACACACAGAGACCCAGCTGAGACCAGAAGAACTACCCAGCTGAGCTCTCCGTCAATTTCCAGCCCATTGAACTGTGAGCTAAGTAAGTTGCTGGGTTTTGAAGTAATTTTCAGGATGGAGTGCTTGGCAGCAAAAGCTGGCTGATAACAGACTTCAAATGAATTAGTGGGTATCTTCTGTCCTTCCAGGGTTGAACTTGTTGATTTGGGATAGTTGGACAAAGGAGAAAGGAAGCAAAAAGCAAGATTAAGCCCTCCTTGAAGTAGAATGAAAATCCACTTAAAGAGAAAAAAATAAAATAAAATAACACACACCCACTACCTAATGAATCAAGCAAGACAGTAGATAATTATATGATAAACTATACATACTGGTGAGCCCGGAGAAGGCAGAGATAAGTACATGAAATAAATCAGCTTATTTTCTTACCTAGAAGTTATTCATTTTCTACCAACATAGATCACCCCAGCTGCGAAGTTTTCCTTTGGGGGAAACTTGGCCCGGACTGACATTAATAATGACTAGCTCAGCGATTTCCAGTGGCCTGTGATTCCACCCAGTTATGTTTGCTTGGGCCTGGCAAGAACGGATACGCTCAGAGTACCTAGGTTAACAAATGGTAACGCAGAGGAATTTCAACCCAGTGTTTATTTTTCACCATAATGCCCTCCCAAGTAAAACTAACAAAAGCTCCACAGGATTTGCAGTTCGACAAAATCTCTAAGGATAAATGCAGTGAAGACAGGATAGAAACTACCCAGAGGGAAAGCACTGGCTTTTTTTTTTTTTTTTTAAAGAAAAACCTCAAAAGAGTTTTCAGAAAACCTGACTAAGATATCCACGTCTCAGAACTGTGACCCAAAAACAGAAGTACTCCATCTTTCTCTGCGAGACGTTCCTTCTTTCTTATTCCCCCCCAAAGCAGTGCTGCAGGAAAGATGTGTCAGCACTCCCATCCAAACCCCCAAATTCCTGGAACATTCCAGAAGCCTTTCCACATAAATAGGAAAAGAAGATTAGCCAAAATACTAGGAACCATTTGACTAGGATTCAAAATCATCTGTTAACGATGAGGGACTGACCGAAGATGAGGGATTTTGATGTAGGATAAACATACGGAGAAGGTAAGGTCCACGAGACCAGAGGTGCCGTCTGTTTGGGACACTGAGGTGACCAAAGTTCCTGAAACACTGGCAAGCACATGACAGGCACTTAGTGAATACTTGTCCAGTAACTGATCACCACAGAAGCCACCAGAAGAAGAAGACTTTCCTCTGTGAGTCTCTGGGAGGTAAGAAGCCTATTTCCAGGAGGCCTAACTAGGTTGCAGCATTATTTTAAAAATTGTTCCTGTCAAAATTCATCTCTTAAAAATCACTAACCTATTTCTGCTTGGTCGTAGTATATAAGGGTATTTAGTGTGTGGCAAAGATAGTTTTCTAAGTAATGGGGTAAAAAGAAAGATGGATTATTAGTAAAGAACCTTAAATACCGGCTAGGCGTTGTCAAAGAAAAATAAAAGTCTGTCTCTCCTTTGTTTCTTGCATTGAAGGAGCCAATATTAAAATGTAAAATAAATGCAGCCAGACTATAAAAACTGATGATATATTTCTAATCTTGATGATATAATTAAGCCTGAGTTATATAATCCAGCTTTTTCTCATTCACAGACAATCAGAAAACACTTTAAAAAAATTAGTGAATTCGAGTGTGAAAAGGTTTTAATGTTTGTGCAGAAAAACTACAGTAAACAACTTTAAACGCAAGTGCCAACCTGTGAGAAAAATTTGTATTTCACTTTTTCAGATCTATTGTCTTTTGTAATTGGTTTCCGATAAATCAATTAAGAAATAAAAGATGGAGTTGCGAAGTGGAAAGTGAACCAACGGCACGGATGAGCAATTCATCACAGAATTACACATGGTGGATAAACATACCACGCTTTTGTTTTATTACTGGAAAGGCTGAAAACTGCAGTACCAATATTTTGCCTACTGGCTTTGCAAATATTTTTAAAAGTGACAAAATCCAGCACTGACAAAGCTAGAGGGGATAAACAGATACACTGTTTTGGGAGCATAAACATCATCTTTCTAAATTATGCGATAGCTATTAATAACAACATTCAAATGGTTGTACAGTGGTTCACACAGACACACATACTCTCAAACCTCCAAGAACAAACGTTAACGATCAGAGTTCCACAAAGAAGGAAAGAGATGTATTTCTCGGCGCCTCACAGCGCACAGGTGCCCTCTCTCAAAGCAGCGCAGCAATGTCACCTCCTGGTGTCCCCACCTTCATCCCTGACATACGAGCTGTCCCCTTGGGTTTAGGAGGAAGCAGCAAGTAACCCAGTGCTGTTTAGTTAGTGTGTCCTCTCTCTGCTTAGCTGCACAAACTCCCAAAATTTTTTTTTTAATTTTTAGCTTTTTATTGGAATATAATATACACGTAAGAAAGGGTCAATATATTGTATGTGCATTGCTGGATAAATTTTCACAAAATTAACACATCCTTGTAACCAGCATCCTGATAAGAAAAAACATGGCCAATACTTCCCCAGTCCCTTTCTGACCTCTTCCAGAGAGGGGTCCTGGGGTAACTCCATCCCGACTCCTAACGGTGTAGAGTAGTTACGTCTGCGTTCGTACTTTACAGACATGGCACGTTTACTGGCCATTTGAGCATCTTCCTTTGTGAGGTGACTGCTTAAGAGTTGTGCCTCCCAGGGTGCTTGTTTTGTCTTATTTTTAAACAGTAGGGCTGGGGGAGGGAGAGAAGCCAACCCCCTGCACACACGGCCAAAGAGAATCACAAATTTCCCTCAACAGGACACGAAAAAGCAAAGCCACGCGATGAGTTTTGCCTCCTCAGTTCAAAACAGAAAGGAGCGTGTGGAGACTCGAAGGCTCCAGGGCAGAAATTCGATTACCGGAAGGAGCAAAGGCTTCGTGGGGAGGCCAGAAGGTGCCCCACGGAAGAGTGAATGTCCAGGGGGGTGGCCATTCCCTCTGGCTCGCATCCCCCTCCCTCCATCTGTGCATCCCACAGCCGGGCCCTCGGTCTGCAGAGAGCTGAGTACTTACGTAGCCCCTACGTCAGGACTCACTGACTTCCATCATGGTGATGGGGGCTGAAATCTCACAGATGCTCTGAGACCCTGCTTCCCAAGCCCAGCCTTGCTGGTTCGATGCCACCCTATCTTTTCTGTTCTTAGAAGCGTCGATGATATCACTTTTTGTGCCTTAAACTACTGTCTCTAAGAGATTCCTAAATTGCCCACATTCAGCTATGATGGATGACTCCAGAATTCATAACTATCCTTGGAGGGATAAATTTCTGTTATTTACTCAAAAAGAGAGCTCTGATAAGTGAACTCCTCTTAGAAGTCACCGGTGGGTAATAATGGGAATAAAGTGGTTAGAGATGTATGACGCCCAGAATTAATAGGAGAGAAGTGGACCTGGGTCAGGACCACGAAGGGAGAACAGTGAGACCTGGGGGGAGAGGCATGGGAGGACTGAACAAACAGATCTTAGCCATTTCGCCACCACATCTGGTCCCTACGATCCCTAAAGCACTCCCCAGACAGAGTAGGGACTGCAGAGCTATTGTGGGTAGAAGGCAGATACATCATTTCTTCTGCCAGAAAGCCCTTAGGGGTGGGAGTGCCACTCCGTCCCCATTCTCCAGCCCTATGACCGTGGCTCACTGTCCCTAGGGGACAGTTCTCTTGGGGGCCCTCACGTGGCATTGCGAGAATCAAATAAGATAATATGTAGGAAAATACTCCATGAACTTTGAGACGGCATGCAGATGTGTTGTGCCAAGCTTCAGCTGCAATGTCTCTCTGCGGATTTTGTCACTGGTACCACGTCTCCCAGGGTCGTGCCCTCATATGACTTTGTTGGGAACCACCCATCCCAGTGGCCCACCTGCTCCCTGCTGATAGAGTCAGTGATGGATTTTGTCCTCCTGTCCACACTGATTGGCCCACAAGGTGGACAGGAACCAGACAGAGCCAGAGAGAATCCTTAAATGAAATTAGGTAAGTCAAAGCTAAGAGATGAAGGGTTGTGATGGTTAATTTTATGTGTCCACTTCACTGGGCCACGAGGTGCCCAGCTATTTGGTCAGACATTCTCGGTGTGTCTGGGAGGGTGTTTCTGGATGAGGGTGTTTGAACTGGTGGACTGAGTAAAGCAGATTGCCCTCCCCAGGGTGGGTGGGCTCATTCTATCAGTTGACGGTCGAATCAAACAAAAAGCCTGAGCCTCCAGCGAGTTACGGGGACTCCCCTGCCTCAGGTCTTTAAGCTGAGACATGGCTTTTCTCTCGTCTTCACACTCAACTGAAACTTCAGGTCTTCTTGGGTCTTAGCCTTTATAGTCACGTGAGCCAGTTCTTACACACACACATGTGTACACACACGCCTGTGTGCACACACACGTCCTATTGGTTCTGTTTCTCTGGAGAACTCTGACTAATCGTGGGTCTCTTCCTTCTGAGTTCTGAGCTGTAAAAACACAGGTTTGGGGTTCACCTTGGCCATCTGCTCTGCCACCTGAAGAGAGACCCCAAGTACCTTAACTCTTAAAGTTGCTCACACTGATTAGTAAGAGACTGTCCCCATTCCACACCACCGTTACGCTGTGTCAACGCATCGTGCCAGGTGGATCCCAGTGTCACCATGGCTGGGTGACATCAGTCACCCAGTGGACAGCTGTGATCCCAACAGATGCTCTGGCACCAACCCAGGGACCTCACGGTCGCCCTCTGCGGGAACTCTGTTTTCTGGAGGTGCTAGGACCATGCTGTCCCGTCCTGAGCGGCTAGGATTGGTGACACGCACAACCAGGAAGCAGACGCGAAGTCACCTAATTCGAGTTTGGGGAGGGCGGCCAGGACGCAGTCCTGCCCCCACCACAGTGAGAATCGTCACACAGCCACCGTAACGGGTGAGCGGAGTCTCCTCTGATGGCAAGTCCTCTAAGAACCCCATCAACTGCAGACCCAGCGTTTCAGCCAGGTCACGGGAAAGACAGAGGTGGACAGGAGGCCCACGTTTGCGGCAGCCTGTGGCTTCGTGGTTCGGTTGGAGGAATGAGGCATCCGAATGTTTCCTCCCACAGGGCCTAGAGCACCACCATTAGAAATGTGTGCCTTTGGATCAAGGCCTTACTGGCTACGCAAATCAAAACGGCCGTGATCAGTGAAATGTATCGCACGCCAGGGCCAGGGCCAGTACGAGAAACCTGGCACACAGCATCTCAGTGCGATTTCCGGTCTCAGGACTCACTGTCACACAGGTTGCCCCAACCGCACAGGTCACAGCAGGCTGTGAATCCGGGTCTGTGCCAGGATGTAACCCATGCGATCGTGTTGGCAGCTGGTGCCCGTAACTCTCCAGTTCCTGCCCCAAAGCGAAGGAATTGGGAGCTGCTCCTACTGTGTGACCCGTTCACTTGCTGCTTGAGCAGTGGGCTCCACTAATTTAGTCTGTGCGCTAGCTGAAAACAGAAGTGAGGACACCAACGACCCATCTCCCCGGCATTCGCATAAAGAAAGAAGAGGAAGTGACAGTAACTAAGTGTTACAGCCTCTTAGGACACAAGAGATGTTATGGTGACCTGATTTCATTCTAGCAACAGAAAGGAGCCACCCACCAGCTCATATAGTCACCTCTGACCAGGAACGAGTCCTCTGGAACCCCCAAACAGAGAGGAAGCCCACTCTTCCCCAAGCCGGCAAGGCGCCCCCCAGCTCCGGGACCCCAGGCTGCTGGGCTCCTCCTGGGGTACGTCCCACCCAGGTACTTCCTTCCCACTCCAGGATCTCCTCAGCCTGAGATGCCTGTCACACGGCCAACGCTGTCCCTTCTTCAAACGCTGCTAAGTTACAGCTTCTAGTGACTCCTACCTGACGCCCAATTCAAATTCACAGTCCCCCCACCACCCCCCACCCGCCCATAGGCATTTCCGATCACCTGTACCCAGGCTGGAGGTTTTCCCTTTATCATCTCCTAACACACTACACACTCTACGTACACACTATATATACACGTATTGTATATACTCTCTGCACTACGCACTGTATGTGACATCCCTTCATAAACTGTCACATCTCTGAGAGTTGCCAAGGGTTCGATGAACAGTTCTGAGGGTGTGAATGAACTAGAACCACTGACACCGTTTCTGGCCATCGCGACTGGCACGAGGGCTGTTGTGACCGGTGAGGAGTTCAGGCGCCTCACCCATCAGCCGTCCCGTCAGCCGTCCGCTGATCCTTTCTCCCTCCTGCTGTCAGCAGACACCTCGCCCTCTGCAGGGCAGCACGACCCCCGGGGTGCACCCAGTACTGCACGTCAGGGCCATCAAACGGCCGAAACCCCCAGTCTTTACATGGAAATCTTCATCAGGAGAAAGAAGAAGTGATGACATTTTGTGTTCTTTGTCCTCTCCGTTCATTCTTCTGCACCCACCCCCTGCAGTCTCTGGCCTCCCACCTCTGCAGAGCCCGGGCTGTGGGAATGCCGGGCTGTCGTCCCAGCTCCGTGCCAGGCTCACTGCACAGTCCGCTCCCAGGCCTCCAGTCCCCCCACGTCTGTTCCCAGTGCCCCAGCTCCCGGCTCCGTGTCTAAATCGTGAAGCCTGGATGCCCTTGACGTTCCTTGGAGGAACAATACTCAAGGTAGAAGCCACGCGACCGACCGCTGAATGCCGATGCTAAGGGTCCGAGAGGGACAGAGAGACCCTTGGCGTCTGGGCCAGTGGGCACAGGTCCTGCCTGCGGAGAGGACAGGCCTGGGGAGGCGCCGGGTTTAGCTGAGTTTCCCCAGAGACACAATCATTAGAATCTCCAAAACGTACTTTTATGTCAGCATAGACTCAGATTCCCTTCCCAGCAGGCAGCAAGTCCTCTGTGTAAAAGGCCTGAATATACTAATATTTCCCCCTCAAATAGTGGAAGGAAGTTACTTTCACAGAATAGAAACGCCCTGCTGCTGGTTTTCCCATGTGTTGGGGGCGGGGGCCTGTTTTGTGCCGTTTGTTCTTATGTCCCCAGTGGTACACACTATTAGGTGACACTTGTACCACCAAACAGTTAATTTCTGTGTCATGCGGGCAAGGCTGAGGGAGCAGCAGCGAAATAAGCCGGCATAAAAAGCCCGACGGACACGCAGATAGCTGGGAAATGTTAGCATACCTGGACAACGCCACGCGCCGACTTTATCAAATGACCTTCAAACACCCCGCGATAGTTGTGAAAGGTGTTTCCTACATCTGCACATGGAGGGAAATGAATTCTGCTGCCAAAATAACTCAGGGCAGAGGGCGGGGAGGGGGGCATTAGTGTGTGTTGTGTGTCATGGATGTGGTATGCTGTAGTGTGTGTGTGTGTGTGTGGAGTGTGCGTGTGCAGAGTGTGTTTTTGTGATCACACGTGGTCAGGAGGGGGCATTGAGAGCGGACAAGGGGAGACCTGAACAAGGTGGACCCAGAGCTGCCCGGCTCACAGATGACAATTCTCCTAGCTCAGCCCTTGGCCACAGACTGCGGCCAGCACACCTGTGAGTGGTGGGGCACAGGTGACAGAAGGCTGCAGGCCTTTGTGACAGCACAGATGTCCTGACAGGTGGCAAGCAGCACAACACTCTGCAAAACAAGCTTCAGAGGAGGCATCACGCTGAGACGTGGGCACCCGGGACAAGCCAGTGACGGAAACGTGGACCGTCTCCAACCTGGGAACTGGGTTCACCCTGCTCGTCTGCAGCCCTGAATCCACACACTGTGCCTGGTCCCCAGAGCCGAGGAGACCAGGTCCCCCAACGTCTGCTCGCCCTCATGGCCTGACAGACACCCTGCTCCCACCCTCCTGCCAGTTCCTTTGTGGGATTTCTGTCACGTGCATCCTTTCCCTGCTATCCTTCACCTTCTCCCAAACCCACATCCAAGGCCAAGCCTGGTGTCACCTGTGTTGCTAGGGGTCCCTTTACTACCTCTGAAAGGACCCTCTGTGCTGCCAGCTGTGGCTTCTCCCTTCCAGCACAGCGGCCCACAATGCTCTGAGTGTCTCTGTCACAGCCACCTGTCTGTCTCTACAATTAAATAAGAAACGCTGGGGGGAAGGAGCCATGTCTGAAACTGTTGCTGTGGCCCCCCTGCACCTCCTGCCCGGTGCTCGCCCGCAGCTGCGGTGGAGAGTGTGGACAGGTGTCCACCCATCGTCAACACACATCGCAGCTCAAATCAGTGCACTTGGCCTCCAATGGCCATGTTCTTTACCACGTGTTCTGCTCCCCTCTTGATTATTCATTTCCGGTGCAGCCCCAATTAATGTATAAGAGATGTGTTGGTTTTTATAGTTTTAGAACTAAGTATTATTTACAAATGCAGGAACTTTATTCTGTTGAAACCTCTTGATGTAATGTCCCATTTCTTTCCCCATTAAAACACTTTTTTTGTTAACACTAATTTTGGAAGTAGGCAGAATATGCATCTGTGTATGCAGTTTGATCTCCGATTAATATGTCTCTTTATTCCCCTATTGGACAGATGTTTCCGGAACATGGACATGCTTCCTGCTCGTCCCGCTGGAGTCTGGGGTATGAGGAAAGCCCATGTTTCGCCTTCAGGATGGTCCTTGGGGCCTCAGCAGTGTTATTATTGGCACCTAGTAGTAGCAGTGTGGACTCGACATTCAAACCGCGTTCATGACAGCTCTGTTGTCACCTAGACCTCCCACTTCCAACTCCATCTTCCCACCCACAGCTCCAACCCCGGGGGGCAGCTCCAAACCCGGGGGTCACACCGTGGACAGTGAAGCCCGGTATGAAGAGAACTGAGTTCGCAGATTGCAATCCGCAGGTGGCGTGATGCCGCCTGAGCGCTGTGCTGCTCTCTCTCCCCGGGACAGCTAGCTGCTTCTCACAACAATGCATCGTTCAGTTACGTTCTGTGCCGTTCTGTGAAACAGAAGTTGTGTCCTTCTCAGAGCTCCCTCCTGAGCCAGCAGGCCGCAGGGACAGGGGCCACGTATGCAATGGAGGCCTCACTGTGGCTTCCATGGGCCCCGACAGGCCCAGGAGGCAGGAGTGTGTTAGCAGAGCATGGACACCAGTGCACAGCTGGGGCTGCAGGTAGAGTCACTGCCCGGCCCTGGAGATAAGACTGACTGCAGCCGGAGCACTGGAAATGGAGTCTGGAGTCCTTCCCCGAGGACAGGTTCCGTGGTTGGCAGGACAGCCACGGGGGCCATTGGCCTTAGCCGTTCCTGGAGTGATGGCTCCGTCATATGAGCTGCATGTTCCATCAGGAGGCCGCGAGGACATAATTTAGGGAGGAAGAGACACCCCCCCACCCCAGAACACGGCCCCCGAGTGGAGACCCCATGCCTGCACATAGCACTTCCCTGTTAGGATTTAGGAGCCAGTAAGCTGAGGGGGGCTGCATCTCTAGTTCACTCTGACCGTTTCCTCATTGTGCTTGGGACATGCACGCTTTCTCCTGGCTGTTTTCAGGTGACTGTCGAACCTGCGAGCGCTAGCGGGCTGCAAACCCACTGAGCCCAGCGCTAGGCCTGTCTTTCCTCCCTCCTTACAGACTCTGGTTCTGCGACAACACTGTGCCCAGGCAGACGCTCCATAAATGCAGCGGCCACTCTCCCCCACCCTCCCTTGGCCAGGCTGCCTCAGCTGGCTCCCTGGGAACACCTCCGACACACGGCTCTGTTCTAGCTCTTCAGTAGCTGTATAAACAGCGCCCTGACAGGCAGAAGCCTCGTGAGCAGTACGTTCCTGTCAGCTGCTTGCACCAGGAACATAAACACAGCCACGGAAACTACCACCACCCACTGGCGTCAGCCCTTGGGTCTCCCTGCGCAGGAGGCAGAGGTGACCGGGGACAGGCTTCACGCGAAAGGCACTGTGCTCAGCTGAAAGGTGCAGACCCCTCTGACCTTCCCAGAGGGCTCTGAGGCCAGCCACCGGCCCTCTCTTCTCCCCTCCCCCTCTCGCACTCTCCATCAGCAGAGGCCATGGCTGCAAGGGTGGCTGGGTCCTCCCGAGCTGGCCCTGGGGAGGGCAGAAAGCCTGGAGGGCAGGACGAGGGCACGTGGGTCCCTGACTGTGGAGTACCACGCCTTGGGTCACAGGCATGTGGAAAGGTAGTCTCAGGGACAGACCGTGTCCCCACAAATTCATATACTGAACCCTAACGCCCAGGACCTCAGAGCGTGACTGTATTGAAAGGTAAGGTCTTTAAAGGTCATTAGACGGCCTGGTCTCATCTGACTGTCCTGAGAGGAGGACATCAGGACTCAGACACACCAGGGGACGACCGTGAGGACACGGGGAGGAGACGCCCGTCTACACGCCAAGGGGAGACGCCTCAGGAGAAGCAGCCCCCCAGGACCATAGGGAAAGCCTCCACGTGTGGTACTTCCTCATGGCAGCCAAGCAGACGAACACAGGTGGACTCGAGCAAGACAAGGGCAGGCTCAGCATCGGTTCAGTGTCTCCCTCGTGGCTTTCTGCCCATTTCTTCTGCCACCAGCAGACTGCTCGATGTCCTAACGCACCCAGGTCAGCTTGCTTGCGAAGCCAATTAACCTCCGCTGGAAATTCCCTATGTTGGTGTGACAAAAGAGATTTCAGGGAGGGCGTGGGGCCGTTCGGGAATGTCCCTTAAATTTAAGGTGACTAAACGACCCAGTTTTCCCAGGACATTTGTGTCTTACTCGATGGCCCTGGCATAATGATTAATAGTGTCTTCTTTCACTCTTTCATCCTGGTGGGGATGACAAATTATTTGGCGACGTTATTCTGCACATTTGTGCCTTGCACACTCCTGAGGGTCAGATTACGAAGCTAATACTAAAAATGAGTAAATCACTCTCCTCACTCACGGAATACCAACACTTGGCTTCCGTTCAGTGGGCCAGGGAACGTGGCGTATGATGTTAACCACGATATTTAGAAATTCTTTTTTATCTTCCCAGCAGACCATTAAGTCTATTATTGCAATTGAGTTTCATACAAATCGTCTGCGATCAAGAAGATAAATCCTTCGTTCCTAGAAGAAGAGTCTTGGACAAGAATAGGTTCCTTCAAAAGTCTTGGAGATCTTGTCTTAGGTCACACGGCAGCAGGGTCAGAACTGGAATTTTTGTCCTCACCGCACTTCTGGGGGAGTTCTACGTTAATTGTTCTGTGTTTGAGTGGGAGGTGTGGGGTTGAGAGACGGGGGGGATCCATGTTTTGTTTTGTTTTTCTTTTTGCGTGTTAGTTGGTTGAGTTTTGGTTTTGAATATTTGAAAATAAATGATGGTGAAGTAAAGATAACAGAGCTCACCCTGATAGACGCAAGTGTAGGGAAAATCCTCTTCTTTCCTTTCTAGAAAAGAAAGGAAAAATGCAAGCTTCTACTAAACAGAAGGCCAGATTCAGGATTTGCCACGTTTCTCCCGCTGCCTCTTTTCTTGCCTCTGGTTTTACTTCTTGATGATATGGGGACCATTTGCCTGTAACTTAATCCATTCAGGTTGCTACAATAACATACCACAGGCTGGGTGGCTTATAAACAACAGACATTTATTTCTCACTGTTCTGGGGGCTGAGAAATCCAAGATCAGGGCGCTGGCAGGTTGAGTGTCTGGTGAGAGCCCACTTCTCGGTGCATAAATGGCTCCTTCTCCGATGTCCATTCGTGGTGGAAGGGGCACAGCACTCTCTCCAGCCCCTTTGGCAAGGCCACTGGTTCCATTGACAAGGGCTCCGCCCTTGCAACTAAATCACTTCCCAAAGGCCCCACCCCCACACTGGGCGTTAACTTTTCAACATTTGATTGTTGGGAGGACATCAGCATTCTGGTTATAGCTGCCTGTGTGCAGAGTCCCGCTGGAGAGCAGGAAACCATTCAAAGGTTTCACGTTGCTAGTGCGCTTCTATTGTTTCGGTTTGCAGAGGGAGGCTTGTGTCAAGGCTGAGTTAAAGCAGCAGCAAAAGTAAAAGGGTGGACACGGGGAGGCAGGCCCAGGATGCTCATGCACCTCTCCTTTAGAAGGCAGTGAAGCCGACACAGAGCCACGGATGTGTCACCTTGGTGACAAATGGTCCAAGAGCCCTCAGACCTGTAGCCAGCTGGCAAGAGAGATGGCCTTTGTCAAGAGTGATTAATAATTACTTGAAGGAAAGCAGTTTTCAGAATGAGGAACTTAGTGTTCCAATGAGATGTTTGATACCTATGAACTTTTAAGTAGGAATTGAACGACAAGGCTGTCCGGAGGGAGGTAGACGGGAAATCTTCAAAAGCAACAGAAGGAAGCGGAGATGACAGAAGGAGCTGGGCCCAAGAGACAGCAATGAGATTCACTATGTGCCATTTTTTAACCGCGCATTGGGGGGTAACGTAGCCCTGCTTTAACCACTGCAAGTGGACAACCCAATACTTTTCAGTAAATTTGTAGCTTTGAGCCATCATTGCTATAATTCAGTTTGAGAACAGTTCCATCACCCCGAAAACTAACCAGGAGCCCGGTTTGCAGCCATCCTGATAACCACCCAATCTGTGCTTGGGCTCTGTAAATTTATGTTTGATGAGGAGTCAGTGCCGTCTCTTTCAGGCAGCAAAACATTCCTGAGATCCATCCTTGTTGGGGGAGTGTGTGTAAGCAGTTGTTTCCTTTTTGTTGCTGAAGAGTATTCCAGTGTTTCCTGTATAGAAGAGTATCCCGTGGTATATGTAATTCTGAATTCACCCGTTGGTAGACATTTGTTTTGCTCTCGGTTTGGGGTTATCGTGAGCAATGCTGTTGTGAACATCCGTGTCCATAAGTCTCTGTGAAGGCATGTTTTCATTTCTCTCAAGTAAATTCCCTAGAGTCCAAAGGGAATTTTAGCAGGTGCGAAATGGCTTTCTTTCCTTTCCCTGATGATGGAGCGTGTTCAGCTCCTTTCCGTGTGCTGTCCGCCATTCCTAAGTCTACTTTGGAGAAATGTCCACTCAGTTCTTCTGCCCATTTTTAATTGGGTTGTTTGTTGCTGTCACTGAGTTGTAAGTGTTCTTCTTCGGTCCTACAGCCAGTCCTTTATCAGAGGAATGAGTGGTAAATATTTTCTCAGTCGGAGACTCAATCTTTCAACTTTCTGAATGACATGTTTTTTGAAGTACCACGTTTCCCCAAAAATAAGACCTAGCTCTAATGCATCTTTTGGAGCAAAAATTAATATAAGACCTGGTATTATATTATATTATACTATATTTATATTATATTATAATATATTATATTGTATTGTATTGTATTGTATTATGTTATATTATACCCAGTTTTATACTATAGTAAAATAAGACCGGGTCTTATATTAATTTTTGCTCCAAAAGACGCATTAGAGCTGATGGTCTGGCTAGGTCTTATTTTTGGGCAAACATGGTACAAATTTCTTAATGTTTAAGAACTTAAATTTTAAAATTTACATTGAAGGACAGCTGCCAGCTGTTACTAATCTCTGTGGTGTCTCACGTCCTGTTTGCTTTCTTAGCTCTTTCCTTACCCAAGTAAGCAATTTCCTCTATTAAATTCCTTCTGGTTGGGAAACACAGGCGGTTTCTGTTTTCCTGGTCGGACCCTGACTGATACACCTCCTAAGGCCTAATATTGTATTTGCTCCTGGTAATAGCTCTTTCTCCAGGAGGTTTTCTGTCAGGAAAGATTCCTCATCCCCATCGTCCATCCACCTAAGCCCCCTTTACCAAAAAAGTTGCATTCATTATTTTGCTCTCAGATCAAAAGTCATTTCCCTCATATGTCTCCCCTGATCCCCCGTCTAAGTCAGATTTCTTATTCTTCTGCAAGAGAAGAACGCTTTCTTCTCATCATTATTTTCCCCACACTCAGCACGATGCCTGGCACTCCACAGGAGCTCAGTATATAGGTTCAAACATACAAATATGGCCGTAGTTCAGGGGGCCTGTGAACCTGACATTTCACATCTTAGCACATCAGAGTGGGGAGAGGGCTGCTGAGACGAGCAGAGCTGAACAGCTCGATTTCAGGAAGGAAAGGGAGCGGGCGCAGGGCCAGAAGCCGCTCTGACGTTAATTAACTAATAGCCTCTGGGAAGCTTGGATGACGGAAACTTTGAAGAACCTGGCACTCCGAAAATGAGGGGAAGGGAGAAGAGACTGGAGCCTGTCTGTGAGCCTGTTACAGAGTGAGAACAGAACGAGAGAGGGACACCGGTGTCCCGATGGCAGGAACCACGGGAAGGGGAAAAGGCAGGTCTGACACGCACTTTTCAGGGCCCCCCACCTATTTGGAATATGCGTCTCTTGTGGCCTTCCCCCGACCTTCAGTTAATTCTACTGTACGCAATGCTTTGGTCCAGAGAGCCAGGGAGTTGTGTCTCTGCTTGAGTGACACAGGGAGGAGGAAAAGTAGCGTCGAGCAGAATAATGAGGGCGATGGCTTCCACGCAGAGTCCTGAAAGCGTCCTAGGTCCGGAGCTAAGCTCTTTACGTGTCTCAACTCAGCTCATTCTCATGACAGCCCCGAGAGGGAGCGTCAGGAACCGAGACACGAAGTCCCACAGCCTGCGTTCCAGTGACTCTCAGAAGCAGGGCCCAGGGGCCAGGTTAGGGGACAGGAGACCCAGGCGCCAGGCGGTACCGAGTTTTCTAGACAGAAGATGAACTATCACGTGTAAAGTTCATTGGGATAGCATTTGTGAACGGGAAATTTAAGGAGCATCCTATGTCATTGTCCAGAAAAAAATCGTTGAACTCCCCAAATTAATATTAACCTATTGTCTACCAAGTATTTGCTCACAGTGTACCAGCTTTCCATTAAGTATTAGGTGGGCAGGAAACAGGAACTTACAACAGTGGGTTAAGGCGAATGGGGAGAGGGAGGCAAAATCTAGGGAAGGAGGGAAAGAGGGAAGGAGGGAGGGAGAAGGGAGAAGGAAGGAAGGAAGGAAGGAAGGAAGGAAGGAAGGAAGGAAGGAAGGAAGGAAGGAAATCTGCGGAGGACCCACAACCACAGAACGGCTTTGGCTTTCTCAGGAGGAGCCAGAGCCCTGGTGCTGGGGGCCCCTGGGGCCCCACAGAGTCCCCTTCTGTTGAGACTCTGGGGCCCGCTGCCTGACGGGTGTTTTGGGGGTTTTTTTAATCTAGAGCTGAGGGGAAGAAGAAAATAATCTTTTAGAAAAGCCATCGCCTTGTTCTCCCTGCCAGAGGAGCATATTGGGAACAGTAACTAATATTTTAAAATTCAAAGCCAATTCTGGGAGAATTAATCTGCTCAGTCTCAAAGATATGAAAATTAAATTGTTAGCATTGGATTTGCTGTAACACTGACATGCGCAGGATCGATAACCGTTCTCCCAGGTCCATCTATTAAACTGGTTGGTGACGAATCTGGTAAATTACGCATTCTTGTGACACCCCCCGCCCCGCCCGCAGGATGCAATTTCATTCAAAGTACCTCAGTGAAAACCAGTAGACAAATTAACCAGAAGTTGATTAACATTCCCCCTTGATATCCGGGGCATGTGTTTGATGGTCTGGATTCCTGTGTCCCATCACATGGAAAGGACTATTTTAGTCGGAGACGTAGACAGCTCATTACTTTTAAGTCCCGCAGATACCACGACAGCCCACTACATTTCTACCTGAATTTTAATTGTACGCATCAGAATGACAGGTGCCGGAAAGGCATGCCTGGTGTCGAAAACATAAGACCGGTGTGTTAAGGAGCCAAAGGGAAGCTCAGGGCTGCCGCATCACTAGACCATTCGATACCAACGGAGGCTAATCCCTGCCCGCCGCAGACCCACCTGAGACAGCTGATACTAGCGAGGCTATCTGAAGCGCACGTTCACCCCCAGTCTAATGGGTTTTTTTATGTTCTTTTGCACGACGAAGCCAGAACAACAGATTGCAACGAACACAGACGGTGTTATGACCTAGTAAAAACAATCTTGCAAGCGAGATAATTTAGTGGTGCGCCCTCATTTGAACAGCACGTATGCGTGTTTTCAAAACCTGTATTTCAATGCATTGTCTATTATGTTATCCAGTATTCTCTCAATCCTATTTGAATTCAATAGCGGGGGGAAACTCAATAAATAAAGCAGAAAGTTTGCCTTCAGAAAGTAGCAGAAATCAATGATTTTCTCTTTTGCCTTGGCAACAAGAAAGCAAAGACTAAAATCAATTTACAGAAGTCAAAGGATTTTACTAGGCAATAAGAGAATTCGTATAATTTTTTTAAATGTTTTGTAGTCTACCTTGGGCTTAACTCTTAAGATGTCTCAAAACTATTTTAGTACCAGATGGAGTATGAACTCTAGTCAAGATACAGGAAATAAACTAGGATAATGAGTGAAATAAAAGTGTTGCAAGCTCATTCTGGTAGTTATATGTTGGTATCTAAGGCTTCAGTGATTAGAAGAAATGTTTGCCTTCTCAAATCTTCTCTGTTCTTTCTAAATTTTGTTTAATGACGTATTTATCTCTGTGTCTATCTAAAATAAGGAGAGGCTTTTAGTATTGAATATTAATTCTTCAAGGTCCATTTCAAGTTTTATGTCCTCCACAAAAATGCCCGGTCAAATTCTACCCACGGTGATTCTTCTGGCTTGGAACATTACGCAGTAGATTCTGTCTATATCTCAAATCATGTCCCTTCACTTTAGTCTGTATTTTATTCTCTATAAACTATTTGAGAGTAGAAATTATATCTTCTTTTTCCTTTTCCTTTTTATTGTATATATTTGAGGTGTATCGCACGACGATTTGATGTATAAATGGTGAAATGATCACCACAGCCAAGCTAATTAACGCATCCAACCCCTCACGTACTCGTAGTTCCTTTTTCTTTTCATGAGAATACGTAGGATCTAGCCTCTTAGCAAATTTCCAGGGTGCACAGCACAGAATTGTTAACTATAGGCAACACGCTGAACATTAGATCTCTAGAACGGGTTTACCCTGCCTGTATAACTGCCACTTTGTGCCTTTGACCAATATCTCCCATGTGGCCCTCCCCCCAGCCCCAACCACCACCATCCCACTCTCTGCCTCTATGAGTTTGACATGTTAGATGCCACGTATAAGTGAGATCATTAAGTATTTGTCTGGCTTATTTCACTTAGCATAATGTTCTCCAGGTCCACCCAAGTTAGCCCAAATGGTTAGGGTTTCCTTCTTTTTAAGGCTGAATAACATTCCACTGTATGTGAATGTCACATTTTCTCTACCCATTCATCCGTCGGTGGACATTTAGTTTAATTCCATACCTTGGCTACTGTGAATAATGCTGCAGTGAACATGGCGGGACAGACATCTCTTTGAGATTCTGATTCATTTCCTTTGGACAAATACCCAGAGTGGGATTGCTGGGTCATAAGGTAGTTCTATTTTTAAGTTTTTGAGGAACCTCCACAATGTTTTCCATGATGACTACACCAATTTATGTTCCCACTAACAGTGTACCAGGGTTTGCTTCTCTTCACATCCTTGCCAACACTTGTTATCTTGTTATTGTTTGAATAATAGCTAAGCTAACAGGAGTGAGGCGATATGTCATTGTGGTTTGATCTGCATTTTCCCGATGATGTATACCTTATGTTTCTGCTCTGGCATCTTCTAAAGGACCTAACAAGACTGGATATGGTAGTAATAGGTGCTTGATGTACAGTACTGATGGTAGTGGGAGGTTTCCTTTAGTCAGCAAACGTCTACTTGGCTTGACCAATGTCAGAGTTAATTGTCCTAGACTCTCAAAACCTCACCGCATGGTCTTCTGGGCACATACTGGGTTGAGCAGGTGTGGCTAGGCAGACCTAGAAGTCAAGAGTCAGATTGCGCATGTGAACTGGCTACGGAAATAGTTACATGTGTGCTCCTCAGAAGCCAAGTTTGGAAGGGGGAGTTTGGCAGAACAAGCAGATGGAGCCCCCGCAGCCAGGAAGGAGAACAGAGAAGCAGCCTCATCACCACGGCAGAGCAAATGGTGCCTGGGGGTCACAGAGGGGAAGCCCCACTGGGAACATAGCTTTGGACCCTGAGCCGCCGACAGGGGCCACATCCTGGCTCAGGACCATGGACAGAGTTTGTGTAGTCACACCAGCTGCTCCAGTTGGGAATAAAGAAAGAAGCGTGAAGGGCTGGCCCTACTCACTGTTCCACTGAGGGCCACCCACTCGCTGCCTCAGTGACATTTGCGTTAGAGATAAGTTTATCTGATGAATATGATGAAAAACCAAGTGTTTTCTTGAAATAAAACCCTATCATGTGAAAGAGACACCAGTGTGGGCACCCTGGTTCCACTCCTGGCACTGTCATGGTGCCCAGGGGAGTCGATAAGACATTAGGAGACTCACTATTTTACTTCCCTTGGCCTCAGTTTCCCCATCTGCAAAAATAAAAAACACTGTCCCTGAGTTACTTTTCTGTTGTTGCCTAATGAATTAACACACTTAGCAGCTTAAAACAAGACTGCCTAAAACAGAGAAAGGAGAAAGTTCCCCACCATGAGTCTCCCGCTGGCTGACTCAAGCTGGAAGCCAGTTAGCAAAACCTAGGCAGTCTGGTTTTCAGAGGACAGAGTCCCACAGACAGCGAAGGACAGAGAAAGGACGGGAAGTAAGAACAAACAGGAAACGCCTGGAAGGTTCACGGGTAAGAGGAAGGAACTCTCTCTGGATGGTCCCTGTTTGGTTTTCCTTGTGGGAGACAGAGTGGGGGGACAGGGAGAGAAGGCTGGCCCTCGCTTTCCCCACTAGCTCACAGGGTGGCTCCCCTCCTGGGAACCGTGGCACGGTGAACCCCAGGAGATGACTAGTGGCGTGTCAAAGGACAAAGGGGATTTGGAGACCATACATGGACCCCTGCTGGGAAGTAGACTGGAGCTGAGGGAGCAGGACACCCCACAGAGACAAGGAGAGCCATGCTTAGGCGAACGTGAAAGCTGGAAGCTCTTCTCCCCACAAACCGGACTCAGGCACAAATCAGGAATCACCCTGACAACAGGAGGCCGGGACGTTCAAGACCGTGAATCCGGCTGGCTGGTCAGGAGGGCCTGGTGGCCACTAGGCAGTAACCCCAGGGACCGTCAACCATGTAAAGTTGGGTTTCTGGTAATTGCATCTAAAGCCAAGGAGTCACTCAGTAAAGAGCAGACTGGGGCAGAGGGAGATGTGAGGAATCTCAGGAAGAGCAGAGGCCACGATACAGGCTCATCCCAAACCTCTGGCTCCTGAGAGCAGGTCTGAGACTAATGTCTGGACACTGGGGTCACACTGGCCACAAGGAGAGAATCCGCATTAGCAGTAGGAGCCTGGAGCAGAAGACCCGGGCAGCACAGAGGTCCGATTCAATGTCCACTGAAGAGCCTGGTGTAGGGGCCCCAACCATCTGCTGCTCCAGACTGTGGTCAGGATGGAGTCCAGAGGCCACGTTTCCCACGGACCCACGGGGTGAGAGTTACTTACGGCTGACTGCCAGGTTAGAGGGTGCGAAGTGCAGGGACAGGAAACCAAACGGCTACGTGACCCTACGCAGGAGATGGTGCATCTCGGTGTCACTGCGGAAATGACGGTGGTGGAGAGCATGGCCAGCTTCCAAAGAGTCTTCTCCGAGCAGCTGGGTAGTAAGGCACACCTTGCTTTGTAGCACTAGGACTGTGGAACGAAATGTGTTCAGCGTGGCCAGCACTGTTTGCCAGGAAGCGGAGTTATCAGGTCCCAGTGTGTCTCTCAAACGCTTCTTCCCTTATTCCACTTTGGGCTTCTGAGGGTCCCTTGCGTTGGGTGCAGCTGACCTCTGCCCACCGGCTCCACCGGACACACCGTCTGCATGTGGATCTTCTCGTAAATGGAAATAGGGAGTGAGCACCAGGTATCTTCCTACACGTGACTCATTTCCACAGTAATTGAATGAAAAGCCCATAATATTTAACAATTAAACTTTCATGGGATGCAGTAAATATGCATTTCTGTTTTAAAAACCACATTCCCACCATTTAAATAGCATTTTTGCAGTAATAGCTTGAAGCACTTGAGGGAGGGTGCCTGAGAGATAATCTTCAAATTTTCTTCTATTAAAAATTCAATTATTTAACTGAAAAATTAATAAAAAGAAACCTTAGACTGTGTAATTGACTTTAATTCGGAGAGTGTTTCTAAATTCCACTGCACTGGGACCAAGTTATAGGTGGTTCATAGCATCAGATGATTACCTTTTGCACAGTTTAAGATTAGTACATTTCAACTTTTTATAACAATTTCCCAGGAAAGGCTCTGCTTCCAGAGCAAATGAAGCAATAAACTGCCACAGATAAACTTGCTTCAGAACTATTTGGCTTCTCAAACAGTGTATAGGTCCTCATTTGATTTACATAAAACCTCTATGAAGTAAGAACATGTTACTCCTTATACCACCAGATAGATGACTGATGCGAGAGAGAGAGAAAGAGAGAGAGAGAGAGAGGGAGAGAGAGAGGATAGGTAGATAGATGACAGATAGAAAGATACATGATAAATAGAGAGAGAGAGAGATGATAGGTAGATAGATGCTAGATAGATAATGATAGATATTAATACAGATATAGCGCTATACTGCATTTTGTTATCTAGTCACCTGTTGATTTAGTTCTAGTTTTAAGCTATTAGAAATAACATTGCTAATGACATTCCCATCCAAGGTTGTGTGTGGATATACATATATTCTTATTTCTCTTGGACATGCGGTTACTTGTGCAATTGCTAAGTATGTTTTTATGAGACATACGATTAGCAAAAATTTTGTCCCCATCTGAGGCCTGTCTTTTTGTTTTCTTAATGGTGTCTTCAAAAGAGTGGAAGTTTTTAATTTTGATGGAGTTCAATTAATCAAATCTTTCTCTTTGATTTATTCATTGGTTCTTTAGTCGTTGCATGTTATCTTTTTACATTCCTTTATTTTAAATTCTTTATTATCTTCGTTTTGATGCTCTGTGTTCTCAGTCTTTTAACTGGTGCACTGTTGTACATTCTGTATTCATCCACTATGCACACCTCTGCACCCTGCCGTTCCCCATCTTTAAAGGTGAGCAAGGGGTAACCAAGGTTCCCGGGGAAAAGGGGGCAGAAATTGTGGCTGAAGAGCAATGAGCGTGAGCCACAGTCCCAAGATGTGTACATGGGACAAAACACCAATTACAGGAAGGAAGCAGGTGGGACTGGGAGAGGTCCGGACCGGGCTGAGAAGAGGGGTCCTGGGGGGACAGACGGAAGTGCTTTGAATGACACTTGCACAAACCAAGTTCCCACCCTGACTTTATAGTGACAATGCTCATGGAAGAGATGACATGGGACTTCTCATCCCCATACCACAGAGGGGAAGACTGAGGCCCTCACAGGTGAAGAATGAGACTGAATGAGGAGCTAGTATGAGACTGAACCAAATGAGAAGTCAGCCCCCCAGACTCCTACGCCGACGTCCCCGCCACCAGGTCATACCATGTTCCACAGGCTTGGTCCCTCCTGACCCTCTCTGGAGTGGTAATCCCAAACTCATGCTGCCCCTAGAACCAGCTTCTTGTACAGTGTGAGAGACGGGAAGTTCCTGTCGCCACCTGTGCCTGTTTTCACAGAGCCAGGTGTCTACGTCCTGCCTGTCAACAGCCTTGTTAGCGGTGGCCCTCACTTCACAGAGCTTGGTGAGGAAATTGCCTGTGGACGTCACAGATGCTTCGAAGGGCAGGTGGCATCTGGAAGGTACACAGATTTGTTCCTCCCTTCATCCACTGGGGTGTCCCCAGGCCTAAATGAGGGGACCTCCGAGAATGAGCTCGGTAAATGATGTCTCTGCCTCTGACTCATGGGGTAACCCCAGGCACCCCTGGGAGAGATGGCCCCCTGCCTTTCCCCAGTCGATGCCCTTGAGCTCAGTAAACAGAAGGCAGAGCGGAAACGTGAGCAAGCTGCAGTCCCACGGCTAGAGCCGCCCCTCCCTGCCTGCCCACTTCTCAGGAGGGTCAGGGGCAGCACGCTACATTAAAACCCATCAGCCACAGGACTTATTTTTAGCAACTTGATGACTGCGTGGAGCTCCTGGAACACCACACAGAGGGCTGGGAAGGTGACAGGGACACCCAGGTCAAACGGATGCCAGGAATTCTACTTGGAAAGCTGGGAAGTGTGTGCACCCAGCCTAGCCATGCCACAGATGGGCAGCTCTCTGAACCTCAGTGCTTTAATGCCCATTTTTGTAATAACTGTGTTGCAGAGGCATGAAGAATATTGATAAACGATGTAACAGGCTTAGTATAGTGCTTGGCTCCTGGCAGGCACCCAGCACGTGATAACCACCATTGCAAGCTGTGAGATGTGTGTATACTCCGTGCTTTCCTATTGGTCTGCAGAAAGCTCCTGAACTGGAGGTCGGGTATGGGTTATTATGGTCCTACGTTACAAATCTGTTTATACCATTGTTGCGTGTCATTCAGCTTCTGTCCTCAAAACACACTGTCTGACTTTCGTAGCACACTGGTGACAACAGCACACACTCCCGTTTACTGAGGTTTGAGTCCTGTGGACCTTCAGCAGTCACCGTGGGTGGCAGTGTCTTACCTGAGGATAAGAAACTTACAAATTGTTGTAGAGTAAATGAGCTGCTACTAGAGTGCATTACCCTTTGTTCCTTAAAAGTATTTCTCGTGGGAGTGTGTGTGCGTGGGCGCTCTGAAACATTAGGTGAGAATGGGGACAGGGGACAGAAGACTGGAGGAGAGGAAGAGGAGGCTTCCTGTTATTCCTGGGCACCTTGGTCCTGTAATGAGGCACAGCAAGGCTGCACCTGAAGACAGCACCTGTGCCCTTCGGTCTCGGTTTAAGGCCATGAGCAGAATGGGCTGGTCACAGCCGATTAAGACTGGGCTGTCACAGTTGCCCACATCGTGTCTGGGGACCCGCAATGTGAGGGTTGCCTCTTTGATTTTGCAGTTGGTTTGAAATCCCTCAGCTAGGCAGGGGGGTTGCAGGAGCAGCGTGCAGCTACCACGGTCTGGGAAGTGAAGAGGGTACCGCTCTCTGGTGGTGCTGCGAAGCCCCGCCCCCATGTCTGGTGGTGCTGAGAAGCCCCGCCCATCTCTGGTGGTGCTGAGAAGCCCCGCCCCCATGTCTGGTGGTGCTAAGAAGCCCCGCCCCCATCTCTGGTGGTGCTGCGAAGCCCCGCCCCCATCTCTGGTGGTGCTGCGAAGCCCCGCCCCATCTCTGGTGGTGCTGCGAAGCCCCGCCCCATCTCTGGTGGTGCTGAGAAGCCCCGCCCATCTCTGGTGGTGCTGAGAAGCCCCGCCCCCATGTCTGGTGGTGCTAAGAAGCCCCACCCCCATCTCTGGTGGTGCTGCGAAGCCCCGCCTTCTGCTGGCGCTGACTGTGGTTGCAGTGCACAGAGCACAACCTCCCCTAACTTTCCGCCCCATCTTCACTATGGCAGTCCCTGAGCTTCCGTGGCAGAGAGCTAATGACGGCAAAAAATTCTATGACTTGGGGACTGAAGGGAGGGATGTAGATGGCTTATTATTCTCAAGCATTAGAGAAACGTCAAGACAATGTGTCCCCAGCGTTAACAGTTACTGTGCTAAGCATCATGGGGGACAAAAGGGGATAAAGAGTCTGCTCCCAAGGCACTTACAGGGCAGGAGGGCCGGTGACATGGGTCTCCCCGTGAGTCTTCAGAGGCGAGAACTGAGGGGCTGTGCTTGGTAAACCACACCTGGGAGCCCTCTGCCCCTGGAACTATTTAGATGGTGACATTGTTGGTCTCGTCCCACAACAGGTGAGGCGTTGGGGATCCTGGGAGGAGGTTAGAGCATGAGTGGACGTGAAGAATCTGGGGCCAGAGTGTGTTCATTGGCGCTTTCCAAACATGTCAGCAACTTTGGGACATTCCTCCCAGAAAGGAGGACCCAATTGGCCTCTCCTTGAATGCACTTCTTCTGCGTGACTCAGTTCTAATGAGTAGGCCGTGGCAAAGGAAACCCTGCATGAACACCAGGGCTGGGTCTTAAAAGTGATACAGCTTCTGTGTGGCTGTCGTCCTGGAGACGCCGGCCCTTGGCACCCAGCTGCCGCGGGACGGACTTGCACCAGCGGTAACTTTGGGTCATTCTGACTAAGCGCCAGCAGGATCTGTTGGGTGACTCCGGAACCACAGTATCCAGACATTCCAACTCTCTCAGGCCCTTGTTCTCCCTGAGCCCTCCTCCTGCCCTGCTTTCCTACACCGTCTCCTGACCAGGGCTGTGCCCTCAGACCTTACCCTTGGGTGATCCGTGCCCTGTCCCTGGCTCTATGGACCTCCAACGGGCACCACTGACTGACCAGCGCAAAGGCACCCCGAACCTGTAACTGGCTTTTCCAGGACAGTGATTTCTAAGCGAGGAGGACAGCCCTACCCTTATCAACGCTATTCTTCACGATGGCGCCGTGTTCCCATGAACTCCCAGTGTTATCCTTAATGACCGTGAACTTTCTCTGTGGCTGTTCTTGGCTCCCCGCCCACCACTGAGTAATCTCTGCAGCTGGAAGCATTTAGCCACCAGCCGCAGATGTGGGTGTGAGTCTGTCTTTCGAGGGGACCACAGGAAGTCCTGGGCCACAGTGGAGGGGCTTCAGCCAGCTGTGCTTTCTCTGTCCCGACACGATGCCCCTCTTTGGGGTTTCTGCCATATCCCCAGACAGCAGGCCACGCAGAGCACCACTTCTGCTAGTGCCGTTTCTGACTCGCCTTGGAACTGAGACGTTTCCTTTGCTCATTGGCCATCACCTGTCTCCTAAGGCCTGAGGTCTTACAAGGCTGTCTGTTCCCCAACACTTTTATCACGACTGGAGTCCTGTTCGTGAAATTCATATTCCAGGTCTCATATTATAGTAAAATAAGACCAGGTCTTATATAATAATATAATATAATGTAATACCAGGTCTTATATTAATCTTTGCTCCAAAAGACACATTAGAGCTGATTGTCCAGCTAGGTCTTATTTTCGGGGAAACACGGTAGCATAAACTTTCTCTGTGTCTTCACATCTCCTGAAGTATTTTCATGGCGGCATCCTCAAGCTGGGCTGCGTTTTCTCCATATTATCACATGGTTCCTTCCTCCACATCATTGAAGTGGACTCCACTTCATTCTAAATTTTAAAATGTTCATGTTCGGCCTTTATTGCACGTATCCCTGCCTCCATTCCCCTAGACTTCTCGTTAGAGTCCATACCACTCATCGTCCCGTGAACTTGTTTCTTTGCTTATTTTAGTATGGGTTTTCTTCATACACACACTCTGAGCTCCAAGGGACGTTGTGTTTGCTGCACTCATGCTTAGCACAGGGTCTGTCACATAGCAGAAGCTCAGGGAATCGTGACAGAATCAACTGTGTGTGTTTCAGGGAGACAGCGTGCCTCATTCATATCCTGAGCTCTCAGTTAGTCTAGAAGCATTTGTGGGTGTTTACTCTATCCTTCCGTCCAAGTTTGCTGCTTTGGGGGTTACTCAAGATAGAAAAAGCAGGATACCCATGCTCTCATTTTTATTCAAACTAGTACTGTAAATCCTAGACAGATCAATTATGCAAGAAAAGGAAATAAAAGGCATCCAAGTCAGAAAGGAAGAAATAAAATTATATCTGTTTGCAAATGGCATGATCTTATAAATAGAAAACCCCAAAGACTCCACCGAAAAGCTGCTAGAACTAATAAACAAATTCAGCAAAACTGCAGGCTAAAAAATCATCACACAAAAGTCAGTTGAGTTTCTATACACTAACAATGAACTATCTGAAAAAGAAATTAAGAAAACAATCCCATTAAGAAAAAAACAGCATAAAAAAAGAAAAAGTACATAGGAATAAATTCAACCCAGGCAGTGAAAGATCTGTACACTGAAAACTATAAGACTGATAAAAGACATCGAATAGGCCACAAATAAATGGAAAGACATCGGTGTTTGTGAATTGAAAGAATTAATATCGTGAAAATGTCCACACTCCCCAAAGTGATCTACAGATTCAACACAATCCCCAATCAAAATTCCAATGGCATTTCTTTGCAAAAGGAGGAAAAATAATTTTAAAGTTTGTATGGAAACACAAAAGACCCCAAATAGCTAAAACAATCTTGAGCAAATCTCCAACAAGGCTATAGTAATCGAAGCAGTATGGCACTGACATAAAAACAGACACATAAACCAATGGAACAGACCCAAGCGCCCCCAAATAAACCCATGTATAAGTCAGCTAACCTTTAACAAGGGCACCAAGAACACATAACGAGAAAAAGTGAGTCACTCAATAAATGGTGCCGGGAAAAGTGGATATCCACATGCAAAAGCATGAAATTGGACCATCAGCTTACACCATGCACGAAAATTAACTCAAAGTGTATTAAAGACCATATACCTGATAAGGGTTAATATCCAAACTATATAAGGAACTCATACAACTCAATAGCAACAAAATAAACAGCCTGATTAAGAAATGAACAAAGGACCTGAATAGACATGCCTCCAAAGAAGACATAGGAAAGGCCAGCAGAAATATGAGAAGGTGTTCAGCATCTCTCATCATGAGGGAAATGCACATCAGAGCCATACCATCTCCTCAAGCCTGTTAGCACGGCCATTGCTCTAAAAATCAAAAGACAACAAGTGTGGGTCAGGATGTGCAGAAAAGGGAACCCTGGTGCCTTGTTGCCAGGAACGTCAGTCAATGCAGCAGTCCTGTTTTTAAAAGTATGCAGGTTTCTCAAAGAATTCCAACTAGAACGACCATGTGCTCCAGCAATCACATGTCTGGGTATTTTGCCAAAGGAATTGAAATCAGGGTCTCAGAGAGGTGCCGGCCCTCCTATATTCTTTGCAGCCTATTCACGAGGTCTGACCAAGATACGGATAAAACCTGCATGTCCATCAACAGGTGAGCGGATAAAGAAGCTGTAGCATGCGTACTGGGTGTGCTGAACTGTGGCCGGAACGGAGAGACGCGTGAGGAGGGCTTGGGGAAAGTAGGGGGTGCAAACGCGTGTACATTGGCAGGAAGTAGCAAAAGCAGTGCGAGCCATCTAAGCCTCTCCTCGGAAGTCACTCAGAATAATTTTTGCCAACGTGAAATCTTCAATTACAAGCTATAAATCATTTTGCCTGTTATGAGTCCTAATGATTTTTCAGTCCAGCGTGACGTGTCCCCAGCATCTCCATCAAATGTCAAGACGTGAAATGTCAACTTCTGGGTTACTTGGCACAGCAGAGAGCAATGAAAGGGCCTCCTTCGCAAAGCCTCCCAGCCTGAAAGGCACTTTGGGGTGGGAGTCAGGCTGCGAGTCTAATCCCAGCTCTGGCCCCAGGTCACTAACCCCCGGCAGTTGGGCCATTACTATAAACAATCAAGCTGGAAAAGATGATCAAAATGGTTCCCTCCAGTTTTGATATCGTGGACAACTGAAATTCCAACAAGGTTTAGTAGCTCCTGAAGGTTGTCACACTGTGTTGCCCCAAGAAAACTCAACAAACCAAACTGACTGGACACATCAGGAACCGTGTAACAGCAACTCAGAGGCCCCTGGAAACACTGGTGGGAGTCCCACACCCTGTACGTGACGGGGGCGGGACAACCCAGCTTTGGCCTTGTGATATGCTTTGTCCTGGCAGATACGCTGAATGAAAGCAGCCGGGTGACAGAGCTTCTCCTGAGAGAGGAGGACCTCCCCAGTTGCCCCAAAAGCACTCAGGTCAGCCGCGTACACATCTGGCCACACATCCTGTCCTTTGTAAAATCCACCGGACTTAGTCAAAATGCTTGGAGTGTTAAACCGAGCACTGATATGACCTGCCAGCCAAAGGAACTTGGACAAGTCACCTAACCTCTCTGACCCTATTTCTCCATCTGCAGACTAGATAGAGTTGTATCTACGTTGCAGGACTGCTGTGTATATGAAATGACGTTCTGCATGTTAAAACCTCTAACAAAGCCTGGTTCCCTGTCGGTCCTCACGGAGTCTGACGGACAGATATAGGTAGATGGATGGACAGTGTTCTTGCTAAAACCAAGCCTAACTACTCCTAACAAGATACGGGACGTTGTAGGATATGGCAGGAAGTCATGGCTCAGACCAAAACCTTGCTCACGTCTGTTTGCTTATCTCCTTCGCTATACTTCCGAACCTGCCGCCTAAAGGTGTATTTTTTCTCATTATTTGTCCTAAAACTGACTGTTTCCAGCTATCCAGGAGGCCCCACTGTCCTGTTATTTCTAAATTTTAAAATGTTCGTATTTGGCCTCTCCATTTAGCTCCTGATTGCACAGGCTGTGATCCCCCGTACTTGTCGGCCTTCTTTCTCGAGCTTGAAGACCTCTGTTCTTTTGCGTTTATCCTCCTCCAACAGCCTCCTTCTCCCCTTGCTCATTTCAATTTCTCTTCCTTGCCTCATCTCAGCACCATTGTGTCATCTCAAAAGCCCTGACTGTCAACCCAAACAACAGAGAGGATAGGGATGGGAGGAAAAAGGGGAGATTAGGTAAGTCAGGAGATTGATGTCCTGGAAACTGGAATGTTAATTGTCATTTGGAGGCTGGAGACGTGGATGTCTCCCCCCGGGCCCCGACAGTCTAACAGAATGTTAGACCTGTCCCGTACGCCCCACACTTGCTCGGTCCTGAGACCCAGCTGAACCAACTGTTAAATGGACAGATTCACAGGTTCTGCATGAGCCTGTGCTGTCCGGTGAAGTGGCCGCTGGACCCTGAGCCCTTGAAATGGGCCCCTCCCAGTTGACTTGTGTTGTAATTTAAATTACAGGCTAGATTTTGAAGACTTAGTACAAAGAAAGAATAACTTGTTGCTAGTTTTATATTGATGACATGTTGAAATGATATGTTTGAATATGCAGCTATTAGATACTATCTAATATAAAAGATATCAGAATTAAGCTCACTTATTTATACTTTTTTTAATGTGGCTGCTAGGAAATTTGAAATTACGTGCGTGGCTCATAATTGGACAACGTTGGTCCAGACAGACTGCGTCCGTCTCTGGGGGGAGCGTGTGCGTATCGAGCATTCCCGGTGACCCTTACGATGAGGAAAATTGGGGGGGCACTAATGGCACAGTGGACTCGTTCACCAGATGAGGAAGTTCTGACTTAGAAAGTTCTATCAGCTTCGCCGAAGTCATACCTGAACTGGTATATTAAGGCCCAGGGGTCAAACTACAATCTCATCAGGATGGAAGGTACGTAAGTGCAGAAATCCAGGCTTGGTCACTGAAACGTGCCCAGTGCTGAGAACAGTATGTGGCATAGAACTGTCGTATATTAAATGAGGGAAAGAGCGAGGGAGGGAGGAAGGCGGGGAAGAAGGAAAGGAGGGAGGGAGGGAGGAAAGAAACGGAGGGAGGGAGGAGGGAAAGGAAGGAAGGAAGGAAGGAAGGAAGGAAGGAAGGAAGGAAGGAAGGAAGGAAGGAAGGAAGGAGGGAGGAAGGCAGGACAGAAGGAGTGGGCCAGCCTCGTGCTACATGCTCATGAAGCCAAATCACGTGGATCCCCCAACAGGCTGCTCTGCTTTGCCTGCTTCCTGAAGCTGTAGATAATCAGAATTGTTATCTACCAGGGGAAGAGGAACACGTTATAGGTCATCCAGAAACTGTCCGCTGCTCAAAAAAACACAGCGCAAACCACATGGTCACCTGCCAGGTAGCAGCTTCTTTGCTTGCAGATCTGGCATTCCAGCCATCCATTCAATAAGCACCCTAAGAATCACCTGTGCCACTAGGAAACCTCATCCCCACAGGTTTACTTTTGGTTTTGTTTTCCCCCCAAATTCCATCTGTTGGAAACACTGCCTCCCCTACCGAAAATAAAGAGGAGAATGGGGTTTTTTCCCTAAACCACCTAAGCTATTGCACCTAACCTACTCCCTCTGGTGCTAATGTTTCTAGTCCTAATCACTGCCAGGTGCAGAATAAAAAATACATGTGCAAGACACTGCTTTGCAGAAAACCTATCATCATCCTCTGGCTCCACATATGACTGTGACAGAGCAGTTTCTTTTCAGAAATCAGGAATGACAAGAAAACAACCGCATTTGGATTCCCCAGCAATAACAGAAAACACAACCTAATTACATTCTGTGTCCTAGAAATGCCTCCGTGCGCACTTCCCAGTGGGAAGCACGATTTCATAGCATCATTACCACGTGTTGGGCAGATCTTCCGTGGGGGCCAACGTGCAGCGAGACGGGAGGGTGACTCAGACCCTTCTGCCCACTGTCACATTGGGCCCCACCTGGCTCTCCACAGGCTGAAATAATCCCTTGTCACACTGGTGCAGAGAAATCTAATTGCATCCTTGGTCCCCAGCCCCTATGAGATTGCTCACCCACCGGCTCCGCCTTCATTACATAACACTTGGAGGGAGGCACACAGCAGCGACAAAGCCTGCGTTCAGCTCTGAGTACAGTGGAAGCTGGGCGGAGGGCAGTCACCTGCCTCGAGTCTGGGCACCCTGTGCGTGTCGCACCACCTGGGAAACTTGTGACGACACATGTTCCCAAACTCTCAGATCACACTGAGTGAGAGTCCCAAGTATCTGAGTATTTTAATAAGCCCCCAAGTAATGCTGACGGCACATTAATGTTTGAAAACTATTAGTGTAGATTCATGTCACAATTCATGAATTGTGTTCAAGTGAAGCTTAACTGTCTGGGTGAATAAATAAAAGGGTCACATTCCTTTCCCATCCTGCTGCCCGCTGCCCAGGCTCTTCCCCGCTCTGAAAACCCTCCCCAAAGGGGCTCGTCTTCAGCCTCACCTTCTTTTATGGCCGGAGGCAGAAAGTCACCTAACATTGCCATGACCGGTTTGAGTCCATTTCCCAAGCAATTCCTACAGAAGCCGTGTAGCTGCTCTCTTTAAAATGCATTGAGGCTTTTTTTGTTATTCCCACCCTTTGGTGCCTCAGCCAAATCTGACAAGAATCTCATGTTAAGATCTCATTTCTCATATATAATTATAATTCAAGGTGATATTTATTCTAATGGAAACCTGTATCTGCTGCAATAGAATTATAAGATAATCTAGGATCAAACAAAGGCAGGAGTGTCTAACCTTGTCTGGGACAATTAAGGGACTCTCTGCAAAGGAAGTGACATCTGAGCTAAGCTGGAAGGTTGAAAAGGAGACACACAGATCCTGAGTGGAGACAGGGTATTATTTCGGGTCTGATGTAGCCAAGCCCTTCTCTTTCTAGGACAGCTCATGTCCTTTAGAAGAATTCAAAAACGGTTTCTAGAGCCTGACACCCATGGCGGTCAAATCATTTGTCCCTACAAGGAAAGGCAGAGCGGGACTAACAAGGACTGGATTTGAATCGATGCATCCGAGAAGAGCTACACCCCCAGCATGCAAATCCACTTCACTGACACATGAGGTGGTAGGACTTTAAGAAAACAAAACTAATAGGTCCCTTAGAGAAAGGGAGAAAGCCCAGGAACCCCCATGTCACCTAAGGCCAGCGTCCCACAAAGCTTTCTGAAGGTACCAAAGGGGAGAAACTACGAGATGGACCCAGCGAGAGCACACACTGCATGAGAAACGTCCCGCAGTCAGCAATACCAGCCCGGTCCGGGGCCCTGGGAAGGTAAGGTGACAGTCTCATCAACCCAGGCATTGCCTGCGACACAAATACGGGCGCAGCCTCTGTGAGCCAGAAGGTAAAGCCGGTTCTGCTGTGAGACACTGAGCACTCGTGGTTCCCGTGAGTCCCTCCAAGGGTCACCGTGGAGCTCGGACACTCAAGAGCACTTCGGAGCTAGGGCGATCTTAGAGGCAGGCTCACATTGCTAATTCTACAGATGGAGAAATGCAGGCTCAGAGGTGTTCTGTCATCTTGCCCCAAATCCCATCATGCATCACCAGTTACACAGGGTGGTGCTCTTCATGTCATACTAGGTGTCGGGGAAAATGCCGAGCTCCCGGTGAGCGGGATGTGAGTTGTGCGTTTTGTCTGCCTACCATCCTTCTGGAAGCCTCAGTAAACAGAAAGCAAACACACGACATTCCCAAAGGAACCTGCAAGGATAGGGAACCACTGAGGAGACGATGCCAGACGAGATGGCAACAACATTCTAGAAGAGGCATAGCAAATGCATAGGCGGTAAATAATGCATGAGAGTAGAAAAGGCTGAAACCTTATCCTGCAGAGAAAGAAAGCAGTAGAAAGCACTGCAGTTTACACCACTGAACCGGGAAAAAGCCTCAGGAGTCGAACACTCCAGGTACCACGAGGGGTGGGTACGAACAGGAGATAGGGACAGTTCATGTCTCCTGACACCTCATGTGTCAGGAGACAGGGACGAACAGGAGAAGGACCATTTAGCACCCAGGTCCCCCTGCCCCATCACCCACCCACCCTCCAAAACCAAGGAGATACACAAACACATACTGTTCCTACTCACAGCCCCACAGGGAGAGCTGGGACGAGGGCTTGTGTGCAAATAGGTTATTTCAGAATGTGACCCCAGCAGAAGTGACAAGAGAGGAGGGAGAACTGCTAGCAGGATGCACTGTGGGTGACTAGTCACTCCATGCCACCAGGATTTCTGGGAAGTCTTGTGAAGTGTCCTCAGAACCTTCTGCCCTGGGGCCGGGACGGGAAAACGCTTTCCCCGAAGCTCCATCTTCCCCCATGAGTGTCCTCAGCGTCCCTGTCCTTCCAGGCTGCACACCTGTGAGCATCTGCCCCCTGCGTGTCCACCCCAAGGCACCGAGACGCTTGGGAGCAGAGTCGAGAGTTGCTGGCCAGGCGCCATCACAGTGTACGTGCGTGAGACTGGTCACACCTGCGTGGCTTTTGTCACCACCACAGTGCCTGGAATGAGAGATAGGTGGAGTGGCACACAGTAGGTCTTCGGACAATTACGGAGCTGGAGCCTCGGGGCTCAGAGGGTTAAGATGGAGAAGGGGGATCGAACAGGGAGCTAAAAACAAGAGTTTTCGTTTAAAACCCAGACTCTGCAAAGAGACTTCGCCCGCCCACCTCCCCTGCGTGGGTCTCAGGAAGCCAGTGGCCAGACAGGAAACTGGAGGATCTCCCCAAGAGAAACCATCTGGCCAAGATAAAGACCTGAAATGCTGATATTGGCGGGGCCATGGTCCCTGCAGCAAAATGTGCAGGTCCCAGCCCAATAACCCTACGTGGAACCCCACCATTCCACCAGCCTCAGCCATGCCCACGAAGCTGCCAGTCTCCTTTGCCCGTCCCTCTCCAATAAGAACGGACGGCCAAGACCACCAAAGCTGGAGGCAAGCCTGTGACATGACAGACAGACTTTGTCTTTCCATTTTTCTCTTAGATGCTTGGACTCCCTTCCCCTCAGATGCATTTTCATGCTTTTTTGGCTTCGGCTGTTAACAGTGGCCTCAGAGGGACAGAAGGATCTTGGCATTTGAGAGGCGGCGTTAAGATGGAGAGTGCACGCCCAGGCCAGAATGCAAACCCAATTCCCTTAACGATAGCTGTGTGGCATCGGGAAGGCCACTGCACCTCTCTGCTCCTCAGTTTCCTCACCTGTCACATGTGACAGAATGATGAGCCCCACAAGCTTCAGGAGCCACTGCTTTCTGGAGAGAGCGCTGGCATTGCACAGGGCACCATTCACGCCGAGTGGATGTGATAGCACCCCCTGGCTGTACGGGAGGCACAGCACAGGAGGAGGCCCCACTGGGCAAAGCTGCCAGGGACGACTGTCCGGCATCCCCTGCCTGCCACCGCCGTCCTCTGGGCTCCATGCCACCAACAGAGTGACGGCACTGGACACACAGAGCATGGCTTACTTCTGGAGGGAGCTGGTCCTCTCAGCTCCCGGTACGCGTAGCCTCACCACCGCAATTTGCGAAATACTCCTACCCTTCCTCATAAATCTATATCAGTCCCTGATCTCACAGGTCATCCCGTATCGACCAGAAACCCAGCCCATTCAGCGCCGTACAGCCCTGAGGCCTCGTGCCTCTGAGCCCACGCCCTTCCACTGGGCCTTCTAGAACTCAGCGTCATCGGCAAAGTCTTCTGCGCTTGCACCTCGTCTCCGAACATTCCCTCGAGCCTTCTCCTCCAGCTGAAACCCGGCTGGCTGTGGGGACTCTGCCTTCTCCTCAGCCTGGTCTTTCAAACCCCTGGAACCAGTGGGGGCTGAGACGTGGAGAGGTGTTACCAGCATCTTATTGTGGCTTCCAGACCATCAGCCCCGCTTTCTCATGAAATAAACGCCGTTCTCTGAAGCTCGTGCATCAGACAGCATTAGCAGCTGTCTGTCACTGTTACAATCACCGACGCACCGCAAGGTCAAGCCCGTCTTTGCTTGAAGACTGTTGTTTGGATGGCATCTGTCTGCTTGCATCTGAGAAAACTCCCTCCCCTCCTCTGCGCCCTGAATTCCGTCTCCTCTGGTCTATGCAGCGACGTCACTGGCGATTTCCCAGCCTCTCACACCGTAAGGTGCCCTGTGTGGGGGTTATTCCCATAAATATACCAAGATGCTCCCATCTTTCAGCACAACAATCAAAGAACCTCCCCTGAACTCAAATGCCTCTCCGGCTTCTCCACTTGTCCACTTTCCTTTATATCACGAGTCATCAAAACAGATTCTCCCATCCCTGAATCCACATCCTTTCCCATTGCTGCCTTTTGAACAAGTGCACTGTTGTCACCACACTAAACCCGAACCTCCCCTTGTCAAGGTCAGTTCCGTGTCATCAGCTCTAATGGTCATTCACGAGGACCAACTTACTCAGCTCAGCACCGGCGCCGTCAACGCCTGTCGTTCTCATTAAACATCACCTTCACTTGGCTCCCAGGAAGCCACACTCCCAGTTCTGTCACACTGGCCACTCCTCCTGTCCCGCCTTCCTCATTTCCCTGACCCATAACTCAGCATTTCACCAGGGCTCAGTTCTCAAACCTCTCTGCTCGTTACCTGCACTCACCTGCTAGGTCGTCTCATCCATTCTCCCAGCTTTAACTTCCATCTGTGTGCAGAGCTGAACATATATGTCCTCTCCCTGAGTTCTCCATAAACGTCTTCTCCTGGATGTCTGGTGACATCTCAAACACAACACACTCAAAGGCAACTCTTGATTTTCCCTCCAAAATCTGCCACTCCCGTATGTTCCACAAACCCATTAATGGGAAGTCCATTCTCTCATTGAATCAAGCCCAAAAGACTCAATTTCTCTTTTTCTCCAACCGTAACTCTCCCATGGCACATTATTCTAGACAGATAGGTAGATGGATGGATGGATGGATGGATGGATAGATAGATGATAGTTGATGGATAGTCAGATAGATATATAGATGCATGGTTATAGATAGATAGATGATAGATAGATTAGATAGATAGATAGATAGATAGATAGATAGATAGATAGATAGATAGATAGATAGATATAGATAGGAGACCTAAAACTCTCCTCAGGAAAAATGGAGAACTTTTCCTGCCTCTCACTAATTAGGGATCTCTGCAACCCTTTCCTCTCTTGTTATAATTTCTCTCCATACAAACTTCCCAGTGGTTTGTGTACATCTATGTCTCTGAAAACCTGATGAGGGGATCCCAACACAGCCCTGGAGCTACTGTACAGCCAGCAATCCTACTTCTGGGTATTCAACCAAAGGACTTGAGATCAGAGTCTCAAAGAGATGCCTGCACCACCATGTTCCCTGCACGTCACTCACAAGAGCTAAGACACAGGAACAAGCACCCGTGGGGGAATGGATAAAGAACATGTGATGTCTACATCCAATGGAATATTATCCAGCCTTCGAAAGAAGGACATCCTGCCAATTGTGACAATATAAATGGACCTGGAGGGCATTTTGCTAATTGAAACAGACCAGACACAGAACGACAAATACTGAATGATCTCACTTATACAAGGAATCTAAAATCATCACTCATAGAAGCAGAGAGTAGAATGGTGGTGGCCAGGGGCTGGGGACTGGGGACATGGGGAGATGCTGGTCCAAGGGGACAATGTTTCAGTTCTTCAAGATAAACATGTTCTGGAGACCTACTGTGCAGCACAGAGTCTGTAGGTAACAATACTGTGTTGTACACTCAAAAATGCTAGGAAGACCTTACGTTAAGCATTCTTACCATACTACTATTACTACTACTGCTATTACTACCACTAGCACCACGATTACTACTACCACAGTTCTGCTGCCACTAGTACTACTAGTACTACTGCCACTAGTACTACTATTACTACCACAGTACTACTGCTATTACTACCACTAGCACCACGATTACTACTACCACAGTTCTGCTGCCACTAGTACTACTAGTACTACCACAGTAGTACTGCTATTACTACCGCTAGTACCACAATTACTACTACCATAGTACTGCTGCCACTAGTACTACTATTACTACCACCACAGTACTACTGCTACTACTACAACTACTACTGCTAACAATAATAATAAGAATGAGAAGAGGAGGACACTTTGGGAGGTGATGGATATGTTTATGGCCTTAATGGTGTGATGGTTTCGCAGGTGTATACTTAGTCCCAAACTCATCAAATTATATACATGAAATATATGCAGCTTTTTACATGTCAGTCATACCTAAGTAAAGTAGTTTTTGAAAAAGAAGAAGAATCAAAGTCCCTGAATAAAAGACCTGAATCACACAGCAGGGGGCACGCAGGTCGCTCTCTCTCCCCGTCTGCACCCACTGCTGACATCAGCAGCCTCTGAGGGGTTGTACAGGGACCATGACCATAGAGCCTCTCTGGCTGGGGTTCCTTCCAGGCCATTCTGAGGCTCCTGTGTGTTCAGAGGAGCCATGGGACAAGCCAGCACAGGAGTCCACTTGTCTGGGTCTCTGTACTTTGGGACCAATTTAGGATTAAAATATCTCCAAGGTATCTCTCTGGGCCTGGCCTACACTTATCTTCAGAAGCAGCCCCCAAGCGCACAGACAGCCTGTGTGCTACAGATAACGGTTGGCTGGGACCTGGCCCTCATGGGAAGCATAGTCGAGAGGGACACATTCCCTTTCGTTTAAAACACTCACATTTTATTCTCTCTGCCCTCTCCGCCCAAACCTACTTTGGCTGACGACCTTCTGGCTACACAGTGAGTCCGTTACCGACACCAAAAATCACATCTCTGCTCACTCGCAAGCAGAACTCTGCTGCAACTAGGAACAAAATCGCTGATTAAATTCATTCATTCTGGGGCAAAATGATTGGGAGTCGCCTTTAAACTCCTACATTTTTTAAAAAATACAATAATGTTCTTTATGTTAAAATGAGAATAAGTCCGATAGAGACAAATATCATATGATTTCACTTATATGTGGAATCTAAAGAACAAAATAAACAAAACAAAAACAGAAACAGGCGCATAGACAGAGAACAAGCTGATGATTGCCAAAGGGGAGGGAGTGGGGGTTGGTGAAGTAAAAAATAATAACAATAAATGAAAGAAAAAAATTAATAAAACAAGAACCTGTATGTTACTCTAACAAAGTCTGCATACATACGGAATGTATACATTGAGAATGGTACTAAAGCAAGTAATAGGCTTTTCAGTCTCATCAATCTATTTTCCTTCAAAGAATTCCGTTCCTTCACATTGTGGTCACTTGCAACAGACAGACAGTGCGATTGGAAGCTTGAGCGCGGACAAGGAGTTTCAGGGCTTTATGTTCTCCCTGAGTTTCTTTCTTCCACATCGGAGCTCACCACACTCTCTGTAAATTGTGTCTGCTAAGTGTACGAGGTATCGACAGACAGACGTTTCTAACTGAGAAATAGTCCCTTCTCCTTTCAGATTCAGGAACCACTGCGGGGAGAAATAATTAATTGCCTTTGGGGCTTTTTTGATGCCGTCATTTCCATATTCTGCATTCTGGGAAGCCGTGGACATCTATCAGTAACTCCGGGAGAGGTTTACTTGAGAAAAACTTCATAACGCTGAAGAAAATTCCCTAAGAGCTTTACTGAAGATCAAAACTGCCTTTGAAAAAACAAACAGGGCCCCGAGTTTTTGTTCTCTAAGAAGTTTTGGGATATAGGAATGAACGCATCACCATCACTCATTCTCAGGGCTCCCACATAGTTTGTTCTTTGGTCTAACATGCGTATCTTTCAAAATATCAGCACCAGATGACCACATTTCAGGTTTTGTGCATCTGGAAGGAAGGTACATTCCTTGAGCTTCAATTCACACCAGGTCAGGGGACCCATCTGTCCCTCCTCCAGGCTTTGTCATCTCTACAAACAGACGCTCAGACCGAAGCCTGGACATCACCTTTGCCGTCTCACCAGCCGTCACGCAGCTGCGCACCCGTCATCACCAGGTCTCGTCATATCCACACACGTGGACCTGGGCTCTGTCCACTGACCACCGTCTTTCCCACTGACTCCTCCTCGGGGCAGCCACGACCTTTCGCCTGAAGAGAAACAGTAGGTTCCTAACCGGTATGCACGGGGTTCGACCCGACACCTAGCAACCCAAGTGCTCACCTCAAGGTGTTATTTGTATATCACTTCCTGTTCAAAAACCTGCAGTGGCTCACGATCACGACCAGAATACCCTAAGAAATCCCTGTCAGAGTCCCGACACGTGAGTCCCGCGGGATCGGGCCCCAAGCTCCCCCTTCCTGTGGCTCCCTGCGCTCTGTCGCAGTAATCTGCCTTCAGCCCCAGCAGAACTCTCGTCTGAGTCAGGACCTTGCACGTGCTAACTGCCTACGCCAGTTGTAACTTTAAATTGTGGAGCCAGAGAAGTTCTTTTTGAGACCCAAAGAGTGAGTGGGCCACCCCATTCTGCTGCCACATAGCACAACGCTTGAATATGTTCAAGTCACACTACTCCTGTGACTATTTTTAGTCTGCCTACCTACTAGATGGCAGGCCGATGAGGACAGGTGTATGTCTGCTTTTCTGTGAAGGACACCTTCTATTCTTGGACCCTGCCCTCCAAAGTAAACAAGGGTCTATTCAATCAATCTTTGTTAAAGAATACATTTGTGTTACTTTCTGCCCCAGAATATGTTCTTTTTTTTCTTTTTAATCTCGATTCAGTTTATTTCATGGAAAAGGCTGTTTCTGAGAAACACGGACCTCTTTCTCAGCTCCATCTGTTGCCCCCCAAAAACTCTTCTTTGTATCTGAGCTGCGCCACATTTTTAGAGTCACTCCTCACTCGCATACAATTCCGTGGGAACGTTCCTGATCTTCTGGCCCCTTTCCTTCTCTAGAAGGAAACCCAAGTCCCCTGCATCTGGACAGCAGCCACGCTCAACTCATGCTGTGAAGACCATGCTGTCGTTTTGCCTCAGGCTTGATTGTCTGCTACACGCTGGAACTGGTGCCAGGGGTCGGGGTACCCACCTCAGTGGGCACGTTACATGTGGCCTCTGCCCCATCGATCACCGGCGGCTGAGGCAGGTCCTGACCGTGCTGTGGAGGCAGGTTTACAACACCCCCGGGCAGCACCTGGAAACTCACTCCCCTTCCTAAAGTGTGATGACAGATGGGCCGGCGTGGGTCCTGCAGTCAGGACAGGCGCTTCAGACAGTGTGACGTTTGCAGAGACACAAAGAGGATAAATAGGAATTGGCCAGAGAACTAGAGGAGAAGGAAGGATTCGGGGAGGGGAACCTGGGAGGGGCTAAAAGAAAGCCGAGGGGCTGGATACCAGGAGATGGGAATCACTGGGCTCCTTTGGAAGCTAACTGCCCCAATCTTAGAAAAACAAAACAATGATAAAGCCAGAATTTAGTGGTTTATAAGATACCCACACTCTTCACATTCACTTGTCCTAAGGATTTCATTATCAGTCCACAGTAAGCCAGTCACGCCAGAACTCTCTGCTGTCCCACTTAAAATGCCATGACAATGTTTCCCCAACCCCAATCCTCTTTGCTCATGGTTCAGAGATTACAATCCATTGATTGACAGCTGATCTTGATTGACAGGTGGGGAGAGGCAATTGATGGCAGTGATTGTTAATGAAGAGTTTGAATCATTGCTAAATAAGTTTCTCTAACCTTCAAATTTTTTCTAATACTCAGGGTGATGGGACCACCCGTCAGACTTTCTGAGAGACAAAAGAATTTGTATGTGATTCACACAGCGCACACTTCAGCTTTGCAGACAAATTGAAGGCCTCATACAAATTTGATTTGGTGAATCACTTCAACTCTATTGCCGAGTTCACTCATCTGTTGAACAAGAGTGGAATAGATCAGTGGTTCTTGAATTTGACGGATTATCTCATTCTTCTGTGTTGAAATCGCATTCCCCAAATGTATTCACGAACATTGTGATTTAGTGGGTGTATGGTGAGGTCCCAGACTCCATACCTCATACACTTCAGATGATGTGATAGTTTAGGGATCGTTAAACTAGCTCAGGTTTTCTCGACTGCAGATGGTAGACCCTCTTACTTTGGAGAGAGGAAAATAGTGAGATTTTGTTTTCCTTGACAAGATTTTTAGCATTATTGAGAACGGACTAAATGACCTAGCAGACAGGTCTTCCAGCTATAAATATATAAAATTTTATGCTTCTAGGTAAGAAAAAAGGTGTGTATGGTGGTGCCAAATCGTATTACAGTTGATCTGGTCCGGTATTGACATATTTATAAGTTTGGAGTTATTCTCCCTTTCCTCTACAGCAGTAGTTCCTGAACTCTAGTGTCAAAAAGAATCACCTAGAACACCTGTTTAAAATGAGCCCCACAATTCAGCAGGTGGGGCACACATTGCATCGAAGGCTACACCACATCAGCACCGGGCTCCCCAAAGTAACCTCCAAGAGGGACAACACTCCCTTCAAAACAAATACACCTAAATTATACATTGAATGGCATTTTATGTCCCCGTCACACTTGGGATCCCCATGGCCCTGTTTTCACATTTCTGAGCAGGACCCTAGAATCATCTCCTAAACCAGGGTTTCCAAAATTTCCCTGATGGTGAGAACCACCCGGTGGTGCGTGTGAAATGCAAAATGTATGGAAGCTAGACTTCTTCCCTCATCCTGCTTTGGAATATATAGGCTGTTTTGTAATCAGATATTCCAGGCAAGTTTTGGAGAGTCTGTTCTGGGAAGCTGCTGGGGGAGGGAGAACATCTCATTCTTGGGCGCACTCGGTGACAGAGGCCACGCCCCCGGCTGAGCTCCCGGGAGGCAGCTGGTTGGCCTCCCTCCACATGCACCGCAAATGGCCCTCAAAGCTGTTTGGATACAGCGTCTTTAGAAGCACTGTGGGCTTGACAAGTCTGGTTGGTCTCACTGGGGACAGATGAACGCAATAGGTAATGCAAGTGAGGAAGAGAACACTAATTAGCAAATTCATTTTACGTCGTATCAAAACCAAAACATGAAAAGGATAAAGGAAAGCCCATGAAAGCTCTTACAAAAACGTTTTTTAGCCCTGTGAACCAGAGAGCTTCTGGAGTCCAGGAACTGACCGTCCCAGCGGGAATTAGGGGAAGACCAATAAGCTCTTCACATTTTGAATAAGGAGCAAGCTTCTAAGCACCAGCTACTTTCTCCACGTTATTTCAAGGGTGACCAATTCCAGCAATAAATGCAGGAATGCCTCATATGGAGGCGATCCCACTTGGATTGTAAACCACGGCTTCTGATGACAATAGAAACACACATTCACTAGATAGTTCCACAGAGACCATAACTACAGAACAAGAGGATATTGGAAAGTGTTTATGACGGTCCATCAAGAAATTAAGAGTGGGGGGTGGGGGATGAGGATGAGGGGGATCAAATGTATGGTGATGGAAGGGGAGCTGACTCTGGGTGATGAACACACAATGTGATTTATGGATGATGTGATACAGAATTGCACACCTGAAATCTATGTAATTTTATTAACAATTGTCACCCCAATAAATTAAAAATAAATTTAAAAAATAAATAAATAAATAAATAAATCGCTTTCCTCAAAAAAAAAAAAAAGAAAAAGAAATTAAGAGTAATCTGCACAAATATTTACTTTTTAGAAAGTATAATTAACAGGAAAGGCTGCCACTCTGCCTCCTTTTCTGTTTCCTTATCTGTCACCCTCATCCGAAAACTAAATTCAGATGAAAGGAAAAAGCCAAATGCACCAGTGTTCACTGGAGTCAGTATTTGTACCCAGAATGGTCAGAGCCCTCACTGATTATTTCAGTGTAAACCTAGCACTAAACATGCGAGAGAGAGAGAGAGAGAGAGAGAGAGAGAATGAGAGGAAGAGAAAGTATGTGATGGCCAAGTACCTTATAACCAACAGTCTTCTCACGTCTCAACCCCTTTGCTGCAGTTTGCTTGGCAAAGCCCTGAGTTAGCGTCTGTGTCTTAACACCGTCCTTTGAGGAAAAATGAAGTTGCCTTTGATTAAAGCTAATAAAATGAAGCAGATTTGCTCTTTCCAGTGAAGGTCTAAGTAATGCTGCAATGCTGATGGTGTCCCCCTGGGAGGAACCTAGGCCCGGAAGGCTCAAGTTCAATGTCTGTCCTAGGAAGGTAACTGCATGATCCTGATTCACAAATGTTCACAGTCAGTGGAGAATGAGCGGCATCTCACAACAAATCTCTAGACAGTCCCCAGTCAGGCGGCACTACACGTTCCTGGTGTCGTTTTATTGCCCATCCTCCCCCAGTAGAATGGAAGCCCCACTTTGGGGTCAGAGAGTTTTGTCTCTTTCATTCCCCACTGTTGTTTATATCTAGAAGGTAGGAGTTAAAAAACGATTCATTCAGCAAATGAAGAAATGAATGCAAGATCAGTGAGACTTCCAGGTCTAAACACGACACGTTGTTCATAATGAGTTGTAATAGATGCAGGCTCCACTCCCCAGTCCCCCCGTGTTGATTTCCCCAGAACCCCATCTTTTAGCTAATGTTACCAGTAACCACTCTTGTCCTCACACAAGTTGGACCTTAGCTCTTCATCAGACCCAAGAAGCACCTAAAGAACTAACAGACTCGGGCAGTACTAGCTTTCTCTGGATAGGCCTTCCTCCTCACGCTGGACCAAAGGCAGATGTAATGCTCACTACTTCCTTACGTGCCCCTAACTTCAACTTAATGAGGATGACATTGCAAACATTTTGGAATAGGAAACACTTATTCAACAGTCATCCACTTCCTGTAAAGCTCTGTGCCCCCTGATGGACTGGCCATGGGCCTGACTAGAGAGAAAAGGCAAGTGCAAAACAAGTCCAACACAGTAGTATTGTAATAAGGGTGATAAGAGATGTGCAAACAGATTCCTGCAAGTTCCATTCTAATCTCCCACAGTGCACACAGGCACACAAGGCGGGCTTTCATCCTTCTCCCTTCTAGTTTGTCTAATACATTTCACATCAATACATCAACAAGAAAATAGCAAGACACACCAATATGTTCCGGTGCAAATGTAATCATGAAATCTTCTGGCAAACAAATAAACTCCTAGCTAATGCAATGCTTGTTTTCAAAATGTTTTCACTCTTTTTCTGCCCAGAGCAGGCTTACAAATAAATATAGAGTGCGCCAGGAAGTTGCTCAATTATTCATGGCTAAACTTTTTAAGTGTAGCTGCGAAAGACAATCTCCTTGAATTTACCTACTTGCCCAAAAGCAATGCATTCTTCGTTGGCAGGGAAGAGGTTTTTTCCATGTTCGTTTTACCGACCTGTCAGTAGTGTGTCTCCAGGTGAAGTGTGTCAAAATGCCTTTTGAACCACTTAATTTCACTCCAGTGAGCATCTGTCTTTGCTTAGTGCAAATCCAAAGAATTCTACCCCTTCAGATGTTGGAGCAGGAGTCAGAGATAAACCTTAGAAGCATCCGGGAGCAGACATCCTTCCACCTTTCACTCCACACGTCGTGAGGGATGAGATACAATGAAGAGTGGGCATTGCAGCCCGAGCTGTGTGATCCTGTTTCTTGCCAAACACAATCATGCATTAGCTACGTGACCTTGGCAATCAAGCGACCCCTCTGAGGCTCAACTGTCTCACCTTACAACGAAAACCTTCAAAGAGTAATATTTGCTCTGCCTGCCTCACAAGTCTGAGGGTACATATATTAAATTTTTATATGTATTTGAGATGATTTTATGGAAGCATATGCTAATGAAAACACCCACTCTCCCCAAAATCGGAATCTGTATGCATCTCACAGCCAGCAAACTGCTCAACAGCCATGACTGAGGGTTTTTCATGGGTCCAGGCTTATTCTCAGCTGCAGCGCTTATGGGCCATTCTTTTATCCAATTATCTCCCCAACATTCATTTGAATACTTCCATGTGGCCAGTACAGTGAAAAACCTGGGGACACAAACGTATTTCCTGCCCTTGGTGAGCTCACAGAGCTGGAAAACTATGAAGAGACGGTGGTAAAATGGCAAGTTACAAGCCACTCCGACATTCCAGACCAAAAAGAAAAGCAGATGAAGACACGACATCATTACGGGGGTGGGTTAGACAGTAGAGTAGAAAGCAGAGGGGAGTCAAGAAGTACCAGTTGGCTCTGGTGGTGTTTCTGGCTTGGATGGGAGGCTGGATGGATGGTGGCCACGCTGGAAATATAAGAAGTTGCAGACTGAGATCAAAGTGAAGACCTAAGATGCATGTTTGGCTGTGCAAACGCGTGGGTCTTACTGCGTACGGAGTGCTTGCCCAGAGGAGACACCCTGGAGAGTCAAGGGAGGCAGGCGGACAAGGTGTTTGTATATCTGCATGATGAAACATGTCCTGCCCCAACGGTCCTACGGCCCAGCGTGCCAGTGACCCCAGGGCTCTGAGGCAGAACTGGGGAGTCCAACACGAACAGGCCATGCTGTGTCCCTGTCCTGCAGATGGGCCAGCAGGCGGGTCTCCTCATTAACCACAAAGGCAGCTGTCCAGGGCATAAACCACGGAGATGGACAGCCTCAGCTCAGGCAACAACTTACTATTTGATCCCAGCCTTGAGGTTCATGAAGCAAATCTCTAAGGGCCTTCCCATAGGACACTGACTTTCTCCTGGAAGGCCTAAAATAATGCAGGGAGAAACCTGCATCTGTCATTCACAGCCACTGTTTTTCCTTTCAGACATGTACCTCCATTGCTGTGGGCTGGCATTCGGTAGGATAAGTGATGTCACCCCCAGGGAGCTGAGGCGCAGGCAGGAATTACTTCTCACGGACACACAGGTGGGGCTGCAGGGCCGAGATGCAAGCCGGGTTCCGTACCTCCAAGGTACCTCCAAGGTACGGAACAGGGGTGAGGTGCTTTAGGAAATCACCTCGCAGACAACTTGTTGACATGTAGACCCCCAGTGGACACCAGCAGAAAGATAAAAGAGCAGTAGGCTTGCCTTCAGGGAACTCAGGGGGCTGAACCACAGAACATGAGGAGTTTTCTGGTAAACCAGCGAATACCAGCTTCTGGAGGGAGACTGCAATCTGCCTGCCACGGGGTCGTCCAATCTCTGCTTATCCACTCAGGACCAGACCCGGGTAGGAGGGAGTCTATTTCATTGCATCAGAATGCTGAAAGAAGGCCCTTTTTCTGTCTTGTCTTTCTCTGTCGTCACCTCTCCCACACATCACGCAAGCACTTCACCTCAGATCCTGGCTCCCTGACTTATCCTTCCTCTATTTTCATAATATTCTCTAATCCCTGGCAGGTCCCAGGTGGGACCTTCTAACCTTGTGTCTGAGAAGGGACAACACTGCCTCCTGGTGGCCAAATCCAGGCTCTACATGGGAGCAAACCTGTTCACGACAACTCTGTCACAGATGTTTTATTTTCAATTGTATAAACAGGAGGAACATTAATTTAGGCGAAATTATTTTTTATCTTTATTGGCAACTCTCAAACTTGTTAAAGGTAATCTAACTTCTAATCCCCAATAACACTTCTCATATCCCTTTTTATGTCCTCCAAAACTCTCCCTCATCCTTTCCCCGACATACTGTTCTCTTTCACCCCACCCCCCGTTACGAAGCAGTGGCGCGTGCCCCCCACTCTCCTGATCCCCCTCTGGGTCCTGACCTGCCGTCCTTTTTTCCTTGGTTCTTTATTTGGAACGCAGCCCAGTTCCCTGTGTCCTGCCTTCCTGGCTCCAGTCCTGACGGTCTCTCTTCTCATTTACTGTGCTCCCAAAAGGCCGAAGCACCTGCCTGGCCCAACAGACACCCATTGCCAATAGTTCTGTCACTGAAACACCGCAACAACCCCGTAAAGACAGGAACACCAGGGATTCAGAAAACAAAGAAATGAAAGTTTGAAACAACCCACCCGATAAAAGAACCCCGTCCAGCTAAGGTACTGGAAAAGCATAAATGAAACATGAAATTGATGGTGAAAATTGACAGCTACAGTGGTCAACTCAGGCAGCTGACAAACTCCAGACGCAGAGACGCACGTGTTTTACGTGCATTACTCATCCATTTGCTACCCCACTGACTGCTCTGCGGACTGGATGCTGCGTAATATTTTAGTTTTCAGGTATAGTGACATCACTCCTTAATGATATGGCAGCTCACGGAGCTTTGCTGCCCTGTGTTGAGAACACATTTCTCTACTTGAATGACAGATGGTAAGGAAGGTTCTGAGGGGACGAAAAGAACGAAGTGGACTGGACACTTTCATTATACCATCCAAACCCATCTTCTGCTTTCTTCGATCTGCCTCGTACCCCGGGAGGCTGAGATGCAGAGACTGCAGCTATGGCTCCCCTGCGTCTGGCTTCTGGAGGTTTCTGTCAGTGGGAAGTCTTGGCAAGAGGCTGGACTGGGGAACAGAGTGAATCAGGGCACTTGCCCCTGCGTTCTTCCACGCTGGGTTGCTGTAGGTTGAATAATCTTATCTACCAAGACCACGGCTCCTGTTCAGGAAACCCTCTGCCAGAGCAAAGCTACTGGGTCTGAGTTCTGGTCCATTTTTCCTCCCCTTGACCTCCAGTCCTAAGGGGGTAATGGCTTCCCACTGTTGCTACTGTTACAGTGTTTCAACTGTTCTATCTTCGTTTCCTGTAACCCTACCCACACGTGTGTAAATAGCCTCTTCATTAAACTTTCCTCAGTTTACACACTTGAGTGTGGCATCTGTTTCTTGTGAGGGTTGTAAGTGATACACATTCAGACCAGATTCTCAGCGCAAAACTTCAAATAATTTAGAAATAAGTAACAAACATAAACTTAAATAACTCATGAGTTAATTAGTGATTCACACAGGAAACTATGAAATAGTTAGAACTGAATGACAAGACATGCACCCTTTCAGTCATCTAAAGTAGGACCAAAAAAGGGGGAAATCTGTGCATTAATCAAAGAAAGAGACTAGAAATGTCTAGAAAAGCTTTAAAAATTGGAATAAGCTTTTTAAAATAAGACAGACATAATAGATAATAAATTAATAAAATGGAAAAAAAGACACGTGAGCTTCAATAAAGCAAAATGTAGTCTTTTTAAAAACTCTAGGAAGAAAGACCAAGAAAAGAAAGATTTCTTACTAGGTATAAGACTTATTATAAAACTGTAATAATGAAAACACTATGATATCAACGCCAACAAAGTTAATGTAAGAGAGTAAAGAGCACAGACAATTATCTATGAATACACAGAACACTGATAATAGACGTTACAAACCAGCGGAGTGGTAAGCTACTCAATAAACAGTGCTGGGAAAATTGATTATGCATATGTGAAAAGGCTGATATCTATTATTATAAATGAAAATAATTTTTAATGAATTAAGTATCGATATGTAAAAATCAAACCCTAAAATCTTACCCCCCACACACAAAAAATAAAAATAAAAAACATTGCCTTGGGGTTAAAAAGGAATTATTCAACAAGACACAAAAATCACAGTCAGTGAAGACAAAGCTGGATGTGTATGTGCGTGCGTGCGTGCGTGTGCGCGTGCGTGCATGTGTGTGTGTGTGTGTGTGGTTTGCAGAGCCATACATATACTACACAATCAACATAAAAATGTATTGCTCCATTCAACACGCTGAGCGTTGAACAACGGAGACAGAGAATCATCTTCTATTTCTCACTGAGGAAGCAAATATAACTGCCCCGCAGAGCAGTCCTCACTCTTCGGGGCATTCGAAGGCTGCAGGGACCAGCTAGGACCTAGTTCAGTCACAACGGTCCTTAGAGAATGGTGCGGGCCCGCTCAAAAGCGAAGGTACTTCATTTACATTTGATAACTTATCTATCAAACCTGCAGTTCTTAAGGTATAAAAGCTCTATCCTGAATAAGATGGTCTCAGCTGCATTTTAAATAAACATCAAAAATATATGTAGACCAACTTTCAATAATAAGATTAATGAGTTCTGGGCATCCAATGGACAGCACACCTCGTAATGCTGTCGCATATACTTTCATGTTGCTAAGAGAGTGCATTTCTCTTGTTCTCATCATGGAAAAGCAATGGTAATTACGTGATGGATGCATGTCTTGTTAGCTGACACTACATGTAACCATTTTGCAAATATACAAATGTATCAAATCAATACATTGTATACCTTAAACTTACACAATGTTACGTGTCAATTATCTCTCAATACAGCTGGGGGGTAAATAACTAAATAAACAAAACAACTAAGCAAATAAAGAGATAAAATGTGCATTGATTTTTAAAAAAGCCTGTAATAAAAGTTATCACCAAAAAAATAAAAATAAGAAATAAAAAAGGTCTGCGTAGGTGCCAAGTATGAAAAAGGGTAAAAAGCATTCCATATTCTGAGGCAATGATTAAATATTTAAAATGGTAGCGTAGGTGGAAAGCGATTTTCTAGAAACGGCTGGAAAAGCATCTCCCCTTCTAAACGCTCATGGAGAACATGGCTGCTCCTACCTGGGGAGGTGGGGCCTGCCCTCCCCCGATCCTGGGCAGGCTTGCGACCCACTTAGAATCAGGAGACTCACTCTTAACCTAAGGACGCCATGGAACTTTTGGGGTGATTTTTATACGGTGACAGATAACTAAAAATGTAGGTGTTATTCTCATTCCACAGACGTAACAGAGAAATTAAATGCCTTTCCTGAAGATGCACAGTTTATTAGATGCTGGAGGGGAGGTCAGATCTCTTGACACTTACTCCAGCGTGATTTCCACCACAGCCCTCACTGCCATCAGAAACCATCACAACCGATTTTCTGATGTTTACCACTGAATGAACTGGATTTTAAATGAAGCTGCCTGGTTGTTTGGGCAGTAGAGTCTCTTTCCACACTTTGTTGGCCATATGTATATTTTACAGAACGAGAATCCGTTATAAAAAGGGGGGATTAAACAAATATATCATTGCCTTAGTCATTCCTTACGTTTTCGCCAAAAGAAACCTGTGTTATCAATTTGTAATGACGCTCCATTTTGCCTTTATCGCAGTTCTAGTTATTTACTATTAATTTTTAAAAAGCAAGACATTAACCTCTCACTTTTTGATAAGGAAGGAAAATGGGAAGGAACTTCAAAACTGAAAATAAACTTGATGTAATACATTAAACGGGCCTTGAAAAGGCTGACCTCTAACGAATGTAACTTAGAGAAAACTGCTGACTAGAATGTGTCAATTCTCTCTGTTGCTTTCTTCCTGTCTTGCTTGGTTCTCTTTTAGAAAAAGAAGGAAAAACTGGAATAGGAGAAATCAATGTTTAAAAGGAGAGCTAGCTTTAGGCAAAGTTAAGCAATGTTTTGTTATGACAGTTGAGTGGATATCAATAGAGGCAAAGCAGGAAAAAAAAACAGGCCAGAAAATGAGAAAGAAAAGCAATTGGCCCAAAATTAAAGGTGAGAAACTTGAAGCCCATGTTTTGTTTTTGTTTATAGTATTTACAGAGCAATATACATTATGTGCATGCACCTATACAGTCTATACGTGTGTACGTACATATATATGTACACACACACACACGTGGTAGAATTTTCCTAAGGGCTAACTGAATTAGCTCTTTGAGTTTCCTTTAAATCCCTTCATTTGATGAACGAGGACACTGAGCCTGGAGGTAATTTTAATCATCTGCCTGAAGTCGCACTGCTGTTCAGTGACAGAGAGAGAAGACCGCGTTCTTTCTGCTGCCCTGTCGTCTGGCCTTATCGATCATGAGAAAACGCTCTGCCCCTGCTGCCCACGCTGGAAGAGCTCTAGGCCACCTGAGCACGGGACCCCATCTCCGAGGCGGGACTCTCGGTGCCTCAGGTCCTGTGGAGTGACCTACTGTCGTCTTTGTCACATCGCTGACGGGTCTGTTTCTTTGTCTGCACAGAGGCGACACAGCACCCAGCCAAGTCTGAGTGTAATAAGCATTTGCTTAAAGGATTAAGGAAAGTAAGACAGGGCGGCCACCTGTACCGATGTGTGGCTGGAGACGTGACACCGAGTGCTGGGGACGGATGCAGTTACGACCGAGGCCATCCCAGAAATTACACACACACACACACACGCAAATAGGTCCTGAATTTCCTTGTAAAAGTCATTGTATTTTTCCCGAACCCCTTTGGCATTACACTTACCTTTGTAATTACCATGTTATAACGTGCAGATACTTGGAGAAGATGGGGAAATGGTCCCCCCAAATCCAACATGTTACATTTACCGTTTTCTATCTGGCTACTGCCACAAGAAATACCACTGAAAACAACCTGTCTCGTATCAAATTAATTGATTCGGCAACATCTCCAAGTCGGGAAAAAAGACGTCCTTCAGGGAGAAAGTGGAAGTCCAGAAGTGTGACGGCATCGCCACCATGATTATATTTCCAGGAGAAAACATGTCATGACAGAAGCGACATGATGCATCTCTGAGAGTAAGGAGTCTCTTCCACACCCCCGATGCCTCAACAGAGTAAATTTTCTTTCTTATCTGACGCTCAGTCACACGACAGCATAATGAGGCCACGTGGGCCACTAGGCAGAGGCTGGCAAGTCCCTCGCTCCAGACGCCAAATGCCAGCTGGCGTTTGGCAATGCTTGGCATCCATGTCTCACCGTCCCCTGCTTTCCACGATGCCCTTCTTGCTACGTCAGGCCACCATTCCTACTGTAGCCTTGATTCTTCCAAGTTCTGGATTTTTCCTTCTCGCCTTGGTCATGAGCCCATGGCTGCCTCCTCTAGCATCTCTGAAGACGCCTACAGGACACCATGTGGACGAGGCATCTTTTTCTTCCATGATATTCCACACTATCCACACCAGCCCGCAGCTGCAGCATTTCCTGGCTCCCCTCGAGGAAAGACAGCGAGTCCTCTCTCCTGTTGGGCAGATGGGACCTCCCCGAGCTTTGACAACTCAGCTACTCACCGTGTCACTAGAGCAGGAACTCCGCCAGCTGAGGCGAAGCTGCCATCTTCCCAGGGTGCATTGAAAGCTTCTCGCAGTGGAGACCACCAGGTAGCGCCCACCTCCAGCGATGGCCCGCTTCCCGGGCCACGGTGCCAACCGTCACGAACCACACTTTCATTGAAATCCTATTCCTGCATTTACTTCAGCGCCACACTTAGGAGGCATAATACCCACATTGTTCTGTGGTCTGAGACACAAAGTGACTCTTTAAGACGAGAAGGGAAGTAAGACTCATGGAGAGAGATGGCATTCCCCCCAGAGAACACCACGTGACAGGCTGATGCGAAGACGGTACCCCACGGTCCCAGGGCCTCTCCTGACCTCCCCCACCACCACACCCCACAGCACCACACTGATCTCCAAGCTGACAGCCCAGAGAAGTTTGGGGAGCCAACACTACCGCCCCGTGGAGATGTCTAGCTTCCAGCAAGCAGCTACCCCTGGATGGGGCTCAGAGACCATTGGTGGATCTGAATACGGATGAGGAAATGATGTCGCTCGGACCTCCATTGTTGGTTCACAGAATGATGAAGCCTGCAGCCAGCCTGGCTGGGACTATTTAAGCCCAAAACATATTGAGTGGTTTCACGAAAGGTGCAGCTCTGGAAGGTTCTTAGCATGACTACCTGATGTAAAGGAGCTCCTCGGGTCATTCATTTCAGAAACTGCTCTGGTGCATCACGTTTCCCTTGATTACCACTGTCCTGGCTCAAACCTGTCATTTCGATGGACCTGTGAATGGTAGCTCGTTCTTACATGACACCAGGAACCTCTTGTCAGGACTGGAAAACCCAGGGTGGCACGACTTTGGGTTTCCAAGTGAGGGTTTGAGCTCCACTTTACGCCCTGACCTCATTTCACTCCTCAGCTTGTTCCCACCAAACAGTGCTCCTCGTTTTGTGTACTCTGTTCCCTGTCAGGCGCCTGGAGGACACTTCGCCGTGCAGTCAAGGGAGTGTTAGCCTCCATTGGAAGTCTACGCCAAGGGACCTGCAAATACTTTCTCAGAAGGGAGCCCTGCTTGCCTCAGCACACACTCTTGTTCCCTCCCCTCAATTTGTAGAGGTGGTACATAGTACAGAAATGTAATATAGTATGACACCGAATTGCAAAGGTTGTCTCTGGTTCCCTGTTTTGTAGCAAGAGTACGGAATGTGGATTGAAAGTTCAGGGGTAAGGTCCCCATTGCTCGTGAAGCTAACGTGTTTCGTTCTCCCGTCTTCACAATGGCAATAGCCTCTTCCGATGAGCATTGAATTTTTTGAATCCATCACTGACTCTTCCTTTTTCTCCAGTCAGCATCCTGGATCCTGAGGGTGTTGTCTCTTCCTTCCATGAACTCAGGTAAACAACAATGAAAATGCCGCGTGAGAGGCTTCCAGACCCGATTCCAACATATAAAGAGCTTGGAAGTCACGGCTTTTGTCCTTACAACCAGAAAAGGCTGGACATGCTGAAAATCAGTGACTCTTACGGGACCCATTAGAGAACAGAGGTGGCAGGGAAAACCCCCCCTCCCTTTCCTCTAATTCTGGAGAAACAGGTGCACCTGGAGAGTCACAGCTGAGATCTGTGACCTGCGCAGAAGCCCCTGGAGCCAAAAATTGGCAGGAAAACCTACCCGATAATTTTGATGAATTGTGGGAGGCTGAGTATTACTAGTCAGGAAGAAGCTCCTTTGGGCTCCAATTAGGAGGGAGGTGCAGCCACATTTCCATGGGCTTTACCTCCAGGAATCCCTTCCTGAAATTCCGATATCTGCACAAAAAACAAGAAACCTATTTCCTGCTCCAGTAATTGTAATTCATACAAACGGAAAACCTCCTACCAGTGACATACAAGGTAAGCAAACCACAGCAAAACACCTACATATAAGCAACGCGCTGCCGGGTTAGGATGTAAAATACTAAAAACCATAGCACTGGAATCCCTCTCGTGACAGCTGACAGGGACTGTGACGCAGGAAAGGGTCTTTGGTGGCACGAGGGACATCTGAGGGCACGGCCTCTGCACTGGCGCTCAGCACGCTCATCACAGCATCCACAAGTGACTCCCACAGTCCCTCAGTGACATTTGGAATCTAACCTGAGACCTTTCCTGCCCATAATTTTGCTAAAATATAGACTGAGTTTGGGGCCATGAATATATTTTTTCCTACGTAAACATTGGCAAAAAAAAAAATAGAAATATGTGTCCTTTAGACATTGTGCAATAAAACCAAAGGTAATAGACCAAACCACAGAGACACACACACACACTCCTTTGATTTATGCAAAAGCTGACATTGCAGCACACTGCAGAAAGGGTCCGGTTTTCAGCGAGCAACGTGGGACAGCTTTATACCTATCTGAAAAAATATTGATCCCGTCACGCAATAGGAAAAAAATCAATACTGGAGGGACTGCATAGCTAAATGTAAATGATGCCACTATAAAGCTTTTTAGAAGAAAGCATAGAGAATATCTTCATGACTTTGGAGTACGCAAGATTTCTTTAAAAGGACAAAAGAAGAACTAACCATTAAAAAAGGCATAAATTAGATCATATTAAAACTAAGAACACTTCATTGAAAGACGGACACATCAAGACAGGAGAAATGCCACCCACAGAACGGGAGAAGATAATTATGCTAAAATACATTCAACAGAGGACTGATATCCAGAATACACAAAGAACCCCTACAAATCAACAGGAAAAAGACAGAGAACTTAGTTTTTAAAAGGGCACATCACTTGAGCAGATGTTACACAAAAGGAGAGAACCACATAGCCAGTAAACATATAAAAAACGTGCTCAACTTCACTAGTCAGCAAAACTCAAGACCATGACATTCTTGCTAGAACTGAAATTAAAAATACTAACTTAGCGTTTAAAATGTAGAACAAACAAAAATCTCACATACTGCAGGCTAGAGTGTAAACTGTTACAGCAGCTTTGGACAACTGGCGTTACCTACTAAAACTAAACATGCACTGAACCTTCTGACCCAGCAATTCTACTCCGAGGTCTATACCCAACAGAAACGCATGCACAGGCTCACAAAAACATAACCCAGCATGTTCACAACAGCATTATTCATAAGAGCCGGAAGCTAGAAACTACCCGAATGCCTGGCAGCTGAAGAACGTATAAATAAATTACGCCATGTTCCCCCGATGGAATACCCTACAGCAACAAGATATTTGTGTCCTATCTTCTCCAGGCTGGGAGAGGTGCACCACCTCTCCACGCGAGCTGCCCGCCTGCTGTCCGTCACAGCCTTCCCTCCCCACCCTCCAGCCCACCCCGCGCTGGGAAGGGCCATGCTGCCTTTGCCCCACAGACACCAGCCTCTCGCTCAGCGGTGGTGCGCTGGAGCCCTACATCAACCCTGCAGTGTAATCATGCTCATCCAGGTCGAGTCCGTTTTCTAGAATCTGGATCCAAAATCGCTGTGACTTACCCAAGTTCACATGGCCAAAGAAGGGCAGAATCTGGAGTGGGTTCCAAGCTCAACTTCCCAAAGACTCACATGTTCTCACTGTGGATGTGCCTCCTCTTTTCATTGATAGGGCCGACCGATCCCTAAATTGTTGTGGGATTGTCTTAAGGTGCAAGAGAAACACCCACCTTACCCCCAGCAGCAAACAGGACCCCCTCTTCACAGCATTTCCCTGCCTTCTGTCCCCAAATTGCTGAGAAAGCTACAACTGCCAAAGCCTCTGGTGGCTTCACACCTGTCCATCACCCAGGAATCTTAGCAGGGGTGGAGGAGATAAAAGTCTTCTTCAAGAATTATTATCTTTCTTAAATGAACGAACAAAACCGAAACAGACCCGTGGATACAGTGAACAAACCCACGGTTGCTAGAAGGAAGGGGAGCCAGGGGACAGAGTGAGAAAGGTGAAGGGATTAGGAAGTACAAATTTGCAGTTATAAAATAGTCACGGGATGTGAACTGCAGTATGGGGAATCCGGTCAGTAATGTAACAACTATGCACAGTGGCAGACGGGTACTAGACATACGGGGGGATCACTTCATAAATTATATAAACGCCTCACCACTGTGCTATAGGCCTGAAACTGATATAAAATAATACGAATGTCAACGACAATCAATATAATACATAGGAATTATATATATATATGTAGTCACAGGATGTACAGCATAGGGAATACAGCCAGGGGTACTGTCATAGGTGCCAGATGGGTAGTAGACTTCTTGGGGTGATCGCTTTGTGAGGTGTGTAAATGTCTAATCACTTTGTGAGGTGTGTAAATGTTCTGTACACCTGAAACTAGTTTTTTTAAAAAAGAATTATTATCTTTCTTGCTTCGCTTTTGCTATCAAAGGGGGAAAAAGGACTCTCCTGGCTGAGATTTGCATGAGAGTGCCGCCTGGTTCTCTCTTTCCAGGACCCTTTGAATAATCAAGACAATGAGGGAACTGCATGCAAGTCCCTGCAGGCCACAAGGCACCAATGAGTCTGGAGAAAGGCTTCTTTTTGGAGATCCTCAAAAGGCCTCAACGTGTGGGAGGTAATTATCCCTCAGAAGTCACTTTCGAGCTGATGAGTAGTTAAACTTTGATTGGAGGTTAATCACCGGGGTATTAGACCTCCTTTGGAATTGACGGTAAGGCCTCACTACCATCAATATGCCGGCTTACAGCACTGGGAGGAGGCGAGAGGGTGGGCGTGGGTGCTGCTCGCACACAGACTCGAAGAACAGACTCGAGAAGAGTCGGGTCTGCTGTTTGCAAACTCTGACCTTGGGCAAGTTATTGACCTTTCTCGGTTTCCTCCTCTGTGAACTGGGGAGAACAGTAGCCCTGAGTTCATTCGTGCTGCTAATTGCTGCTGTGGTCCTGGCACAACCCTTAGCGCTGCACGTATTTGTTTAATGACATAAATAAAACATGCGGCCACGGCACATGTGGGAAGAAAGCAGGAATAAGATTAGCAGAGCCGATTTCCAGTCCTACCTCTTTCTTTAGGCCGTTGGGTTGCTTTGCCCACGTCACTCGGCCTGTTGGGCCTCACTTTTCCCGTCTGGAGAATGAGGAACTTGATCATTCCTGGCTGCTAATCACAGAGACCACTGTGACTGTCACAGCTGGTGTCACGAGAATCTTTAAGTGGCCCGTCTAAGTGTTTGCCATAGGTTAACTGGCCCACATACCTTCTGACAAGACAAAATTTGGATCAAGAGCCGGGGACTAATAAAACACAAGTGGGTATATTTATACTGCTGTCAAATTTGGTTCATAAAAAAAAAAAAAAAAAAAAAGATGCTTTTAGGACTTCAAGAAAAAAACACAAGTGGATTAGAGAAGAAAAGACATTAAGCTGTGATGTAGTGACTTATTTTTCATGGCCTCTTGGAGAAATTCCACGAATAAGAAAGAAGTCTTCGTGGCAGAGACCGCTCCAGTTCCTTTATCGAGTATGGGATGGCTTAGCCATCAATCAAAGAGGAGGCAGGATATAAGAAGGGTGATGGATGGATTCTCCCTGGTAGTGGTTTCTGCTTTGGGAGAAATGAGAATGTCCTTTGTCTGCCTTCATCCCAAATGTTCCCTTCTAAGCCCATAGCTCATTTAAACATACTAGAAACCGCCAGTGGAGCAGGGGGCGGGGGTGGTAGGGGGGTGTAGAGAGACCCATCAGGTCGTTCAGAAACTCTACTCAGAGGAAATAGAGGGGCAGTTAGGCGATGAGCATGAAAACAGATGTATGCAAATTGTGTTGACAAAAATGTTTATTTGGGCACACTCCTGCGTGGTTGCTAAGTGAAAATTTTAAACATTTTGCTCTTAGAGGGTGCCAAATCATTAGCCCATTTCGGGTGCCCACATAACAGATCCAGTCCTTACCTGCTTCAGTGGTTATGTAGGTTTCTTGGGTTGTTTTGTTTTAAATCTCAAGTTTTCAAACAACTTTAAGCCTCAAGTCCAACCTTAATTAAACCCATTGAAGAGCAAAAGAAAATAAGCTGTAAAGGTCCCCTGTTTGGCTCATAAAGTCTCAGCACAACAAACCAGGAAATATTCAATTATTCCTAGGATGCCGATAACATTTTATGGCTCAAACCTATTATTTCTCCTCAGTCTCTCTGAGGCACGGATGTTTGGCCTGCGTCATCCTCTCCTCCGCTCCCCTTGAATTTGATCTCTTTTATGTACTTGAAAGATGAGTTTGCTTTCCAATTCACCCTCTCTCCCTTCACTGCAGTGCCTTCGAGGACGGGAGGTGGCCAAGGGAGGAAGGATGCGCTCGGAAGTGGCTGTCGGTGGTCCAGCCCGTGTTGAGTGGGGGCGGTAACTTGAAGGGCAGTTTTTAAGGAGAACTTACAATACGGGCAAATTTTAGAATGACCTCCATAGAGTCTTGGTTTCAAAAATATTCTGGACACATCATGTGGAAAACCCTCCTTCTACAAACACTTAGAAAAGCTGGCTAACATTTAACAAATAGGCCACAAATGTAGGGCTGAAAGCGTAATTTTTAGAAAGAAAAGGCTAAGTCCTGAGGGACCTAAAACGCAGAGGACTGGAACCAGCAGTGGCCGTGAGCTCTGGCTCTAAGGCAGAGGAGGTGTGACCCCCCCTGGAGGACGGGATGCAAAGGTCTCCGCACAGGAAGGGGGGCAGAAGGGTAGCGGGCATGAGACTCATGAGGAGAGCGGTCCGTCGGGATTGATCAGATTCCGTGGAACTGACCAAATAAGTGGAAATATTAAGAATCGGCAGAATCCGATTTTTTCACAAATGGAGAGGAAGAAAGTAATTGGGGGAGGGGAAATACTGAAAAAGGACCCCCTGAAAATGTTGGAACCAGAGGAATTGATGTGAGCAATGGTTCAATGTGTCTACAGATAGGTGCAAGTAGAAGCGTGTGTGTGTGTGTGTGTGTGTGTGTGTGTGTGTGTCCACCGCCATGTGCCCTCTTGCCATGTCCACTGAGTGTCTGGGGAGATGCGACCTCCCATTCGTAGTGAGCACACCTACTGCTACCAAAGGTTAGCCTCTCAATATTGTTCTCCACTAGTGAGAGGTCAGGTCTCCTTGGAGATATGACAGATTCCAGGTTTGGGACAAAAAAGTACAAGATGACATCTTATTGTGCCAGAAAGAGGAAGTGAGCACAAATGATGGGATATATTGAAGGGGAGGTACCAGCTTACAGAAGCTCCCACTGACCCAACGGGGAACAATTTGAATACAAAAGCACACTAGTGCTAGTCTGGGATTATAACCCCTTGACCAGCACAGGAAACCACGAGTCTACAGCAACACAATTAATAAATTGAAAATCTGATGGGAAGGGAGACGTTTTCATAGTTCCAAAGTCTCTCATCACAAAGGACGTGTTATAAAGGGGAAAAGGGCAACGTTACAGCAAAGAAACCTGGCGTATCAATATCACCTTAGCCAAGTGATCAAAGCAAACATCACCATAAAGGGACACACTGGAATTCGGCGTCACCTGATAGGACACAATGAAAAGAGCACGTGGCATCTCTGTGATATGACAAGACTCAGGCCAAGCAGCCCGGACAGAAATTAGAAAACGATGGGCAAACCTAAATTGAAGGGCATTCTATGGGAAAACCGGCCAAACATCTTCACAAGCGCTGAGGACACAAAGTCAAGGAACAAGGAACTCTTCCAGATTAAAGAAACACAACAACCTCAGTAATATGTGCTTTTCCATCGAATTCCTTCACTCTGCAGGAAATTATTGGAACACTCGGTGCAATGAGGTCTCTGCATCACATGGTAATAACGCAGAAATACTGCTTTCAAGATGTTGCTGCTATTGTGGTCATGCAGGAGAACGTCCGTGTTTGTAGGGAACACACATCAAATATTAGAGACGTTGCATCCATGTTCTTTGTACTGCAATTGCAACTTTTCTGTGAAGTGTGGGATTGTCAACATTTTTCAAAAATTAAGGTTGACCACTACAAAGAATAGGAATAATGTAATCTTCAAGCCAGTAGAGGGAAAATAGGGACTATAAAAAAACTCAGTTCATTTTCAAGAAGACGGTAAAGGGGAAGGGGGAGTAAAACAAGCAGAGGTCAGGTCAACATAAGGCACAAAGTACATTCAGACCCGTATAAATAAACAGACCCAGGAAATAGCATTAGATTAAACCTCCCAGATGAGAGATACATTTTCATTTGGTAGGAAACAAATAACATTTGGCTGTGTGAAGCTGCCAAGAGACATTTCCAAAATTTCAGATTGAAAATAACGGAAGAGGCGACAACGGGACAAATGAATGGTAGCCCAGAGAAAGCCGCAGTGGCCTCTGGTATCAGGCATGCTGGCCGTGGTACACACACGTAGTAGTAAGGCCAATTACCAGGAAACGGTAACAATTAGCAACTGGTAGGAAACTAACAGAGCTTCAAATGAAACAATTGAAAATTGAAATACTAACACGGAAAACGTGAAAACTCTAAAGTCATGGCGATTTCTATGCCTCTTTCCATGACTGATCAACCCAGAAACTTTAAAGTATTATGGATACAGGAGATTTGAACAACATCATCGCAAGCTTGTCCTAAAGGACGTACATAGAAACGCGACACCTAAAAATTCTTCTCAGGCACGCACAGTGCAGTTGTAAAATGAATCGGGAGGCAAAGAAGCAAATCTTAAATACCAAAGGACCCTATTATACAGAACCCGAGTCTGGGATTCCCTCCCCCCAATCCAGGACTAACAGCAGGCAGAGTAGGAGGCTTAAAAGTGTGAACTTGTGTTAGTTGTGGTAGGAAGACTCAAAGAGATTGGAGCTTACATTTCAGTAGAGAAGACAGAATGAACATATGCAAATAATATGTAGAGAAAAAAAGAGATTCTTTCTTTTTTGTTCTTCCTTTCTCATATTGGTAAGCAATAAAAGATGAAACTCTTAAAAAAAAAAAGTGAGTGAGCCGATCCTTTCTGATGCTAAGTAAACCATGTGGAAGGATGTGTGCTGCCTGCTCCCACATAACTGCCCTTTCTGATGGTTTGTGAAACAAACCCAGGTCTTTGCACCAGGCTGCTCTTTGCAATGAAGTCAATGCCCTGTTACCCCAAATCAATCCAGAAAAGCCCAGACCCTGGGGGCATAGCGCCACGCCCGCCCACCTGCCGGTCCCTAAGTCTTCAGGGCCCTGTGACCTCTCAGGCCACCCGGGTCCCACCTCTTGCCTCTCAAATTTGGATTCGTCAATCGCATAAGCTAATAAATATCCTTCTAGAATACAGGGATAACAACCTTAGGTGAAGGCGTTTAACTGCTTTCTTCTTCACACACACACAACGCCCAATCCCCAGTTGTACTTTTGAGAGAAAAGGAAGGAACTACTGAGTTTGGAACAGAGCGAGAGAGATCAGGGTGTGTGTGTGTGTGTGTGTGTGTGAGAGAGAGAGAGAGAGAGAGAGAGAGAGAGAGAGAAACACGTGTGAATGGAGGGGTGCAATGTGGAATCCACACAATCAAAGAGAAGCCTGGGTGCTGCGGGTCCCAGGTGGGGAAATGGTTTTCCAGCAAGTGTGAAGGAAACACAAAAATGGAAATGGGAGGGTCCCTGGTGCCAGACTTCACTTGGCTTCACAACTCCCCTGAACAAACAGGGAGAGGAACACAACAGATGTTATCCCGATTTTGTCTTTAATTCCGCAGCAACGATCGACTTTACAAAACTCCATGAGGCAAAGACTTGGAGGGGACACACCAGTCTGGTGGCCTCAGGTGTCTGCCGTACCTGGATGGCACCTGGGACAAAGGGCTCCGTGCATATTTGCTGTGATGCCACCAGAGCCCCGCCCAGCACTCATGACACCAGGCATGTCAGCACTGAATGTGACCAGCAAGCTGTTCATTCATTCACTTCTTGTCATTGTGTCTTCTCCAGGGATGACGAGGGTGCACAGGGAACTCTGAAGGCATCTTGTCTAACTCCTCTGAGGCCAAAGTCACCTGGGTCCCCACCGCTGAACATTACGACAGCAAGTTTCCAAGTAGTTAAAAGAAAATATGGTGAATGGAGAGTTCAGGGGGAAAAACCTCCATAAATATGGGTTGCAAGTTCCCACAAGAGGTTGACCCTTCTCGGCGCTGTGAGAACCTTTGGCCTGGGGCAGTCTGCTGGCTGACCCCTTTTCCCGTTTGGAGGACAAGCGTTTTCACTGTGAGATGCGTGTCTCATACACTCCTGACAATACATAAATTGGCTGCTGAAATAGGACAGGAGCCGATATTTAGGAGACGGTGCCAAGGTATTTGTCGACACCGTTTTTCAAGGAAGAAAACCACACGTAGCCTTGTTAACTGGATACTTTGTGAATACCGAGATGTGACAAAAGCTGCCATGATGCACAAAGGCCACACTGTCCCCAAACTACTGTTTGGCACATTAAATTGGACACCAAAAGAATGGCATTTCCAATTAATTTTCCAGCAGACGGATGATAACAACTTGATTTTTATCTGTATTGCATTTTCAAGGTAACACAAGGCAACGCTCACTTAATTTGCTCTTGGCTTTGGAGAGGACAGAGATATGATAAATAAATCACACTGAACAAGGACTTTATCAGTATGTGTATTTGGCTGAATATTAATAGGCTGATTTGGTCTGCCTCGTCCCGTCTGCCAGGACACAACAGGCAGCGTCCATTGACGTGAGCTGTCCAGCAATGAGTGACTCCGAGCTCACTTCCCGGCGGGGGCCCGGTCAACACCTCCCAGTTCACGTGGACAGAGCGAGTGGATTATTTCAGGATCAGCGGCAGCGCAAGTGTCCGATAGGTGACTGAAGCTAAATGGGACTTCTTCCGGCGTCAGGTACCAGCTGTAATAAAATCGCTTTTATTTACGTGTGCGTGCCGATGCCTTCTGACGCGCTCCTGATTTCTGTTCTTTGATTTGTGAAATAGAAGCCTGACAAGTCACTAAATTGACATAAGCAATTCCTTTGAAAATCTGTTCCATTGGCCGGACACAAATTATGTTTTATTTAAGAACTGTGCTGGGCTTCCACGATGCAAATTTGTACTAAGGAGGGAACACGCCAGGTGACCGACCAGTGACGTAAATGAAGGGGCCTCCCCAAACTGTCGCTGCAGCCTGACGGCCCCAGCATGCCCGGATTCCAGTATTCGTGTCACTTCTTAGTTCAGAGTTTCACAAGGAGGTTCTTGGACCAGTCAGGGTCCCCTCACAGCGGAAGGCTGAATCCTGCGAAAATTGAGGAGAGCTCACGTGCAAGGAGTGCAGGCGCCAGAGTACAGAGCATGGGACCCCAAGACGCGCGGCTGCAGAGCAGCCCGTCCTGAGCCAGTGGGACAAAGTGAAGAAGAGCTTCCAAGGCCTGAAAGACAAGGCCTCCTGCAGGCCGGAGAGGAGCAGACTCTCTTCTGCAGGGACAGAGCTGGGCCCCACCGAGAGGAAGCCAGTGGACTAAAGACGCTGCTGTTCCTCCCCACCTCTGCTCTCTTTCCAGGGCCTTTCATTCCTAGGCTGATGAGCAGAGAGCTGGAGCCGGAAGCAGGGGCCTGTGAAGCGATGGAGAAAGGCCCAGGTTGGGACCCGTGAGGCAGCACCAAAAGCCTGCCTCACACTTGGTTGCCTCCATGTCTTGGCTCCTGTAAGTAATGCTGCCATGAACACAGGGGTGCAGGTGTCTTTTCAAATTAGTGTTTCGGATTTCTTCGGAGAAACACCCAGAAGCGGGGAAAAAAGAGGTGGTACATGTAGACAATGGAATATTACTCAGCCATAAAAAAGAATGAAATCCTGCCATATGTGACCACCTGGATGGACCTAGAGGGAATTATGCTCAGTGAAATAAGTCCGACAGAGAAAGATAAATACCATATGATGTCACTTATGTGTGGAATCTAAAAAACAAAATAAATGCACAAACAAAACAGAACCAAACTCACAGACACAGAGAACAAATTGGTGGTTGTCAGGTGGGAGAGAGTTTTGGGGTGATGTGTGAAAAAGGTGAAACGGATTAAGAAGTACAAATTAGCAGTTATAAAAATAGTTGGGGATGTAAAGTATAGCACAGGGAATATAGTCAATAATATTGTACCACCTACGCATGGGGCCAGTGGGGACTTGACTTATGGGAGGGGTCACTTAGTAAGGTGTATAAATGTCTGATCACTGTGCTGTACCTGAGATTAATATAATATTATATGTCAACTGTAACTGAAAAAAGAAAAAAGAAAAGAAAAAGGCAAAGTCAGCCTCACGGAACTCAGGGTGGTTGGAGGAGCCAAGGGCTGAGAATCAGGAGGACAGGTCCCTACCAGTGGTCGTCACACTGCAGGGCCTGTAAGATGGGGTAAACTGGTTTTCTTCTACGCCCCTTTCCAGAAGAAAACAAAGGTAAGCCTCAGTCTATCTCCTAGCCTGCGGTCCATCAATTAGAGGATTCGGAAGGAGGCAGGGACGTACCTGCTTCCTAAAGGGATTTAAAGGGTCTGAATTGATGAGATTTTACTCTGGTCTCTAACAAAGGGATTAAGAACCCTGTGATTTGAAATTTTCGTTTGACGGGAGGAAATGAATTGTTATTTATAATCCTCCTGCCTTCCAAGACGGGGAACCTGGACACAGTTTTCTTCCTATTGTCTCCTAGCACAGCACATTTTCACAGGTAAATCGTGTGAGCTTTGCTTCCTCAGCCAGGTTTAACCTCCTTCAGAACAGGCCCGTGGTACTCTTTGTATCCCCGCCAAGATCGAAATTTGCACAAAATTTCATCTCAAGACATATTGGGTCATTGATTTAGGGATAGAGAACAAGTTTCATTAAAAGTGACCTCAAAAAAGGATAAACTATTTTTAAAAGGATCATTACTTTTTACCACATAGAATAAGGTTACCCAATATCAACGAAAGTTACAACTTGGAAGATTTTTCTGAACGTTCTTTTTGGAAGAGATAAGGGTTTTCGTTTTTTGTGGTTGGGGGGGTTTTAAATAATAATACGTATATGGACACATGTTGGTGCCAAAGGGAGTGTTTATGAGATTTAATGTGAACTTTTAATGGAGTTTATTGAGTAGATTGGGCGTCCCCTTTGTGTTCGCAATTTGAGTATTAACTGGTTTTCTTCTACGCCCCTTTCCAGAAGAAAACAAAGATAAGCCTCAGTCTATCTCCTAGCCTGTGGTCCACCAATTAGAGGATTCGGAAGGAGGCAGGGACATACCTGCTTCCGAAAGGGATTTAAAGGGTCTGAATTGATGAGATTTTACTCTAGTCTCTAACAAAGGGATTAAGAACAGATGTTTTATAATCAGCTTTCCACACACACACACACACACACACACACACACACACACAAATATTAGGAGGATGAGTTCTGTGAATGAAATAAAAGCTGGAATTTAGCAAAATAAGGGAGATTTGATAGTAATTATGAACACAGCCAAAACGGGCAAAACTCAAAAAGAGTCCAAACCTGGGGGGACCCTCCGATTACATGCGTGTCTGCCAGTGTTTCCTCTTCCCCTTCTTTCCTATGTTACCACAGTCACACAAAGACAGTGGCTGCTGATTATTTATTTCAGTTCAATCATCATCTTTTTTCCCATAGAGCAAGAAAATTTTCCAAACTCTCTCCCAATTTTATGCCCGTTTCTCGCTTCCTTGATGGATGGAGAAGCCAGAGCTCAGGCTGATTGACCGCCATCTGCCCTGGACCTTCAGGGACTAGAGCAAGCCCATTAAAACGGCAGACATGTGGCAGCCGTGTTGGGAAAGCCACTGAGCACCTCCATTAAACGTCTAGATAGAGTCATAGAAACTCAGAGGTACCAGGATCTTAGAAACCAGCTCATTAAACTAGGTACCGGAAGCATAAAACAGAGTAATTTGAGACATAAAAAGTCCCTGCCAGTGTCATTCTCTCATTCTTTTTCCAGCATCAGCTGCTGGCACTGTCCCTTGAGGTCACGGTCTTGCCATGACCTGTGGCCCTGCTTCCATTGTAAGTCCCAATGTGTCCGAGTTTTGCAAACCTTGGGTCACTCTGGTATGAACCCTCACTCTCAGAACCATCCAAACCCACAATATAGCCCCTGTGGCTGTGGGTTTCAAAGCAGGGATTTCCTGCCAAGGGCTGTCTCCGACCCGTGAACTAGCTCAGAATACACCCGACCATCCCGTGTCTCTCCCCCAGCGCTCAGCCCCTTCCTTGCTTCACTGTTGATCCATCAAACTGCCATTGGCTTATCCAGGCTTCACCCTCCATTACAGCAAAGCGAGATCTGTGGAAGCCTCCTAAGGCTGGGACCCCAGCTCGGGGCTGGCCCCGGGCATGCAGAGGCCAGTGAAGCAGCCTACCACAGGTGGACTTGCAAAAGTACTAAGCAAATGCCTAGCAAAGAACCCATCACGAGAACAAAGTCAAAATTGCGAAGTTGGGTCCCTAAAGAGTGAGCATTGCCAGGGATTAAAGAAAGAGACTCTAAGTGCCATGCGTTGCGCAATCTCTGAGATTCTTTATCCCAGACCTTATCGACATGAATGAACCCAGGACGAGATGGCGGCCACGATTACTTGAGTGGGAACTAGAAGCAGCAGGATGTCAGCAGAATTGGTTCCTGCAGCTTTGGCAATGACAAATGACAGTGTCTACAGTGCAGAAACCAGCCCCTTGACCTCTGGCATGGGCAGTGAGCATGCTGGCACAGGCGCTGACCTGGCCATAGCAGCCGTGGGAAGAATTACCCCAGCAAGCCAGACGGGCAGAAGGAAAGGGAGAGATGCGCAATGACGTGTGACAGCCCAGGCCAATGCTTTGTAAAACACATCACGATTCCAAGGTCAGTGAACGGATCGTGGGGACGTTTCTGAAACAAGCGAAACATGCCTCTTTGGCGACGTTTCCTTTTGTCCCTATTCAAATAAGGTTTCAAGTCATGTCAAAGCTAAAGTTATTCTTCTTCCTCAAAGACCAAGAGTGTACCATCTAGGTGCTTGTCCCAAAACCTGACCCTTTTTTATGTCATGGCTCCCATGTGATTAACTCCTATTTAACTGTAAAGGTTGGATCAGCTGAACGAAAGCTGTAGAACAAAACACTGCGAAACTCAGGTGCTTACACCTGGCGATGGTATTGTTTCTGATGCATGAGCCTCCTGGTCGCCGGGAACAGCCCGTTAGGCTGTGAGTCAGCTGAGACTGGGTCCAGGCTTTCCGTTGAGCTCAGTCCTGGTGCGTTTCTCTCCACATCCTGTGGACCAGCAGCTGTCCAGGCTGTTCTTATGACGGATCCAGGACTGCAAGAGGCCGTGCAACGTCTCATGCACATTGAAGGTCTCTGGCCACGTCAAGTTCTGTAAAAGTCCATTGGCCAAAGGACTTGCTCAAGCCCAACAACTGTAGGGGTGAGAAATACAGCCCCCCAATCGAGCGCACTGGAAGCTCACTTGCCAGAGGGAGGGCGTGAAGAGATGAGAAGAGCGGGCACCGACCACGCAGCATCTAACCACCAGTCACGACTTCGGTGGGGGCAGACAGGAGCCATGTGGTTCATTCCCTGTCTGTGGAAACACGGTTTGCTGGTGTGGCTGCTACTGTATTCTTTGACAGCGCCTGGTTTGACGTAGATCCAACTTCATAAGTGTTTGTTGGACAAATTCAAGTGTTAAAGGGAAAGGCCGTCACTGATTTCCTTTCCGCCGACGTTCCTTCCCCCGACCCTCATTTGGTTTCCTTATTTCAAAACTGCCCTGTTGCATTTTCAAACTTCAACCCGACTTTGGTCGTACCGCCATGGCGGAAAGAATAGTTTACTTGTACCTGATATTACTTCCACCTATGAAACACCTAAATGACATGCACGGTCAGACTCCAACTGCCCGTGGTCTTGCTGTCCGAACGCTGTCACCGTGCAATCGTCAGGCGAGTCTATCAAAAGCCTTCGTTTAGCGTAGCTGACTCTCAGCTCCCATCTTCGGGAACCAAGCCGCACGGGTGGCCGTTGCTAAACAGGCTGGTGGGACCTCAGACTACTCGGAAATGTACGTGGCACTAACAGGCCAGCGACGGCCGTCCCTCACCACAGACCAGCCCCTCCAGCAGGAAAGTGGCAGGCACGGAGCGTCTGTACAGCAAGTGTGTGGAGCCCCCTCCCGAGCTGCCCGTGCCTCCTTTGTGGAAAAGAAAATGGATCCAGTCAAAGACAGAAAATCCATACCCACTATTTTTCTAAACAGCTTATTATGTCCCAATGAGACGCCTGTATTGTAGCCGCGGCCTCCACTTCGCGTGCTGTTATCCTCCCACCACGGCAGCGTTTGCATTTGCTTATTAGCATGGACGAGGTGATTGCCGCTGACTCCTCTGAGTGCAAAGGAACTAATTTGATTAGATAAGAAGCTGAGGCTGCCACCCGCTGCGGGAAGGCGGGAAGGCGGTGTCACTTATCAGCTCTTCTGCCGCCAAGCGCATCGATTGTCCTCTGAAAGGAAGCCCTGCTGTATGTGCAGTGTTGTGACGTGTCTCGGTCCTGAATACAACGCAACCCGAGCAGGGGGTGGGTACTGCACACTTTTCATTTGGTTACTTTTCATTTGCCCAATGCATGTTACTCATTTATTCTGAAATCCTAGAAAGCTTAAAAAAAAAATGGAGGGGGGCGGAGTGAAAAAGAGAACACTCGGACACAACTTCAGCTGTACAAGGGACAAAAATAGGCAGGGTCCAGCCTTGGCCAAGTGGCGAAGCCATCGGGCGCTGGTCACTCGGTCACCTTTCTAATGCCGTCTCCTCTGGAGCCAGCTCTCTTCCTTCCGTTCACAAGACTCTAACTCAGTGTCCTTTTCTCTACCCTGGTCTCAAAAAGGAATCCAAACATTGGCCTGAAAAGATTAGTGCTCAGAGAGGTTAATTGTGATGCCACACACACAGACACACCCACACACACCCACACACACCCACACACACCCACACACACCCACACACACAGACACATACACACAGACACACACAGACACACACACAGGTGGGGGAAGAATCTTTTCGCCTCGTGAAAGAGCAGGTGGGGAAACGGATATTGGCTGTAACACACGGAACACAGAAAGGCTTGTGATGGGAAATAAGATTCCGTGGAATCGTTCCTTCTTGACTTCCATAAATGTACGTGCCTGAGAACTATTCCTCCACCAATTAACGGGTGATGTGCTCCAGCTCTTGGGGAGTTTGGTCACATTTTGTGACCATCTCTTTGCCTTCCCTAGTCCAGCCACGTACTTGACTTCTGCCCTGAGCCAGGCTGTCTATCTGTAGTCCATGATGAGCACGGACCATACCCCAGGGTCCTGATTCGTGGGTGGGGAAGCCAGGCACCGTGCCATCGTGACCTCCGGTTTTGTCACTTCTCCAGCCTCAGAAAACAAATATACTTCGTTATCACAGGCCCTCTGCTGAGTGCCAGCTAATTCTCACTAGAGGAAGTGAGTGGGTTCTCTCTGCTCCCAAATGCCTAACATCCGTGGACACTCCTACAATATTATAAGTGAACGTCCTGAAGACCCAACGAAATATTTTATGTGACAATAATAACATTACATGTATAGGACCACAGTTCACACAGTAGAGAAAGGTGACCGTGAAGAGACAGCATCTCCTGCCTGAGATCTCCACTTCCTCACCTCCTGACTACCATGTTCTAAAGGCAGCTGCTCTAATAATTTCTGTTTGGCGCTAGAAAGATGGCCTCCAGTGGCACGTGAGCTCCATGTGTTGTACACGAGGTGTGGCAGACGGCAGGCTGACCAGGCTGCACCTCAGGGCACCAGGCAATCAGGAGAACCTTACTTTTAATGGCGAGATGAGGTACCAGCACCCATCCCAGGGGTCCCAGGGACCCCAGAATGGTCAGGGTGTCAAGAAACTGTCACTGGTCTGTCCTGCGCCTGAATGCTGGCTCCCAGGGTCTCTGCAGGCCAAGGGCACAGCTGCTCCCCAGGTGGCAGTTTGCCTCTGATGTGAAGTGTCCCCGTCCACCCAGCTGTGCGCACCTGTGTTTTCCATGCTTGGGGCTGGAGTCCCCCCTGTGAGGTCGGCTCCCCCCTTGTCTGTAATTTCTCCCCACCTCAGTCCCACGGAAGCTTCCTGTGCTTTGTTCACCTGCCAGTTTCATCCAAGCTTCCTCCCGCCTTTCAGAAACTCCTGCACGTCTCTGGGCTACGGATGGAGCTCTCGCAAGAAATGCTTCTAGTATTTCTGTATGATAACGCTGCTGTGATCTGTCCAGGGAAGGGAGACATACATCTGAAGTCAAGTGACGCTCTTCAATGGGACTTTAATCGTCACGACTGTAATCTTCAAGAATTTCTGACAAAAACATGCAAATTCATCTTGGGGCCACACCCACGACTGGCATCTCAGTTGATACCTGAACAGGTAATAAGTGGGATACAGGATACAACCCCTTCGAGGGGGTGGGAATTGAAAAAAAAAAGGAAAACAGTGGTGTCTAGAGAAAAAGAAAGCCAAAGAAGACCCTAAGACCGCATTCACTGCAGGAGACTAGAAAGTGCACTGGTTTGGAACAAACTTGGATTTAAACAGAAATGACAATTTCCCATAGAGTTCAGTGTCCCCGGATCTGGACTAGGAACCCGTCCACTGTATTTGTATAAAGCGATTGCCCCCAGCTGAATACATTCTGTGAAATAACATTACGCATAGTTTTCAACTTACCTAGTCTATATCATTGTATTAACAAGAGCATGAAGACGTAATGAAAATTCTATAAAATAACTGAATGAAGCAACATTTGCCCAGCAGCCCAGGTGGGGAGCGAGAACGCAATGAATTTTGGATGTACGGGCACTTGGCGTGAAAGCAAGTTGTTTTGCACGCACACAAAGGCCAGGAGTTCGGACTCTTACATGACATTACTATGTTCTTCCTTCCCTGTGCCCCAGTGGGTTTTCTATGTGAACAAAACAAATTCTGCCGCCAGGGCATCACGGTAACCTGCAGTCCTCCTCAAAACAAAATGCCACGTGCAAGCGTTTTTTAAACATACCACAGAATATACCCGAAGTCCAACATGTAAAAGTCAAAAAGGGATTCAAAGGCCTGAAAAACGAAGCCAGGGAAGCAGCTACCTCAAAGCATTTCATCAGGAGAGAATGGGTTCGGACAGGATTTGAAGAGGCCTAAACGTATAAGCTATGGCTCTAAAGAAAAACCAACAAGGAAAGCAACTCAGGACCGTCGAAGTTTTACAATCTTTTTAAATTCTCTTCCCAGCTTTACTGAGATACAATTGACGTGTAATATTGCCTGAGTTTAAGGTAGAAAACTTGATACATTTCTATACTGCCAACTAGTTAAAACTGTAGCGTTAGCTAACACCGCCTTCACGTCAGGTAATTACCATTTCTTTTCTGCAGTGAGAACATTTAAGATTTACTCTCTTCGCCACTTTCCAGGTGTGACAGAGCGTTACTAGCTACAATCGCCCTGCTGTATGTTAGATCCCTAGGGCTTGTGAACTTGGAACTGGAAGCTGTACGCTAGGAGCAATATCTCCCCATTTCCACCCCACCCCCAACCCCTGTAACCACCATTCTACTCTGTTTCTCTGAGTTCGGCTTTTTTAGATTCCACAGATAAGTGAGAGCACGCGGCATTTGTCTTTCTCTGTCTGATTTACCTCCCTTATTAGCATAATACCCTCAAGGGTGGGGGGATGAAAATATTTTATAACTTGATGACACTGGTGATTACAAACTGCGAACATTTGTCAAAATTCTTAGTACTGTACACTTACTTATCAAAAGATGAATTGGTGCTGTATATAAATTATACCTCCAAATCTGAATTGTAAAAATATGTACTGCTAAGTGTTATCAGGGTATACCTCGTTCCAGAAATGCATGTGTGTCCACATGTGGAGAGCACGATGTTTGCTTTGAAAAGAATATTTTAAGCTTTGTGTTTCCTGAGGGACCTAGGTTAATATTTCAGAGAATCCACCTTAAAAAGGAAGACACAGGGGCCGGCCCGGTGGCTCAGGTGGTTAGAGCTCCATGCTCCTGACTCCGAAGGCTGCTGGTTCGATTCCCACATGGGCCAGTGGGCTCTCAACCACAAGGTTGCCAGTTCAACTCCTGCAAGGGATGGTGGGCTGTGCCCCCTGCAACTAGAAATGGCAACTGGACCTGGAGCTGAGCTGCACCCTCCACAACTAAGACTGATAGGACAACAACTTGACTTGGAAAAAAAAAAGTCCTGGAAGTACACACTGTTCCCCAATAAAGTCCTGTTCCCCTTCCCCAATAAAATCTTTAAAAAGAAAAAAAAAAGGAAGACATAGAGAAAATAGATAAAGATACCGATCGGTGGAGGGAAGAGAGAAAATGTGGTTTGGTTAGTTTCTCTGACGAAGGACATTAGAGTGTTCGTATGTCTAAAGCAACTACCTCTTATTACCTTACTGATTGACCTTGAGACGGTCACTTCACCTTCTTGGGTCTTGGTTTCCTCACCTGCAAAGGCTGAAAACCTTTCCAACTCTTTCTTCCCCAGGAAGCTGTTATGAGGATCACATTAGCAGATTCAAGCAAAGGCACCCCACAAAGGTGAAGGAGCCAGGCAAATGTAGGTTGGCAGTTGTTGTGTTGCAATTTTATTATCATAATTATTCATTAATTACTGTCATTTTATATCGTAAACACATTTCTGGGCTGAAATCTAAAGAGTTTCAATACTAATGAGAAAAATGAGGAAATGCAGCCACTTGATGCAAAATGTCTACAAAATACTTACTTTTCCACCCTAATCTAAGCACCATACTCTTTAGAGAACTATTATTCTGAAAAGTAAGCCTCCAGCAACTTATAACCCCAGCGCTCCCTGTCATCTGTGATCCAAATGGTAGTATTTTGGGGGAGAGATTCCATTCCCACAAAGACATACACGCTGCTGTGGGACATGTACGCCATCTGACAACCCCGGAAAAGCAGGTGACAGAGCCTGAGAAGACAGCTAAGGAGTCTCCGCCTCACCCAGGAAGTGCAGGCTCCCTCATCGGCACCACACGGGATGAAAAGCTCAGCACCCAAGCAGAGGGGCTGCTGCACAGCGGTCACTTGCAGCTGTGTGACCCCCTGTGCTCTGTCACATCCTGACAAAGACCATGTCTGCGACCAGGACGCAGCTCAGAGAAGAGCTCACAGAGCTGTCTGTCCTGGCCAGGACCCACTGGGGACTCGGGAAAGCCATCGGGAGAGAAGGCCACCCAGGTTCTTGTGAATAATGTGGACACATCACGGGTCTTCTGCAAACACACTGACGGCTCGTGCAGGCTTCGGACGGGAGCCAGGCTTCGTGCAGCCCGAGGAAGGCGCTTAGCAAGCCACACAGGAAGAGAGAAAGACACCAGACTAGAAACACAAAGCTAGTTCCCTGCATCCCACACAAAATGCTTAGTACGTGGAAGGGATCCCAAGACCATCCAAGGGGGCTCAGATGACTCTGAATGTAAAGATTCAATTTGGGAGATTTTTATAATTATCAGCATGAGTCATGCACATTTGTAGCAGGTTATTGAGCCAAGACTTAAATGAATGAAATCTCTCAAAGAGAAACAACTTTTGAAAGACGTATTTCATTTCTTTATGAGTGAGTCTAAGGTTGGTAATCTAAAAATAAGTAGAAAATCTGGATCGGTTCCTTAAATGTCTATGTTCCAGAAAAGGAACCTGACCTTTTCAAATATTTTAGAGAGAGTAAAAGGACAGTAAAAGGACTTTTGAGAAACTGCAGCATGAATACAGGGCCGGATTGTATGTCAGGTGAGGAAAAGCACATGGAGAGGAGAAACTGTGAACCAGTCAGGAGTCCGGCGCCAAAGACACTCGGGTGGGGGCAGAGAGGGGAAACATCACCTGACTTGCTGGGAGATCAGAAAACGCCTGTCAAGTTGCTAAGTTATACCTCCTCCCTCTGTGGCAGATTCCCGTCTGGGACTCCCTCCGAGGAGATTTGGAACATAATCTCTTTACTTGCAGGTGGCATAAGCTAAAAGCTGGAAAACTGGTTTTCTTTAAGAGACATCTGAGAAAGATAGATGGCTCTTGGACCTGATGGACATGATCTCATCAGACACTGCCCCGTAGAGAAGCAGGAAGAACCCCAGGGTTTTGGGGGAGCTGACATCCCACACATCCCTACAGCATGTGGCGATCTGAAGTGTGACTCTCATTCCTGAAATCTCCCCTGACGTAGGAATTCTCTCTCTTAAGGTCAATCTACAATCTATTCTTTGGTCAGTGGGCATGTGGAAGTTTCCAGCTTGTTCACAGGATGACGAGGGAGCTGTACACGTGGCCACACAGGTCTCTGGGTGCCCGTCCAAGAACTTTTTGTGCGGACAGACCTAGGGACAGGATGGCTTCTCATCACAGATATGCAAACTGTTCAACTTACAAGAAAACAGGAGTCTTTTTTCCTAAGGCAATTGCCCCAGAAAATGTTCCCACCAGCGATGAGTACAAGTTCTTGGCTCACATCCCTTCTACCACTTAATATTTTCAAGTCCTTGAATTGGACCAGTCTGATCAGTGATCAGATGGAATACGTCTTCTGATATCTACTGGCCATTTGTTTCTCCCATCACAGCGAAATGTCCATTCGTGTGTTTTGCCCACTCGTCTGTTTTATCTTTTTCTTTTTGTTTCACAGAGCATTTTAATACATTCAGATGATAATAGTGTATTAATGCTGTGTGTTCCAAAGAGCTTCTCTTAGACTGTGATTGTTTATTTATTTTTATGCCTTTTCATGAATGGAAATTATCCATATTAAGATAATTAAATGCACCATTCCTTTCTTTTAGGGTGAGCACTTCTGTTCTTTGTTTTAAAAAACCTTTCCTTTATAGAGGTCGAAAAGATATTGCACATTTTCTTTTCAAAAATTTACACAGTGCCACTGTGTAAGTCCTTTATCTATTTCTACTTGATGGGTGGAGACCATGGGCCAGACAGAACCAGAAACGCCACTGCCCGCCACGGGGAACGAACGTTGGCTCTTTCAGAGCTACAGTGTACGTAAGACTTGTCTTACGCCGCAAAGCGGGGGTTCCTGGCACAAGCTGATGGTCTCCCACCCGTTCCTTCTCGGTAGAGTCTGGTGACCGTGCAAGCCTGCGTTTAGCAAACGGCGTGATTTGCAATCGTCACCCCAAGTGTTCTCCCCTCTGACCTGCACCTGGACTTTGAAATTCCTCCATAGCCTGCAAACCGATCAGTCCCCAAATAAAGCTGTGTGTGACACTGCCACCTCGTGGTCACATCTTGTCCCAGGGCCAGCCCCATAGTCCCTCCAACGTCCTACAGGCAGCAAAGGCTGGGAAGCGCGCCAGGCGAGAGTTACCTGCCAAAGATGGCCTCTGCACCGTGGCCCCGGGTTACTCAGTTCTTCACAGCAGTCTGAGACCCGTGTGTTCAAAGGCCTGCCAGCAACCAAACTCAAACTTTGGTACATCCAATTGTTTCCAACATGGACCAAATAAGCACATTTTTCACCACAGCCTGCTTTGTACACCCCACAACACTGTACCCACCATCCAGCAGCCACAGACCACATCAGCCGCAGACCTGACAAAACCACAAGCTGCTCTGCCCTTTGGCGCCTTCTGACCCAGAGACTCCCCACTGAGCTGCTGAGTGACATCACCTAGACACGGAACCCCATTCCCCTCGCCCCTGGGGTCCCCTTGCCCTTCTGGGTGGTGGCCCCACGATGCAGCCTCTGGAAGGTCTCAGTCTGTGAGGGACTCCCACCCATGCAAACCTATCAAAGCTTCACCCAAATGAGCCGTATATGATAGTGTCACCTTGATCACAAAGAACAAAGGACGGGACACAAGCTGAAATGCTACAGCGGGAGAAGCCAGGACTGCTGTCACCCCCCTCAGTGCACAGGTCGGGCCCACAATGAGGGACGCCCCCGAGAAAAGCTCCTAGGCTTCCTCAGCTCACCTTGTCTTAGGTTACCTGTCCATCCCTGAACCAACGCTAAGACCACCGAACGCCGAGGAAGGGAACCATTCCACACAAAGCGCATGCTCAGAAATGAGGAAGGCTGTTCTGTCGAACCATTTCGGATGGTATTCCATATTATTATTCCCAGGAAGGAAAAGGGGGGGTGCTGGGCAGCAGAAAGCAGATGCACGCTGCTTGTGCCAGGTGTAACCAATCAAGTTACACATTGAGTCCCCACTGTGTCGTCGGGATGGTGCTGTGTGACCGGGGGATGGAGTGGCACAAGGTGTGATAAATGGCCGCCAAAAAGCTCAGTGTGAGAATCATACAGGAAAACAGAAGTAAACAAGGTGCCAAGTCCCACAGCACAGACTGCAGGTGGCAGAGGTTCAGAAAAGGATCCTCTGACGTCCAAGACAAGAGATTGGAGTTGTCTCCAAAGGTGGACAGGACTTGCATCAAAAACAGAAGGAAACGGGTACATGCGAAGCAAGAATAAGAAGGAAATGAGATCGGAGACTGGCCCACCTGGAGCAGAGAGTGAGTGAGAAGCAAAACCCCCTCCAGGTTGATTTCCCCTCCGCGGTCAGTACCTGCGGCCACCGGCCACCATGACCACGCCTTCTAATTATGTTAACAAGCCCATTTAATTAGAGCAGAAAGAACACCTCACTGGGATGGAAAAGATCTGGGTAGTCAATTCCTTGTATCCGTTTTCCCTTCGAGGAGAAGCCTTCTACCTACCACTTGGATTCTTCGGAGCCATTAGTCAATCAGCGAGGGAGAAAGGCAGGGCTGTGCTGCGCAGGCTGGTGACAAATGAGGGCATTTATTTCCCTGAGCAGGCACTTTCGTTGGCCATTTGCCTAACCAGCAGCAGACAAACACAGTGTCGGAGCTATCTTCCCCATTGCGATGGCCTTTTGTGAGAGACCAGTGAGCGTGATTAAAAACGTTAGGATGGCAGACTTTGCACACAGCACCCAGCCGGGAAGGATTGCTTCTGTATGAACCGCATGCTGACGGAGGCCTGCAACTAATACCTCCTTCCTAGGGATTCTGCTTAGTAGGAAGGACGACTAAAATTATGTCTTCTAGGATTCTTATACATAATGCCCTTCTCCCAGCCAGGAACACACAGTGGCCTGGCACTGCTGGGAGGAGGGCACGTTTCCGATGACACTCCAGGCTGACTTTGCTACGACCTTCAAATCTTTCATTGTCAGGAGAAGCCCAGAATGGTACTTTGGCCCCGCTGGCTGTTACTGTCCCCGCAGGACACCTGTAAGTGCGAATAGTTCACGGCCTCCAACATTGATCTGCCATGACAGCAGGTGACGAAATAGTAGCAGCAGCGGCAGCAGCACCGACATGGATTATTTCTTTGGAATTCTCCAGTGAAAACTTAGCAGACAGATATTGATGCCTTCCTAAACCGATTTCAGCAGTTTAGAAAGATTTCACACAGAAGCGATTGGTCAGCTTTACTTTATCTGTGGAAGAAAAATTCATAAGTTTCCGACCAAATTTGTTCCAGACTTGACGTCTAGTTCTTTGTCATCAGCGCTCTACAGGGATCGCAGTCAGTGTTTTTCTCGCCATGTTTAACGAACCGTCAGGTGATAGCTTATAGACCTCAGTAGACTTCTTCATTAGGGCTGATCTTGGTAACGTTGCCAAAAGTTAGGGTGCCAGAAGAAAATATATAATTCCTCCCCAGTGTGGCCGGGAAACTATCCCCAGACAAGATATTAATCCTTGTGTAGGAAAGGTATCTTGGAAGTGCAGAGAAATGCAAGGAAATGCCTGTGAATTCCATGCACAGCTGACTAGGGCTCCCGCCAGCTGGCCCAGCTTTACACCACCCAGCCCTCAACTGAAAGGACATCCTTTCCCTGCCAGGCCCCTGAAGCACACAGGGGTCCATTCTGTTGTGTTGGGTTGTGTTCCTCCTCCAATAAGATGTTGGAATGCCTTCCCTGAGATACCCCCAGGATCTGTCAATGGGACCTTATGTGGAAATAGGGTCTTTATAAGACATAATCAAGTTAAAGTAGATTACTGTGGTGGGCCTGAATTGTCCCTATGAAAAGGGGAAACTTGGACACACAGACAGGCCCAGAGGGAGAGAGCTACGTGAAGATGGAGGGAGAGATGGCGGTGAGGCACCTATAAACAACAGAATCCCAAAGATGGCGAGCAAACCACCAGAAGCTCCTGGAGATGCGTGGAAGAGATTCTCCCTCAAAGCCCTCAGAAAGACCCAACCCTGCCAACACCTCAAGCCTGGACTTGCAGCCTCCAGAACTGTGAGACAAGGCATTTCTGCTGTTTGCGCCACCTGGTTGGTGGTGCCTTATTATGGCAGCTGGAGCAAACTCGTACACTCCTTCCCTACCGAGGTTCGCAGGCCGAGAGGGGCTGTGCTGCCATGTGAATCTCTCTCCCCAGGGGATCACGATTCTAGGGGAGGCCGTGTCAGAAGCCGCCCCTACAGAGGGGCCCACACACCGAGGAGGCCCGCCTCCGGCAGCGGCCCGTGAGTGAGCTTGGAAGCAGAACCTCCAGGTGACATGACCACAGCCATGCCCTGGCCAGCAGCCTGAGGCAACCTCGCGCCCGTCCCCAGCCAGCACCACCGCCGAGGCGGGCCTGCCTGCGGTTTTCAGCTGCTAAGACTTGGACTTCACTAACACTGGACGTGGTAACGGCGAAGGAGAAACGCAACCCGAGCAAAGATGGAGGAACGATGCTCGAGCCTGACAGGTATACTGACGGCACAAGACGGTGACAGAAAATGAGACAACCCTTTCCCGCAGCTGAAGATGTATGTGGAAAAGCAGTGGTAGATAAAATCAGGTTGACGGGGCCTGATTATGGAGGCAACTCAGTGAGTTTGGGGGCTTGGGGGTTCACCTAATCCAATGTTACTGGAGAAACTGGTCCAGGTAATATTAATAAGGGGCCCTGATAAAAACCAGTTCGGTGTCTCGTACACGTTTGGAAAGATTCAACTGAATAAAGCTGAACTCGTTTTTTGATGTTCGGTAAGGAATGAAAGGAGTGGGGAGAGGGAGAGGACAGCTGGCCTCTCGGGAGGAGGGAGACGGCATTGCAGAAAGCTCTCCTGCCTCTTGTATTGTACATGATGCCCCGCAGCCCCTGCTGAGGCCCAGGACATAATAACAGGGCTCACCCATGAGGCTAAGACAGGGAACACGCCAGGTGAGATTGGGGGCAGGCCGAGGGGTGGCAAGCCGTTCCGAAGGCCTCACCTTGACAACAGACTGCCAGGAACAGGCTCCTTCTGGATATTCTTGCTGCAGTTATGGAACTGCTGGCGGGGTATTGAAGGTGAGCAAGTCCACACAAGTTGGCGTGCGGGTCGGGTGGTCCCCTGGTGTAGACAATCTGCCCAGGTACTGGAACCATACTATGTTAGAAAGAATTAGGGGCAATACACCCCTGATGGCGTCGGGGACGAGGAATGGAACACAAGGCAGGCAGGTGTCCTCTTGGCTGTGTTCTGTTCTATTTGAAAACCTACATCACCCTCATTGCGTTTTCTGTACCATCGAGAAACAGGAGGACCTGGTGTCACATTCCATCATCTTCCGGTTTTTGAAGCTAAAACGGGTATTTGTCCAGGATATGTAGGGTGCACACATATGGAGCTATTACCAGAGGAGAGGAAGAAGAGGGGGCAGGAGTAACAAAAATAGCAATAATGATACCCTGTTCACGTCATGGTTAACAGGGGCAAGGAACTTCAATAAACACTTCATCCTAATAACGCCGGGAAACTACCAGGGTGTTACCCAATTTTACTGATGCTGACAGCTCACGGAGCATAAATAATTACCCACCACTGGAAGTGGCAAAGCCTGAAACAGGAATCCTGGTCTTCTGGCCATTAGAAAGTGCTCCATAATAAATATTCGAGTTGATTTTAATGCAAATGGACACAACTCAGCCTTACCTAGAAGACTAGGTAAGGTGTATGGTTCACACGTTGCTGGGTGGAGTAGGAAGACAACTAAGCTAAGCTCAAGGCTGAGGCCTAGGAACGGGAACACCTCCCATCCAGTGCGCTGCCAGACGCGAAGTCGTCACCAAAATAATTTAATGGTACAGATCTGTCAACCGACGCAATGGGAAAACATACGGCACACACAGAAAAATCTGACACTCTTCTAGCCAATTCTTACATCAAAACATCAACTACTTAATTCGACCCAGTTTTCACTGCAGGCTGAAATAAACTACGTGTCTCCGTCACCAGCTGAACGGGTATGGGATGTGTGCTGACTAGGGAGCTTGACCGATACTTGGATTCATGTATCTGAGTTTTGATCGCCCCACAGCAAACCCTTCAAAATGCTCCCCACGTGTTCTCTCACGCTACAACAGCAGGCGTCAGGTTTCCCTGCAGGAATGACCACTTTGGTCCATTGCGGATGTGACATCCTTGGGCTCTGAGGGCAGATGGGATATTTGGAAGCAGCCAAGGTCATTCTGGGTTGTTTGAAGGTAAACTCATACTATGCTGGGTCAAAAACCAAACTAGTAGTAGTCAATTCTAGTTGCATTAACAAGGAAGCTTTTGGCTATCACCTGGCCAGACCTGCTTTAAATTTTTTTTTAAGGCGACGCTTTGAAGCAAAGATATGAGGTGGAATCTCCACAGTAAATATAATACCTGAACACAAATGATGTTGCAGCTGACATTTTGTAGTTGTGTTTTAGTCTGAAGGAAATCTATTGCTGAAAGAGTAATTCCTGTTTCTTTAACCGCTTGGGTTTGTTGTTCTGCTGTGCTTCGGGCGAAACTCTGAGTAGAAGATGTTTATCATGGCAGAAGAAAGATAAGCAAGGTTTACCTGGCTTGTTGCCTATTCTAGTGAGAAATATTTATTATTTCCCATTAAGTTTCATTCTCTCAGATGCAGCCAAGGAATGAATTTAGCACTTCGGGAAGTCATATGTATACTTGTAAACCACTAAGCCGCTAGTTCGTCAGTTACTAATCCAAAACAATAAAGTTAGCCTGAGATAGTTTTCAAAATTCATTAGAATGACGAAATTCAACCTGAGCTGAAAATTTGCTTTGACACATCTCACCTTTGTGACAGCCCACACTCCCACTCTCACCATGCGATGGCTTGTGTTTCTAGACTAAGAGAGAAACCATCTCATCACCAAAATCTACTAAATTCCCAGTACTTAGCACAGCACCTGATGTGTAGTAGGTGCTCGTGTGTTAAGTGAATTAGTGCACAACATGGTCCTAGATACAGACAGAGGGAGGAAGGTGGAGGCAAAGGAGGGCATGTTGAAAGTGAAAAACACAAAATTGGGTCCCTGCTCTCAAGCAGTTTGTAGTGCGAGATAAGCAGCTTACAAACGAAAATTAATTAATCTGTGTCATATTTTCTCTAGACTCTTCCTCCAGCCCCAGAGAAGGAGGAGAGCCTAGCATATTTAAGAAATAGAAAGAAAATCACTGAGCTTGGCCACAAACGGAGGCGGAATTTGAGAGAATGAGCTAGGCAGACGATGGAGAATTCAGAGGCTGGGGGAAGGAACTCTCATTTCATTCCAACAACGAGAAGCCCCTCATATGTTTCAGAAGGTAAACGATGCGATGCAAGGCGATTTGTGTTTATGAAAGTCACCATGGTTGGTAGTGGAAGAATGAATGGAGGAAGATGGAAGAGGAACAGGATGGCCGGTGAGGAAGGTATCGTGTTATCCAGGTGAGAGGAGAAGATGGCTGGGTCTAGAGTAACAAACATGGAGAAAGCCAATGGAATAGTCCTCTGTTTTGGTGACGCAACTCCGACTGGATTTTCAGATAAATTGGGTGGTCAAGAGAAGGGAAAAGAAAAAAACTAGGGATGGCCTATAAATGGTTAGCTTGAACACTGGCCAGATCCCCGCTTGCACCCCAGACTGGTTCCTCCAGTTTCTCCGACCTCAGAAAAACATGGCGTCTTGTTGCAATTGTGAAGTTCATTTGTTCACATGGGTTTCCAGATGCTCTTCCGCCAAGTAAGTGGTTGTACACAGACATCAGAGCTCAGAGGTGCAGTCAGGGCTGGACTCACCAGCGTCCAGGAGAGTTTTAGAGCAATGGATGGATGGGACTCTCTAGACAATAAATACAGAGAAGAAACAAGACCAGGATAAAGTGGGGGACACACAATGCTAAGCATGCTGGTGGAAGAGAGGGAGCCTGGAAAGGGGCTGATGAGAGGCCGGAGGAGCAGTGGAAACCCTTCTAAAGTCAAGAATGAGACAAATTGCAAGGGAGGAGCGAGCAACTGGGTCACACGCTGCTCAGCTTTCATGAAAGATGGGGAATAAAAACACCGTCTGCTTTGGAAAGAGGTTGGTGGTAAATCTGATGGGACTAGTCCCCTGCACAGTGATAGGAAGAGACGGCACCTGGAAACATCTGGGAGGAAGCAGACCCCAGACGGCACCTCCTTCAGCCATCTCCGAAGAACGCTGTGCCCTAGAGAGGACAGGCCTTTGCCTAAGCACAGACTTTGACTTGTGGTGACCAGGACGTGTGGCGTGTGTGTCCCTGAAGGCCACCAGCAGGGCATGGAACTGCAGCATAGGACAGACGTCCTGCACAGAGCTCCTTGCAGTCCCTCCAGCACACATTAGCCGAGCACATTCTCTCTTAGGAGTAATCGGTCTGGGGCCCCAGACCTACGGCGTAAGAGAGACTACGTGCAAAATTGCATGCAAATACATTTTTCTGGTGAAAGGGCCCATAGCTTTTATCAAATTCACAGTGGGGCCATGACTTCCCCTCAAAAAAAAAAGAAGAATTTTGTTTCACACCAAAGAAGTTGCACAGCTCACCAGGCCGAGAGAGACGTTCTCTAAGATCAGGGTGTAAGTGCAGAAAGGCTCTGATTCCAGGGACACGTCACTGCTGGGCGTGGAGCTGACAAATGCCAGCCGGCCCACGGATTGGAGGACCAGAGGGCGGAGTGTCAGTGCGAGGCCACACTGAGTTCTGGCCACAGACTCACGGTCGCTGGCGCATGCGGTCCTCGCTCCTCGGCACTCGGATTTGGTCAAGCTGTCACAAGGGTTTCATGCACTTTCACTACTTGGGCACCAGCTGCCAGAAATACTCGATGACACTGAGCCTTCTTCTCCCAAGAACATAAAGGAATTTGGGGACTTTTGCGCTCTTGGGAGTGCCCGACGTGGGGCGTAAGTTGGCTCCCTGCACACTCAGAGCACACTGCACTCGTACGGGACACCAGGAGGGTGTGGGGTGACATCTGATTCTGGAGGCTGATGTCTCCACATCGAGGTTGTAAAATCTTTGGAGGTAGGAATGGTTCTACTTCACTGTCTTCTCCCGAGCCTCCCACTTGCAAAATTGTGGATGGATTGTTGGTTTCACATCCTCTGAAGTAAAATTCCTCGAATTTTACTTCTCACCCCCTGACAGCTTTCCAGTCCAAGAAGGTGGAATAAGTCTGTGTGTCTATATTTCCGCTCTCTAACTCCCCTGGAAATGAAAGAGATATAAGAACCTAAAGATCACTGGAACACGGGAGGAGTGCTGACATGGGAAAATATCTTCCATAAACTTCTGGCCAATACACAGACAATGGGTGTGGACAGGTGGGATGATGGTCTGAGTGCAAACAGCACAGCCGGAAGGATACCAGCTGCAGAGGTGAGTGAAAAAGGTGTGATCAGCTCCCGCTGTAACTTGACTCCCTCAGAAGACATCCCGGTCCTCCCCACCCTCACCAGCGAGAGCTCACGTTCTTCTTTCTCTCGCTCTCCAAGGGAGGACCATGCAATAACACGCTTGGTCAGGACCTGACGCTCCTCGTTTACTGGACCTCAAAGCACGAATGGGACAGGAGCTTCCCACCTGGACCATCCAGAATTCCGTCTCTATTTCAAGGTCAACTGACGAGCACCCTTGTACCCCAACATGTTCATAGGTCCACAGGATAAAAATGTGGGCATCTTTATGTGTCCCAAATCCCTCAAGATAATATGGGACAGAAATACTTAATCCGAGACCCAACATCAATGTAAACTAGGGAGTCCCTATTCCAAGTAGAATTGACAAAGCTGTATGATGGATCAGAGATACTAGTCTAATTTTTTTTTTAATGCTTCGTAACTTTGCAATCTGGTACAATAAACTAAATGAAAAGAAAACCACCAAAAACCTCCATTAAATTATTTAATTAAGACTAGTTGAATTATTTCTGCCAAGGGATCAGCTCAGGAGGCCCAGTCACCTTTCAGAAGAGACTTCTTATAAATTTAGTTATAGAGTGTTACAAGCTTCTCCGTTACAACGCTGCAAAACTAAATTTTGTTATCTCCTGCCTTCACACCCCACCCGCAGGAATTAGCCAATTAAGAACCAGACCATACACACAGAGACAGAGACATTTTGATAACGCAGCATCCAGTTTTGACTTTATCATCGTCAACATGGCTTTAAAGTGAGTTCCCACGCTAATCGCATCAATGTTAACAAGCCCCATCTATTTTCCACATTGTGTGACTAGTTAGTGGGTAGAGCTCTCTGTGAATGGGGCTTTGTTGTCTCTCTGGGAAACTATCCAGCAAATTCGATCCACTGCACAGCGACGTCCACCTTTCTGCCGAGTATGGGGGGAGGGGCAGGGTGGGATGCAGAAAGTAAAACCTGTCATGCAAATGAGCGTGGAGATGTAGAAAGGAGAGAAAGACAATCAGGAGGGATTTGAGAAGGGCAAAGCATAAATCCATCGGCTGTGATTGGAATCTATGAATTTTAATATCTTTTCCAACAAGGAAGTGTTTCCAACAGAAAAGAAAGAAGTTTAATAGGTCGGTGTCTGAGAGGAGGTTGGGTTCAAAGGCACCAGGAAAATCTTAGCGTGGCCACCACACCATGAGTTTGGAAACAGAATTTAACGGTAGGTAGTTAACAGTTATCGTGAGTTAGGGAGGGAGATTGCAATAGCCAAGCATTAAAGGGTGTTCCGGGTCAGCTTTGGCTCTCCTCGATGGACCCCGGGAATAGGGGTCCCCATCTTGTGTAACTAGATACTTTGTGTCCACGGCAGCACCCCCACAGGCCCGGTTAGAGAGCATCAATGGTTAATGCATCAGGGAGGACATAGTGATACCCCTAAGAGCTCCCTTCCCTCGGCTCTCCTTTGGGCTGGAAAGTTGCTTATTACATATATGGAAGCTTCGCTAGTTCTGAGACCACAGGACTAGAGTTCCAAAGACAGAGAGAGAAATATGGGTTGTAATACGAAGTGTAAGGGAAACTGCTACCACGTAATCAGGCAAGTTGATGAAGCCAGAAAATTAAATGTCAAAGAAATATTTGACCCACTGGCTGAATGGCTAGAAAGGCAGAACCAGGACACACTGAGTCAGAATCTACCAAAATGTAAGTCAATTCTGCACATCGCACGATGGACGTCAAGGGAACCAACAAGAGGCCGTGGGTGGCTATTTTCCAAAAACTCTTTGACAACAGGGTGATGATATCCACACAGCAGCCAGTGAATGTGTGACATATGGTAAAAAGCACACCACTAAAATGCCCATCTAATTCTTCAAATGTTTTTATCAAGTCAATCGATACAGTCAAGTTCCTACGGAAAAGCCATCATCACTCAACAGAGCATTTTCTGGAAATGTGCATATTGGTATAGTGAGGAAGCTCTATGATAGTGGTTACCTAGTGACCTGAAGAGATCCTGGTGATGCTGGACGCCCCGCGGAAGACAGACGTCAGCCACAGGAAGGTGCAAGCTGCCTTTGGTTGCACCACTGATCCAGCGGATCCTAACTCGTAAATATATCCAAAGGAACACACACACACACACACATGGACCTGTGCCAAGAGCAAAATTATACTTGAGAATCTTCCAAATAGTCTCTCAAACATTAGAACTTGGAAACAGAGCCAGCATCTCTGAAAAGACGAACAGTTATTTCCCATCCCATGTATATATGTTTTAATTAATATGACACAACTTATATTATGAGGACAACTAACATTCATTGAGCCTTTCCCACATTCCAGGCATTATGAAAGTTTTTTATATATATTTCATTGAGTCCTTACAATAAGCCTTGGAGCACCTGTTATAATCCCTCCTTTATCAATAGGCGACCAGAACTCAAAGATCTATTACCCAGGGTCACCGAGCTGCAAAGGCAAAACAGGACTTGAACCCAAAACCTTCCTAGGTCCAGGCCAGCGTTCTTTCTAGAAATTTTTCATAAATTTCTTTTTTCCAGAAAATTTTTTTGGTAAACATTTTCATTTATTTCCATTTTTGTCTCCACTGCACATTAGAGTCCAGCATATTTTTTAACTTTCTATTTTGAATAAAGCATCAGTGGGAAAATGGACAGGGAGGTTTTATGGACCCGTCGTGCAGTTTCCTCCAACAGCAGCACTTTGTGTGACTAGATTACAACATCGAAACCAGGAAACTGACGTTGGTACGACCCACTGAGTTCATTCAGATCTCACCAGTTCCACATGCACTCGGCTGTGTGTGTGTAGCCCTGTGACATTTTGTCACATGTGTAGCTTTGTGTGGCCATCATCAGAGCCAACATTTTTAACTGCCATCACCACCAGGAGCCCTCCCATTATCCCTTTGTAGCCACACCTGCTCCCTAACCGCTGACAACCACTGATCTGTTTTCCGTTTCTGTAATTACGTTATTCCAATGTCCATAATTCATCTCAATATTCCTAATTGTATGACAAATATTATATGGAAAGAATCATGCAGTGTATATCCTTTTGAGGCTGGTTTTTTTCCACTCAGCATAATTTCCCGGAAACTTCTCCAACTTACTGTACGTCTCCATATTTGTGCCTGTTGACTGCTGCATAGTTCTCTGCGGTGTCCATGCCCCAGCTGGTGTAAGCAGCCACCCACTGAAGGATACTTGGTAGTTCCCAGTTTGAGGCTGTGACAAATAAAGCTGCTGGGCACATTTGTGTGCAAGTGTCTGTGTGAAAATAAGTGTTTGTTTCTGGGATAAATGCCCACGAGTGCTGGACGGTGTGAATAGTTTGAGTGGCCTCTGGGCTATAGGGGTCCCTAGTTATCTGGTACCTGGCACTTGGGGCAGGGGGGATGTGGCTTCATGTGCGAGCGTTAGATAAGGAGGCGGTTGGGGGTCTGGGCTCTGGCTGACATGGGAAAGAGGTGTTCAAAGGAAGCTGTTTACTTTCTCTGCAATCAGCTGGTAGGGGGGAAGGGGGCAGTCTCTCCAGGATTAGGCACCAAGATGTCAAAGCATCATAAATACAAAAAATAAAAACATGATTGACACAATGTGGCAGTGGGTACCTAACTTTACAATGAGGGTCAGCAAAGTTCTATCTGAAGAGCTGATATTGAATCACAAGAAGGTGTCAGAAACACAAAGGGAGGGGGAGCGCACCAGACAAGGGAAACACGGATGTGAGAACGAGGTCAGCCCCATCTCAGAGGAGCCAGGCTGGACCAGGACACGTGGCTGGCGCAGTGAGTGCCAACAGGCATCAGGAGACGGGGCCAGCCTGCTGGACTCTGGAGGTTACGGCCATTGGATTTGTTCTAACTGCAACAGGAAGATTACAGGGATGTACCGGGGAGGAGTGTGGTCTGACTTACATTTTGCAAGGTCACCCCTAGGCAGCGAGGAGACTGGGTGGCATATGGGCCCCGGCGGGCAGCAGTGAGGTCAGGTGAGAGCTGCATGCCCACTGCCTCACTTGGGACGTCAGCCCGAGGGCCATCCCCTGCTGTGTGTCTAACCCTGACACCTGTCACACCTGCGCTGTACAGGGCTTAGCTCACATGGCCTTCACCACAGACACCATTCCTGATCACGTTTTCCCATAAACCGAAATAGTTCCAGTTCTCAACGTGATCCCCCACACTTATCCCAGCTGTCTGCGACGGCCGTCAGAAAGCACCCCGGGAAATCCAATCATTTAGCCGAAAGCTACCCATGGATTATCTAGTACATGACCCCAAAAGTTTGGTAACTATGCAAAATATAACTACATTTGCTGTATAATAGTCCCAACTACAAAAGGGAAACTTCTAGTGCAGACTCAAGAAGCTCGGAAGTAAGCAGGATGAACCCTAAAACAGGGAAATGGACACTGGACACTCGGGAAAGGGGCCACGAGGAGGTGAGACATGAACCGATCCTTAAAGAATTGAAATTGACTTCTCGGACCTCAGAGCACTGAAGATGGCAAAAGATCCCAGGGCCCACCTGGCACCCACTGTGCAATAGAAAAAAAAAAAAGACTTATCTGGTAAGACTTAAACAGGAACAAAATAGAAAACAAGCTGTTATAAACCTCTAAGTACCAATCTGATGGCTTGCTTACGATTTAGTTCATGTAAAACAATATAAAAGTAATATTCCAGTAGGTATACATACTTTGTCTTTATCCATTTGTCCACCAAAGGACACATCTTGGCTGAAACTCTTTGAACTTGATCTTTGGACATTTTGACTTAGGGGCGTCTACCAGCCCATCCCCAAAGCCAGAAGAAATCCCTGTCATTGAGTCACGAAATACTCTGCAGGACACAGACAAAGGGTGGCGTTACAAAGGAAGGCAGTCCCCTGAAGAACAGATACGTAAGGAAGGGCAGGTGCAAAGGCCGTGAGAAGGACTGTGAAGAAGAAGAAGTGAAGCTGGAGTGAGAGATGGGGTTTCTACATTTCACATGAAGTCCGACGAACAGCTCATGGTTGCTACGTCACCAACTCACATACGTATTTATGGCTGAGTTGGCCACAGAAACAGTCTTGGGTTTCAAAGCAGTGGAAGAAGTCGATACGAATGATACATTTTTATCTATGCCAGGATCTTAAAACGGAGCAGCTCTGTCCCACCTGTTCAATCCGTCTGCTCTACTTACACTCCAGCACGAGTGTTTTAGTGGAAGTTCCATCTGAGATGTGAAATTGTTTATGCTGCTGAGACCAATTCAAAGCAACCCGCCATCTGTAATTTGCCGTGGGATGGACTTTTTAAAGCCATTGGTTATCACAGACTCGCTGCTGAGAAGAGAGGCCGCAGATGTAGCGTAAGTGGCTTCCTCTGGGACATTTCTCAAGGGTCCTCCTCTTGCAGAGAAGAGGTTGTTGGGTAGCTCCGATCCCCTAAGGAGACCCCCCCACCCCCGTGCAGACGTAGAAAAGAGACACCTTGTAGCTCAAAGCTAAACAGCAGCTCGCTTCACCTCTGTTTGCTTCAAAGGTTTCCAGAATAACAAACGTTTCAAATGAAAAGGAAACACATCAGTAGCTTGAACACCAGAAAAAAAATCCAGAATTCTAAGCTTAATTTCCGAATCACAATCAGAGTCATGAGCATAAACTGTTGCGTGTTATGTGTTATGCTGACATGCCCTCGTGCGATCGCTTCTCACCCGTTGTTGGGAGAAAACCCGTGTGGTAATTCAGGGTCTTCCCATCTTGCCAGGAGGTGAGGTTCTGTACGTCCAATGGTGTGGGGCAAGCCAGAAGACCCCCTGTACTGTAAAGGACCGTGTGTCGGCACCTTGTGTCACCTGCCACTCAGAAAAAAAGCTTTGTAGTTCTCTTCTGCAGCCCTCCGAGCTAACTGACAATTGGGTGGAGCGGGATTCTGATGTCCGATAAGAATGATAAACTCAGTAAAAGAACGACAGCTCAGAGAACTGTCAGACGTCGGTATAGATGCGAATGGAACTAACATATAAAGATGGACATAAAGATGGAAACATGCCAGTTACAGGTGTATTTGTATATAGCTAACACATAAAGATGGCAGCCAGCTTGGGCGGAAGATATATCACTATATCCACTGGTCAAAGAGTTTATTACAGTGATGGTCTGTGATCCAGCCCTGAGCTTAAAATAAAAAGAAGGATGAGAGAAAAGGACAGATGAGAAAGAAGAGAAGGTGGGAATACGCTGGAGGAGAAGCGAAAGCAGCTGTTTACATGGGCAACGACTTCCCTCCAGACTTGCCCGTCTGGCACCCTACCCATCAAGGGCTACTCCTGAGAACACCTAGGAGTCCACAGTCTTCAGAAGATTTCCACTTCTGATGTATGGGATGGATTTGCTTTTTTGTGGGGTGAGGAAGGGACGCAGTGGGGAAGAGGGCTCGTTAGATACTTTTATGTCCTTCTTCATTCACGACTCCACACGGAGCTCGGTCAGAGGACTCGGCTAAAATCAGTGAGTAACAGCAAATCTTCTGATTTCAGTTGCCATAGCCTTTCCACTACATCGCCATGTCTTTAAAATATCATTAGACTGACATCAAATAGCACTTTCACTGTGACAGACGCACCAGAGACCATGATTTAAATTAAAGGATTAAATCGGTAATGGTGACATTTCAGGCAACATGCAGAACTTTAGTTCCCATTAAAAAATGCAAATCCTTCATAATACTTTTTTCAAAAATACTTAAAACTAATTTTTACTCTAACAAAAGCCAAGTTCCCAAAATCAATGCTGTAATTCAAAACCCTCACTTAATGACACTTCCCTGAGTATGCTCATTCTTTCAGATCATTTTTCCTGAGGCCTGAAAAACCTTTAGCACAGAGGTGAGCTGCGCCTGGTACTGAGAGCTGTATCGATCCAACAAGAATTCCACCAATAATAGTTACTGAACAATGCTATAGCGTATCTTAGTCTCAGCTAACAAAACAAAGGCTGTTAACACTTACTAAAATATTAAAATATTTGGTCTATTGTGAAATCAATAAATTGGGCTATTGAACAGAATTAAGAATGTCCATTTTAAGCTCTAATATGTTACAACGCTTCACTGTCCATTGTCATTTACAAGGAAAGGACACCACCCAACAAGGAAATCTCATCCATAGACATCAATTTTCAAAACAAAAGCGTTCAAGACGTGGCTCTTTGAAAATTACTGTCATAGAACACAAGAGATTTACTGACAGATACACTGTGTATCAGGGTTTTCAGAGACGCTTATGAAACAATACAGATGCCTGAGCCCACCACAGACATACTGAATAGACCCATCGGGGTAGGTGAAGGCATCTGCTTTCTAGGAAGTTCTCCAGGTCCATCTGCTGAAGAGCCAAGCTTGAGAATCCCTGCTGTGATAGACAAGAACATATCCCTAACCGTGGGAAGCATTCCTTCTGTCTTGTTCTGCTTTTCCTGTCCTAAGAACGCTGGACATCCTACTGCCTCCATGAGGCCTTCTTGTGTCAGTGCAGACGATGGCATTTGCCAAAACCACATGCCAACCACGGCAAACATGGAAACCCTAAGACACATGCCAACGAGCCTCCATTCAACACAACTCTCTGCAAGTGAAAGAAGCGAGGACAGTTCCGCCAATGAGAAAGTCCCAGCCCGCACGCCATACTCTATGCAGCAGGTATGTAGCTGTACTTCTAGGGGACTGGGTAGAAGTAAACAGAGTTCAGTACATTGCGGGCGCTCACAGCATTATCAGTTTCCAAGCCAAAAGTAAAGAATTACCTACAAATTAAATAATTGTCTGGTTTGTAAACAAAATTTGCAAAACAAACTTTTGAGAGTCATTGTTAACTATTTTAATTATTATAATAAATACCGTGTTTCCCCGAAAATAAGACCGAACCGGAAAATAAGCCCTAACATGCTTTCTCAGGATGACATCCCCTGAACATAAGCCCTAATGCGTCTTTTGGAGCAAACCTTAATGTAAGACCCGGTCTTATTTTTGGGAAACACAATAGGAGAGCACATGGCTTAAGGGGAAAGTGAAAAGGCGTTTCTGCAGTTCCGTGCATAGCGATGCGGTTATCAGTGTCTCCACGAGCTGTCTTCTTGCCGAGTGCCACCGCAGGTCTTTGCAACGCCTAGCCATTAATACATCACCATTTAAAATTCTCATCGCAGAGTCTTCAGATGACACTGGGCTCGATACACATATTTAGGCTGCTCTCGCCAACAAAACGAGAGCCAAGTAAGCATCTTTTAACGATTTCAAAAGTTATAGAAATAAGAGACCAAAAAAATTCCTATTCAATACCACGAGGTCACAAAAATCATTGGCTTTCTCCAAACACGCAGACAATTTGAAAAAAAAGAAAAGTTGTATTCGATGCAGTTCGGAGCTGCCTCCAGAGGCGGAATTCTGGAAAGGCAGCTTGAGGAGTCCAGCGACCCTTCTCCCCAGACAAACAAGCACTTATCTAGGGAACGTCAGCCCCGTTACTAAGTCACCCTCCAATGATCCTAATCCGAGTATGTCCCTGACAGGCAGCCCTCACCCAGGTCTTTGGAGGAGAGTCCAAATGCGGGGAGTGGCGGGGCCAGCAAGCCAGCCAGCCTCAGGCAGTTGCTTACCTGGCGCCCCCTCACCTTACCCTGAAGTCCTAGCCCTCTTTCTTCATTCCGCAGGAACACCGTGCCCTGATGTCCTGATGACTACAAAGGAAAGTCCTTTTGTAGCAGGATTGACTGGAAGTCATTTATCCAGTTTTATAGAAGAGAATCCCAATAACGCAATATAAAGCATCACTTGTAATTACCACAAGCAATTAGCCCTGATTAAACAGCTCTCGCATTTGTCAAAGAGCCATTTCACCTTAATCGCTAGGTGTGTTAAATAAGCAATTAAACACAAATTAAAGTGAAGACCACATAGGAAAGGGAGGCAGGCCAATCGGGCAGGAACGGCACCCCAGCAGAAATGCAGCTCTGCTCTCCTGCCCAGTAAGCTCTCGATGAGACAATATCAGAAACACACACGGGGGCGTTGGGTTAGAACCATAAACTAAGAGAATGGGAATTTGGACCTGGGAAGGTAAAATCCTTTCTGGAGTGTTCTACACAAGTGAATACCTACTCAGTGTCTCCTTTGCTGAGTTTGACAAGGAGCATGGAAGCCACTCCCTCTCAGTTGCTGGAGTGATGCTGTCTTGTAAGACTTGCTGTTTCCAGTGCTCAGGGGAGTGGCAAAGGCGTTAGATGTATGAGCACACTCAGTGATACGGCTCCTTAAAGCGTCTCATAACCAGACACAGTTTAACGGAAGAGGCAGAATTTTGGTCAGACCTTGTCATAGGAGTAGGAAGAAAGAAGCGAGGGCATTCTAGGCCAAAAAAGTGGCATACCCAAAGGCTCAGAAATCGGAGCTGCTCTTGCGTGCACCCCATGTAGGCGGTAATGTCGTGAGACGTGTTGATCTGAAGTATGTCTTTTGGGGTGAGTTGTCTCCATTGGGGAGCACTTGAAAATTTTCGGGTGGGTACGTCACACAATTTTCTTGGTGCACTACTCCAGTGGGCCCAGTAATGGGCTGGCTATTCTGAGCAGCTGTTGGAAAAGAATTACCTAATTCCCCAAGAATCATTCAGCTGCCAAGAGACAAGCCAGCATCAATGTCAACTTGTGACCTTCTGTAAGACGCTTCATCTCAGAGGAGCATGTGTAAGGGACGGGGACAGTGTCGACGAGTTTCCAGACATGAAGGTGTGAGCACGAAAAGATCTTTACACGCCTCACACAAGTAAACCGCATTGATGGTCAGCATTACTGAGCTGCTCCAACCGCACTGGCAGAAGGGCCAGGTCTGGAGGCAGCGCGCTGTGTTCCAGTGGTTGGTTTTAATGAAAGTGACAAGATTCCAGGCTTCATTATTTTGAAAGCACTAATACCACACAAGGTCTTGAGTGGATGTTGCCAACCCAAATGGAACATTTCTCCCCTCGGATTTCTGAATCTTTCAGGACCGGTGCCATAAAAGCAAGTGTGAGGCAGATGTTTGGTTGGGGAAAATCACCAGTAAAAAATAAAATGACAGGTCTCTCCTGATGTCAAGTCCAGAAGTCAATGGTTTCTAACTGAATGACGGAACAAAGCCAACGCCTTTCCATACCACTTGCAATCCTAAGGCAAAGTCAGTGACCCAGGAAAAATTAAAAACTAAAAAGGGTACAGGGAGGCGGGAGCCACACATGCATTTATTTCATAAATGCGGCCACGCTCTGTTCCTGAAAAGATACATATCTCATCTCCCCAGCCAATGAGTGGTTGACAAATGGGAGTTGGGAGAGGTTGGTACCTACCCCAAGGGGACATCTGGAAATACTGGGTGGGGGTTACTGTTTGGAACAAAATTGTGGGGCAAACGAGACCGTGGTCTGAAGAACCATGGCTGCTAACCATTCTGAAGTACACAGGTGCGACCACGCCAGCGAGAGCTGTCCCTCCCAAAATGAGCATCCCATTGAGAAGCGCCATGATGGCAGCTCTGACCATTCGGCGAAGTCATCTTGTGACCAAACTGTCTTCTTCTTGCTTGCTTCAGCTTCAATAATGCTAAAAGCTTTATCCCATGAGAATAGAATGGAAGAAGCCACCGGGCACAAGTGTGGTTTTGTTCACATGACTAATTGTCATGCCCTCTTAGCAGAGATTTAAGGAATACAGACAAGATCAAGAGGATTTCAGGCAACCGCTTGTAATCTAAGCCCAATCCTCAGACAGAATCCAGGACAGAGTTAGACCACCTCAGTTCTTCCAAAACGTGACAGATTATAAGGATCTAGGGGTATGAGAGCTAAAGGGTGTGGAGGTGTTTTTGAGGCAATAGAAACGTTCTAAAATCAACTGTGGTGATACTGCACGTAGCTGTGAATATCCTAAAAAAAAACACTGAACCACACACGTTGGATGGGTGAACTGTAGGCTGTGTGAATTACGTCTTGGTAAAGCTGCTTTAAAAATGGAGAAATTAAGACATCCTCAGAAAAACAAAAACGGAAAGAGCTCATTGCTACCACTATTAAAGAGAGTCTGTCAGACTAAAACAAAAAAAAACACTCAAATAGAGTATAGTACTGTATTTATAAATACAACATATAAATACAACTACTGTGAGTAGTATATTTGTATACTGCTAGTAGCCGTTCTAGGCTAGTACTGCTGCTAACCAGGTATAAATCTCCCAGATCCAAGGACCACAGGAGCTCCCCCTGTATTTCCCCTCCCACATCTAGCATCCAGCACAGAGCTTCAAGCCTAAGATGCTGTATCTTCAGTGCAAATGAGGAGTGCAGACTGACCAACGACCAGCATGCTCCGGATAACACGTTGCCTACACTCAACACACCAAGATGGAATTTTTGGCAATCCAGTGGGTGGGTGAGAAAGCTGTTTAATAAAGGGTCTGTTTTTCTGGCTGAAATTCTCATACAGTGTATGAACAGTCAGCAGCTCTGAGGATGCCACGGCCAGATGCAGACTGCCTGTGACCTTTGCAGCCCTTCGACCATCACGGCCAAGTGTCAGAAGACAGCTTCCCCCCTAAAGTGACTGACAAGTACAGGCGTGATGCTCTTGAGACTTGAGAAAGCCCGCGCTCCCCAGGCGGTGGCCGGTAGGATGTCCACTCCCTGGGGCTGGGACGTGTGTGACACAGCACATACAGGTCCTGTCCCTCAGGGGGTTTCGAATGTCAGCCTTACACCGCTCCTCTCATCCCCTCAGCCCCTCGGCCTCCCGGGTCCAAGCGGCTTCTCTATCTTAGCTGATGCCTTGGTCTAGTGACTCTGAGAGCCTGGCCACCCAGACAGACCTCCTTCCTCCTTCCTGTGTGACCCACTCCTCAGAGGGACCAGCTTCTGCTCAGAACCAGCGCCTCTGCCCAGCCTCTGCAGGATGCTCAGGCTCTGACTCTCTCACGTCCGCAACGGGGGCGAAACGCCACATCATAGGATCCGACCTTCCGTGTGGTAACTTGAGGGGGAGGTGACAACCCAGAGGGAAGGGCAGAAATCCCCACGAGGCAACATTGACCAGCGGCAGAAAACGTTCTCATCCTTTCCCTCAAATGGACTGTTCCAAGGCGCCGACTCTCTGAACAGCCTGTCACAGGTAATCCCGTGTGGCAGGCAGGGACACCAGCATGGTGACCAAGGGTCCTGTAGCAGCTCCATGCAAAGCAGGCGCCAGTGCAGTGCCTTGGGACCGGCCCTCCCTCCCACGGCCCTCACTGCCCTTCTCCATCTGTCTCTGCCCGGAATAGCCCCTCCTACAACCCACCTGTGACCAGCCCTGGCCTCAGGTCTGCTGTCACGGGAAAGCCTAAGTCACCTGGTTTTCCACTGTCATCATTCAGTGACATCCAGCACATTGTCACCGCACGCCTCTGTGCCAGCGTGAGCCAGGGTGACTGCACCGGATGGACCTCAGCTCGGGTGCTCCCTCTGCTGGAAGACCACGGACAAGTCCCTCAGTGTCCCTGCATCAGATCGGGGACCTCACACAAACCTCGCAAGACAATTACACAGAAATGAGCCCATTTGACACATAAGACGCCGAGACAGAAACTAAGTAACCTTGGAAACCTCTCCCTCCTCTATTTCTCTACAAACACTTGCGTTCGATTTGATATGTTCAGGGATTACCAGTCAGCTACGAGGTTTCACTCTCCCTTTTTGAAAATAAAGATTGACCTGCTCACGCAAGTTCTCTCCATGACACTTGAAAAGTGAAATAGTCAGTGAAACAGGTATCCGGATCGTGAAGACCAAAACACAAGCTTCATAAACGAGCTTAATACTGTGAGCGCCACGTACTGGAGACACCCACCTGCTGGTGGCTGTGAAGTTTCCTCCAGTAGCGTGCTGACGTCAAATGTAAAGCCATAGGCCACTACGGGGTTTCTAAAACTGTTTCCAGGGGCCAACATCTCAGAAACGCTGTTGAGATTCGCGGCCTGCTGTCTGCACCACAGCTGACGTTAGAGGCCCGGGGGCTGAGCTCTGCAGAGCTGAGCTCACGGGCCTCTGCCGAACCCCAGACGCCAGGAGCACCCACAGACACACAACCCGAGTTCCCGGGAGCCCAGGTCCCAACAGGGCTGGAAACAGACTTCCTGCAAGAAGCCTGACCGTCAAGCTGGCCAAACGGAGCAGGAGCCGGAGCTGTGAATGGAGCACAGCTGCCCGTAAACACTTCCTTCAATTCCAACTCCACCACGGGCAGGGTCCGGAATTGCCCTGGGGAGTTTCTCTGAACTTCTGTGACGTCCCAAAGCTGCCATGGAAAGAACAAGGGAGATAGGAAAGCTCAGCCCAGAGTCGGGGACGGAAAAGCTGCCGGCTTAGTCACTGCAGGGATCCTCAGGTCGTGCCCTGCCAGGGATTCCCGAAGCCGAGGAGCACGGGTGCGGGCCTGCGTGACACCTACAGGTATTGGGCAGATGAGCTGCTGAGACTGACAGGTAGTGCAAGATGTGCTTATTACAGAGCCCGCCAGAGCCCTACTCTCCATTCACACCTGCTCTCCTACACACAAAGGGCTCAGTGCACATTCACTGACACCGTCCCAGGACCCACGCACTCAGGGAGCGTGCGCACGATGGCAGCTGTTGCTCCAGACTCCGAGGACGGGGCCGGGGAGAGTCACAAAACCTCCGCCCCGGGAGCTTCTGCTTTCCTGGGGAAGGCAAAGACGGCAAGAACACGGAGACGGTCACTGCAAACATGACGTCCATGGGCTGTGATACATGCGATAAAAGAATCAAACAGGGCTGTGGGCAATGAGTGACGACAAAGGCTCTCGTTTACCCAAACTTCGGGCCGGCTCCCCGGGGCCCTCTTCTCCACGGGCCCTCGATCGTGGCCCCATGTGTTAGCAGGAATCGACTAAGTCATTTACAGAGAACTCCTCACCGGCGATATCCGGCCAAATGCCTCACGCCCCTCCCCCACATGACGTCATCACCTTGACCTGCCTCCCAGCAGCAAGAATCCTGTTAGGGCAGGTTAGCGAGCACCCCCCACCCGTGACGTCTCCTCTCGCTTTCCACCCACCGACACCTGCTCCCGGCTGTAAATCCCACCCTGTCCTTGTTGTACCAGGATTTGAGCCCCATGTCTCCCTATCGTGAGCCGTGGCACCTACCACGAGAGTCCTCAGTGAAGACCTCCCCACTGTGCTAGCAACGGTCAGAGTCATTTTTTCTTTAACAGAAACCAAAGGAAGAGGGTGTTACTTCTGATCAGGTGGGTGCGGCAAGGCCTCTCTTAGGAGCTCAGGTCTGAAGGCTGAGAAAGACCTGCATGCAGGAGGATGAAGGGACGGCTTCCAGGCTGCGAAGGCAGGACCCGCTGCTGGCGTCACATCCAGGGCTGAGACGACAGCCAGGCAGGTCCACACAGAAAGCAGAGCGCCGTGCAGGGGCCTGGAGCCTGAGGGTGGGGGTGGGGAAGCTGCTGGAGGTGGGCAGGGGCTCACCTCACAGGCCTTGCCGGAATGTTAGTGGCTTTCACCCGGTGAAAGGCGGAGCTGGGGAAGGTTTCTAAGTAGGGGGGTCATGCTCCAAGGGACTGTCGAGAAGAAGGTGCGAGTTAACTTCTGATTGTATATACCGGTCACCTCTCTGAGGCTGAGTGTACACCAGCTCCCGCCCCACAGCAAATGCACGGTGTGTGTAAAATCGTTAGCTGGAGACTCCGGGAGAGCTAAATAGCACTGAAGCCTCCCCTGAGGACACTGCAAAGGATGCAGCACAAAGCTTCAGCCTGGCTTCCCGCGTTCTCTGCACTGAAGCAATGTCACGGGCTGCTCAAGGGACCCCGGCCTCATTACATCCCACAGCTGTGCTCCTCAGCTTACCCTCATTTGGAAGGCTGGCAGGAAGGAAGGGTCAGAGGAAACCACGTGTGGCCTTTAGGAAAGCTGAGATGCCCTGCCCAGGAAGCCATGAGCAAGAAAGACTCAACAAGAAGAGAACGTGGGGGCTTCGCTCCCTAACTTCCCAGCCGTCCATCTCACCCTCGCCCTCTGTCCCGGTGCAGGTCACGGAGGAAAGCTCATTCTCGAGGCTTCGTGCAGTTTCTTACATGCTAAGAATGTGTAGGACGTAAATAAAATAAAAACTGTATTTTTAAAGTATACTGGGTGGGATGAATGTTATAGACTAAAAAAGTCAAGAGTCATATTTTTAAAGGCATCCTTTAAACAACTCTCCGTCAAGCACAGTGGGTGTCGTCGGCACCAGTGACAAGTAACAGAGCACGGTGACAGGCCCAACACCGCGCTAAGGGCTCTGAGTATCCTTGGACAATGAAGCGGATGTGGCCCTGCTCTGACGCCCCACCAAACATCCGCCATCCTTGTCCCCGACCCCCCACCCGTCCCCATCCCTGTCCCTGGTGAGCACATGCTCAGAGGCTGGAGACCCCCTCTGAGCTCATATCCGGTGAAAGGCGGAGGATGCCTGGAGAGGAGCAGTCCTGGACCCAGCAGGTATGTCTGGGCCCCTCCTGGCTACACCCTCTCTGCTCACTATGGGCCAGTTTGGAAATGGAGACAGTGACATGTCCTCGGGAGTCGCCATCCGCTTTTCCTGGCTAAACACCAAGGCAGACACAATGCCCAGCGCACAGGGGGCTGAGACTAAAATCAAACCTCGCTGCACAAGTGAAGTCTTTTTCTGAGAACAGCCCTCTCCCATGTTGGTGGCCGTCAACTTGCCCTGGTGTCTCATGCCCACTGGGTCACTGTGCTCATCTTGGATCACGAGTCATGCATGACGTTTGGGTTTCAACACCTGGAAGAAGCAGCCGGGCCCTGCGCAGCACTGAGCCTCGCCCGGCTCTCCCACGGTGACAACCCCTCCACGTCCAGGTTCACGCAGGTTCAACAAATTAAGTTCCCACCGCACCCTTGACACTGGGCAGAGGCTCCCCACTCTCAGGGGACCTCCACAGTATCCCTGGCGTGGGGGGAGGGTTAGGGACCACCCCGACTCCATTAATGAATAAATGGAGATTCTGGGATTGTAAATCCCCCAAGAGCAAGCTAGGAAGGGGCCGCTCTGTGATTCCGGCCCCAGGAGCTTCACCATCCCCACAGCTGTGTGTTCCCAGAACCAAAGAATGAAAAGCAATGCAGATACGGCAAAACCACATGAAGGTAGAACCTGCCAACTAGTTGCTTCAAATTATCAATCAAATACTCAGCAAGAAATACAACTTACAAAGCTTCCGACCACATACAATCAATCAACCCATTAACAACGTGTTGGCAAGTGGAAAGCTTGTGAGCACCTGCTTTAATGAAAATAATTAGAACTAGCACAGAATTCGAGTCAAAAGCTGCAGCTGGAAAGCAGTTTTTCTCAAGTAAGATGACCATTTCCCAGGCTTTGCAATCATTATTAATTTGCTTCGACTTAAAGACGAAGCCTCCCTACCCTACACCTGACCTAAGGGCAGCTTGCAGCGCACACTGGATGTTTTTTCTGCCTGGCACCCTTTTGCCCTGCTTCTGATAAGTGTCAGTGGAGTTCTTTGGGCACCATTTCCCCCCACCCTTTGAGCCTTGTTTGGGTAGGGCTGTCTCCATCTTCTCTCCAGGGGGGACATATGACCCAGGCCTGGCCAAACCCAACACGGAGCTCCCTAGGAAGGATGACACTGGACGCAACCCAGTTCCCAATTTGGGGACATAATGTTGGCGTTTCCAGCAACGAGAACCTCTTTCTGCTGGAATTGTTAACAATGAGAGAGCTGGCAATGAGCCTGGACCGGCCACATTTGCAAGGTGAAACAGGAAAACGTAGCCAAATGTAAAAAACAAAAAAACATTTGAAGAGAAGGGAGACACCGTGAATGGATTTACCATGTGTGTTCCTGGATCCAACCGTGCCTGAGTCTATCTCTGGAAATTTATTGGGTAATTTATTAAGTTACCCAATAAATTAAAAATTAAGGCAATTAAAGTGGAGCTACTTGTGAACAAAAATCCTTGCCAATATTGCTTCTTTGCTTTCCAAAGAAAGACAACCTTTGACCATGGTACAAATGTAATTTCCAGTCCAGCGCTGTGGAAATGGAAACCAACTCCACATAAATAAGGACTAAATTGAATGTTTGATTATACTGCTTTCTGAAAAATGAATAATCTTTGTATCTCATAGCGGGTTCAGCCAAGACTGGCAGAATGCCTGCAGACTTCCTGTTCAGGGTCATACGCTCGATTTCTCTCTATTGACCTGAAGTGCCGAGCTTACCACCAAGAGTGGTGTTTTATGGCAAAGACACAAAGGAACATGATGTAGGATGGGATACTGTCTCCTCCTTGGATGTACAGTCACTTTGAACCTTGGGACGTGCATCCTGCCTCATCGAGTCCTGGAGATACAGATCAGCAGCATAAGCTAGTGGGACATGCCCTGTATTTGTTTTCCAGAATTGTCTTTTCTACGGGGAAGTATGCGCCTGGGCCCAATATAAAGCGCTCTCACTTGTCCAAGGTCTGTACAAGCCGCCGCCAGGGAGCCAGGGCACCTTTACACCAAGTTTGCTCTTGGGGAGCCGTTTCTCCAGGAGAGAGTAGCTCTTTGCTGCACAAGACAAGGCCTTGCTCCTGGGCTTCTGTGCCACACACTCCTCCCCTGCCTGTGAGACTTCCCCGAGCTTCCTTATCCAGTATGGCTGCTCCTGGCACCACCAGACCCACCAGGTTCTGTGGCTCGAGTGGCAGGCCAGCTGGCACCCTGCCTGGCCTGGACTCTCTGCCGAGCCCTCTTGTTCTGCCTCTCCTGAAACTGTCATCCTTCCCTCTCACACAATTAATGGATCAGGGCGATATTCCCCACAGCGGTGCGTGCTGCCTCCAAAGCCTGCGCGGGCGCATCCAGCACAGCGCCTCTTCCTTAGCAGTAAATGTGCCGAGGCTCAGTACCTTCTCATTCGTCTTCCAGGGGATATCCTGGCATGGCCCAGACCACAAACTCCAAATAGTCATGGGGTTTTATCCCTCACCCTCTGGCTCCCAGGTGAATTACTAGGGCATTTACTACGTTCTGTTTATCAGATCCAATTAGTCTTTTGCATCAATATTATGGACCAGTGCAGTATATGTTCGAGGCCTCTGGGGGCTGTATGATGATACACAACTGAGTCCGCATAGCCACGGGGCAAGACAGTGAAGGAGAACCGCTGTCCCTGCTTTCTGAAGATCAGCTGATTTTTATCTTCCCCATTGATGACTCAAGAAGCAAGCTTTGATTCCACTTCTAGGTCTATACCCAAGATAAATGAAAATATGCGTCCACACAAACACTTGCACACAAATGTAACAAATCATAATTCATAATCATCAAAGTGTGGAAACAACCCAAATATCTATCAGTTATTGAATACACAAAACGTGGTGTATCCACACAACGGAATGCTTGGCGTCCCACGGTCAAGCTTCCCACCTTGACCTCAGCCCAGGAATACAACAGGAGCGGTTTTCAGTGCATCCGTAAGTCTCTGGTGCAGATGGTGTGGCTCGCTCCAGAGCCCCAGCTGTGATTCCAGGGAAGAGAAACAAGGCGCACCCAGGTCACCACTGAGTTAAATCTGGAGGCCTGACGCTGGAGACTGGTCCTTCCTGAACTCCCGGAAGGACCACGTGGTTTGCTCAGGGACCAGAGAATTTCCCAGCGACCAGGGAGGAAGCGATGAGCATGGATGTAAGGTTCTCATGCAGCCCCAGTGATGCTGCACCATTTTCAGGGCCCACCCTGGGCTGCAGGCGTAAGGGTGAAATGGTTTTTCATTTAATTCTTCTTTCTTCCTTGGACCTAGATGTGTGTCTATGGGGAGGGAGAAGATGTCTGGAGCAATCCTGTGCCCTGAGCCCCCTCCTTCCGTCCTTGAGGTGAGTGGAGGTGGCGGGGTGCCACTTCCTGAGGATGAGTGAGTGCTGCTAGCAGACGTGTTCCTGGGGGCCCAGCCCCGCTGCTCTACACACCTATGTGGTCACGTCCAACTCCCAGCAGTGCCTACAGAGGAGGCTCCCCCCGGGACCATAGTGAAACCAGAAAACTGTCCTGTTCTCAAAATATCACATCTCTCTACGAGTAAAGCTGCCAGTGCGCCTTTCCCAGCAGACTCCATGTTCCCCTTCCTTTCTCTTTCCCCTCAATAGCTGTGATAGAAGCTTTTCAGGTCTTCCTCTTGAAGCTTAATCTGCTTTATTTCATCCAGGCTGTACTTACTTTAAAAATAAACACATTAGAAGCACTCCCTGACATTCAGCATGTATTTTTTTAAACATTCAGGGCTGTTTTATTTTGGAGGAGAAACATCCAAAAAATAAAAAGTTTTCTTCCTTCCTCCTGGCAATTTCTTCAGCAGGCAATGCCTCCTTGGAGAGGGCACCTCCAAGACTTTACAGGGAATACTTTAGCTGACGGAGGAGGTGGGTAAAAGGCCCTGACTAATTGTGCTTCTCACTTCTGAAGGGAGAGAACAAAATGGATTTCCAGTGGTGCAGAAACATTTCGAAAGTGATTTTCACAGGTGATTTCTCCGAGTGTCTCCAAGTCTCCCATCTACTGCAGAAGTCGCTTGTCAAGTACAGCATGACGTGGGCCCCCAAGGTCTCAGAAAGCCTGGGTGCCGTGACTCAATTATCAATTGCTAGTTGGTTTTAAAAATAAGTGAGGGTTGGGGTGGCCAGTTAGCTCAGTTGGTTGGAGCATGGTGCTGATAACACTAAGGTTGCCAGTTCGACCCCCGCATGGGCCACTGTGAGCTGCTCCCTCCTTTAAAAAAAAAAAAGTGCAGGTTGTACTGCAATCCTTAGTTGGGAGGTACATCTCGCCTCGTCTTCCTGGGCCATGTGGAGCTCCATCGTAACATCTCAGGCACAATATTTGATCGAAATTGATTTCAGTCGCCACTCAGGACCATTCATGAAGTTCAATGTACCTCAGAGTTTGGCCTATGCGGGACCTATGCCAGACTCACGGGGATTGCTTGTTAAAAGAAACACATTTCCTGGTTCTCAGTCCAGACTTACTGAGTCAGTGTCTTGAGGGGCACCTGCAGATGTGCCTATTTTAAGCTGGGGTCCTGCGTGACTCGTGCGCATGGCGCAGTTTGAGGGCCGTCCCTCTCCGGAGCGATTCCTCTTAGGCCACAGGGAAAGGAAATACAGGGAAGGGACAGCGCGAGTCACTTCTTCTCAGCTGAGACCAAGGTGCAGGGCTGACGGGTGCTCTCTCGTGGCCCCTCTGGTTTCCATGGAAAATCCATGTTTGCATCTGAGAGAGGAAGGGCCTGCCCCACACGTCACCCTGGACCACCCACCTCCTTGGTGCAGCATGTGGCCCAGCGCTCCTCCTCATTTCAGTGCCTGAGCGACTCCACCTGCAAAGGGGCGGACACAGAGGCCACATTGCACGGCGGGCGTCCTCAGCTCGGCTGAATTTCAGATTAAAACAGAGCTTGGGGACTTAAGATGAAGCAGTCCTTCCCAGTTTAAAGGGTTTCTGACGGGGAACTGAATATAAACTCTACCAGAATCAAACAGAGCCATTCTTTGCATCACTCCTAAGAAGAAATAAAACAAAAGAAAGCCAAGCATGAAGCTCCCTTCAGGAACACTTTGCACACATTTGCACTTTAGGATTTGCCCTAAATCTGCAGCAGGCGGGAGTGAGGACAGAGCCACATGCTGCACAGATATCGCCATGGGGCGTGTGGCCTTCAGGTTTGTCCCCATGGGGTCTGCGCCATTTGGCCTGTGCCGGGGGGAGCTATCCCCCGCAGCCCCACGGGCCCTTAGCTCCCAGAAAATGTGCTTCCTTTTCACTCCTCACGGTCGGCACATCCATCACACGCTTCTGCCCCTGCACACCAGGCTCTGTGGCTGAAATTCCCACTGAGAAGGATTATGTCCTACTTCCACCCAGATCAGCAGGACGTCGGCACCTGCCATGGCAACAAATTGCAAGAAAAACCCCAAGCAGTCTTGGATCTCACCTGCTCTGCTCTGACACCTTCACCTGCTGTTTCAGAAGCATTTGAAAACAAACACGGACACAATAAAACTGCCTGTTGGCATTTTTCGGGATCACCAATGCAGCCCTCTGCTCCCAAGCGCTGTAATGGGAAAGCATGAAATACAATATGATCTCCCCACTTTTAGGAGCAGTACCAAGAAAATCTAATTTTGCTTTTACAAAGACATCCCCCTGCTGCCACTTTGACCTGACTTATCTACTGAAGAAACAGTCTTCGGACCAGAAAGAATGGCTATGAGCAGCGTTGAAAGCATTCAAATGCATTCTCTATTCTATAAAGTAGTAGATTCAACTGGAAAGACCATGAAAAGGCAAAGGGATCTTTTCCATCATTAATCAGGCAAATAATTGTTGGACATTCCCAACCTTTTATGGTTTACAAACACCCTGATTTCAACTGCTTTAATTTTTTGAGATGACACCTAAATCTCATTATCTCTACCTCCCGGTCCCTCTACCTACCAATACAAACACAAACACATACATTTAGCTGACAGAATTAAAGCTAGTTTTGATGTAGAGGTTTTAATATTGCTTCAGAAATTGCAGGTGGAACCGTCAAAGTCAGGCGGTTAATATTTTCATCTAGTACTTCTCAGATTTCCAATCACATCATGAAAAACAGTTATTTCTTGTTTCCAAATCCAGAGGGTTTTTTCTTTTCCTTCCCTGTTGCTCATAGGAAGGGCAGATAGTAGTTGAATGAATCTTGTGATTTCCTGTGACAGGTCATTTCTATTATGTCTAATTCTACGCCACGTTCTCAGAAGCAAACGGAAGTCTGTAAGCTCTCCTTTGTTTTTCTACCTTATGTATAGCACAGAGAAGACATGTTTTGGAACATTTTAGGTGTGGAGCACAAAGAACTACTGGTTTATTACTGGGGGTAGACATTAGAAGACTTTGGGCTGCAAATGAGATAAAATGGAACCCAAACTGAATGAAGGAAATTATTTGGCTCTACGAGCGAACGTCTACAGATAGGGTAGTGCTTAGAATTCATTAATTCAGCAGTTCAACGCGGTCATTAGAAACACAGGTTCTCCTCTCTTCTCTGTTTACCAGGAAGAGACCGCTGACGCACAGATATGTGCCCCAGAAACTGCTGATACATGCTTCCTCAGAATGGCTATACAGAGTCTTCGGGGGCTTCTAGTAGCATTTCCCGGGTGACTGAGGAACCCCATTTTCCAGAAGGTTCTAGAAGACCTTGGCCTGAATGACATCACATGAAATCCGGGCACAGTCTGTATACAGACTCATGCCTTCTTCCCCTCACCCCTGACCTGTGACCGCCCCCTTCTCATCTAAACCCACAGTGTCCCTTAGTGCCCAGCTTCCCGGAAGCCCGTCCTTCCATTCCTTTCTTGTCTGTGGTGTGGTGCAGACCCCCATTCCACATACAGCATAAATCCCATCCATCGGCCATGTGGGATTCCCCAACAGGCCGGCCACACACAAGCACAGAAACCAAAAATCGAACGTGAATAAATTTGTCCTGCAAACTGTGACGGTATGGGGGGACACCTGGTTTATGATGGTAGTTTGGACTTGATTTTGAGCTCCTTTTCATTGCTTAGGGCTTGTATTTAACTTCTTGAGCTCAACCTTTGAACATATTAATAGTTAAATGGGTTGGACAGGCCCTAATCTGTATTTGAGCCTATACTTTGCTACTTACAAGGCACTTGAATTCGTTGTATGGATGAAAAAAGCCCTGCTCACAGGTGACTGCCCAGCTCCTAGAGTTTTTTTTGTGAAGACCCCATGTGCACTTATGTAAACCACCACGCTCTGTCCTCCGTGAATTTAAGAAGTATTTCCCTCCCCATCGTGGGGTCCAGCACGTGCGCCTGGGGAAGGTGAAAGTCTTGAATTGCTCTTCTATTTTCTGAAGAGCTCTCCCCTAAGGCCCTACCCCCACCTCTGGTTTCTTTGGCTCCACAGCGCCAGGCCGGGGGACACTCACGCACTGACTCCTTTCCAGCCTTTTTCACAGAGTTACATTTCCACGGCGAACCCTGTTCCCAGGCCGGGCCTGCCAAGGCTCCTTCCAGCAAACCGCTTCATTTGGGATTAGGAGGATGCTGGCTTTTCCCTTGTCGGACTCCTCCTTTGAACTTTCCTCGGGGCTCTGTCATTTCACTTTACGCTCAGCCCTGTGCCCCCCCTCATGACCTGGTGCCACATAAATCCCTTCAGATGGGTCTCCATGTGGCCGTCACATAATCTCGGCCGGGTGCCTGGAGAGCGTGCTTCACTGGGCACTTCGAGGCGGCTGCAGCCCCCCGACTCCTCCTTACCCACCAGTACTTCCTGGAGCATGGGGGGTCGAGGCGTTTGTGTCGGGATGAGAGGGACGGCCCACAAACTGCCCTGGGAGGTGACTTCCCACAAAAAGCCAGCTGAGACGGGGACCTCTTCCAGGCAGTCCGAGCTTCTCACTCAGCTCCCTGCAGGACCAGGAGCTCCTGCCTGTCCTCTCAGGTTCCTCCTGCAAACACGGCCAGGTACTCCAGCCTGCCCGGATCCCAGGGCATCATTCTGTCCTCCCGGGTGGGAGCTTGCTCTGGCACTGCCCCCATAAAGGTCGCTTCCAGCAAGACCGAGTGTCCTGGCCCAGGAACCCCTCTGCACAGGCATGAGACGGGAACAGCCTGCCTTCTCCCCGGCTAGCCCTGGTTTCGGAACCCCCAATAAGCCAGTTCCTTAAGCCACACCGTGTGATCAGGACCCCCAAGTCCTGTTGCACAGCAGGCGGTGTGTTGAGTGTTCTCCACCTGTGTCGCCTCCCCCACTAAGTTACCTTCCAGCACCTTTAGCAAAGGAAGCAAATCCCGTGATGTATCCGTGCTTGATGCTCTTTCGGTTGAGAAGAAATCCAAATACACAACGCGGATCCTGACCCCAACTCCCGCAAGAACGGAACTCGCACCTCCCAAACTACCATGACTACTGCGGAAGGTAATAAAATAAGTAATGCATGTACGGTTTTCAAAGGGGCATTTTTCCTTATCTTTCAGCATTGGATCCTCCCAGTCCAATCCAGTGTGATGATAAGGCAGATGGCGATATGCCCATTTTATAAATAAGGATGCCAGAGGTGAAGGAAGATCGATGACTCGCTTAAATCTGCGCACTTAGTAACCGATGGAGTCAGGACTCAAATCCAGGCCTTGTGACTTTGGACTACAATTTTCTTTTCCCATTTTATATTCTACTTTACTCCTCTCCTCGACGAATTCATAAACCATTATTTCACTGCTTCTTTCTGCAATCTCCCTTTATCAATCAGAAGGAAAGATCCACGGAAAGCTCTGAATCACTTCTGTTTCCGCCTAGATAAAACGCTTCGTCGGCAATTACATTTCACGTGCACTTTGCTGCCTCACCTGAGTGCCGTGCGTCCATCACACTCAGCAAGCCAAGCACGTGATCAAGTGGCGCCCAGTACCCTCTGGAGACGACGAGTGCCTCCCTATTCGGGGAGCAGAGTTATACTTTAGTTTTCGTTCCAAATGTTTAAAAAAGGGAAAAAGTTGGTGGCAGTTGAACATAAAAATATTTCTCTTCATTAAAATCTGAAATTGTATCTGGCCCTTAATTTTGCTGTTCTGGTCCTAATGGGACTTTTTCCTCCCGTTCTTTGGATAGGATTTTTTTTTTCCCCCAAGAAAAACAAAAATGTTAAGCATGAAATTCTCTTTCACATGATCAGGGGCTCCATCTTGTTCCCACCTGGCTGACAGGCGGAAGGATGCAGGGCTGAATCACAGATCAGCAGCGGATGCCTAGATATCGTCTGTCTGGCTCCCACTCACAGGCCCGGCATGGAAACATTAATGCACAGTCGTAAAACAAAATCAAATTGGCAGATTTGAATAACTCCGTGCAGATATGGAAAGAGTGCAAGCTAACAATCAGCAAGCTTCCAGCTCTCCTCTTCAGAAGCTTCGGTGTGTAAAGAGATTCTTTCTCATTTACATCGTTATTCCATCTTTGTCGTTACTGGAACCTCCTGAGGAAGGAACGGCTGTACTGTGAGGCTTGAAATTAAGACTCACTGTATACACTGACGTGACATCTGGGAAAGTGGGGAGGCCTCAAATGGCCTCGCTCTGAGCCCCCTTACCCACTCTGCTCCTGCAGGTAAATCCTCTAGTCAATTCCAGGGACCAGACGTGAGTAGTGGGTTAGGTTCCCTAGCAGCCTGCAGAATTATTCAAACAAACCAATCTCATCCTCCTGTGGGAACCAGGGGCACCCCCCTCTTGTTACTACGGAGCCTCCCTCTCACAGCTCCTACATGTTCACTCTGCCCCCAAGGCTCAGCCCGTGGGGCCCTCCTCCCACAGCGGTGAGTACACGTGACCAGTAAGTCGCTGTCAGTCTGTCTGTCCCGTGTCCCCACTGATCACGCTCTTCTTGACCATGGTCTCCCTCTGATCATCAGTCGTTCATCACTTCGCCCCGCTCTTCTTTCTCTAGCCCTTCTTTGTCCTCCCCATTGCATTATCTATGGCTTTCTTTTCTTGCACAATGCGCACGACATTAAATGTGCCAAATCCCCATACTGAGATTTTTATGAATGCTCACACGCACACACTATCTAATGTTCCTTCCAGAGGAAATTACAGGCGATCCCCTGCAAGTCCCCTAATTGGTCTTTCTTTCTGCAGCCGGGAGGGGAAGGACAGAGCTCTGACCTCCTCCAGAAGGCTGGGGCCAACCTCTGGCTCCTGCTGACTATTTATACCACCTGGGTCGAGTTAGGAAACCTCAATGGCTCTCGGTTTCCTCATATACAAAATAAGGACAATAATACCAACCGCATACAATGCATTTTATTGCTCATCCGTTGTTTCTAAACATTAGAATGTGTATAATTCCTCACACGTTATATTATGCTTTTAAATATATGATTTACTTTATTTTCACTGTACAACTTAATTACTGTTCCCATTTAACACAAAAAAGATCAAAAGATTATCCAACTGCCTTGCCCAAGATCACAGAGGTTAGGGTCAAGACTCAAATCCAAGTCTTCTTACTTTAGAATCTGTTTTTTTTCCACTAGGTTCTGTTGCCTGTCGACAGTTTTGGAACATGAGGGCCTATGAATAGGCATTATGCCCAAATGAGGAAACTCAGGCTCAGCAAATCTAAGTACCAAAGTTTGCTCCAGGCTAGTACATCGTGGAATCGGGTTTCACTCCCAGCTCTGCCTCACTGAAACCTCTGCCGGATCAGTGCACTCGTACGTACTACTACGACCAGCAGGTAATACATGCCAGGCACCGCCCTAAACACTCTGGGCATTAATTCCGTCAGTTATGACCACAATTATCCCCATTTTACAGAAAGACAACAGACACAGAGCACTTGAATAACTTGCCCAAGGTGACATGACTAGTAAGTGGCGTGTTAAACATAAACCCAGGTCCTCTGGCCCCAAGGTCAGTGTTCTCAGCCACCACACGAGCTGCCTCCATGTAAACGAGTAAGTGCAGAGCAGACAGACATCTATGTCTTGGTTTTAGTTCAAGGTAGACATTTTTATCTCATTAATCTTGTTACCTCCAGCACATAGAATAGGCTTTTGGATGGATGGATGGTTGGATGAGTGGATGGATGGATGCATGGATGGATGGATGGATGGATGGATGGATGGATGGATGGATGGATGGATGGATGGATAGGTAGATGGATGGATGAGTGGGTGGATGAATGAATGGACAGATGGGTGGATGGATTACGGGATGGAGGGAGGGATGGCAAGCTGAAATCAGTAGGACAGACAGAAAGAGGAACAGGGGAGAATGCTGAATAGAGCCTTACTGTTTTAAGTGGAGTAGCATATATAGCAGCACTAGATACCTGTGTCTGGAACATAATACACACATAGGCAGTAAATTTGGCTAAATAAACCCATACAACAATAATCTTATGAAATGAGTACTTTTATGTCCACATCCTAGGTGCACAAACTGAGGCTCATTTAAGCTAAATAACAGGCTTTGAACAGCATCCAATAAGTGTTAGAGTCCAGATGCGAATCCAGATGTGAAGGCGAAGCCCCGCACGGTGCCATCGGCCCTGCACACAGTGTCAGATCACCCCGTACTGTAACCACCTGCGTCCCCTGAGTTGGCCTGTGGCAAACTGATTTCTCCAGGGCACCTTCCTGTGTGACAGAGGGGGCGGTGCAGGCAAGGAGGGGAGACTGTCTGTTACTGAGATTCCGTCCACCTCCTGGTAAGAATAATCCTTGTCAAGGAGCCCTTCCCTCTTGTCCATGAAATCATGGCAGAAACAAAGCTGCCTAATGCATTTTTAAGCTTTCATTCTCGGAGTTCCTGAATTCATAAGAAGATAATAATTATCTTTTTATGGGCTCTTAAGAGAACTCTTTCTAACTGCGTTCTCAATCACAGCATTCGTCTCCAGGGCTATCACTCAATCTTTTTGTCATTCTTCTACCGTATTTCCCTGAAAATAAGACCGGGTCTTCTATTAAGTTTTACTCCAAAAGACACATTAGGGCTTATGTTCAGCGGATGTCCTCCTGAAAACTCATGCTAGGGCTTATTTTCCGGTTAGGTCTTATTTTCGGGGAAACACAGTATGATATGACAAGCTCTGATGTGTTTTCAGTGCCATCATGCCCACAGGAGACTATCTTCTTCTTTTGAGGGTGTATACGTCTGGACCAAGGCACGTCTTTTCCATCAGTCGAGAGCCCACACAATTACAAGTATGTGGGAGAAATCAGAGAACCAGGTGTGGGCTGCCCGGGGATTGTAGAATTCTAGGAGCTGACAAAGACCTGAGAGGCCATTGAATCCCCTTCGCATTACAAACACGAAACCCCAGAAGTCAAGGCGCTCAATTAGGACTGTGACCCACTGTCTGGTTTCCCGGCAGAGCCCCACAGACCAGTACCAGTGGGGACAGACACAGCCGGAAGTCTCAGGTCCTCAGGCAACACCCCTCCTGCTCCCAGCCGTCATTTGCCTCAGCGTGTCCCCGCTCTCCCTACCACAGACCTCGGCAGATCCTGACCTCACGTGGCCCCAGACCTCGTGGCTTCTCCCTCCCAGTTTACACGTCCTGCTACAGAACTGAGAACGACAAGTGCCTTGACCTCTGAGTTCCCGAGGCCATCACCTCTCAAAGGGTTAGGAAAACGGGAATCAGGCTCAGAGACAAGCTACCCCTGGTCTTGCAAGACAGGTCTGGAGATGGATGGCATCTGTTGCGGGTAAGTCATAGGCGGGTAGGTACACCCAGTGCGGGGTTGCTTGCTAACCCAGGAAGCGGTGCCATGGGCAGAGAACGGGGTGACGGTCCCTCTCCAGCAGGCGCGAAAGGTGTTCTGGGGTTAGAAATATGGATTCCAGGAGCAGAGCACCAGAGAAGAGCATCTGGTACGAAGACATACAATTCAGGTGTAGAGCCACTCGGGCTGACTTCACGGGCAGCCGGCCTTGACAGTGGCGCTTCCTAGGCCACCTCAGTGGGTGGCACAGCCAGAGACTCTCTATAGACAACATCTGGCCGCTTCCAATACGGAGGGCTGTCCCCAAGCACAGTGCAGCCAAGACTTTCCACTTCCCCTCCATCCCGGTGGGGGAAGAGCTGCTAGCAGGAAACCAGTGGACACGCTTAAATTCTATCTTCTTCTTTTCCTGCGGGTTTTAATAGGAGGTGGTTTGGGGGCAGTGGGACGCCCAACAACAGCCTGGAGGAGGATTTCATGTCCCTCACTGGTATTTACAGTACATACTATGCACCAGGCACTGGACTAAGCGCTTCTGAGGGGACAAAGATGAATGAGACAAACCCACGTTATCACAGAAGAGGGAGATAAAAACATTCCTGTAACGAACTAAGATACACAGAGCAGCAAGGCACTAGCTAATCCCCAAACTGTGACGTTGGCTCCTAGCAGCTTTAGTCAGGAGAAGTCAGCCTGATAACCAGCTACAGCAACGGGGTTTGCGGGCCGTGTGTTCACGCCCACCTTTTCTAATGCCGCCTCCTGTGAGAGCTGGGGTGGTGCAGACGGAGGTTTCAGGTGGGAGGGAAGAGCTTGGTATGGCCGTGTGGTTGACTGCTGATTCCCTGTGTTAGGGACATGAGTTTGTCACCTACACAAGAACAAGAATGGGTGCGAAATGGCCAAAGGGGTGAACACCTTCTGTCCACCCATTCCCCCCTCACCTGTGCTGCTGGAGGTTGGCCTGGCTGCACTGCCTTCTTGGTTCTGGTCTGCTGTGGGCAGACGGAGTCACAGGCAGATCAGAGCGAGAGGAGAGGAACTGGGGGTGGCCATAGCTTGGCTTTCTCTCTGAGTCACCGTGGATTTGTCACCTCCCTCTGTCAGAGGCCACAGCCCCTGTGAGCGTTCCCTCCATGCAGCCACTCCCTGGGTCCTGCTGCTGACACTCTCCCCTTGTCTTTGGAGGCCTAGGAACGACAGGGGCCCCACACTGCCGCCAGCCCCGGGGTCCCACTGCCCTTGTTCCCCAAACCCTGCCCACGTCTTCTCTAAATAGCCCCTTGGTTACATTCTCCTCCATTTCCCAGTTGGAGTGGGCCACCTGTTTCCTGCCAGGACCCGACCGAGACGCCTCCCTCCTTTCTGTTTTCATGTCATTTGTTTGCAAACTATTTCTTAAGAAACGATTTGTTCCACACGACACGACTGAGAGACATTTGAGCCTGGGGAACATTGTGATGTCTCACCGTCCCCTCCTGCCCCCAGCCAGGCACTGGACCAGCCTGAGGAAAATAAAAATGAACAAGGCACTCACCTCTTCCTGAGACAGGCTTACAGTCTGCTGGAGAAGACAGCCACACCAACATTACTTATGTGTTACAGCAGAAGTGGCCCTGGGGACGGCGTGACAGGGACATCAGTATCTCCCTAGGGGCACCTGGGAAGGTCACCAGGACCAGTGAGACAGCTGAGCTTTAGAGGACGAGAGGAGGCCAAGGAACGAGCCAGAAATCTCAGCATGGTGGACGCCTGAGGCCACAGGCAGGTAGAGGAGGAAGTGGGGACCAAGTGGGGGAGAGAGGCCTCTTCAGGGGACACACATCACTCAGATCCGGGTGGACCCTGTTCTGCAGCACAAGGTCGATCAGATTTTTCCTGCCAACCAGAACAAAATGAAGCCGATGTGTCAGCTCAGTGACCCCACTGGACGTCTCTGCCCAAGTGTCAGGCGTGAGCAGGGACGCGTCCCCGAACGGATCTGGTAAGTCTCAATATTCAGCTTCCGTGCCTTTCGAGCCTTTGCAGGAAACTTTAATTCTTGTGGCTTTTCAAATGAACCCAAACTCTGAGACATTTGTCACTGCTGTCTTAAGCGCTCTAAAGTGGTTTTTCCCTGTGGAGAGCAATCTGTCACTAGCCCGGGGACGTGGCCCGGGAACAGATAGATCAGCAAGGCAGTAACTCTCAGGGCAGCCTCACGAAGCCACCTCGGTGGCGACAGACGGCTAGGGGGATAGTGTGCAACGAAGGTGTGATAGCAGCTGTCCGGTGTCACCAGCTCACGGGCGGACAGCAGGAGTAACGACCCAGAGGGGTGTGGACCGTGTCCAGCGGGCGGGATGCAGGAGCTGCTCGTGGGCGGCTGCCAGGTGGGGACACAGACTCGGCAGAGAGCCATTTGGAAAGCGGCCTGTTTTAATCTCGCGTCCACCATTAGCATATTTAACTCGTTTTTCATCTGCCCTCCTCACTCTGATGGAAACGGCCAACAAGGAGGGAAAGTTCAGCTTCACGGGGTGAAACATGGCAAACAGTGCGGAAACAAGCTGGTCTATTGCAGGGCAGGTGTGAGTAGAGGAACCAGACAGACAAACCACAGGGGAGAAGTCACAGGCTGGACCTGCATCACGCTCGACGGTGCTCGGTGATCAGGACCCGAGAAAACAGCCATCATACAAATGACGGATGCACACAGCCAAATAGACAGACGGTCTGGAAGGAAGTTTCTGAGGACCGGCTGCCAAGAGGTCCTTGGGGGGTTCAGGCACCCTTCCGGCTTTGAGAGCCCGTCAGCTCCCCTTGTCCTGGAGCCCCGGGAGCTGACCTCAGAAGCCAGTCATCCCCACCTGGCGGGCTTCATCACCTGACGGGAGGAAAGCCGAGAGCACGCCCACACGGCTGTCCTCCCTGGGGGGACATCAGTAGTGGCCTGAAGACACCTGCCTCGTCCCTACGGCCCCTGGGGGACACCAGGGACCCACCAGGCAGCACTCACCCCTCCCGGCCTTCAGGCCTCCAAGTTGCCCTCAGAAGCCTTTGAAAAGAATAAGAACCAGACAGGAAGCTTCCACAATCTTCCTTCATATAGTGGGCTGAGAATTTACCCTTCTTTTATTTCAGCCCCAAATTGTACACAATTATTCTATCAGTCAAGCTAAGCTAAGCTAAGCTAAAATAACTAAAAAATAAAAACGGTTCCAAAGCCTCACCAGCTTAGCACACAGCACTGTGTTCGCCCTCCCTGTAAAATCCGTGTGAGTGGGCAGCCGTCCGGGGCATCTCAGCTGCTTCAGTCACGTTCCCCCAACTCGGGAAAGCGCAAGGGCCATTGTGTGACCCTGGACATGCGTCACCTGGGCTCACAGCTCATTGGCCAGAACGTGCCACGTGGCCCTGCCTAACTGTCGGGGCTCTGGGAAGTACGGTCCTCCAGAACCAAGAAGGAGAGCCCTGGACATGGACGGGCAGCGGTGTGGGCTGCAAGAGCTGCCCACCACGCCCACCCCCCATGGATGTAGGCACAGGAAGCCCGCAGGTAACGTTAGACGCCCAGTTAGCCGTGAGGGACGTGCAGCCCTCTCGCTGTAAAGCCCGGGTCTTGTTCCCATGAAGCATTTCAGATCCTGACATGACCCTCCCCTCCCACAAATCTCTCCCTTCTCCCATTTCCTTTACTTCACTGTTCTATGAGTTTGGGCCACAGGGATGCCACTCAGGTCTCCGGGGAGAGCCCAGTTTCCTTCTGCAGCCAGGGGAGCCCCGAGCCCTGGTGCACACATCCGCTCCGCGTCTGAAGTACTTGTGGGCACTGGGGTCGGCCCTTCCGTTTAGAACTGTGTGGCGCACGTGACCTCACTGCCACCCATGCACCGCTCGTAGGTTTTCCAAGCTCAAAACAGGGCTTGGGTGAGTGGGAAATTACAGTACTCCCCCAGATTTGGGGGCCCTTTGCCTCCCCTTCATGAGTGCTCTGTAAGTTTTCTACTTGCATTCTCAAGTGTCTGGAGGGCTTGGCTAAGCCTCCCGGTCACCAGGAAAACAGCTGGGGTGGGGACTAGGCAGTGAGCTGGCCCACAACACGCCAAGCAGAATGAGTCCCTCCAAGGTCCGGGCTGGGCTCACCTGAATGGTACCCCTTGGGCCTCACTGCAACGAGATGAGAGTGATCCATGCGACAAACCATCTTACATCAGAGACCCTGGCATGGGTTTTGTTTTTTGTTTGGAGGACAGTTGAAGAAGAGACATTCAGTGAGGTTTAACAGGGAGCCTCGAGGAGTACTGGAATAAATCCCTCTCCAAAGAACACTGATGACAGCTGACCCCTTTCCTCATACACCCTGAAAAGAGGAGGACGGCCCCACCCCCAGAACCCGCCCTCTTCCTTTCCCCTGCAGGTCCCTTCCTCGTCTCTGAAAGAGATCATGCCTTCGAGCGGTTTAAAATGCCGGATTATCGCTGTAAAATGTAACGCAATACGAGGACAGATCAAATTCACAGAATGCCTTTTATGAGACTCTCCCCAAGGGCTCTGTATAATGGCCATAAAATTGCGAAACACATTGTGGAACAGATTTAATTTCTAAAGCAGCTGAAATATATATCTATTAATGATTTACCGTTATTATTCCTCATCAGAGGTCTTTACGAATACTAATAAAATGACTCTACCGACAATTATTTTCATCCAAGTGCTTCTTCATGAAATTCAATCTGATCTTATAGCATGTAATTAGCCAATCAAAATAATGTTCTGAAGGGGGGGTAAAAAAAAAAAAAAGACAGACATAGAGTCGGTTCAGCCAAAGAGCCATCCTGTTTTGTGTTTTGTGTGTTTCTTCCTGCTCCTTTACCACCAGCTCGGCCTGTGCCTGGCCCACTTAGCGTCGATTTGCGTGCAATCCTATACTGCCCGAGTGACATTAGGGCAACAGACGTTTGATGGAAGCCTGTCTGCCCTTGGTTCTCGCTAGAGAAGGCAGGTGGACCTAACCCGCCAGACCCAAACCCCAACCGGCCCTGCACTCCAGTCCAAGCCCCGTCCTTATCAGGGGAAGGACTGCGGCAAGCCTGGCACAGGCCCCGCCTCGTGCCGCGGACTCTCACTGCCTCTGGTTTATGGCGGCCGTAAATCCAGAACAGGGGATTGGCGTCCCCTGGAGTAGTGATCACCAAGGACCATTCTCTCTGCCGCATTTTCGTGTTGCCCTTTTCCCTTCTCTCCGGTTTCATGATCCCGTAACTTTCCTGGGCACACCCCTTCCATGGTATTCTCTAGTAAAATGTCAGAGGGGCTCGCTGGTCAAAACCCACGTATCTCGTGTGACAGAACCAGAGCACAGAGCAAATCCGGAGCGTGAGATGGAATGGAGGCCATGCTGGGCACGGCCTGGGGCAAGGAGGGCCCTGTGTCCCTTCCTCCTCACCGTCTGCTGTGTGACTTTAAGCAACTCGATTAAACTCTCTGGCTCTCGCATCTGAAAAATGAGGTTTGGGGCTACGATGCTTTCTCAACTCCCAGCCTTTCCACTCGGTAACTGATGGGTTGCAAAGCCACAGAAGGCGTAATCATTTGGGACGGGTCTCATGAATACAAACGAAGGAAAAGAGCCTGGCCTTGTAAGATCAGCAGCCAAGACGCCCAAAGCAGCCAGAAGCACTGCTCGAGTCCCGAGGAAGTTTGGAGATGCCGGGAAGGGAAAGCTCCTTATGGCTTAATCCCTCTCTGTCCAACCAGTCAGACACAAATCCTTTAATCACATCTAATAAGCTCAGCTCAGCTTTGACATGGGGGCTGAGGAATAACTAATGTGTTTTCTGTCCCTCCAGATTTACTCTCCTGGTCTCCTCCGTGAATGTGCTTCCAGGTGATACCAGGAAGGAACAGGGATGGAGAAAAGCAAACAGGTATCGTGAGGAGCCTTGAGGGTCCACAGCAAAGGAGGCTCCCACCAGCTCTCCCGGGACGGGAGCTGGTCTCGTTGTAGATCAGAGCAATGGCTGAGGGGGCCCCACCCCAGTCGTGGCAGGCGGGACATCAGGGCCCAGGAGAGAGACCAGGGCAGCTGAGGCAGGAATGGGGGTGAGAGGACAGTGTAGGAGGGGTGGTGACATGAGTAGGAATCTAGATGCCAGCAAGAGGCACATTCAGACCCGGGACCCAGGCAGAGGCAGAGGCCTGGGCAGTGTGACTCCACGCTCCTTTCCACGTCATCATTCATCGCCTCCCCTTCTTCCACCAGCTCTGACATCAAAACGCACCAGGCCCTCTCCCTTCCAGCCGAATGGGCGAGTCTGCCCTGATCCCTCCGCTTGCCCCACCCCTCTGCTTCCAGCTAATCAGCCAACACGGGGATTCGGCTTCCTTCACACCACCCCCACCTGTCCCCTCCCCCTGCCCACTGTCTCAGTGCCAAGCCGAGCTCCGAGGTCACCCTCCACGTGGCACAGTGATAAGTCCTGGTAGAACGAAAGCACAAAGACCACTGGCTGCCCGCACCCCGGGTGCCCAGCCAAGGCCGCAGAGGACCAGAAGGCTTTCCTGTCCCCAGCTCTCCGCTGGGACCTGAAGCTCCCAATGAGGGTCTGTGTGCAGGTGAGGACGGTGAAGCCAGAAGAGAGAAAGAAGTCCGATGTATGCTCAGAGCCTCAATCGTGACACAGGAATACCCCCGAACTAAGTCTGGGTCCGCTCACGTGAATGCTTAACACTCCTGAGGCCCTTTGGATCTCAGCTTAGAGCTCATCGGAGAGGAGAATGGCACTTGGTCACGGGGAACGCAGCCTTCACTGCGTCGTGGCTTCTGCGTCTGCCGCCTCACACAACACAGACCCCACACACGCCAGCGATCCCGCCCCGCTTCCTAGCTGGCCTTTCCACCTCCGCTCTTACCCCTCCAAACCTCCCCACACCGTCCCCAGGGCAATCGTTCTAGAACACAAGCGCAATATGACAATTTATGTGCTATGGAGACAACTCACAGCTGAGAACAAAAAGTTCTAGAAACCCCACTGCTGGGTTTGATGAGAAGGGCAGTTCTGCAGAAATGTGGGGGAAGCCAGAGTCCCCTGGTCTATTGAAGAGAACGGGAGAAGGGGACAGGCTCTCCTTTGGGAAGGGCAGTGGTCAGACGTAGTGACACTTCCCCCTGCCGGCCGTTCCATGGGACAGGTCGCCCAGCCCACACAACTGGGTGGGGTTGCTGGAGCAGGACACCTCTCTGACCAGGCGAAAACATGAAGATATTTGGGTCCCATGTGACTGCTCACCAAAGGGAGACCAGAGAAGAGAAGGATTTTCATACTCAAGTTGCTGGAGGACCTGTTGTGCTAACACCAGTCAGGCTCTTTCCCCCACCACCCCTGCATCACCCAATGGGCTCAAGGATAACACGGCCCTGGTGGCAGGGATGGAGGTGACACATGGGCTTCCACTCACCGGGCGGACCTGGCTGGGGCCACCACTGAGGGCCCCGTCTGCCAGCAGCAGGGACCACCGCTGAGCCCCCAACATGGCGTCATTCCCCAGGGTGACCCGCCAGCTACCTGGTGGCGGGTTGACTGCACTGGCCCCGTCCACCATGGAAGGGGCAGTGTTGTCCTCACTGGAATAGATGCTTACCCCGGTACAGCTTTGCCTTCCCTGCATGCAATGCTCCTGCCCAAACTACCATCTGTGGACCTTATTTCACACAGCACTGCTTCGGGTCAAGGAACTCACTTCACATAAAGTAAGTGCCACAATGGGCCACGCTCAGGGAACTCTCTGCTCATACATGTTCCCACCATCCTGAGCCGCTGGCTTGATGGAACGGTGCAACAGCCATTTGAGGACTCCACCACAGCATCAGCTAGGTGACAGTTCCCAGCAGGGCTGGGGCAGGGTTCTCCAGGGGCCGTATCTTCCCTGAATCACTGTCCAACATGTCGTGCCATTCTCCCACAGCCAGGCGTCCGGGTTCCAAGAATCAATGGGTGGAAATGGGAGTGGACCCCTCGTTATGACCCCTAATGACGCACTAGCGAAAAGTTTACTTCCTGTTCCTACGACCTTCTGCCCTGCTGGTCTTGAGGTCACAGCTAGAGAGGTAGGAAGGCTTCTACCAGGAGATACGGCAATGATTCCACTGCACAGAGAGGTAAGGCTGCCGCCTGGCCCGTCTGGGCCCTCGTGCTTCTGAATCAACAGTCTGCGGCTCCACAACGGAGGAGAGGAAGACCGAGTCTGCAGGGCAGGCGATCCCTGAGGGCACTAGTGTCCCATGCCCTGGGACTGAGGTCAGTGGGAAACTATGACGACTCAGTGCAGGCAGGGTGACTAATGCCAGACCCTTTAGGAAAGAGGGTTGGGGCCACCCCACCAGATACAGAGCCATGAGCAGCTGAGGGAACACAGAGTGGGTAGTGAAGAAGGTAGTTATAAATACCGGCTGTGACCTGGGACCAGTTACAGAAATGAGGGCTGTAATTGTCATGAGTACGTCCTTCTTATTCTGTGGACAACATGTTTGTGCGTGTGTGAGTATATTAAGCAAATATCATTGCTTCCTTCCTTCTCTTATCACGTAACATAAGAGGTACTGACTTTATACCATAGTATTTAAGTATCGTTACTATGACATCACGGTATTTAAGCTTGAGATACCAAACGAGTAAACACACTCAAGGGCTTTACCTCCCCTTCTGGGGTGGGAATTAGTGCATTTTCGGTTTACTCAGAAGAATTGCACCGTGTTAGGCAGATTATGCCTTTGTTTCTGTCTTTATGTGGAGATAAGTATGGTTTAAGGAGATGTGTATGGGTGTCAGGTGACAAGAGGAAGACTTGTGATGGGTAATTTTATGTGTCAACTTGACTGAGCCCCAGGGGGCCCAAACATCTGGTCAAACTTTATTCTAGGTGTTTCTGGATGAGAATAACATTTGAATCAAATTAGCCTGTTTTCTCCTTCTAAATTTTGCTCTATAGTGACTGACAACTGTCATGACTAAGGCTGAGTGTACTTGGTGACTTCCAGAGTTGATCTGAATATTGAGCCCGGTTCTCGTTTGCATATGACGTGAGTGAAAGGAGGGCTTACAGACTGGAAACCTTCTGCCACTCCCAGCGCCCTGGAAGCGAACATGAACCATGGCTGCCAACCGCCCCTTTGCCAAGGCCTGTGTGTGCAGGCCAATGGCAAGTGGAACTACTGCGATCCTGGGGTCTAGACAGTCTTCTGCTTTAGAATTGAGTCCGCTCAGAATTCTTAGGGCCCCAGAGCCCTGCGGCCCGCCTTCCCCATGTGCTTCGTGCAGCCACGTGCCGGAGCAGAGAGGTTAAGTGTTCGGCGCTTTCCTTCCCCGGGCCCATCGCAGTCAGACACAGAGATTCATGGCGGCCATTTGGGGCTCTTGTCGCATCGTTTGTCATGAAAATGAGGTATTAGAATTTTCAGCAGCTAACACGCTTCCTGAGTTATAATGGCGAATACAGTGGCTCCTTTGGTATTTCCGATAATAGGTAGTTTTGTCAAAGGCTGGTGGCAAATGATCAGTTCAAAGGTGCTTGGAAAAGCACACTCTTCGTGTCAAAATCGCTTACACTGCGGAAAAAGTTACTATCAGTCAAAATGGCACATAGGGACAAGCTCACGTGCGTAGAGGAAGCCGCTCTAATCCTCATAAAATACATATAGTGAACCTCCAGCTAAAGAACAGACAACCTCCAGGAAGCCTGTGTGAAATGCACCTGGTCTGTGGCTCCGCTGGTTACGGATGTCCCGCTTGCACCGCCCCCCGCCCCCCAACGCCTCCCAGAGCATCAGGCCTGGACTTGTATGTGGAAAGTTCCCCAAAAAACTTCTTGTTGCCTGAAAGTGCCTCCCCACCCACGCAACAGTGCCCTCAAAATGGTCACTGTGACCTTCACTTTTGAAGAGTGATGTAGACATAGACGCATTTACACTAAGTTAAGTTTCTATCTTCCCGGAGAACGACAATACATCACCAGCTTACAGGGCCCATTTAGAGGAGAAAAATAGGGCCAATGGTTGAATGAATGCTCTGGGGGGAAAAAGATTTAATCCAACTGGAACCCAACATGGAAAGGGTTGGGACAAAGAGCTCTCTGCCTCCTGGAAGTGTTCAGGGGGCGGCTGGATGGGCCTCTTTTACAGGGGGTAGGAAGCTGGACCAGGCTCCTTCTGACTCACAGATGCTGCAACTTTACCCTTAACTCATAGGAGGGCAGGGGTATTCTCGCCTCTTCTTTGGAAAGCATGTTCCTTAAGTAAAAGGGTTGTCCTCAGTCTCTCGTTCCCTTCCCATTCTGGACTGTACAATTCCCCGAGCCTGAGTATGTCGTACAGAATCCTTCCGATTACTTTAGATGACAGAACAATCATATAACACCAGAGTGGCAAACAGGGAGCGAGTCTAGCACCGATCCTCATCAATGGGTAGTAAGTAGCCGCTTAGAAAACTGTGGCAAAGAAGGATTCTGTGGTCACCTGGAGGTGAGTGGAGATAGCTCCACAGATAACTAAGGATGTCTGAACAAGAGCCTCGAGTGGAAAATGTTGATAATACCCTCCGTATTTACCCTCCCTGCAGCAGACCCGTGAAAACTCAACGTTTCCAGTTTCAACTCTCACAGGTGATTAATGACCAAGGAAAGGACAGTGGCTGAAATGGGCTGAGAAGCTGCGTCATGCCCTCTGACCAGAGGCAGGAAGCTCGCCAGAAGCCCAGACTCCAACTCAACGCCTGGGGCTCCTTCCTCACCCAGCACTATTGTTCTATGTCTAGCACATCTGAAGTCGTTTGTCAGACGTTTCGATTAAGTTTTATTCCGTTCCATGGGGGAAATGACACACATTGATTGCGAAGACTTGAGAGGGCTTCTGGAAGAAATCACTCACAAATGTTAAGGGTTTGTTGTGTAAAGCCTTCCCTATGGTATACAGGAGTGTTTAAAGCATGAATTGAAATAAGATATACAAAAGTGCTTTCGAGGCACAAAGTTGTACAGCTGTAATGCATTATTAATTGTATTAAAAATAATTTGTCCTTCTTCCCTTCAGAAATGGTATCAAAATACACAGTGGAAGATGAAATGCCAATCAAACAATTCACCTTAACATTAAGGAGACTGACAGAGAACTAAGGTCTAAAGGGACAGATAAAAATCGGGTGAAATGAAAGAATAACGAGTTCCTAGGAGGTATACCATACACTCTCCACTTACCTTTTCTCTCTCTTTTTTCTAACTCATTTTTTCATAAATTTCGAAAATAACATGAGGATTGAGAATAATAAAGTAGGCTTAATAAAGAAATGACTACACGATGCTAAACTGTTCCTTAGAATATTGAGTGGCAGCCACTGTTGACACCAGAAGTCCTGGAGAAACTTGCCAATGAAACCTCAATCAATAAGCCTCTCATGGGGCAAAGGACTGAGGCTGGGAGAGAATCTGGAGTTGGATCCCCTTGCAGGAAAACAAACTTTGGCAACTAAGTCAGTATTTTCCCAAAGATTAGTCATATTTTCAATTTCTCGGTTTGGGCTTGTTTAAGTCACTGCTGGCCTGATATGAAGGACAAAAAATAATTAGCTCGAACTCTGCCCTAAGCATGGGTTAGCCAGGTATCTCGAGAGAAACAGAACCAATAGGTGATACAACTACTTGCCAGAGAGAGAGAGAGACAGAGAGACAGAGAGACAGAGAGAGACAGAGCAGTCTCAAGGCAGAATACCTTCTGCTCTGGGAAACCTCAGTTTTTGCCCTGTTGTGAACTGAATGTGTATCCGCCTCCTGGTATTCATGTGTGGAAGCCCTAACCCCCAATGTGATGCATTTGGAGATGGGGCCTTTGGGAGGTAATCAGGGTTAGATGAGGTCATGAGGGTGGGGCCCTCACGCTGGGATTATTGCCCGTATGAGAAGAGACATCAGAGAGCTTGCTCTCTCTGCCCCGTGAAGACAGAGTAAGAAGGCAGTTCTCTGCAAGCCAAGAGGAGAGCCCTCACCCGGGAACGGAATCAGCCTGCACCTTGATCTTGGACTTCCCAGCCTCCAGAACCATGAGAACAGGTTTCTGTTGTTTCACACCCAGTGGGTGGTATTTGTCAGGGCGGCCCGAGCAGACAAGGACATGCTCTTAAGGCCTTCAGCTGATTTCACGAGGCCACCACATCGTGGGCTTCATAATGTAAAGTGAAATTTCTGACTTAAAATCACCTGATTCTAGATGTTAACCACACAGCGTCACCTAGGTAGTGTTTCATTGAATCACCAGGTAGCACAACCTGGCTGTGCTGACACTTGACACTAACCTGAGAAAGCGTCCTGAGGATGCCTACAAACAGCACTGGTGACAGGTAGGAAGGCCCATGAGACCCCTCGGCTGTGGAATAGGATTCTTGGCTCTTCTATGAGTTTCTGTCATTGAATCCATCACTGACTACTAGGGCGGACCCAATAAATACTGTCAATTGACAGTTTGTTGATCACCACACATCTCTGTGCATGTTTTTTAGATTTGCATAAATATAGGCATGACCATTATGCAAAGTAGACAGTGTTTGGGCCCCATGGCATAACTCCCCAGCCTGCAGGTTGGGAATACTGTTTTAGGATGTCCTATAACCTACCCCGAGTTTCCAAGAGCCCTGCCCACCCCTGTCAGAGGTGCAAGCCAGCTAAGTTAGTGGCTAGAATTTCAGGCAGCTGCACAGAACAGTTTTTCAGCAGGAAGGCTTTCTTTGATCCTAACATTCAGCATGTCCTGACAGCATTTACAGCCTCACCTCTTCCTCTCCAGGTCAGAGGAGGGAACAAGAAAAATCAAATGAAGAGAACAGGAAATTGCTTTAGGGATGTACAATCAGGGAGAGGGCTGGTGGAAGGTAGGAGAAAGAAAATAGAATTGTAGCTGCGTCCTCATGGGGAACACTTCCAGCCCCATCCTGCTATCAGGGGTCACGACTCTCCTCTCCATTTATTTCTAGACTCATTCCCTCTCCAAATGACCCTTTCCCACGTTCTCCTCTCTCATCAGCACATGCACACACACACGCACCATCCTTACTGACTCCAGAAATGCTTGGGTGGTTTGCATCATAGTAAAACCAATTATAGTCACTTATGAGCTGCTTATCATTCATGCCTAATTACCAAGTAGCGTAATAACCACGGTGCATATAATTAAATGCATGTTAGATTAGCTTTGTTGTAAGTTTGATTTGATATCAATACTGAGCTCTGTCTGTGAGCTCAGCCTTCATTGTCTGGAGGGCTGTTGTTCCTGACAGGATAAGAAAGGAGTCACACACAGGAACACCTACCAGCAACAAAGCAGCCATGTAGAGTTTAGTGACAGGACCAAGAGGTTAAGGGCAGATCTGGAGACGGAAAACAAAGCCAGGGGGTCAGGAAGCAGGTGGACACTGGAACAGAGAGGGGACTGGCAGAGTGGGAGCAAATGCACTAAAACTGATACAGGTAGGGCACTGGTCATCAGGTGTGTATCTCATGTACAGAAGATGATACCAGATCTCAGGGACAAACTGAGTACATCTGAAAAGCTGTGGATGTGGCAGGTGTACCCATTAAAGATCACAAGTAGAGGAAACACCAAGGTTTATAGCAGTATTATCCACAACAGACAAAAGGTAGACACAACCCAAATGCCCACCGATGGGGGAATGGATAAACAAAATGTGGGCTATCCATACAATAAAATATCCTTCAGCCTTAAAAAGAAATGAGGTTCTGACAGAGATTCAAGATGGTGGAGCAGATAAACACTGTGTCTGCTCCTTTCCATGAGCACATGAAAATTACAACTGAATTATAGAACAATCAACCTTGAGAACCACCTGAAGTCTGGCTGAAAATAATTCCTATAACTAAGGATATAAAGAAGAAGCCATGCCGAGACTGGTAGGAGGGGCAGAGACGCGAAATGGGCCGAACCCACACCTGTGTGTGGCCGTTGAGAATCAGGACGGGTATCTCAGCCATGGAGTTTCCCCCAGAGGAGTGAGGGACCCCAGCCCCACATCACGCTCCCCAGACTGGAGTATTGGTGCAGGAAGGTGGCAGGAAACCCAGACATCCTCTTAAACAACCTGTACACAGACTCACTCGCTCACAGGCACTCACCTGGGTCTCCCATGGAGGGATGGTGACTTGGGGTGGGGTGGAAGGGGGCATCAGAGGCATAAGGGACACAGACTGAAGTGTGTGGCTTCATATCGAGGGCTGGAGGACAGTCATCATTTTCCCTGTGAGGAGACCTGCTCCTGTGCAGGCAGCAGGTGGGTGCCATCTTTCCTGTGTTGAGCCCGCCCCCTACACTTACAGCCAAATCTAAATCTGATTGGCCTGATGAGCTCTGGGGCTCCGCCCTGCTGACTCACTGGGATCAGGCCCCACACAACTCACAAAGAGCTGGAGGCACTTTCTCTGCCAGCCGCCAGCCCGGCCCACATTGCAGTCTTCTTGGAAAACGATAGCTGTCATCAGACCCCTGGCAGGCAACAACTAGCCTCAATGTGCTCTGACACTTTAGACTTTTGCTGAGTAGCTCCAGGCTCAGCACTGGCACCAAACCAGAATTTACATTAACTTGGTGACCACAACTCTTCCCACTCCAGTGACTCTCTGACACCCTGCCTCACCTAACTCGGGCACCACGTGAGGCTTTATCAGTGGCTAAACTTTAAGGGAGCTGGCAGGTAGCAGCAGGCCTCAGCGTGTCCTGGTTTTTTGCGCAGCTACCCCAGGCCTGGTACTGGTGGAAGCCATCCTCAGTTTGCAGCCTGGCCTCTCCATATCAGTGGGTAAAAGAAGAGGAGGAGAACATTTTAGGAGGAGATGGGGAATCCAGCGTTAGACATTTTGAGTTTGGGAATGGCAAGGTTGAACGGCTTGGCTCGTTAGTTAGTCTACAATTCTCTTAGGAAAACAGCGGCTCTAGATGATTCTCATTTTCAGGATGCAATGCCTGCCCTGGTCCAGTGCTTGGGACGTTGGGGACCCACCCCTGCTCTGCCTCTATAGCTACAAGGGTTACCTGGGGCCGCTGGGGAGAAGCACAGAGAGGAGATGTACATGAAGCAAATCCCATTACTGGGAACGTCTGTCCTCTCCAAGACCCACTGTCCTTTAAGAGTCTTATTTGGTGGTGACTTTTTTTTCTTTCAACACTGCCCTTAAGTAGTGTGAGCGCACGCCTGGCACACAGTCGGCTTGTACAGACGTTCTTGGGGATGACGGAGGCCCTAGGGGTTACGTTGTGCAGAGTGCATGGGTGAGAAAAGCAGAGGTGGTGCTGACGCACACGGCACCCCAAGCCCTGGGCCCCTCTAAACCCAGCAGGGCCGCGGCAGCAGCAAGACTCCATGTGCACCGACCCAGAAGCCCGCAGGCCACAGAACAGGGTGGCCCACATGGGAGCTGCTCACTAACAAAGCTTCCCGGTGGCACTCATTCATCACTGCCTACGACGGGGGCTGCACTTAGCCCTGGGAGAGCATTCACTTAACAGGAACACATTAAGTGCCGGTGTAAATTAAAAGCCTAATCATTCTATAATCAAATAGCCATTATTCCAAAAGGACTTACTCACTGGGCACACTTTTATCAGTATTTATGGCCCTGTTATATTATAATGGGCTATTTAATAAAAAATACATCCTATTGATTAGACTCCAGCATTGGATGCAGACAAAATTGCAGAGGTCCTGTGTATATTTTCATTCATCGTACAATTTTCTCCTTGCTGCCCAGCTTGTGTTTTGCCCTGATCAGCGGGAACAGGAAGGACACAGAGATATTTTAGCCGCTGCCGTTTGACGGTGGGTGTTACTCTTTGCGATCCTTACAGGATACCGTATTACACCTGACACACACCTCCGACTTCCTGGGGCTGGAGAGACACCCCTTCCCCTTTAGCCCAGGAAAGAGGACACAGAGTGTCCAGGCCGCTGTAACCTCAGTAGGAGAGGACCGGCTCTGGGAAGCAGGGCTGGAGAAGAAAGGAGCTGAGAAAGGGGGAGGGAGAGGGCAATGAATGAAAGAGAAAACGGGAAAGGGGGCAGAGAGAACAAGAGACAGGGGAGGAAAGAAGAGGGAGGAAGGAAGGAAGAGGGTGGGGGAGGCAGCAAAGCTCTAGGACCAACAGTGGGGGTAAAAAGGGGAGGTGGGGGCAGGCCTCCTCACATGTAATCTCCACCCCCCATTCCTTCCCCCAAACCATGCTAAATAACATACAGGATAAGCTGACCCGGGGCTTGCTGAGAAAGCACAGCTTCAGATAGGTTGCACCCCCCTTTCCAACCCGACTGACTTCCCTGAGCTCCTGCTAAAAGCCCAGCTCACACACATAGGCCGTGAGACTGTGCAGAAGTTTAATTTAACTCACTAATGGGGGCAAAAAACAAGTGCAGAATCTAAGGGCTGGTTGAACGGGGATATGAAAAACTGGGGTGTATACCATCAGGGTGAAAAACAAATGCTGAAATAAGATTGTTGCATTATATTTAAAAAAACTGGTTAATAGCCTATAAGTCAATAAAACCATAATCTGTGAGGTTATATTTACTATAAGTCAGAAAGAAATCAGAACACTACAAGCTAACCTCTCATTTTACAGGATTTTAAAATATCTGGGTCTTAATCAGTTGTTTAGAAAATGCTGGGTTGTGCGATTCAAAGGTCATGGAACTATGTTTCTGGCTGTTTTCAACTTTTAGACTATTTTTCCTGAAAATCCTCTTAATTAAAACTTCTAGGGCCTTCTGGGAATCTAACACCATATTAAGTTCAACCAGAGCTGGAACTACCTGGTCTGCAGGTGTCTGCCCTTGGGGCAGGAAGTCTGCTGCTTCCCTAAGCAATGGAGACCCTTTTTTTTTTGTTTCCATCTAATCAGTCTAATTTATTTCTCTTTGAAAACATGGAGGGGTTCCTGGGGTGAGGGGCAAAAATGTGAAACCCTGAAAGGTTGCTCCAGCCTTTGGATATCGATGGGGTCAAATAGCCTAACACACAATCAAATTAAAGCCCTTTTATTGCCTCCAGAAAGAGCCCTTCTGTGCAGTGAAGAATTCATTCATTCAAAGAGAGACACGGTCCTTGTTAGTTGGGTGGCGCCTCTGAGACCACACCTGCTAGTTTACCTAATGAGGTGACACAGGGTGGGGTCTTAGGTTAGGGCTGGCCATGCCAGCCAGACCAACAGTGGCTAGAAGGTTGAGACTTTGAGCCACGTGATTTGAGGCAGCCCCATCTCTGGGGAGGGAAGGGGGGCAGAAAATTGAGTTCAGTCCATCATGCCTGCAAAATGAAGCCCCAGTAAAATGTCTGGCCTGGAAGCTGGGATGGCCGCCAATACTCTGTGCACCATCTGTCACACACCAATGCTGGGAGGGCCACGTGTCCCTGAGGACATGGAAGCTTTGCCTTGGGGACTCCCCCGCCCCAAGTTTCACCCTGTGCATCTTTGTCTGGTTCTAATACATATCCTTTCACAACAGCCAAACTGTAATTGTAAGTAGAGCATTTTCCTGAGTTCTATGATTCATTCTAGTGAGTTCCTGAGCTCGAAGGTGGGTGTGGGGACCCCCAAATTTGTAGCCAGCTGGTCTGAAGTGAAGTTGGCCCTGGGCACCCCAAACTTGTGGCTGGGTTCAGATTCTTGGGCAGACCGTGCCTTTCCCCTCGTGTGTGGCCAACCCCGGTGCTCCTTCACTCATGATCCTCTGCTGCAAAACAAACCGCCACTCATTTAGCAGCTTAAACAATGCCCTGGGACCGTCTCATACTTTGTTGGTGAGGAGTCCAGGCCCCACTCACCAGGCCCCCCCAACTCAGGGTCTCTCACTAGGTTTCCACCAAGGTGTCCCCCAGGGCCGGTCCTCTGAGGCTCCACTCCGCTTCTGAGCTCGCCTGGCTGGGGGCAGATTCAGCTCCTGACACTGCAGGACTCAGGACACAGGGCCCGCTGGCTGCTGGCTGGAGGCCACCCCAACCCTCCCGTCCCCCGTCCCTGTCACGTGGGCCTCCCCTATGGCAGCCGTTCTATCTGAGCTAACCAGTACAGGCTGGCCAGTGAACCAGAAGTTACGGTTTTCTGTAATGTTGTCCCGGAGCTGACAGCCCATCATTCTGTGAGAACCAGACAGAGGGAGGGATTACACAGGAAGTGAGGGCAGCCGCCATGACTCCCACCACGGGACGCCCAGGGTTGAAAACGTTCTAACTATTTTGGCTTAAGCCACTGACGGCTCAGAAGGAAACTGAAATCCACAGGATCAAATCGCCCTCCCCCAGTAGGAGGATGGGCTGTCCTGTCCCTCGCTGCGGCCCTCGCTGCAAAGCCCACAGACGTGTGAGCTGGACAGGCCAGGACGGGGCTGCACACGCGGCCGGGCCTCCTGTCGAGGCTCTGTCCCCACCTCGTGCGAGGTCCTGCCCTCACTGCCGAGGACACGCAGATGAGTAAGACAGTGTTCATCCTTCACGGGCCCTGAATAGGGCCCGCAGACAGAGGAAACAGGGTGTAGAAGCATTTGGGCGGTCATGTGCAGGGTGGGTGCTGCACCATTTTCCTCCTCCTATGATTCTTGAGACTCTTTCCTGTAACCACGCCAGAGTCCCTGCGGCCAGGAGAGCAGCCAGAGGAGCTGGCAGGCGGAAAGAGCGCGTCTTCCTTCATCGTATCCCCTTAGGAGTGGGACAGCAGACCCAAGCCAGGAGTGGCATGGCCCTGTCCCTCTCTGTCTCCTTCCGTGGTGTCACTGCCCCACTCAGCATGTCTGCAGGGCAGAGCTGGCATCCACACAGGACAGCCTGTCTCTGAAAAGACACGTTTCAGCAAAGTGACTCGGTGTCAGCCTGGAGGCCAGGATGCACGTGGTCCAGCCCTCTGTCCAAAGAGGACGTTGATAATGGAATTGGAGCCAAGTGGGAAAGAAGAGGTCAGTGAGTCTACCCCCTTGTCACGCACGTGGGAGAGGGAGGCCCAGACAGCACAAGTAATTTGCCCAAGGTCACCCGGCTTTTATTACAGAGATTCGTCTCTGCAAGCCAGCTCTCCAAATCCCGGGCTCTACCCACATTTTCATGACTGTACATGAATCGTTCACTCTCGCTTTGGCCCCGATTTCTCCAGACACTTCCCACCACACACTCAGTTCCACACACGGTACCATGAAGAAATAACACAGGTGGCTAGACGGCACCACAACCCTCTGCGACATTCACATGGGTGAGGCTCCTTCGCACACGTCACAGGTGACAACTGCCTCACCCCGGCTTCCATATAATCCCACGCGTGTCCACCAAGTGCACGTGCCTCTTCCTTTCCTGTCGCGGCTCATTTTCCTCTCTGGATGCCTCGTTTTCCCCTATCATAGGCTGCGTTATGTCCCCTCAAAATTCATACGCTGATGTCCTAACCCCCAGTAACCCAGAGTGTGACTGAGTTTGGAGATGGGCCTTTGACGATGTGATTAAGATAAAATGCGATCATGGTGGGGGTACGTCATCCAGCGGGACTGGTGTCCTTACAAGAGGAGATTAGGACTCAGACCCGCAGAATGAAGACCACGTGAGGACACGGGGAGAAGGCGGCCGTCCACACGCCAAGGGGAGAGGCCTCGGGGGGCCAGCCCTGCTGACACCCCGATCTTAGATTTCCAGCCTCTAAAATGCAGGAAAAGACATGTCTGCTGTTGAAGCCACCCCATCTGTGACACTTGGTTATGGCTCCCCGAGCAAATGAATACACCTTATCATCCTCTTTGATTTTCCCTTCTGGTTCTGCTAATTTCTACTAACTAGTCACAAGATAGCTATGAAGGCTGGTTTTAATTACTTTTCCACTGAATTTTCATACCTCCAATTTTTAATTTTCTAAACAGAGAGAATGTTTAGCTTTATCTCTGTAAAATACACAAGTTACTTTTACATATAAAATAAGCCATATACATCACAGATAACGTTCTTAATATTATTTATTCCCTGAGGTTTAATCAGAAAAGATTAGCCAGAAAAGACGACTCCGGCTCAGCTCCTGAAAATCAGTGCTAAGTTGCTTTCTACTGAGTGTGGATGATTTATCAGACACTGTGCAAGAATCACTTATTTATTCAGTCCACAACTGTCTGCCTACTATTAAAATCAAAAGCTCACCAGGTAGATGAGTCTTATTTTCAAGAAACAATTGCCTCTGTGACAGCAGAGAAGAGTGTAGAAGACCCCTCGTGCGTCCAGGAGCCTAACTCATCTGAGGATAATACGAAATAATTTAAACATGGATGTCGTAAGGAAAAGAGCAACCAAATGTATTCACAGAAAGGTAACACTAACCATAAAAGTGTTGCCAGGAAACAGTTGGAAAGAGGGACCTAATATTTCACATGCGTTTTTTGTTTGTTTGTTTGTTTTTTAATCTGAAGAACTGCCTCCAAGGACAAGCATCAATCCAACAGGCAATAATCCAGGAAAGAGAATGAGACGGTCAGAAAAATGACAGAGCCTCAAGGAGCAAACCTGGGAAATAAACTGGAGATAAAAATAAAACCATCAGAGAAGTCACGGTGAAACTGGAATAAGAAAAGGGACAAATACGATGCTGACATAAGACTAAGTGGTATAGAGGTGGGGACCTACAAGCCTCCCCTTCACCTGGGGACCCGGCTGACCCCTGTCCTGCCCCTAAATCTTCTCTTTTGCTCCCACATGGAAACTTAACTTTCCTCGTCCTGTCCCCTCACAGTCCGGCTCTGTTGGGCAAATACATAAACGAACCTGCATGTCCACGTGCAAATTTATCCAGAGGTTTTCGAACTTTTTCAGCCATAGACTAACCCTGCCCCCAGCCGCACCCCCAGAGCCTGATTTCACTGGTTTGGAGGAGGACCCAGGCATCCGTTTTTGCAAATTCCTCCAATGTCCCTAGTCGGCAGCCAGGGCTGAGTGCCCACCTGTGCCCACGTTGGCAGACAGGGCAAGGGCAGAATCGTGACTTAGTGCCCTAGCCCCAGAGCCTAGCACAGTACCTGGCACAGCTGAGCATGCAACGGGGTTCATCTGTGAGCCGGGTGGAGACCCACGTGCAAGGCTAAAGGGTCCCTGACAACTTCCATCACCTCTGAGCTGAGCCCTGTAAGGGGCAGTGAGAGGCAAGGAGAGAGTTCGGGCTCCAGGACAGGAGACGTTGCTGAGTCTTTCCGCAGAACGTGACAGCTTGTCTTTCCTGGAAGCCCTGTGCTAAATGCCCAGAGGGGCCCCAGCCATCCCTTTGGGCGCCTCTCCAGCCTGGGGTCTCTAAAGCCCCCAGCCCCTCGGGCACGAGAGCTTTGCATCAGGATAAGCAGCCACAACCCTCCACGCTCCTTATCTTGTGGTAACACATTGAATGACCAAACTCACAAGTCACTGAGGGGAAGGAAGGTAGCTGCGTGTACCTGTTGCAGCCGACAGGGGTTATAACCCGCCCCTAGCCCGGCCCAGCTGATCAGATAACCTGTGGATTTCTGCCAGGCTCTGGGGCCAGTCTGGCCTTCTGAGGCTGTAAGCCTCCCCCTGGGTGATTTCAGAAGCAATGTGGAGATAAGGTACCTGCTGCAAATATCAGAACTCCTTTCCAGTTTCAGCCCTTTGACTTAGGGCTAGGATAGTAAATATCGTTCCAATAAGCCTTTGTCTTCCCCTAGAGCTTGAGAAAATCTTTTAATCATCTCTTACTACTTGCATTTCTTCCCCTGAGGGCTTGTGGGTGGTACGAAGGTTATGGATATGGTGTAAGGTAAGGCATACGGCCTTCATCTTCACTGGGGGGGAAACTGCCCCACTGGCTGAACACACAGCCCTGGAAGGCCCGTGGCAAAGAGAAACAAGTATGCAGCTATGTTTCAGAGACACAGAGCATTGTATTTTGTGAAGAAACCCAAAGGGACCCCCGTGGAGACCTGGAGACAAGACGCAGAGCAGGAAGAAGTACCAGCCACCACGGGTGGGGGGGTATCCTTCACTCGAGGTATTTGTGTTTTTACTGACGTCTTCCGTGCATCCACTTTTGTCATGTCAATGTTGTCTGTCATCCTGTTGAAGTACCGAGTGTGACGGGAGAAGGCAGGCACAGGCTGGGAGGTGTCCCGAGATACAGAGGGGATTGCAGCCATGCTAGCGAAGGCCGGGTGGCTTTTCCCAGGCGTCAGGACTTGTAGTGTGACAGGCAGGGTGGGCGGCTGCCTGGACACAGAGCCGCACAGTTACCTCCAGGCTTTTCGGCCTAAACCAAGGTTGCCTTGCACACATATTTCTGGAGTCAGAGGGTGTCCCCACAGCACACCCTTGGCCGTCACTGGCGGGACACTTGGATTACCAGTGTTAAGGGAAGGCCCCTAGAAATCCATGGAATCGTCAGTTGTGGAGCAAGAAGAACTGAATTCTTGGAAGTCTAAAGGAAAACCAGCCCCTTAAAAACCAAAAACCAACTGCTGCTGAGTCTTGGGGGCTCCTGGCACCACAAAGACTCAGTGGATGGTGTTTAGCAAAGAGTCAGCAGCTCTCAGAGAGCGCAGCATGGTGTCACCTTCTTGTGGCACCAGCCAAACCTGGAGAGGTGTTTACTGAGTGTGGGGGGGGTGGGGGGGGGAGACAGAGACAGACAGACAGAGACTGACAGGGATAGAGAGAGAGAGAGAGAGAGGAAGTGCTGGAGGGAAGGAAGGAGGAAGGACGTGTATAATATTTAGAGGACCTGGAAGAACGGAAACCCAACAAAAACAAAACACACCTGCTTATCCACCCTCCTGAGCCCCACTGCAAGGGTTAGTGTTCAGTAACTGCCTTGAATGGTGACTAAAACATTACAGGGTTGTGAGAAAACATGTTCCAAAGTAACAAGGGGGCGGCCACAAATTTGCTGTCCTGGAGCGCCGTGTGACCACACAGCCCTCGCCTCCCTCCACTTTGATTTTGTCATCTTAAAACTTATTGAAGAATAGCTGCCATCCCTTCTGGTCAGGCAAGGTTGGTTTCGAGGCTTTAATGACGTGTGTGAGTGTGCTTTGTAAGCCAGCGAGCGCCGTGCAAGCGGCATTATTATTATTCGAGTCCGCAGCTACCGGCTGAAGCTCAGCCTCACGATGCCGCACACGATAATATTCACTTTTTACACACTGGCTTAGGAACTGCTGCTAAGCTCTTCATTTAACCAGTTTACAGGTACCGTCTCACTCATCGCTTATTGAATCTACGCACAATATGCAAAGCCTTTTCAAATCTACAAGTCACAGTGGGGGATGTTTACCACATTCTGGAAGGTGCAAGCCATCCCTATAACTCAGAGCCATTCAGTAATCCAGCGAGTGAGAACACACACGGGCGTGGGGTGCATATCGTGAGAACAAACTCAAGTCTCCTAATTTCAACCTCCACATCAATTTAAAAAACAATAAGTGAGGAAAAGCACAGTCACGACTGGCATGCGGACTTCTGCGCTGTTTTATTTCTTCCTGAGACTAAATGAGGCCACCCGAGGTCCTTGTGCTGGGCGTCCACCACGCGGGTGCTTCAGAGTCTTTCCCGAGCATTCGCTGCCCCCTCGGACACAGTGTGTCCCCCTCCCTCCTCCTGGCCCCCCAGTCTCAACACTGCGTCAGAACCAGGCCCAGCCTCTCAGAGGAAACCCCAAACCTTCCAGACTTTGGTTCTGCCCCCAGGATGAATCACAGGGTGGCAGCACCTCCCTTCTAAGCTTCGTGGGAGGGGCTGATTGACAGACGGGTGATGGACTGGGTTAGAAGGGCAGAGTGGATGAGGAAAGCACCGATCCCCGAGACCGCTCACATGTCACTGCTTCCAGGATGACAGGAAAATTGATGCCCATGTCATTTCGGAGAGCTGCTCCTTCCCAAAGCAAACCTTCCGTAAAAGCAGTTACTCTGCCAGCTCCCAAAACAGATGTACGCCAGCGGCTCATCGGCGGAGACGCTGTCTCCCTGTGACCTTGTTCAAGACCCTGTTAAATCGGCGGCAAGTCCACAAATACTAAAGCATAGGGCCTGACAACCGCCCTGCCTGCTCTTTCCAGGTAACCCCGTGTGTTCAAGTTATCACCCCCTCGGGGAGAGGGGGACACTCCAAATCTAGAAGCCAAATCCTGGAGCAGGGAGCCGGCAGGGCTCAGCGAGACCGGCCTGTCCCGGGCCAGTGTCTAAGCCCTGCAGCCTGCCTTCCACCCCCACCACGTGTGTCCCCCGCATGACTTCCCTAAGCAGTGGCTGTCATGGGAGGTCTCCACGGGATCCTTATGCTGCATCCGGGGCGCCCAGTCGGGTCACCATCTGAATTTCCAGCCCTCTGTCTGTGAGACAGGCACCCTCAGCTTCTATCAAACTAGCCTGGTCCCCGGACACCAACATGCCTCAGCCTTCCCTGGCCCGTGACACGACCTGCCTGCATCGCGCCCGCCCACCCGCTCCTTCACCTGCTGACGACATATAGAAACGAGTGGGTGAGTTGGCTCTTGCTTTTGGAACCACAGCTCCCTCGTCCCTAAGCCATCCTGATCACAGAGGCACGTTCACTACCACAGATGCACAAATCTGCAGCTACTTCTGCTGAGGGCACCATTTTCTTCCCCTTTCTGTGTCTCTTCCAGGTAGGTAGACAGACAGACAGACAGACAGACAGACGGTAAGGGGAGAGAGACAGAAAGGGAGACAAAGACAGAGAAGGGGAGAAAATTAACTGTACGGAAAAAAGTGAGAGCTGGAGCATCCTTAAGCCCTGGGGGGGGTTGGTGGAAAAGTCCTGCACGTTAGGGGGAGGGTGGTCAGTGTGGCTGGGCCATCTGCCACTGCTAATTGGCGCTCATGGATTTAGGCTCCTCCCCTCCCACGGAGTGTGACACACAGAGCACGATCTTTCTTGTTGATGGCATTTCAAAGAGAAGGTTCCCAGGTCTGTGAGAAAGACAGTCCTGGGTTGTCAAACTGGCCAGAGGCTGGAGGAAGATTTACATCTCAAGCAGCAGAGAAAGACTGTACAATTACACGATTCTAAAGTAAGTGCTGGAAGGAAAGGAGCTCAGCGGCCCACAGCGAGGAAGAAAGCTGTCTAAAGTTTAGCCAAGCTGAGGGGAACGTGTGGGCCGTCTCGAGTCACCAGTCCACTCCTCCTGAATCACGTCTGTGCAGAAGGACCCAGGAATCTGTGTTTTAGCAGCTACCCAAATGTTTCCAAAGCTGCCAAACGGCCAATTCTCAGATCTCATAACCCAAGTAACTAGAAACCCGGTGTTTAAATGCGCTGCGCTTAGCAGATACCATTTGGATGAACTAGCTCCCCTACAAAACAAAGCAGGCAAGGGGAACACTCAGAAGTGGGATCTCCGTTGTTAAAGAACCAAATTCTGTCCAGCAAATGTGAAGATCTAATTGGCTTTGTGAAGTGATTCATGACCGGGCGGCGTCCCATGAAGCCACTGGCAGGTTGCTCAGAAGGGTCGTTCAGAAGGGAAGGGTTTATAGGCAGAAGGGTGGGCCGGGGATGTCATTTAGCAAAAGAAAAGATCGGTTCAGGCCAGGATGTCTTCTTTTGGAGGGAAAGCAACCAATAGGGTTTTAACAAACAGATCACGTCACTAGTGCCAATCAGGACATTTCAGATTGACCACTTAATGGTCCCATCCCTGGGAGAGGTTGAATACTGCAATTATGTCTTGGGTTCCTGTCCTTGTGGGGGCAAATGACTCCATTTTGCGCCTGTTATTTCGTGTGTGTTTTTTAACACCATGTTAGCCCTAAGGAGATAATACCCAGTGGGATTTAGAAAAGTCCTGGACTTTTGTTTGTTTTGTTTCTTTTCAATGAGAACCCCCCCCCCCCCCCAAAATTTACTTTCATTCAAACAGGTATTTTCCTTGGGGCCCTGGGTGTCCACCTTTTGGTAAAGGCGATTTTTTTCCCTTTAAGGTTCTGTATTGCTTTCAGTATATTAAAGCTACCACTCTCCACATGATACAGGGACGTGTTCTTCAGGGGTCCTGTAAATCACAGGATAAGAGCTAATTGAAACGTGCCTGCATACCTTAGTGGGCTGAGTCTTGCAACAGGAAAGCAACCAGCCAGCAGTTAAAATGCTAATACAGGCTCACCCCAGCTGGGTGCTTTTGCCCAAATCCAACAGGGAGCGTCAGCAGAATTCATAACATCCAGCCAGGACTGGACTGAATTTAGAAGCCATTGATTTATCACAGCTGCAAATAACACGGCAGAGATGGTTTGCAAATGGAAAATAACAACAACAAAAATAATAATAATAAAAGCACTGATTGTTGTGATGCAAACAAAAACTGGACTTAATTTAGAAGCCATCGATTTGTCAGAGCTGCAAATAACACTACAGGGGAAAAAAATTCCACAACTATAATGAGATGGATGTTAACTAAACGTTGTGGCGAGCATGTCACAATACACGTATATCACGTCATTATGCTGTACACCTTAAACTTACACAGAGCTGTATGTCACTTACACGGGAAAAAAACACCATCAAAGACATTTTGTCAAAGGAAAATAGCAACAACAACAATAATGAAAGAATTGATTGTTATGATGCAACCAAGTTATTCCCAATTGTCTAGAATTCAGTGCAAATAAAACCAGCATCTTGGGTTCAGTCCCCTAAGGCTTGCTTTTGGGAGGGCCCAGCCTATGGGAAAAGCTGCAGGTGCCCCAAAGATTTGGGGCACCAGAAACCCGCCTGAGACATGTAAACAGGGGCTGGTCTTACGGACTCTCGAGCTGAACTGACCTCCCTTCAAGTCCTGACGCCATCACTTGCCAGCACCTCATCTTTGGCAAAGTTCTTTCACTGCTATGTGCCTCAGTCTCCTCACCTGTACAAGGGGGATATGAAAATGCCAACCTTGGAAAGTTCTTCTGAGCGTTACATATGATAGTTCAGCAGCTAGCACAGCACTTGCCCAGCACGACTCCTTTGTCAGGGATTGTTATTACTGCTATTATTACGAATCTCTGCAGACCCTGCGCGGCTCTGGCCTCCTGCCCTCATTTGTTCTGCGTTGCTGCCTTAGCTGCCGTACCCCTGCTTTGTGCCTATTCTTGGGGTTTTGCCCGCAAGCCCTCCATCAGTGTTCCAGTAGGAGTCTCAGCTCCCACCTCGCTGCCATGGGCCAGACCCACCTGGCCCCTGCACCCAGCTGTTTCCCACACAGAGGTCACGTGCTGCTACCAAACTGTCCTCCTCCTGAAGGGCACGTGAGAGCAAGGGATCTACATAAATTCCAGTTCAATTCAGAACCACATATGCAATGTCTACGAAAGGTCAGGCTCTTAGGAAGTTCTGCACACGGAATTAGATGGTGCCATAAGCAGAACCACACGCCCGGCCGCGAGGTCCACCTCCCAATCCCCAGAACTCACGCGTATGTCACCTTGCGTGCTGAAGGGGCTTTGCACCTGTCATCAAGGAAAGAAGAGGTCCAACTGGGTTAGGGTGAGCCCTAATTCCAGTGAGTGGTGACCTCCTACGGAAAGAGAGATTTGGAGACAAACGCATGCTCGTAGGGAAGAAGGCCATGTGACAACGGAGACAGACTGGAGGGAAGCGTTTACAATAGAAGGAGCACCAAGGATGACGGCCATGCCACAAGCTGGAAGGGGCCAGGAAGGACCTCCCCTCGAGTCACCTGAGAGCATGGCCCTGCAAATACCTTGACCTCAACCTTCCGGTCTCCAGAGCTGGGAGAAACTTCCAGTCTCCAGTCTGCTGCTGTAAACCACCCGGTGTGAGGTCCTTTGCCACGGCCACCCTCGGAAACTGATACCCTGACCAACTCAAGGATTCAGAGGACGCAAACCCCCTTAAGCCGTCCCAGCTGCAGCTAACTCAGCAGGAAGGCTCAGGCCAACTTCGCCAGGAGCAGGAAGCACGGCATCAGGAACAGCTGTCCACGTGCCAATGTCCTCCTAGCAGCTGCAAAGAACCAACCTAGATGGTGTAAGTATGTCTGGGAAATACCTGCCTGATCAGGAAGTTGGTTTTCTTCGTTTAAGAGAAATAACTCACAGGGCAGGAGCTTGGTGCCGAGAGCCGGCTAGTGGCTATTTTCTTCAACACCCCCCAACCCCATCCCACTCCAGGAGGCGCCCAGCCACGCTTCAAAGCTTCAGGCCACGACCAAACACAGCACCATTTCAAACAGAAGTAGCAGCTCAGATCTGTTCACGGATGGTGACATCACTATTCACCATCCACTCACTCATCCAGGGGAGGAGACATCAAGATCAATTCACGTTACAAAAAATAGCTAAGCTGCCAGAATGGAAAGGAAGGCTCCTCTCTCCAGCACCCGTCATCTTCACCACCAAGCCTACAAACACCTTTACCACCCACACAGGTCCCAGGGGAGCAGAGAAACCACACCTGATGGGCGAGCGGGGACCACCTCGTTCAGGCCCAGCTGTTCTGCAGCCGTGATTTTCCTCTCCTGTCTGGTGTTTCATCTAACCACAAGGCCCCGGTTCTACATGACAGCTGCTCAAGAAACGTGAGCAGCAAGATTCCTCCTAGCACTAGGCAAGGATAAGCCTTGATAAGAAAGCTCTAAACAGAATGTAACATTCGTCAAGACCAGCAGAGAAGCAGGGAACGCAGTCAGGCCTCCTTTTCCCACCCTGAGAGGGGAGCTCGCCAGTGGTTCTAGTGTTTCAAGAAGGTGAAGATCTGTTTTAAACCCCATGATGAAAGCCTGAGGGAATCGTTCTGTCTGGCCTCAACTTAAGGACAGAGGGCTCTGAGTGGAACCTTCTCTTAGAGGGAAAAAGCGTCCCTGTGTGGACTATTTAGGCATAAAAAACTTCAGGCAGCCTTAAATGCCTCTGCTTTAGGAAACACACGTAACCATCATGGCTGCCCAGTCTCAGCAATGGGAAGGAGATGCTGTACTTAGAGTCCAGAGGGAAACTGGTTAGCTGGCGCTGCTGAGGACAACTCTGGGGAAACTTGGCTTAGGTCGTGGTGCTTCAGAAAGATGTGACCAAAATGATGATTTTCCAAGTTCATTAGAACCTGGCCTCTACTGCAGACATCTGTACACATGTGGACGGTGCCCCCAGAAGGTACCCGAGGACAGACAGTAATTCTCATCCTCTCTGCCTGACCCAAGGCCAGAGCTCACGCTCATTGAGTAAATGTTTCTTGAAAAATGGACAAATGAATGTTGCATAAATACGCCACATTTTCTCACAGACTGTACGATTTATTGATCCAGTGGGAGGAAAAATGTGGTCCTCTCCTTATAGTTCCTTAATTAAACCGAACTAGACTGAAAACAAGGTATAACTTGGAGAGCGAGTCAGGTCAAATCTAGGACTGATCCCAGCTCTGCCATTTATTATGTCTGTAACCTTCGGAAATCCACTTAAATCCTACAGAATGGGAATAACAGTGGTGCCTAACTCACTAGGTGGGTGTGGGGATGAAACGGGAATTACTCAGCCAAGTGCTGAAACACAGAAAATTCTCAATGCACGTCGGTCACCATCAGTCAGTGCCCAGTATTTGAACACGTGAGCTGCTCTCCCACATGCGTTCAGTAATCAGAGCTTTTACACATGGCACTCGGACTCTTCCTCCAAGTAACTATATTATTTCCCAGGAAAGAAATAACATGCTCGGAGGAGACCCAACATGGGAGAATAAACAAACGCTGTGCTTGCCTCATTCCATGAACACATCAAAATTACAACTAAATTATGGAACCATCGACCTGGAGAACATCTGAAGTCCGGCTGAAAAGAAGTTCTATAACTCAGGATATAAAGAAGCCGCGTCAAGACTGGTAGGAGGGGCGGAGACGCAGAGCGGCCCCACACCTGTGTGGCGGGCGGTTGAAAACCAGGAGGGCTACCTCGGCCGTGGAGTTTCCCCCAGAGGAGTGAGGGAGCCCAGCCCCCCACAGCAGGCTCCCCAGCCAGGAGCACTGGTGCCGGGAAGAGGAGCCCCCACAACACCTGCCTGTGAAAAACGGGATTCTGACTGACCAGGTGAGACAGAAGGTGGCGGGAAACCCAGGCGTCCTCTTAAAGGGCCCGCGCACAGACTCACTCGCTCGCAGGCACTTACCTTGGGCTCCAGCGGAGGGACGGTGACTCAGGGGGACATCGGAGGCATACGGGGAGCAGACTGAGGCGTGTGGCCACAGGGCGAGGCAGTCGCTGTTTTCCCTGTGAGGAGACCTGCCCGGTATAGCCGGTAGGCACCCTTTCTGTGTTGAGCCCGCCCCCTACGCTTAAGGCCAAATCTGAACCTGATTGGCCTGGTGAGCTCCGGGGCTCCGCCCATCTGACTCAGCTGGGACCCCGCCCCACCCCACTTTCACACAGCTGGAGGCGCTTTCTCCATGAGCAGCCAGCCCCTTGCACTCTTTCTGGGAAAACTATCAGCGTCCACAGGCCCCAGGTGGGCAGCAGCTGGCCTCAGTGTGCTCTGACACTTTTGCTGAGTAGCTCCAGGCTCAGCACGGGCCCCAAACCAGAATCTACATTAACCTGGTGACCACAACTCTTCCCACTCTAGTGATTCCCTGACACCCTGCCTCACCCAACTTGGGTACCACACGAGGCTTTGTCAGTGATTGAACCTTACAGGAGCAGGCAGGTGGCAGCAGGCCCCGGGGTGTTCTGGCTTTTTGTGGAGCTACCCCCGGCCCAGCTGGTGGCAGCCATCCTCGGTTCGCCGCGTGGCCTCTCCCATGTGTTTCCAACTCCAGCACAAGCAGCAACCAACCATGGGTCACTTGTAGCTCCTACCAGGTGGTCTCTGGGTGGTCACAGGCAGTGGGTAACCTGGACCTGCACCAGGCAACAAGAATGCCATCCAGCTCCCAGGATGGACAGGGCTGATCTTCTTGGGGGCTGAGTCTAGCCAAGTGCCACCCTGAGGAGTGATGGCATGTCCCCACCACTCAGAGGGAGGGCCTCGCCCCCTGGGCTGTGTGACTACATGCAGGTAGTTAAGTTAAAGACACATTAGGAAAATAGAAAGTAAATTTGCCTAGAAGATGGCATAGTGTGGGGGAGAAAGAGAAGACACACATATCACACAAGGTAAGGTCTTTATTCCTCAGCTAACACACACCGAGCTTAGGAGTAACATTTTGCCAGAGAAACTGTGTACAATATGAGGACATTCTTTACTCCACCCACAGGAGAGGTCACCACGCTTTGCAAGTCAGATGAGCAATGATCTCTTACTGTGTGATTGGAGAAGAGGAAATTGCTATAATAAGCATTTTTTTTTTGGTTAACTCTTCTCCATAAAATAATTGATAACATGTCAAACTTCTCCTTTAAAACATTCATCTTATCCGTGTACTTAGTAGAAAGATATTCTCAGCTTGCTCAACTGTGGCTGCAGCAAAGCAATTATTTATTTGACATTTGCATTCAAATGCAACTGTACTCAAATTCATTAAGCCAGCATCTCCGATGCTAGAAACGGAGGGCGACGCTGTCTCTGCCCAGCTCTTTGAGGCATCTGCTCTCCCCATAAGGAGACAGCCAATGGTCAACGCCAGTTACAGCTGACTTTATGGCATGTGTCATTTAGACAGACTGGTCACCCTGGGCTATATAGGCACTTTGTTAGATCACATGGGTTTTTGGAATTCTAAATAAAGCAGCAACGTGCAATTTCGACAGCATCGTTTACAATGAACAGCACCAGAGATCTGCCGCAAGAGGTCCTCACCTTCCCTCAGCAAAGCGACCGTTCCTAGAATCTGCCAGTCCAAGAGCTCTTTAAATTCAAGGGCACCCCCCACACACACCCACCCCCGGTGAACTTCAATCAGCGGTGAAGTATAATCCCAGATAAGTCACAGAGGATGACATCGTATTCTTCTTGGGCTGGAATCCATGCCCCAGGAGCTCCCCGACAGTCAGTAATTTGTAGTTACTGTTCAATTGTTTCTATTTCATTTCAACCACAGGCCAGGAGGCCTGCACAGCTCCCCCTGTTCAGAAGGCAGTTTGGAAATAAGGTGGCTGGTGTGTGACTTTGTCCGATGACGGCCCTCCCCTCCCCGAGCCATGCTTCCGCGCCGGAGCCTAAAGTGCTTGCAGCAGGCGCCTCTGACAGCCTTTCAACCACGCAGGAGGTTCAGCAATTTGTTTCCCTCCAACTTGCTGGAAGAGACCAGGGAGAACAAGATAAGTGTATTTCATTAAGACCACCAATGCTTTTTCCCTTGGTAGGGCTACAGTTACACCATCCAGAACGAGGATATCCACTGGGGCAGAGCCAGCCCTGAGATCAGCCTTATGTCAGGTTTGTGCGATCCCAGAGGCTCCTCGGGGTTTGGGTTCCCACTCCTGCACCCGGAAGGAGCTCAGTGGTCCTGAGAACTGCTCCGTGTAGGAAGGAGGATTCAGCCCGGCTCAGTGATGGCAGGATACAACCAGAAGCCAAATGCCTGACCTCCCACCCTGGGCTTCTTTTCCCAGAGCCAGACCTAGAAAACCAGACCTTCATTTATCAGACCCTATTCACTGGGGATCTGTATCCATGGGTCTTCGTCTGGGATGCTAAAATCCTAAAATTAATTGTTAAATATAAAACTTAGCTCTGAGTTTTCTGAAAGTTAGAAGTGTGGTATAAATAAATATAAAAGAAACAAGTTTGCCAAGAAATAGTGTGAGCAAGATTGCAGGGTGTGCGTGTAACCTAATTTAATAGAACAAACCATTTGGAGATACACAGAAGGAACGGTTAATGTCCAATAAGCCAAACTCACATACATGTCATCGTTAACGATCCCGTTCATTTATTGGAGTTTGCAGGGTGAGTAGATGATACTTTGTTGATCTCAGTAGTGCTTTGTGTAAACTTGAAGGTGATACAAGTGTTTAGACGAATGCTGTAACTCAGACCGCACAGATTCCTTCTGGCTTTACCCCCAATTAACCTGAATAATGAGTCTCAGCTATATTTGCATACACATCTATCAGCGCAACAATGTTTCTCCAGGAAGTTATAACTCAGCTCAGACATGCATACCCTTAGGGAGAGTTAAAATCAGCATGCGTCTGTGGATCAAATGAGCAGGTTGGAGAGCCTCAGGTGTGAGAGGCAGCCCAGTCACTCCAACCCACCTTGGAAGAGGGGGTCCGTGGCACAAGACAAAAAGTGAGGAAAATGGGAGGACGTAATGTGAGAGAAGACGGGGGTGAGCGTATAAAGACAGGGGCAAAGAGAGAAAGGCATGTTTGGGGCAGTGAATGAACAGATCAGAGTGTCTGTGCATTGGTACCTACACCTCCCAAAGTGTTTGAGGTGCCTTTTAACAAAAGACATTGAACCCAATGGAAAGCATTCAAATAAGGGTAAGATGACAAAATCTACTCGATGAAGATGGGAGTGAAATAATTTCACCAGGAAACCTAGACCTCCGAAATCTATTCACGCTAAGTGCAAACCTTAGTTCTGAGTCCCCTGATACAACAGAGACCCTGTAAAGAAATGAGTCTGGGAGGGCGGCTGAGAGCCATGCTAAGAACCAGCGCTCTGCCTTTTCCGTCATCCCAATGGCAGCTCGTCCTTTCTTCCCCTCATGTGAGTCGTCCTGGCTGGGGTCTTGGGTGTGACTTGGTCTCAGTGCTCCTCGTTCGACCGCCAGCCATTTGTTCTCCCAGCGTGCCGAGCACCTGCTGAGGGAAGGCTGCCACACATCAACCCCCCGTGGCAATCCACTGACGAGTTGCCGTGATCAATGGCTGACTTATGTCACTTCCAGGAGGACCCCCAGCCATGGATCAAGGGCAGACAGCCCGATGACAGAAGGATGTGATTCACCACCCCTAGAATGGCTGGAGATTGGAAGTAAGCTGGGCACACAAGCTGGTGACAGTCAATCAAAGCACAGGAGGCCTGGGACAGCCTCGTGTGTCCACAGACGAGGGGGCTGCATCACCAGAGACACCAGCAGTGAGGTTTGCTTCCTGGGGTGCTCTGTGGGACGGCTGTCAGGGTCCTAAGGCCACAGTGAAAGGTGACATGACTGCAGACACCAGAAAGGATGGCCTCTGGCAAAGTTCAGGAGGCCCCATCTCCACCTGTGTCAGAAACAACCGTCTCCCCACGCCCTGAGGGCGCTGAGAGTGGCTCTGGCTTTTCTGGGCCCCTGAGCTCTCAAACCAGACTCTCCAGCGCTGCCCAGCGCAAGTCTGCAGTGGGGTCGCCTCCTCCGCTGCCGGGAACGGCCGGCCAGCTCTGGGCCTCCTAGACGGGGATACCGGAGCCAGCCCAGCGATGTGGGAGGGAGGGGAGGTGGGCAGGTCTCTGCCTGGCCAGGCTCCTCCCCCTCGTGCTGCCCTTTCCTCCCGCTGCCCTGGGGGTACTGAGGGGTGGGGCGAGGAGCTCAGGAGGAGGACGCCCCACCTTGTCCCCTCAATACTTACTACTGACCAGTGTACACTGAGCCCTTCGTGGATTCTTTGCGTCCTTCTCCCCAGATAGATCGCAGGAAAGGGGCTGCGCCATCTGCAGACAGAATATATCTATCTTGACTTGTCAAGCAGGCCCCGCTGTATGTAGCAAACGGCCCACAGTGATACCCACGGGGTGCACGGGTCGCCAGCTTGGTGAAGAAGCATCGCAGGAGACCTCCCAGCCCCCTGCCTCCCCCGGTGACATTACTGTCTGAAATTGCATGGAACAGAGTGATGAGTAGTTTTCTGAAATTCGTTTTGCAGAATGTTGGTCGGGGGGTACATTTGAGAAATGCTCAGTTAACGCAGAGCAGGCTTCTGGGAGCTTTGTGTGTTGCCGTGTGCTGTGGGGCTCCAGGAAGAACGCTAAGCAGGAAACACCCGTCTCACCACCTGTGCAGCTGCTGAGCTCACGGAAGCCGCCATCCTCTCCCACCTGGATCCTGCAGTAGCCCCACCCCCACCCCCACCCCCACCCCCGGCTGGTCCCTTGCCTCCCTGAAGCCTCTCTTCAGCCTCCACCAGTCAGAGTGACCCTTTGCAATCTTCTGATCAAAGCCTTCCAGTCGCTTCCTAAACCACTGGGAAACAGCTGAAATCCCCAACTCTGGCCTGAAACGCCCGCCCACTCTGGCCCCCCTTCTCCTCTCTGCCCTCCCCTCACCCTGCCCTGCTCATGCACTTCACTCCAGCCACGCTGGTCACCTTGGTGTTTCTCAAAGCCACCGGTAACTATCCCACCAGGCCCTTTGCCACGCCTGTGCCCTCAGCCTGCATGGACCGTGTGAGCTGCATGCTGACTGCCCACCCCGGGCAGGTCTTTGCTCGGGTATCGCTGGGCAGGGGCTCCTCCCTGCAGGCGCCCGGGCGGCCACCTCCACAGCCCCCTACAAAACCACACGATGACCACCACCTCTCCCTCGGAGGAAATCCTCCAGCAACTGGCCTGTATAATGTACAGGAAAAATGCAAGGGATGCTCGCCTGTGGGGAGGGCCCCTGGGGGTTAAGGTGAAGCAACCGCAGGATGGGGAGGCGGGGTTTTGTGAAATGCTCTTTCCCCAATTGTTGAGGTGATCACACAGCTTTGCTTCTTCCATTTGCAAATCCAGTGAATTGCACTGATTTTTGAATGTCAAATCCCCCTCAGATTCTGGGATCGACCCACCCGCCCCGGTCATGATGTATTTATACATGTTTGGATTCAGACTGTAAGATTTCGTTATGAATACGTGCATCGAAGTTCATGATGGAGATTGGTCTACGGTTTTATTTTCTTGTATTATCTTTCTCTGGTGTGGGCATCCATGTAATGCTGGCCTAAGAGAACGAACTGCAAAGGATTCTGTCCTCTTCAGCTCTGGACGTTTGTGTACAATTGGTAATGTGTCTTCCTTAAGTTTTGGTAGAATTCACCAACAAGGCTGTAGTTTTATGTGAAGGTTTTTAATTATAAACTTGATTTTTTTTAAAATAGATGCAGGGACAGCCTTTTCCACCATGTGAGGACACAGCAAAATGATGGCTGTCTATGAACCGGGAAGGGGGCCTTCCAGACACTGAATCTGCTGGCACCTTGATTTTGGACTTGCCAGCCTCCAGAACTGTAAGAAATAAATTTGTTATTTACAAGCCAAAATAAATAAATAAATAAATAAATAAATAAATAAATAAATAAATAGATGCAGGGACATTCAGTTATATCCTTTTTCCTGGGTGAGTTTTGATAGTTTGTCTTTTAAGGAGTTTACCCATTTTATCTAAATTGTGGGATTTTTTAGCGTAAATTGTTAATAACGGGCTCTTACCTTGTACTGCGCACTGAATGGTCGGCTGTGCTTCTCTCGTTCCGGATGTGGGTGCTTTGGGCCTCACTTCTTCACTTCCCAATCAGTCTCGCTAGACGGGCATCCGTCGGGTTGATCTCCAAGAACCAGCTTTTGGTGTCATTGATTTTCTCCACTGTTCGCTGCCTCTTTCATTGATTTCCGTTATCTTTATTGTCCCCTTTCTTCTGCTTAATTTGAGTTTGATTTGCTCTTCTTCAACTAGTGTGCATGCTGGGAAAAGGCACTGATGAAACTGTGGCCTCTGCGTTATGCTGGAAACGTCCTCGGGTGCCGCCGGCCTGTGGTTGGGTCACGCTGCAGCAACGTGCACAGCAGCAGGAAGAAAACACTCCCTGCCAAGGGGACAGTTTCCTTTCAGGTCAAACTGAGGCTCGTCTGCGTTGGATTCATATCATCACGGACTCTAGGACGTGTGGCTTCCATCTTCACAGGATTTGTCCTCACTACCTACCTACCGAGTTCCCCTGAAAATAAGCCCTCGCATGATTTTTCAGGAGGACATCCCCTGAACATAAGCCCTAATGCGTCTTTCGGAGCAAACCTTAATATAAGACCCGGTCTTATTTTCGGGGAAACACAGTATCAGCTTATGTCTAGATTAACTCACGATTCCCTTAAGTGTTTGCTATAGGAAGTTAAATGTGTAAGACTGTTTGTTACAGAAAATCACCTGTCCTCTGGGCATTCTGAACAATGTTTGCCATAGACAACCGAATTCACTTACCAACTTGTTATAATTAACCCAGTAGCTTGGAGCAGACCGATGTCTCCTGCGTGAAATTACCTCTAGATAAACCGAATGCATTCTCCTGCTAACTCACCAAAAACTCTCTCAGATTATGGGTATAGATCGCTCTTCCTGCCAACTCTACAAGGAAAGTTAAAAGGGCAGTTGTAGCATCTGTGTCTCAGCGCGATGGGCACTCCCTCACAGCACCCGCCGTGCAGACAGGCACCGCGGAAGGTGCCTCAATCTGGGGGTGACAGCCGTCCTCCTCGCGTTTAAGCTGTGGGACCCTCTGAAGCAGGGAACTGCCGGGGGCTACAACCCTGAAGATGCCCGGCACTCCTGCCAACTCCCTCCTGTGCTTTTGGTCCCCGGGCTCCAGGGGACGCACCGGAGCTGCACAGGGGGACTGGCTTCTCCCCTACCGTTCCGCTTGCCTGACAAAGTCAGAGAACCTTCAAGAAGCTCTGGTGCCAAGAAACTACCAGAGGTTTTCTCTTTGCCACTAAATCTGACGTTATGAGGAGAGGGATGAGGAGAAACCGGGCAGGCCCCGCCAGCTCTGACAGGCAGGGGAGTGGCACCAGGGAAGGCTTGGCCGTCACCTTTGTGCTGTGGGCATGTGTGAGCTTCGAGAAGTGACAGTATCCATGCACTGCATTTCCAGATGGAGCCCCTCACCGGCTTGAGCCTGACCCCCCAGAATGCACTAGCCCCTGAAGGCAGGTCCCGGCCGGTGTGAGGGGCACTGAGCGCCCACAGCCGCCCAGAGCTGAGGGCAACACGGTCTGCGTCTCGCCGCCCCTGCGGGTTCTGGACCCTGAGCAAGGGCAAGCTCAGGGAAACCCTGTCCCTACCTTCATGTCACCACAAGCCCCTCGACCCCACCCCTTGGTCCCCTTCACCACGCCCGCCCACAAATTCCCCAAGACCCACTTAGTCCCCAAAAGGTGGTCATGGGTCTCCCAGGGCCTGGCCAGCCTCCACTGCCCTGCAGGGACACTCTGGGACTCTGAACCCCACCTCTGAGTGCCCGCCCTCCCCGCTTGTCCCCTCCACTCCCACACCCACCTCCATCAGCCCTGCGCGCTCCCTGGCCACCCGACATCCTTGCCTGACACCTTCTCCATCATCCCTGTCCCCACCGACAATGAGCCACTGACACCTTCTCCATCCTGCAGCCCCACTTTCAGTCCCAACAGGACACATAGGCCCCTTGCTCCCTGCTCTGCCACCACCTCTGCTGTCCCTCTCTCTCTCTCTCTCTCCCCAGGAGCAGAAATGGCTAGTGATGGAGAATCAGGGAAGCTGGTGGCCATTTTTTTTAATGCAAATTTTTTTTTTTTTTAAGATTTTATTGGGGAAGGGGAACAGGACTTTATTGGGGAACAGCGTGCACTTCCAGGCTTTTTCTCCAAGTCAAGTTGTTGTCCTTTCAGTCTTAGTTGTGGAGGGCGCAGCTCAGCTCCAGGTCCAGCCGCTGTTGCCAGTTGCAGGAGGCGCAGCCCACCATTCCTTGTGGGACTCGAGGAGTTGAACCAGCAACCTTGTGGTTGAGAGTCCACTGGCCCATGTGGGAATCGAACCGGCAGCCTTCGGAGTTAGGAGCACGGAGCTCCAACCGCCTGAGCCACCGGGCCGGCCCACTGGTGGCCATTTTTAGGGACATAAAATAACAGATGCAGGAGGGAGCGGGGAGGACATGCTCTGCAAGGGCTTTGGGGGGGTCTCTGAAGCCACCTTCTGAGCATCAACCAGGAGATGCCGCCCGAAAGAACCTTCACCAGGTAACGACAGCCAGACACAGGGTGACTTTCACTTCCATTCCCAACACACTTCACGGTGAGGGGGGGGGGGGGGGGAAAGCACAGGCTGACGAGACGCTTTGCACCAGGGTGCTCTTCGTTCTCAGACTGTTGTCGGAGATTTCCAAGGGAAAGCTCTAGCAGCACAGGCTCCACGAGGGAGCTGCAAAGACCCAGCTGCGGTCAGACGCTGCCTCCTGGGCAGTGAGTGACGTTCAGTCCCCTGTCACGCAGAGCCCTCACCTGGCCTGCTGGGCTTTCTTCCTCAGTCTCGGCCATTCCTCCAGTTGGGGCGCAGCCCTTTCCTCCCCCTTCTGAGGTGCTAAGAGGCCAGGGCGGGCTGCCTGGTCAGAGGTGTAAGAAAAGGCAGCCCGAGGGGGGCGCCCCGACCTCCCAGCACAGGGTTTGGTGAGAAGTTCTCCTTCCCCTCCTGGTTCAGGGCGCCTGGGGCCAGAGCCCAGGCTGCTGGGTATACGGCCCCCGGCAGAGGCAGAAGCCCCGACCCAGGCTTTGCATTGGCCGCTGGGTTCTTTGTCCCAAAGATCCCTGAGGGTTTTATAGGCACGTTCACTCTGAAGGGCAAACTGCAAAATAGTTTGCGTTCTGTCACCTAAATCCCCGGTGGTTCATTACACTCCATGCGATGACAAGATTTTAAAATAGCCCGGAAGGGTTAACGCAGGTTAGCGGTCCTCGGTTCCTTCTGATTTCACTGACCTCTGAGGATGGGCCGTGAGTCCCACGCTTTCCAGTCACACAGCATCAGCCGCAGCCAGGACCCCGGCGGGTCGCAGAAATACGGCGGCCGCGGTGCTGGGGCGCCCTCTGGCGTCCGCCTCCGGGACAGGCGGCCTGCACCCACCGAGGGCACCGGCCGCCCGCACCGGAATCCGGACCCCGGACGCATCTGGACACCGGACGCTGCCCTCACTGGGAACCTCAGGATTCAGGGAGCAGAGGGAGGGACGAGCGCGAAGGGGCCGGCACCCAGAGATGTCATCTCTCAGCATCTCGCATCCCTACCTCCTTTTCGCCTCCCGCAACCCTGACAGCTCGGTTTTGGGGCCCAGGAAACGGAGGGTCAGAGGCAAAGAAACACACCGAGCGAGGTTCACACGATTAACGAAGGAGGACCCAGGATGAAACTCCCGGCCTCCGGGGCCTAAGCGCCCCCCGTGTTTAACGGCTTCATGGAGGAGGCGGAGGGAGGCCCGGGTGGGTTGAACCGAAAGCTTCCCACCCAGGCGTGGGGAGGCAGGGCGAGCTGAACCGTGCACTTGACCTCACTCGTCCAGGGGAACGCAGTGCCTCGCCGTGCGCGCCGTGAAAGAACGAGACGACACCGTGTAGGAGGAAGGCAGTCTGCACCGTGGTTACCATGTCACCATTCACGGTTTTGTTCTCACTGATGAAATAGGGCGGGAGGGGGGGGCAGAGGGCAGGAGCGCGGCTTCCTCACCCACACCGTCCTTCTCTGCTCCTTCCCTGAGCGGCTTCCGAGACGACCACGTGGGTTCAAAAGGCGAGCGAGCCATCCCGGTGACGCCTGGACAGCGGTGAGCTATTCTTGCAAGGTCTTCATTGCTTCCTAATTGTAGGGAGGTATTGGCTTCATTTTTCTTGTTAGGAAACATTTAAAAAATTAATCTCCAATCTCGGGCTGCTGCTCATTTACAAGCTCCTCATTTATTAATGAAATATTAATATTGCGTGTTATTTCGATCACATCCCACATGCCAGCACGCAAGCGCACACATCACTGATCTCAAAGTGCCTCCCCTGCTCTCCCTCCTTTCTGGTCACTGTCACTGTACTATCCAGTTGACTTGAAGAGGTCACTTGATGAACGTTAGCATTTAAAACTGCGGGGGTGGGGGAGGCCGATGGCTCAGTTGGTTAGAGCCGGAGCTCTCAACAAGGTCTCAACAACAAGGTCGTGGGGTTTAATTCCCGCGTGGGCTGGTGGGCTGTGTCTCCGGCAACTAGATTGAAGGACAACTCCCTGGAGAAACACACTGTCCCCCAATATTCCCCAACAAAATTTAAAAAAAAAAAAAGTTTGTTTTCCCTAAGAGATAGAAATTAGACGTCACAATGATGATTGCCGCACTCTGCTCCCTCCCAGCGAACCCTGGGGATCACTGGCACCTCTAAGTCCCTTCCCTTCAGGGCATTCTGTGTCTGTGGGAAATAGAATCCCAAGAGAGGGACATTATGTCCTGAAGGAAAAAGTGTCTGCCGGAATGCAGTCTGAAGAGAGTAACAGACAATGTTAGCATCACCTTAGGTGGTAAGTATGAGCAGAAGAAAGGAAAAATGACAAAAGGAAATGCCAAACAGTCCGTCTGGTTAGTTAAAACAGTCTTTCTGCAAAGTACCAAAATGCCCTCTGTGACTTGAATTTTCATTAATTATTTATCACCAATGACCATCAGAAGTACAATGATCATTTCTCTTCTGTTCACAGTAAAGTGAAATATTCCAAAGTGAAAAAAAAGAAAATCCTTTTTAGAAAGTTTAACTGGTCTCTCTCTCATAACAGTCAGTCTATCAGGAGCAAGAATACAGATGCGCCTCCATCGACAGCCCTGTGAGGGGAGCTGTTCCTGGGGGATCCCATGAACACTGGTGTCCCAAGCTCTGTCCTCTGGACCAATGGCGCTGAGTGCGCTTCCTGATTTGCCAGGCAGGTGCTAGCACGAGAGGCTGGGTACATCACTGTGAGCTCCTGCTCAGGACACGGCACATCCCAGCATGTTAAAAGCGCTCATCAACTCTGAGCAAAGAAACATGTCTAACTTCCACACAAGGTTTCCCAAACATATGTGACCTTGAAACTTGTTTTTAATCTCTCTGCTGTACCGAGCATACTCACGAGCAATTCCGTAGTAGGAAGCCAGAGCTCACCTGGAGCAGGACGGAGTGATTTTCAGTGGTCTCGCCCACGGGGTCACTGGTTTGAGTCCAGTGCAATTGATCCAGCTTTACACTGGCCCACAGACAAACTCTGACTGCCATCAGTCACTTCTCATCACGTGTCATCGAAAGGACCGGTAAGTGGGGAGGACGAGCAGAGGCAAACCGGTTGGTCTGAAGGTCTGTAGCTTTGTCATCCCCACAGATCCATCTAATATTGGGGAAACAACGCCAGGTCCATTTCCTGTTCTACTCAAACTGGCCATGGGCGTCACCTCTGGGCAGGGGACTGAACAGATATAAACACACTATTCACAGCCCAAAGCTTCTGGAGCAATCCATTGTAATGGTAAAGTATAAGATTTAAGGGGAAAAAAATACTCCAAAATATATATCCCTTTGTGTGATTATTTTTAAGAAGAAAAAAAAAAAAACCCTGAAAAACTGTCCTGGGTTGTGGCTCTTAAGCCCTGTCAATATTGTTATTCCATTTCCACGCAGCTAATTTCCTGATGTGTCATTGTGAAATCAGGTCGTAGCTATGACGACTTCTCGGGGCACTGGCACAACCGACTTCACACACAATTATTATGAGTGACATAGTGATTCCTACTCCATTATGGAGGACACGCCCCCTTCTCCCCCCACAGGAAATGATGCTGTCCAGTAGAGTTTTGGCACAAGTGCTGTCAGCTCTTTAACGGTCATTCAATTGTAAATCAGCCCAGCCGTGGTGAAATGCATAGTACCACAAAGCTTACAACGCTATTCATCTTTGCCATTAGGGGACATTTAAGTGTGTATGCCACTGTGGTAACATTCTTAAACGCTAATTACATAACGCAATTGCTCAGTGATTCTGAAGGAAAGCTACAGCCCTTGGTAGAAAGTTGTAGGCATGGCTGCATAAATCCTCTCACTACTCTCCTACTTAAAATCTTCTTACAAGCTCAAGGACTTTGTTCTTAAGACCAAGACCGATATTCTAACACATGCCCATCCTGGACGCTGTTACCTCCATGCTTCCTTCCGCGCCAGGCATAAGTATTAGTGAAGCATGGAAGCTGCCGTGTCAACCTCTGCTAGGACTGCTTCTCACCCCACCCCCAACCTCCCACCCTCGTGATCTCAGCTGAAGGTCACTGCCCAGGAAGCCTACACACACACACACACACACACACACACACACACACACACACACACCCCCCACATCCTCTGGGGCCCCTGCTGGATGTTTCAGCAAACCCTGCACTTCTTTCTCTCACAGCCCTTTCCCAAGGTGTAACTGTCTGTGACTCTCCTGCTAGAAGGGAAACCCCAGGACCATCCATCCGTCAGAGTGGCTCACAGGCACTTAGCAAATATGTGTAGGCAGATGGGAACTTAGCACAGCACCCAGAACCGAGCAAGCAGGCAACAAATGATGGCTTTTCCCAGTTTAAAAATAGTAACAAGGGGGCCGGCCCGGTGGCTCAAGCAGTTGGAGCTCCGTGCTCCTAACTCCGAAGGCTGCCGGTTCGATTCCCACATGGGCCAGTGGGCTTTCAACCACAAGGTTGTTGGTTCAACTCCTGAGTCCCGCAAGGGATGGTGGGCTGCGCCCCCTGCAACTAAGATTGAAAGGACAACAACTTGACTTGGAAAAAAGAAGTCCTGGAAGTACATACACACTGTTCCCCAATAAAGTCCTGTTCTTCTTCCCCAATAAAATCTTAAAAAAAAAAGTGACAAGAAGGATCGGCGGCACAGGCCACCCCTGCAGGGCTGCCCCTGGAGTTGTGCAGTGACCATGTACCCTGCCCCTCACATCCACTCCCATCACGCACAACTTCCTCAGCCACTCCGCTAGGCTTAGCTTTCCACCGAACCCTCATTTTCCGAGTTACTCCATCCTGCAGGATCCAATGACCGCTGATTACCGTTATCTGTGAGGTAAGGGACGGAAAGGAGACAGACAGAAAGAAATGAACTGACGGTAACGAGGACCGCTAGCCAGTCAACAGCGGTGCCAGAGTCTGAATGATGACTTCTGCTTCATCCCCAGGCTCTGCTACACTGACCGCTACGAGCCAATGACAGGAAGTACACCTCGCTGGAAAACATGAGCACCTGGCCACCACTGCCAACCAGACAGGAGAAGCACAAAGACAGATGACTCAAGGCCAAAGTACGCAGATATTCAGAACTTATCTGCAGCCAGTGCTAATGTGGCCAAGAGTGAATTAAATGGAGCTTTGATCTGACCTTTTAATATTGAAAAGATAGCCAACGCCTAAATTTTCATCATAAATCCTTAGGTTTGTAATTAATTTTTTAATAACAAAACTGTATTATCAATTATCAATCTTTGCAATTCTTGCTGGCAAATACTATTAATACGTATATATGAGTGCACACACACACATAACCAGAAATAATCCATAGCACCCCAAGCTAAACACAAAAGGGTAAAATAAAACCTGAGCCCTCAACCTGCGGGGAATAAACAGCTGCTTACTTTGAGACATAATACAGAGTAGAAAGAACTAGTATTTTAACATTAGAAAAATCCTTGCATAATACCAAGATCAAGCCATCGTTTCTTTCAGCTTTTAAAAAATATTTCCATCTGAACAAGTAAAATTGATGTAGTTGTCAATCAGAGCCTCACACAATTATTTTGCCAATCAATTTATATTCCTTTTTAATAAGCCTGACAGTTGCTTTTACAAGAAACATTATGAGATATTCCCCAATTAAGTAAAGAATTATTTAACAGATAAATATTCTTAATGGGACTCCCCTGCAGTTTTAAATAAGCTGGGCACTTGATTAACCACACGAGCTTGTTTGGCACAATCGTAATTTTTACAAATGAGATAGAAAGGAGGGATCACAAAGAAGGAATTAATCACAGAACGACCGGTACTTCACTCACACAAGAGCTCATTATTCATGTTAGTTAAGCTGGAGAATGAACTGGCTGCCGCCGCCATAAAATACACTTATGCCTGCGAGACTCCTGCAGGGCAGTTTCTGTGCGGGGCTCTTTGTTGATCACACTGGGGACGGTGACCGTGGGGGACGGCAGCCACTCCCACGCGACGTGTCCGGGACACCCACTGCCGTCACACGGAGGGGCCCGATTCCACATCAGTGAATGTCTTAAGGTAATGCTCGGTAACATCCCAGACACTCAAGGACCAGCTTTCACCTGAGGTCACCCACACACTCAAGGCTTCTCCGTATAGAGCACACAGAGCCTGGGAAAACCCGAGCCACAGGAATTTAACTCAGTGTTTATTGGGCACCGACCAGGCATTGCGAAGCTCAGACTCGTATTTCCGAGGGCCTCCGTCTGGAGAGGGACACAGGGCACACCCGGGTAAGGACAGGCTGACTGATGGGGGCGGTCAAAGGCTTCGTGCAGAGCTGATGCTGAAGAGGCGGGAACAAGTAGGAGCACTCCGGGCAGGGGGGACCCCTCTGGGGGCCGATCGCTTCAGGACGCCATCCACCATCCTGCCACTGAAATAACACGGCGATGCAAGAGTAATTCTCCAAGTCCCAGTGCGTTAACTAAAGCGTGTCTATGGAACATGCGTCACCAGAACTGAAGACACCTCAGAGTGCTTATCAAGGACGCTGCCGCCATGGCACCAGCGGGCAACAGCTGCTGTGCAGGCAACACTGGGTGATGTTTTTTATTATATGTTTGATAAAAGTGATTCAATTTTATCAGCAATTAATAATAAGAGCAGGCCCCATGATGTTTAGATTCTACAACTACATACTAATATCTTTTAAAAACTATTTTCTTACTGAAAGTCCTAAAGACCATTTAGCTCCTGAGCCTAAAATTCTCTTTTCCCCAGCGAGACCAATTTCTAATGCAGTTTTGGCGAGCAGGACTCACGGGACACAACTGCTTTATAACAGAGTACGAATGGCTGAAATTTATCGACCACTGACTATGGGCCCATTACGGCTCTAAGTGCTTAGAGTAACAATTCTCTTACCTCATTTGCCTTATAACATAAAGTCAATGCACGTGACAAAACATACTGGCAAAGCATTTTGAACAAAAACGAAAATAATTCAACATCAAAACATCCGGGATCGGTAGCCTCCTAGAAGACATGACATAACACATAACAAGGGATTTGGGGGTTAAGGGGGATTTTCCCACCTTCCCACTGTGCTTCCAAACTCTCTATTCCTGTATCTTATGAAATCATGCCAGAGACTCATGGTCTTGGGTTTGACCAACAACTAACTCTCCCACTCGGTGGCTGTTACCTACCAAAGAGCCAAATGCTTCTGTACGAAGGCAAATTTTCGGAGAATAAAACATACTGCATGATTTAGAGAAACACCATAAATACCAGTTTAAAAAGGTAACAGTAAGTACCCTAGGAAGAATGAAATAAAACTAAATCTCTTAATTAAGCAGATTACCTTTCAAGCCAGCAACTCAGCAAATGTCAGAACATTTAGAGTCGTGAGAATAAAGGCACGAGTTCTGAATTCCTCGGAGGGGGTGCTGGGGATCGCCAGGTGTGTCCCCCCCACCCCCAGCCCTCCCTCCCCCAGCCCCTAACAGTCTCCCCAGGTCATCCGTGCCACGGGCAATGATGGAGGAAGGGCATCATTCTAGGAAATTTCCTCCCACAAACCCGGTGCTAATCAGGAAATCCTCCACCGAGGTGAAACAAATCTCAGGATCCTTTCAAAGAAGCACGGGCACAAAGGAGAAAGCCACAAGACCAGCAGGCCACACAGGAAATGTTTATAAAGAGTCTAATCGCTTTTATTACAGTGGTGCAGGGGAGTATTTCATCCAACACTCACCGGCAGCAAACCAGCATCTTCTACAAAGCAGTTCCAGAAAGTTCAGACAAGAACATGAAAAGGTATATGATCTGCAATAATTCTCATACAGTACTGTTTAGTGTTTCAACTTCATGTCACTCCAATAAAGTGCAGTCATTTTCTGGCAAATGTGGCAAAAAGTTTGCTCTGGTTTACGTCCTCTGCGCCTACACATGCGTCACAACATGCCTCACAATGACACACGTCTGCCACAGCGGCACTAGTGACACCCACATCTGCTCATGCTCAGGATTAGCTCGCTGTACCAAATGTCATAAAATACAAAATGATAGGAAATATAAACAGCAATTTGTATTTCAAGTTTAGAACACGTTATTTACAAAAATAGGTTGGGAGGAAAAGGGTTTACAGCCCCATATTCTTTCCTGGAGGTAGGGAGAGGGGGAATATTTTGCGCCATGTTCTAGGGTTTTTCCTAATAATTCTGAAAGTCACAGGGAAATTCCTTCAGAATTACATCTGTCAACTAGAAGCTCGGGTGGAGAGGCGGAGGGGGCGGGAAGGCAGGTGACAGGGGGTGGGCACACCGATGGCTTGTACTGAGCTGACTGGCGATGCCTCATGCACTCGGCGACGCAAGCACGCTGCTCGACCCCAGCTCCCGACGCCACTGCTCCGGGAGCTGAGGGCTTCTCCGCACTCTGAAGGGCACCTGCTCGGCAGCTGACACGACTGGACGACGCCTCGAGGCCGACGCTAGGACATGACTCCAAAGACGGGGTTGTGGCGGCAGATGCTGGGGCCGTACTCCTCGTAGTCCTTCTTGGTGTGACAGACCTGGAAGAACTCGGGCTGCAGGAGGCAACGGTTAGAGGAGTGTGTCCGCGTCCCAGGAAGGGAAGGCAGCTCAACAAACGACGGCTGCCCCAAACCTCCGCTCTGCCTGCACACCCGCTGGGACAGCTGGAACCTCCCCCAGGGCCTGACTGCCACATGGAGTTCATTTCATTTTCTTAAACTTTCCTCAGCCTCTATTTTTGTGCTTGCCCAAAATTATCAATTCTTTATCTATTCATACATCTGAAGAGGAAAAGCAATCATTACTTGGAAAAGTCCCTGGAAATGATGATTAATTCAAGGCATTTTAGGTTATTTTGGGGTTTCACTAATCCATACAATCTTAACCCCTAATCACAGGGATACATGCGAATTCCCTGGGCCGTTTAAATGATCCTATGTTTTATATCTCACAGAATGAAATGTGCGATCGTGTAGAGCCACGCACCATTAGAACACACACTACTGCAGCTTCGTAAGTCAATATTTAACCAAACTCAACAGAGATCGCAGAAATGAAAACACAGGACAAGCGAGGGAAGGACTCACGGTCGAGGCCAGCATGGAGCCCCCGAACCACACGGCGTAGCGCTGCATGTGGTGTGTGATCACCTGGACCTCCACGGGCTTGGGCTGCAAAGCAAAGGGACGTGTGCTCACTCAGCAGGCAGGCGGACACCCTCTCAGCACCTTCCAGGGGACAAGGCAGCGGCTGCACTCTGGCCACCGCCACGAGGGCCTCCTCCCGCCATGACGCCACAAGGCCCTTCCTTCCCTGCTGCCAGGTCCCTGTGTGGTGGCATCAGCCTCACCGGCCTCTTACAGGAAGGTCCTCAGCCGATCCGCTGCCAAAACCCCGCCTGCAGCCCCCGGCGCCCTGCCCGCCCTGGGGTGCAGAGAACACAGCACACCCGTCAGGGAGGGCCTGTCTTTCACAACACTCAAGGCATTTAAAACCCCAAGCAACTAGCCCAACTGATTTCTTTTACTAAACAGATGAGATGGGTTAGGAATTACTGTAGAGCTAATTCCAAGTAACACGGAGGATCCCAAAAACACTCCCAGAAATCCCATTTTCCAACAGTGTGATTCCAGCAGTGAGGACATACGCTTGCTCCCCATTCACCCGACACCAAAGCCCGATCTGCTCAGAAGCCCAAGTGCAATGGGCAGGGAATGAAGAACCACTATCCGGGAGGAACACAGCGGAAGTCCCTGCGAGTGTCAGTTATCTCAGTTTAAAGAGAACATTCCCAAAGGACATTCAAGATCCTCAGTGTAAACAGACCCCGTCTTCTTGGGATACCGGTCATTACCCGACAAGCCTGATCTCTTACAAAACAAAAGACAATTGCTGGCAAACGTGGGTCAGTGAGAGCAGAAAATTGTTGTTGCTGTATCAGTAGGTATATCCGTCCTAACTACATACTTGGAATGAGTTCAGGCAACAAACCGCTACATGTAATTTCACAGTGTGGCTGAGAAAGTGATGCAAACTTGTCTTATTTCACGTTACCCAGACAATAAAGTCCTTCAGCTGTGTGTTAGGGAGACAGCCACGTCAGCTCAGGTACAGAAACTCTACTTCATTCGCATGCCCCAGTCCCAGCCCCGTACCTTTATTCTGCCACCACTGAGCTCCTCACTGAGTTTTAGTCTGGCATCCACCACCCTTTTTAAATCTCTCTGTAGTCGACGTCCAAAATCCCTGAACATAGTGGAGCCTCCTGAAAGAACGACATTCTAAAAGACACAAGCAGAAGGGTTTCCTTTGATGAATTATCCACCCACAATGTTCTAGTAACCCACCCACACAGAATTCCCACATGCCCAATCACTTGTGTGAATAACACATGTCAACCTATATGAAGAGATGACAACTGAAGCAAAGTTAATGCTATCAAAAGCGTACACTGTACTTTTTTCCTGTATCACAAATTCTTCCTCTCAGTACTTTCCTCAATTATAACCAAGTGAACACATAAAGCAATTCTGCTTCCACATGCTCCCTCTGTACAATGAGGAAGCTTTACAAGGACCAGGAGGCCAGAGAAAACTGTATAAGTCGACAAACTGACTTGTTATAATAAAAATCTCAGGCCAAATTAACACTGGATATTTAGTTATTTTGCCTTAACAATCACTGGGGAAAAGATAAGTTTCCAATTAATACCAGAACCTTTCAGAAGGGTGATATTGGGGAGAGAGGGAGCGTTATCGAAAGTACCAGAAGTGCTGTCAAACGAGACATCCTTGCTGCCCACGCCCCTCCATCATCACCCTGAGATTCTGCTAAGAGGCCACAACAGAATCCCATGTGTGGAGGGGGAAGTAGGGGAGATTCTCATTAATCTCTTATCAGACTTTGATGAAACAGAAAAGCTGTATTCTTTCAGGCTACATGTTACTTGGGACAATGAAAGTGAAATTACGTATGTGCTGCCTCCGACTGTATTTACTGTCTGGCCCTTCAGTCCCCGATTCACACTATGGTAGCCACGCCTCCCAGGGTTGGGGGTTCCTCCAAGGCCCTCCCTGCGCCCCCTTCCCAACCTGCTCTCCTTCCCATCCCCACCTCAGGTGCTCCCTTCTACTCACACTGCTCCCTGCTCTTTCCAGACCACACCGGGCCTGCCCCGGCCTCAGGGCTCTGTGCCTCCTCCTGGGCTTCTGCCCAGGTGCTGCCTGGACCGTGCCGCCCCCGGACGCGCCTGGCTGGCTCCCGCGGCCCCTCGAGTCTTTGCTCACACGTCGCCACGGCCTAGAGGAGACCATGCCCCCACACCCCAAGCTCCTGCACTCCGTCTCCTTTTCCTGCTGTACTTTCCTCCTTGGCACCTCACTATGTATCCTGCTCGTTTATTTTGTCTGTTGCCACCACAGAAATGTAATCGCCACAATGAAGGGACTTTTTCCCCTGTTTGGGTCACAGGTGATCCCGCAGTGCCCAGAACAAGCACAGCACACAGGAGGCTCCCCATAAATACTGCCCAATGAATAAATAATTGATGGACCTGGAAGCGCCCGTAAGCCCACTCGGAATTTTGACAGGAAACCCCAAAGTGCTCAAAGACCTGGTGACCTGGGAGCATTTCAGCCAGAAAGCATCTGCTCCCCTCGGTCAGCAAGTTCTCAGATGAAAACCAGCCAACAAAAAGGCAGCACTAATTACACACGGCCATGTGTGTCTGTCCTGGGAGAGAAAGAAATCATGACCTCGGCTAGAAAAATATCAAAACCTAAATACAGGAAAAGAGTTGGACACTGAAACAGACATAGGATGGAGCATTAAATTCCATTAAAAAGAATGTTTTTGAAGAACGTTAATTACTTAAGAAAATGTTCACAACATAACGCTAAGTTGATATACAGGATATAAAGTATAAATATAGCCTGATATGTCTATCTACCTATTTATATTTCAAAAAAACAAAAGAGAAAGATAGTCAAAGTAATAAATGATAAGCAATGATTACAGAGGAGTGACTTCTGTTTTCTTTATTAAAGATTTTGGTACTTCTCAAATTTTCTAAATGCATTTGAAGTTGGAAATAATCATCTTTGCTCATGTGTGGAGTCTAAATTTTCTTTACCTAAATTGTGTTTTTGCAATGCAGTCCCCCGACCTGCTAAACGAATCCTTACTTGTGGTTGGCATGACTGCACCACATTTGTTGAGCTCACTTGCCGACTGGATTTCTTAACAGCCCTCTACTGTTATCACAGCACCTTCCTCTGCCACACAAATGTTTATCTCATGACGTCAAATAAAGTCTCAACTGTAAATGACCTCTACAATGGGAAGGTCCCGTTCTTCATGCTGGCCAAAGAAGATCGCAGCACATACCATTATAAACACTACACATAACCTGTCAGTCACCTGAAATTTAAGTCAGACAGATACAAAATAAAGTCTCTGTTAATGGTAAGTTCATTTAATAACGAACTTGGTGCTAAAAATAACGACCATTCCGGCTCCTGTAACGTAAGTACGTTTTGTGCTACGGGCTCTCGTCCTATTCCCAACCGTCTGACAGACACACAGCGCCACCTACCCGCCACCCGGCGTACCTGTCACGGGCCGCCGCGGTTCACGCAGGCGCGGAGCAAACCGCCCACAGACAGGAGTGGGGCACGGCCACTCCCCGGGAAGAAGAGGGCTCAGCCACAAGCTCCTGGGAACTACCCCGTCCTGGTCCCTGCACGGCAGTGTCTCTTTAGGGCCTCGGGCCTTTGCACTCTTGAACTGAACCAAAGGCGACAACCCCAGCAACGCTAACCAAGCCTATTTCTGAGGTGGGGGCTGTAGGCGCGCCCAGCAGTCCTAGAAAACATGCCAGTGAATCTCAGCGCTGCTCTAACCCGCGGCCTGATCACAGGGGATGTGACAACTGGGACAGACGTGTCTTCTCTGCCCCCAGGACTCCCCTTTCTCCTCCGACCGCTGTAACTCGCCTGTGTCTACCCGCCCCCCGCCCCCCACAGGCTGTTCACCTCCCAGAGCTTCAGTGGCCACATCTTCACCCTCATCTTGTGTGACTTCTCAGTGTCACCTGATAGGGCTGGTGACAGCTGTCTTCCCTTGGCTTCCAGAGTTTTCTTTCTTCGACTACTTCTTGGCTTCTGTGTTGGTTCATTTTATGTGTCAGTGTGGCCTGGCTACAGCACCCAGTGATTTACTCCAACACCGCTCCAGGTGCTGCTGAGGGAGCCTGTAGGTGGGGTTCACATTCGAGGGGTTCGCAGTGGAGGCCTCCAGAGCCCAGTGGGCCTCACCAGGCAGCCGAAGGCCTTCAGAGCAGCGACAAGGGTCCCAGAACAGAAGGAATCTGCCCCACGTCTGTAGTGCCAACTCCTGCCGGCCGGCACCATGAATTCTGGACTTGCCAGACTGAAAGCAGGCCGAGTCCTTAAATCTGAGCAGGACACAGAGGCAGAGGTGGAGGTGGAGACACCGTCGTTTCTCTGGAGAACCCTAGCCGATACCCAGTCTCTTTGGTCTCCCCTCTCTGTCTGTCCCTCACAAATCTGCCCAGGCTTCTTGTCCTCGCACCCGCACACTCCCCTGGTGAGCCACTTGCAGACCTTTTCATCCTTGCAGCATATGGATGATCCTCAAAAATCTAACCCAGATCTTCCTCCTAAACCTTCAGCTGTGCAGCCAAGTCAGTTCCTCCAGACTCCACGATGGGGCCCCCTTCTCCTGCATTTCCACTTAGCAAAACACAGCGGCTCCCTCCCAGATGTGCGAGCCTCTCCCGCTCCCCGCTCCCCGTCCCGCACATCCCCTGCCCCCTCCCCATGTGGGCACGGTCCTGTGTCGCCTGCAGCACCCCAGCAGCCCTCACCCCCATCCTGCCTGCCCTCCACTCCCTCCCTTGCAGCTCAAGCACTTTCCTCAAACTGAGTCGGGTTATGTCACCTCCCTGCGTGAACCCTCAGTCCCCTTAGGAGAAAGCCCAACTCCACGAGGCCCTTCCAGGGGACAGGCCACACCTCTCCCTGAACCCCACTCAGGACACCACGGCCAAAATGCCGATTTTGAGAAGGGCTGAGAAAAACCAATGATATCTTAAAATATGTACATTTCTCTCTCAAATAAAGATATTTGGGGGCCGGCCCAGTGGCTCAGGCGGTTAGAGCTCCATGCTCCTAACTCCGAAGGCTGCCGGTTCGATTCCCACATGGGCCACTGGGCTCTCAACCACAAGGTTGCCAGTTCTAATTCCTCGAGTCCCGCAAGGGATGGTGGGCAGCGCCCCCTGCAACTAAGATTGAACACGACACCTTGAGCTGAGCTGCCTCCTGGATGGCTCAGTTGGTTGGAGCGTGTCCTCTCAACCACAAGGTTGCCGGTTCGACTCCCACAGGGGATGGTGGGCTGCGCCCCCTGCAACTAGAAAACGGCAACTAGAAAACGGCAACTGGACCTGGAGCTGAGCTGCGCCCTCCACAACTAAAAAAAAAAAAAAACTGAAAGGACAACAACTTGAAGCTGAACGGCACCCTCCACAATAAGATTGAAAGGACAACAACTTGACTTGGAAAAAAAAGTCCTGGAAGTACACACTGTTCCCCAATAAAGTCCTGTTCCCCTTCCCCAATAAAATCTTTAAAAAAAAAAAAAAAAAAAAAAAAAGATATTTGAACTCATTCAACCCTAAGAATAAAAAATAAGATACACAAAATTTAATTTGCAATATGTTTCTCATCTAAAAAGCATAAACATAAATACACACACACACACACACATACACACACACACTTTAAGCTATTTTGTTACAGGAAAGTCATTCCTTGAACTATATCGAAATGTATTTACATAATAAATAAGCATTGTGAACAACTCCCAACCTGCTGCTAAAACAGGCTGAAACTATTTTACCGCCAGCCCCACCCCCTCCCAGACTTGTCTCCCACTCCTGCTACTACCATGTCTGGCTCCACCCAAACAGATTTCTGAAATCTCTGCTCTACCCGCACCCCTCTGCTCATCCAGTTCCCTCCACCTGTCTTGTGGCCCCTCCACCCCCCAACTGCAGGCCAAGCCTTCAGATTCAGCTCAAATGCCAGCTTCTCAAAGCCTTTCTTGATCCCCTCTAATTAAATGCAGCCTGCCCCTTCTCTCAATTACCATAATTTGCATGATTCACTTTCGTGACATTCAGCTTGTAGTGGTTCCCCTTAGAATTATTTCGGTATTATTTTTAGTTTTTTTATAAGCTCCTGAACCTAAGAACCATCTCTCACACATACTTAATCCTCTAATTTAACAACAGTGTCTTGTGTATGGTGGGCACTCAGATACCTGATAAACAGAATTCAGGATGAAGCATCCAGATGGATTGCCAAGCAACTCGAAACTGGCTTCACTCTTGAGTAAGAGCATAAAACTAAACACTAATACTAAACTAGTCGCTACTGTGGTTCTCAATCTAACTGCACGTTAGAATCATCTGGGAAGCTTTTAAATCCAGATGCCCAGGCCCAGCCCAAGTATATCAGTATTTCTGAGGGCGGGACCTGACACATGTATATTGTAACCTCCAGGTGACGGCCAGGGGCAGCCAGGGCTCGCACATGCTCCTTGCAGTGACTGGCCCTTTGGGGACATCACAGGCCTGCCCAGACGTGCCCGTCACACACGATTCCCCTCCAGGCCCCAACCTCTATCCTACTTAGAAGCTGAACAAGAAAGAAGGCCTGTAAATACTTTTCTTATCTATAGCCCAGAATGAAATAAAAATTAGGTTATGACTACTTCCGTGTAAAGAAAGTGTTTTGCTTTTTTAAAGATTCTACATTTTCAAAACCACCCTTTATTCTCCTTCTCCCACCGTCTCCACCAATAGGAATGTCTGCATAGAGATGTCAGTGACCTATTTGAAGCATGACGGCCGTTAGTCGTGGGATGAGATGAGGCACCTTACCCAGGAGGCTTATACCTTATACAGCGGACGACGTACATCGATGGGACAGTTCTGTATCACTTCATCAACAACATCTGAGATGGATTCCATAAAATCGGGGTTGGCAAACTAAATTTTACATAAATATAAAAGAAACATTACACATTTCTCTCAATAGGACAAAACAAAAGTTCTTTTTACAAAGTGACTTTAACAAATACAAAATTGACTATATCTTTAAAAACTTCACATGGGAATGAATGATATGTCAAATGAATCCCATGTGACTAAGTGTGCATGGAGTGATGAAAACATATGTCCCCTCAAGAGATGAAATATATGGGTTTAATGAAGGAAAAATGTCAAACAGTGACAAAGGCAGACCAGCCCTGTGTTATGAATACACAGTGAATCGTGCTAATAAGAGACTGTAAAAAGCAGGTATATGATGTATGTGATGTGGAATGACAAACACTATGAATATATAATTAGTATATCACTTGTGAGTACCAGTATTATGAAAAAATTAGCCAGGATATAAAAAAAGTCAGTGAAAGATCACTGAATGGTGGCTTTAAAATGAAACAATCAACACTTGTTCATGTCACCGAGTGAACAGCCTTAGATTCAATTCCTTAAGTAAGCAAAAGTATGAATAATTCAGTTACGTGACGTTTGAAATACGTTTTTAAAATCAAGGAACGCGTCAGTGTGTAACAAGTCAGGGAGGAAGAAGGTAACATCCAGCTGTTCAGAAGCTGTTCACTGGGCACGGTCAGTTTCGTGTCGATTTCAAATCAATCCTATCAAAGGCACGAGTGAATGAGTATGATATCTGAGCTTATAGTAACACACACATTTTATGCCATTTCCCTGAACAAAATAGTCACATGCACATGTAAAAATAGGCAGCAGTTTATAACCTACCTACTGAATTAGGCAGGAAAATATACCAAACCATGAATACAATGTATTTTATTTAAACCTTAAAATGTTGCCTCTTAACTACTGTTTCTACAAAAGTAATAATAATTATTTGTGACTACCAATTAAAATGATAACATGATTCTTCAAGACAAGATTCTTCAAGACAAGACCTGCTAACTAGGGACCAGTCGAGTCCTCAGACAAAAGCTTTCACTAACTGACAGCAGGGGGCACAGCAGGACCAAGTGTCCTGGGTAACAAGTGGGGAGCAGGAAGGACAGTCAGTCATGAAAGGTGGACAGGCTGTACGTCAGCCCACACTGGGTCCCTGAGATGAACGGGTTTTCATACCAGTGTGACAGTCATTTCAATTCCACTATCTTCTATTGCTCTTATAACCACTCCTGGTATAATCAATTGCTAACTATTTCCAGATGAAGTCTTCGGAGAGGCAACCGGACACAATCAGTGAGCAGACAAATCGCACAGGGAGCTGTGTCTGTCTGCAGAGTGAGGCCGTGTGTGGCGTCACTGAGAGGTGACCTTAACGCACACGAGGTGGCAGTATCGCTCCATGCACGCCAGACTTCAACACACTCCAAAAGCGAACATCTCACCTCCGGGTGAAAGAAAATCTCAGGCCCTAGGAACCTCTCGTAGCCGACATCTATAACGAACTTCTTCCGGTTGATGGCGTTGATCCCCGTGTACTGCTTGATCCACTTCCGGGGATCCACGTCGTACTTGGCAAACTCCTTGACTATGTCGGGGCAAATGTAACAGTATTTCTCCTGCATACACAGAGAGACGTCCCCAGGCATTAACAACTGCCCAGATCCTCTTCCCTCTGACAAATCCCAGTAACCCCAGGCACTGAACACACGTCCGGAATGACACCTCCCCACACCCCTAACTGCAGTGCGGACATGCCATCGAGCCTCGTATTCTATCGTCTTTCATAGCAGACATGACTTCGCTTTGATTTGGGGTATGTAAATCGGCTTTCTTTGCAACTCGGCTATTAATCTGTCTTACTATATCAAATTTGTTGCCATATTATCTGAAATACTGTTTCAAGGTGTCTATCGAGTACCTTGTCTCCAGCTCCTCTTTCCTTACTCCTTTTAGGCCCCACATGGCGCCTGCCCGGGTTCCCTGCCGTCTCCCTCTGGACAACACCCAGAGACCTACCACCAGCGGTCAGCTGGGCTCTCACCTTCTCTGCAGTCATCGGCTCCACAGCAAGTATTTACTGGGTGCCGAGGCACGTGGGATGCACAAGTGAACAAAACACACACAGATCCATCGCTGCCTACTGGGCCACCCGCTCTGCGAGGGTCCGGAATAAGTAAGGAGATGGCATGGCACGCTGTAGGTGGTAGGCGCCATGGGGAAGGAAAAGAGAAGGTACATGTAGGCAGGGCTGGGGCTGCCATCCATTGCTGCTGCACAAGCACTGGCTGGGCCATTTCACCTTGGCACCTGAGATGTGCAGCGTGTTGGCTCTGCATCTGGTGATGCTTCACTGGGATCTCTGAGCCCAGTACCTGTCCTGAGAATCAACCTCAGCAAAGCAGCAGGGGGCACTTGAGTACCAGCCTCTGAAAATAAGTTTCCTGTGGGCAAGAGGGATGGAGCAGGGCGCCTTACACACACGGAGCAAGACTGCCCGAGCAGCTGCAGATCGCCATGGAGACACTGAAGCCACGCTCACTCAGAGTGGGGTCCTGGTCTCGCCCTCCACCTCGGGGCCTTGGGACATGGGCCTTGAGTGGCTGACGTGTCTCCATGGTGATCTGCAGCTGCTCGGGCTGTCCTGCTCCCTGTGTAAGGATCCCCCTCAAGGACAGAAGGCAGCACACGGCTGGTGCGCACTACACGTGTGGGAAGGACCTCTGAAAGCGTTTTCAGGATGTGAAGTTTGAAGTTTCTTGGCATCCCTGAACCGTATGCTAACACCATGCCTGATATACTCTAGCAGAATTATGAGACTGGCAGGCAAGACTCGTCACACAACCTGTGTTCCCTGATAACAGAGACACAGTGAGACAGTCACTACACCCTCAAATCTATCAGGCTGGAGACAAAAACTGAGTTACTGTTAGAGGCCTGCTCAATTCCTTATGGCCTCTCAGCCGGCGTAACTGATGGCACGAGGCCTAGGTGAGGAAGGTGGGGTGGAGAGCGGCGGTGCTGGTCTCCAGGTCTGGACTCGCTGCGAGCACGGTGCGTGCCATGACCCACACGGCCTGAGGCCAGCTCAGGACCAAGGACACAGCGCGGGGGCAGCTCCACACCACTCTCTCCAGGAAGAAGTGAGGCGAGAACTAACAGCAGGACAAACCCCCCCACAGGGCCCGGGCAGAGCACAGAGGACTGTCCCTGACTCCCCACCTGCACAGCTGAGCGACACACCATCACAACCTGAACGGGCCGGCTCCATGCCAGGGGCAGACGTGGCCCCAGAGAGCCAGTGAGGAAAGTCAATGCCACCATGAGGACAGGAAAGGGACCTCATGAGTCAGCGCAGTCAGGGATCTCTACTGAAAAGGGGACACTCACACTCACCAGCCCCACCCTGAGCGTTGGGAACAAGAGGTTCAATTCGGATTCACATTTGTAACAGATTTGGGGGTGGTGAGGGAGCTTGGATCAAATATTCAAATTTCTTTCATTGAAGAAAGGCCAGGAAAGGAAGAGCAAAAGTCTTGGGAAATATTTAGCATAAAAAGGAAGTCTTGGGATACTGGGGTAAACTTCCCCCTCTTCCAGTCTGCCCAGGGCTGCACGTTCCGGCTGAGTGTCCCCATCCCTGGGAAGTCCCGTCCCAGGGACATCAGAGCAGCTGGCCTCCGGCTCACAGGAGCCCTGACCTGTCCCAGTGCTCCGTGCCCTTAAAAATGCCTGTTTACACCAAGAGTGCCATGCAAAATGTGGGGGTCACCTCTGATGCTGCTGTCCCTTCAACCAGCGTTTTCGGTAGTTTGATGGGAGGAAAGCAATGGGGGCGGGGGGTGCTAGGGTCGCCTCTCCACAAACAGGGAGGGTTCCACGAGAAAGGAGACGCTCAAGCTCCCATGTCACAGCCCACACTTAAATTCTTCTCCACAAACAAAACAAAATCCTGCTCTCTTCATCTACCTAATAATTATCCTTGCATTACTAAGAAGAACCTCTTGCATTTTGACTAAAAAATAATAATAATTTGTCCTGCTTTTCAACCTGAAAAGTTCCTTTAAAAAGGTCCTGTCGACTGCTATGTACATAGTAACACAAAGACGAACATGATGCAGCAGGTCAGGTGGACATTTAAACATGGACCAATAAGCCATCTTTCTTCTAATCCAATGGCTTAATTGTATAACTTCCTGTAACAACTGTAGCACGGTAGCTAGAGTCCAGAGATACAGGTGGACTTTGTTGAATGATTCTGGATCCCAGAATGGACTGCTCTGAACTTTAGTTCTCAGGGTACAAACCCCACATACAGGTACAGGAAACGCACTTGAAGACTGGCTGACGTCACTGCTGTCATTAGCTCCCTATTCTAGAAATGAAGCCGGGGGTGCAGAGACACACCCCACTAGCTGAAGGCTCCATCTAACAAGGCTGCGAGAAAATGACGTGCAGCACGTAGCTGGTGCTCGAGCCTGTTATCAGGACGTTATATGTTCAGAGGAAGAGGCTGAGCCGTCAGTCTTTCAGCCCCTTCCTAACGCAAGTGGTAAACAGATCAAGACCCACATTCACGGGGAGGGAGAGGAAGCAAGGCGGGAGCGGGAGTGATGGCAGCAGAGGGAAGTGTGCAGACACCGTCTCATCTCTCTCACCCCCAAACCGGCCAGTTCCCCGTCTGTTTTTACCTTGATGGCTTTTGCGGTCTCCAAGGATTGCTCAGGAGGGATTCCCACCTCCCTCTCCCTTAGCAGCTGCTGAATGAAATACGTAATATCTCTACCTGCAATCGGGATGTGCTTGATACAGCTTCCAATTACATAACCTTCTGCCTAGGGGAGAAGGGAGGCAGAGGCCGTGTTAGTGAGTGCCGCGGGAGGGGCCCCCTCCCCCCAGTGAGAGGGAGCGAGCTGGCGGTGTCCCATCCGTGCACCCGCCCGACTCTGCGTTCACAACCCCACACTGTGACCCGATCTCTCCATCAGCAGCCAATACGACGCTTTCATCAGAATAAAAACAGAAAAACACATAGTTCACTTCCAGACAGTAATGCTGTGTGTCAGAACAGTGAATCCAATCATTTTTGTTGTTCCTCACCAAAACACAAGTGTTATCTGCAAACTGCTAAACCAACTATAAATCTACTTATATTTCAAAATCAACAATTTGGTTAAGTTTGCAGGAAGTCAGTTCCAGCCTGGATTCAAATCCCAGGCCCACATTTGTCAGCTGAGTGGCCATGGACAAGTCTGGTTCACGTTTCGGCCCGGTCCCTTTACCACAAACGGGGCACTACTGCCCCGTGGGGCTCACCATACAGAGTCAATGAAATACAGTAGGGCAGCAGCTCACAGTGCTTTGGGCATTTACTAAGTACTTGGTACATGGTCCCACTGGCCACAGTAAGGACTGTCCTGTTAGGAATCGCGCTGAGACGTTAACCTACACAGGACGCCATCTGAGACAGCCTCAGTCAGGAGCTCGGACGCGCTCGCTCCGAGGCCAGTGAAGCCTGGTCTGCCGGGGGCAGGAAAGGGGCTGCTGCCCATCCCCAGCGGGGCCGGGGCCAAGAGTTCACAGGCCCACAGCTCAGCCAAGGCCCCTCCTGGGGGCATGGCTTGCCCCAGGCCTGGGCACACATCCAGCTTGCTCTGTGGGGACGACAGAGTGGGCATCTCCCTACCGGTTTCATCAGGAAAAGACGGGATACCCCAGGTTCCACATGACAGCACTGGCTTCTGTGCCGCGTGCCCACACGAGACGTTGGGAACGGTGGCGAACTGCTGATTTCATCTTACAGGTGGACTAGTTCAAATGGTTATAAACTAGCTGTGGTCACCAGGGAAGTTCCAAGGACAAGTTACTGCATTCCTCTAACGTTTCTTTCTGATGCACCTAACTTCTAGAAGTAAGAGATTTGGCCTTTTCACAGAGCCCGAGTTATTTGTGAAAATACTTTAATATGGAGATAAAAGATATGTACAAATTATTAAAATAGTAAAGATCAACTTAAAGCCATAAGAATATTAGTTCTCTAACACAAACTATTGACAATTATTATACTCTTCCATCACGTTTAACATTTTTTAAAACTAATTCAACCAGTGTATACACAGTATCAGCTTCAGTACAGCATTCGAAACATGAAAATAACCTATAAGTCTAACAACAGGAAAATAAAGAAGTGAATTATGCTATCCCACATGATGGGCTATTGTGTAGTTATAAATATTTTTTTCACAGGATAGTTAAACATACAAAAAAATATTAGGACTAAATCAATATGCTAAATATAACTTGAGCATTACATTACACAATTAGAATGCAAAATCAGACACAGGATATTCCAATTTTGCTTAAAGTGTATACACGTGTGTGTCTATGGAAACGAGCTTAGAAGGCTAAACAACCAAAACTATCATGTGTTCTCTGGGTGAATTTATGGTCATTTCATTTTCTTTTTCACATTTCTCTATTTTATCCAAAGTTTCTACAACAAATATAATTTTGATAATCAAGAAAAAAACTAAACTAAGATACAGATAAACATTTTAAAAACAATTTTCTCAGCGGGCCTGTATACCATGTGAAATCTGTTTTCTTTTCTCCTCCTCAATTGGATACACGGATGGAAGGAAGCGGGCCCACAACCCTCTCCCCACACCCGGGCCTGCACTCGTCTGGGAGTGTGTAACCTCAGGGAAGAAGCCAGACGCCTGCATTTCCAGTCAGTATTACACGTCAAGTGGCACCAGTGGGTCTCAGTGACTACAAAACGAGTAAGTGTTTGAGACTGGCTTGCAGGTGCTCCAAGCACAGAATGCTGTTGGGGGCTTGCGGGGGACCTTCACTCTGGCCCTGGCCCTCCAGATCCCCGTGCAAAGGGCATGCTGCCAGGGGCACAGGGTGAGCAAGGGAGGAATCTGGCTTTTTTCCTTCCTGACTATAGGCACATCTACCAGTAACCCTTCCCCTCCAGCAATTTCTAACCTTGAAGGAATTAAAATCATAAGCATATTAGTACAGCATTCCTTCAAATTCCCAAAATGAAATGGTGACTATTTTTTCAACTTAAGTAAATGAATTGTTTTTAAAAAAAACAAAGAACCCTCGTTTGCATTTTTAAAAAGTTATACATATACACATACACCTGAATGTGCAGAAAACTATTTGTAATATACCTAAATAACTAGTAAGAGGGGCTGCCTCTGAGAAAGGGGGCAAGCTCGGGAATGAGAGCAAGCCTGACTTTGCACTGCACACCTTTCTTTGATGGTTTCAATGAATTTCAAAGAAACCAACTTTAAACAATTCAATTAGTTTACTGGACCAAAAAAAAAAAAGAAATGGAAGCAATAGATGTCTCTTAAAGCCCGAATCATTCTGCTAATATTTTGAAATTTAAAACCAAAAAGTGACATTGCAGAGCATTCTGCAAGTCAAAATATACAATCTCTCCTTCTTGGCTCTTAAATAAATAAATAAATAAATAAATAAATAAATAAATAAATAAAAAAGAAACAGAAGCCATTTCTTTAAAGCACGAGTAAGTTAAAGCCATCCGCATCTCGTCACAAAACAGAGTTAATCCTTCAAGTGGTCAAGACCACACCTGCAATTCGAATATCCATGATGGCAGCTATCCCTGTCTATCCCCACAGCTCAGGACACGCCAGCAAAACCCTCCTGGTGACATCACACCAGGGATCAAACAGAGCCCTGGAGACCCCACACAACGGCTGACAAATTGTAAACGGCCACAGATGTTGGGCATCTTTTTCTTTCTCACATACCTGGTTTAAAAACTCTTGTTACCTTTACTAAGTACAGTTACGACTTTAAGAGTGGTATTTTAATTTATAAAGGGTTTTTTCCTTTACTTCTTCCCTTACCTCAATCAGGTGAGTCCTACAGGGAGGCACTGACTAATCTGCTTACCACTGGGATAGCGTGGGTGACCCCATCCCCGCTGTCAATGACGGTCCCTGTTAACGTACGTTCGCCAACTTGCCGAGACGTCCAAGATGCTGCTAAGGCCAGCACTGCCTGGGCAAAAGATGGGGGAAACCGTGAGCACAGGGGGACATTTTTCTGAAGTAGTTTGCATGCTTATTCTCAGGTTGAATCTTTTTTAACTTAATAAGTCTGAGTAACTCTTGCCCTTATGATATCCTTCACCTTTCCTCCCAAAATTCAAATTCCAAATTGGACAACTAACATGCAAATTTTGTATACTTAAACTGGAGGAGCCAAATTTTCAATAAAATAAATCATTTTTTTACATAGAAAAGCCAGTGAGACAGGGATTTTATTCTGGAATATAAAACTGTAACTTCTAATCCACTGGTTCCCAGCATGGGTCCCCAGACACGCTGCAGTAAGATCACTTGTGGAATTTTTAAAAGACAGATCAGTAGGTCTCACACCTGGGTATTCTACACTGGTTCTCAACCTAGGGCAATTCTGCCCCCCAGAGGACACTGGGAAATGTCTGGTGCCATTATTTATTGTCACACTTGGGGGAGGAGCTGGTGGTGGTGCTTTTTCTTGGGTAAGGGCCAGACATGCTGCCAAACATCCTATAATGCACAGGACAGCCCTACCACCAAGAACTGCCCAACCCAGAGCACTAAGGTTGGAGAAGACCTTGGTGTGAGATGAATGGTGTGTGTGTGTGTGTGTGTGTGTGTGTGTGTGTGCTGAGGGAGTGGAAAAGGAAGAACACACAACACAACCTTACTACAAAGAGCCTTTGGAATCACCATTTCTTCCGCTATTAAATAGGTAAGGTCCTTTGGGAATCAAAAACAACTTTGTTTTTACCTGAACTGCAATGTAGAGTCCTGGTACATTAAATGATTCAAACATAATTTCTGCCAGATATTCTCTATTTTCTGGTGTATTCAGTGGAGGTTCTGTCTGTAAGAAAACAGTCACCATATTTAGTGTTCACCCAAATTTCATGCAATTACCTCAGAACCACAAAATAGTTAACCTAAAAGCATGGTAATTAGGATGCTGGATGCCTCTCTAATTTTACAGACAGAACAGACCCAGAGTGATTAATTAAAGAAATCCAGCTGTGGGTCTTAAAAGCTTTCATGTGGCAGAGTAAAGTCCTCCCTAAATACTTCTGCTCTCAGTAACCACCCAAAAAGAGGAACAAGTCACAGAAAAGGAAACTCCACCTTTCAAACCATAACACCTGAACGCCCTGAAACTGAACAGACCTGTAGGAAGTTACCAAGGGCAATAAAAACCCAACCAAGACGAGTAAAGACACCAAGAGAACACCGGTGACTTCAGATCTCAGGACAGCACAGATTCTCAGACAAGGAGGGGAGGCGTCAGCCATGGCTGCAGTGAGAAGACCCGTTTGAGCAGAACCGCAGCAGAAGCCTCCCCAAGCCCCACCTGCCATTAGAGCACAGAAGATAAATAAGGTCGGACAAAACATCTCTGCCATCAGCTGCGAGGCAGAAAATTCCAGAAAACTCTAGGGCAGAAGCAGCTTCACCCAGACACCACCCCCCACCACCTAAACTCACACACGTGCCTAGTCCAGGGAGAATTTCCTTCGTTCAAAGATGAGGAAAGAACACAAAGAAACTGGCCAAAGACCATATAAAAAAAAAAAAAAGAAAAAGAGAGGGAAGAGAAAAAATAGGAAAAACCAATGGCAAACAAAAAACTCATAATCAGAAAAGCATAAAAATAAAGCAGACTAAAATCACAACCAAAAACATTTCAAAAAATTCAAATATCTATTTTATGCTAATAACCATTATCAAACAGGAGGAAAGGAAAGGATTTCAGAAAGATAAAAAGAATACGTAAACTTGCTTTTGGTCAGTCAGCAATATGTTGTGAATTTTTCCAAGTCAATAAGTATGGATATACATCACATATTTCAAGCTGCAAAAAAAAAAGAATAAATAAAAATTCTCTAGGTCTTTTGCAAAAAAAAAAAGTCCACATTACTCTTTGTTATGCACTGAACTATGTCCCCCCAAATTCCTATGCTGAACCCCCAAACCCGAGTGACTGTATTTGGAGATGGAGCCTCTAGGGAGGTGACTGGTGTTAAATGAGGTCATCAGGGTGGGGCCCGAATCAACAGGACTAATTAATGTCTTTACAGACGCAGAAGCCAGAGAGCTCTCTGCAATGTCAGAGCAAAGGCCACATGAGGACACGAGGACAAGGTGGCTGCCTGCAAGCCAGAAAGAGAGTCCTCACCAGAAGCTGGCCCCGATGACCCCTTGACCTTGGCCCTAACGCCTCCAAAACTGTGAGAACACCAATGTCTGCTGGTTAGGCCACCCGGCCTGTGCTATCTTGTTGTGGCAGTTGGAGCAGACTCAGGCACCATAAAGGCACAGAAAGCACAGGCGGCCTCGGCCACTAGCACAGCTATGTCTAACCCTGGGACACATGGGTCAGGCTTACAGAGTCTTTAGAGCAAGAATTCTACTTCTGACCATACTGTCAATCGAGTATGTTGCAAAAACAAAATACCTTTAAACATGTAAGAACTTGGAGAATTTGGTTCCCACGAGCCCTGCATGAATTCACTATTAGAAGATAAACATTAGCCAAACAAGAAGGCAGGAAGTGTAGCCAAAGACTTACAGAGAGCCATTAATCTATTTAAGATGTAACACAAAAACATTTTCTTTTCTGGGAATCACAGTTATAGAACAGAATGTAAATGTTATAAATTAAAACAGTAGAAATAACAACAAGTTGAGAGACGTAGAAGGAGAGACTATAAACACACTGATAGCCTCTTATGATGGAATCAAAAGATACCGTTTTAAACTGATAAAGTATCAGAGGCATTAGTATACATAAAATGATAAATGTTAACATTAGAATAAGTTTAGTAATATAATCAATCAAAAGCAGGTGGTAGAGGAAAGAAAGAGGAGGAAGAAAATGTGGAAATGTGCCACCTTGGTCACTAATTACAGCAGGAAGTAGTTAATCACCCCTAAACAAATAAAGAGCAAACATATAAAATTCTTAGTTACATTAAAATACGTAAAAAACAAAAAAAAAAGGAAAAAATATATTAGAAAGAACACACACCCAATACAAAGAGAAAACCAAGCCTGAGTTGTACAAAATTAATTCATAAATAAAACACATTAAAAACAAAAAGCAGGGAGGCCGGTTTGCTCAGTGGTTGGAGCACGGTGCTCATAACACCTGGTTCGATTCCCACATGGGCCAGTGAGCTGCACCCTCCACAACTAGACTGAAAACAATGACTTGACTTGGAGCTGATGGGTCCTGGAAAAATGCGTTGTTCCCCAATAAAAATTTAAAAAGAAAAAAGCACAGCATAAAGTAAAATAGCGGAACCAAGACCAAGCTTTTCTATCTGTTGCACAGCAGCATACCATCCCAGCGTGGTTCAAATGAGACCTGGAGTCCCATCAGCTGGTCCAATCCCGACATTCGATCTGACTGCCTTTGGAAAGTGATTTCCCCTCTCGGTGTGCATTTAGCACCTACCTCACTGAGTTGGGAAGATGTAAGGAGTCTAAGTGCTTACTAAGCGCCTGGCACATGGAATGAGCCCAATGAAAGGGAGGTTTTAGTATTAAAATCACCAGCAAACACAAGTGAAGGATTCACCTACTAAAAAGAGAAAGTGTCTCAGCTAACACCATGAGACAAAATTAAATCACATCCTACAGGCAAGAGACCCACCTAAAACAAGGCCTCAGAGAGATCAGTCAGCGTTGTTTGGAAGGAGTGGAAGATGAGAAACAATCTGAAAGCCCATCATTAAGGAACTGATTAAATACATTATGTCATATCCATAAAATATCATACTTTGTAGCAATTAAAAAGGATGAGTCCCAGATGTGCTGATATGAAACAACCTCTGTGATAAACTGTTAAATGAAAAAAGATGCCTCATAACACATACATTCTTAAATATTCTTTTGTATTGACAATGTTTAACGAAAACTTTTTTTAAAAAGCTGGTGTATGGGGGGAAGAGAAATGGGGAGCTGTTCAGTAAAGTTTCGTTTGGCAAGATGGAGAAGTTCTAGGCATGTATCACACAACAAAGCAAATACAGTCAACATCACGGAATTAAACATGGCTAGGAAGCTCAGCTTCATGCTCTGTTTTTAATCACGATTTTTTTTTAATTCTTTTAAATTTAAAAAATCAGGTGTTCGACAGTATGTACATTTTATTACCAGTTGTATAAAACAAAACGTTTATGCGTGATGCATATGCCTGCACACAATTATTTCTGGAACGATGAGCAATGAGTTGCTTAAGAACTGGTAAAGGTGTTTCTTCTAGCAGAGGCCACAGGGGGCAGAACAGAGATGGGAGCGGGGCGTCCTTGTACCGGAAACTTTTGTGCACCTTCTTTCGGACTTCACTGCTGTGTGTGTGTATGATCTCGTCAAACACACACACACACATCTGGCTGTCAACTAGCTGGGTGGTTTAGTTTAGACTCTCGTGTAGCAACAGACACAAAGCTCAAACACAGTGCCCAGGTAAGTTTTAGTCACTGTAATTCGAATCGTTATATTCCAATGTATTCCCTGGATGAGGGAGAGAAAGCAGTCTTAAAACATGGAAGAGAAATAATGAGGTCCCACTCAAAAGCATATTGTAGACAGGGATCCAAAAGTCACTGAACGACTCCTCACTTATTTTAATGTGACCCCCTCCAGGGGTTCGCTAATACCTGTAAGGTGTTACACAGCATTCCCCTGGCCTGGTGGCTTCCCCATGGGGATGACACTCTCCACGTGGGTGGACTCCAGCCAGAGCTGTGAAAAGAGCTGAATTCTTTCTTGTGTTGCCCCTCTCTTCATGGCTGGCAGGCACTGCCAGTGACGGGCCCAGTACCAGTTCTCCCTCTTCCTCACTGACAGACCCTGATCAATCCCAGCAGGTGGCAACAGGCCCAGAGGAAAAGCATTTCTCAGAACTGCCTGTGGACAGGATGGCTAAGTGAGTAAGTTCTGGCCAGTAAGAAGCCAGAGCTGATGGATTCGGCTTCTGGGAAAGCTGCTTGCAGGGCTGAGGGTGGACTCACAGGGGAGCCTCCCTGGGGCCCCTAAGCCCGTCTCCTTTCCCGGAACACAAGAGATGCAGACTGGGGCTGCAGGAGCCAAGCTGTGATTGTAAGGTGCCCTTAGAACAGAAGTCACATGTTAAGGACACTAGAGCACAGAGGTCCCTATGACACCAGGGAGCTGCCACACCAGCACTGGCCTCCCCGCTACAAATTTATTTAAGAACAATAAGACCCCCTAACTGGTTTAAACTTCTGTTTTTTAATACTTCTATTACTTGGTACCAAACAATACACCATCGGTGAAGGATTTACATTAAAATCTACATACTTCCATTTAAGGAACGTTTACAATGTAATTACGTTCTCCCAGTTCTTGACTCAAACTCAGCATTAAGGGCATATCGTCATGGGTTCTGAGAACCATACTCAAAAATCCATTTCTCCCTCAATCCTCCATTCTTTCTATGTTTACTATCAGTAATTGTTCCTTTAGGAGACCAATTTAAATAAAACTTTCCCAAACCATTGTTTATAACAAGTTCTGAATTGGCGGTATCGAGCTTTTCTTTTTTTTTAAATACGGAAGCATATGATTAAAACATCACATGAATGCAAGCTACATAAACATTTTTATTCATAACAATGGCAAAAATACCATCTGGTGTTGATTCAAAAATGAATAATTAATCACCACCATAAAAACCAACCCATATTTCTGGATAAAGAGTAAACTGAACACATGTACCTAATACTGCCCCACCACCATCCTTCTCTGTAATTACAGTAAAGAAACCTTTTTTAAAAAATATAAATCCTCAAGGACGGGAGACCAGGGGAGGAGATGACAGTACCCTGGAAGCGGAAAGCACACTACCTGAGCAAACCCAAGGCGGTCAGCCCCCACGCCGCCTGGTGGCTGCCATGCTGGACAGCGCAGGTGTCCATCATTCTCAAGAACCAGGAAGGCAACTATCCAAGTACGTCAGGACACGCTGCATGCGGAGGTTCATTTCATGCGTCAATGTGACCACAGAACTGCTCCAACACGTCTCCTAGATGAGTCTGGGAGGGTGTTTCTGGACAGATTAGCATTCGTAGACTGAATAAGGGGTGGTGCCCTCGCCAGTCCGGGGGGGCATCATCCAATCCACCGAGGACCCGTGAAGCAGGAGTCTGAAGGGAGGCTGACTGACCCCCATCCCCGCCCAAGCTCTCCTGCTCTCAGACGTCAGAGCTCCTGGTTCCTGGGTATTCTTGAGCGGCACGTGCAGCTTGCTCCCGTGCTTGATTTATATTCAGAAAGTTTGCAGATCTCTTCTGAAGCTGTGACTCGATTTCCAGTCAAGAGCACTGCAGGTCTCTGAAAGACACGGTTCTGTTGTGACCTCTGGGCAGCTCAGGACTGGATTAGAGTGTGGCCCCCATGTGCCACCTGCTCAATCCACATGACCAATACGAGTTGAGGCTCTGAAACTTCTTGAGAACTATGAGCCGTGAGAAGCTTGTTTGCGCCCTGTATGTTCAGATGTCTGCTCACAGCGGTCACAGAGAACAGCTGTATAGCGACCGAGGGACAATAATTTAGAACTCTGAGACTCTTTTACACCAGGAAGCGCTTATCGGCTGCAGCAGTTCAGTAAATGTCTTCAATGACCTTCCACGGCTTGGCCATCAATCGCCATGCCTGCTTTCCTCCCCTTGAACCAATCCACTAACTGATGAATAAGGGCATAAACTTGAAAGAAAGTTACCATTCTCATCACTTCCACAATCACATCACGCAATGAACTGACTTGCAGAATTCTAAGCACAATACACATAAAACAATATTTAATTTAATAAACTCGATTATTTTTGAACATTCATCGCAGGTACTCATTTTTGGCAAATGGCCTCTAGCTTTTCCATATTCACACCAAATACTTCCATTTCCTTCTTGGCAAGTGGTTTTATCTTACTAGCCTATATATGCCAGCTAAGTCAGAAAACATTTCCTTTCAGAAAAACCTCCTGTGGACTGGGTCCCGGTGGTGTGCACCTGCCCCACAGGCCTAGCTCTGATGTCTTCCAGCGCAGCAGAAGGGAGAAACCCTGGCAGGGTACACTGAGGAAGACACAAAGATGGCACCTGCTCCTGAAGTCCTGTCCTACCGGTAGTTATGGGATGCGCTAGAGAAGGAAAATGCCAAATGTGATAGGTGAGAATCTGGGATTTGTTTTGGCTACAGTGACAAAGCCACTCAGACAGACACACTGTCCGTTTCCTGGCTCCCTTCATTGTGCAGTAAGCACTGTAGATGCACAAGAGAGAAAACACAGTGGGCCGCAGAACACAGCTCCCACGCCTGGCTCCTACTTGTGAGGGTACAGCCAGGACTTGCTTCAATGGATAGTAAATGCACACGTTCCACTAACTGTCATAGTGGCCTTGCAGTTACCAGATTTTCAGCCAGATAATTCCAAAGAACACCATATTCAACATTAGAAAGAATTATGTAATTGCATCTGGCTGGGACCATTTCACAATGTACTTGTATGGAAAAAATCCAAAGCTAAGTTTTGTAGGTTTTAATATTCAGCTTATGTTATATGCAATTGCTCTCTATAAAGCAAGTGTTTTGTCCATGTAACTAATTTTATCTTAAAAAGAACATTTCATGGCAGAAAACACATAATATTGAGGAGAACAATTAGAACAGATTTCATAACCAAGAGATAATTCTTCTGTATAATGTTTTGTTTGAATAAAGATTAAATACCATAATCAGGGCCCCTAACTCAGCTCAATTTTATCTTACAGTAAGATTTAAACCCTGGCAAAATAACATCTTGACTCAGTTTCCTCTGCTATAATAAGCAAAAATCACAGTGGTCCAGTTGCTTCCTGAAGTTATCGAAGTATTACACAGATGGTTTCCTACCCAAATCCATTCCTCCCTCCAATTTCCTCGCTGTGTTCGTTCAGGTACCTACCCTGCCTGCCTGGGCCAGGTGGTCAGAGATGGCCCCAGCCCCAGGGAGACAGTCTTGATTACTCTAACCGAATTCCATGTCCCTTACTACTGACCACGTGAGGCATGGATGACAGCACAAATCTGCTGGGAAGGTTTCTGGGAATCTTAAAAAAGTGCAAACATATGAGGTGACACAGAAGTGGGCAGCCATCCTGGGCCTGGGGGGAGCCGACACTGGACGCCAAGCTAGCGCACTGGCTGGGTCCCCGCTTCTGTGGCTGAGCCCCTGTAAGAACCACCCTGGAACTGCCGGACTCTGGCTCCCATTTAGTGAGAAAATGAGCCCCGTTTGGTTTCAGACATTCTTGTTGAGTCTCCTGTTATTTGCCCAAAAAGCATCCACGTCACACAAACAGCTTCAGCAGAAATGAAAAACTCCCCAGGGAAGAACATCTTGAGTTTAAAATCTAAGCAATTTGGAATTCACAGAGATGTACTCCTCTCGGCCCCAGTTACTCACCATTAAAAAATAATGGTCCTCAGGTTCGGCTCGAAGATACTTAAAAATCACCTGCTCCATGAACCTTTCCATGAGGTCCCAGTCTTCAATGATTCCATGTCTTATTGGCCACTAACATGAGAGACACCAAAATACGTCAGGCTTCCGTCCACACCAGCGACAGTAACCATTTACCAGCACTGGCCGGAGAGACCGAGTTAGAAAACAAAGGTCTCCATTGCATGAAGTGAATGTAGAGAAACAACAGGCACTTTAACAGAAGATTAAGTTGTATTATTGCTTATATTCTGCTCCACCCTTTCCTAAGTGCAAAGAATGTCTTAACAATGGAGTAACAGATGGGAAAACGCCGCCAGTCTACCATACCGCCCCCATCGGAGGCTTTTTCTTTTCTTAGAACAAGTGTCTACTTAAATAACTTCAGAGCTTTACTTTTAATTACTCAATCTGCGACTTTCCGTATCTGACAGGTTAATTAGCCAACCTGCCATGTCCCAGCGCGGCAGATCTGGCCCCGCATGGCACCCAGCATTCGGAGTCCATTCTGCATTCCAGGGTTTGTAAATCTGCTTGATTCTCCACAGCAAAAATACCATATTCAAAAACAACAACAAAACCTCTTTTCAAACCTAAGACTAAACACATCCCACAGCCCACGAGCACACCTCTCAGGTAACGGACCATCCTGCCTTATCCATGCCTCCGCCCCCTGGACGGGGCTCACCTTTGTGGCGTACGTGGGTTTATCAATGGCTTCATCCCCTATGAAAAAGTCCAGGTCGTCCACGCCCCGCAGCACTCTTCTTTGGGCTTGGTCGACCACCTTTGCTGACTCTCTGATGGCAATACCTTTAAAAAAAAAAGAACAGCACAAAGATTTCCATCACCACCCACATTTATCTGAATGATGAGATATAATATGATCCCTATGTACATACAAGTAAATTGTCAACACTAGGGTGTTATCTGGTGTCGAGGGGATTCACAGAAAAGACACTATCAATGAGCCAACAGACAGCAGGACTATTACGTCCCATGACTATTTTCAGTAAGGCACAACAATGTCGGCTGTCTGCTTTTAATGCTGACAGAAGCTACATTACTTAATTTCTTGGTTTCATCTGAAACAAAAAGATTCCATAAGATGGTACGTGAAATGCTCTTGGAGAACATATCGATAGGTTCCAAATTTTAAAATACAAGACAGAGGGAGACAAAATTAAAAATACAGAAGCGAATTAACTGGAAAAATAATGCCTATCCGCTCTTAAACCGCTCAATTTAATAAAACTGTGCATCAGATAAATTAAAAATATATTTTTAGTCCTGTTACAGAAAAAAAATAAAAATAAAAAATAAGTTCCCATTAAAAAGAAAAACTAGGAGGTTGCTGGTTAGTATCTGTTGCAAAAAGTACAGTAATCAAACAACTGTGTTATGTAAAAACATTAGTTTTATGGTATATTATTTTCTTAACAATTTAGCCTTGATATTTGGGGATATACTTAGGAGTAAATAATTATATAAAACCTCACTCCAGAATTTACCATTTAATGAAATGTGGAAAGCTCTGTAAAGATGTGATTTTCCATTTAAATTTCTGACCCCTGGTAGTCTGAGCTCCCATAAACCCATCTTCATCACCTTTACTCCAAAACAAATTAGTAAACATATACAAGTATTTTTAAAAGTAGATTATCCAAAATATATGGTGATGGAAGAAGAACTGACTCCAGGTGGTGAACACACAATGGGATTTATAGATGATGTAATACAGAATTGTACACCTGAAATCTATGTAATTTTACTAACAATTGTAACCCCAATAAATTAAAATAATTTTTAAAAAAGTAGATTATCTGAAATCCCCAATTTATTACAAATGAAGAATAGCAATAAAGCTATAAGAGTGACCTTCAATTCTTTTTCTCAGAAAGGTATCTTGAAGTAACAGGAAGAAGTGAAAAGAAAAAGATGCAGGACAGAACTGACTTTGCCCATCTCCTTTTCTCACTCCAATGCAAGTTACAAAAGCTGGCACAAATCTAAAGGACAGAATTTCTGCAGGGCTGAAGAAGCAGGGACGACGTGAAACGCTGGGGACTGAGCCGAGAGAGTGGGGCCAGGAGAGTCTGGTGGGCCATACTTACTAGGCAATCTGTAGAAATAAATGAAACTCATCTCTAAAAACTGACCACGCCATTCCGTGGCACGCTGACACCACCACACAGAATCATTTGGCTCCCAAGTGAGGCATTTCAAAGGACCCCTGGAAAGATGGCTTGCAGCAGACCTCAAAAGTCCTTATACCGTGTGCCAGGACAAGTGACACATTCTATCCTCTGGGCAAGATCAAACTTAATTATGCATGAATTTAGAATTAAACTGCCAAGTCAATATAAAAGATTGCAAAGAGACAAAGGCAAAAAGATTCTGCAACTCATGACATCATTCAAGTTTACCAAGAATTGGAAGGCAAGAATTTTCACCCAAAGAAAAATCACCACCTTAAAGAAAAAATGCTGAACTTAGTGAGAACAAAACTACCACACTCAAAAATTTAAATGACAACAAAGTAAGTCTAATCCCTCCTAAAAAAGCAGATCAAAGTTCTCAGACCCCAAATCATAGCAGAACTATGTTTAGAGGCTCTTGGAAATGACAATAACAAAATTAATGAAATACACTTCTTTTAACTATTATACAGGAAGCAACTGAATCCATGAAAAAGAATAAAGGTACATACAGCTTATATTCAAATCTTTTGTTTATACCTATGAAAAGTAGATGTGGCCCCAAGAGCCCTCACAAACGTAACAGAGAAATGTGCCTGAGAGAGCAGCTGTCAAGGAACACCTATGATTATTCATAGATTATACGACTCCTCACAGAATAAAGATCTATGGCCCCCAGCAGCCATCTCCAACACACCACAGCATACAACAGAGCCCTGATTCAGGTGTAGACAGAGAAGACGAGAAATGTACGAAGGAAACAAAGACGGAAAGGACAATAACTATAACAGATAACAGAATGGACGTTTAAACATGGCAACTGCTGAAATGTATGTGGCATCTCCATGCAATGGAATATTATAAAGCCATGAAAAAGAATGAAGCCCTCTTCATGTATTGATCAAGAAGGATCATTAAGACACGGTGTTTAAGAAAAAAGGCAAAACCCTGTACATCTGCTGTATCTGTAGAGTATCTCTGGAAGGATGGAAAGAAACCAGAAACAGTAGTTGCCATCTAGAAGGAGAAACACTTTGGCAGTTTCTTAAAAATACTAAACATAAACCTGACGTGCAACCCAGCAACTGCACTACACAGTATTTACCCAGAGACATGAAAACTCATGTCCACACAAACAGCTCTTCCCAAGTGTTCACAGCAGCTTTATTTGTAACAGCTGAAAGCTGGAAATAACCAAGATGCCCAGCAGTAGATGAACGTTTAAACAAACTACGGTACATCCATGTTGGAATATTATTCAGCAAGAACAAGGAGCAGTGTATTGGTACAGGCAACGACTTGCCAAGTGAAAAAGCCAATCTCAAAAGGGCATGTACTGTGTGATTCTGCTTATATAACATCATCAAAATAACAAAATTATGGAGATGGAAACAGATTAGTGATTGCCAAAGGTTAGGAATAGTGGAAGGGAGAGGAGTAAGTATAAGTATAAAGAAATAGCTCGGGAGAGATTTTTATGGTGATGAAATAATTCTGTATCTTGAGTGCAGAGGTGGTTAAAGGAATCCACACATGGGATAAAATGAAACAGAACTGCTCCCCCGCATACACACTTACCCATGTCAGTTTCCTAGTTTTCACATTGTACAACATAATTATATAAGATGTAACAACTTCCTGTGAATCTGTAATTATTTCAAAATAAAATATTTTTAACACAAAATGTAGTTTGCAAATGATTTAAACAAATTAAAAAAAATGAAACACTTCAGTTAGCTGTAATGATTAATCAAAACTAACAAGATTAGACTTTACATAAAGAACAACGTAACTGTTCTTCAGATTAAAAACAAATGTTTAGGTTGGAATGTGCATAGCCAAAAGAGACAGGCTGTTTTCCAAATGCCAGAAAGTCATCTGAGGGTAAATCTAAGGAAAATTATCAGGGAGATTATCTCTAAGGAAGAGTGTATCTAAAGATTTAGATACAAATTCTGTATCTTAAGAACACTTGCTATAGCAGTTAACAGAGGATATTAATTTTTAAAATAAGAATATCCAGTGTGTTTCCCAAAAGAATGTCATATATTTTACTAAACCTTCAAGGAATAAGTAATTCCTAACATGTAAATTGAAAATAGAAAAAGAAAGCTAACAAACTCATTTTATAAAGCCAGTATAATTTTGATATACAAACCAGACAAAAATAGTGTAAGAAAGGAAAATTATAGACCAATCTCACTTTTGAACATTGATGCAAAAAATAAATATTTACAAATAAATACCAAAACTCCCAAATAAATATTTGCAAATACAGTTCAGCATGTATTTCTTGGTATTTCATCACCAAGAAGGGTTTGTCTCAAGAATGAAACAAATGACTTTAACATTTGAACATGTTAATGGGATTTAGGATATTAGGGGTTTAAATATTCAAAACCATATGATCATCTCAAAAGATACACAAAAAGTCTTAATTGTCATCATCCATTCATGATTTAATAATAATTTTTAAAAAACCAAAACCCTCTGAATAGAAGGGTACTGTACTAAACTGCAAAGGCATTTCCACAAAATTCTACAGTAATAACTAATGAAACACTAACCCATTCTTTAAAATCAGAAAGACAAAAGCACCTGCTATTTCCAATTCTAGTCACTGTGGCAGAAGTTTTAGCCAATGCAACAAGACCAAGACAAAAATATAGATGAACTATTGGGATTGGAAGAGACAAAATAACTATTATTTGCAGTTAATCCAACATCTGCATAGAAAACTAAAAGAATCTGCAGACTATTAGAACAAATCAGACAGGTCAGCAAGGTTGCTGGATTCAAAAACAACTTTAAAAACTCAGCAGCATTCCTCCTATGTGCTGGCATTAGCTAATTAGAAAATTCAATTCTAAAAAAATTCACAACAGCAACAAAAACATAAAGGTACCTAAGAATAAATCTAGCGAAAGGTTGCCTGAGCTTTTTGCAGTTTCACAAACATTACCGGAAGACACAAGAGACATGAATGAACAGTACAACATATACCATATTCATGAATGGGAAATTCGATTCATAAAGAGGTCAAACTTGCCCCAAATAATCTACCAATGTAATGTGTCTATAATCAAAACCCCACTATAATTTTTCACAGACTTTAAACCGACTCCAAAACTTACAGTAAAGAGTAGGGCCTAAGGATAGCTAAGGCTATTCTGAGAAAGAAAAAGGAGGAACCAGACCTACCAGATATCAAGACACGTGCTAAAGCAACAGCGCAGATTTGGGACAGAGCTAAGCAAACGCGTGGCTGAAACCAGAGTCTCGCAGGCACGTGTGGGATGGCAATGTGATGAAGACACAATCCGTATCAGGATACGCGCCTCCATAAGAACTGCTGGGACAGTGGCCTTCTATTTGGAAGACAAACAAAATGAATTCTCTCACACCACGTTAAAAAATAAAGTTTCTGTAGAAGAAAGTATAGAAAGTCTTATGACTGAAGTACAAATGCATGTGTTAAAACAGAAACAATTTATAAAAGAAGACTGAAAACCTTGACTATGTCAAAAATTTCTAACTTCTAAACAAAAAGAAATTATTTGAAAAAGATGTCATGGAATACAAGAAACATGCAATAAATTAGTATTCGGAGTGCACAAAGGGTTCCTATAAGTCCATTTATAAAGGATAAAAATGCAATAGAAAAAGAGGCAAAGACATGAACAGGTGATGAAAGGTACTGAACCTTACTAGGAATCAAAAAAGTGAGACTTCATTTTACAGTCATTAGACTGGCAAAAATTTTCAGTCTCACAGTACCGACTGTTGTCAAGGACGTTTCTGCAAAAGCAGAAACACTCGTCCACTGCTGATGGGAGTTCAGATCAGAACAAGCCTCAGAAGAGTAACGGGGTAACACCTGACACACTGAAGAGTGGCACCCCTGAATGACCAAACAGTCCTGTGTCCCTCTATTTTCTGTTGGGAAACTAGCACGTGTGGATAAGGAGATAGTTACTGCACCAGTTTGTATAACACAGAAAAGTGGAAAATGCCCAAATGAAAGAAAAAATTGCTATGGAAGCACCTGTTGGAATGCTGGCCTAGACGTGTGTACATCAACACTGGTGTCTTAAAACCGAATAGTGAGGGTTTATTCAGAAGAACAATGCAGAGAGTTACTCACAGTACGACACCATTTCGGCAATGTTTAAACCACAGAACACTGCTACATATGTGACAAAAAGAATGCTACATATGTGTCCTGCTATCTGTAAGGAAAGGACCAAACATGGATGGACTGGATGCAGAAAATACCCACCAGAGGGGAGGACCGCGAAGAGAAAGGAGGGCCGGTACCCCGCCGCCGTGTGTACCCAGGTGTTTCCAAGATAAAGTCATGTTAACATTTGCTCATCTGGGTGGTGAGGATATGGGTCTTTGTTATAATATCTTTTGCTTTGCTTTCTTTTCTTTTTTCTTTTTCGCCAAAATAAAGGTTTTAAAGGCCTCTACTAAATTTTTCAAAAAAGCAAAACCGTCTCGGGCTCAGCCCCTGTCCCCAGTCCAGAGCTTTCCCCAGAGCACCAAGCCGTTTACCCAGTTGCCCACTGGACCTTTACACGTGAACTCTTCACACCCTGGTACCTAAAATGGACTTTCTTTCTCCCACCCCTCCTGGGCCCTCCCATATCCTCTTTCTATGGATGCAATCACCACACACACTCCTCTGTCTGAAACTTTTCAGTGATTCCAAATATTCTCTGACAGCTTAAAGGAAAAGGAGAAAAACGTAGGGAAACCTTTCCTTCAAACAATCAAGCAATTTTTGTAGAGGCTGGAACTCAGACACAAGCAGAGCTGCCATGCAGCAGGACAGGCTGGGTGCCTCTCCAGTCGGGGCCAGGTCTCCGCGGGAGCCTCAGAAACAACTGGAAAATTCCCGGTAGCAAAGCGAAGCTCAAGTTCCTTAAGAGGGCGATTCCAAGACCTCCTCCGCGTTCCCACGTTCGCAGGCGCTGGGCTCGGCTCCGCTAGGAGCGGATGGGAGTGCGGCCACCCCTCCCTCACGCACACGCGTGGACCTCGCCTCTGTGCCCTCCAGCTTCAGAGGCAGCATTCCAGCACCTACCACGCAGCCACACACATCCACAGAAGCCCCCTTTTCTCTCTGGATCCCACTTCAGCACACACGGCTTGAACTTCGCCACTGCTCCCAACACTAACACAGCAGTGGGCCAAATGCCCAAGTAACCAAGTCCCTGTAGGGGTCCCAACACCCGACTCCTGCGCAAACGTCTAACCTGCCTCCTGCGGCTGCTCTTTCGCAACAAATTCAGCAACAATGTAACTCTTCTTTTACTCCCACATCTCTGACATTTTTATTATCTTTCTAGCTTCTGCCACTGCAAAGGTTCTGACAGCACCCATCTGAGAGCTGCCATGCCTTTTGACAGCAAATGAAATCCTGCTAATAACTGACTTCAATTCCCCCTCTCTATTAATGGTGACAGGTTAAATGGCTCAGACAACTAAATGCTGCTGACAGATTTAAATGCCAAAGCATCAAAGCACGAGGTGCAAGACCAGCCTCTTAGAGTTGTTGCACTTGACAAGGTTAGAATTTAATCTGCTTTGAAAAGTCAGGAAGTTCCTTTTACCAATTTGGCATAGAATGATCAAGTTCCGGGGCATTCACAATAATAAAATTCACAAAAGTCTAATGTATCCTACAAAATGCCAACGGCTATGGACTGAACTGTGTCCCCTCAAAACGTATGCGCAGAAGCCCTGAGCACCCGGTGAGTGCACTGGAGAGGCGGCCTCTGACTGAGGCCAAGGGCCTGGGCCTTCACACCCAGGACTGGTGTCCTCATAAGAGGGAGTGACCCCGGGGACCCCTCTCTCTCGGCCACACGAGGACACAGTGAGAAGCCACCATCCGCAGGCCAAGGAGAGGCCTCACCAGAAACCAATGCTGATGGCACCTTGACCTTGGACTTGGAGCTTCCCTTCTGTGAAAAATAAATTTCATTCAGACATGCAGTCTGTGCTATTTTGTTACGGCAGCCCCAGCAAACTAATACACCCAATTCTGAACAAAAACTGACGACACAGCAGACCAATCGTGCCTATTGTCAAGGACACCCCGTCATGGCATGGAAGTATTCAGACCTAGAAAATCAAAATCATTATCAGTTACCCAGCAAACAGGAACTGGGACGAGCTGACAGACGTGCTCGAGGGATCTGGAGTACATTTTCCAGTGATGGGAATCCCATGTCCACTCAAATGTCTTTCGTCTTCCCTTGAATAAACACTGACCAAGCGCCTTCCCTCCAGCTCTGGTGTCCCCCCAAGCCATGCATGTCCCCTAATGGTCACGAGAGCCTGGGCATTACCATGTTGCTGGCCCCACAGCAGCTTACAATGTCTAAGATCACAAATCTTACCAGAGCTACATGCAGGAGGCAGAGTCTCACTTCCCTCTTGATTGCTATACCTACTCTTTGGTCAACTGTCTCCAAATTACAACCCAGAATTTAAATAGTTTCAGAGAAGAATTCTACCCTTTACACAACTGATCTGACCCTTGAGACTCCCGTGGGAAAATGTGAGGACATGTCTTCTTTTCAGTTTATCATTCTCTACTGACTAAAATTTAAACAAAAACAGAACATTTCCTAACACAGTAAAACAGGCCTCTCATTTCAAAAAACAAAAACAAAAAAGTCTTTCAATAGAGTGAACAGTGAGTACAATGGCTATTCAGCCCACAGAGATGCTAAGCTGATAAACCTGTACTTACTTAAAAAGTACAAATTAACCTTCAAGAACCAGATGTACTTCTTCCAAACAGCTCCGACATCTGATTGATGAAAGGCCCTACTCGTCACCCTCACAGAAAGTCCAATGACAATGACAAAGGGCTGTGACAGAAGAGACCAGGAAGGACGAAAAGCCTGAGGGGTGTTTAGGTCACAGCACAGCCAACAACAACATTCAGGAACTAAGTGTGGAAATAAACAACCCTCCCCAGGAACCAGAACAATCTCCAAAGTGAAGATGGCACGTAAATTAGTACACCTTGGGAAACAGAATTACAGTGCTTAGAACAATGCTGAGAAACACAAGCCTTTATAACCCGTGGGCGGAGCTTTACTTACATGACGGAATAATGAACTGGGGCTCAGTGTTGCCTGCGTAGCCCAGCTTGCTGTACCTAAAAGCACAAAGTCATCGACACATGTTTAGAGAATAATACTCTCCCCTACATCCCACTATGTCTCTTATTATAAGCTCTCCAAGTCCTCAAATAGCAAGTCTCAAAATATTCTCTTGAAATTAAAAAAAAAAAAAAAATTGTGATGCCAGAGAATCAAACACTAATTTCGGATAAGCAAGCAGTTACAAAAACGTAAAATATTATGCTTGTTTCTATTGGAAAAATTCTTGCACACATCTATGAACATACAAATTACACTTGTGTATCCCTAATAACTTTAAAAAGGATTTTACATGCTTAATCTTTACAAAAACCCTGTGAAGAAAGTAAATATTATCCCGATTTTGCAAATGAGAAAACTGAAACACTGAGCAAATTAGGCTGCCCAAAGCCCAACAGCTAGTGAGCAGAAAAAAGACCCAAAGCAAAATATGCAGGTGCTACTTCCCGAACTGGCTTTCAAGGAAGGGTACATCCTTCCCAACTTGGTGAACTTTTGGGGGGGTTAGAAAATGATTACATAATTTTCTTAAAATGTCATGGCATATGTCTAGAAACAGCTAGTACCACCTCCTGAGAATATCTGACAGAAGCATCTCTTTATCGTCTTATTTCAGGATGAGCCCATTTTCTGTCAAGATACTCTCTGATAGATTCCAAAAGTCTTAACTGAAATGAATGCCAAAATGCTACTATCTGTTCCAAAATCATTTGCTAATCTCCTAAATTTAAAAAAGGAGGCGGGGGGAGGGTACACCACTCGGAACCATCTGCTGGAAATAAAAAGTTGAGAAGACTCATCAGCTCTTCCCTTCTGATTCGGCCTGCTGTAATGAAGAGGAAAGTCTGGACAACGAGCATCATTCTGCGTGATGCTTGTAATGAATAAAAATATTTGCTAGCAGTGTTGAAAGTACCTTTATCAATTCATTTTATTTTACAAATGCTTTCAAGATGCTTGATACTAATTTTTTGATGTGGTAATACATTCCAAATTCTAACCAATTAATTTTATAATTTTAAATGCATTTTACCATATGCTAACTTTCCTATTAATATTTTCGAACACAGTGAATGAATAGGGTTTGGGAAGACAAAAAAAGCAAGCCAGCTCCACTTAAAGCACAACTTACTGCTCAGTCTCCAGAGATCTGAGGTCTTGGTGCCACAAGAGCTGGGCAAGGCCAGGCTCTGAGACCCACTGAGCAGGCCCTACAGAGTTTCTAAGTGGCAAGACCCAGCAGAGGGCCCTCCCACGTCCCACAAATTCCCAAAGTACAGTGTTCCCACAAGTGCCTCACTCCGGGGCTCACAAGACCCACAGAGAGGGTTCAGTTCAAAGCCAACCCAGAGCCTGGGGGCTTTCCAGAAGGAAGGCAACATAATGCTCAATTTAAAAATTCCAGATCATCCCTGATTCAACCATCTTCTGGAGTATATTCCAGATAACGAATATACGTAAATAGACTGAATTACTGACCCAAGGCTAAAGAAGCCTACGGGGTCCAACACATGGGCCAGGAATCACTAAAATCATCACATTTAAGTCTGTGTTTTTAACAAGCCACATTTCCCGCTCCCATCCCCCACCCCCACAAAAAAAAAAAATGATGCAGCCTGCACTTAAAGAAATCCACCTTCCCACGCTGCTAAGATTCTGAGTTGCATGATGACCACAACGTGGCCCGTTTTCTTGATTGTGTCTCCACCCAGCACAGGGACTGGGACACGGGTCACACTCTGGAGCTGAATGAGCTCTCACCAGATGTGAGAAAAGGTGATCACTGTCAGACGGCTAAGGAAAGCACCAGGGTGTCAAAGAGGAAAGCTGAAAAAGGACCTGAGGGGACCAGAAAAGACCAAACACCTTGTCTAATACAGTCTCTTACAGATGAGAAAACACTTTGTGTAATGGGATTACTTAAAAAAAAACACAAAAAACTGGGAAGGGGTGGTAGATGGGAGTAAACGGGATCAAATACATGGTGATGGGAGGAGAACTGACTCTGGGTGGTGAGCACAGAATGGGACGTATAGGTGATGCATCACAGAATTGTACACTTGAAACCTGTGTAACTTTACGAACCACTGTCACCCCGATCGACTTTAACTCATAATAATAATAATAAAACCTGAAAGCAAATATAGTAAAATGTTAACATTTATTAAAATCAGGTGCTAAGTATCATTCTCATCTGTCGTATTCCTTTCTGTATTTCTGAAAGGAAGTTGGGTGTGTTGTATTGGTTAAGAGCACAGACTCTGGCACCAGACTGCCTGGGTTCAAATCCTAGCTTGCTATCTACGTTTTAGTTGTTATTTTTTACTATTATTTTTCTGTGTTTCAAATATTTGCTCATTGAAATTTTTGAAAGTTTTCAGGTCTGTCCTGGGTCCTAGGTCACCTCAGCCGTTCTGCTGCACACACTGACACCACAGACACACGGACAGGAAACGCACACGTGGAGAACCAAGTGGACGGCAGACGTCCTTCCACGCCTGGGTCTCATCTCTGCCCCCAAGTTTGTATCCTGAATTCAGAAACTGGCCCAGAGCAGCAAAGGGTCAGGCTGCAGAAATGGACAAGAGCATTTTTAGGCCCTTGGCACTAAAATTCAACTCACTACTGATGGTGCCCCTCAGCAACAGTTGCTAGAATGTTCCGAATGTGAGATACCTCGTCCTCGTGGGTAGTACAGCCTTCACAGGAGGCCTTCTGCCATAGTCACATGGGTACTTTAGCAGCAAGAGCACTTAGCAAACAGTGATTTTCATGACTAAGGCAAATTGACATTAAGATATATTAATATTCTTATGTATTAACAACTTACTGCGAGATCTTCCCTTACCATCCTAGTGAAACTAAAATCATGAAAAACACTGGCAAGAGCCAGTGTTTTCAAATCACTTTCTGGTAATTTAATATCTTTAAAATTTCCTGTGCTATTCCTTAAGTAGCATCAAAGACACTTGAAGTTTTGTTACTTTGAATAATCACAACACAATGAATGTTTAACACCATTTTTTTAAATGAGATATTCAAGTTTAACATTTTTATCAAATCTTCATCAACAAAGCTATCTCCCACTTCAGCGAGAACCTATGGAACACAACATCGTAAATGGAACCATCCAGAACTGGTCCTGGTGACCTCTCCAAGGCCAACCCAGTGCTAGATTGGTATGCCCTATTAGAGGTGATCTTAGACAAAAACGACTCAGCTACATAAAGAACAGAAAGCAAAAGAAACAAGTAAAACACAACCTTAAATGTGGAAAGTGTTCAAGATACCACTTATGGAAACAAAGAAGCATCTTTATTCCAACCAGTTTACTAGCTAGAAACTATGTAGCAGGCACCCTGTGAGGGCGCTAGACAAGGGGTGGGGATGGCCTTGGTACCCAAAGTGTTTCACAAAATGCTCACCTATTAGAAACATGATTTCAGATTGAGCGTTTCATTGTAGCAAAGGCCTACTTTACGTGGCAGGCTAGTTTAAGATCATCTGGGTAGGCTTCTAGACATAATGTACTGAGCCTGGCTGATTAGATCACCCGGGAAGCTTCTAAAAGAGATTCTCAGGGCCTGTCCCAGAGTCACAGAGGAGCCTGGGCATCTATATTTTAAACATCTGTCCCTCCCACCAGGATTCTGAGGGTCAACCAGCTTAGGAATCACTGACTAAACTATACCACAGGCAATCAATCATCTTTACATGTTTATATAACGAAAGCTCCCCACCTTCACGTTCACATTCTAACAAAATCATGTACCACGTAATCAAATAAAATGTGCCTATAATGTTGAAGTTTAATACTGGCCAGAGTTCATAAGAAAGGACTCAAATGTAGCAATTTTGTCTTCTTTAGAACACTGTGCTTAGGTATTCTATGAAAAAAAAAAATGTAGTAAATACTTTTCAATTCAAACTTTATGTAATTAAAATGTGGTGAAAAGAAATCCAGGCTCAATCTAATAGTGGAAACAACAACAAAACAACAGGCTCAAAACAGAAATATTTAACCTTAGGAAGAGATTGGGGGGAGCGGGGGGTCTCTCAAACCAAAAGATAGTAGAAAACTAAAACCACCCCTATTAAAGTCAGAATTAAGTCAAAGAGACCCAGTATCATTGCTCTCATTTAACACTGTTTTGGAAGAAGTAGATAAGACAAATCACAAACTAAATAAAAGGAATAATATTGGGAAGGAGGAGACAAAATTTATTTGTAAATCGTAATTATACACCTGGAATACCTAAGGAAAGTAAATGAAAAACTAAAAGCAATAGGAATTCAGTAAGATGAGCAGTTGCTAAGTGAAGAGACAAAAGTCAACAACTTTCCTACCCAAAAAAACAAGAATACACACTGGATGAAAAGATCCCACTCATAACGGCAACACCATGAAATAATACTGCCCTGAAAAGGAAACTGCACGATGCGTGTGGAGAGCTCTCCATATACACACAGATAAATAAGCAGACATATCTTACTCACACAGGAAGAGTCAGGCTTTCAAAAGATACATCAAGTATCACTAAATCCACCTATAAATTTAATGGCAAACATTCAAAATCTGGGCCAATACTGAAGACGATGGTAGTAAATTATACGTGGGTGTTAGTGAAGGTCGAAGAGTCATCATAAAGGGAACTTTCGCACTGTCCAAATTTTAAATGTTTATCCCCTATCATCTAAACAGCACATTCCTAGAATGTACCCCACACGAAGCATTTTCACATGTGTGCAAAGATAGGCACAAAAAAATGTCCACTACAGCGTTACAATAATAATTAACAAACACTGTAAACAACAAAACACTGGAAACACTCAAATGTCATCAACAGAGAATCTACTAAATACATTACATTACAATCATTCAATAAAAAGCCGCACAGCCATCAAAACGGAAGCAGACCTACGTTACTGCCACACAGAGATGTACAGTACAGTTTGAAAGTAGAGGCAGAACAGTGTATTTATAACGTGAGGGGGGTCCTTGGGGCCTGCAACGCTGCGTTCAGAACACAGCCCTGGCCACGTGACGTCAGGCCGGTAAATCCATCCTCCACACTTCAGGTTCACGGCCGTAAAAGGCGAAGAATCACAATCCCTACCTCATGGTTCATATGACCATTTCTGGACGTTTCCTATTCAAAACAAAAGGCTCTCATTATTCAATAATTTTATTTAACAGTTTACCAGCAAATGTTATTTGCCGTGTACTAGCAATCTATATTTCTTCCATGAATTGCCCTTAGACAATTTTTCTACTAGAGTTTTAGTATCTTATCAATTTGTGTGAACACTTACATACTGGGGATATTAACACTTGCTCATATAAAGCGCTAGTTTTCCCCGGTTTGTGGTTTATCTTCAGTTGTATGTTTTCTGAACTATAATTGTTTAAACAGGTTAGATGATCAAATCCACCAATTATTTTCCTGAATATTTCCTTCATAGTTTCTACTTGAAGTCCCTGGCTATACTAAAATTTCCTACTCTCTTCCAATTCTGTGTGTATCTGATACATGTGTACATAAGGAATCGAGACCAGTAACTTTTACGTTAAAAGCCCCTGGTTTCTTGTTTGTTTATCTGAACACTATCTTCCAAAAGGACAGCCTGCATGGCGGGCGCAGGCCCCGTTCCCAAAACTACATTAACTCTATGTACAGATTCCAGTCACAGTCTCAACTCAATGCATCCCTTGACCTGAGGACTTTTCTGGTATGGAAATGAGGACAGATATGGAAAGAGAACAGTAGCTGCATAAAGCAATACCGACTGTTAGTTACAACTCTACCTTTTAAACAAATATGTTCTCCTAGTTCCAACTTCCAAACACTACAGAAAGGTAGCCAGTAAGAAATGTCACTCCCCCTCCTACACCCAGCTACCTTCTAGCCACTCCTCTTCTTGTGTACCTTCCAATGTCTCTTTCTATAAATACAGTCGATCCGTATTTGCCCCACACATTTTAAACAGTCCTTCTGCAAAGCTTGTTAAATGCCACTGCTTTCCTCAGCAGTAACTTTCTGCAGTCAGGAGAATTAATCTGACTACTGTCAACTCAACACACATATAGTTGAAATTCCTCCTACAACCATTTGGCTAGAGCAGAAGGTGACAATGTAAGCGCAATTAATTTATGTTTCAAAGTGGAAATGTCACATCTTAGAACAGTGTTTGTCAAACCACATTACTGCAGGGAAGTTCTTTTGATTAAGACCCTTATGAGGTCCAGCCTCAAACCCCAAACTTCAACCAGGTCGACTCTCTCCTAAGTTTCTCAGTTAACAAATAAATAAATAAATGTGACTACAATTACCTGCGAATATGGTTTTGATAAAACTAAACTAAAATTGTTCCAAGATCTTAATGATAGGTTTCTAAATAATACACTCCCCACACTGTACACTGTAAATTAATATATGATCAAGCTCTTCCAACATTCCTTGGGTTGTTGAATAGAAAAGGGTGGTCTCTGTTCATAGGACACAGAGCTCACCTTGCATGTTGAAGTTTATTGTTTTATCTAATCCAATATCCTGGTGTCTATTGGATCTGTAAGTGAAACACCACCTATGGTACATGTCCATCTCACCTTCTACGAGCAGCATTTTTTGCTCTGTCTGGTAAGCATAAGATCATGAGGTATGTGTGGCCTCTGTGGATTTTGAGCATTATTAAGTGAATTCTGACTTCCAAGTTAAAACGATGGACTAAACATCTAAAGTCACTCTGTCCCAAAATCCCACAAAAAGCAAAGCAAGATGATGTTTTAAAAGATATGTTAAACCACACAATATGCAGAAAAGAGGAGGCCAGAGCAAACTTTGGCCCTGGATAGCAGATCAGTGGTACCTGGCTTTGGAGATGTAGGAAAACCAGCAGAGGCAAAAGCTGAGAACCAGACAACACACAACCGGGTCCTCAAAAGCTCCAGAACTGGGAGCCGTATGGGACCCTGTGCAACTGTGACTGAAGGGCCCCAAACCCCGGGCCTGGATTCCCCTCCCCTGCCCCACACTGCTGGGCGACTTCTCTTCTCCAAACCCAGCATTCTCTGAAATCTAAAGATCCTAAAACCAGAAAATTCCCCCAACAAACAACCCACCTCTGTCACCCTTGGTAAAGCTCAACATCAGTAAGCCAAATCCTCACATTCAGAGATTCCATCTAACAGCTCCTTAATTTTCTGACTTTTAATCATGAGCAGGCAGCCAGAAATTACTGACATCTGAGTAAAGCCTCTACTATTGAATATAGAGATGAAAACAGACAAATCAAAAAATCAACTTGGAGGAAACAGAAACTATAGGAAGAAACCTCACCAACACCACAAAAAACAAGCAAACAAACAAGCAGAAAAACACCATCATCAATATCCTATGAGAAGATATTGAACGCAAGAAACAAAAACAAGATACTAGTAAAACAAAATTAGAAAACAAAAAGAGCTCTTGAAAATTAAAAATTTAGGGCAAAAATAAAAGGACTAAAGAGAAGGGCCAGAAGATAAAGTGAGGAACACCCTAGAAGAAAAAAGACAGAATGATGAAAAACCAGAGAGAAAGTTAAAATCAGAGAAACAGTCCCAAAATTCAACACATGAATAACAGAAGACCCAGAAAGAGTATCCACGCGTGCACACACACACACTTATATTGGTGCAAATATCTAAGTAAAATATTAACAGAATCTACCTACACATCAAAAAATAATGTGTCATGATCAAGTGGGGGTCATGTCAGAATGCAAGAGTGGTTCAATATTAAGAAAGCCATTAATATAATCCATCCCAAAAACTGACTAAGAAAAAAACAACACACGTTTCATTTATGTTAAAGATATCTGACAACATCCAATACCCATTCAAGTTATAACATTCAAAAAAACAGAAATTGATGGATAATTTCTTCACGATTTTTATACACATATGTTTATATACATATATTTGTATGTGTGTGTGTGTGTGTATGATTATACCAGCCCAAAAGCCAGTATCTTATTTTAGAAACACCAGAAGCTAGCCCATTAAAGTAAGGCACAAAAGAATAATGCCCACTAACTCCATTCCTAATTAATATTATTTTGGAGGTAATGGCCACTGCAAAAAAAAAAAAAACACACACACACAAAAAAAAAACAAGAGATCCTAGAAATGGAAAGAAGGAGAAGGCAAAACAATCTTCATTTGCCAATGAAGATTGTTTCTGGAAAACCCTAAAGATCAAAGGGAAATTTCATAAGGGCATTTTATAAAGTAGCAGGTTATAAAATTAACACAAAAAAACAGCCTTAATGTATTCAAGAAAAACAAAAAATGTAATGAAAGAAAAGACACCATTTATGACAGCAGAAAAGAAAACCGCAAGCTTAAGTGTAAACGTAACAAGAAATCCACCTGAGACAGGCACGGTATTCCTAAGACACAAAACAGACTGGAACTAATAGAAAGATACCTCATGTTCTTTGATGGGAAGACTAATGGTCTCCATTAACTTATAAATTTAATACAATCCAAATAAAAATGCTATCAGACAATTTTCCCTGTGAAACGAGAGAAGTTGACTATAAAGTTCATTAGGAGGAACACGCAAGAATAGACGACAAAACCCTAAAAAAACGGACGGGCAGGGAAGGCCAACCCCATCAAATATTATTCTAACTCCTCAGTAATTAAAACTCTGTGGTGCTGGTACATGAACAGATTGATGCCACACTAAACAAAATCCAGACATAAACACAAGGGCACGGACAATTTTAGTATACAATAAAGGCAGCAAATTCAAGCACTGGGTTTTTTCGGGGTTTTTTTCATTCCTCTCTTTTAGATAGCCAAAAGGAAAAAAGACTTGGTGCAACTGGGTCCATTCCTCACACCATATCCTAGGATAAATTCCAAGTGGATTACAGACTTAAATTAAAAAAAAAAAAAAAAAAAAAAAATTTAAAAAAACCCATATAATGTGGAAATGGGGAAAAAATCCTCTTAACTATTACTCAAAATCCAGAAACAGTCAAGAAAAGATAATACATCTGATTGCTTAAAAAAAAAAAATCAACAAATATATGGTGATGGAAGGAGAACTGACTGTGGGTGGTGAACACACAATGGGATTTATAGATGATGTAATACAGAATTGTTCACCTGAAATCTATGTAACTGTTCTAACAATTAAAAAAAAAAAATCATTGCCTGGCAAAAGACAAATAATACATAGGGAGAATGCATTTGCAACTTAGGTCACAACGGGTTAATACCCATAGGTGCAAAAAGGAGTTAACAGGTCCAAGACTGCTCTCCTTAGAAAAGCCTGCTCACAAGCCTTGCCTTTGACTGGCATATGAGCACTCCAATTTGAGAGTTCCCATCATTCCTTAAATGATAAGAGTGGACCACAATGTGCCCAAACCACGCAAACAATACATTTTATGCTGACCTCCTGCTTTCCTTGTGGGGCTCTGGAATTTCAGTGTGTGCTAGGCAGAGGGTGGCATGACCAGTCCCCAGTAAAAACACAGGGCAGAGTCTCTAATGAGCTTCCCTGTTGTGCTGTCACAACTGGGTGCTGAGCAAACGCGTTTGTGTGACTCCACTGAGGACTCTGGAAGCTTCTTCCAGACCTACCTCATGTGCTTTTCCCCTTGGGTGCTAACTTGTAGCTTTTCACTATGGTCCTGTGTTCCTAGCAAATCACTGGACCTGTGGGGGGTATGTGGGGCCCCAAACACACCCTAACATATGAAGAGCTTCTAAAAATAAAAGGAAAAGACCAAAAACCCACAGAAAAATGGGCTAGAGAAATGAAGAGACAGAAGACAGAAAAGCAAATGCCTCTTAACTATATGAAAAGACACTCACCTTCCCAAGTAATATAAGAAATCCAGATTAAAACTGAAATAAGATACCACTTCTTACCTTCTAATTGGTAAAAGTAAAAAAAATTGGCAGTAGACTCTGTTGGTGCATTTGAAGACGACACAGGCTCTCACACTCGTACATTGCTGGTGGAGACACACACTACTGAGTGGGACTGGACACTGTCCAGCAAAATTATATATACATTCACCCTTATACCTAGAAATCTCACGTCTAGAATATTATCCAGAGATATTCCAGCAAAAAAAAAAAAAGAAAAAGAAAAAGAAAGAAAGAATAAGAAAAAAAGATGTATGCATTGCACAGGTTATCACTTCAGTCTTTTAATAATACGTAGCAAAACGCTCAAAAAATGATGTGGACATGTCTGAACAACACCAGAAACACGTTGAATGGGATTCTGTTGGCCAAATCTGGAACAATTTAAGAACCAAAACAAATAATAACAGATAATAACTCACAGCATATAGTAGTAATGACATAATGGATTATAACCCTTTGAATAAAATAACCCATACAGATGACAACTAAATAAATGGGGGCTATGGAAGAGTGCTTCCTTATAGTAAGATGTCAATTAACAAATGGAGATAATACTAGTGTTTTTCTAAAATCACATTTTTTGTGACTATCACTATAATAACCAATGAGGACAAGAATCACCAAAGTGTACTAAAACAAATGGGAGAACCTTTAAGGAAGAGCACGGTATGTACAGAAGCTCAAAATAGCTCTCCAGAAATGACATTAATTACAAAGGGGAAAACTATACAGTGAAGAAATCGAGTGGACATCACCGTATCCAAATAACCCAAGTGAAGCTCATTGAGCACGAGGCCGAGCACTATCTTAAGCACTCTGATCAGATGAAGGGGTTCTGGGGAGACAGCAGAGTGATTATAGAGAACAACACTGTACTTGAAAGTCACTAAGAGATTAGATCTTAAATGTTCTCACCACAAAAAAGAACCAGTAATTATGTGTCGTGATGGAAGTGTTAGCTTGACACTATGTGTAACCATTTTGCATATAAATGTATCAAATCAACACATTGTATACCTTAAACTTACACAATGTTCCATGTCAATTACATCTCAATAAAACTGAGGGGAGAACATGCCTTCTGACGGGATGCACTAAGGAGGATTGATGTCACTTCTGTGGCATTCCTGACAAAAATGCATAACCTATATCTATCACAAGGAAGCACCGATGAGCCTAAATTGAGGGACATTATCCATAACAACTGGCTGCCAAAAATGTCAATGTCTTGAAAGACAGAAAAAGGCTAAGGAACTGGTCCAGTTAAATGAGACTACAAAGACGTGATGACAAGCAAACACAGTCTGTGGTGCTAGATGAGGGAGCAGAGGTGAGAATCCGTAAGACATAAATGGGGCCATTTGTGTCAGTCCAGACTGCGTACAAGAGAACACTACCGCACGATGTCAAATCTGATTTCGATCTTTCGCCTGTGATTGTGTGAGAGCTCTTTGTTCTCAGAAAGTATACACTGAAGTATTTTGGTATAAAACCACACTTAAACAGTTCAGAAAAATAATAATACATATAGATATACAGAAAATGATAAAGCAAATGTTAATAGTTGGTGAAACTGGATGAACAAATAGTTTTTTGGTACACTTCTTGCAGCTTTTCAGTAGGTTAGAGCTGGTCTCAGGGTTTATTAGAGGATGCTAGGCTACCAGGATGGAATGTATTTTGCTCTAACAAATACTCTTTAGCACGCTGTCCAATAAATCATTAGTGTCTACCATGTATAGTTCAGTGTGAATTTTTATTCTAGAATTCAGTACTACACAAAGCTCTTTCACCAGAGTAACGGGCCTTTTTCTCCCTTCCTGATGACAGGAATTACACAACTGCTGATGGCTCTTACAATTTTGTCAGACAGGAAGACGAAGGCCAAATGTGAGGCTAAACTACAGCAGCCACCGGCCCACAGCTTCGGGGACTCCCCAGGCCCACTCTTCTCCTTGGCTGTGGTTGCTTTTATCTGCATGTCACCCCTTTTTATCCTATTTTGAGGTAAAAGTCAATCCAAAAACCATTTTAACTCTCCGGGAAATGTAAGAACTACTTATATGCTCTCAGTAAATTAAGGCTCTTCCAGGCTGCTCCTTCTGGCCATACACTGGACACTAGGACTTCATGAGTGACCAGTTGTTGCCATGACAGAGTATGTCCACGTGAGACCCACTGGGAAGATTCTGTGCCACTGTTTCTAAGTTGACACCAAAGCCTATGGCAGCTTGGAGACAAGAACATGACTTGGGGCCATAAAACAATGACATACTGAAGTTACACCTCGGACAGAGCAAAGTTACTCTTATCACGTACCTCTGAAGGTCAAAACTGGGCACCCCATTTTGGATATTTATAGCAAGAATGATGAGTTAGGCCCTCGGCTTACTAATATTAAAGGTGACAAACTCTGTGAGCATTATTGTGTTCCTATCGCCAAGACATGCCTTGTATTCCAACAGTTTGACAAGACCAGAAATACAAAAGCAAAAATCATTTTGGGAATGAAAAATACTTTTACCTGTTGCCTTCAGTCTTGACACAAGCAGACCTCAAGTGGGTGTGGGGTGAACACTAGCTTGTGGGAGGGGATGCGTAAGGGAGTTAACAATTGGGGGTGTTAATACCAGCGCTGATTTGGGCTTGTATGTTGGGTAGCAAAACGACTTCTGGTACAGTGCGTATTTCAAAAAGCTTAGTATAGAGGCAAAGAGGCAGTTTATTTTTGTGGGTGTTTTTTCCAGCCTGTAACCACTACCGGTGGCTTCAGCAGCAAAAGGAAAAAAGAATCAGTAGGAGATGGACTGCAGCAAACTAAAGAAGACACCCCCACAAGGTTGTCAAGGAAACCAAACCAACTGCGTTTCTCCATAGAAAAGAATCAAGGCTGAGAGCAACGTGCCATGGAACATTTTGTGACAGAAGTGATTACAACCCCGTCTTGAAAACTCTTTAAGAGGCTACATCACTTCTAGGCTATTTTAACCAGTACTTCATCTAGAAAGCAAGCAGGCAACCTTGCATTTCCAAACGACCGGCGAGACGGGCTCCGTAAGCACCTTCGCAAGACCAGCTAAGCGTGGACCACGGCAAGCACAGGGCATTTCCAACGGTCTCTTCTGCACATCTTAACGTCAAAAGAAGCAAATCACACCCAGACAGTAAAGGGACAATAAAACTACACCACAAATAGGCTTTCCCCAATGTAAACTTTCTGTGTTTCAAAATGGGGCCCTCCCCCCCCCCACCCTTTTTTTTAACCTTTTTAAGCGAAAAGGCAAATCTACACCGACTAAAGCGAGGGCGTCGCCTGGGTGAGCCATTCAGTCCCGGGAGAGAGCAGAGTGCGCTGCAAAAAAGGTGTCAAGTTGGTCACGATGGGAAAAGCTCCCCAAGTCGGTGGGCGAGAACCCTCAGCCGGCGGACACGGCACGCACGCGGGGGCCCGGCGAGGGCCCCGGGAGGTGGGCGGGAGGCACACGACGTGCAGCGCCTGCAGCGACCCGCCGGACGCCGGCCTCCCCGGGAGGCTGAGGCCAGGGGGCGCCCGCCCGGCGCGAGGGCGGTGCGGGAGGCGAGCGAGCCGGGGGACGTCTGCCTCGACTGTCCCCGGTCAAGGTGAGGGGCCGGGGCGCGCGGCGCTGCCGGCTCTAGAGGAGCGGGGCGGGGACGGGGAGCCGCGCGGGCGCAGCTCGGCCTCCAGGTGAGCGAGGGCGGGCGCGGGGCAGGTGCCTGGCGCCGGGGCGGGAGCGGGCTGGGCGCCAGCGGCTCTTACCCGGTGCCGCAGTCCACCACGCAGGGAGGCAGGCAGCCCGCCATGCTCGGCACGCGCGCCGCTAGGCCCACGCGACGGCCCCGGAGGCCCCGCCGCCGTCCGCTCGCCGCGCTTGCCCCGCGCAGCCGGCTCCCGGGAGCCTCCGCAGCGCCGCCGCGGGAGCCCGGATGCTCGGCGGCCGCCCACGTGACGCCACTCCATCCGGCCAATCACGGCGCGGGCACTCCAGGCCCCGCCCCCGCCCCGCCATCTTTAGTGCTGGCGGCGCGGCTTCCTTGCCCACACGCCCAACCTTGAAGAGATTGGGGACTATTTTTAACTGACTTACCGTGAACGTGACCGGGTTTCCGAGGCCTGGCTCCTCATCTGTAAGTCTCCCTGGTTCCTTCTCATCCTGTAAGTCTGGGCTCGAATGTCACCTCGGGGAAGTTGTCCCCTCGCACCTTACTCTGTATCTCAGGAATCTATTGCTTTCCTTCGCTATTTATTTGTCGTCTGTCCCCTCACTGGACTATAGGCTCCCCTAGGTTAGAGCTCGTGTTTGCTTACCATTGGTGACCCAGGACTGCACTGGTATGCAGGGGACTTGGTGCATACATGGTAAGCACCCAAATGTTTGTTGAATGAATGAATAAACGTCGCCATACAGAGAAAAGACACTCTGGTAGACTTACACCTAGCAGAACACTGCAGAAGTTATGTAACAGAAGGAAATATCCAAAACAAAGGCATGGCCAGCATGAAGGAATGAATGTCCTTAGATTGAATTAACACCACATCAAGGTCATTATATTCGGGGAAAATCTTTTCAAGTATCAAAGATGGAATCATCCCAAAGTTCTTACTGAGACCAGGGACCAGAGTGGTCAAGCACCTACCACGTCATAAAGGTACTAAAAGTCCCACTTGCTTCCTGCTGTGTGTCCTCTCGTAAATTCTTTTTTTCCATAAATTCTTGACGTTAACCTGTAGGAGCTTTCTGGAGATGTCATTTCATGTAACTGAACTATGTAGTATTAAAAGCATTGTGGTTTTTTTTTCCCTAGAAGAAGTAAAGGCCTTGTGTTAGATGGGGCATGAAATGGTGAGCAGGATACATACTCAACGTGTCAGAATCTAGTGAGAGAAAGCAACAGTCTACAGGCAGTTGCACTAGTGTGGTGATGCCTGGATGGCCAAGCCCAGGGTACCCAGAAAACCACTCACAGAGCCCCTAACCCTGACATGGCAGTCAGTGGAGCCTTCCCAAAGCCATGGGCTCTGAGCTGAACCGCAGTGAGTGGGTAGAGAAGAGCTCCCTGGTGGACAGTGTGGGGCAGTTGCGTGTCTCTGGGTGGGAAACATGTACAAAGGCCAGGAGGACCTCGAGACTCATAGGTGGCCCAGCCCACTTCACCAGGTAAGAAGCCTTTATAGGGACTTGGGACGGGCTAATTATAAAGAAAGTCCCTTTGGGGGAGTGTCCCCACTGCCTACGACGTATTGGAAGTGCTGGCCATGGTCAGAAGCTGGTAGGAAATAAAAGATTTCCTGACTTCCATTCCTTCCTCTGGACACCCCTAACTTTAGAGGTATCAGTTAAGATGTTTTCAAAGGCAGGTAACAGAAAACTTAAGGTAGCCCAAGGAATGAGCAAATGTTATTATGTCATAGGATCGGAAATCCAGAAATTCCAGGGTAACTCAACCACAGGTGTCATCAGTGTGGGCCTGTGCGTTTTGTTCTACCAGGTTTGCACATTGGCCGTTGTCCTCAGACTTACCCCCTTGGCGATGTGAGATGGCTGCAACAGCTGCTCCATACACCAACTGCAATGGGCAAAAATGGGGGAGAAATGCCCCGTCAGATTCCTTTCTAAGAGAGAGAGGAAGGAAACTTTCCCAGAAGGCCCTAGCTTATTCACCTGGCTCCATTCACCTGGCTCCAATAGGGGCTGCTGTAACAAAGCAAATGTAACAATTGTAACAATTACCTACAAACTGGGCGGCTTTAAACTATGGCACTTACTATCTCAGAGGTCTGGAGAGTAGAAGGCCAAAATCAAGGTGTGCGCAGGGCCCTGCCCTCTCTGCAGGCCCCAGGGGACAATGCCTCTCTCCCAGGTTCTGCAGGTTGTCCATAATCCTTGTCGTTCGTTGGCGGGTAGGTGCATCGCTCCGATCTCAGTTTCCAACGTCACAGGCTATTCTCCCAGCTCATATGTCTGCATTCATGTGGCGTTCTCCTCTTCTTATAAGGATACTAGTCCTACTGGATTGAGGGCTACCTTAATGACCTCATCTTAATTTAATACAGCTGCAAAGGCCTAGAAAGACCAGATCAGATCCCATTTATTATACCAGGTTTTAGGATTTTAACATGTCTTTCTCGGGGACAGTTCACCTCATAACACCAGCAGCCATTGGTAAAGGGAACCGAGGTACTGTGATCAGCTTAGACTATGAAGGGTGACCCCCTCGGGCTGGACGGGGGTCTTGTGTCCTCTGAAGCATATGGCTGCCAGTACCTGACTGGAGTCGGGTTTGATCAGCAGGAAGGGGAATGACAGCCAATAGTTTCTGCCTCACTCATAATTTTCCTACTTAAACCATTTTCTCCCACTCATTCTATGCCCTTTCACTCCTCTAGCCTCTGCTTGGAACTGTCGTTTAAACAAACCTTCCTCTTCCCCCTGCTGGAGTTTTGCCACCTCTGTGAAGGTGTCCCTCAGTTTCACAAAAGACTGTCACTCTCCTCTGCTCCGAGAGAGCCAGCGAATCCTTCCACGTTTGTACTTATTGGGTGGCATCATAATGGTCACACTTCCATCACCCCAGTACCCCAGGAGAAGCGTAGAACTGTCTACTAAGATGAGAACTGTCTAAGAGTACAACTGTTGGATACATTTTTTATCTTCATCGGGCACTGCCTGGCCTCTCTGTAGCCACTCAAGGAATAGCTATTGAACAAATGAAAGTCTTTAGGCAATCTTTAAACCTCTCAATTACACATCACACTTGCTATTACGTGCTTTTTTTATCTGGTATCTTGAATATTTTAAGCAAATACAAGTGGATATTATGTATCATTCCTGTGTTAGTGTTCTTACCGTTTTTTGTCTTTTTGTGCTGTTCTTCTGTATGGTACAACGTATTCTTCTGTGATATTCTTCTTAGGTCGTAAACTCCTATCGATCAGAGACTGGTGGCATCACTGACAAGTGCCTTAGAGCAGAACAGCCAGAGAGAAGCACGGTAAGTACAGTCGCCATTAATTACATTGCTAAGGGAGCTTGGCCCCCTCCCATATATTGCGCAAAATTCTCCCTCCTTGGAACAAGAGGCACATTTGAGTTGGCTTCCTTTAGCAAGGCATCTCTTTACTGTGCTTCTACCCAACAATGGCCGTCTACTCTCCCCTCCCAACAGGCAGAAACGTGGAAACCAGAACACTTCCTGTACAGGACCCAGCATCTCTTCTGGCCATCGAGGTGACTTTTTCTTAGCTACTATCCTTAGTGCTGCACAACCCAGCACCACTCTCAGCCGAACTTTCAGTAAACACCTTTTGATGCATTTTGATGCCTATGAGGACTACTTTATAAAATAATCAGGGCTTGGAGATCGTCCATGGAATGGGGTTTAGTCCGTGAGCGCTGGGACAATGTGATCCTAATGTCCTGCACTTAACTGGTTGCGCTGGGCCAAAAAGGAAAAAGAACACACAAAACGAAAGGCTGTCTTCAGAAACGGCCCACCCAGCCGCTCTGTGAATCTTGAATCACAGAGCTGGAGCCAAGCGCGATCTGGGTGTTCTCTGTTGCCATAGGATGCAAATAGAGAAAGGAGTCCCCAAAAATGAGTGCCGCATGCCTTTGAAAGTAGCTGGCATTCTCCTTTAAGAGGAAGGGCCTGTCACTGCACTCAATGGACCTCCCAGGGGTCTTGGCAGGAGTGGTAGAAAATGGTCCCAGCTGCAGCCGATTGGCCAGACCGTGGTGACTGTGTCAGAGGTGGTAACAGACCCGAAACCACAAGGTGGGTAAGTTGACCTGACCATCTTCAGATCAACAGTCCTCTGTTTCTGCCTCCCCCATGGCGGGCGATCACTGGCCTGGACGCCCCCTCCTCTCTGGCCTCGTGTCCTGTACCACTCAGCTGCCACGTCCTGTTCACCCCATCCCACCACTCCCCTTGTCTGTAGACCTGCTTTTTGTCTTCCTGCTGCTCTTAACTGAACTGCTGCATATCTGTCCATCAGCCACCCTGGCTCCAGGCTTTGGCCTGTCTGAGACTTCTCTGGGGCAAGCAGTGCTGCTCTGAGAGGTGTCTGCCAAAACAGAGAATGTGTGTACATCATGTCAGCCTCCTTCCCCCAAACCTTCAGGGACTTTCCCCAAACCTTCAGAGAGACTCTCTATTATTACAGAATTTGATCCCAACCCTGCTTATGACATTCGAGGTCCTCTGTGATCTGCTCCCGAGTCACCTTTCATATCTCATCTCACACGATGCCCCTTGCCACATCTGGGCACAGCAGAGCACGTGCCCAGCCCGCTGTGTTGGCAGGTCTTCGTGCAGGCCCCTCAGTCTAGAGAATTCTTCTTCACTGACCCCATCTCCTCCTTCAAGACTCTGTCCAAAGCTCACGCACCCTTCCACTTTTGATTCAAATCCACGTCATTTTTCCCTTCAACAAAATAGGCTGAGGGCTTCTTTATGCCTCTACTGAGGAATCAATCCCTAAGCCTATGTCTACGAGTCAGGACCCAGTGATGTGATCTGGAGATGTGCGTCTCATTAAGGTCTTCTGTCCCACCGTACAGTGCTGGGGTTTGATTTGTAACCACTTCCTGCCCAGTTCTCACGGAAAACTGAGTTCTGATAACGTCTTCGCTTACAAAGCATTCAGTACATCATCACGTTGACTCTTCATAACAATCCCATGAGGTAAATGTTATAAACACCTCCCTTCATCAAAAAAGAAGACTGAGGCTCAGACTTTTCAAGTTAGGGTATATTAAAAACGTAATTTTGTCCTGGGCACCTTCGTTAGGACCTCGTGAGAAAACAGGAAAATGCTCTTGCGTTCCTACAACCAGCATCTGGTAAGCACAGGTATAATGTTTGTTAGAGCCAGAAGCAATCTCAGCGACTGGTCCTTCAGACTAACTTGGCCCTTTGATCACTTCACATGCACTTTGAAAAATCTGAGCTCTTCACCTTGAATGTTTTCTATTTCCAGTAACAAATGCCCCTGAGCTCCCATTAGGCAGTCACTATACATTGTGGAGACTGAGTAGTAGCCAATAAAAATGTAACTTTTGCCAACAGGCATGAAACTGCTGAGTAGTGTAGCTGGATGCCAAGCAATCTGGACAGAGCGTACTGCCAAGAGCTAAGTCCAAATGTTTCTTGCCATTGTGTAATCTCACAAGCAACAGGTTTTGGAGGAGTTGGCTTCCCAGGGGCCTCTCTTTTCCTTAATGATGTCCATTCTAGAACATTCTTTTAGAAGCAGCACAGCAGCAACTCATATGTAATTATAATACAAGGAATGAACCAAGACCATGCCACTTCAGAATCTCTTCACCAGATACTGACTTGGTCCTTTGGGACAGAAGTTGTGCAGGGGAACTGAGGTTGTAGTGAGCGGGGGAGGGAACGAAGGAAGAATGGCATAGAAAGGTGGGGAGGGAGAACCCATGCCTGCTGAGTCTGTCTTTTCATCCAGATGAAACTCTGATCGCAACAATAAGTGTCTGAAAACTGGGCACAAAATTACGTTTCCATGTCGTGTCTTACTGTTTCTTTTGCTTGCTTACTTCTGAAGGTGCAGGGTGTTTCTAAGCAAACAGAAAGTATAGCCAGTGTTGCTGATCGTTGGAAATGGTGCCAAATAGCAATCGGTTAAGGGAAAAATCACACTGTCGTCTTAATCCAGACATTTTTAATTGCGTTAATTTATACCAGTAAAAAAATGTATGGGATTAATTTTACTGTTTGAGTATGGAAAGAGCCCAAATTTTGCAGTCTTTCAGAACTTTGTTCACGTCCCGTTTTAGAGACTTAAATGTGTTTCTGCATGAGTTATTTCCCGTCTCTGAGCTCTGGTTTCCTTATCTGTGAGGAAGGGTGTTTCTGAGTTTTGTTTGTAGACATACCAGGCACAGTGTCATAGAACGTGTTCCATGTCACCACGGCCCCAATTCTCAGCAGCCTCGGTAGTAATTCTCTCCACCTTAGATTTGTGTGGCCACAATCACATGGCTCTGTGCTGGCTGTTAGGACACTAACTAAGGGATCCAAAAAGGGTTGGAATAGCCCTATCCTCACTATTACTTTAAGGTTTGAGACGTTTTTCCGTGAGTGGAGATGAGCTATGTTTAATCATTCGTGTCCTCTTACCAGGTCTCCCTTGTGACCGAGGACTCAATATCATCACAGTACTAGCAATGCTGTAATTCCGAACTAACTGGTCTACGTTGGTGAAAGGTATGGGCTTGGAAGGCAGACGGCCTGGGCTCGGATCTCAGCTCTGACTTCGTGCATTTATTATGAAGTACCTTTTAGGTACTGGCAGTGAGCCATGTGATTGGGGTCTAAAGATGCATACCCGGGAAGGCGTGCAGAGGAGGAAGTGTGTACATGTCGGTCTAGAAACATGTTGGGTAGAGTGAGGACGTTGCAGGGAACACCGAGAGAGAACAATTCATTCTGCTCAGGCAAACAGGGACAAGGTCCAGAGAGGGAGAAACATTTAGGAATACAATAATGAAAAGTGGGAGAAGAAGAGCGTTTGCAAAGGCACCCACCGAGGCTTCTTTTAGGAAATGACTCATAGTCCAGTGGGAGCTGACCCGGGGTGCACTGGTTGAGGTGAAGTTAGAAAGAAGTGTTTGAAGTCAAGTTGGGAAAAATCTTCAGTGCTATTTTATAATACTTGTGCTTCATTCTAGACAATAAATACCCAATTATTTTTCAGGAGGGAAGAATGTGTGTGTGTGCGTGCGCACGTGTGTGTCTGGAGGGAGTCGGGAGGGTGACACCGGATGTGAGGAAATTCATTAGGGTGCCACTGAGGTAGCTCAAGTAGAGGGTCATGATGACAGCAAGAATGGAAAAGATATTTCAGTGGTAGGAACATAGAAATAAAAGCTTTCTGGGACCAGTTGGATTTTTTTTTTTTTAAGTGAGGAAGAGGAAGACAGGTAATTGCTATTTTGGTCTTGGATGGCTCCATGTATGGTGAAGCCATGAACTGAAATCAAAGAAGGATCCACAGGTCCCCTGTGAGGTGGACATCCGGGGAAGAGGCGGTTGGGAATGGCGGTCTGGAGCTGAGCAGGGGCACACTGCTCGCCGCCGCTGGATCGCAGAGAGAGTGTCTCTCCTTCTCCGTTGTGTTTGGAAGGGCCATGGTGAGTTGCCGGGTTTTTCACCTTTGTCTTCGTCTATGACACAGGGATATGGAAATGTCAGAATTCTTCCCGCTGCAGTGCGAGCCCCCTCTTTCCAGCTCTCTCTGCCCAGCTCTTTCAGCTGCCATATCTTTGGCACACATCCCAGCTTCAATTATTCGGTCCCATTGTCCCCGTAAATTTATTTGTAGTTGTCGGAGTACGTGTCCCAATTTTTAGTTTGGACAATACAAGTACCTTAGTCATCAGTCATCCATCACCCACGGTCCCTGGTTGGCATCTGTCCCTGGTTGGCATGTATTTCTGTCCCACAAATATAGACAATCCCTGGCTTAGTCACTGAACAAGCACCCACACATCAGGGGCCCCAGTTTTTCCCACATGCCCTCTACCTTCCAAGTATCCCTGAAAAAATCCCGGGGCTCTTAAAAAGCTGGGTTAAGGAATGGAAGAAGGAAAGAGCTGATGAAGAAAATGGGACCAGCTTAAGAGAGATGATCCCGGAGGAACTTCCAGGTGCAGCTGCTATGCCTCGATGCACCGTCAGTGGTTAAGGTGACCCATAAGGAAGCAGATGCGGGAGCAGTTACCCTCTGAGGAGCGATTCATTCGCAAACAACGTTGTGAGAAGGGCATTGAACATCCCAGGGCCACAGATGCCAGCATTGTTCAGTGTCACTGCCGGACACTCTAGATCCCGTTTCTTTAAAAACGTAGCCAACTCTGGGAAGGTGGAGGACATTCACGTAGCATCGTAAGTGGGTGGCTTTCCTGAGCCAGCTGCTGGGGAAATGGATACAGGCTCAGGGTCATTCCCCATCTCATTGCAACACTTTGCTGAAGATACAGTCTCCGAGGATACGACGCGCAAAGCCACTCAACGTGCACCTAACCTCGGACTTCACCATGTGTTGAAAGCAGGGGAACAGTGAGGGGCCACCGCCAGCCCCTGGGGGCACCCCCTGTTCTTCACTTTCCATCAGTGACACAGCGCCAGCTGAGGCGCTCACCCATGTCCACCAACCAGGCTATTAGATGTCAGCAAAGCTTTGTTTTGTTCCTGTTGACATAAAAATAACAGCAGTCCAAATTCTTTCTATGTTCCCTGCAATGCATATATGGATACATCTTGTATACATTTTATATGTCTTATATACGTCTTATAGTCTTATACGGACGTATCTACCCCAGTTTGGAAAGCAGTGCTCTAGGAAGATGGAGATGAGAAGTCCTTGCACCCAGCCTCAGGCTGAAACCCAGCAGGACGGTGGTAAGGGTCACCCTGAGAAGGTGCCACTGAGCAGGCTGCCAAACCCAAAGTCCTCACGGCAGTAACCAGGTCCCAGGCCTGAGGGCAACTCAGGGGATGCCCCCTCCCCCAATGGGGACGAAGGCCATCCTAACCTGTTTGTTTGCTTCTTCCTTGACTCAGGGATTAGCGGGACCAAACTAAAGGCTGCAGAATTTCAATTCTGCAGCTGGACAGGAGCTAGGAAGGGTTTATAGGCAGGGACCTGGAATAACAGCTCATGAGAACAGCGTTTGGAAGGGTGTCTACGAGTTTCCAAATATGGGACCTTCAGCAAAGCACATGGCCCCCCTCGTCTCAGCTACCTCGCTTGTAAAGGAACGGCGTTGGTCAGACCAGGTGGTCCTTCTCAAAAACTCCTCTAGTTCTGTGAACTAAAGGTAGCCAGTGCTACCTCTGGAAATTTAGTATCATTCGTAAATGTCATGCATGCCTGTCTTAATCCTTTATTTTTGTTTAAAAAGCAAAGAGAAAATATTTAATATGTACATGCAATCCTTCATCCATGCCCTTAGTTCTAGCCGTGTTTCAGAACTCAGAATCGTTTAAACTTGAGAAAGGAATCGGTGCACAGACACAGCCTCTCGTGCCATCAGCGGGTGCTGGAGCAGCACCCCACCAACCATCACCTTAATATTTCTGCACTGAAACCTCTGAGTTTTCACACTAAGTAGGATAAAGACTAAAAATAGCCTCCCATCCGTTCAGGTCAAGTTTTACAGCCAAAAATGATTGCTGCATCCTCAACAAAAAAAAAACCTTGTGTTTTCAGAGCTCTTTTGGACTTGAGAAGTTGCTGCAAGGGTCTATAGATGCGTGCTGTGTCCTCACTCATGCTAACACTTAGGTAATGATTTCTTGTGGAATACATTCAACCCAGCATTAATAGGTTCCAGGTATTTCACAACCTACTAGCACTTGCATGATTCTGCATTTAAAGGTTAAAATTCACTGTGATTGAAATGTCTCCTGCCTGTTCTAAGCTCTTCCGTTAATTAATCACTATTGAAGAAAATTACGATTGGTCTGTCGAAACGTGTCCTTCACAAAAACCAACGTTTGAGATTTTTGCAAGTGGCCTTCTGAACATTTTTAGAATTGAAGTAAAGTGGACTGGACTGTAATCTCTAGTTCCACCGTTCTCATTTTCTAAATACAGGCCATGCGTGTGTCCATCGGCACCCACGCTTCCCCTTGGACTCCCAATATAACTAGTGTCCTTCACATCTTACACTCTGCAAGTTTTGGGTGTAGAGTTAATGCAGACCTGCCACCAGAAATTCAACCTGGAGGAAATGTGGACAAAGCTATTCCAGAGGGGTGTTACCCTCTTCTCCTAAAAGAAATCTTCCCAAAGCTTCTGGTTTCATTACTGCCTGTCAGTAGTGCACGGAACGTGTAGGTCTTTGCTCAAATGTTCCCTTCTGCCAGGATATGTCCACACGTGGGCAGCCTTACAGCTCACTGTCTATTATCGCCATGGAATGGGGAGAAACATGTATTTGACCATTTATTATAACCGTCTGTTCTTAGAAATATTAAAAAGCAGTAACATGAGCTTGGTTAATTTTCAGTTACTTTGATTGTATTTTCTCAGCTCACCTTTGAGTGGAAGTCCAAATGATTGTAAACTCTCACCCCACTGGCTCTCAAGCGGAAGAGACATGAAAAGCCCAAATCAGCCCCAAAATCAAGATGTGTAACTATCAAGGGACAATTTCCCCCCCGCCTTACTTTATAATGCTGTGACATCCTGAATAGAGATGTGTATTCAGAAGCATTTAATTAAAAGAAAAAAATTATAGCTACTGCTGACTGTGTTATTCAAAATATGAAACTTAAATGCTCTGTGAAAATCAAAATATTGCATGTCTTTTGCTTCGCTATCTTTAGCAATCAAAACAGTCACTCCCTTGGAGAAGAAAATTAAAAAGGACTGACAAGCCTTGTTCTCATAGGTGTGCTTTATAGTTGATTGATTGATTGCTGTCAGCCATCGACAGCACTGTGCTGTCGGTCAATGTCTTAGACAGACAAATGGAAAGTTAGAAGATTTGATCAGTTAATATGAATACTTACAAAGACGTAAGTAATATTCAACTAAAATAGTAAAATATTTCCTTCATCACAAAGAGCTCCATCAGTTTATAACAGCTTTTTTGAGGGAAAAAAAAAACCTGCTTTAAATGAAGTGTTTAGAGTTTAATGAGTGGGAAAATGATACCTTATATTTGAAGAAAAATTCAAAGTGTATATTCCTGCAAAGTACCAAGCATTTATCACAGCATCTTATACTCGAGTGTAAGAGAAAGAGTACATTCTCCTGGATAAACCCGGGGTGGTGGGCTTTGTGGCTTTGAAAGGACATGCCACCTACCTTTTGACCCTATTTCCAAGTTTTGGATAAATTTTTAAATAGTCTCCCCACCTTGTGAACACAAATAATATCCGAAGATTATTTCTGATGACAAGCAAAGGCTGGTCTCCTTCTGTTTGGTCTGATTACTACAGAGTTGCAGCAAGAGTGTTATATTAATTTGTCAAGTGTGACTCTCAGAGTATCTGTGGATTGAAAGTAATTATTCTGCAGCTTAATTTGATTAAAAAATTACTTGGAAGGCTCTCCATCTCAGTGCATGGAACTTGAGGAGCACTCCTTTTTTCCGATGGAAAAAAATTTTCAAATATCAGTAGTGTTGTCCTGCGTGTGTGTGTGTGTGTGTGTGTGTGTGCAGTATACTTGCAGAGAGCACTCTAATACCTTTGCTGCAGTAACTTCACTCCCCAAGTTCTTTCCTCTCTCCATTACCTAGGAAGTTCAGTAGATATTTGCCTCAGACGTCCCAAGGGCACCTCAAGTTCAAGCACAGGCAAAGAGTTAAGTTACCATCTTTGCCAGCAAACTAGATCTTCTCTCTATGGAGACAAGTCATCATTCTCCACATGGTCACGAAAGCCAGATACCCAAAGTCCTGCATGTACTCTATTAAAAAAGTATCATTTTCAAAATGATGAAATCATGATTCTTGTGTAAATATAAAATGAACACTTGTCAAATATTTTTTTTCAACTCGCTAATTAATGCGGGAAATGGTAAGATGTTGAGACTGGTTCAAAGACCAATTAGGATAAGATTGATGGATTGGATTTAAAACTGGCTAATATCCTAGAGGGCAATAGAACATAACCTTGGTTGTTGTTTTTCCCCCCTCCCCTGGAGAGAAATTATTTGCATCTCTACTAGACAAAAATATACAAGTTAGCATGTAACTTAGAGCTCTAAGTCTGGGAACTTTAGGCCCTAGTGAATAGTGAGTGGAACAAAGTACATCACCTTGATAATCCTTGGGTGGGTGTTTGCTCTTATACAATGTCATTGAAAAGCTGTGTGCCTACCTTTTGACCTTGTTCTAAGTTTGGGACAATTTTTCCCATCATCTCCCTACTCTTCCCCAGCCCCTATATTCAATTCTTGTTCGATTTCCCTCTATGGTCTCCCTTGTATAGATCCCCACCACCCATAATGCTACAGCCTTATTTCATATCCTCATTCTCTTACCTTGGCTTTTGCAGTTGTTCTTCCTGAATAACTTCCTGAATAACTTCCCAAATTCCATGCCAGAGGAAACTCAAATCTGATCATGGTAACGATGTATTCCTCACCTCAGAGGTTACCTTTAAGATTGGATACTGGGCCCTCTGTGACCTGCAGCATCTCTAGCCTCACGTCTTCAGCCTAGAACCTCATTGCAATTCACTACACACTTTTGTTTCGTAGCTCTGCTCACCCCTCTTGGAATCTTTTCCGTGCCAATGTCACCTCTTCTCCTGGCCCACCCCACATTCCCTGCCTTATCTCAAAACTCACCTACTATGTACCTACTTGTTTCAAAACTCAGGTCACGGATCGTCTTCTCCTCCTTGCTCCTGCCCCAGGAGAGTAGAATGGGCCACACCCTTCTCTGTCGCCCTGCATGCATCTTCACACCTTTACTGCACCACCTGGACCCTCTCTTTTTGAACTTATTTCATTACCTTTCTGTCTCCCTTGCTGTTTATAATACCTATGCTATTGACCTATCTCAGAGGTTATGAGATTACGTGGCAAACGATTATGAACGTGCTTTAGGAACCAGCGATGCACTTAACAAATGTAAGCTGGTGCCTGTTATAGTGGAGACCACAAAATAAGTGCTCAATAGACAGTGGAATGATTATTGATCACCAGCCCCGCTGGCTGCTTTAGAAAACCGGATGAAAATATCTATTCAGGACACATTATTTTTTAGCATTTCGTTGTCAACACCAGTACCAAACTCTCAACCTTTCTGGATTTCCAAATCCACCTTAGAAAGAGTTTATGTAGAGAGTCAACACCTGATCAATCTATTCAGCGGGCTAATCGGCCAGGATGGGCAGGATTAAGTCAGAGAGAAATAATTCAGCTGCTGAAGTGTGGGTGGGAGTTCTTGCCACCTGAGAGCAGGTTAATACTAGTAGAGAAGAAAGAGATGGGAGCACATAGGGGTCCATGTGAAAGCCTGGACATCACTCAGATTGACCCGTCCAGGGGTAGGACCTCAGACAGCAGGGAAATCTTTTATTCCTTCAGGTTAGCTTGACTCTGGCTGTGGAACAGAGATATTCTTTTCTTATGTACATGCTTTTTGTCTCTTTGATTTCACAGTTCTTAACTTTTAAAATATCCCCAACATTTAAATTCTAGCTGTTCTCTAGGGTGATATTTTAAAATCCGGAAGTTTTCTGTAAAAAGAGGAGGCTGTAAATTTGAAAGTATTGATGCCCATGATGAAAAAAAAAAAACACAAGAGTTCTGAGATGTTCTAAATTAAATTGCAGCGGCCAGAGTGAGAGAAAGAGACAGTCTGTTAAATGGCTGTGTGCCAGCTCACAAGACTTCTCACATTCCTATTTTGCCTGTTGGAACTTCAGATTAATTTCCAGGTGGCTTTTTTCACAGATTATTTTAGCCAGGCCTCCTCTCAGTCCAGGAGCCTCCGTCTGACGTTTACACATGGACTCTCCAGACTGCTGCCCACAGGAGCGGACATTTCTTTGTGCGGATTCTGCTATCCCAGAGCTGGCCCCACTTCACCTTCTCCCGCCCCTTTGCCTATAGCTCATGGAAATTCTTTCAGAGTACCTCTTTCTTCCCCCTACCCCCTGCTTGATGTATAAAAAAATGTTTGCAAAACTCTGGGACGATGGCCATGCTGTCTTTTCTCCCTAGTCATGCTGTCGGTGGTTTAGAGTCTGTGACCCAAGACCGGTCTTTTGGCTAGCATTTTTGGCTCAATAAAACCTTTCTTACAAAAAGACTTTTCAGCCATGAAAGTTAAGAACTTTCTGTGCTAAACACCCCTTCATTTTGTAAAACTAATATATTTCTCTTCAGGTTCGGTAGAGTTGAGATTAGATGTCTTTTGTCTCCTTCCCTTTTCCCTCATTCCATCTCTTCTTATGTCCCATTTCCTAGGGTCACTAGTCCACCTAAAAGAAAAATGTTAAGGCATTACTTATAATTAGAAAGACGTGGCATCAGCCTCCTTCAGTAGACATGACTGGATTTCTCCTTCTGCCACTTAGATCATTGATCCTGACCACCTCACTGATCCTTGCCATTAACAGGAGCGCTAACAATGCCTTTTCTATCTACCTGAAAGGCTTATGGGAAGGTCAAATAAGGTAACAAATGTGAAAGTGCTTTGATGAAATAAGAGGAGTGATCCAAATGTCAGGTATTATTACTAATAACTCATGAGCTGAAACACTAATATTCTCTAATAGGAAATTAGTTCTTGGATTTAGATATTTTTTTTAAACTACATTTAATTTTACTAGAAGGTGGTTTTTACTAAAAACTGGAAATGTAGGGGTGGCTCGGTCTCAACAAGCTGTTTGCATGCAAGGCACTGAAAATTAAAGACTTACTATGTCAACAGAGACAATTAACTCAAGGCTAAAGCCCCATTGTACGACATCCACACACAAAAAAAGTTTGAATAAAAGGCTTTTAAGAATCCCCTCTGTTGCAGCTTTGGGGACGGTGCTGAAAGCCCTGGGGAGTCAGCAGTCATTTAGCAGGATCTGATGACATCAGTCTGAGTCACGCTAGGATGGAAACCCAGTATGAGGTCATTTTAAGCTAATCAAATGGGTGGCTGCAGGAAGGTGCCATTCACTATTTATTACCTCAACTGGCCACAAAAGGACTGCATTTAGTTCATGGAAACCCGGGGCTTAATGAACCAGACTAAATAAGGAGGGTGGCGTAATTGTGTCATTAAAGCCATAAGACTGAGAATCTGTCTACGTCTTCTACTGGCCCGAAGACGACGTTTCCAAAGGTGATTCTTTGGTCATTGAAAAAGGTTTCTGCTTTCAAAGGTTGAGCTTTTCTTGTTGCAGAGCCTGAAGTGTTTTCTGGGTCATTAGGGATGTTCGTTATCGGTCTGCAAAAATGTTGGTAATGCCCACCGAATTCTCTTACTGTGGCAGATGTCTAATCAGCCAGGTGATGTGACTATATAAAAAAAAAAAATCAAAGCTGATTTTATTGAATGGCTTTTGGAAACTTGTCTCATTTTCTTACTGTGCCATCACATCAGACCAGCACACAAATTGTTATAATTCAAGGAAAGTGCCGTAAAAGAAGTGAAAAGGGCTAAGGGGGAGGGGAAGCCCAATGGACGGACATTTTCTTATATCTGACCCATAGGCTCAGGGACTGCTCTTTTAGAAAGGTGACTCTCACAGCCATTAGAAGATGGACTGAAATAGAGACAGGAAGGAGAAAGCTAGCAGTAATGAGAATCCGAGAAATCTAGAAAACTATGGTATCAGGGCTAGAAGATTAGGAATAAGTGAGAGATTTTTAAAGATGATATACATGAAGTATAAGGAGAGAACAGTGTGCCACCCCAAAATATACCTCTTTGGGATAGTGATTATTTTAGGCTGGCTGATTTTAAGAACCAGCAGAGCTGGGAGAAGCTCTGAAAACCTTTGTAAGAAAAGGCCTTTACATTTATAAGGGCCATCTCTGTCTGTAATGGTGTCTTTTGCACTGGATCCCGCATGCCCTCGCTAGCTAGTGGCGCAGGTGGGGACTTAAATCTGCATCACCACCTTATCCTTGATTTCTGTGCTTTTCCTGGTAACCCCCAGTAACTGACCCTGCACTCAGCGTCACCTTCTGTCTTTAGCTGAGGTGGTATTTAAGGTGATGGTTCCCGCCGTTTGGGCGACTCACTTAATGCTCCTGGGTCTCTGTCCCCTGCATACAGGAGGTACGGAAGTCATAAAACTTGAATTTGCTTTTCTCTTGTTAGTCTGTGTTGTGTTAATTTGATTATTAGTCCAGCCAGAAGAGTTGAGTGTAGAGGATGATTTTGCACGTAGTTGGTGTTCCGTGTGTGATTTTATAGGCTTGTAGGTCGGAAGAAGACAAGATGATCAGGTAGGTAGGCACATGGGCACTCACATAGACGAGCAGAAACCTGCCACATGTGGGCAGGGAAAGGAGGTACAATGAGTGCAAGGAAATTTGTGATGAAACCGTGTGTCAGGGATGCATTTTGGACAGGAGTTCACCGTCCTCAGAATGCTGGCGTTTTGGATAAACCTGCTTTTCTTTCTACCACACATGCACACGAGTGTCAGGATAATTCCCTAAGGCAAACAGCAGTTAGCCCCAGGTGCCTTTGTACCTGATACCTGGGTTTGCCCACACGAGTTACTGACCATTTTAAAGACACAGCTGGGGAACAAGAATAAACATGGGGAAAAAAAGAAAAATAACAAGAATAAACCCATTACCAGTTAACATAAAAAAAAAAGAATAAACATGGTAGCTGGACAGCATCCAACGAGAGATGATAAACCACGACAATGCTTGGGCCTCACCGTCCGGGTTGTGGGGTGACTACTGCAGGTGCAGTTGAAAAACAGATACACACCTCTAGTCTCAGATGCTGGAGTTGGGAGACAACAGGTGGGTCCAGACTCTTTTTCTGGGCAAGATTTAGAGCATAGGATGGCACCAAGAACATGGAACGTGTACAGAAGTAGGGAGAAAAGAGGCAAGTGTAGCAAATTATACTAAATGCAGGGCCAGCTACAGAATTTTCAGGTCCCAGTGCAAAATGAAAATGTGGGGGCCCCAGTTCAAAGAGTATGAAAAATTTCAAGATAGTGTCAGTAGTGCTGAACCAAGTATGGGACCCTCCTAAGTGCAGGGCCCTGTTTGTACAGGTCCTGCCCTGTGGAGCTGACCCTGGCTGCAAGCCCAGTGTCAGCGTGGTGCTGTGGTACACACACTGGGAAACACAAGCAGCCTGGGTGTGCAAGCTCTGTCGCATGGCTCACTAGCTCTGGCAAGCTCTCAGGGAACAAAAGAAACTCCAAGAGAAAGAAAAACCTCTTTTCTGTCATTTAGCATCCTTTCGGTGCAAACTGGGGACTTAGAGTCTGATGTGGCCCTCAAAAGCATTTTGGGGCTCCCATGACATTTGAAAAGTTGAGGAAAGTGGATGCCTTCCTGACGGGAAAGTCTTGGCCGCAGCTCCTGTGATCTCAGGCCTCCCTGCCGGGCTCATGAAGACGAGTTTGTAGACTCGGTTGGAATCCTAGCCACGAAGAGTGGCCAGTTCCTTATTTGGGATCACTTTGTGATTAAACTCTTACACCCGTGAGGTTTACACTGATCAGTAAGTACTCACTCAGACCTACTGCAAAGACCTTGTCTCCCGCCCACCGTGGCTTGGTGTCCACACATGTTAGGCAGTGTCTCCCTCACACACTAGGAGGCAGTGTTGTCCAGTCTGGAAGGACCGGTTTTCTTTCTCAGGCCCACCTACTAAAGGACTTTGAACCTTTATGGTCAAGAGGTGAAGAACCACTCGTAATTGTCTACTTCACGGCAATTGATGTTAGCTTTCTGAGGGACGCTGCAGAAAAAAAGTGCAGGGCTAGTTTGGACTGCAGGGTGTCCTTGTAAACTCGATTACATAATCCATTCGACCTAAAACCGGGGCTCAAATTCTGGTTTCAAGACAGGCTGAGAGAGATTCTAGTGAAGAACTGTCCTGAAACTGAAGGCTGCTCAGATTTTCTTTCCCTAGGAAACTTGCGGCCCGTGAAGCCCCAGGCACTGGCTTTGACTGGAGGGAAGCTCGACTTCATTCCTACGGCCTGAGGCTCAACAGCTTTGCAGTTTGGCAAAACAAAGTAGGAGTGATACTGAAAGAAGCTGCTAGTACTGGTCTGCTTCCAAGGCCATTCACTAGCGCTCAGGGCAGGACTTGTGAGCAATCCCACCCCCTCTGGCACCTCAAGCCCCACTTCCCGAAAAAGCCCCCAGTCTTTGTGTTCTCAACATTCACTGAGTTCCTAGGATGGGCGTAGAAACAGCTGTATGTTGTTTCCCATCTTTGTACGTGTACAAAGAATTCATGTACACAAATAACTGCACACGATGGTGTATTTAAGGAGATTACATGAACTGGACAGTCCATGCAGTAGGATTTCCAGGGGAGGGAAGGCGATCCCTCAGACTAATAATCTGGCTCCACAAAAGGGTGGTACCTGAGAGGAGAGGTCTTTCGGTCCAAGGAAATGAATAGAAGTCAGAAAAGCACAACTCTGGCTCGAGGGGCAGTGGGTAGGTAAACCTCTGTGAGAGACTTCTAGAAAGATGAATTGGAGCATATTGTGAAAGGCATGGAATGCCAGGTTAGCAAATATAGGGTTTAACATGTGCAATGCAAGAGCCAGTTAAGATTCTCTGGAAAAGAACGATGTATCTGAGAAAGTGACTTGCAGAACTTCAGTAGAATAGAATGAAGGAAATACAAGCAAGAAAGCACTTAGAAAAAAATCATCCCCCAAATTCAGCTAAGTGGGGGGAGGGAGGGCTCAGGCTGTTTGCATGTGAATTCCAACTCCCCCGCTGTGGGCTGTGAACTCTGGGCGAGCTCCTGAACCCCTCTGACCTGCTGCTCACCTGTAACACAGAGCTGATGGGAATACGGCCCTCATCGCTGATGGTCTGTGTAAGTAGGGCACTCAGTACAGTGGCCAGAGGAAATGCTCACTAAATATTAGTTATTGATGATGATGATGAAGATGGTGGCATTGGGAGGAAACTGTAGCCCAAACAGATCCAAAATGAACAAGAGGCAAAGCTGGAACACAAACCCAAGTCTTCGGGCTTAGATCCAGTGTTTGTCATTCTTGCACATTTAAAAAAGTGGGGAAAGTTTTCCCATCCTAAAATATCTCCAGCATTCCCGTGTTTTGATCTTTATGTCAAGCACAAATTCTTTCATACATGTAGGTCCCATAGTAGCTCCGTTTTCATAACCCCGAGGAAGAAAGCCTAATCACTATCAGAGTTAACCGATTTCTGGTTAATAGAGATTTTATATCGCTGGGCATTGACGTTGTCCTTCGGTTTAATCCTTTTATTTTCATTTCAGTAAGTAAACTTGGTAGTTTCTATAAACATGCTATACAGTAAAATATACTTAATCTCTTTTCCACTTTAGAAGATATACTCTACAGATTTTTAAAAAGTAATCTAGATTTTTAAGGTTTACTTTTCCAGCTGTGAAAAAAAAAATTACATGAGTATCTGATTAGCTAATTCATGCAAGTGAAATTCAGATATGAAGTCTTCAGAAGGGACCATTCTGTAACCCAATGCTAGAATAGCATAATGCAACTGTATAATGGCGTAATAGTGCTCTGATAGCAAGAACAAACAAACCTTCCACCGAAAGTGATTAACTTGTTTTATTTAACTCAAAGCAAGCTTATTGCTCTGAATGTTTTTCTTTGGCAAGAAATAAGCATAATTATTTTAATTCTACAATGTCACAGGAAGAATAAACGAGCTCCAGACATGTTGGCCAGAAATGAATTGTGTGGTAGTAAAGGGATGGGCAATGGGAGAGATGCAGGGTGGGAGAAGATAAGGTAGAGAAGAGAGCTGTCTTGAAATTCTTGCAGAACCATCATTGCATAGAAGAGTCTGACTCATTCTGTGAAGTTCTAGAAGCAAAAGCAAGGACAGCCATTTGAAATCCACAGAAATTCTAGTTCAATTTTAGGTACAATTTTCTGTCAATTAGAGTGCTCACAGTGAAATTTAACATAGAATTGTGTTTTAAATAAAGTGTGTGCGTGGTGCTGGTTGAAGGACGCATGCTACATACATATGAATACATGTACAAAACCCTCTTATAAAAATGCGTAGAGACTTAACCATGGTTGCCAGAGGGAGAGGGACAACAGAAGTAGGATGGAGAATTACCCTGCTCAGTATACTCTTTTGTTCTGCTTGTGTTTTAATATATAATAAAATGAAAGTGAAAGGAGTGCCCTAACAATTTTTCTGACATTGATGGTGCTTGAGCAGTCTTGTTAACCCGTTGCTGAGAATGCTTTAAAAGGAATTCCTGCTTTGGGTCAGGACTGGCTCCTGGCAGCATCACTAAAATAGTGTAAAGATGCTATGAATAACTTAGGTGAAGACAGATGAGACAGGAGAGCCAGGGAAAGTGGGGAGGCTTTGATCCACCCTGTTTCTTTCCAGGTTCCCGGACAGAAGGGGCATTAGCTTCTCCGAAGCACAACACAGAACCGGCAGTGGTTATCAGAGGCAGAGAAAAGTCTGCAACCCTGTCTTGTTTTTCTCCTCAGGCTTTTCTGCTTGTGTATTTAATCCCTCTTTTAGTTTCAAATCAGCACAGTGGCAGATATTATCACCAACCATTATCCCTGTCCTGGGGTAGTTGTCAACCTGGGAGAGAAATAGGATCAACTCTGGGGAAATACCCTGGGCTTTGTTTCTGGAGGCTGTAATTGCTTCTGTCAGGAGAGGGATAGAATTCCGTTTCCCTCTCTGCCCATAGAAACCAGCATGAAATTCTCTTCCCTTGCATCCTTCCAGGAAGGTCTCCTTCAGAACGAGGCTGGCTGTGGACCAGAAGGAAGTTAAAACAGATGCCTGAATTCCAGTGTCTCACTGGATCCTTCCAGGGGCCCCTGCTCTATCCAACTCTGCTGACCTAACCCCCTCCCCGCCCCCCGGGCACTGCGGCCTGCTGACTGCCAATGCCACCTTACCTCCTTAGCTTGTGTCCACTTTGACTTATGGATGCGGCCCAGGCTTTGACTGATGTATTTTGTATTGACCCCTGACTTGGCCTGATAATCTTTTTTATGAGGTCACCTGCCTTGCTTGCACCTTCAGCCATGTGCTGCCTATACCCTTGGTGCAACATATGGTCTGTACAAGCCCAGGTCATTGAGGAAGTAAAAACCAAGTTCTGTCCTACTCAATGAACTACCTGATTACTAATGCTTTGCATAAAGAGACATGTGCTTCAGGGAACAAATAATGCATAAATGTTGAAAATGTGATTGCCTTTTTAAAAGGAGAGTATCTGTTCAACCTAATTTGGGAAATGTTTCTTTTGTCTCCATTGTTCAGGTCAACTATACAGCTCGTGAATTAACCAGATCTTGTCCTTTATCTTGTTTGGCCATCTCCCTTGCTTCTCAGTTATTTTTAGAAAGTGCTTTAATAGCATTTTCACCAATGAGTAACAAAACAGAAAATGACACTGAAAAAAAGAGAAAAATGTGGTTTTTTTTTCCTACTAGCTTATCTGGTAAGAATAAAATTTTAATAAGGATTGAATTAGATGTCTTCTGAAAACGGCAGACTAGATAATGGGGAACAGCCCTTTCACTGAGAACAGTTAGCAAAACTGCACAAAACGTAAGAAGAATTTGTTTAAAGGCACTGAAGGATCTAACAACACAGTAAAGAATTATAGGGCTGAGATCTAAATGAGAATTAAACCCAAGGAGGTACATCCAATTTTAGGTCTACTGTTCTTCCATGGCCTCTGCCAATTCCTAAAAAAGCAACTGAAAGATTGAGAAGCTGAGCAGATGTTTTGACAACCATGTGAGGGGGACCTACAATGAGGGGGAGCTCTGAAAACAAAACAAAACAAAACAAAACAAAACCCATACTCTGGGTTGGGAAACTCAAGGGTTAGACTCTAGGAAGAAGGACGACTAGAATCCCAGCTTCCAATCATCTTAAGGCCTGTACTGGAGCAGCCTTGTCTGGAATTGCTAGTGTGTGTAACCATCTGCCGAAAGCAAATGCAAATCAATCTTCTCCAGCAAAAGATAGCATTATACTAGACTCAAATGATTTCTGTGATAATTAACATACACTGTCTTGTACACAATAAAAAAATAAATAGGCTTATGAGGAGCCAAGTCAGTTGAAACCTAGAGAAACAATAGACAATAGAAATAGACCCATAAGGGAGCAAAGTAATGGAGTTCTTACTCAAATGTGTAAAAATAACTATGCTGAATATGTTCTAAGCAAAAATGGAGATTCTAGAACTCAGCAGAGAATTGAATACTATAAAATGGAATTAAATGCAAATTACAGGATTAAAAATATCACCGGAATTAAGAACTCAATATATGGGACAGTGTCAACGTCACAGTTTTGCTCGATGAAACAATAGATACACCTGTGGGAAAGGGAGTTTTTTAAAAACACATTCCAGTGAATCACTTACTAGGTTGTAAACTCCGTTCAGGCATGTCTCTTATTTTTTGTGGTCTTCCGAGAACTTGGCACAAGGCCTGACATGTAGTAAATACTCAATATCCATCTATCTTTTATCATATATTGATTTAATTCTATCTAGTTAGCTCAATGAATGAACTTGATAACCAATAGTAATAGAATTCTTCTACCTCCAAAAAGAACTTGATAAATGTGCAGGCTTGGTATGTTTTTAAAATTCTTTTAAATTTAGTGTACTTTTGCTTTTTCTTTTTTTCAGAATTAACCATGAATCACATGCACAGCCAGCCAGAGGCTTTTAACCCAAGAATGGACAGAAAAGCCTGCTTTCTCAATGAATATTTTAATAGTAAAAAAATAATAAGTATTATACGTGCTGTGAGTTGTACCTAATGAAAACGAAATGAAGTATATGGAAAGAAAAATACCATCACTAGCTGTCTCTCGGTCTCCCAGGAGACGGCGTCTGACGTCACCAGAGCGGGGCCCACGCCCTACTGCGCATGCCCGGCGCCGCCTGCGGGCGCCGCGCGCACGCGCGCCTCTGAGGCCGCGGAGGAGCGCCGCTGACTGGCTGGCGGGCGGCCCTGACTGGCGGGCACGTCGCCGCCGGTGGTTAACGCCGCCGGTGGCGGGAAAGTTGAGTACCTGGTGCGCGGCGCTTTCGGGACGATGTGTAGTGACCTCCACAGGGCCGAGTCAGGGACGGAGGTGAGAGGCGCCGGGGTGGGAGCGAGGGAGAAGACGACAGGGCCGCGGGCGGGCGGGGGAGGCCGGAAGCGACGCGGCCTGGCCGGTGGTGCGGCTCGGGGCCTGGAGGACGCCCGCCACCCCGGCCCCGCCACCCCCGCCCCGCCGCTCGCCTCCCCCTGTGCGCCGCAGCCCCCCGGGGCCGCGGGAGCCCCTGAGACGGGCGGCCTGACGCGCACGCTCCGAGGGGAGGCGGAGGAAGTCCTTGGTGGCTGCGGGGGGTTACCCGCGTGCACGGACGGGGTCAGCTGCCAGCTCTGCTCGCCGGGATCGTGGTCCACCCCGGGCTGCTGGACTCCGGGCGGAGACGGTGCGCTGGGCGGGCCGCGCGGGAGGAGGGAAAGCCCGCTGCCGGGAGCCTGTCGGACGCCGGCCGGGGACGCGCGCGTCTGTGCGGAGGGCGGCGAGCCCGCCGGCCCCGGCCACATGTCCAGCCCCACGACGTATCTGCAGAGGCACACAAGCCGTTTGATGTCCGGCACGAATTTATGAAGGAATCGAACCGACAAGTGTCAAGCGTTGAGTACGCACGTGTCACCCACTGGTTAAGGAACAGGGGTGAGAAACGGGAGAAACAAGTACTGCCGATCAGAGTTAGTACAGGAGGTTGACGCCAAAGTCACAGCGGGTGCGTATGTCAGGCTGCCCGGGAGGGGGGCGGGCGTCCTGGCCGGCCACCTGGGACCGGGACCGGGACCGGGACCGGGACGGGCCGAGCTGAAGATTTCAGGCCGCTGGAGAGCGGCGAGTCGGTGGGCTCTGCGTTTGGCGAGAAGAGCATGGCTCATTTAGGGAGCTGCCGGTGGTTACAGTGGTTGGAACGAAGCCAGTGAGGGAGAAGTAAACTGAGGGACAGGAGCTTCCATGTGGGTGAGGGAGAGCTGGCGAGCCGCTCAACACTCAGCAAATGTAGTCACGTTTAGGCTTTGCAGGCCCAGTGGTCGCTGTCACTCCGACTCAGCTGGGCAATTCCAGGGTAAAGGCAGCCCTGAGGATGGGAACAAGGGCCCGCCGTGTTCCGGCGAAACTTACTTTGTGAACGTTTGCATTTGGCCTGCTGGCCATAGTCTGCCGCCCCTGGTCCCGACGAGAAGAAGCAGCGCCAGGTGTGAGAGCTGGTTCAGTTACCGCCTTCCTTACTAAGCCGTCGTGCGAGGCCCAGGCTAGACGCGGATGACTTGTGCAGTCAGAACAAGCCCAGCGTCCAGGAAGTGGGAGCCCCGCACGGTCACGTCAGTACGCGAGGCCTTTAGCCTCCCGCGCTCGGCGGCCATGTCCGCCTGCAGATCCCAAAGCCGATTTCCTCTGTCCTATTACGGGAGTACCATGGGGTGGAGAGGAGAAGAGGCAATGGGGCTGTTGGTACTTTATTCTTTTTCGTGGTTTGACACAGCCAACGAAGCAAGCCCCTTCCCTTAAGCACGAGGCACCATAGGGCCGTCGCTTAATTTGTTTGCGTACTATTTTCTTTCTTTGCACGATAGTCTACCCAGTGGGTTCCACTTGGAGACGTGTTGAGGAGATCTGAAGCCATAAACTATCCCAACAAACTGAAATAAGCCACTTAAAACGTTTAATTCGATGGGATTGCCATCTTATAACATAGCTAATCTTTCCCACATCTTTTCAATAGTAGGGAAAAGACATTTCACACAGGGTCTTCCAAGAAAACAAAGTTGCGAAGAATATTTTAACGGATCCTTGGGATGCAGTTTATGGTAGACCAGATAGCGAGTAGAAAACTTAAATAATGAGCCCTTTATTTAAAGGGCTCAATAAAATCATTTTTTTTTTACCTTTTGCACAGTAGCAATGGCATTTTTACACATATCTTTCTGAGAGTATAGAAAAGACAGTGATTTTGGGCAGAATTTTGGTATTGTTCACCAAATGACTTCACTTGGGCACAGTTGTTAAATAATGGCGTACTTTACATTTTCTCAAAAATGGCAAATGCCTTAAGTTTGAAAATAATTGGTGGATGTAAAATTGAAAGTGTCCAGTTTTTGTTGCCACACATACTGTACTCTCTGCTTGTTTTTTTTAACTTTATTGTATTTTTTATGAAAGTAGTGCATGCCTATAAGAGAATATTCCAATGCTGAAGTGAAAAGTAGGGAGCTTCCCACTTATCACTTCCCAAGGTGCATTTGTACATTCTTCTGTAAATGTTCTCATGGCATAATTTTGGAAGCTGAGATGGAGAATTCTGGACGAGAAGTTCAAAGACCTTGGTCCTCATCTTGGCTCTGCCATGGACAAGCTTTGTGATTTAGCATAACTTATTAAACCTTGGCTTCTACTTTTGTAAAGTGAGGGTCGTAGACTATGATTTCTCAGTTCCCTTTTAGCTGTACCTCTAGGAGGTGGGTTCTTATATTTGTATCTTTTCACTAAGAATTGTATTCTCTGCATAGTAAACACTTGATAAATATTTGTTAATAATAACAACAGGTTTTCCTTTCTTAGAAAAGGTGCAGGGTGGCCTTTTTTGCCAGAGGCAAATATTAAATACAAATGTTTAGTATTTATTATATTTTGGTTTTGTGTGGTAGAGTTTTAGAATGTCTGTCCCCTTCTCTATTTGCTTTCCTTCTCACGCAGAAAAGAATTGGTGCTGTATCATTACCATTACTCCATTATAAATACCATCAACTTCCTTGTCTCTTTACACCCTAAACCTGCTTTCCTAACCGTGGTGAAGCCCAGCTGTCTGGTTTCACTGTGTCTACCCACTCAGCTGAATTTTACTAGAGAAAATCTCAAGGAGGCTGACTGATTGCGTGTTAATGTTATAACCATCAACCTCCAATGGACACCCAGTCCAACTGTATTTACCTAGTAATGAGTTCACTTTTTCACTTCAAAACGTGTCATCAAATCCAGCCTTCCTCCTGAATTCCAGACTCATATGTTCTATTTTCTTCTTGACCTGTCCACCTGGATATGTAGTGGGCATCCCAAACTTAGTAGGTCGTCATGACCAAATTTTGGATCCAGGGAAAATACAATAAAGAGTATATGTCAGAGAAGAATATTGTGTGTACTTGTGTTAAATTTATTAGTGATAATTGTAATGAACTTGGACAAGAGAAAATCATTTTGCTAAGAAGATAGAGTATATTAAAGTATTTCAGGGGAAGTAGTTCAGCCAAAAAAAACTGTTGAAGCAAATTTGGCAAAATGTTAGCAATAGGTGAATCTAGGTGACGTATACAGGTGTTCACTGTACTGTCTTGAAGTTTCTCTGTAGGTTTGAAATTTTTCAAAAATTAAAAAATTGAGGAAAACTTGAACATGCCCCAAACAGAAGTCTTGACTTACCACCACCCACGTACACCCACATTCCAACCTGCTTCCTCCCACGTCTTCCCTGTCCTGTGAAATGGTGACTGTCCTACCTGCTGGCTCAAGCCAAAAACCGTAGTCGTTCTTGAGTTGTTTTTCTCTCACATCCCATATCAACCCACATTCAGTTCATTAGCAAATTCTGTCTGCTAAACCTTCAATATATGTCATGAATTTGCCCACTTTACTACAGCCATTCCTCGTCATCATCACCTGCTTTATTGCTGTAACCTCCTAAGTGGTCTCCGCTGCCATCCTTTCACACTTACCCTAGTATATTTCCCACCTAGTAGCCAGGCTGATCCATTGAAAACATAAGCAGACTACTGCTCAGAGATTTCCAGAGGCTCCGCTATCAATATAATTATATCCGGAGTCCTTATTTCCTCCAGTGATGCAGGGTTTGTAATTTGACATGAGTGCCCTCCAGCCCCACCCATAACCTCTGATCTCATCTGCCTTTCTCATCTCATCTCCCACTCTTGTTTCTGCTACTTAACTCTTCTTCATCCCCAGAGCCTTCTCATCTGCCTAGACTGCTGTTCCCTCAGAAATTCACGTGGCTCACTTCCTCACTTGCTTCAGGCTTCTGCTCCGGTGTCAACTGGAGAAGCCTTTCCTGACCCTCCAGTATAAGGCAGTCAGTCCTTCCTACTGCTAATCTGTACGTACTCCTTCTCTATGTTGATAGTAGTTACCACACCTGACATTTTACACTGTTTACCTGGTGCCTCCCTGCTGCCATTTAGGGACATGAGAGCAGACTCTGGGATTTCTCCTTTGGTCCCAGTATCCAGAGCAACATTTCCTGCCTGCCTTCTCGTCCTCTCCCCTCTTCCTACCTTAACTCATGTGTCATTGAGAAAACAAGAAATTTGACAGGAAGGCCCTTATTTTTCCTGTTGTTTTTCTGTTATGATTTCTCGTTTGTTTCCATTGTAGTCAGAGAACATCCTATGTATGATTTCAGTCCTTTTAAATGTGTTGAGGTTTGTTTTATGGCCCAGCATGTGATCTGTTTTGATGAATATTCCCTGGGCACTTGGAAAAAAAAAGTATATTCTGCTATTGTTGGGTGGGATGTTCCATTTTATGTATACGAATTAAGTCCTCCTGATTGTGTGGTTCAGATCATCTATGTCCTGGATGCTTTTCTGTCTAGTAGATCTATTGGGTGCTGAGAGGCGTGTGTTGAAGATCCAGCTAAACTTGTGGATTTCTCTCTTTCTCCTTTCACCTCGATTAGTTTGGTTCTTGTATTTTGAGGCTCTGTTTAATAGGTACACATTTAGGATCATATGTCGTCCTGGTGGATTGATTATTTTATCATTATGTAATGCCCTCTTTATTGCACATTTTCTTTGCTCTGAAATCTACTTTATTGGATATTAAGATAGCAACTCTTGCTTTTTCATCAGGTCTATATTGATAATAATATATGTACTACTTCCCTCTGAATTCCCTTCTGTAAAATAAAATATTCTTGCTTGTAAAGAGGGCAGTGTCTCTACTTGTGATATGGATTCCATCCATCCCGTTTTTCCTCCTCAGGGACATCATTCCTGCAGATATTCCTACTCCTACATCATTGCCCTGTCTTTTGCGTCTTCCGCCAGTATCGTAGAATAAAACAATAAAAACAAAATAAAAAAAATCCTTCGACGGACGATGGTGGTGCATCCCCTCCAGCCCCATTCCTGTTCTCTTCAGCGCAGCAGGATTGTTTGTACCTTCCTCTGCCTGCTCGTGCTTATCTCCCGTTCACTCTTTGGCCACCGTAATCTGGTTTCTCTCTCCACCGGTCCCCTAAAAGTGCTCTTGTTCAGGTTGTCAAGACCTTTCTGTTTCCAGATGTGGTGCTCAGCTCATTCCCATGTCCTCCTCACACTAGACTTCTCATAGTTGATCGTATAGCCCTGAAAACATTGTCCCCTAACGTATGTCCATCCCTCAGGCCCCTAAGGCCCTGCTTCTGTCAAACATAGGAACATGGCACAGTGTGTATTTCCTGCAGACAAGCTGGCAGGAGAGAGGAGCAGGCTGATGTATGTGTTTTGAGTTCCTGCTCTTAAAATTACCCCTTAGAAAAATCTCTCCTGCTCTGAGGAAGAGAGAACGAGGAGATGGAATACCGTACGTGTTTGGCCAGCAGAGTTTCTCCTCATTCAAGGGGGTGGTATAAGCGTTGCTTCTGTGCTTTACCGTCTCTTTTTGGGGATCTTGCATGTGGTTGATTGTCTAAGTGAAATTTTAAAGCACAGTGTGATATAATTTCCTAATGAAATCTTAAGCATTCGTTTAATGGAATTTGTTGTGGAATGTCATAAGTTTAAAATTTGGTCCTTGTAAATTTTGCTAGAAATTAATCCTTAAATAGGTATACGTAGTAATTTTTGCTTGGCTTTTTATATATTTATCTCTCTTTCCTTCAGATACATGATTGTTTTTTAAAAATACTGATTGTAAAAGCAGCAGCCCGTCAGAGAATATACTTAGAAAGAATGGAATTTCACCACATAGTATTTGAGTAATTGTCTTTTTTGTATAATTTAGACAAAAGCTTTATTGAAGAGCCAGGCCTAGTACTGTGCCCTGAAAGGTGGTTTAATTTTCAGTGTCAGAGGAGTCTGATACCACGTGTGAAAAGAATTAGTCCTCTTCTTTAAAGGACTACCTTGATAAGGGCCAAATTTGCATGGATCACATACATACATAGCTGCTGGTTTCCCTTGGTCCTGTTCATTCTGCCCTTCTCTTCCTTTCCTTGTGCTCTAGTTACTCACACGTTTTTGCCTGAAGTAAATTTCCTTCTTATATCATTAGTAAAACTATTAAGAATTGCGTTCAATTGGTAGGTAGAAATCCAGCCCTGCCATAGGGCAGGTTTGGGAACACGTGGTTTAGACTGTTTGCTTCTTTGGGTAGCCCTTTATACTTAACTGGTTTGAAACCTTGCTGCTGGAGTCCGTCTGCAAACAGATTTAATCACAAAAGGTCAGGGGAAATGAGCCTTTACCCAAATAAGTCTTATAGACACGTGTTTGCCTTCATGTCATTTATTTCTGGTTAATTTGATCTTGAAGCACTCCTTCCTGCTCTAGTGTAGGCTTTCCCATAACTAAATGATGTTTAAAAACATCTGTATGAAATGTAGTCTACTTAACAGGCATCGAGTGTGTATGACTGCCTCTAAAATGGACTTTGTTGGTGAGTATTAAGTACTTTGATGACAGCCATGAGAGTCTCGTGGACTTTTGTTTAGTAGAAGTTTGCACAGATTATCCAAATATATGAAAATCTCAATTTGAGTTTCTTTATACTCTCTCTTCTTCCCCGACTTCTACCTATTTATGCCCTGTTTACCTTCAATTTACCAGGCAGCTACTAAGTTGCTGCCAAATGTAAAGCATTTGGAATTGGTGGCCAGCCAAGCCAGATCCCTTTCCTTTTATTAAGCTTTTGCATCCAGATGAGGGAGACAGGCTGGTAACGTGCTCTTAAGTATGTAATAGCTTCATGGGAGGAGGTGATCTTGAGAATGTGTAGAATTTGGGTTTAGTCTAAACCCTAGGGAATTCAGTTGAGAGAACAGGGCAAGGACGTTCCAGGTAGAAAGAAGAAAAAGCATTTCGCTGTCAACGCTCAGCGTGTACCTACCTGAAAGAACTGTGCTAAATCTCTCGTTCAAATGAAAGGCGCCTCGCACACAGGTCAGAATTGACCATCTCTTTTTTATGTCTTCACAGCTCCCCACGTGCATTTCTGTTATAGCACCTACAGTACTTTATTGTACTTCTGATTCTCCCCATTGAAATTCTTTGGGGACAGGAGCCGTGTCTGCTGCATGTCTGCATCCCCAGACCTCGCTCAATTCCTGCACGGCTCGGCTGAGATGTTTACCAGTAAACGTCTGTATAACAGTGTTGCCCCTTGTGTAGACTGTACTTTCAACAGCTAGGGCTATTGAAAACATTTGGGCTCCTTGTTGGCACTTAGTACTCCTTGAAGGAATACTAAGAGAGATGGTTGAAAGAGGCCTGAAAGTTGCCTGCACAGGACCTCAGATTGGTTTCATCTTTAGCTCGTAGGTCCCAAAACTATTTTGTCCCTCTCCTCAGCTTTGATCAGACTCGGTGATAACTGCCTGAGGCTGCGTAGCCTCAGAGGGGAGGGGAATTCTAGGCTTTGGGAGCCAAGAGATCTCAGTTAAATCCTGGCTCTGGCGTCTGCTAGTTTTCTCATCTGAAAAATAGAACAATAACAAATAGAGTTAATGTGGCAATTAAAAAGGGAATGTGTATGAATTATGTACTGCTGATACCACAGTAATCACAAATAGCAATTATTAAATAGCTATTGTTATGATAATAAAACCTAGTAGATACTGGTTTACAAACCAAATGACAAATCTATAATTTACAATATTTGTGAAACCACCAAATAGACTAAAATGAATGTGTCCACTGTATGTTCTTTCCCAGTTAGGAAATTTGACCTCAGGAAGGTTGCTTAGTTAATCAAGAGAAATAGTTGAATTATCTGAACGGCTGCCATCACCAAGCTCTGATTGCCTAGTGTGTTAATCTTCCCTGAAAGGATTAAACTGGCACATCAGGCAGAATTTATTTGGGTTCCCTTTACCCTGGATGCTTAAACTCCTCTCTGCCCTTCGGAAACTCCAGATTGGCTAATTATTTCTTTCGTTTCATTCCTCAAATCTGGACAGCATCATTAATTTTAATTTCTATAAGTCAATCAGGTTTATGTCAGATTTTTAGGGTATTTTCTGCTTATGATTGGAAGGTATCTTGTCACTTTATTGTTAATGTTGTCCATTATTTGTAAGGTAAATCTATTACGAAGTCCTGGGAGTTCACTTTCACTCCCTTTGCACACTCTGCTTTTGGCATTGTAAAACATTATTTTGACTATTCTCGATAGTGGAAAGTTTCCATCCTTTGAAAATAAATTTGATTTTTAAGTACCAGTGGAAAGTCAGATGCAAATTGGCTAAGTCAGCTAATAGTACCATCTGTATCCAAGTCAGGTCAATGACAACGATACTTTGTTGAACACCAGCTGACAAGGAGTTCTCAGAGGGGCGGGTTCTGGAATACTGAGCAGTGACAATAAGAGCAAACAATAGGAGTAACTTCCTGTCAGTCATTCTGCGGAGGATGTTAGTCATCCGTACACGCTCCGTTTCAAACATTTTGTAGTTGTTTTATGTGCTCCATCTTGTCCATGGGGGTTTCTCGGTCCTCTCTTTCTAGCTGGACTCTCAACCTTCTAACTCAGTGGTTCTCATACTTCTCATACTTCTCCGTCTCAGGACAGCATTACACATTTAAACATTATCGAGGATTCCAAAGAGATTTTCTTTGTGTGGGTTATATCTGTCAGTGAAACTGAGTAGTTTAAAGTTTAAAATATTGATATTCACATATCAGTAACAATAATAAACCCATTGAATATCATATTTTTATGAAAAATAGCTATATCTTTCTAAACAAAGAAAATGTAGTGAGCATGACAGTTTTACAGGTTTGCAAATCTCCTTAAATCTAGCTGAATAGAAGTTAACTGGGTTCTCATCTTCTGTTTCCACTGTTACTATATGTTGTCAGGTTAAAGTCTATTAAGAATACCTGGCCTCTCCCAGATCTATAGTTGGAAAAAGGAGGAGTGTTTTAAGATCTTTTCAGGTAATTATGGATGTTATTCTTTGATACTATACCAAAACTCGACAAGTAGTAATTTTCCTAAAAGTTATTTGCACTGTAGAGTATCAAATTATATCAGTAAAGTTTTCAGGCATTGAAGCCCATTGGTCTGTCCTATACTTGGACTGACTGAATCTTTTACCCCAGAATGATTTGACATCATGCATTGGTCATCTGGAAATACTGGTTCCCTAAGTTATGCAGATTTTCCAAGTACTGACACATTTTGTTAAATAATTATCCAGAAAAGCTGCCCTCATTGAAATCACCAGTGACTGCACCAAAAAGGACCTTCACGTATTGGGAAGCTGTGACGCTCACAGTGCTGGGTAACAGTGTTCCCAAGCTCAAATAATAAAAGGCTATTCCATGAAAAATGCATCCATCTCTCACAATCACACAGTTGCTTTTTCTAGAGAAAGACTATTATATTTCAGTTTGGAGCAGAAGTGTTTTATCGCTGAAGTTGGAGGGGTCCCCAAGGCTGCCTTCACGTCAGACACCAACTGCAGAATCGAGGGCCCCAAGAACATGTTCACTCTAACACTAACTGCAAGTTTGGGGGTCCCCAAGACCACACTCAGGGTTAAGAATTCTTTAGAAGGACTCAGAACTCACTGAAAGCCATTGTATTCATTGTTGCCACGCAGCAGCCTACCCGTCTGTCTCCTCGTACCTGCCCCTAAAAAAAGGAGTCTGTGAGACGGATCTTTTCAGGGACTTTGCTTCATCTTTGTGCTTGCACCTTATGGCCTCCGTTTGGCCCCAAAATATGGCTGGCTCGTCAATGACGGGTAAGATTCCCCACGGGGGTGGGGGTGGACAACCCAAGCCAGACACAGCCCCGTGGGGACCCACTGGAGAACTCGAGGGGTTGATAGAGGTGGGCACAGCCCCCCACCTTCCCCAGGCTAAGGAAAGCCTCTGCCTCTGTGGCGGCATTCCTTCCCACATCCTGCAGGGGAAGTGACTCAATGACGTACTCTCCATCTATTCATATGCATAAAGGTTTTATCGCTTGGGGAGGTACTTATCCTGGGACTTATGGTCCCGCTGCCTGCAGGCAAGGGTGACTGGCTTGAATCAGTTTCCATTGTAATGTGCGGGATTCACAGATCTTGAAGTTGACAAGCTTTATCTCCTTTACTTCCCCACCTAACTAACAAAACCCATGCGTAGGCCCGATTCTGGGCTCAGTCCTTGAGGCTGGAGTCCCTTGGCCCCGCTTGCACTCTATTCTTGGCTACTGTATTTCTTAACCCTGTGCCACCCTCCTCTCTCCCCACAACTTTTGTTGTGCAGGATGCGACAATTCATGGTTATGGTTTCCTGCCGTGAAAGGAATCAGATTAAAATCAGCCAAGGGAAGAGATGTAATGGGACCAAGTCGGAAGAATTCATTCCAAACACAGAGCTGCCAGTTGTCCTCTCCCAGTAGAGTCCAGCAAGTGTGTGACAGTATGCCAGCCAGTCCCCTGAACTTTGGCGTCCAGAGTCATTACATGGCTCTGGTGTAGACGTAGTAAAGCAGCTGACCTCAGTCTCCACCCCTCTGATCTCAGAGCTGATCCCAGAGTTAGAACCAATGCAGAGCCCGCATCACGTGGTTCGAGCTGACGCGGAGCCCCCACCCTGTGGTTTGAGCTGACGTGGAGCCCCCACCCTGTGGTTTGAGCTGACGTGGAGCCCCCACCTTGTTGTTAGACTATCTGGTGTGGCTCAAGGTCCCCAGGGACACATAAAAGACACTTTTATGGGGCAGGATATTCCAAGAACCTTGGATATTCCGATACCTCCCAGGAACCTTGGGCAAAGGCCATGTGTCTTATGTCAAGGTTAAATTCTTCACTACTCTTCCCCTGTTATCACAAAGAGTATTTTAAAGTCTTCAGGGGTCATGATACTTTTTACTGCTTCATCAAAGACATTCTTACGTAAAACTAGTTTTGCTTATTTGGGTGTTTGCCCTGCGAGTGAAGAGAACCATGTGTGTTAACACCGTTTGATGCCACTTCCTTGACTGTGCTGGGTACCTTGACTGTGCTGTAGTTTTACTCACCGCTGCTGTTGCACCATCAGTGCAAGTATTAGCTTAGTGAAAAAGACAAGTAATATCTTACTATTTATGAAAATGGTTTTGACCTGAGGTCCACCCTCAGACTGCTCTAACTCCAAGCACTCTGTCTTGGGTGGGTAGCAGTCTTTACCTTGTTTTGTCCTAAGATCTCATCTCCTAGCAGACCTAGCCTGCAAGTTCTTAGAGGGCAGGTTGTCACCTTTATCTTTGTAGTCTCCATTTTACCTGCTGTGGTGCTTTGTGCATAATAGAAACTCAGTAAATATTTCCTACATTAATATATGGAACCTTTTCATCACTTCAGGAAATCTTTTCAAAACCTTCACTTCAGTTAAACACAAAGGGTGACTGCTTTTCTTCCCATTTGTGATATGCTCTTTTCTCTTTTGTTGGGTTGTCAAATCTGTGCTGTATCCTAAGAAACTTGAGAGTCAGCTTTGATTGCATTTCCCTCAGTGACATTTGAGTCAGTCGCTGAGTTTGGCTTGTTTTCGTCCTAACTTTGACTCGGTGCAGGCACTCCTCCACGTTCCTTGACAGGCTCCAGCGTCTCTTCTCTCGCCTCCGTTTGTACTCAGATCCATCCTCGGCTAGCCCCCAGGATTATCTGTTGGAAGTTCCAATAATAGTAGCTCAGACATACATCGTTCTAAGTGCTTGTAACACATCGAACCCGCAGCACCCTCGTGAGGGAGATAGTGTTTGTTAGCCTCCCTTTACTGACGAGAAACCTCGGGCCCAGAGAAGTGACCTAGCAGGTCTGCATCTGGGTTCCCAGCTGCCTCCTCCGAACTGTCTAGCCTGCTGCTCGCTGCGTTGCTCTTGTCTACAAGCCAGAGAGCGGGATCCCAAACGTGGTATCTGAGCCCTGTGATCTGACTTCTCTTCTGAGGCTTCAGTATCTCCTGCCGGTTTCATGCTACAAGCTCTAGCAATTCAAATCTGCTAATAGTTTACTGCATTGATAACCTCTGCGCCTTGGCCGATGTGATCCCACCTGCCTGGTATGCGGCCTATGCCCCGTTTACCTAACCAGTTCAGGTAGGAGCTTCTCAAGGAAGCATTTCTCCACATTTCTCCTTTGTCCCGTCCCCCCACTAGATAAGGAGCTGACAGTATAATGGGCAGGCAGTTAAAAGCTGATACCTGTGTAACAGGTTTAATAAGTATGGTGAGAAAGGTAATTATAACACATTAGGAAGGTAGATACTTCCCAGTTAGCATTTGGTCCTATGTCCCAGACCACAGCGTCAGCTCCTTTGAGGGCGGGACTCCGAGTTTGGTATGTAAACAAAGAAAGAAAGATTCTCTGAATACGTGGATACAGCTCTTCTAAATTATATTCCCTGTTTCATCATGTCCTCCAAATCCTCAGAGAAATTATGAAAAGTCTTTTTTATAAACTTTTGGAAAATCATATGAATGTAGATTTCTAGGATTTTATAATTACGGGTAATGACTTTTCCTTCTCTCTCTCTTCCTTTTGAAGCTCCTTGCCCGACTTGAAGGTCGAAGCTCCTTGAAAGAAATAGAGCCCCATCTGTTTGCTGATGAAGAGTCACCTCTGCATGGTAAAAACACAATCTCAAACCAAATACAGTCCTATGTTCAGTTTTGTAAAGCAGCGTTTTTTCATGTATATTCACATACTCCTAGCACGAAGCTATATGGTTAAACTGTAAAGTTAAACTGAGAAACAGATCATGACAACAGTTTTAAGCCTCCCTTGTCTACGTCAGATGACGTGAAGTTTGGCTTAACTGAGGTGAATCTTCAGAATAAACATGGACCTCTTTTATCCCAACACAATATTTGTGGGAATTTTGCTTTTTTTTTTTTTTTTAATTCTTTAAAAGTTTGAGAATCACAGGAAAGTCCTTAGGTACCCTTTGTTCTGTTAATGTTTCTACAGTAGGGAAAATACACACCTTTTTGTTTATTAAATTTACAAAGACGATAGTGTGCTAAGGTTGTCTTTTTTAATGTCACAGCTTTATAGAAATGAAGTTCACCCATTTCAGTGTACAAGTCATGATGTTTAGCATTCACAGTTAGGTGACCGTCACCACCATTGACTTGAGAACATTTTCATCCCCCAAAGAAACTCATGCCCATTAGTCGTCACTCCCTATTTCTTCCCACAGACCTCAGCCTTAGGCAACTGCTAGTCTACATTCTGACTTTATCGACTGGCCTTTTCTGGACATTTCATATAATTGGAATCAGGTAGCAATGTGGTCTTCTGTGACTGGCTTCTTTTATTTTGCATAATCTTTTCAAGGTTCATCATATTGTAGCATACGTCAGAAGTTCATTCCTTTCTATGGTTGAATAATATTCTCTTGTGTGGGTACACCACATTTTGTTTATCCATCCTTCACTTGATGGACATTTTGGTTGTGTCTACTTTGGGGCTGTTAGGAATTATGCTGTGATTATTTGCGTGCAAGTTTCTCTGGATATGTTTTCAATTCTCATGGGTGATACCTACCAGAGAGACTGCCAGGTTGTGTGGTAATTCTGTTTAACCTTTTGTGGACCTGCCAGACTGTTTTCCAAAACAGCTACTCATTTTACGTGCCACCAGCAGTGAAATGTGTGATGGTTCCAATTTCCCCACATTGTGCAAACAAATGCTATTGTCCTTTTTGAGTAAGCCTTCCTAGTGAGTATGAAATGATGTCTCACTGTGGTTTTCGGTTCCGTTTCCCTGGTGGCCAGTGATGTTAAGCATCTTTGCATGTGCTTATTGGCCATTTGTATGTGTAATTTAGAGAAATGTCAGATCTTTTGCCCATTTTAGAAATCGGGTTGTCTTTTATTATTGAGTTTTTATAGTTCTTTGTATATTCTAGATACAAGTCCCTTATCAACTATATGCTTTGCAAATATTTTCTCCCATTTTGTGGGCTGTCTTTTCACTATCTTGATGGTGTCCATTGAAGCACAAAGTTATTTTGATGAAGTCCAATGTATCTATTTTTTTCCTCTTGTTTAAGCTTTTGATATAGTTAAGAAGCCATCACCTAATCCAAGGTCAAGAGGATTTACCGCTTTTCTTGTTGTTACTGATTTCTGTTTTCATTCTTTTTTGATCTGAGAATGTCTATGAGTCAATTTATTTTTTTTTAAAGATTTTATTGGGGAAGGGGAACAGGACTTTATTGGGGAACAGTGTGTACTTCCAGGACTTTTTTTTCCAAGTCAAGTTGTTGTCCTTTCAGTCTTAGTTGTGGAGGGTGAAGCTCAGCTCCAGGTCCACTTGCCGTTGCTAGTTGCAGGGGGCACAGCCCACCATCCCTTGCGGGAGTCGAACCGGCAACCTTGTGGTTGAGAGGACACACTCCAACCAACTCAACCATCCAGGAGTTCAGCGGCAGCTCAGCTCAAGGTGCCATGTTCAATCTTAGTTGCAGGGGGAGCTGCCCACCATCCCTTGAGGGACTCAAGGAATCGAACTGGCAACCTTGTGGTTGAGAGCCCACTGGCTCATGTGGTAATCGAACCGGCAGCCTTCAGAGTTAGGAGCATGGAGCTCCAACCGCCTGAGCCACCGGGCCAGCCCCTGTGATTCAATTTTTTTAAATTATTGAGGCTTATTTTATGGCCAATCATATGGTCTATCCTAAAGAATGTCCCATATGCACTTGAGAAGAATGTGTGTTCTGCTACAGTTAGGGCAAGTGTTTTGTTGGTGTCTCTGAGTTCTAGTTGGCTTTTAATGTTGTTCAAGTCTTCTATTTCCGTGTTGATCTTCTGACTAGTTCTATCCATTATTGAAAGCGGAGTGTTAAAGTCTCCAACTATTACTGTTGAATTGTCTATTTCTCCCTTTAGTTTTGTCACTTTTTGCTTCAAGTACTTTGGGGCTTCATTTTACCCCAAATTGACTCATTTACCTTTTTTATAAAATGTCTTGTCACCTCACACCCATCAGCATGGCTACTATCAAAAGAACAGAAAATAACAAGTGTTGGTGAAGATGTGAAGAAGTTGGAACCCTTTTGCACTGTTGATCAGATTATAAAATGGTACAACTGCTATGGAAAACAGTATGGAGAGCTTCAAAAAAATAAAATAGAACTATCACATGATCTAACAATTCTACTTCTGGGTATATTTCCAAAAGAATTGAAAGCAGGGTATTGAAGAGAGATAGTTTGCATGCATCACTCACTGTAGCTTAGAGATGGAAGCAACCCAAATGTTCAATGGATGAATGGATAAAAATGTGGCAAATACATAAATGGGATATAATTAAGCCTTAAAAAGGAAGGAAGTCCTGTCACATGCTGCAACATGGATGAATCCTGAGGACATGCTATGTGAAATAAGCCAGTGACAAAAAGGAAAATACTTATATGATTCCAAGTATATCAGGTGTCTAAAATAGTTACATTCACAGAAGCAGAAAGTAGAATGGTCTACCAAGAGCTTGGGAGAGTGGGAAGGATAGTTGTTCAGTGGGTACAGAGTTTCATTTTTGCAACATGAAAAAGGTCCAGAGATCTGTTTCACAGTAATACAAATATACTTAACACTACTGAATAATGCAAATATACTTGACTGAACTATACACTTAAAAATGGGTAAGCTGGTAAATTTTACGTTATGTGTCTTACCACAGTGAAAAACAAAGTGTCCTTTGTCTCTAATAACAATTTTTGTCTAAAAGTATATTTTGTCTAATAATAGCATAGCCACTTCAGCTTTCTTTTGATTACCTTTTGGGTGGTATAACTTTTTCTGTCCTTTTACTATCAACCTGTTTGTAACTTGGCATGTAGAGTGTGCCCATTGTAGGCAGAGAGCCTATAGTTGGACCATGTTTTTTAATTCCATTCTGCCACTCTCTGCCTTTTGTTTGTACTGTTTAATCCATTTATAGTTAGTGAATTACCAGTAAGATAGGGCTTATGACTGCCATTTTGCTGTCTGTTTTATATAATTATTTTACTATTAGTTTTCCTGAGGATTACAATTAACATCTTAATTTATAACAATTTAGTCTGGATTAATACCATCTTTTTTTTTTTTTTTTTAATTTTATTGGAGAATATTGGGGAACTGTGTGTTTCTTCAGCTCCAAGTCGTTGTCCTTCAATCTAGTTGTGGAGGGCGCAGTCTTCAGCTCCAAGTCCAGTCGTCGTTTTCAATCTTTAGTTGCAGGGGGTGCAGCCCACCATCCCATGTGGGAATTGAACCGGAGACCTTGTTGTTGAGAGCTCGCGCTCTAACCGAGCCATCGGGCTGTCCATGGATTAATACCATCTTAATATTTTTTTTTAAAGATTTTTTTTATTGGGGAAGGGGAACAGGACTTTATTGGGGAACAGTGTGTACTTCCAGGACGTTTTTTCCAAGTCAAGTTGTTGTCCTTTCAATCTTAGTTGTGAAGGGTGCTGTTCAGCTTCAAGTCGTTGTCCTTTCAGTCTTAGTTGTGGAGGGCGCAGCTCAGCTCCAAGTCCAGTTGCCGTTTCTAGTTGCAGGGGGCGCAGCCCACCATCCCTTGCGGTCCCTTGCCATGGTTGAACTGGCAACCTTGTGGTTAAGAGGATGGCGCTCCAACCAACTGAGCCATCCGGGAGCTCAGCGGCAGCTCAGCTCAAGGTGCCGTGTTCAATGTTAATTGCAGGGGGCGCTGCCCACCATCCCTTGGGGGACTCCAGGAGTATGAACTGGCAACCTTGTAGTTGAGAGCCCGCTGGCCCATGTGGGAATCGAACTGGCAGCCTTCGGAGTTAGGAGCACGGAGCTCCAACCGCCTGAGCCACAGGGCCGGCCCTAATTTTAATATTTTATAAAAACTTTGATAGTATGTATCTTGATTTCTGCCCCCTCCCTTTGTGCTGTTACAAATTGCACATTTATATATTGTATGCCCACAAACGTTTAAAATTATTTATTAATATAATTGAAATAATTACTTAATGCAGTTTCTTAGATGAAAAAAGTTACAAATATAAAACACATTTAGACTGTATTTTTTATTTAGTTAGGTAGTTACATTTATTTGTGTTCTTTATTAAGTCAGTGGGATTCAAGTTACTGTCTGCTGTCCTTTTACTCAACCTAGAGGATTCCCTTTAATATTTCTTGTGGAGCAGATCTGTTAGCAAATAAAATTCTAAACTTTCAATAATAAAAGACAAATTTTGATCAAACGTGTTAGACCTGTCTTTCTATTCTTTCTGTCAGAAAGGATATTATTAAGTTGAACCTTATGAAACTGACGTTGAAACATGGGTCTGTAGCACAGCTTATGCATTTGAATATTACATTTATAGAAATTCTAAAAACACCATCTTGTTCAGTCGCCAACAAAGTTTACTTAAAGCTGTCGTGGATCTTACAGCTGTAAGGTAGTTAGATGAATGCTCATCAGAGCACTAGCATGCATAAGACTGGGATTATAAAGCTGACTTCACACGAGTAATTTATCAGAAATAGTGCTAGGGAAGTTCAGGTCGAAACAGTTGGAGATTTACGGGTTTTAGGAGTCTCTAAGGCTGCTGTAAACGTGTTTTTAATGCTTTTTTGGATAGTAGTTATTCGGTACCATATAACAATTTATTACCTCTTCATTGCTCTGATTGTGATCTGCAAATTCAACATATTTGTTACATAATTAGTAGGTTGGTATCAAGAGGATATATTTTTTGGCTGTTTTTTCTTTTCCTTGTTTTGAAGGATCTTTAGATGCTAAACTCGCTGTGGCAATCTGTTACCCAAACCCTTTGCAGTATTCTATTTGTGAGAGTAACTATCAAGGCCAAACCATCCAGATTTCCTGATTTAGTTTAATTGACTCAAGTGCCAAACTGTAGAAGGGTTTTTTTGTGTTTTTTTTCCCCACTACAAGTTGTCATACTCAGTACTTTTTGACTGGACAAGGGTGCAATTTTTTGTAACAGCTCACAGAAACATATGACCTAGTGACTTCAAATACACTTAAAAGGACGGTGTCCCTCTATTAAACATAATACTTGAATACAATTTTTGGTCTTCTGATTAGATAGTAAATGTTTATAAAATCAGTGAAACTGATTTCAATTCATCATTAAGCATATTTGTAGGGACTCTAGTTCAAGGACCTTAATGATATGTGTAATTTGTAGATTTTACTTCCCCAGTTTTTATAAATGACCTTTTTACGTGCTTTTCTATTAACCTGTGAAAGGAGAAGAGTGTCTTTGTATACCTAATAACCTCTTAACCAAGCACTTGACTTCAAACCTTGCCTCAGGTGCCTCAGTGCTGAACCCAGGATGGAAGGAACCCGTCAGTACATCAGCTATTTCCTAGTTGATGTGTGGACTTAGAACGCCGTATTAAACCATGTAGGAAAGCGCTCTCGACCGGTTCTTTTGAGTGATGCTGAACCGTGTTTATGAACACCACCCCTCTCTCCAAGGACAGTCTTGGCAAATTTTTCATTGTTTTTCCTATTCTGAGAATTCCAGATCATATCTCACAATTACTCTCTGACTAGTATCATGTATTTTTATCTCTCTATGGAGTCCCTTGCCTTTTACCTCAGAATACAGTACATTACTCTTAAATTATCTTCATTTGCGTCTCCAATCTCATGAAACTGCTGTTGAGTTTCCTTACTTCTATATGAACATCAACCACTGTATCCCTTTTCTAACTCCGCATTTAGCGGCTGACTTCTATAACCTGAGCTCTGTTTTTGGTGTTCCTCTAAAAGCAGTGACTGCTCCCCACAGCGCCTTTTCAGTCTATCTTCCGGTATCTCCGTTTTTGAAGTTTGGTTCATAAAATAATATGTATGTGAGATGTGCTTTTGCAAACTACACATTACTGCTCTACGGTCACTCTTCAGGAGCTGTTGTTCCTACCTCTCCCTGCCATTTTTTCATTTTTAGAATTTTTCCATTGCATTTAGTATTGTTTAGCACTATTTTGTTTTCTTGAAACCTTATTTTGTGCTCTGTGTTATTCTTCCTCCTGCTTTTTCTATTCCTGTTTTATCTGACTTCTTTAACTGTAGTTGTATCCCAAGCATTGAGCTTTTGGCCTTCCATTCTTAATTTTAAGTTCACTCCCACCAACCTAAAAGAGTTTCTCTTCTATTACCATGTAACTTTCTCCCAGATCTCTGTATCCAGCCTCTTACTACTGTCTTAAATATTAAATCCTAGTCGTTGTAAGACATTTTTATTTTGTGACTCCTAGGTCTCAACATACCGTTTTGAAAACTAAATTCGTGTTAGGATATTTACATAAATTACGTGAATTAAAAATCCCTACTTTGCTTATGTACTTGATTTCTATGGGTACTTCTAAGCCTATCTCTTCGTAGTACTTTTAAATCTCCACCCGTACCTTCACACCTGCTGGACTCTGCTAAGCACGGCCCACCCCCAAACCCTCACCTGCGGCTCCCCCCTTACCAGACCTGCTTCCTTTCAAAATGCCATTTTCCAAAATTGACTTTTGGGCGTCTAACCCTGCCCTAATCCGGACTTACATTTTCATTCTTTAGATGTCGCTCAAGAAGTTCTTAAGAAGAAAGTAATCCAATGAAATACATTCAAAAGATAACGTGTTTTGTGCTGGGAATAAAATATTCACGTGCCAGCCTTGAAGTAGCCAACAGGAAATATAATCAAATAAATAGGCAGAATTACGTAGCATGATAAATGTGGTCATGGTTGATGGTCAAGTTTGTTATTCCCACCTCAGTGTTGTTTGGTCCCCAGGGCTATCAGGAAGCAGTCCCTTTCCATTTGTCAAGTACTGTGGGAAGGCCGGTGCTGCTGACCAGCCTCTCCTGCCTGCTTTTCTGGGGAGAGGAGAGCGGAGAGCTGGTGCAGTGTGCTTACGGTTCCGCGCTGTGTTTCTGCACAGTCCATTCATTGTGTCCCACAAACCGCTTTCGGATTGATCTTGCTACAATTGTGTTTTCAACTTGGCTTCACTGCCATTAATGTTGGTTCTGTGTTAACGTTTCTTCAGCTAGTGTATACAGTTTATTCTCCTGCTATAATATAAGGCAGTAAAAGACTTTGTTTGGGGACAGCTTAGCTCCTCAGTAATATAGTAGGAGAGAGTAAACTGAACATCTGGGTTGAATATAGTTTTAGTCACTATGTTAACTTTTAATAAGAGCAGCCATGAACAGTTGTTGATGTGAAAATAGTTTCACTCTTTGAGACTGGAATCTTTGGGGGTGGTTGCGAAGGGGAATCTTTTTCATATAAATTTTGAATTGCAAATTGTATGTAAGATTGTAGAAGAAATTGGCTGAAGATTTATACTACCTTAAATATAGTATGGTGGCAACTTGCTAGATTTCTTACACATTATTTGTGAGTGTTCCAACATATAATGGTTTGTTAGTAATAACAGGAAGTAAAGTAACTGGATTCTCAGACTATGTAATTTTTGGGGGCCCAGAATCTGCATTTTAATGGTGTTCAATTATGTGGTTCAGCCATAAATTAAATGGCAATAGTTTTAGCAAATTTTAATTCTAGCAAGAATTGGAAGGCCACTGTTTAGAGCAGATTTTGAAAAGCTCTGGAGGCAGGACACTTTCCCCAGTGTTTTATTTAATTTGTGCTATGCTCAATGAAAGACAGTTATTGGAACCTACGTAGAGAGAGATTTAGCGTCTTCAAAGTTCACAGTAGTTGGCTTTGATTTATAATGCTAAGAGAATAATTCAAAATGCTGATATCCTAATCGGACATAGTTCCAAGAGAGATTCATACAGCAAAGAATAATTGAAGGCAGTGTGGAAATGTGTGGCGTGTTTTCAGCGGAGGGATTCTGTTGGCACTCAGGACCTAGATGTGTGAACTGCACAGTCCAGAATTGCTGTGCCCGTAATGCCAGTAACCTCGAGACCCCTAATCAGGGGTTATTGCATCTGATTGGAACAGAAGTCCAGCCTAGTAGCTTATCACGGACAGGCTTGTTTTCCTCGTATGAAAAGTGGTCTAGAGGCAGAATGTGCGTAACTGGTCCGGGATCCGTATTGTGATCACAGTCCTGGGCGAGGCCTCCTGTCTTAGAGCCCCCTCCTTGGAGACCCCTCCCTCCTCACTGTTTCAAGATGGCTGTTTGAGAAGGCAGCGAGAGAGCAGATGTGGCACCTGCATCAGGAAAGCAAAACTAGAAATCCCAGCAGACAGCTAAGTGGGTCTCATTGTCCATGGCTGAGATACCTGGTGAATCCTCTTTGCAAGGAAGACTGAGAAAAATAGTCTTTAAGTTGGCCGTGCTTCCTGACCCAGTTGGGGTTTTGTACTGAAGGAGAAAGGAGAGAATGGACGTTGAGTAATCAGGTACCAGACGCCGTGTGACCATGGTCACCAGTAGAGTTTCGAAAGGCCCTGGGTCCATTGCAATTTATTCTTAACTCTCCAGCATCACCAACATAAGTGTGAATGCATGTGGACCCACCCCCAGGAGGTTCCCTTAGGCCCCTTTCGACCATGTCATTCTGTTTTTCAAAGGTTCTTGACGCTAATTAATAGCTAACTCCATTCTCAGGGGTGAAATTTAATGATTTAATTTCCTGGTTTATTTGTAGTTGCTTATGACAGATAGATTTAGATTTTCTTTTACATTCCAATAAATGTCTTTTAAAATATTTTTGCAGGCTTTTCGTTTTGTAGCATACTGTCACTGTGTTGCTGCATTTTGACTGCCATTTTTAAATTTTACACAGGTGATATTCTTGAATTTCATGGTCCAGAAGGAACTGGAAAAACTGAAATGCTTTATCATTTAACAGCACGATGTATACTTCCAAAATCAGAAGGTGGACTGGAAGTAGAAGTCTTATTTATTGATACAGATTACCACTTTGATATGCTTCGGCTTGTTACAATTCTTGAGCATAGACTGTCCCAGAGTTGTGAAGAAACCGTAAAATGCTGCCTTGGAAGATTTTTTTTGGTACACTGCAGTAGCAGCACCCAGTTACTCCTCACACTCTACTCACTAGAAACCATGTTTTGTAGTCACCCCTCTCTCTGCCTTCTGATTTTGGATAGCCTGTCAGCTTTTTACTGGATAGACCGTGCCAATGGAGGAGAAAGGGTTAACTTGCAGGAGTCCGCTCTGAAGAAATGTTCTCAGCTCTTAGAGAAACTTGTCAATGAGTATCGCTTGGGCCTCTTGGCAACAACACAGAGTATCATGCAGAAAGCCTCAGACCAGGCTGAAGGGCCTTGCTCTGCCTCCAGCCACGCCCGCGACACCCACGTGGACTACATCCCCTATCTCTGTAAGGCGTGGCAACAAGTGGTAAAGTGCAGACTGTTTTTCTCCAAAGACGATTCTAAAACCAGTAACCAGTTTGCTTTAGTTTCACGTCATTTAAAAAATAACAATTTAAAAAACCATGTTTTTATTATTGGAGAAAGTGGGGTTGAGTTCTGTTGATATCGTATGTATCAAAATAATCTTGTAGGATATTATGCAAGTTTTAAGAAGCTTAATAGGCAAAAGTGATTCAGTTCTTAAGTTTTACACACTAAGGGAATGAACTTAGCAGAATGGATTTCTTAAACTAGAACAGTACAACCTCAGAATATTCTGTTCCTAGGTCATTGAAGATTAATCAAAGTGATATTAACAATTAAACTGTATATTAAACTTGTTTTAAAACACATTTCAGCCTAAATAAAGTACACTTTTATGACTTTGTGTCCCATTTCTGGAATTCCGTTAAGTACTTTTTTGTTTACGGAGGTTTAAGTGCATTTCTGGTTCTTCACATGTAACTCCTTTAGGGAGCTATGGCTTTGGAGAATGTTTCTGTAGAGTGGTTATTTCTGCAGAGGGGCAAAAACAAGTAGTCTGCCCTCTGCCTTCACACCAGGAACCATAGAAAGTTAGAACATTTTAATCTGAGTTAGTTACGCTGAATTCCAAGATGGAGTTCATTAGTTGGGTTTTTGTATGATTTTTAAAACATAGGGAAATGAAATCCCCATTCAAGGAATTCTGTAAAGATAGTTTTGAAATTTCCATCACCTCCTGGTTAAGTGATAGACAAATGCTATATTAGAACGGTAAGTTACTAGCATTTTCTTACCCATTTAGAATAGTCCTGACATGCCCTGAAATGAATTGGATCGTTTTCAGCTGAGAGCTGGGGAGGCTGTCTGCCCTTTGGTCCAGTGACTGCCAGATGGGGGGAGCATGCACCTCAAGGGCACAGAAGGTCAGGTATTGTGGTGGAGACAGACAGGTGTAGAACTATTTATACGTGTTCATCCAAGAAAAGATTAAATTACACCAATATTTGATATTCAGACTGACCCTGGCCCTTGTTCAATCTATATGTCAGATTGTCTTCTGTCACATACATACTCGAGGTGTCCCGCGGGAATAGCAGCAAGAATTGACAGTGGAGTTCTTGTGGGTGTGTTCCTTTATGTCACCTATTTAGTTAAAGCTGTCAACTCTAAATTTACTTATCTAACAAAGATTTTTTTAAGGGATTAAAAAAGAATCCTGCAAAGAAACCAAGACTGGAGATAGTGTTCTTCATAATACAAGAATGTGGCAGCAGATGTGGCATATGCTGTTTGTGCCCTACCGTGTACCCTGGGCCTCTCGCTCATCTGTGGGTTACAGAACCCAAGGATTTCTGAAGGGGTCTTCCAGATGCCAGGGCCTGCTAGGCTGCGTGGGGGCCAGCCCGGGCGGTCTTTAACCAGTGAGGGTCAGGATTTGGTCTGTAAGTTCTCCAGCCTCCTCCCCCTTCAGTGAGAGGACACTGAGTTGGTTCTCAGTGCCCCCCCCCCCCGTGGGATTGATCCCCAGTTGCTTAAAGCAATAATCTGTTCATTGACACACTGTTTATTTACCTTGCACCCTTTGCTCTCACTTCCCCACTCTTACGGGGCCCCCTGGAATTGTCTCCCTAATGAATGACAAATCCTTGTCTAGGAACTATTTTGGTTGCAGGGTGAGGAGGGGACCAAACTGTCAGAGGACAATAAAAAGTCATCAACTAGCAGCTCTTCTAGGTCCAACATCTGCTCTTCAGCCATGTTGTGAGATTAAAAATGGTAACAGTCAGATTGGCAATCAAGTGAAATTACGTTAGATCACATGACTGTCACTCACACCCATGCACCTGCATGCCCTCTATAAATGTTATTTTGCCATTAATGTAATTTCAAATATTTTTAAATGTTATGTATTTTATCTATAGTTCATCCTTTTTCAATTTACATTTTTGTGTATATTATGTGCAACACATGTCACACATAAGTAACTTGTAAATATTCGTATTTTGGGAAATTGTGCTTATTTTTCCCCCTGATAAGAGTGGGTGGTCATTAAGATTCAGAATCTTTTGCTGTACTCTAGAGTACTTCTCCTTTTAGCTGTTAAGAAAAGATACGACAATTCAGTTACCTTCCCTATTAAGCTCTGCACTCTGGTCGTGTGTGTGTGTGTGTGTGTGTTTTTACAGATGTATATGAAAAACTTAGCAACTTAGCAGAATTCTAGCCTTGGATATGACAGGTTTTTCCATTTATCCTCTATAAGTGAAGTGTTAATTTAATGGACTGTTCACAGATTTATAACTTATTCTTTGGGAACATGATTAAAAAATCATGAATTTTTATATTAACTTAAATTATCAATTACATATTAAAGTATCACACCAAAGACTTAGTTATCATAAGAAGATTTGTTATCCAACGTGCTGGAAGGAGTTAAGAATCCTGGTTAATAAAAAATTCTTTTAAACTGAAAGTTATACCAATGGAATTTCTTGAACACTGGAAATTTTAATACTTGTGAAAAGAATCAGGCGTAAGAAGAAAGATTGAAGTGGCACATCCCAGGTAGCAGATACCAGCAGTGTTGGATAGAATTAAAAGAATAATGAGAGTCATTACACACCTTAGAAAATTTAACCCATTTGCCTCTGAGAAAGAAAACAAAGGGTATCATAAGATATTTTTCTTACAGGTAAACTCAAGATAATTGTGAGAATCCAGTAAAAAATGCATATGGAAGATATTTCAGAGATTCATCTGATGAATGCTGTACAAAATTAAGATAGTGCTTACCTTATTACTTCCTTTGTATATATAAAGTTTTCAGCTTTCAACCATCAAATGCTGTATTATTAATACCATTAAAAATTTTTTGAGTCAGATCGCTCTGTTATCTGAGATTGAGGGTAAAATAAAGACATTTTCAGATGAAAAAAGAATGGAGAATTTATAACCAAAATAGCCCCATAAAGGAACTTCTAAAAGATATACTTCAAGGAAGAGGAAAATTATCCCAGAAAGTCTGGGATGTAAGAAGTAACAGTAAAGATAATAGTAAGCACGTAAGTAAATCTAAAGAAATAGTGATAGTATAAAACAATAATGTCTAATTTGCTGGAGGAAAACACAATGTAAAGTAAAAATTCTAGATAACTAATTGCCTGGAAGCCTAATGCATGTAAGGTTGGAAATTGAAATGGTATCAGTCTAATGATTTTGTATTCTGAAGGAGAGTAAAGGTATGGACAAACTTTAGACTTAAGTATGAACTTGACAATTTGAAGAGCTGCCTTTAAAAGAAACAGTGCATGTTCCAATAATGTATGTTGAGGAGACAGAAGGAAAAAGGGGATGGGGGAGGAAGAACAAATAAAGACAAAGGAGAGAAAGTGGATAAGACAAAGAAGCACTGAATAATATGGTAGCGATAATTCCAATTGTAAATGGGTTGAACTGTTCTGTGAAAAATTGTGGTTCATTAGACTAAATTTTTAACAATCCACTATATGCTTTTTAAAGAAATGAATCTAAAACAAGAATATTTTGAGAGCCTCAAAAGCAATTTTCTCAAAGCAATTTTGAGAGCCAAGAGATACCAGAGAAATACTGAAAGGAAGCTCCTGTAGCTGTGTAGGTAGATTTTATAGTAAGATTTTCTGTTTTAACGCAGATGCTACACAATGATCAAAGGTTTGATTCACCCTTTAAGTTTATACGTGCTCAGTAAGACAATTTCATAAACTATAAAGCAAAAATTTAGAGAACTACATGGAGAAATTGACATCATCATCATCATGGTAGTTATTTTCATATACCTGGGAGATCATGTAGATAAAAAAATCAGTTAAGGACCTACAATCAGAACACAAAGTTAAACTTAAATAAACATGTAGAACTATGAGTACAAAATATACTGCGTACAAAATATATGTAGAACTCTGAATACTCTTTTAAACACAAAAAGGAAAATTTATGAAAACATTACATGCTATGAAAAGACATCATCAAATTTCAAAGAATCAGTGCCATGCAGATCATTTCACAACCAATGCAGTTGTCAGAAGGCAACAACTAAAAGGATAACTGAAAGATGCCAAGTGTAGAAAAAGTTCAAATTTCTAAATAATTAATATGTCAAATAAGAAATCATTTGAAATTAGAAAATACTAACATATGACTTAAGTTAAAAAAACAGTAAACTGGGGTGTCCAGCTAGCTCAGTTGATTAGAGTGTGGTGCTAATAACACCAAGGTTGCCGGTTTGATCCCCATAAGGGCCACTGTGAGCTGTGCCTTCCTTAGGGAAAAAAACAAAAACAAAAAAAACAATAAACTGAAAGGACATTAAAAAACACAGAAATTACTGAAATAGAAAACAACATAGGAACAACAAAATCAAGTGACCAGAGAAAGCTCAAATAAACAGTTTTAGGAATGACCTAGAGGACATAACTAAATAGAGCAGAGATTTTTTTTTAAAAAAAAAGATTTTTTATTTGGGAATGGAAACAGGACTTTATTGGGGAACAGTGTGTACTTCCAGGATTTTTTCCAAGTCAAGTTGTTGTCCTTTCAATATTAGTTGTGGAGGGTGTGGTTCAGCTTCAAGTTGTCCTTTCAGTCTTAGTTGTGGAGGGTGCAGCTCAGCTCCAGGTCCAGCTGCCGTTGCTAGTTGCAGGGGGCGCAGCCCACCATCCCTTGCGGGAGTCGAACCTGCAACCTTGTGGTTGAGAGGACACACTGCAACCAACTGAGCCATCTGGGAGCTCAGCGGCAGCTCAGCTCAAGGTGCCGTGTTCAATCTTAGTTGCAGGGGGCGCTGCCCACCATCCCTTGCGGGACTCGAGGAATTGAACTGGCAACCTTGTGGGTGAGAGCCCGCGCTCCAACCAACTGAGCCATCCGGGAGGCAGCTCAGCTCAAGGTGCTATGTTCAATCTTAGTTGCAGGGGGCAGAGCCCACCATCCCTTGCGGGACTCGAGGAATTGAACCGGCAACCTTGTGGTTGAGAGCCCACTGGCCCATGTGGGAATCGAACCGGCAGCCTTCGGAGTCAGGAGCACGGAGCTCTAACCACCTGAGCCACCGGGCCGGCCCGAGATTTATTTTTGAATATTAACATATCAATAAATTTGAAAACTGAAACAATGGACACATCTTACCAAAATTATGTCAAAAAAAAACAAAAATGAAAAATACTATAATCTTTACAAGCTTTGAATCAGTAATTTGAACTCTCCCCACAGTCATTTAGGGGGACTTCCAGTAATAAGAGGATATGTAATTGAAACAAACTCACTTGCTAAAAGTAAAAACAAAACAAAAACTGGGTAAGATACAAACATTTCAAATGTTAAAGAGCTAACCAGTTAATGAAGAATTATTTGGTAAAGATCCAGCAAAGAAAGGAAATCCAGATGTCACTGGCAGGAGCTGAGAGTAAACAATGCTTTTCTTGGTGTCACTGTTGGGGAACCTTAGTAATCACACCCCAGAATCACAGGACCCTGAATGGTGGTACCCTAGAAATAAGGGTGAAATTGAAATAAACCAGCCCTTGCACAGACTGCAGCTTGGACTCTCATTATGTGGGTGGCTAAAAAAAAAAATCACAAGACTTAAAAAAATCATTTAAAAAATGTATTTACAAAATGTTGAAAGTGGGGAAGTATAGCTGAAACAAGAAGAGCAAAATATCGGTGGTTTAAATCTGAGTGATGGGTATATTATGTACTCAGATTTTTAGTGCCTCCACGTACCTACCAAAACAAAAATTTTCTCTGGAGGATGGTAATATCATCCTGGGCCTCAAATTATTTCTAAAAGTGAATTTTAAAATGCATTGTCCAAAATGCGTTCTAAAGTAACCTGACTCACCAAAAGACAAGTCTCTGTGAGTGAGAAACTGCAGAAACAGATGACAGCCCCACCCACCCAGCAGACACGCACAGGTCATACAGATTTAGAATACGTGGAAAGAACATATGAGTTGGGAGTGTGGGTAAATGGAATTAGTGTTTTAAGGTCCTCACGTTGTCTCAGAGAAGGGAAGGTATCAGTTAACATTAGACACTGACAAAGAGGTTGCATCTTACTCTTTCTAGAATAACCACTCAAGAATAGGAAAAGGATATAACTTTAAAATGAATAGAAGAAAAATAATGGGACGATTTTTTAAATCTAAGGAGAAAAAGGGATAATACAGTAGAACAAATTGAAAGAACATGATAAGATGCTATTTTAAAGAGACAGCTAACAAAGTGCAGGAAACTTAATATTAAAGAAATGAAAAGATCCTTCATTAAACAAACAAGAGAAGGCTGGTATATATATATAGTAATATCAGACAAAAGATATTAAGAAGCTGGAAGGTATTTTTTACTAAAGGTAAAATTTCAAAGCACCAGGATAATACAAAGTTTACAGAAGTATAAGAGGAACAGATAATTTCAGAATCATGATTGGAGATTTAATACCTGAGTAATTGGTAGAAAAAGTAAAATGAATAAGGATACTGAAGATAGAACAGCATGATCAACAAGCACCACACTACCCATCCAGTGCAGAATACATGATTTTCTAGCATGCTTATAGCATTTTTTTTTTTTTAAGGAAGGCACAGCTCACAGTGGCTCATGAGGGGATCGAACCGGTAACCTTGGTGTTATTAGCACCACGCTCTAACCAACTGAGCTAACCGGCCGCCCCCCTTGTAACATTTTTTAGTGATCATTTACTGGGCCATAAAGCTGTGTGAACAAAATTTAAAGGATCGAAATCACAGAGTAAGTTCTCCAGTGACAATACAATTAAATCAGAAATCAGTAACAAGAAAAAAGAAAGAAAATCTGCATATGTTTCAAAAGTAAGGAATAAACTTCAAAATAAAACATGGATTAAAGATATCACAATAGAAAATACAAAATAGTTTGAACTCACTAATGAAATTCATATCAAATTTAAGAAGTATGGTTAAACCAATACTCGGGAAAATTATAACCTTAAACCCTTTATGTTAAAAGGAAAAGCTGAAAACATGAGGTAAATAAGCATTTACTTAAAGAAAATGAGGACCAAATTAAATCCCCTTCCCCAAATAAAAGAATTGAATGATAAAAGAGTAAATTAATAAAATAGAAAACATGTAAAATTGGATCCACAAAGCCAATTGTTGGTTCTTTGAAATGGCTAATAAAATTGATAAACCCCTGGCGAGATCAATGAGGACAGAAAAGGGGACACCACCATAGATTCTGCTGACCTTCAAACTATGTTATTAGGAATAACTTTATGCCCCAAATTTTTGAAAAATGGTAAAACGGGCAATTAATAGGAGAATAGAGCTTATTAAAACCAGCACAGGAAGACATTTTAAAAGCCTGAATAGTCTATTAAGAAAACTATCAGAAATGTGAAGACCTAAGGAAACTACAAGCTGTGATGGCTTCACTAATGGGTTCTGCCGTGTTTCCCCGAAAATAGGACCTAGCCGGACAATCAGCTCTAATGCGTCTTTTGGAGCAAAAATTAATATAAGACCCGGTCTTATTTTACTGCAGTATGAGAGCGTGTCTTAATAATATAAGACCAGGTCTTATATTAATTTTTGCTCCAAAAGACGCATTAAAGCTGATTGTCTCGCTAGGTCTTATTTTCAGGGAAACACGGTATCAAACATTTACGGAAGAGCTTTATGTGAGCTCTTTCCGAGAAAAGACAAAAAGAATGAGATTTCAATTCCTTTTATCAGGCTACCAACACTTTGATGCTAAAACTGGACAGAGACATTATAAGGGAAATTACACGCCATTCTTATTCATGAACATGTATGTGAAAATTTCAACAAAGTATAACCGGGATACTCCTTCATGGCCAAATAGGATTTATCCCAGGAACACAGGTTGGTTTAACATTAGAAAATCAGTCTACTTTGTCACATAAACTAGATTAAAGGGGGAAAAGTTCACATCATACCAAACAATGCAGAAAAAGGTAAAAATACCAAAAAAAATAGTTTTGTTTTGCTTCACATTGGAACTTGACAATCTGATTCTTAAATTTAGTAGGGGAAGGAACCATGAATGATAGCCAAGACCTTTGTATTAGTTCAGATCTTCCAGGAGGCAGATGCTAAAATGTGGTTAGAAGTGTAAGATGTGAAAGAAAAAGGGAGGGAGGAGGGTTAGGCCGGGAAAGCTTTCAGACTCTGATGCAGGTCTGACAGCTGGAGACGGGGGAAGGAGGGGGTAGCACAGAGAACCTCAGACTGGCTGCACAGCTGTGAGAACACCTGGGCCGACCAACCGGAGCTCCAGTGCAAAGATCATCTGTAGAGGGGCCCACATTCGTCAGGCCGTCGTACCCCTCCTCTGCCTGGGAAGAGCATGACCTCCCCTCAAATGCTACAGCAGATCCAGAAGGTGAAATGAAGCTGGAGGCTGTCAACTAACTCCACCCATTGTGGCAGATTCGCTTGCAAAGGCGGATCTGCAAGGCTGCCCTGTGTTCTCAGAGAAGACTGATGTAGGGAGGCTCGCCCTGTTGCATGGAAAGGTTTGTATGCAGAGTGATTAAGGTTGTGTGTTATTAGTACAGGGATACACAGAACAGACTGGAAAGCTCTGGCACAAACCCCCACGTGTAGAGCTTCACATACGTCAGAAGTAGCAAATCATGGGGAGGATGGACTATTCAAATCATTGCAGCAAGTATGGACGATGATACAGAAAAACATGTAACTGGATCGTAATATATATATTTTAAAAATCCATAAAGACAAATGTAAAAGCAAAACATTAAAAACTACGGAATTAAAAACTCATATTAAAAACTACATATGAGAATATATTTGATTTTGGGGTAGGGAAGTACTTCAAACAGACACAAAAAGCAACAATCATAATGGAAAAAAATAAATTTGATTACATCAAAACTTTGAATTTTTATTTGTCAAAAGATACTGTAAACAAAGTGAAAAGATAAGCTACAGACTAAAAGTATATTTGTAGTTCATGTGACTGTTTAATATCCAAAACAAACTTCATATAAAATTATATGTATAATGTGTATATCTTATTTGTATGAGTGTATATGTTGTACACTCAAATCAGTAAGGAAAAAATGAATAGAAAAATGGGCAAAACATTCAGAGCATGTCGCAGAAGAAACAAGAGTGGCCAGAAGACATGAAATGAGGTTGAGTCTCATTGCAATTGGAAAATACAAATTAAGGTCTCAGTAAGATATCATTTCGACTTGGATGATGGAACCTCAGAGGAGGACAATATGAAGGGCACCGAAGGTGATGTAGAACAAAGAGAATAGTAACTCAGTGCTGGGCCCGTGGAACCCCGCTCCCCGCCCCCCCAAGTACCCAACTAATGAGGCATTGCTTTGTAAAGTTAAACACGTGTATACCTTTACTCTGCTGGATAGCCCTGAGAAATTCTTGCTTCCATGCATCAGGGGAGATATATAAATATATTTATATTGCCATTCTTTGTACAAACTAAAGGAATACGTCAGCCATCATCCCACCATCCTGAGATGTCTACCATTAACATTTGGAGTACCTCATTCTAGACTGTCCTCTATACATTTATACACATTTTTTGAGATAGTGTTTTACGTTTTTGTTTTGCTTTCTATTTTTCCCCTCTTACTGTACATACTGTTTTATGCTTGTTTTGTTTCCTTAACAATGTGCTGTGGACATCCACATTTTCAAAGCTTTGTACACCATAGTTTACTTAAACCACCCCTCCACTCCTATTGGACAAATACATATATATATTTTTATATATATATATATTTTTTCCCCCTCATACATACAGCTTCGTAGTAGTCCAGTTCTTTCCTTTAGATAAAGAAAGTGATACTGCTTGGTTAAAGGATGTTTACTCTTTTGAATTTTCAGTACATTAATAAACACTGCTGATGGTTGCAGAAAAAAGCAGAACCAGTGAGCGGCAAGGTCACCTCCTGCACAGCTCAGTCCTTGGACTTTTCACTTGTCTGAATCATGTGTTTACATCTGGCAGAGTTTGTAATCTGCAATTTCAAACACTTGCTAAACTAGAGAGGTTCTTGACCATACCTGTATTAGCATGACAGTAACATGAGGTTCAGGTTTCAACCATGATGGGAACTGCAAATGGTATGGTTCATGTGTGTGCTAACAAGTCATTCAGATTTCGGAAGTTTGCTTTTGTTTTATGTAGATATGTCTAAGAATATCGGTTAAATATTTAGAGTATTCTTAGCCTGATATATTACATTGCAGCTGAAGTCTTGAATTGACATGAGTTAACCTATACATCTTTAAATATTTGTAAAATTGTATTTTGTATGAGCCTGTAATAAATGACCATATTACAGTTCAGAAGCTGAAAAGTGTAGTGAGAGTTGCCATGGGAACCTTAATATGACATTCCGTCGCTTTCATTTAAATTTCATTTTTAATATTACATTAAAATTTTTGCATTTAATGGATAGATATTTGAATTAACATTGAAGTGACCTCTTTAATATAAATAAAAGAAATGAAAATGTGATTTTTCTTCCCATGAACAAATGAACATATAATCCAAGATCTTGTAGAAATAACAGCACTTGAGTTTTAAATTGTTAGATTCCATCAATTTATTTTGAAGTTTCTTAAAGGATCTCTTTGAAAAGATTAGGAAATATTTATTGGTAGTTACATAATTCATGTCTGTACATTTCAAATATGGTTCAGAATTTTCTGAAGGCTATTTGGGGGCAATTTCCTTTATTGTGCTTTAGTTTATTCTTCTGTATTTTTATGACTCAATGACCTCTGATTCCTTTCCTGCCTCTCTATGTTCATTTGAGTGTCCTAACCACTAATAGGGTGATATGCTTTATCTTACTTAAAACAAAATACTAACTGTATTACCAAATACTACGTGTTCTTCTATTTAAGTTCATTGTAGAAAACTCTAACGTATGCCAGAGATACAGGGTATTGCTTTTTATTACAAAGGATTCTTGACTATACGAGAATATTTACATATAAGATTCTGTGAATAGTGCGTTTAAAATTGAAATGTATAAAATGTGTCGACAATAGAATCTGTGACTGGAGGGAGATCTCAGATGTCAGGAGTCTTCGATTCTCTCTGATGCATTCCAGCCAACTAGGTCTGTGACTGTGCAAATCATTTCATCTCTTACAGATAAAACAAAAAGACTGACTTAGGATCACTGGGCTTCTTTTCTACTTACATACTCCCTAAACGAAATTTGGAAAATTGTATGTCACCTTACATCTTCTGAATTGACATTCAGAACTTTAATTCATAAGTGTAGATATTGGCAAGAGGTTTGATTTCTGACATGTTGACATTTTAAAATAAAACGTGTATTAAATATAGCTAATGAAATGTATATATCACAGCAATTTGATACCTACAACCCATCTTTTTAAATATAAAAGTGAAGCTTACATTAACACTGTGTAATTCCTCTTATGGGGAAAGTAGAAAGTATGAATAGAATAGTGGTTGCCAGGAGCTGGCCGGAGGGAGACATGGGGACTTGTTTAAGGGGGAAAGAGTTTCTGTTTTGCCAGGAGCTGGCCGGAGGGAGACATGGGGACTTGTTTAAGGGGGAAAGAGTTTCTGTTTTGCAATTTGAAGAGTTCTGTAGGTTGGCTGCACAGCTGTGTGAACGTACATCACACTCCTAAAGTGCACACTTAAAAGTCGTTAAGATGGTCAGTTTTATTTATGTGTATTTTACTACAATTTTAAAGTCAGAAATAGATTTTAAAAATAAAGCTTGTATTTAATAGTCAAAATTTTTACATTATTACTGGTTTCCTAAATTTGTATTCCCATTCCTCTCCCCTTTAGAATTTTAATCCAGTATATTTTTTATGTTTGAAAGCTCTTTACTGACTTTGTTGGCCCAATCACGTGTCTGCAACAAAAATATGCATATAAATTTAAATTAGCAACTGTTTTCTCCTGTGACCTCAAAGTTTTAAGTATTGAGTAATTATTATAGTTAAGTAGAACACAACTGCTCAAAACCTAGCTATTTCCAATATTGATAAATAATGGGTAACAGTAAAATGCGCTGGAACTCCATTTCTTAATGAGATCTGTTAATTAAGTTGAATATAATGCGTACATACTGTGTTTCCCCGAAAATAAGACCTAGTGGGACCATCAGCTCTAATGCATCTTTTGAAGCAAACATTAATAGAAGACCGGTCTTATATCATGTAAGACCCGGTATTGTACTGTATTATATTATATTGTATTATATTATATTATACCCGGTCTTCTATTAATGTTTGCTCCAAGAGACGCATTAGAGCTGATGGTCCAGCTAGGTCTTATTTTCTGGGAAACACGGTAGTAGGACTGAATAAATGAGCAGAATTAGTTATCAGTCACATTAGGAAGGAGACTTGCCCCAGTTAAAAAAGTAAATATGGATAAAGTCCAACAATCTCAAAGTCAGTGAAACTGTAAGTCTAACATAAAACACTAACTCACCTAGCGTATGTGTTTCTTTCCTTTGAAGTGGAGAAGTCCATCTGTCAGAAGTAACCGTGGACGTTTTCATGCCTCATCCTTGGAGCCAGGCAAAGGACACGATGCAGACAAGTCACAGCCATGCTGAGTGAGTTCTTTCCCATCATCAAGAGCCCTGAAAATGCGCTTTGTCACAGATGGCATTTCCCAAGGTGATATTTACAAATCCTGAGTGTTTTCGTTCCTGGATGGATGGGTGGGAAGATGGGTAGGTGGATAGGTAAGGTCCCCAACCCTGGCCATTTTATTGCCTGGGTGAAGTAAGCCTCCACTGCCTTCAGTATTTTGAACTGGTGCCTCTTTACTCACATGATATTCTTCAGAAGTTAGACATTTTTCTGAATCATCAAAGATGTGTGAGAGGTCATTAAAAGAACTGTTTTCTCGCCACTGACCCAGTCTATAAGATATGTCGCTCTTAATGAGCAGGAGAGGGGAAAGCATGAAACCCTGCCATGGGTTTATGGTTTTGATTAAAGGAATCCTCACAGACACCAGTATTTCAGATTGATCCCCACCCCTGCCCCCACCTTGCTTCGTGTATGTGTGTGTGTGTGTGTGTGTGTGTGTGTGTGTGTGCACGCGCGCGCCTGTGGGGAGAGGTCTCAAAAGAGTCTGTTTCCAGGAGCAGCGTACGATAATAAGTTCTGCCGAGGGTGACAGGTATAAAATGAAGGGGAAGACTTGCTTTTATACAGTGGGGGTATCTCGTGATGCTCTCTCGTCACAGAGAGCTGTCGATGAGCGTTTGCAGCAGCCAGGGCCCATCCAGGCAAGCGGCGTGGGATCCTGGGGGGGGGGGGGAACCACCGATTCCAGTTACACACGGAGGCCGGCCTCCGTGGCACACACTGTCTTGGCTTCATGAGATGACTGGCCGGTCCCACTAAGATTACGCTTTCATTTCTGCCTGTGGATGTTGGTGTCGTAGGGGGTCTGAGGGGATCTAAGTGATGCAAGGGGGTGACTGTACCATGCTGTCTCGTGCCCACAGAAGCCCACATGTCCATGCCCGTTTCACACACACACACACATGCTCACACTCACACACGCTCACACTCACACTCACACTCTCTCTCTCGCTCTCCCTCTCCTTGGTCACTTGCCTTCAGGACTGGAGCGGCACTAGCAGTGGCTCCTGTTCCCCACGGGGTTGTAGTCCGCTCACAGCTGCAGCCATAGCCCTACAAACTGTGCAGCCCCATGGGCTGACTGACCGTGCAAGGCCGCGTGCGGTGCCTGCCCGCCGGCCTCCCCAGTAACTGCTGGAGAGGCCCGGGAGCAACCTGGCAGTGTGGAGGTCAGCGCTTGGGCTGACCCTGACTGAGGAGGGCGGGAAAGGGCCACTAGCCACTAGCCTCGCCCTAGCACGTACGATGTCTTCTCTTGCTCCTCCCACCCCCACCATGGAGCGCTCCGGGGTGCCTGGCTCTGTAGGAACGGCCTGCAGACACCTGTGGGGGCAGCCGGCCTGTTACGGTGTGTGCCCCTGTGGATGCTCTCCTGACTCCCCCTCCCCCAACTACTAAATTACTGGCATGTAACCTTCACCTCGTTCTTTTCCTGGGGAACATCGCCTAAGGCAGTGCTTATGGAAACATTTTTCTCTATGTCTATGATTAATTCTTTAGACTAATTTCCTAGAATTGTTGTTGCTATTTAAAATAGGACCATTTTTTCAATTTGTAAATAACTGTATGTTTGATACTCTGATTTTAAAGTCATATATGTTTATTGCAGACATTTTACAAAATGAAGGAAATTAAGTTATATTAACTTTATCGGTATATATCCTTTCGGATTTTTTCTTAAGTGTTATATTTATAATACTTTAAAAAATGTATTTCATGAGTTGAGTCCAGAGTTTCTCATAAGAAAAAAGTATATATATTGGCATAGAATTACATCAGTGTTAAATGAGACCCAAAGTTATCTGGAAAGAAGCAGGAAAACAAAGATCCTTTTTCTCTTTCGGTTTTTTTTTTTAATCAAAACTGGGACCATACTGACTGACAGGCTTTTTATAACGTGTTTTTTTGTCACTTACTATTTTGTAATTTTTTTCACACCATTAAATTTTATGTGATTACAATTTTTAATGCCACATGATATTTCCATAATTTATCCAAGAAATCCTCAGTTGTTGGATGTTTCTTTCTTTGCTTTTTCCTTTTAAAAATTGTTTTGAGTGTTTTGATGACATTCACGTAGATACAATCTTTATACCACTGTCTAATTATTTTCATAGGATAACTTCTTCACAGCGGAAATGCGTTTCTGAAGGAAAGGTGGTACCAGTTTCAGTTCCCAGTAACTCTACAAGGGCTCTCATTCATACTCGTGCTAATCGTGAGTATTTTACCTTTCTTTAATCGTTGTTGTGCTTTGCCATGCAAAATGGTGTCTCATTTCACTTTGTATTACTTTGCTTTTTAGTAGGCTCAAATACAATTTTGGATGTTCATTGGCCATTTCTATTTCTTCCGTGGCTTGTCCACAGCATGGGTCTGCTTTTCTGAATATTTTTATCTCAATGTGTCGCTTGTGTTTGCTTATGGTAACAGATATGTTTTTCTACATAACTGGAGCCATTCTGAGGAGAAATACCATAGCAGCCTTCATTTATTCACAGTCATTGCTTGTGGAGAATTTTCGAGTCAAATGAGTATTGACTTCTCCCAGGCCCTTTGTCCATGAAGTCTTTCCCCGACTTGCTCTGTCGTGTCTGAATACTTGCCCTTCTTGGTGTGTCCCCACCTGTGTGCTGACACATCATTCCCGCTTTTTTGTAGTCAATGTTCTCAAAGCTACTTCCCCTAATATATTATTAGGTTGGTGCAAAAGTGATTGCAGGTTTTGAAATTATTTTTAACCTTTTAAATTGCAATTACTTTTGTACCAACCTAATACAAGGTTTTGGAAAGCAGGAACAATATCTTATTCCCATTAGTACAACTCAGGGCCAAAGAAGGGATCTGGCAAATAGTACATATTCAACACAAGGGGTCGAATTGATTTGTTAGCTCTTTAAATAACAATGCTTTTAGATTTGAAAATATTTTCCATAGATGTGTTTTTGTATTATATATTTGCATATTTTCTTGAGCAGAGATTATTGAAGGACAACTTAAGATTTTTGAAAATAAGTTAGACGAAGATAATTTATAGCCTTCAGAGGTTTATAGTGGTCTATTGTAAACAGCGTAGGTGCTTCTGGATCACGTATTGCTCTAATGGTCTCTCTCTGCTGATGTGTGATTGTGTACCCAGCCTTCCCCAGGTGAGCACGAGTGTTAGAATTAAGTCTAAAATTGGAATTAAATACCCTGTAAATGGATATCTAGGTTGGTTCTCAACTGGGTTCCAGATCACGGAGGTTGCCATGACCTCGTGCTCATTACTACTCACTGGGACAGTTGTTCCCTCCTTCTCTGAGTCTTGTCATTACGTAAATCCAGTCATGTTTTCTCCAACTACAGAATGAATACCTGCTCTGACAATGTTCTTTTATACTCGGGACCGTGTCCTCTGCATTATAAAGATCCGCAAACTTCTAGTGTGATGTCGGGCCTCTGCCATCACATTTTGAAAGCCTCATCTGAGTGTCAGAAAAATTATTTCAAAACTTAGGATAGAACAAGAGATTACTGGGTTTCCTTCCATGTACCGCCGGCCTTGCGCCGTTTCTGGACTATCCATTGACTGGGGTATTTGAAGGCTCAGTAGGAGAGAGGTTCATTTTTAGGTTCTTGTTCAGTTAGAGAGGCAAATACTTTCTGTCCAGTGAGAAAGCAAACCCCAGAGGTGGTGGCTTATGGCCCTGTGGGACACTGACTGGTTTTATACCTAACTGACTAATCGTGTCCTAACACTGCTTTATTAAGTAGTTATAAACACCTAGCTCTTCAACTTCTCATTAGAACCCAGTCTTTTGCCATTTTCCTCATTCACTAATGAGTGAAATAAAATATTTGGCCACACTTTCATTTTGTATTTGTATGAAATCATGTTTTTAACCTTTTGAAAATTGTTCTTTGGCATTGTGGGACACCCCTTATTTTTACCTGCGCCTCCAAGCAGGTTAGGTTGATTAATAAATAAAAACATACACTACTACTACTAAAAGTAAGCCGACTTGTAATCAAATCCCAGCCTTTCTTTTTCCTCTTTCTTCTTCCATTTTGAGTACTTTCTCTGCTTGAAACCTAGAAAAGATGGGCTAGAGCGCTCTGCCAGAATCATTTTTTTAGTTAACCCATCTGCCAACGGCGTTTATTAAGCGCCGTGTGTGAAGAGCAAGGGACTGGAGGGCACGGGAACACACAATGAAAGCGGGATGTTGCTGCATAATTTCATGTTACTGTTTTCAGATGGAATTCTGCTTGGCCAAAGCAGGAGGGGAAAAAAGCATGAGGATAACGAAATGAAGCTGATACATTATTAGCATTTTGCCAGAGAAATAGACAACCCTTCCTGCAGCATTAGCTAAGTTGTCCAGCGATGGCCGTTTTTCTTTACTGGGTGGTGAATACCCTAGTAAGACGAACAAATTTCAAATCCGATCTCTGGGTTTCTTTTGGGGAAAGCACCGTGAGACTGTGTCTGAGGGAGAATATTTCACTCAAGACAGCTGCTGATTCCATCACATTGTTAAGCTTGGACTGAGCTGCAGCACCCAGCTCGATCCTACGTGCTCTGTGGAGCCCACGGTTAACTTCTGCACTCCTGTCTGTGTCTCTCATTTGAGACTCATCCACTCTCTTGACTGTTATTTTTATGTGCATGTCTTTCTCCCAGTCGAGACTGTGAATTCCTGGAGAACCACTTTTACCTCCTATACTTTCATATCCTTCATAGTGTTTGTTACGTGGTGACCATTCAGTAATCAATAGCTGTTGGTCGGTTCATAGAGGAACAAATTACTCTTAGCCAACATAGGTAGAAAAGGTACTGTAGCCTGACTTTTCAAAAAGACAGTCACATTCATTGGCAAGTGATACAGTTTACTTCTCTGGATAATCTTGAAATAATGAGTCTAATCTGCTCTAAGCATATTTCAGCTATCCACACCCACTATTGTTTTCTTTATACTGCACTATGCTTAAAATTGAAGTTGTATTTATGTAGCAGAGGACTTCTGAAACTGTTCTTGAAATGTCCATGTAGTGTTTAAATTTGATTCATCTAATGAAGAGCAAGATGTGCACAGGCAAAGAACAACTCTAATTCCATATAATGACAAGCATTTTACATTTGGTTGAATGTAACATTTATTACAGCAACATGCCTGTTTCTCACTGCAGCTAGCCGTAGCGTAAAATGGTCTCATACGTGGGAATATTAGAGTCTAACAGGGTGACATCGGGATTATTACTTATTTTAATGGTAGCCGGTCTCTCAGTCACAAAAGTGAAGGTTTTGTAACGAATGTCTATTCGGGCACCGGCGTGGGGAGGGAGGTGGGGGGGAGGGGTAAAGTGCCAAAATGGTGCTGAGGGAGGAGAGTTAGTCTAGTTAGAGAAGTCAAGAAAGGCTTAAGGAGGAAAGTGGCATTTGAGCTGGGTCTTAAAACAGTTGTGAAAGTCTTGGTCAAGAGTAGATCCAGATCTTTTCTCCCCCTGATAGTCAAGTAACCCTTCTAAACAAAAATATGTCATATTAATAAGCAGTGATAAAATTTTAATTATTAACTAGTTACGTAGAACTTTATGGATGTAATGTGATGAGCATTTTTTCAAATGGAAAATACAAAGGGAAAAGATAAGTAGACAAATAAATAAGGTGTCAAAGCTTAGTCATCGTGGCCTCAGTGGCCAACGTCTTCTTGTTTGGATCTCTTGAAGGCCAAGCCGTTTTCCTAGTTGTTGGCTCTCTTGAAGGGATAACTAAGAGATTGAAAAAAAACCCAAAATTTTCTTTAAAGGTATATGTTTGGTCTTACCAATCCATAGCTTTTAGAATTTTGTTGTCACACAATTCATTAAACCTCATTGTATTGCTTTTTAAAAAAAAAAGAAAGAATATGTATCCTCCATGGTACAGGTCTTCGTGCCTTCCTCACGCGAGTTTATTACATATTCCTTGACGGAGTCATTCGGGTAAGCTGTCAGCTAACACAGGGACAGCATCAGGGACCACTTTCTCCTATGGGATCAACCCTGTTCCAAGTACTTCCTAAGTCCAAGTACATTTTAGGGTGACTGGATCATAAGATCCTAAATAAGGCAGTGCATTCATGGCATAAAAGGGTAAAACTCTTGGTGTTTTTACCAGTGCTTCTCAAACGTTCACGTGCATACAAACTACCAGGGTGTTTTGTTAAAATGCAGGTTTTGATGCTGCGTGTCTGGAGCGAGGCCTGAGAGTCTGTATTTCCCAGGTGGTAGAATTTTGTCTGGGCTGCACTCTGATAATCATTGCCTTAGAGCATCTGGGACTTTCAGAGCTCTCGGTGCGCCCTGGAATGTACCCGATTCTTGAAACCCTTTTTCTTTTCTCCTTCTTTGCTCCCCAGCCCACACGACCATCATGGCTCCTCCCTACCAGGTATCCCTGTTTCTTCACCAACACAAAATAGGACGCAGCCCCCTTCCTCTCCAATAATCAGCTATTTGTGATGGGAAAATGGAGCAAGGTTAGGAAGTGAAGAGTCTAGTTCTCCCCGACCTGAGTTTACTGTGTTGTAAGATTATTCAAACCAAAAAACTTGGATCTTTTACGTGCTAGGTGAGGATTTACCTGGAACCCATAGTGGAATTTAATAGCAGTTATAATGACGAAACACCAAGCTGAAATTCTGTCCCACGGGATGGCTTTGTTCATATGGGAAATTGGAATCCTTGGAGGATAGTAACAAGAGGACTATTTATCTGCTGCTTTTCATTTGGAAAATGACTCCCACTATACTCCAAAAACATACAAATGGAAAAACCGCCTTGATGCCCCTTTAAAATTCTGGCTCCAAATGTAAACTCCAAATATGTTGTAATGCGACATAGTAAAGAAAAACCAAAAGAAAGAAAAACACGAAGGAGTCTTCGGCTAAATAAAAACTTTCTAGTCCAGATGCAGGTTTAATTTTGTGTCTGCCTATGCACTCCTCTGATTACCTAAGGCCTACAAAGCTTGGTGAGTGGTTTACACTGTGATCCTTCTTTTGTCTTGATTAAGGGAAAACATTAAACGCTAAGCCCTTTCCTGCACTGACATGGGAAATAATGCATCTGAATAAGAAGGGGGAATCTCCCCTAGAAAACTCTCCTCAGTGGCCCTCCTACGTCATTGGTTTCCACTCGTACTGTGGAACTACCTGTGGTGATATCGCCACACTGAGCAGAGTAATACCAGAAGATATTAGTTGGTAAAGGGAAATCTTTGTTCTTTGCCACTTTGAAACCCAGTGGCTGTCTAGGACACAGCACTTGGTCTTAGCCTCAAATAGGCTTGATAACGAACCTGTCACTGGTGACAGAAGCATCATACAACCTCTACTTCCGGGCCTTTGCAAGGCTGGGATTGTACGTGGCTGTGCGTGTCCTAGTGGTGCCTTCTGTGCTTCCTTCATCCAGTCCCGTCACGTCACCCACCTCTTGTAATTGCAGCCACTCACGTTCTTTTCTCCCTTTCAGATGTTCCTTGTCCAAGCTGGCACTTGTCCTAGTTTCATATACGGCTTCCTGCGCTCTGTTCCCTTTCTCTCCAGTCACCACTATGTGTGGTGAAGGAAGACGGGTGACACAAACACTTACCAGGTGCTTCATATGCGTTTTTTTATAACCTCCCCAGCAACCTTCTGAGAACAGTCCCCTCTTTTAATAGTTGACAAGGTGAAATTCAGAGATTAAGTGACTTACCCAAGAATAACAAGGAGTTAGTAATCATAGATCCAGTGAAGCGTAAGCCCTACCGAAAGAACCTGGCAATCTACTTCTGATAGGTTTTCCTTCTGCCCATCTAAATTCTTCTGGCTGAGACAGCAACAGGAGAAAATGACCAAATGTATTACATGCCTACATATGGGGGTTCCCCAAGAATATGAGACCAAGGACCGATCGGACAGTTGAGGCATCTCTGCCACCTTGAGCTAAGTAGAAGGGGCACAGTCGTTTGGGCCTTCAAAGGGGAGGAAGGCAATTCCCATGGAGATGGAAAAGCAAATGTTTGGTAAATGAATATTTGCTGGGCCGTCTCTAACAATGGGACACAGAGGGCTTTGCTCCAAGGGACCTTGCTGGGTTCCTCCGTGTCTGTCACACTGAGTTCACATTAGACTATAGTTACCTGTGATGACAGCTCCCTTCCTGAGGCAGGGCCTCCATCTAAATTCTTTTAGGCATTTAGGGGGAAGGTCAAAGGTTTTTCCTGAATCTTTTTTTAAAAACAACCAGCTTAAAATAATCAGTAGCCCAAGGGCATATTTTGGGGTGGCAAACTCTGCTTCCCCTCAGATATAAGCCCCGGGACTAGACATAAGCATGTCTTTTTGTTTTCCCCAGAGAGGTGCCTATGCTAGCTCCACAAAATACTGTTCTGAGTTCTGATTGAGACACTTTACAGAAGCACACACCCGAAGAGGTTACTTTCACGTTTCTACTGGTACCAATCCAGGGGTGGATACTGAAGCCAGATTTGGTTTCTTGGCCCTACTCAGCCTCACCTCACACCTGGTCCTCAAGTAAGGGAGAGGCAAACTTAATTTACCTAACGGTTTTTGAAGGGTTTGATAAAGTGAGATTTGTTGGAGGGCAGGGTTCCTCAAATTCCAGCTCTGAATATTACGTCCACTGTCTTTCTATTTTGCCTTCTGCAGTTTGAGCAAATATATTTTTGGAAGGTATTAATCTAATCATCCATCCATCCATTTACTTCCTACCCATCTGTACTGAAAATAATAGTCTTGTGCACTGCATTATTCAGATCACATTGACATTTTTCCCATTTAATTTTGGCCAATTTTAAGAGAGACATTAAAAATGTGACTAGGATGTTTACAGATTCCGAAACTTCCCCATTTAAAGAAAGACTGAAGATTAATTAACTCTAAAAAGAAAAGAATAAAGAGATTTGATACTTGGCCTCAAATATTTGAAGGACTTTAATACAAGAAGGGTAATTTATGTGCTTTCAAAACTGTTACCAATCACAGGCACATTTCAGGTCAAAACGAACCTCTGCTAATTGAAGCTTTGCAGCATCAGACCCACTGCCTGTGTAGGAAGTCATGAGTTGTTTGTGACCAAGCAGAGACTGAAGGACCGTGAATTAAGGATGTTTAGGTATGTCCCCATTGATTGAGACGTTGGCCTTACTGACATTCGCAGTCCCTTCCAAATCTTAAAATACAATTTGTCTTAAATAGAATGTGAAATTTAAAAATGCATCTAATCCATTCAGATAGTTTTTGGAATAGTGGTGTTAGGAGTTCTGCAGACCCTCTCCTGGGCAAAGCCACTATAACTGGTAAAAATTACTTTAAAAAAAACCAACTGTGTGAAGTCTCTGGAAACGTGTTAAGGGCATACAACAAATGAAGAAACATTGATTCAAGAATCTACTAAGTCTCCGTGAGAGAACAGGGAGCGTCTGGCATTTGAAGCATGACCTTTTGTTCCCCTTCTGGCCTAGCTCAGTGTGAAGCTCCACACTGGGCAGATCCAGACAAGAATCTAGGGTTTTCTTGCCCCAGCTCCCAGTGGTGGGCTGCAGTATTTTCCTGGGAAGGACAAGCCACCAGCACTTCCCATTTCCTCCCAAATATATGTTTAAGAACCTTGATTGCTGGCAAAAGCAGCCGAGATATCTGGGTCATTCATCCTCACTCAGGGTGGAAGCTCTGCCCCCAGGCGCAGCAGGCCGTGAACACGGGGTGCCAACGGCCCTCCCCCCAGCTCCTCCACAGGGCAGAGTGTTTATGCCAGGAAAGGCAAGCCGAGAAACCAGAGGCTTCTGCCCCCAACCAGTACTGTGCTTATAAAGCAGGGATGTCACAGCGGGAGAAGCTGCCTCTGGCCCTCTGAGGAAAGCAGTGTGTCAACATAGAGACGTCCAAACCTGTAGAGAATTTGGATGCGTTTATTGGAGCCAAACTGATGACATTGCCAGGAAGCACGCTCTTCAGTGCTCCGGAGAAGGACAGTTTTAGTTTCTTTTATACATTTGGAATTGAGGGAACTATTACATGAAGGTGGGAAAAGCAAGGGACAGGGTACCGTGTTCCCCGAAAATAAGACCTAACTGGATAATCAGCTCTAATGTGTCTTTTGGAGCAAAAATTAATATAAGACCTGGTCTTATTTTACTGTAATATAAGACCGGGTATAATATAATATAATACCAGGTTTTATATTATATTACTATATTATTACTATATTACTATATATCAGTATATTATTTTACTATAATATAAGACCCGGTATAATATAATATAATAGATCATTTATAATATAATACTGGGTCTTATATTAATTTTTGTTCCAAAAGACACATTAGAGCTGATTTTCTGGCTAGGTCTTATTTTCAGGGAAACACAGTAGCTAACAACATTATGTGGTCCCTTGAGGGTGGTTACACCTTTGAGTGTCTGGAGAAGAGGATTACTTCTGGCATTTCAGAGGTTTGTTAACCTAGATACACAAGAACAAAGGACAGGGCTTACTTAAGGCAAAGTAAGCCTTTTAGTTACTAAAGAAGTTAGATGCCTGGGGCGTGACTACCCACCATGACCTTCCCTTAGGGATCTATGATCAGGTCACCCTGTGAGGTTACTTTCTGTCACTGAACTGGTGTATACTCCCTTTTTCGTCCACAAGAGGTACAGAGGCAAGTATAGAACAGAGCAACGAAGGATGTGATTTCATTTGGAACAGACTGTGAGGAAGTCCAAGCCTAAAGGTGCTCCTAGAAATAACGGAAGCCTTGGTGGTAAGCAACTACAAGGGGGCTGGTAGATTCAGTAGAGCAACAAGCTAGGGTATGAACCTGCTAGAAGTAAACCAGGGAATGAGTCGGCTAAGAAGTGCCCTGCTGGGATCAAAACAAAACTCAAAGAGTGCTCCTGCAAAGGAGCCTGAATTTAATTGGATCAGATTGTGGCAAAATGTACGTCCCGGGGCATTATTGAAAACAGTAGAGCAATTTGCCAGCAGTTACCAAACACTAACAGCTGGGTATGATACCAGCGTGGCAGAGAGCTTAACAGAGAGATCAGCAAAGCAGAGCTGACTGTGTGTGCCTAAGGCCGTGCCTCTGATGAGCAGCTGTCAGAGGCTGCCTCCTATGGAGGGTAATAGATTTTAGTAAAACAGTCCAGTCAAAGCACTAAGAAAATAAGCAGAAACAACAGGCCTGGAGGAGTGGAGGAGAAAGAATGAGCCCTAGAGTTATTATATGATCGAAAATGTCAAAATTTTTAACAAAATATTGCCAGTATGCAAAGAAACAGGAAAGTATGGCCCATGTACATGAGAAAAGAACAGGCAACAGAAGCTGCCTATGAGAGAGACCAGAGGCTGGACTTCGCAAAACAAATCAACGATTATAAATATAGTCAAAGAACTGAAAATAAAAAATGCTTAAAGAATTAAGGAAGCTTACGATGTCACTGTCTAATCAAATGGAGAATATCAATGGGGAAATAAAAATCATAAAAAGTAACCAAATGGTTCTAAAGAAGAGTTAATTTAAAGAAGAATTAATACCAATCCTTCTTCCAAGGGAAAAGAAAAATAGAAGAGGAAGAACACAAACTAATTTTATTACTCTGATACCAAAACCAGACAAGGACACTACAAGAAAAGAAAATTGTAGGCCAATCTCCCTGATGAAAACAGATACAAAAATCTTTACCACAGTATTAGCAAACCAAATTCTCAGTACATTAAAGGGATCATATACTATAATCCAATGGGATTTATTCCAGGGGTGCAAGGATGGTTCAAATCTGCAAATCAGACTACGTGATCACATTAACGCTGAAGGATAAAAATCATATAATTATCTCAATAGGTGCAAAAAAAGCATTTGACAAAATACAACATCTGTTTATGATAAAAACTCTCAACGAAGTGGGTATAGAGGGAATGTACCTCAATATAATAAAGGCACGTATGCCAAGCCTACAGCTAACCTCAGACTCAGTGGTGAAAAGCTGAAAGCTTTTCCCAGAAGATCAGGAACAAGACCACTCTATAAAGCTCTTCAAATGAATAAAATTGAAAAAAATAAAATAATAAAATAAATAGACCATTTGGGACTGTTTAAACAGATTAGAAAGATATTACCTAATTTTTTTTTTTTAGCAGTATTCTGCTTTACTTAAATGTGAAGGAAAAAAAAGAGTGTTTTGCCAGGATTTCAGGCTTTTCATCTTGAAGTTTCCTTTCCTAGAACAGTCGATCCTCTTTGTATTCATCCGAGAGCACTCGGGCTTTTTCCAAGTTCTCTGCTCTGCTGCTTAAGTCCCCTTCTTTTAATCTTTTGTTTCCCATTAACTTGTGAGTCTATTGCTATCACTTAACTTTATATAGTGGGTTCAGTGGTTTTCCGTCTAGAGTCCTATTCACTGTGAAACAAAAGCATGGCTTTAATAAGGAAGATTTCAGGATTCTTAGGTACAATGACAAGAGTTCAAATAAGGACGATGGAATGAAAGCGGAATACTAAGCAGCCCACAAGCCCAGCTCTGAGAAAAGTGAGGTGCTGCTAAGGTCACCTGTCTTTCAAGTTCTCCACTTCAGCCTAAGTTAGGTTTCCAGAGCTCCTGAAGTACGAGGACTTCTTTAAAATTTATGTGAAAATAGACAGTGAACGTTTACGATCAAGACTTTTTAGGATCTGGATTTTTATGTTAGGGTTCTTCGTTCCTAAATTCATAAAACTTAAGCATATGATGAAATACCTCGCGTTTGGTGCTCTAGTCACTAGAGTAGGATTCTACTTGCTGAACAGTAAGTCTGTCCTGGGGTTTCCGGGCAGCAAAGTCCTCAACATCTGAACCTTTTGTTGACACCTCTGGCCAGGCCTCCTCACATCCCGATTTCCTGGTAGCTCAACTATTCCTGGATTACAGAAATTTCTGTAATTAAAGAGAAAAGAGGAGAAAATAGAGGGGAAGAAATCGAAATCATCCAACTGAGAAAAAGGATAAATAGGGAATGAAAGGAAAGGAAGTTAAGAATAAAGAGGCTGCTTTAGTGAAGGAAAAAACCCAGCAAGGTCAAAAGAATAGTAAAGGAAGAGCATTGGATCCAAAACTGAGAGGATCCGATTCCAGGACCAGCTCTGATTTAACAAACTGTGTAATCTAGGGAAAATCACCTTCTTTCCCTTCTTCCTGCTTTACTGGCCAACGCAATTAGTAAAGCTTGTCTTCCTTTGCGTCACATGACAAAGAATGGACTCTGAGCAGAGAACAGTGAGATTTGTTTTCCTTTGAAGTTCATAAAACCCGTCTCCTTACCCTATAATAGGGCTATTTTGTGAAAACACCCTGGAAAAAAAAATAGTACTTAAGAAAAAAGGGAAATTTGCCAGTCTGTTTGCAAGTTCTGTTCTCTTGAAATTTGCAATTTCTGTTCTCTTGATGGCTTTCCTGAGCCAAGTCACTGACATTCATCTGTCACCTTCAGGTTCCTACCTGACCTCATCCCGGTTCAACAGCAACACAGAATAACAGTAAGAATTCAGTCCTACCCAACGGGCTTCTGAACACAAAGTGTCTTGAGAACCAGTAGTCGTAGAGACCCAACTGTGCAATATAATCCAACTCATCCCAACTGGGTCTGTTCTCTCCCCTCTGCAGCACCTGCCCAAAAAGCAAAGCCACCTGGGAAGTTGAGGGATTTCTTTATAATGTGGTTATGGCATTTCAAAATCATCTCAAATCTCAGCAGAACAGCAGTGTAGTACGACTTTGGGAAAATCAGAATCTTAGAATATTTGAACAGAAATGTAGTCTAATTATTACTCTCACATATACACAGTGTCTTCATGAGATGCCTGACTTTCTTTTATAAACGGGTCATATAAATAATGCACCTGATTTTAAAGCAAATGAAAACTCTTCAGTACTTTGAAAAGTTGCTCTGAAAAAAAAAAAGTTGCTCTGGATTATATTTGAGGTAAAAAGTTCAGAACGCATCGTAATCCTGTTTTTCACTTTACAACAGTTTTACTTTATCTTTGAGACGAGGGACCAGAATTTGCCTCTGCACAAAATTGCAAAATAAGATTGTGGTTTTCCCTTGTCTGAGTCTCATAAACTCTTAGAAAGATGCATGTGATTTCTGGAGAAACCAATTCACAGCTTGAGTCAATCTAATCTTTATGTGCAATCTCTGTGGAGGAACTTTCTCTGTGATGGGATCCTGCTTGTAAAACATACCGAAAGTGAGCTCCCACATGGATTTTCTCAAATAATACAACCCATACTTACAGGTTAAAACAGAAAACTCCGTGTGTGTGTTTCATTCTAACAAAAAATTCAGTTAGATGAGAAAGTGTAATTTGATGGTGGTGGCCGGGTTAAAAGTCCTCCGTATTTTGTTTCCGTAAGTAGTTTAAGGAGACCTCCTGTAATCTCTCTTTTGTTTTTGAACTTGCATAGACTCTAGGGTTCCTTGAGGATAAGGACCAGATTATCAGGCCGCTTCGTATTTCCAGAACCTAACATGCAGTCGGTGGAAATCGTTTCCGTGAAAACTGCCACTGTCTCTAGTGTCTGGTCACAAATTTCAAACTGGCAAGGGTGTCAAGTAAGTTTCTTCAGTGGCTGCCAGTGAGTCCCTGAACCGAGGCTGCCTGCTGCAGACCAGCTGCCCAAACTCCAGAGTGCAGCTGGAGCACCAAAGCTGCACAGCTGCCCCTCTGAAGGGGTGTCCCAGGCCGTCGTGCCCTGTGACACACTGGTTGTATCTCCAAGAAACAGCTGTCGTAATTCTGCTCTTGGCAGAAACAGGTTTCTTTCAGTTATAGACCAAACTTGGAGGGGAAAGAAGACTCTTTTGGGGTCCACAGGAGACCGTGAGCGTTTCACAGTGTAATTTCCAAGTGACCGTGGCAGGCTGGGTGCACGTGGGGCACTCAGTAAGTACCAGTAAACAGGCTTGCACATCGTACTCTCCTGAGGCCGTCCGTCTGCCCCTGCGCAGCTTTCCCTAATGGATTTCCATTTCTATCGATCGGGGAACTTCGATGCCGGCTAGCAATTAGTCCTAATCAGGCTGCAGGACTTTCCTAAGGGACTGCCAGCTCCCTAATTGCTGGCAGCTGTGGGGCCTGCTCAGCTGCCAGGGGCAGGCTGTTAACCCGCAGTGTCCCAGGCCCCACGGACGTGCTTGAGCAAGCAGAATTCCTGCTCGCGTGTGGCGTGTGTTGGGATAGGTGGCATGTCTTTATTTTGGAAAACTGCTGAGCGGCGTGGCTTCCTTTTCCTTCAAAGATGCTTTGAGATGGAGAGTGAACGGCATGTCCCAGCCCTCTCTGGAGCAGAAGATACTTCTTACAGGAGAAAGGGAAGCAGGATTTTTTTTTTTGAAGTTCTATTACGGAAATTCTAGAAAACTCACAAAAGTAGAATAGTATAATAAGCTCCCATATATCCATCCCTACCTCCGTTTTTTCCCTCTTACTGGAGCATTTTAAAGCAAATCTCAGACGAATCAGGTCACTTACAAGTGCTTTAGTGTAGAATTCTAACACAGTTAAAGATTTTAAAAATACAACCACACAACTATTATTACACCCAACAAAACAAGTAATAATTCCTTAATGCCACCCAATATCTAGGCATGTTCACATTTCCACAATGCCTCAAAACTGCCTTCTGGGTACATTTGAATCTGCGTCTAGTCAAGGTCACACACTGTATTTAGTTGTGACTGAATGACTGTGTGATCATTTGTTCTTAGAATTTTACATCCTAAAGTCGGCAGATTATGTTCTCATGGTGTCCTTTTACGTGTTGCTGGGCCAGCTCCCATGTTTTCTGCAAACCATAGTAAAATCTGGAAGCTTCATGAGAATTAGGTTTGGGCTAACTTTATACATGGTGCTGTGAACTTTCTTTTGTTTCTTAGGAGGCACAGAATGTCTAAATGTCCAGTTTTAGTGATGCTAAAATTGTTAAGTGAATTCAAATATGGTCAATCTGAACCATCCGTGATAAAGCTTGCCATTAACGTTTTACCTGGTAGTTTTAGCAGACTTTGATAATCATTGCCTACAATGGTTATTTCATTAGGGTTCTAAATGGTGGCATTCTGATATTTTCATTCCTTTGACATGTGTTAGCCATGATTCTTATACAGAGGGGAATTTCCCCCTTATGTTTGGAAAGGTGGGATAAATACTTGATTCCTTCCCTTTATTTTTATATCAGATTAATGAGTTGATTCCCTAAGCCACCCCATAAGGTAACAACCAAAAAACAATTCTGAGTATCATGGATTTCTGTGTTTGATGTGTTTCAGTCCATTGCAGTCCTAGTTTTTTTTAATGCTAAAGTTATCCCAGATTTAATCAGTGGTGCCTTTTCAAACTTGTTCTGAACGCTTTGGTCGTGTGTCTCTTAGTCTTTGACATTGTTTTGCCGTGTGCCTGAAGTAACACTTTTCTGAGGAGCCCTGGTTCCCGGTCGCAGCACCGGGCATTATGGGTATTCCGTGCAATTAGATTGTCATCGCTTCTAGTCCAACACGTTATGTTTGGAGACAAAGTGAATCTGTATTAAATTCAGGCTGGTGTCAGCATCCTTCAGATGTGTATACATCTGCACTCATCTCAGACTTCCTCCTACCTCTTCCAAAGGAACAGGTGTCCAGAATACACTTTAGACATGTCCGCTTCAGAGCAGTTCTTTCGATTGCCTCCCCCCGCCGTCCTCAACCTCAATCTCTCCCTGTCTCTCTCTCTCTTTTGGTGAGTCAGAGACGGCCACCATTGCTTCCCTGTCCCGTCTTCTCTCCCGAGCTAGACTGAAAGCTTTCTGAGAGCAAGAATGTTTTCTTCTCATTTTGAATCCTTCACAATGCTGAGCACAGAGGAGGTTTTCAGTAAACTTTTGTACTGAATTGTCGCAGGTCCCCATCCATGCCACATACACAGTGGTGGCATTCCTTTCTGTGCTCTACATATCTCATCCAGGGATTTTTTTTTTTTCCTTCCAACACCAAAGAAGCATTATCCCACAACCAATTTGTAGAGATGAAATAAAAGAAAACTCTGCAGTTGATTCTGTTCCAAAGAAGCCATGCACTGAGCCATCCTCGAGCGGCCAGTGTCATTTTGGGCTCCACGGCGAGCCAAGGAGGAGGGCCATTGAAGACTTCTCTGGAAGGAGCCAGTTAACGAGCAACATCCCTCCTGGGCGGCACACTTCAGCCCCCAGGCCTCCACAGTGCTCCCAGAAGCCCGGACGGCGGAAACCTTTTCTCAGTTCCTTCATATTTCAGAAACAATATACCGTTACTAATTCTTCACCTTTTCTAACAATATTTAAGGGAGATTATTTCATAGAGCCAAATAAGAGGTCCATGTAATAAGGCCGAAGTGATCGCAAGATAAACGATTTGCACACCCAGTTGTCTTTGGACACTAACGAGCGACGTCCTGTGTGGTCCTTAGCAGTGGAGAGACCTCAGGCGGAGCAGATAAAAATAGTAATTGGTCCTCTACCACAGGGAGGTGTGGGCCCCCCAAACTGGAGTTCCAGAAGGAACCCACATTGATATTATTGAGCTTCTAATCACATACTTTGTCCATTGCACTATTGATTTGTCTTTTTTCTCCTTAAATAGTAGGTGTAGTCTTTACGTACTATGGACATTGGATCCCAAGGGTCAGGGAACCCGCCCAAATTAGTTTAAGAAAAGAGGGAACTTACCGACTCCCAAAATTGGAAGTCCAGGAGTAGCTTGAAACTCGGGTACAAATGGATTCAGGGACCCAAACAGTTAGGTCAAAGCTTTTCTGCATTTATCTTTCACCTCTGTTTATCTCTGTTTGCCATGATTCAGTTTAGAAGTTAGATTTTCTTTATGCAGCAGAAACATTGATGGCCACAGGAAATCTCATTTACACTGTCTTCAGGCTGTCTAAACCCCAAAGTAGGGTCTGTTCTCTTCTAGCTCCAAAGCCAAAAAAACTAATTAGTTGACTTGGTGTACATATCTACAGAGTTATGGGGCCAGAGAGTGGGAGGGCCTGAACAACCCAAAACAACAAATGCCATAACAAATGCCCCATTCGCCTATATGTGTCCTTTTTAAGCCTCAGTTTCCCCACCTGTAAAATGGAATAAAATAATACCTGTCAATCGTAATTGGACAATTCATATCAAATGCTTAGCCTAATTCCTGGCGGATGATAACCCCTGCATTACTGTTGGCTCTTATTATCTTTATCTCTATATGCTTTTCCTAGGTGCTCATCTTTTAATTTCATGTATGGTGTCTCCCACTGGATAGACACTTATATTGACTTCTGCATCAAAGTGAAGGAGTGTTGTCTATTCCTAGGTTATTGTTTTTCAGGGCTGGTTCGTGCCTCTGTTGAAATATTTTTGTTTTTCTGCTCTTCTCTATTAATATAGTTGATTACAATGGCAGTAGATTTCACAATTTTAGGTCTCCCTGCATACTAATCTTTTCATTGATTGCTGGGTTTGATTTGTTAACATTTTATTTGGTGTTTTGCATCCATGTTTATATAGTTTCCTTTTTGTGTCTTTGCCTAATTTTGTGATCAAAGTTACGCTAGCCTTGTAGAATGAATTGAAATTCTTTCTGGCTTTTTTCTATTTTCTGGAACAGTTGAATAACAAAAAAATTATGCGGGGGAGGGGAGTAGGAGACAAGGGTAAAGGGGATCAAATATACGGTGATAGAAGGAGAACTGACTCTGGGTGGTGAGCACACAATGTGATTTACAGATGATGTGATACAGAATTGTACACCTGAAATCTATGTAATTTTACTAACAATTGTCACCCCAATAAACTTTAAAAAAAAAATTATGCTATCTGTAATTTTTTGGAAGATTTGATAGAATTTACCCATTGTAACATGAAGGTGGCTTTAAGTATTGTGGGGAGATAAATCTGTGAATACATTTTCAATTTTTTTTAAATATGTATTGCTTTATTCATGTTTTCCTAAAAAAATGTCCAATCAGTCATGTTTATATTTTCAAATTTATTGGTACAAAAAGTTACAATAGATTTTTAAATTTACTTGATCTTTTAATTCTTTTTAAATATTTAGTGTCTCTACTAGTCATTGCCTTGTCAAATTTTAATATTTCTAACAGTTTTTGCTTTATGATTTAAAAGCTATGTTGCTCAATTTATAGTCATTATTATATCTTCGTAATGAATATCTTTTATTAATATAAATATCTATTTTATTCTCATTAATGCTTTCTGCATTGACTATTGCAAGTCCTACTTTCTTTATCCAAACCTGTATTTTCAGCCCTCCTGTGTAATTTTGTTTGGGATGTACTTCTTGTAGAAAAGCATATAACTTTTTAAAATGCAATCTAAGATTCTTTGTATCTTAATAGAATTTAGTCTATTTCATTTTTTTACTTAGTCTATTTAAATTTTTAATGATCCTTGGTATGGCTGGTCTGATTTTTAATATCTTCATGTTTTCTATTTAGATGTACATGTTGTAAAAAAGCTTATAACTTTTTAAATGCAATCTGAGATTCTTTGTATTTTAATATAATTTAATCTATTAGAATTTTTAATGATCCTTGATATGGCTGGTCTAATTTTTAATATCTTCATGTTTTCTATTTGCCTTTTTATAGTTTCGCTTTTGTTCCCCCTTCTGCCTTTTGCTACATTGGTCTAATTTTCTTTATTCCCCTGCCCCCCCAGTTCAGTAATTCTACCTCATTTTGTTTTTCTAGTGACTATATTGGTTTAACCTGTGTTTTGTAGCAAAACCAATGAAAACACTGTACACTAATGAGTCCTGAACAAATTCTCTTGAGCAAAATAATGAGTACAATAGCAATAACATCACCCATATGACCTAAATCTTTTAACTCCAGTTCTCTGGCAGCACCTTAGTGTAGAATTGAAAACGAAGTTCATGATTTTCAGGTTCCCCCAACTGACTGTCCTTTGGCTCTCTCGCTCCCACTCACTTGAACGCTTCTGCTTTCCTCAGTGCGTCTTCTCACACACTGCCCATGACACTCCACATCTGGATGCTGTTCTTGGCAATGAAATTCTCTTATCCATCTTATCACCTAGGTCGCCCCACTGCTGACGCAGTCTCTATTCACTCGGACTTAAACGCGGGAAGCATAAGTAGTTTCAAAACTTCATTAATTCAACTAACACGGAACTTACCGAGAACTTAGGATGACCAGTGCTGTTCCAGGTAGAGTAGGCTTGACAGGGAGCAAGATGGTGGGTGGGGACATAGATAATGACAGATACATAAACAAATAGTTGTACAATGTCAGATGGTGACAGATGCTTTGAGGGAAAGTGAAGAAGAGAGAGGCCGTAGGTGATGACGAAGTTGCTATTTTGGATGAGGTGGTGAAGGAAGGCATCTCTGAGGAGGTGACATGTCCATAGCGCCCTATATGCATAGAGGGAGAGTCTTGCAAATATGTAGGGAAAGAACCTTCTAAGGAGAGAAAGTAGCAAGTGCAAAGGCCCTGCCTGGGAGCTGAGCTGCCATGCTCCTGGTGCAGCAGGGACTCAGTGAACGAAAGGGACCCTGGGGGATGGGAATTCAGCAAGGAGTGAGGGTGAGGCCATGGAAGGTCTTGGGGACCGTGGGAAGGATTTTGGATTTTATTCTAACTGTGATCAGAAGTCATTGGAGAGTTTTGTCCTGGGCAGTGACATTATGTGACTCCCGTTTTAGGAAGTAAGTGGCTTCTGCATAGAGAATATGTTGCAGGGCACGAGTGGACACAGGAACAGTGAAGGAGCAAGTTCACCGGGAAAGACGGGTGGTGGTGGTGGTGGTGGTGGTGGCGGTGGCTCAGACGGGTGGGAGTAGACGAGGAGTGGAGACATGCTATGCTCCAGCAGATACTTTTCATGTTGTGCTTATGGTTTGGATGTAGACTGCGAGAGAAAAAGAAACCTCAGTCAGAGATGACTCCAGAGTTTTTGACCTGAATGAACGACGATGGCATTTACTCAGGGGGAAAAAGTGGTAAGAGCTGCACGAAAACCAAGTTATTATGATGACTATATACATCTGCCCAAAGAGGATGATGAAGAGACAAATCAGGACAGGAAGCGCGAAGCACTGTGCATCTGCCCTTAGCTACATGACTGGCAAAAGCAAGCTCACGTGGGTAAGCCTGGACAACCTGCCCCATCTAACTCAGCACTTCCTGAGAGCTGACCAGTAAAAGGACGGACCATCACTCAGGTCTAATTTGGGGGCTATCCCATGGCCTCTTTCAAAGATCAATTTTAGATCCTTCAAATCATGGCCTAAATAATGCCACATTATTTTTTCAATTCTAAAAGTCACCAAATGGGTTCAATACATAAATAGATAATAACTCATAAAGTATACAAATAACTTAAAAAATCGGTAGAAATGGTCAGCCTAACTGGTAATCCATAAATGCAAATAAAAACAATATGGAACATCATTTCTGGCCAATTACAGGGAACAATTAATTTGGGGTAAAGCAGAATTAAAATTTCAAGCACTGCAGTAGAAAGTCAGTGCAAACGTTGTGAAAAGCCCCTTCGAAATCTGTGTCTAGATCTTTAAAATCCACATCCTTTGTTCTGGAAATTCCCCTTCTAGGACTCTATCTCAAGGAAAGTTTTTAAAATTATAGAAAATTATATATAAAAATGATCATTAAGTCGTTATTTACAATAGATATGATTGAAAATAACCTTCCTATTTAAAAATAACTTGGATACGTAAAGTGTAATATACCCATATAACCAAATATTATGCAGCCATTTAAAATTATGTCTTTTAGCTATTTTGCTTTTGATGGTTCCCCAAGTTTCTGCCTAACACGTAGGTTCCCCTTCTCTAAATGTACTGTAATACATTTATTTAGCTTATCTCCTATCTGAGACATTTAGGTTATTTCCAAGTTTTTTGTTTCCATTTTCGGTAGCACTCAATGTATATGAACATTCAGATGTACACTGAATGCCAAGAAACCTCTTGAAAGACAGTTGGAAGACAGCTTCAGAGCAGTTCCTGGCCTTGGGGCCTCATGCAGAGCTGCAGGGTCTCCAGCCACTGCCGCAGGCGTGGTGCGAGCCACAGCCCCCATAGCTCCTTCCAGACCTGGAAGGAACGTTCCCAGTTGCCCTGATCGCAGCTCCCAGGACCTCATGTTTGCGTTGAAATTGTTCGTGTTTGTCTTTGCTAAAGTCCCCACAAACAAGTCCATAACTGCTTAGAGACGAACTTACTCGCTCATGGGAAGAGAGCTCAATCCCTCTGAGGTGTTTGTAGGGGGCCGTGCCACAGGAGACAAGCAGCAAACAGAATTTTGTCTGGGAATTAAAGACTTGGATGAGGAGGCAAATGTGGTCCGTGAGGTGGCCCTGGGCAGCACACCGTGTGATAATCCACAGAACCTGCTTACGTGGGTTTGGGTTGGTTCGTTCCTTGTGAGAGCTACCAGTTTCTAACCCACAAGAGGAAAGTCAGGAGAAGGAGGTGGGGTAAAGCTGTGGGGGCTTTGTTTTCATAGAAGAACCAAAGTTACAGCAGGCGCCTGAAGTGGCCACTGCCTTGTTGGGACTCTGGTTGTGAGTAATTAAACTCCAGCTCAGTTCGGGCGTGCTGGAGTCTGAACGGACATAGTGGGGTAGAGGTCGTGACGGGGTGAGGCCTCAGCGGGAGAACAGCTTCCTCTCCCGTGTCTCGGGGAGTCTATTGCCGGGTCTCCCGGCTCCAGCAGGCGGAGGAGAGGGGCGGCTTCTGGAAAGGGTGGGCTGTGGGCGTCTGCACACCCTGAGCCCTCCCAGCTCCCCAAGGGCCCCATTCCAAGCCAAGTCTGCTCTTCCGTGACTGGGGTCCTGCCACGCGTACTCTCGGTGCCAGGCACACCGGGGTCGTGAGTGATGGGATGGACGGCAGCCAAGGTGGCAGAGCTGGCAGCTCCGAGGTCCCTGGTTGGAGGTCACGCTCAGAACGGCCACTTGGAAAATGCCGTAAGCCAAGGCTGAAGACTTTTGAGTTTATAATCTCTCTTTTTTGGGTCTCTAGCGTATTTGAAAACAATCGTACAACCCTGCAGGGTTTGACCTTCTTGTCATATTGTGTCATCCCCCAAAGCCTGGCCTTCAGTGGATATTCCAGGTAAGCACAAAGTGGCCCCTAAATTAAGTGACGCTGTGGGCTGCCAGAGCCCCAACCTGTCACCCTAAATGCACTCTCAGTGTCTTCAGACCCACTCCGATCGGATAACAAACCTTAGGGTCCCCATTTCCTTCAAAGTCCGTTGCCTCCCACCACTCCTGGTACCAATACTGTAAGGGTTAGGGGTTTCCTGACCAAAAACAGAGTAAGCCAGAATCCCATGGCTGATGTAAGCAGGAAGGATTTGGTGCAGACATTAGTAACTCACAGGCTCACCGTGAGGCCAGAGCAGCGGAACTGGACCTGAGCTTCCTGAAGCAGCTCTCAGGGCCACCCCACAGCCTCAGCCCTGCTGAGGACGGGGTACTTCAGAGTGGACCCCCCAGGCCTGACTGCCTCTTCCACCTCTGGGACGCACTGTCACCAGCACTGCCGCCCCCGGAAGCCAGATGTCCCCTCCACCACCAGCATCGGCGAAGCGGAATCCCTGTGCCGAGCCTATGCCTTCAGCCGGTCACTGTCAGCTCCAAGTCTAGTGCATGTTGAGGAGCAATAAACACTTCCCTCCGCCCCCAGTTACTGGAGCATCACCGGTGTAGTTAACGACGACGGAGGAACAGCCTGGACCATGGAACCAGCGGTTTTCCTGGAGACAGCAGGGCTGGAATTCGAGCGGTAGGTATGTGACAAATGCATGGAGATAACATTGCATTTTCTGGGCAGTATGAACGGGGTGAGGGAGGTGAATGCCTTCGAAGCAGAGGCCAGGGATGTCAAAGGGCAGAGGGCAGTCTGGTGACAACCAGAGCCACTGAGCAGGCCACTGAGGAACCCTGATCTGAAAGGCGGTGGGAAAAAACGCCCCCTCCGAATGCCCGTCAAAGCCACTTACCCTAAAACCGCCCGGGCTATTTCAGTACACCTACGTAACCAGTGACATGAATGTTAATATTTTATGGCTCTCGCTTGCGCTTCTAAAAGTTCTAATTAATCTCACTAGATAAAAACTGGCAAGCATGCTGTACAAATGAGGATCTCAGCCTCCTTGCAATGCCGGTGAGCCAGCTCATCTGGGATCCTGCAAGGATTTGCTCTCACTGTCTCAGCTCCAGGAAGGGGCCAATAATTAGCACTTGGAAGTGAGCTGTTTGCTCGTTGTTAGTTAATTAATTAATAGATTAGCAGTTCCTCTAGCACAGGCTAAAGACCTTTTCAGGACGGGCTCCCCTCTGCTCCACCCTCACTCTGGTGGGAGAAGAATTGCCACAACCTCCTAGAAAGCAGGGCTACATCTTAGATATTTTGCACAGTGTGCTGCACCGAGAAAACCCTTACAGAGGGAATGGATGGATGCATGGATGAATAAATAAATAGATCAGGAAAATATGTCATATACTTCCTATTTTGCTCCCATGTCAGAATTCTCTTTTAAACTTTACCTTGAAAGAGAACTTAATATCACTCAGTCTAATTTCATTTTAAGTGTAAGGATGTTGAGTAGACCACACATTCGGTCTTCTCGCACGAGAGAAAGCTGCGTGGTCTGCCTACCTCAAGCTCCTGCGCACGCTGTATGAAATACGAGAACATACGTCCAAATTTATCAGATTGTGTCCTTTAAGCACGTATAGTTTACACTGTATCAGTTATACCTCAGTGAAGCTATTTTATAGTCATACCTGCCATTGGGATACCTGTGGCTTTTTCACGCAAGCTGGTCTGTCATTCCAACCCATGGCACAGTCCCGGAGCAGCTTTGGAATTTCAACCCAAATGTAAGTTGATAGCTTTGTCCCCAACCCCAATGCCACATCCGCTTCCTTGTCTTGGAGACCGGATTCTTGCTGTTACTCCCCGCAACGTACGGAGACTTCTTGGGGCCCCCGTCCAGGACAGCGCATACTTGAGCTTCCGTCTAGGGATGGCACCTTCTCCCCTGATGTATTTAGCTGTTCCGGTTGCTGGGCCGTCACTGTCACACGCACTCGTCTGAAGAGAGCAGTCTTCCGTGGTGGAGGACTGTTTTTCAGCCGAGAATACAGCTCCGCTCCATTTCAGGGAGCTCTCCCAGGCAGCTACCACCATTGTCCAGATGGAGACTGGGGAGCAGAAGTGCCTGGTGGGAAGTCGGGGCGAGGCGAAGGTCCCCAGCTTGGAGGCTTCCCACTCTTCCCTCGCCTTGGGACGGTGGGAAGTGGCCTGCGGTCCTAGGTGGCAGGGCTGCAGGGTGGGCGGACACAACAGGATTATTATTTTTTTTTTAACTTGAGCCTCTTTGATATAAAGTCAGCCCAGAATATTTGCAATGTCACCAAGATAAAAGGGTGGTCCTCTCCACATATACCTGTCAGACTGGATTGCTCTGTTTACGTTTTGTCTCCTTTCATGTACGTTTAAACCATGTTTTCTCCTGATGAAAAGGTTGGAAGACCATGTGATAGCCACAGAATCCACCCTCCAAGTAACATTTCTCCTCCTTCCCGGACCCCCTCTCCCATTCCTGCCTAATTTGGGAAGTCAGGCACAGAGCAGCCTAATCACTCTCCCATTTGTCTGGAACATTCGTAAACAGGAGACACACAGAAAACATGCAAGTGGCTGAACTGAGGTTTTAAAGAAGTCAGCAAGGATCGCTTCCAATCCAACAGGAGAAAATGAAGGGAGAAGCTGTTGTTACTTAAGACAGTGAAAACGAGACCTGAATGAGATTCGACTGTCCAGGAAACACTTCCCTCTTCATTAGCAGCCAGCCAAGTGCCTTGAGCTCCAGAAGCTTCTTCCCAGCAGGTCCAGTGGCATCATGGAATCATTCAGCCATCCTTCAGGTAGCTCCACCCTGGAACAGAGAACTTTGGGGATCAGGAAAACTGGCTCCCGTGGCCAACAGGCCTCATGTCCCAGAGATGACCAGGGTCCCCCCGCTCCCCAGACGTGCAAATCCCTGAGCCCAGAGCACTGCCCTGGGGAAAGACCCACAAATTGCCAGCACAGCAGATTAACAAGAGCCCCAAAGAAAGCTGACGTTTACTGAGCGCTCTGCAGGCCAGTCATGGTGCCAGCTGCTCCTCGTACCCGTTTATCTAATCCCAGCTTCTGTGGAGTAGGGACTGATGGGAAACCCTGCCCCAGCTCCCTTTCACAATGGAGAACCAGAAGCACCAGGAGGATCGAGAGAGTTATTCTAACGTGGAACCCAGAGACGTTACGGAGAACCCCCTGGCCCGGCGTACGATAATAGCACAGGTTTTTTTAGAGAGTTGCAAGCTCTTTTATTAAACGGCAAGCAGGCATCTGTCTTCTCAGCCTGCCACAGAGCAGCGCCGTGAGATGCCAATGGTGGGCTGGGCTTTTTGGCCACTTGCTGCTCTAAAATCTGAGTCCCCCTGCTTAGCTTGTCGATGCAGAGGTGTCGGCGGCCTTCTGCTCTCCGATCCCAAAGCCATTACACCCACAGATGTGTCATTATGCATCTCAAATTCAGTTGACCAACACATACGGAGGGTCTGCTGGAATTCAACCTTACACTGCACTGGAGTTCCAAAGACAAATAAGGACTGGAGAAGCCACCAAAACGAGCCAAGACTTGTGCTACACGGGATGCGTCGAGGGCGGAGCTGGGAGGTGCCCAGAGAGCTTCCCGGGGCCTTGGAGGATGAAGGTGGCTCAGCCAAGCCTTGTCGTTGGGGGCGGCAGCTTTGTTCAGTCGGTGTTCGGGAGGGGCTGTTGGGACAAGGGGCTAAGCAGAGGTGTGAAGAGTAGAAAGAGCGCGTGTGTGCCGGAGAGTGGCTGGCGGCTTGGTTTCCCAGGGGAGGTGTGAAGTGGGGCGCAGCAGGAATGGGGCTGGTGAGGCCCCATCATGGTGGACCTTCTGTGTCTCGTTAGCTCTTTCTCCTTAAGGCGGGGAAACCTCAAGAATGTTGAGCAAGGAGGAGCTTTAGGTCGATTTTCACTTTAAAACTATCGCTCTTTTGGCTGTAGAAAACTCATGGGAAGAAGACGAGCTGGCCTACGTGGTTGATGATGGCGGGAAAGAAGGTGGGTCTGAAGGGGCCAAGGCGATTGGTTGTGGACGAGTGTGGACAGAGCTCAGGCACCATTTAGAGTTGCGGGTGTTGGGGTGGGAGAAGCAGGACCCCAGAAGACTCCCCATCCTGAGGCTAGCACCAGTCGGCTTGTGATCGCGGCTCTGTCCACTCCCCCAGGCTGGTTTCATGGCTGGCCTTCCCGCTGTGGCTTCTCCCACAACCCTAGGAAGCACATGGTAAACACTCAAATGCCTCTGGATAGTCCAGTGAATGGGATAATTAATTGATTAATCACTCTGCTGAGTACACTGCAGCTGAACATAAGTGTGGTTTTTTTGGTTTTGTTTTTTCTTTTGCTTTTTGCCAGACTGGGAGTGGTGCAGGAGAAGCTGAGAATCTGTTTCGGGTTATTGTGACTGATATTAATAAACATTGATGGGTTCTCTTGGGTTGCAGAAAAGGCACTTATCCCAGCTCCCCAGTCGGGCCGGCAGCGATTTCCTCTCCCTCGGGTCTGGAACAAGATGAATTCGCCCAGGGCAGCCTGCTGCTGCTGGTCACGGTCCCTGGAGTCAGGGAGCAGATTCGAACCCCTCGGGGCAGATGCAGGCCGGGGTCCAAGGATGGTCCTAGGGGTAAAGGTGGCATTCCGGTGTCTCAGGCTGTTTTTCCGTTTGGCCTCAGGTGACTCCTGGGACCGCTGAGCTGTAGATCCTCTGGTGGCCTGAGCTGGTGTTTTTGTCTTTTCACAAACGAGGGAAATGAGGCCCAAGACGCAGGTCACAAAGCAAGTAAAGGGGAGAAACCTGGATCCTAGGACTAGCATTGCAGAGACCTCTGGCCAGGAGGCCAGCTTTCTAGTTCAGTGAGAGCTGCTGTGAGTAATAATAAAAAGGAAAACAAAACAATAGAAGCCCAAGCCACTTTATCTGTGAGTCATGCAAATTCCCCAACACTCCCCATTTGCAGCAGGGGTACAAAACCGCCTGTGTCTGGGAACAGCTGTGTTGGAGGTGGGGCGCCTCAGTCTTCCGTATCGTCCGATTTGAGCAGAGTTGACCGTGGCCCTGCTTTCCCACGGTATCAATGATAGCAATCTGGACGATACCTCAAGCAGGAAGAGCTGATGGAAGAAAGGAACCACCCCCCAGCCAGAGGGACCTGTAGGCAGCGTTTCCGTGTCCTCCATGCAGCGTCTGTCTGTGGCCATGTGCTTGTAGATCTCTGAGGGAACATGGACTGACCCTCATTTTGTAAATGAGGAAACAGGCCTAAGGAGCACGGGACATGGCTATGGTCCCTTTAGGCAATAGTGGCCGGCAAGGACGAGCCTCATAGAAACCTCAGAGTCAGAAGGAAACCTAAGATGTGCCCTCCTCCCTGACGCAGATGGGTCCTCTGTGGTGAGGGCCAAACCAGCTGCTTTCCTTGTCAGCGCTGGCAGGGTGGGTGCCTGCCTCCCTCAGCCAGGGTGCCTTGGAGAGATGAAAGAGGTGCAGTCCCGTCAGGGAACACAGGTCATGTCCTCTTCCCTTCACTTCTCACTCGGGCAAAAGTTTTAAATGTAAAAGGTGACACAGACATGCATGCCGTCCCCACCAAGAAAACACCCTGAAACATGCCCCAGCATTTATTCTTAACGTAATTTTTCTGTAGCTTCATACAAGTGGGGTTTTTTAGTAAACACAGTGGATTGTGGGGAAGACACTTTAGTGACAGAGACAATTGGTTGAGCCATAGCTGCAAATGCAAGAGCCTGACTTACTCCTCACACCTTTTTTTATTACATTTTTTTAAAAAAAAAATTTTTATTGGGGAACGGTGTGCTTCTCCAGGGCCCATCAGCTCCAAGTCGTTGTCCTTCAATCTAGTTGTGAAGGACGCAGCTCAGCTCCAAGTCCAGTCGCTGTTTTCAATCTTTTTTAGTTGCAGGGGGCGCAGCCCACCCTCCCATGTGGGAACTCGCAACCTTCTTGTTGAGAGCTCGCACTGTAACCAGCTGAGCCATGGCCACCCCTCCGGAAGCTCAGCGGCAGCTCATGTCTTCAATCTAGTTGTGGAGGGCGCAGCTCACTGGCCCATGTGGGAATCGAACCGGCAACCCTGTTGTTCAGAGCTCGCGCTCTAACCAGCTGAGCCATCCGGCCGCCCATATTCCTCACACCTTTTAACAGGAGCGAGAAGAGGTAAAGCAGAGTTACTCAAATTGTGAGCCTCTTCTGCTACATCTTACATTCAAAGCAGCGCTGAACAATTGGATAGAGAATCAGACAGGAAAAAATTTAGGGTACATATCTGGGGTGGGGGAGAGTTGTTTTTACAAGCCCTTCATTAAAATTTCTTTGGAAAGAGACAGTAAAATTTTCAGCAAGCAACAGATGGCACAGAGAATTTAATTGTACATTAGCCACCATTAGCGATTTCAGATGTGGGAAAATGTCACTGGTATTCTCTTTATTTCAAATGCTTCCTTTAGTGCTTCATCTTAATGAAAGTGGAAAGCACAAGTGTAAGTTCTCGGTTCATTCAGCGTTGACATCCCTCCTGCCCTGACTTTTGCTCCTGACGTCTGCTGTTCCTGCAGAAGCTGTAGGAGGGATGTTCTGCCTGAAATAAGGACAACTGACAGAAAACCCAGGTATCGTAGGGAGTTAGGACATCATGCTGCTCCTTTTAGGCGACTGGAAGAGTTTTGAGTCAGCAGTAAAGGGATTCAAGCAGTGTTTTAGGACCGGTGAAGCCGCCTTGGTCTGTGGAATGGATTACGTGTGTGTGGGGGGTCGGGGGAGGGAGTAGAAGCAGGAATGGCCTGGGGGCTCCTGCTGACAGGTGACCCAGGAGTGTCCTCCACTGCTCAGGGACAGTATACCGGAGCGGTAACGAGGACAGGCCTGGAACTCCACCTCATAGCGCCCAGTGCAGCCCCAGGCTGTTCCCCTTGCTACCTACCCTAGTGCCTCAGTTTCCTCATTCCTAAATGTGGGTTATAAGGTTACCCTTTATCCAAGATTTCTCTCCACTCTGCCTAAAACCTCGCTAACTGCTTATTGTGAGAATAAAACAATGTGCGCTTAGAGCACAGTCTCCCTTCAAGCAAACTGGAGCTTTCTGTGGTTGCTACTGTGCCGTGTTACCCTGTTTATCCAAAAATAAGACCGAGCCTGACGGTCAGCTCTAATGTGTCTTCTGGAGCGAAAGTTAATAGAAGACCCAGTCTTATTTTACTATAATATAAGACCGGGTCTTCTATTACTGTATATTATTATATTATTTTACTATAAGACCGGGTATAATATAATGTATAATATAATAAGACTGTGTCTTATATTAATTTTTGCTGCAAAAGACTCATTAGAGCTGATTGTCCGGCTAGGTCTTATTTTCGGGAAAACACCGTATTAGGTAAAGCCTGTGAACAGTCCCTTCTGTCGCTCACCAATCACGGTAACGAAAAGAGTTCTCCAAGTGGCCCACCAATGATCTGTTTTTTCCTGTCAGCTGCCTCTCAGACAGAGGCACGCACAGATTTGTGCGGGTTTTGCCCTGCGTGTTGCGAGCCACAGCCTCTGCAAATGAAGCATGGGCCCTCCTGCTCTCTGCAGCTCTAGTCGTCGCTGGTGCTGTGAGCGTGACCTGGAACAGACCGAGACAGCAGGCGCAGCAGCCCTCTCCTGGCGGGAAAGCGGCAGGTCCTGAAGCGCGGGTTCTGGGAGGGAAGTGGGGCTCAGGCCTGGGACCCGAGCTGGGCTCCCAGGCCCCCAGGAGCTTCCAGAAGAAACCTATGTAGCTATACTGACTAGGAAAACTCAAACAGGGTCTTAGGGTTCCGAAGTCTGGGGGAGAAGGATGGAATCACTGGATTCGCAAACATCTGGGGGTCGCGTGTCCATTCTCTTCCCGAATCGCAGACCCCTGGGTGCAAATATATGCGACTCAGCTACATGGACTGCAAAGCATGTATTTCAGCAGCGCAAAGCTGAAAAAAACAGCACTCTTTCCAATTCCGGACATTAGGCTGTGTTTACATCGCACTAGCATTCAGGTAAAAAGGAGGGGAAAAATCAGCTAGGAATCCAAATAGCAAGTTGTTTAAACTTACAAATCAGGACATTTGGTAACCTAAACAATACAGTCGTGTTTATTGGGTAAATATTCGCCCGAAGTGATTGATATTTGCATTTGTTTGTTTAGTTTTTGTTTTTGAAAACTTGTTGGAGGACCACCAGCATCTCAGCAGAAATGTCTGAAGAACAAGTGGAATAGCTGCCAGGCCCCTGGACAAGCGGATGATTTTGTCCTTAGGAAAGAAATCTTTGGGCCTGGTAACCGCACTCTGCTTAATACAGTTTGAGTGAAAGCTGGCTGGGCCAGGACTCCGAGCTCAAGTCAGAAAGATGGGAGTGGCCTCTTAGTACGGGAACGTGTGGGGGGTTCTCAGGTCATCCTTGGGGGGTCCTAGGCCCTGACTGGGCTGTGACCACAAAAGGCAGCTGTAAGTTACAGTAAATTCTGAAACAAGTCAAGTTGTCTCATTCCCGTCCTTAAAACCATCCAGTGGCTCCAACTGTATTTAGAATAAAACCCGAAGTCCTTACTTAGAATGAAATCCCACGGCTGGACACTCGCCCCCCACCCCCGTCCCCCCACCCCAGGACCTGCCCACTCTATGGACACGTACACATTGGCCTTCTCCCCAGCCTTCAGACAAGTGCTTTCCTGGTTTAGGGATTTTGGCGATGGCTGTTTCTCTTGCTCAGAGGTCCCCAGCATGGCTTCTCACCTGTCAAACCTCCTCCCTAGTAGTTATTAATACCTAAAATTATACTGTGTATGTGTTTGCTTGTATACACGTTTATTGTTTGTCTTCCCCCAGTGGAATGTAAGGGACTGTATTTGCTTTGTTCATGGACTAACACTGGCATGTAAGAGACAGCAGGTAATATTTGTTAACAGGTGGCTCAATTCCTGCGTGGAATCCAGAGGGCAGACAGTTCAGTTAAAGCAAGAATGGTGTTTGAAAGCAGCAGTGCACTATAGAATTCTTACAAGAGAAGACTCAGATATCGCTTGTGTACTTACAAACAAGTCAATGAGTAGGAGCAGCAGTGGCAATCTGGAAAAGACTACAGCCCAAACACGGTGAATCACGCAGTTTTAGAATTGGAAAGAACCTTAAAGCCCATCAAGTGTGACAGTGGTCAGTGGATAGGTTAGAAAACGGAGTCTTGTCCAGAGAGCTAGATGATATTCACTGTGGCCGTCAGTGACCAAGCCAGATCGCAGCTCCGTTTGTCTTGCCTTGGTGTTGACCTTTTTTTGGAAATTTGGTCATCATTTTAGAAATTAGTTGGGATGTTCAAGATTTCTCTCCACTCCCCCTAAAAAAGACTGCCGTGATCTCTTCCTGGGAAACAATGGGTAGAGTTTGCCCTGCCCTTGGCCTTATCTCACCCCATGGTTAGAAGAATGTGAGTGAATGCCTTCTTAGTTTGTGGCTTGCATTGAAAAGCTTCTTGCCATCTGAGCTAAACAGTGTTTAAGTGCAGCCTGTCTGGGCTCCAGGTAATTATTTTGTTGTGAAGGCTCAGGTTCCGAGTGTCAGAACTAAATGAGGAGAGGAGATACTGCAACAGACTTTTGGTTCTTCACGTTTTCTTTTCATGAGGCAAGAAGCAAGGCTTGCACAAAGGAGGGACCTGTTGGTTTTGTAAAGAATCTAGACCTGATCGGGAATAAGGAGAAAGAATGTCCCAACTGGCCCTCAGCAGACAGGAAGTGTGTGCTCTCCGGACACGTGGCTGCCTCTCCCGCTCTCAGTGAGCAGCAGGTTGTTTGTTCAGACGTTCTTGGCCTCGGGCCTAAGGGCAGAGCTGCCAGACAGAGGCATTTTTCCCAGAAGCCCTTGGAAGGAGCACAGTCTAAACTTGTCTCCAGAATAGGCAGCGAAACCCGCTCTGGCCGCCCATTTCCCACTCACGGCTGCATTGACTTCAGTGGGTCAGGAGGTGGTAGTTCTCACTGCATGAAAATGCTGGTGTTCAAGAAAGGCCCACTGACGGAACCTCTCCCCATCCCATTCCTTCTTGCAATAAGCAATGATTAAGCTCTCATCTGTGTCAGGCCCAGTGCTAGACACTGGGGACAAGGGAGTACAAAGGAGTGGTTAGAAGCTGGGACTCTGGAGCCCGCTGCCTTCTAGTTTCAGGTCGTAATTCTAACACTTCAATTCGTAGTCAGTGCTTATCACATCAGATTGCTTCTGCTCATGTCTTTGCACACATGGGTTTCTGAAACCCATGATCTCTTCCAAGATTTCTTTCTCCTTCTTGGAGAACGTCCTCTATTCCTTCATTCTTTTAGAGAAGCTTTGTAGGTCGTAAAACAGCTTTGGCAGGTCCAAAAAGTCTCGATTTTACTCCTGATATTGATGGGCGATTGACTGAGAATAAAATTCTAAGATCAAAGATGATTTCCTCAGCACCTTGAGGATCTCACTCTAGTACCTTCTTCTACGCCAGTTGGCTGATAAGATGTCAGTCTAGTTCTCATTCCTGTCCTCTGATAGCTTTAGTTTTCTCTTTGTTCTTAAGGTGTGGAATTTATTTTTATTTTTCTCAAGACTCAGTGGGCTCTTTGATATAAATATGTATGTTCTGGGACATCCATATTGGTGGTCTCTCTCTGTTTAATTCCCAGCTCTCCACTCTCTCCTTCTGAACTTCCCAGTAAAGGATCGTTAGAAGCTCTGTACCTTTGTGTTGTGATTCTTACCTTCCGTGTAATAGTGTCCGTCTGTTTTTATCTTATTCTGGAGTCTGCGAGAATACCGCAGTAAAGTCTTCTAGGTCACTAATTCACTCTTAGCCCAGTCCAATCTTTTATTTAGCTTCACTCACTTTTTAATTTTACTTTTTTTTTTATTTCAAAGGTTTCTAATTGGTTATCTTTGAATAATAGATTTTTTAAAAAAAATATAACTTCATTAGTACCCAGGTAATAATCAAAGGAGTCCATCGATCAGGGAGAATGTGTGATGGCAAGAGAGGAGGGAAACTTGGGTAGCAGCCACCCTCAGTGGTGGTGCAGGGCTGAGAAGGCAGAAAGGCAGGGCTGAGGACCAGGGACGTGACACTGAAGAAGTCAAGCAAGAGGGAGTCCAGAGAGGGAGTGACCAATGGTGCCGGAGACGCAGAGAGAGCAAGTCAGATAAGGACTGAGTCGTGCATTACATCCTGAACAAGAGCAGTGCTTTTAGGGGGACACCACTGACGTTCAGGGGATGAAGTAGGAAGTTAGGTGAAAATGGGGAAAACAAGGGAGGAACGCTCTTTCCAGAGTCTTGGCAATGAAGAGAGAGAGGGACAGGGTTAGAAGGCTGGGTCCGAGGGGCCGTTAATTTTCCTTCCCGCTTTAGTGAGATGGCATTGACGTATAGCAAAGGAGGACTTTGTAGGTAAGAAGAAATTTGAACATATTTTGAGGCTCATGGGAAGGTGAAGATACAAGAAGTAAGAGGAATAATGATGGAGCAAGGTCACCGAGGAGGTTGTAGGGAATGAGACTGTGAGCAGAGGTCTAGGAAAAAGCCCTGAGAAGAGGGAGGACCCCTCTTCATCCGAGACGTAGTCAGAAGAATTCCTGCAGAGTTACTGGTGGGAAGAGTAAGGAGAAACCACACGCCGTGGTCTCACAACCCCCCTCTGTGGAGCAGGGCTGGGTGCCCTTCTGGCTTCCGGGATCTCTTCCAACCATCTCCCCTCGCTCCTCCTTCAAAATCCGCAGCTCTTTTGGGATTCATTCTTTCCTTCTCTCAGGTGGAGTAGCCATCAAGTCCTCCACTTCCTGTGGGGCTGCCCTCCGCCCGTTGCCATAGCGCTACAGCGGCCCAGCTCTCGGACCTTCACCTCCACCTCCAGCCCTGATCACCCCCACTGCTCCGGACTCGCACACCTGTTTCTAACAACCTCCCTCTGAAAGTCTAGTAAGTCATTCAAACAGCACAGGAAGGCAGAATCCTTGATCTCCCACCTCCCTGCCAACCTGTCTTCTACTAGTTACCCGCGGTTCTTCACTTTTTTCCCCACACTCAATCCATCTACAAGCCCTGTTAGTGTAGCTTTTAACACATATTCCAAATCAGGCTACGTCTCTCCCTCTCCTCTAGCACTTCCTGGCCACGTGCCCCTCTCTGGCCCAGACAACTACCGTGGCACCCTACCTGCTCTCCCTGCTTCCTCTTTTACCTTTCAGCAACCCACTGGCCACTCGGCAGCAAGTTTCCTTTTCAAAGTATAAAGTTTGTCACAGCCCCATTCAAATGTCCCAGTGGCTTCCAGCCCTACTTGGAATAAAATCCAAACTTCAAACCTTGGATTCCAAAGCTCAGTACAACCCGGCACTTGCCTCCTTTTTCAGACTTAATTCTTGCTTCTGCCCTCCTCGCCACTTCGCCTAGTGGCATGTGCCCTTTGACTGAACTTGGAAGAAGTGGACCTTTCGTTCTTTCAGAACTCAGAGGAAGCATCACCTCTTCCTGGGGTCTTTTAAGACCACGCAGTGTAAAACTTCCACCCATTCCTCTATCACGGCACTCCTTTCAGTTATACCGTTTACCTCAGCCTTTATTAATCAGAATGGCTTTGCCTTTTTGTTGTCTGTCTTCCCCCTGGCCTCCAGCAACAGGGGAAGCGTAGGATCAGGACCCTCAGCCTGGTGCCTGCTATAACCAGCGCGTCTGCAACTGTATCTGGGACCCAGTAGGTGCTTAACCCATATTTGTTGAATGAAGACAAGGCGGGCTCTGAAGAATGAGTTCGGGAAAAGGATAGGAAAGGAAAGGCCCACGAGCGGGGTTTGGCTAGCATTTGAAGGGGAGCAAGGTGGGTGGTGAGCAGAGGAAACCTGGGATGCTAAGTCCCCCGCTGATGACGCCGTCGGCTTGGCACTGTGGTTTCTCTTTCCCCTCCCACAGGCCTCAAGAGTCCTGGAATAAGAGTCAAAAACACAGACGGCCTCTATCTATTTCTTCATTTGTAAATGCAAGTGTTAAAGAAGACAACCTTTCAGGTCCCTGCAGCTTTAAAAATCTGTGATAAGTCAGAAAACTAGGTACTAAAACAATCTTTTGTTAAAGGAATAATCAGTGCCTCCGTAGCTAGTATCTTGAAGTTCTGAGTTTCACCCATTCAACTTCCTTGACAGAATATTCCTTTATACTTGGGAGTATAGTCCCCCCTCCCCAGCTTTACTGAGGTCTGACAATTAAAAATTGTATAAATTTAAGATGTACGAGATGATTTGATATATTGTGAAATAGTCACCACAATCAAACTAACATTTATCACCTCACAGAGTTACTATTTTCTCTCTCTCTTTTTTTTTTTTTGTTTCTTTTGTGATGATAGCAGTTGAGATCTACCCTCTTAGCAAATTTCAAGTATAGTATACAATGTTAAAAACTGTTGGACAAGGGTGTACTTTTTAAATGTTTTCACGTGGATTCTAAGTGTAGCTGAGCTTGTTTCGATATGTTTCCACTTCGATTTAACATGGATACTTCTTATTTTTCCCTATACAATGTAAATTCCTGAAGGGCGTATTCTGTGTTTGAACTGTTCTCATCGAACTTCCCCCGTGACCCTAAGAACAATGCCGCTCTCACAGGCGATACTCTGTAAAAGGAGGTTGATTATGTCAGGCTCGTTAGTCACAGGAGTGGTACAAGGGCAGGGGCCCGAGGGGCGGATGGGTCCTACAAATGGAAGGGGTTCTCGAGCCAGACGCCTGGCACAAAAGAAGCTTAAGGTTGCAGATTGAGAGATGGGGCTTAATGGGGCTGCTGGACAGCAGCCTGAACTGCACACCTGATTCAAATATTCAAAATACTAGGCCAACGTGTGTCATACAACTAGGCAGAAGTTTTCTGTTTTTCAGTGTTATTGCATATATACGTATGTATGTATATATGTGTGATACATTCTCATATCTTTTGTTGATTCCTTCACTAAATATATTTATGAAACATCTATAATATGTAAGACACTGTAGTAAGGGCTAAGGAGAATACGAATGCATGAAATACACAGCCTGCTTTCAAAAAGCGAAAACTAATAACAGGAAGGAAGATACACACCAGTGAGCAGAATACACAGCAGGATGTCGTGTGCTTGGAGAGCTCAGCTTTGGTGAGGAAGCGCTGCTTCATGGAGGAGGGGTATTTGTGTTGGGCCTCGAAGGAGGGGTAAGTGTTTTCAAAGCAGAAATGGAGAAGCGGGAGAGCTGTCACGGGGTCTCAGGGAATGGACAGTTCTTGCGTAGAAGAGGGCTAGACTTTTCATGACTGTCAGTGCGGAGGGGTAAAATTGAGACCAATGATTAAAACTTGTAAAGTTCAGTTTCATGTCAACCCCTTCTGACAAATGGATGTTGAATGAGATCCCCATCAGCTGAACAGAGCAGGTGTGTGCTGGCAAGGGAGCCTGTGGCTACCGCATGTGTAGGTCAGCTTCCCCGGGGTAAGGACCAGAGAAGGGCGAGAATGGATATGGGGGAGAGGCGGCTATGCAGCACCATGACACATACACGAGCCCTCAGACTGTGCTGTGACGATTATAACGTGATCATCAAGTAATTTGGAAAATGTCATATTGTTTCTCAAAACAAAAATGTGACATTCTCATAGAATTCCTTCAGACTCCCAAGAATGTGTCTGTATTCCTCCAGGAGCTCAAAGACCATATTCATCAGAGTCTGATCCTTTCTAACCTATAAGATCCCAAGAGTCTCCTAGAATGAAAGCTTAATGGGCATAAGGGACGACGTTCATTTTATTCCTCATCGTGTATCCACTACGTCCCATTATCTTCCAAACAAAATCCAAGCTCCTTTAATTTTCTAAAAGCACCGGTGATGTGGCCCCAGCTTACCCCTCTTTCCTCAGATAGAGCCTCTCCTTACTCTATTCCCACCTCTCTTTCATTTCCCCCCATGCTAAGCCTTTTCCTGCAAACACACTACACAGTCCCTATATGTGAAATCTCCTGCCTCCCTTCCCACCCTGGCCCACCCAGCTCTTCACGTGATGGACCCTCCTCCTGCTTTAGGTCTTGGCTTAAGTGTCACCTCTTTGAAGCCTTCCTCAACAAGCCTGTCCAAGTAGGTGGCCCACTATCTTTCTCTATCACTGCTCCCCATAGTATAGGAGAGAGGGAAGGGGAGGGGGAAGGGAAGGATGGAGGAGGAGGAGGGTTAGGGGAGAGGGAGAGGGAGATGGAGAGGGAGAGGACAGATGAGCAAAGTGCCAGAGAACGTGGGGAAATAGGATCAAGAACACAGGTGGGGAAGTTGCCTTGGGAAAGAGAAGGAAAAGAGCACGGGTGGAGACAGAAAAAGTTTCAGATAAAGACAATTTGGACAGCCCACACATGAGATAACCTAAAATTGTCATCTACTGAGAGTCATACGGAGGGAGATGGATTTGAACACTTGAAACAATTTTTAAATATGGAAAAGCTGTGTGGTAGACTGCTATGTACCTCCCAGAATTCTTTCTCTCCTCCTAGCACCTCAGAAGCCCAAGTGTCTGAGTGGGGCACATTCCTGCTGAGCCAAAAGACCGTAGTTGTCAGCTTCCTTTGCAGCCATGCGTGGACGTGGGCTGAGTTTTGGCTGAGATGAGAGCAGAAGTATTTTGGGGTTACTCCAGGCAGCCTCCTTAAAAAGGAGACTCACTTATTCCTTATTTTTCCTCCATCTCTTTTATTCTCGGTTATCTACTGCTGCCTGCCAAACCCCCCAAAACTCAGTGAAAACCATGCTTCTCTGGGGTGGCTGAACAGGCCTGCAAGATGGCAGACCGACACAGCTGGCAGACAGAGTGAGCTGTTGCCGGGAAACCCAGCTGAGGCTGTCAGCCAGGGTGCCTACCTGTGGCCTCTCCTTGTGGCCGACCTTTTTACCACATGGAGGCAAGGAGCCAAGGGGCAGCAGTCTAAAAGCAAGCTTCTTCCCTTAGGCTCCCAAATGTACAGCTGTAGCTCCAGGCTTAAAGCCTCTCAAATCCAATAGAGCAGGGAAGAGCGCCTGCCCTAGTCCCAAAGTTAGCAGCAGCATTCTGATGGCTGGCTGGCTTTGAGGGGTTCTGTGCCTGACTCGGTGGTGGGGGACTGGTGAGGGGAGGGACTCCCTTCCAGCAGATCTGAGCCACAGGCCCCTCCCACACCCAGGTGAGGAGTCAGCTTCAAGTAGGGCGATGAAATGTCCCACTTTACCTGGGATGGGCCTGCCTTATACGTTGGACCTGGAAGAATTATGAGTAGCGCCCCCTTTTACTCTCAAAAGCGTCCCAGTTTGGACAATGTGATTTTTGTGGTCACCCTAGTATCAGGAATCAAATAGGCTGAGAACAGAGAAGTAGCCATTCTCAGATTCCACTATTGTAACCTGCAGGAGGATAGATGAATCTGAGGCCGTCAAAAACAACAGATGTCTACTGCACTGGGTAAAGTCTCCATCAAGTTGACAGGTCTGAGCTAAGCCGCCTGTGGGGTGGGGGTGGGTAGAATGATAAAGGCGAGGTCACGGGTTCTGTCGGGAGCAGTTTCCTTCCACCGTCATCTCTAGGCTGCAGGTCTGGTGTGTCCTGCTTGGTGTTGGGGCTTCGGGAAACAAGGTTAGGCACCTCTGCTACCATTCTTCACTTGGGGACTTGAGTTGAGGAGACCTCCATGAAACAATTGTCATCTCATTAAATAGGAGAGTCTCTCTTGTTTGGAATGTACAGTGAGGTTTTCAGATGAGGAGAAATCCTTGTGGGCTGGAGTTTTCGGGAAGACGTCGAGGGAAATTGGAAGCATGGGTTGGATTTAAGCGGACAGAAAGGAGATGTGAGTGTCTCAGTCCTGACGACACGAGATATAAAGCCGGGGAAGTTAGGCTGCGTGGCCTGTGCTGGTGAGGCTGACGTAATCGGGCGAATTTGTCTGGGAATAGTGAGCGATACATGTTTGACGAGTTGATAGTGGCAGGACGTGAGATTTTATGTCAGGGTTAACATTGAGGATCAACGTACATGAGGACAAATTGGGTGTAAGTCAGTGGTGTCCGTCTGTGCCACTTGGTAATGAAAGGATGAGTGGGAGGGGTGGACGCAGGCAGGGGTTCATTTAGTCACTCAGCAATGTTTATTGAGCACCTACCATGTACCAGGCAGGTCCAGACTCTTCTGCCCAAGATGAGCTTACATCCTAGTCGGGGGAGAAGGAGAATAAACTAACAAAGAAGCAAGAGAATAACAAGGAGTGATGAGTGCCTGGAGGGAAGTCGCACAGGGTGATGCAGAGTGATTGAGCTGCTTCAGATCAAGTGGTCGCAGAGGGCTTCACAGAGGAGGTGGCAGCCGTGCCTAATTCAGCAGGAGAAGCATTGCAGGCAGAGGGAATAGCCAGGGCAAGGCTACCTTTGAAGGGATCTGATCTCTGCCACCTGTAGTCTATCTCGATGCCCCTTTTCTCCCCCACCCTCCCCCATGTGCTTTCCGCCACCGCTGCACTTGAACTTCTTCCGCTAAATCCGGTCTTGTAGTTCGAGACTGATTTCATTGGTTTTTCCCCAGCACACTTGCCACCAAGGCCTCTACTCGTGTGCTGCCTTGAACTCTGTCTGCCGTCCCACTTTCTTGCCCCCTCATCGCCAGCCAGCCTTGTTCTGGTCTCGCGGCTCTGTCTGCTAAACACGCAGGCCAGCCCGCATCCTACCGTAATGAGACAAGGGTGTGTAAGTTACGCCTTGATTTGGTCCATTGTAAATGATGCTGTCAGACGCTGATTTATCTCTGACTGCTGTTCACCACTTAAGACTTTATCTTCCTCGAGTACTCATCTGTTTGCGAGACTGCTCTCCCACCTCCCACTTTATAACCATAGAAAGTCTCATCTTCAGGACGCGTTACTCTGATTCAGGACAGACTCTCGTTGGAAAGATGAACTGGAAGCACTTGCTTTGTTTTCTAAGTTGGCCTTTGAACTTATATTTTATTGGTGGGCAAAACACAGAAAGAAAATGTCTCCTTACAAAGCAGAATTGGCCTGGATACCCTCAAGTCCCCTTGGGGGGCAGGGGCGGGCACAGAGATGGGAACTTCAGTCTAAGTGTGCTCACCTCTTTCGAATCCTTGGTTGAGACAGAAGCTGAACTTGTATTCTTCTCAAAGGATTCCATATGGGGTCAGAAACTCATGGATAAATTTAGAGACTAAAAAAACTGTTTCCACTTGGGATTCCCTCACCAACTCTCCCCTTTACAAGAAAACGACTACCTTCCGATGAGATTTTGTTTCAATGGTGAGACAAAACCTGTAATCATCATTTCCCAGAGAACCCCTGTGGGCCTGACAACAGGGGGCCCTGGGGGCCGGGCAGCAGAGTCCCTCCAGGTTCTTCAATTTGGAATTTTCTGCTTAGTCTTGCCTTCCTATTTTTAATTAAAAATAACTTTCATGTGCTGAATTTAGAAAGAAATGTAAAAACAAGAGACTCAAAGAAGAGAGTTAAAAGTCACCATTACTCCATTACTTAAGAGGTAAGTGTTGGTCACAGCTTGGCATGTGTCTTTATGCTCACTTCTCAGTGCACATATAAACAATTATTTTATTTACCAAAAAGGAGAAAATAGTGGTTGATTCTTCTATTGAAACCCGTGGGTGTGCCGTGTATTAAAACCTGTTCCGCACATTTTTCTGCTGACTGTGTGGATCCCACTCTATGAATGTGTCCTGCCTCATTTCATTACTCTCCTGGGGTTGAATATTTGTATTTTTTCCTCACTGTTTTATATCACAGCAACTCTACCATAACAGTTCTGGATGTCTGTGTAAGGAAACCTTCATGTGCATTCTTCCCTGTTTCCTCGGGATGAATTCTTATAAACGGCTCTTCTGAGTCAAGGCGTGCACATTTCTTGGTGCCTGGAGCTACCCTGACCTCAGAAAGGCTGCGAGCCACCAGCAGCGCAGAAAGCAAAGTGCTCCTCTCTCTTGCGCCGTCGCAAATACTAGTTTCTTAGACTTAAGGCTCAAACTAGGAGCATCTCATTACCTCACTCTGCACGCCCCTAACTGCTGGTGGGTGACATTTCTCTTTTCCCCTATCGGCTTCTCTTCTGTTATGTCACCGTTCACAAAGAGGCAGCGCAGTCACGTGGCTGGGCAATCGCCTGGGTTCCACTCCTGCCTTGTCATTAGCTGTTGGAGCTCCAACAAGTAACTGCGCCTTGGTTTCGGTGTCTGTAAAATGGGGTATCATGCAACTCAGTCATTGGAAGACGTCAGTGAGGGCATACTCGTACATGCAGACCACCCCAGCTCATGCTAAGCTCCTCAAACGTTGGAGCTATTATTTGCCCATTAAAAAAATAGACATATAAGAGCACGTTATGGAGAATAATATTCCTGTACTTCGCAAATATTTTCGCCTTGTCATTTTAGAATTTTCCATAATAAAGTCTACGTGACAGGTTTGACGAGATAGGGAAGGTCTTTAACATGACAGTTGTCTCCAAATGTCATCCCTGTTAGTGTAATATTTATGTCCCTTCGAGGACTTGGTTGGGAAAGTCACCTCAAGACTTGCAGGCCGGAATTTTGCTGGTCTGGGGTAGAAGGGATGCCCGACCTTAAGCGGACTTAGCATAGCACTGACTTTCTTCCTACAACTTTCCCTTCATCTGAGAGGAGAATATTTCCAGGGACTGGAGCCATCTTCAACCACTAGGAAGGCAACGATGTAGGCGAAAAGGGGTACAGTTGCTTTTATTCTTCCAAAGGGCCTAATCTACGAAGGAACTTTCTAGGTTTGGGAGGCATGGTTCCTCCTGAGTGGACACAGGCAGGCAGGGGTTGAACTGGAGAAGAGATTACTACCCACGGGAAGCCCGGATCCGATGAACTTGGTATCTCCTCGTAATTTAAGATTTATTTTCCCTTAAATTCAATGTAGGCTCTACTCTTCCTGGCTCTTCAATTACCTGATTACAAGGTGTATATGCTTTGTCTCACGTGTCCCTCTTCCTTCCACCTGACTTCCAGACTCCCCAGGAACTCCCGAGGCAGTGGGGTTCCCAAGACAGAAGAGGGGAGCCCTGGTTTTGCTTTTAGCCATTGGTACGAGGCCACAGCGACCCAAACTCTTGTCTCCATAAGTGAAAGTTTTCCCCTTGTTATTCCAAAGAGCTCCTTTCCTACCATTGTTGAAACTCAATGGTTTTAGTATTTGCCTCAAAAAAACACACACACACACACAAAAAAAAACCCACAAGAAAACACAACCCACAAATGACAAGCCAAGTAGACTAACTCATTTACATGAACCCCCGGGCTAGTTGGAGTGGTTACCTTCTCTGCAGGTGAGTGTGGGTGGCCGTCCCCAGACGGCGCTCTGTGCCCACCTGGAATTGGGATCATCTGACCGCTCCGTGGAGCTTCTCCTGAGCCCTCAGGGGTGAGAGTCCAGGCAGGGTGGGTTCCACCACAACCCAGCCGGTGCTCCCGGGCCCTCACTGCGAGAGCTGTAGCTTGCTGTGTCTTATATTAGTTCAAACTCCCGGAAAGGGGTGCCATCTCCAGGAATGGATTACCGTAAGTGAAGTCTTGGGCAGAGCTTTTGACAGAGCTGTCCCTACTTCATAAGAAATGGGGTGATTGAATTGGACGCAGCTGATGAGGTCGGTGGGTCTAGAGTTTGAAAGGAGCCCTTGCCGAAGGGGATGGACCCCCCAGAGCCCCAGGCCAGCCAGCCCCTCCTCCCTTTCACATTTACAGGTCAAGGCCCTGCTCTGAGTTTCTTTTCCTTCACTTAAATCTGACCACCTAACATTAACACGTAGTTAGGAAAGAGGAAGCAAACAAGCTCTGTGAGCTGAGTCCCCCGGGGAGTACCGTACAAGTGTAAATTGTCATCCGCTCACAGCAATCAAGCTGTGGCCCTGAGCCCTGAGGCCCCCCAGGGCAGCCCTTCATCTGGTAAACAGGAAGGTTCAAACCCCAAAGCATCTCTTGACTAATCGGAAACCCTCCCAGAAAACAGTCTCTTGGAAAAGTGCTCCCCGAGCCAGGTGCGTCCCGCCTGGCCTTGGTCCTCCAGTTCCTGCCCCGCTGGTCTGTCTTTTTGTCACGCACGCGCCCCCCCACCCCCCCCCCCCCGAGGCGGCCATCATGCCAGTTGAGAATAACTAGCCCTTGATGAGCACTGGTTGCGTTTTTCACCAGCTCCATTTCCGAATTCCTGTAATTTCTACTTCGTCCAGTGGGTATATTTTCACCTATTCTCCTCCAGCAGACGGAGCACAGACACATCACCCCCAGAGAAACGGCAGCCTTATTTCTGAGAAATCAGTTGACGCTGCTGTTTAGGGTGAGCTCCAGCCCCATTTTTCCAAAGCCTAAAAATTCACTTGAGCTAATCTGATATTCTAATTAATTCTATCCTGAAATGGATGCCATCTTAAGAAAGATTACCTTAAATCAAGTTTCTGGGAAGAGTATTTTGATGGAACTGTAATATTCTAATTCTGGTTAGGATGTTGAATGATGCATGGATGGCTTTGCATTTTATTTCCCCAGCCAACCTGCCTCACTGTGTAGTCTACCCCAAAGTGTGAACTGCACAACACGTTCCTCTGAGCTCTCCCCCCAAGGAAGGACCCCCGGAGAGAAATTCTGCAGGGCGTGAGTTCTATTACATATTACTCAGCAGGAGAAGCCTCACCTTGGTTTCATCCAATATTTCTCAAACTCATCTGGTGGTGGAGACTTTTGTGAGGGCAATGCTTAGCCAGGTACCCAGGCGCTGAATAGACATCTGTGGAGTGAATGAATGAACCTTCCAAAGAGTGCGTGCTGTGAGACACTGCTTTCCACCAAAGGACTAAGGAATATGAGAATATTAAATTAAAATTTCAGGGGGCCTCTGACGACCCCTTCAAATCATTCTCAAAGGTCCAGTTGCCCGGGAAGTCAGCCCTGCTTCGGCCTAGGCTCAGCTCCACCAGCTCGCAACGCCCTGAGGGCAGACATTGTTCATCCTTAGCCTAGAGGAGAGTGCCCAGTGGCTAGTAGGTGGCTAAGTCAATGCTTGAAGGTGTTAATAATTCAATTAATTCATGCTTACGTGGTGAATAAATTAATAAATATCACCATTCATATTAGAGAGCTTATTTCTCCTGAGAAATTCTTAGAGGCCATGCATCCCAACCGAGCCTTGTTCTACAGTTGAGGGAACTGAGACCACAGATAAGTGAGTGCTTTGCCTAAGGTCGTGCCCTGAATGAGTCAGGAGCTCTTCTACAGCAATACCTAATGCTGTGTCACTCACCCAGGCAGGTGGGCTGTTTGAAACTATCTAAGGCAGCGCCTTCATTTCAGCCAACACTGCAGGTAGGCACCATGGTTAACCTATGGTTAGAGTACCAGCAGCTATATTGCAAGTGCACGTTTAATAGTGTTAGTTCCAAGAACAGTTATGTTCAAATGTCTGAGGGGTTTTTAACCTTGTTACAGATTATCTAGGGATTTTCCCCTTCGGTATTTTTTATTGGAATTTTATGGAAGTCTTTCTTTTCTTTCTTTCTTTCTTTCTTTTTTTTTTTTGGCTCCCTGTTGAGTTCTTTGAAAGCTCAGAAGAAGTCACATCTATTCCCTTCTGAAATTGACTTACTCTCCAGGGAATGGTGGGAGGTTTGTTTTGCTAGAGAAGGATGAATGATCCTTGACAAACTTCTGGTCTTTTCTTGGTAAAAACAGAGGGCTAGTTGGTTTGGTCGCTGGAGTATTGAATTGGTCCGCAGAAGGCCTGCGGGGCTCTCTCTCACCTACCCATCCCAATTTTCTTACCTTCACAGTTGCCAAATCCAAATAAATCAGAGATCAGGGGATGTAATGTTAGGAGCGACAAATTGGCCCTTATGTCCAAAATACTTCCTCACTTATTTTCTTCAGTTACTAAATTCTACAACAAAATTTTAATAATTTGGATTAAAGTTTTGGCCATGCCTTCCAGTTCACAAAATATCATGGTGTGGGAAAGTTGGAAGCTTAGTGGTTAGGAGAACAAGCTTTAAGCCAGACAGTGAGGAGTTTGTATTTCCGCTTTGCTGTTTATTAGCTGTGGAACTATAGGCATACCATGTCAGCCTTTATCTCCTAACCTGCAAACTAGGAATGATATAATATCTGTCTCGTATAAATGTTGTGAAGACTGCAAATACAACACTGCATATAAAATGACTGGCTTAATAAGTAGTGGCTGTTGTAATCCTAGTGGTAATCTCTTTCCGTCCCCTCATTTTGCCAAATTGAAAAAAGAGGCACTCAAAACTCTCAGCTCCATCTAGACACATTACAGACCAGAGGCTTGCATGCTCTTTCAGCCTTACAGTTGAACCCATTTATATGTTTTCCAACCTTGAGGACAAGCTGAGAACGAGAGCTTTTGAGAAGTGACTAAAATGTAAAAGGGTGTGCAGGTGCCTCGTTTAGTGACAGGGCCACAGAATGCAGAGTAAGGGAGTGAGGAGCAAAGGAAGTGCTGAGAGAACAAAAACCGGAAGTGCTAACATCTGAGCCCTTTTAGGAGACAAATGACTCCCGAGTTTGGGTGAATCAGAAGCTTTCCCCAGTTAAGACAGAGGGAAGTCATTATGGGAAGAAAGAGAAGAAAAACTGTCAGACGAGGCCAGATAGCCAAGGTGAAGACCTGGGTTTTGGAGCCAGATTGCCCACTTGTGACACTAACTAGCTGTGACCTTAGGCAAAGCACTTAATGTCATCATGCCAAAATCTCTTCATCTGCCACATGGGAACCATGAATTATCTATTTCATTTCATGGTTATTGTGAGATACACAGTGCTTGGAGTCATTAGTGTCTCGCCAAGGAAAACTCTTACATTCGTAAGCCACCAGTTAGCAAGTAAGTATACAGTGTAATCTGAATCCAGTGCCGTTTAGTTTGACTAAACAAGTAACAAGTTAAATAGGAAAACAAACCTCATTTACGTATCTAAGTGGTTTGTATGTGTCTTGCTTATCTGGCCAGCAGCCAGTAACATTCAAATATCACACATACTTGTACTGAGGAACAATCTAGTATTTTGTGTTGTACTGTTGTTGCCCATACACCCAGTCAGTCTTCCAGAAAGAGAAGTGAAGTACGTGGCTGTACGCAAGTCTGTCTGTCTGCTCTAGGTCTCAGTTTCCTTATGTATAAAACAACAAAGTTGTTACTATTTTATCTTCAATGCTTTTTCAACCCTAACTTTCTGTGCGTTTAATATGACTGGCTATTATTTTCGAGCACACAGAGAACACTTACGATTGATCATATCCTGCCTCATGAAGGAGTTCTCAACAGTTGTCACATTATTGAAATAAACAGAATGTTTTCCCTGGTCATAATGCAATTATGCTAGAAATTACTAATAAAAGTTTTAAATCTCTGTATTGGTGGAGAGCAAGAAACATTTATACATAACTCATGGATTAGCAAAAAGGAAATTATAAAATATTTCAAACTGAAATAGTGAAATAATGAAAACACTGCCTATAAATATAGTAGGATACAGCTAAAGCATTAGTTGGGAAAAATCTGTAACCTTCAGTGCTATAGTAACAAGAAGAAACACTGAAAATTAATGAGTTAAGTATCTATCTCAAAAATGAGAACAGGAATAGCAGAAAACACCAATGAATGTAGAAGAAAGAAAATAAAGTAGACAAGAATAGATATTAATGAAATGTCTGTGAACACAAACATAACATAGAGAAACTCAATAAAGCCAAAAATTGGTTCTTTAAAAAGATTTGTTAAATTGATAAATCTCTGATGAGACGCCTCAAGAAAAAAGGGAGGAGGAACCAAAAAGTATACAGTTGACCCTTGAACAATGCAGGGATTAGGGGCGCCAACCTCCCAGGCAGCCAAAAATATGTTTAACTTTTGACTCCCCGAAACTTAAATTGTTCGTTGATATCCATGGGGATTGGTTCCAGGAGCCCCCGAGGATACCAAAATTTGTGGGTGCTCAACTACCCCATATAAAATGACACAGATGAATGCATACAGTTGGCGTTCCACGGACACCCAACTACAGATCAAAAACAGTACAGGTATTTTTTGGAAAACGTTTGCATATAACTGGACCCATGCAGTTCAAACCTTTGTTGTTCAAGGGTAAGTGTATTTGAAATGAAAAAACAAGACATCATGACAGATAGTGCAGACATTCATAAGATGATAAGAGTATACTATAAATCACTGTATGTAAAAGTTTGAAAATTTTGATGACAAAACTGACACAAAAAGAAAATGAAAACCTGAATGGTCCTATAACTATAAATGAAGCTGAATCTGTAATTTAAAACCATCCCCCTAAAGAAAACTCCAAGCCCAGCTGACTCTTCCTTGAACTCCATCAATAAGTAAGAAAGAAAGAAAACCAATGTCACACAAACTCTCCCAGATCAGTCAAATAGAGAGAACATTCCTCATCTCCTTATGTGAAGCTACCATAACTTTGTGCCAAATACTATCAATGATAATACATGAAAGAATAAAAGGTTATGAGCCAATATAATTTATAAACATAGAGGGAAAAATGCCACGTAAAATATTGCCAGAGTGATTCTGAAAATGTATAAGAAGCTAATGCATCATGACCAACTTGAGTGTATACTACGGGAGTGAAACTGGTTTATTAAAATGCACTAACACAGTAAAGGTTAAAAATCATTTCAATCAATGTGTATGATAAAATTAACTTATACAAAGATACTTAGGAAAAAAGTGTTGAAAGTTTTCCCTTTGAAATTAGGAATGAGGAGGGCTGCCCGGTGGCTCAGGCGGTTGGCGCTCCATGCTCCTAACTCTGAAGGCTGCCGGTTGGATTCCCACATGGGCCAGTGGGCTCTCAACCACAAGGTTGCCGGTTCGATTCCCACAAGGGATGGTGGGCTGTGCCCCCTGCAACTAACAACGGCAACTGGACCTGGAGTTGAGCTGCACCCTCCACAACTAAGATTGAAAGGACAACAAGTTGACTTGGGAAAAAGTTCTGGAAGTACACACTGTTCCCCAATAAAGTCCTGTTCCCCTTCCCTAATAAAATCTTAAAAAAAAAAAAAAATTAGGAATGAGGAAAGATGCCCACGACCACCAACTATATTCAGCGTTGTACTGGAGGTGGGGTGCTGATCTGGGGGAACTGGAAAGATAGGAAGTTAGGGTTTGAGCGTGGTATGTCGGAGAAGGTTCCATAGTTCCAGGGATGCCAAGGTTTACGGGGCTGAAGGAGAAAGGGGGTGAAGGCTATGGGAATTGGAGAGGAAAGAACCTTGGGTTATTCAAAGGGGCACTGAAATTACTCAGGATGGTAGGATGGAGGATTAAACCTGGGCCGAGTCTTCGGTGAATATGGAAGAATGACCAGGATTTGTGTAGATGGCATAGAGGAGGAGGGATTAAAAGTACCCCCCGGAGAGCCTATGGATTCAGTTCCAGACCACCACAGTCAAGCCAGTGTCCCAATAAAGCGCGTCGTCATCTTTTTTCCGGAGGGACTTGCCTTTGATTTGTAAAACACGCTACATCGAGGAAGCACAATATAACGAAGCTCAGTAAGTAAAATGAGCTGTGCCTGTAATGCAGTCAGATGGCAGACCCTCCAAGAGCATGAGGAGTTTTACACTAGGGAAGGAGGGTCATGCTGTGGACACGCTGGTGGGTAACCAAGAGCCAAGAGCACAGTGATCTCAGGTCCTGGTTACCGGGCTTCGCCTGCGCACACCACCTCCACCTGCCAAGCTCTGGGGGAGCTCTTGTTAGACAGGCAGGGGAAGGGTTTTGCATCAGATACTATCTCCACAGCGCCCACCGCAGTTCTGTCACATAGGAGACGTTACTGTGGCAAGGAAGGAGGGGTCGCAATGCAAACGGGGAGGAGGCCCCCACCAACAGGAGAACAAAAACGCCGCCGGGTGATGGAGGGGGAGACCGGGAAGTGAAGGCCAGCAGAATTCCCCGGCCCGACATCCGCTTCCTGGCGCATCTGTATTCTTTGGGAATAGCGTCGGAAGGATGACACTGGGGTCACATTCTGTCTCTGAGGAGCTTGTGGGGGCTGTGAGGTTGGTGATTGAGGTGCTACGGTGTCTCCATCCAGCCTATCTCCTATATTCCCTTTTCCTGTTTATTTCCATTAAGAACATCCCGATTCAGGCCCCAGGACTTCTCCCCTGGACTGCGGAGTCTCCCAACGAAAGTCCCCTCACTTGAAGGTCGAGACCTTCTACAATATGCTGATAATATTTTCATCCTGTCTCCTACACGTCACCAGTTGCCACTCACTGTTCCCCAAATCAGTGTCTCATTTTGGTCCTTCTGTGCTTTCGTTCAGGCCGTTGCTCCTGCCTAGAAAGCCCCCTGTGGTGTTTACTTGTCAAAATCTCATTCTTACCTGGTTCACTTCCTGCAGCAGCAGGCTTATCCCGTGCACACGCCCAGGGGTGATAGGAAAAGATGTAACCATCCGAGCAGAACAAACGCTGGCTGTAGGTAGAGTAGGGGCCCTCTATCTACAGAAACGATAGGCGTTAACACTGCCTTGCTGGACTGGGGGAGCTCTGTGGTTTCCAGGGAGGGAACCAAGGTGGGGGGAGTGGAGAGGAGGGCGGTGAGGGGCTCGGGATTTCAGTGTCTTAGTAACGAGTAGTAGAGCCCAGTTGCTGTAGCATCAGCTCCTTGTACGTCCTTCTTCATGCATCCTCGTTTGGTCACTTCCAAACGCGTTCTTGGACTTCTCCTGCAGCATTCGACCCATTCCGCTTTGTGGATCCGTGATCCACGCTTGTCCATCTCCTTCATCGTGCCTGCAACCAGGTTGTAAATGCCTCCGCAGCCTGTGAGACTCGGCACTCTGCTCTCCCACTGCACCTCGGCCATCGGCCATCACAGACGCTCAACAACGCTCCTTTGGCTCGAAGAAGGGGAAATGCACTTGCCAGTGTCAACGCAGTAAGGGTCCCAAGGAAAAGGGGGGAGGGAAATCATTTTTAATGAAGGCCTGCTCTGTAAACGGTGTCTCATTTCATTCTCACAATAAATCTGGGAGGTTGGTTTTCTCATTCCCATATTGCAGATGGGTAAATCAAGGCTTTGCCTGATTCCTTCCGTCTGGGGTACCCAGCTGGAAGTGGCAGGAATGAGATTGCCATCCTGTTTGTCTCACTCTAAGCTCATCGTAGCCTTTTCAAAGCTTGTGCGTCTCTTCTGAAGGATAATTATTTTGTTTATTCTCTGGTTCCGAGATTCCGTGGAATTTACAATTTTAATCTGGTGGCTCTTTTCAAAATACGCTCACCTTAGGTGTATACTTTTCCTCTTGCAGATCAGTGAGTGGGAACATTGCGCATGTTGTACTGGTAACCTAACCGAGATGGACAATGGATCCGGTGGAAAGATGCCTTCTAGTTACGTAGTCCTTGCAATTCTTTTACTGCCATTTTCTTTTTCACCAACTCAGTTGCATTTGATAGTGTTCTTTTGAAAGAGAGCTCTTTCTGAATCTTTGCAAAAGGCAGAATTTCAGCACGGCCAGAAAGCATAAAGGGAAACCATTTTCATGTTTTAATTCACGCCATTATTAGCTGCCCTTGCATCAGCTTCTAATTACGCAGAAGTGCACGCCTCTGAGTGGCTGGCCCTGACTCATGGCTCGCTAATGAGATCATATTTTTCATTACAATTCCAAAATCCCATCAATCTTTTCTTAATCATTTTTAAGTGAATTTGCTGCTTTAGAAAGGAAAGGGCGTATGTGGCACTAGCAGGAACTAGGAAAGTTTCATGTGATTTCCATTTCAGAAACTTTGTTGGCAAGATGGCCTGCAACTGTTGCCAATGTTAATAAATCAAATTTCGATGTCTAGGAACGGGGGGTTTAATGCCGTGCCCCCCCCACCACCATGTACCAGAACTCGCTCTCAGATGCAGTGAGTCAGACCTGCAAGCATTGCCACAGCAGCGCTGCCTCCACACATCTCTGCCAACACATCTTACACTCATCGGTGTAGCCAGGGTATCCGCGCCATGTCTGACGGTGGGTCCGAGCTGTACCACTGAAACCGGGTCCCGGGCGCCAGCTGCGCGGGGCGTAACCCTTTAGCAGCTGGATTTCCAGAAGCTCCAGGAGGTGCCGAGGGGAGGGCCAGAGCAGACAGCTTTGGGGGATGGAGGTGGGAGCAGCATCTATTTCACGGCTGGTAGAGGTGTGTTTAAATATTTTAATACGCGGCGTGGCGCAGGTGCTTACCACTCTCCCAGGCGTCTTCGCAGGGCCATCTCCCAACCCTAGATCCGAATTATCTTTCGGTCATGTTGTTGAGTTTTGTCCAACACTGGATGAGCTTTCATCAGCAGTGTCACCCCAGAGAATTTGCCCCAGTGACCCTCCAGCCCTTTCCACTTTGTCAGCTGTGGTGTACGCTGGTCGTCCAGCCTGGTCCCCGTGCAGTGTACCCAGCCCGCGTGCCTCTGTCTGAGCTTTAGGTAAATGAGAGGAAGACCAAGGTGGCCGGAGAATTGTGTCTTCCCTGCTCCAGCTGACTTCTGTATCTTCCCCATGAAATACGGGACCTCCGCTTGTCTGATTACACATTTAAAGGCTTCAATTAAAAAAAAAACACATTGTAAATGTAAAGCAGATGTTTCATATTAATGCCGTATTTGTAGCTCTTGGAAGTTGCAGTAACCCCTTGCAAATGTGACTGAAGGAAGCAGTGAGTAGGAAGGTGGTCTCCTCTTCTGGGCCTGAGGCTACGCTGACGGCCGGGTTCAGGCAGGAGGAACATCTGGGGGCACTGTCTTTCGGTCCACGGATGAGAAGCCCCCCCAGTCCCTGATCTTGGCAGCTCTGCTCTCTCATCTGCTCTGACACGAATGCTAAGCCTTTCGTTGGAGCCGGCTTCTTTTTTAAGTGTGCTGATCTTACTTGTTACACTTTGTGCCTGGGCGGGGGCTGAGCCTCACTGAACCCCTACTCCACACTCAGTACTGGTGTTAGAAATGCCCTAGGCTGGGGGGCGGGCTACCAGGAGCCAGGCGCTGCCCCTGCCCCCCCAGACTGGCGGGCCCAGGGCAGAATGTGACCCCCCACGTTGGTGGGCCAGGGAGCCCCACTCCCGCTCCGACCCAGTGGCAGGCCCGGCCTCCGGAACCTTTCCTCCCCCGTCCGTGTACTGTAATAACGAAGTCAGCTGGAAAAGAAATACTGAAGAAAGACGGAGGGAAACCGCGCACGGGGCAGCCCCGCCGGGAAGGAGGGCACGCAGGGAGGCACAAAGCAGCATTGTGCTGGGCTCCTCGGCCGCGAGGGACTTGGCAGCCGAGCCCACGATGCTCTGCTCTCTGGAGAGGGATCCGTGGATCCCTGCTGCACAAAGAGCAGCACGGGAGGAGGTTGGGGGCAGTCAGGGTCCCGCCGGGTACAGAGGACGCCGAGTGAGGAGGGGGCTGGGCCCGGACTGGAGCGAAGGTGGGAGCCCAGCCCCTTGTCCTGTGGTGGCCCCACCCCCAGCCCGGCACTAACCAGGCTCCATCGTCCTGGCAGCTCTCTCCAGGAAGAGCAGACTTCCAAGTGACTAGTCACCGAGTAGGAAAGCATGTTCTTATAGGAAGGGGGCCCAGGGAGACGCAGATCATCACTGCTGCAGTGGTCGTCCGAGGGTGTGAGTTCCAGGCTTCGCATTCATTGTATGAGACGCGCAAGGAACCGGGAAGAGGACAGAAGAAAAGGGGGCATTTAACTGCCCAGGGATGTCGGATGAAGGATTTCTTTTTCATCTCTTGAATAAGCTTCCTCAGCTTCCTGGTTTGGGTGCCCAAGCCCTGTCTTCCTCCCACTCACTCCTGGGGATCCAGGAACTGTCCTCTGACCGTGACAATATTTGTTCAGAGTGAAATTTACTGAGGAGTCAAGAGACTTTCAGAGTCAAGGGTCCAGGAGGCTTTGGCTTGAGCTGCCCCCTCAGGAGCCCCGGGGCTGCCAGCCAGGGAAACCAGTTCATCCTGGACCAGTGGTTTGCCCCAAGGACAAGTGGGGGTGGGGAGATAGGGACTAGCCAAAAAAAGTGCTAAGAGGAGGGAAGGGCTGGCACTGTTAAATGGAGGAAGGTTCCAGCAGCTTAATCCATCTTGAACAGAATCATTAATCAGGTGCAAAACTCCTAAAAGGAGCAAAACTAGGACCAGCTCCTTCCAAGGGCAGGCTGCCAGTATCCCCCACTCCCGTTTTGTTTCCAAATCCTTAGTGTCTTTGTATCAGGGCTGATCCAAGCCAGCCTAGTCAGGAGGCACCTGTTCATGTCGCCTCCCACCTCCCTGACCTCGGAAGTGAGAGGAGAAATGATGGGAAACCCAGACAGCTGCTTCGACCCGCGCCCCCACCCCGCGCCCCCGCCCATCCCCCACAAAACAAGCTACCCGGTTCTAGGAATTGGGCCAAACCCTGGCAGATGAGTTACTCTCTGTGAAAAATGCTTCTGTGAGCACATTAACTCTTTCATTCACTGACTAAGTCTCTCATTTAATAGAAGCTGAAGTCAGACCTAGGAGGGCACCTCCCTTTTCTTGTTCAAGCTCAGAAAGTTTCCGTGACCAGCCCAAGGTCAGAAGGTGGATTCCCAGCAGAGTCATGACAGTCAGCCTTCCAGATGACCCCCATGAGTCCTGCCTTTCCGTGTCACGGCCGTGGAGTCCCCTCTCACAGCGAATGAGGTGGGCCTGGGAAATCGGTAGGATTTCGCAGATGTGACCGTGCGTGACTTCCAGGATTAGGACATGACAGACATTGCAGCTTCAGCCTTCTCTCTCTTCACTGTGTGGGGGACCCAGCTGCCATGGCACAAGGACACTTAAGCCGCCCTGTGGTGAGGGTCACCTGCTGAGAGCTGAGGCCTCCCACCAACAGCCAGCACCATCTTGTCAGCCAGGTGAGGGACCAACCTTGGATGCCACGCCAGCCCTAGTCAAGCCTTCAGATGCGTGCACCTCTCCCGTCTCAGGAGGCCTTGAGCCAGAACTACCCAGCCGAGGCTGAGGCGCGCCTGAATTCCTGGCCCACGAAACCGTGTGAGTTAATAAACGTTCATTGTGGTGTCAAAGGGAAACAGAGCCGGGCGTTTGTTAAGGGTGGCAAGATAGGTTTTATTCAGACTACTGCAGCAGTGAGGAAAGACTTCAGCATAAGTTGAGCTCAGCTCCAGTCTGTGCAGAGAGTCCGGGTATTTTAAGGGAGGAATGAGAGAGGAGGGAGGTAACACCCACTTCGTGGGGTTGTTGTGAGCGTGAAGTGAAGAGAATGCGTGTACCTGACACAGGATCTGTGCCTGATCAATTTCAGGGGGAGACTAGCATGTGGGACCTTCTCTGTGAAATGAGTGCCACTGTGGGTGAGAACCAGGAGGGGTGGACCGGGTGGATGAGAGGCGGATCCACCTCGTGAGAAGGCAGGACCACAGGCAAAGCGGTTAGGCAGCAGACAGGAAAGGAGAGATGGCCATAGAAGGGACCTGGAATGTTCCGTGCTGAAACTAAGCAAGCATTGAACCAGTGCCTGAACAAGGAAGCCGTGGAAACAGAGGAAGCTTCTGTGCATTTTTGTCCAGAACCTTAGCAGAAGAAACCAGGGAACTACTGTTCTAGCTGCTTCTAATTTCAACTTTCCTGCACCTTTATTTTACCAGAGTGGTAGGCAACTTTTCTCACAGCCATAAATAATATGCCAGAAGTGGAAGAATTAAACTTCGAAGACAAAAGATTTGATTAATTTTTAAGATCCCCAAATGGGTTCTTAAAAATGAAATGGCTCAACACTACATTTAAATCAAAGTTAAATTTCCAAAGTAATGGAATTAGGAAGATAACACAGGGCGCTTTAACGTTTGAGGCTCGTGGAGTTGAGCTTCGCCTCACCAGGCAAAAACTATGAAATTTGTCATTAGCTGTTTTTGGTCACTTCTTAAAAACAAAAATGTCCAATTTCCTAGTGAAAAAGGTATCAACAGACATGTATGTATGTAAATGCAAATGCAAAATCTGTATAGGTTGACATCACGTCATCATGCGTCATGTGTGAAATGGGGAGACTAACAGTGCGTACTCGGTAGTGTTGTTGTGAAGATTCAAAACACACCTGCCAATACTACACACGCGCGACTGTTAGCAATGAGGACACGACCACTAAGGCCTACCAATCCTGCCTCCTAAATAATCTCCTTAATCCAGCAGTCCTCAAAGTGGGGCCTGGGTCCCTGAGATCCTTTCAGGATGTCCACAAGCCCAAGCTATTTCCTTTTACTTTTTACATTTTTGTTTTTCAATTACCATTGATATTCAATATTATATTTGTTTCAAGGTGTACAAGACAACCTAGGGATTAGACATTTCTATACCTCACGACGTGATCACGCTGATAAGCCTAGTACCCATCTGACACTGTACATAGTTACTACAATACTATTGACTGTATTTCCTATGCTGTACTTTACATTGCTGTAACTATTCAAGTTATAGTTGACATTCACTATTATTTTATATTAGTTTCAAGTGTACAGCATAGTGGTTAGACATTTATATAATTTAGGAAGTGATCCCCAAACCAAAACTATTTTCATACTAATACTAAGACATTGTTTGCCTTTTTCGTTCTCATCGTCTCACAAATGAACAGCAGAGCTTTTCAGAAGCTCCACATGAGACATCACAATAAATTACATGCAGAAGCAGATATAGGAATGCAACTGTCTGCTAATAATCCAGACATTAAAGAGATTTGTAATAATGCAAGATAATGTCACTTGCCTTATTTTGTACTTTGTATTGTTTGGGAAAACCATTATTTTTCATAAAAACTAACATTATATAATGGGTTTGTTATTGTTCATTTTAAATCAACTGATCATGTATCATATATAGCCTTCATATCAAGATGGATGGATTGATCGATCGATTGATATTTCATTCTTTTAGCAATTATTGCTTTAACCACCTTTCCATTCAGACATTTGTTTCCAATTGTTTGCTACTGCAAACCGTGCTGCAATAAACATCCTTTTGCATATATACTTCCATCATTATGTTTTAAAGTTATTTATACCCTGCTTACTACTAAAAAGGATTTTAAAAAGCTAAAAATTATTTTCTAAGTTGAATCCAAATCTAAAAGATGCCAGTTGTGATGCTAGATACCAGAGTGGGGGAAATCAAGCGAATGTCACAAAATTCATAAGTGAATTAAGCTAAAGTGGTAATTTGGAGAGGGTGAAACAGATGGGGCTTTGTGATATGGGATCCAAAAGTTTCTGGAGACACTTCTGTTTGAAGGAGAAGACGCAGCACGTGCGTTCTTGGCAGCAGAAATTGAAAGCAAAGTGATGTTAAATTGAGTTTTTGCCCCCAAACAATCATTCCCACCAAATCGTCCTTCATGATTCTATTTTTAAGTAGCAGCGAGAATGCCGTACACGTCTAAGGCCAGTGACTGCTGCTGAATGAAGGGCTTATCCCTTTTTTTCTATGTATTTTCATACTTTTCCTGTCTTGTCATTCCTACTGTCCATACTCTCCTCCATGGTACAGGTTTTGGGAGAACTTGACAGTCCCCCACACGAGCCACTTTAGAAAAGGGAACGGAGTCTACTCTCGGAGATCAGTCTCCATGAAAAAAATCTCTCCGAAGGTATGAAGAATAGACACAGTCAGGTGTACAAAACAATATAATAGTTAGACATTTACACCCCTCACAAGATGTCTAACTATTACATTGTTTTGTACACCTGAAACTCAAAAAAAAAAAAAAAAAAAAAAGAATAGACGCAGTCAAATGCATTCCTTCCACCCTCTCCCAAGCTCTGAAGAGCTGTCTGGGCGAGATGTCACCCCAATGGGAACAAATGCTTTCCACAAGTTAGTACGGCCTTGTCTCATTAACTAGACTTCTCACCCTGAGGATTTACGTAAGAAATACTAGTAAGGATGGTGGGGCAAGGGTGGTGGGAGGAAAAGTCTAGAGAAATTCAGTTAAGGACAAATAAGTTCTTTTATTATTTCGCTTTTTCTTCATCCAAATTAGCTCGTTAAGTCACTGGTTCTTTTTACCATCCCCCGCGGTTATTTGTCCCCAGCGGTCCTCAGGGCCTCTCCCTGCTCTGCGACTTGCTCAGCATGTTTCCAGTCACCCCATTTCTCATCCAGTCACTACTGCCTCCTGTTCATGGAGCCTTTCATTCCGACAGGCTGTGGCCTTCAGGGTGGCACTCCGTCCACCAGGAGCGCAGCCGGCGTGTCAGCGCTGTTCGTGTCGAAAGTCTGGGTCTTCGCTGGGGACAAAATAGTCTGTGTTGGAATCTTAGTTTGTTCAACTGTGAAATAGATGTCACTAAACTGTGGCTTCCCTTCCTTGTCCCCCAATCTCACGTAAGGCACTTGAGGGGACTTGAAAGAAAGGCTGTATCGGGGCGTCCCGGAGCTGGAGGCGTGCTGGCTCCTACAGCCTGCAAGGGCGGGCCGGCAAATGTCGGGGTTCTGCACGCAGGTGGCTCTCACTGGCAGCCTCGAGTCAGTCACGGGGTAGCGTTTCCAGCACCGAATTCATCCACGCGCTACATCAGGGCCTTTTGAAAAACGTGTTCCAGAGAGTGGCTGCCTCCCAGCTTCCAGCACGCCACTGGCTCTGTCTCCAGGCCGAGGCAGTTTTCTAATAGTGTCTTAGGATCCCTGCACCTGTGGTGAAATGGAAATGCGGGTGGGGCAGGGGAGGTGGTCGTTCTTTTGAGACAGTGTTTGCAAAGAACCTACCCTCTTTCAGTGAAATGCACTAGAAGCAAACCAGGAAGTGTGGGCACGGAAAAGAACTACTGTAAATCTCTAGAAGATTCCTCAGCCTGGGCTGCCACTGGCACCTGCTCGTGAAGTCATTTCTTAACACTGGGGAGCAGGATCTTCGTTTCCTGCCAGCCCATAAAACCTGCAGCAGGAGCCAGGTGTGCTTCTTGAGCTAACTGTGGAGGCAGCTGGGAGGGGGGAGCGCGAAACCAGCCTTACCAGTTTCAGTTAACTCCTCAGGCATGGCAGCGGCGCTTTGTCCCCTAAATCGACACCCCACATTCTTGTACTGCTCCTATGTCGGCTTTGGGAGAAGATTAACCACATATTTAGGGAGAAAGAGAAGAAGGAGGTGCAGTGAGGACAGGGCTTCGTGAGTGAGCCTTCTGTGTTTGGCTGTCCGGTCTGCAGTAACAGCTGCCGCCGTGTACATTCTCTTGGGGCAAGAGCATGGACGATGCTAAAAATGCAGGCTCTCGGCCAGGCCTGGGTCAGAACCCCATTCTGCCTGCCTGGCCAGGCGACCTGCTCCCTCTGCCTCAGCCTTCTTATCTGTAAAATGGAGCCAGTAATCATACGAGACTGACAGGCTTGTTGTGAAGATGAAAGAGGGGGTCCTGCAGTGCGGGCAGGATCACAGGCCCCTGCTCAAAGGGTCCCAGGGTCTGGGGCTGGACCCGACCAGTGCCCAGTCCCGGGGAATCCTGCTCCTGCTGTGGAACCCCATCTGAGCACTAGAGAAATCCAGAAGGCTTCGTGGAGGAGAACGGGGAAGGCAGTTAGATGGCTGGTGGGGAAGAAAGCAATTGCAAACAGAAGGACTAACGCGAACAAAGAAAGGCTCAATCATGAGTAAGTTTGTAAACGTGACAGGTTACAAAACATGTCTGTCATAAAAGGCAGGGTGTTATTATATAGGACCCCAGTGGAGCATTTCACCCCTTTTCTTGTGTCTCAGAGCAGGTCAGGGCCCTGGAGAGCAGAGGATAAAACCCCCAGACACCGACCCCCAGGGATGTCCAAGCATTTTATTATTATGCTTATACGGAAAACATAGCTCTAAAAGAACAGCGCTTCTACATAGGTAACGTAAATGTTGCACTAATATCTAATGGTATTAAAGTGTCAGGAGGAAAAACTTTATTCTGTTCTCTTAGGTTCTATGGCCGGCCTAAGACTAAACTGACATAAGACAGATTAGCAGGAGAAAAACGTATAAATTTAATATTTTCACATGTACCCAGGAGTCCTCAGAAGGAAACTTAAGACCTGAGAAAGCTGTTAGACTCAAAAGCTTCTGTGCATTTTTACACAAGGAATGATACATCGTGGGGCTGTGACAGGTGCAGGGCTCGGGCTGGGGGCAGGACGTTGTGGGGCGGTGACTAGGCAGTATCTGGGGAAACTGGTGAAGGATCAGGATTGCTGCAGCAGGTTTGTGTGTCTGGGTCCTGACGCCCAGTCTCTGGGGATGAGACTGCTCTTCCTGGCACAAGGAGGGCACCTTCTCCTGGGAAACTTCATGACCTGCTGCTTCAGGGAGTCCTTTGCCTGGCCTTGGGCAGCTCTCCCCTGCGCACACTGGTCGGCTGAGGGCGGCTCTGCAGAACCCCGCAGGCCTGGCTCTGTGTGACAGTCTCCTCTCCAGCACTCTGTGTTGAAACTGTCTCGGCTTCTCTAGACGTCCAGCTCCATCGTCTCACGTTAGGGAGGTTCTGAAGTCTCCAGCTCCAGGTTGCAGCGGTGCTCACAGCCAGCTCTCTGGACAGCTGCCTCCCACCTCAGCCTGCCTGCACCCCGGAAACGCTTTCCCACAGACCTCTGATACAACAGCAGGCACCTCAGGCTTCGTGCTTGCAGCAGAATCCTGACTCCCCATGTGTGCCCACCCCTCTGGGCCCACCTGGGCACTCACCCACGGTTTCTTCTGCTTGCCTGGGCACTGGCCAGCTCTGGCCCAGGCGCCCAGCAACGCCCCGCCATGCAGCGGGCTACACCACACCTTCAGCGACGTCTGAAGCCCCCTTCCAAGTTGGTCCTTTGGGGTACCCCTTTGAGCTCTCTTTCCATCTTTACATTATTGTTTAATAATCCTTTGCATTACACTTGCCCCGCTTCACTTACTGTGTGGTTTCTGTCTCCTGGTTGCACCTGGATTGACACAGATACTAATGATGTTCGTAAGTCTATCTTGAACCTGGCGTCATTGCTGAATCTCTCGTCAGTTCCAGTAGCTTGTTGATTTTGTTGACTCTTCAGTAGGGATGATTCTGTCGTCTCCCATAGTGACGGTGTTGGTATTCTTCTTCCTATTCTGACAGCCCTTATCTCTGGCTCCTGTCCTGTTGTGTTGGCCACGCCTCCAATGCTAAGCCCGGTGTAGGGGATGACGGACAGCTCGGATCCTTGTCTTGTCCCTTTCTGAAAAGAATGCATCTAACATTCCTCTACCACCTATGATAGCTGTTATAGATTCTTGGTACCAACTTAAAGAATTTAAGTAATTTTCTAATTTTTTTGCATCATAAATGGATTTCATTCTTTCACATGCTTTTTCTAAAGCTTTTGAGATCATAGGTTTTTCTCTTTTAGACTACTGTAGATGTATTGACAGGTATTCCCCTCATTGAGGGACAGGCCAGGAGGACAGTAATCTGTGAAGGGGACTCCAGTTAGTATTTTAAAACACTGTCCTGTAATTCATAGCTGTAGAATCTAGAAAGTGTTAACCTATTCCAAGAAGAAAGAGGTTGTGCTTTATTTAAGATCTGATTCTTGAGTGTAAAATATCAGCTGGGAATAGTTTTTATTTCAAAACAGTCACTACTATAATAATATAGTATAATAGCTAACACTTAAGATTATTTTTTTCAAATATTGGGCAAAGGGGAAAAGTTTTTGAATTAGAAAGTCTTAATTACAAAAGCAAGATGCACCTATTGCGTAAGAATTACGGCAATTTTCAAGGTACAAAGGAAAAATGGAAAGTCTCAAATCTCCTTTCTTCCCCATTCCTGTTATGGAGGGGTGGCTTATATAACATAGAGCTTGGGGAAACCTTTTTGACTATCCCAGTTTGACAATATTACCTGTCAATTTTTTGAAAACCAAATAGATATTATAGCTAAGAACCTATATTTGAAGTAAGAAAAGCTCCATATGGAATTCCTTTAAATTTTTTTTTCAGGTATTATCATCTCTGTTGAATTCTTATTTTTTTACGACAACAACAGGTAGCACAGAGGAAGATAGGAGAGAAGTTTGAGGTTTCCTCCTCTTGAAAAAAGTCTTAAATACCTATTTCAGCCCCAGGGACACCTGAAAGGAAGTAATTTTTGTGGGAGAGAAAGAGTGGTGCCTTGCATTGTTATGAGAAGTGATGGATAGAGTAGTGGGAGGAGCTGAGCAGGAGTAAATTTGGGGAAATTCCACAGCACCCGAAGTCCTCTTGTATAAGCCCTTCACAGTACAAGCTCAGTATTTTATCCGAAGTGTTGTGATGTCCCTAAGTTTTAGGCAGACCTAAATTCTTATGTCATTACAAAGAATAATTTACAAGTCCGTGATAAATAACGTAGGATTAGCTGTCTCTTTGGGTTTACCCACGCAGCTATAAACACGGCAATAAGATAGAAGCCAAGGTTTGTGAGGGAGTGTCCTGAATAGTATTAGCTCTATGATAAGCACTCTAATAAGGGTTCCTATAAGTAGCAGCACAGGTGATAGCCATGGTCCTTTGCTCCACAGCCTTGAATTAATGACGAAATGATGGCAGCTTCAGGCAGGGGCAAGGCAAAGGGGTTAGCACACATGCCGTGTTCTGCCCTTGTCCTCCACTATCTACTTCCCTTCTTGTCATGTTCGTAAAAGGATAGAAATATAGGTGGAAAGAAAGCCAGAAAGACAGGAGTGTGTTTAAAGGGCTTCCAAACTGCGGTGGACAATCCACAGGATTAGTTTTAATGCCAGACTCACTTATTCACTAACCAGCTGATTTTGGACAAGTCAGACAGTAAGCTCTCTGAGCCTTGGTTTCTTCAACTTTAAAATTGAGTTAAGAATTCCTGGGGCCGGCCCGGTGGCTCAGGCCGTTAGAGCTCCATGCTCCTAACTCGGAAGGCTGCCGGTTCGATTCCCACATGGGCCAGTGGGCTCTCAACCACAAGGTTGCCGGTTCAATTCCTCGAGTCCCGCAAGGGATGGTGGGCTCTGCCCCCTGCAACTAGAAAACGGCAACTGGACCTGGAGCTGAGCTGCGCCCTCCACAACTAAGACTGAAAGGACAACAACTTGAAGCTGAACGGCACCCTCCACAACTAAGATTGAAAGGACAACAACTTGACTTGGAAAAAAAAGTCCTGGAAGTACACACTGTTCCCCCAATAAAGTCCTGTTCCCCTTCCCCAATTAAAAAAAAAAAAAAAAGAAAAGAATTCCTGACTGGATCACCTAGTTGTCATGCGACTCGAAAGAGATAATGTTTGAATACAAAAATGTCTGTAATACAGTGTATAAAATGCCACACAATCAAAGGGTAATATCACCACCTCTTGCTGACACCTTTCTAAATAGTACGTTTCTTAAACTTGCCTTAAATTGCTCACTTTGATCGCACCATGTTTTCCACACCGGGAATCCAGTCATCACACAGACTATGTTAAAATTTTCATTTTTATCCTAACACAATGGGGAGCCATTGAACTGTTTAAAGTATCGGGGAAATTTTGAAGACATTTGCATTTTGAAGAGATTGTTCTGAATGCAGTGCAGAGAAGAGATGGAAGAATGGGGGACCTCAAAGTAGTCAAAGAAAGGGACAGGAAGTAGTTGGGACTTGGGAGGGTGGCAGATGATATTCTTCAAAGATGAGCTCAGTAGTAGCTCCTGTCCCACATGTTCTTCTGCTCTGTTCACTTGTCTGGTTCATTCTCTGCCCCCTTGAACCTGGATGGGCGGTGGGATTGCTTTGACTCATACAGTACGGTGGAAGGGACATTGTGTCAGTTATGGGCAAAAACTGTAACTGGCCTGGCAACTTCCACTTCCTGCCTTTTGGAATACTTGCTCTTGGAACTCAGCGGCCACACTGTTAGTGCCCAAGTCCCAAGGAGAGGCAAGTGTAGGGACCCCCACTGATAGCCCCCAGCCATGTGACAGTGCCCTCTTAGACCAGGCCGGTCAGGTCTTCAGATGACAGTGGCCCATGCTGCTGTCTGACTACAACTGCATGAGCGTCACTGAGCAAAACCGCCCAGCTGAGCCCAGTCCACCCACAGGCCATGAGAGGTAATAATGGTATTAGTTTCCAAGGGCTGCCGTCAGTGACAACCTGGGCGGCTTAAACCACAGAAACTTATTGTCTTATAGTTCTGGGGACTAGGCGTCTGAAACCAAGCTGGCAGGGCTGGTTTCTTCCGAGGGCTGTGAGAGGGAACCTGTTCCAGGCCCCTGTGCTGGGCTTGTAGACGGCCGTCTTCTCCACTCTGCAGACCGTCTTCCCTCGACGCACATCTCTGGGTCCAATTTCCCCCTTTTCAACAGGACGGAAATCCTCCCCTCCTCTTACCTTTCCATTTAGGACCCCCATTGTCAGGGGTCTATGAAGGATTTAGTCTCCTCCTAAAATATCCACCACATTTTTATTTCTGACTAATATTTCATACAAAAATCGGTTTACTTCATGGAGCTAGCAAAGGAGTTTGGAAAAATAATCCTAGAAGCAGTCACCTGGACCTATGGTTCTCAAAGTATGGGCTGTGAGCAGAAGCATCGGTACTACCTGGGAACTTGTTGCAGGTGCAAATTCTCAGACCCACCCAAACCTCTTGGAACAAGCCCTCTGGGTGACACTAACGTATACTCCAGTTTGCGAGCCCCTGGCCTGCGTCAGCTGTGTTGCACAGCAGGATGGTGTTAAGGGCCACAGAGCCCTCTGTTTTCCAATTCTGACCCCTTTCCATCCAGCCGCGAGTATTTGTGTTGTGCTGTGTGTTTCTACTGGAGCAGAAAGGTCTCAACACAGAGTTGTGTTTTTGTTTGCTTCTGGACACTTTTACAGTCTTAAAAATTACTAAGAGACCCCAGGGAGATTTGTCGATGTAGGTTGTGTTTATCAATATTTACCATATTAGAAATTAAAATTGAGAAAATTTTGAAACATTTCTTTATCAATTCACTTTAAAAGAACAGTAATAAGCCCCATTGTATGTTAATTTAAATAACACATTTGTATGACAAGTAATTATATTTTCCAAAACAAAACAAAAAACATTGAGAAGAGGGGCCTTGTTCTTTGGTTTTATAAATCTCTTTACTATCTGACTTAATAGAAGACAGCTGGATTCTCATATCTGCATTCAATCTAGTGCAGTATGATGTTTTGGGTTGAATTACAGGAGAAAACGTGGCCTCACACAGATACATAGTTGGACAGAGGTCTCCAGGATCCCAGGGGTCCTCACCACTCACTGGGAACCTCTGTGCTAAGCAGGGAACTTTTAGTAAAGACGGGACCATGGTGGGGAATGAAAAGATTTACTGAGAACTTTGTGTTCATACGAAATAACTACTCAGAATGCAGTCATTTTCATGATACTACAATTAGAAGTCGGAAAATTCTGTACTAGCCAGTTCTTCCCCATTTCCTGCACAGCAGAAAAGTGTAACTTAAACATCTTGAATAATAAAATGAAGGGGCTCAATTTATCATTTAAAATACAGTTGGTGATATTTAATGGAGAGAGAAACTAATCGCCTCTGAATATTAAAAATATGAATAAATAAATATATTTTCAATCTGTAAATTGGTAGGTAAGACAGTCAGACACACAAAAAGTATCATTCACATTTTAAACATTTATTTTTAAAATACATGAATTGAGTCATAAACGTAATAAAATTACAGGACTAAACAGGACTGTCAAGTTCAAATAGGGCGACTTCTTTAGCGGATAAGGAAATCACCTCAGCGAGGTTCAAATACGTGACCAATTTAATCTACAAATTAGTTGAAACTCAGCTTATTTAAAAACGGCTGGCTTCATGAAAATCATTTCATTGCATGAGGGCTGAGGGAGACAGAACCAAAGGGGAAAATCCTAAGCGAGAGAGAGTTTTATGAGGTTAATCTTGAGCTCATCAATAATAGTTAATAGTTAGTGGTGCCAGTAATCTTACACACAGCATATGATTCCGTTTAGACAAGAATCTAATTCATGTAGGTCTTCGTCAGTTTGGGCTGTTATAACAAAGTACCACACACTGGGTGGCTTTGCCGGTTCTGGAAGCTGGAGGTCCAAGGTCTGGGTGCCCTCTCCCGGATTGTGGGTGGCGGTCTTCTGGCTGTATCCTCACCTGGTGGAAAGAGCAAGGGAGCTCTCGGTCCCCTGTTTAGGGGCACGAATCCCACTCATGAGGGCTCCACCCTCACGACCTAATTAACTCCCAAAGGCGTTACTATTCCATCATATTGGGGGTTAGGACTTCAACATATGAATGTGGTGGGGGAGGGGCACAAACATTCAGTCCATAGCAATTCATAGATATATTTATTCTATTTTATAGATTATCAGAGTAAATTTAAATAAATTAAAGCAATCTCTTCACGGTCACACAGCCTAAAAGGGAGAAAGCCTTGTCCCTCTGATTTTCCAAATCCTTACTCTGGACACACTGCACTGCCTTTCCACAAAGTGTTTGTTTAGTTTCATCTTTTTAAAGTTGTATAACTCACTTAACTTTTCTGGACGTCAGTTTTTGCTTCTGTAAAGTGAGAAGGTAGGCCCATCTCTAAAACAATGAATGATTTTATGAAACCCTGAAGTGAGCCTTTTTGTTTCTGTGGATTGCATTTATCAGTTCATAGATGAGATAATGTTGTATGTTATTTCTGCCACCACGACAAACAAGGATGAATATTTACTTCTAGCTACACTGCCATTCTTCAATTGTTGGTTTAAGTCAGAGTTGCAAAGCCTCCATGGACTATATCAAACGTCACAGTGTTTTGAAAACATAATCTGGAAGTATCACACAGTCTGGATTCCTAGCTTTATGGGAAAAATGGAAAGATCTGCCATTACTTGTTCCATATTCTGAAATGGAAATAATTACCCAGAGGTGAATAGCAGGGGTCAAAGAGGGTCCCTTCCTTCCCTCCCTCCTTCCTTCTTTTTTTCCTTCCTTCCTCCCATTCTTCTTTCCTTCCTCCCTCCCTTAATCTACTACGTACTTACTCATTTTGAGGATTTTTACTAGTATGTTAGGAGAGTAGAAAGTAGAAAGCAGTGAATTATACACTTACATAATTCATTTCCCAACCTGGACCACTTTGGTCTCTATCCTGCATTGTCTTTCCCCAAACATTGCACCCTCCCTTAGAAAGAATACTGTCTGTTATAGCAGGTGTGGAATTGATTGTGGAGACTGCCAGGTAATTGGCCAGAAAAGGCTAGGACTCAAGTGGAACTAACTAACCTCTCAGAAGCAGAGTAAAAGGAAATCCAACCAGTTCTTGGGCTTGATCATGGAGATCAGAACTCACTTCTGTTTGAGAAAACACTGGTCTGTAAGGACCTGTTAGCCATGCAGTCAGTTCACTACCCCCTCACTAAACAGAGCCTCTCCCTCCCGCTGTCTGCAAACTGTCCCGTTACTGTGTTGGAGGGTGTGGCCCAATTGGCAACAGATGTTGCCATCATTATCTTTACAAAGTGATTTCTTCATGGGCAAATGCCTGTATTAATTTTCTGCTCGGGGAGTATCTAAAGGCACCGGGTTCTGAAAGGAGTGTGTGATCTTTGACCGCAGAGAAGGAGGCCTCCTGGCCACTTCTTCACCCTCCAGAGGGGCAAAGGAGCACCTTTTGGGTACCTGGGGTCATAAGAGCCAACCTTGCCTGTGTAATGATTGTGAGTGAAGCCAGTCATGGCTGAAAAAAGACAAATACCTGTAAGTCAGCTTGGCCGAAGGCTGACCTGGGTGCAACCATGAAGAACGATAGTACCCGATCCATATCTGTCATCCAAAGGGACATTTGTGCCCTTTCTCTGGGACCCAGATCACAAGGTTCAGATTTCAGTAGTAGCTCATATTGACCTAGACTTTTAATCCACCTGGGTTAAATTTGCTACAAGATTTTAGAACCCTGTTACCTTGTTTTAAGCATCCCCACTCCCACCCAAGCCCTAAGAAGTGTGTTGAGCCGGTAGGTAGTCTCATCTTGCCAAAGAGAAAATTAAAGTGTGAAAAGTGGTACGTGGGGCGGCCGGCTAGCTCAGTTGGTTAGAGCACGATGCTCGTAACACCAGGGTTGCCAGTTCGATTCCTGCATGGGCCACTGTGAGCTGCGCCCTCCACAACTAGATTGAAACAACTACTTGACTTGGAGCTGATGGGTCCTGGAAAAACACACTTAAAATAAATAAAAATTTTAAACAAAACAAAACAAAGTGGGACATAATTAGCCCAAGGTCACACAACTAGCTACGATGAAATCCACATTGGAGAGTCGAAGCTCTGAACCGTTTTCCCAAGGAATGGCAAATTGTCACACACTGTTCACCACCATCATCTGTTAACAGGTGTAACCTATGAGCAGTCTCTGAGCAGTTTCCCTTTTATATCCAGTCTGAGCCTGTTTTGAATGAAATAGAGAACAAATTCAAGATGGCCTCGACTCACTGAATTAATAGGATAACTGCCTAACGTGCATTAGAAATACTTGCTGTTTTCCTCACTTAATAGATCCCCTTCCTTCCTTATGACTAGAAAACTAAAAAAGTCCTCAGTGAGGCCCACTTCCCCGCAATGCCTGCCGTGCGCCGTGCCCGCCTCCTGCTCTGAGGGGGGATATGGCAGAGGGCCACGAATCCTTCATCCTGGTGTCAGTGAAAATCAACAGTAAATGAATAAACAGAATAAATACAGACTGAGATGGATGCATTTGAAAAGGTCCTCTGACACAAAAAGACGGGGGCTTATTTTAGCCAACGTGGATTGGGTGTAATTTCTTCAGAAAAGAAGGTAATGAAGAGGCATCCAGGTGAAGACCTGGAGGATGAAAAGGAGACAGTCAGGTGTTTGGACAGGCCACTTGTGTCCGTCAGCTTGGGCTGCCATATCGCACACCGGGAGGCTTCAACAGCAGACATTTACTTTCTCACGGGTGTGGAGTCTGGGAAGTCGGATGTCAAGGTGCCAGCTGATTGGTTTCAGGTGACAGCTCACTTCCTGGCTTTCAGAAGGCTGCATTCTTGCTGAATCCTCACTTGGTGGGCACAAAGTGAGCTCTCTGGTGTCTCTTGTAAGGACAGGAATCCTACTGGATCTGGGTCCACCCTGTGACCTCGTTTAACCTTAGTTACCTCCCAAAGGCCCCGTCTACAGTTGCAGTCACATTGGAGGTGTGGGACCTAATTCAGGCCAGTTTCCTGTGAGCTTTCTGTGCCTCAGGGCTTTCCCCAAATAGTGTAATTCCCATGAAGCCTACATAAAAAGAATCCAGTAAAAGAGAAAGTCAGTGTCCTTTAGCTTTTGCTGATTGATTGATTTCCTTTGAGTTTATACTGATATAGATGCCAAGCAGTTTTTTTTTTTTTTAAGTTTGCTTTAGTCCAACTAAGCAATTTAATATTGAAACAAGGAAGAGATTGTTGCTTGCACGTGCCAGTTTTTTTTTTTCTACTGAGGTAAAATGTGGTGATATTATTTATTCATTATACATACCCTCACCTTTTCCAAAAGGGTCTAGAGCCTACTCCAAAATGAACTGGAGAATTCTTTGGCTGAAATTCAAAATTCTCTTATTGCAGAAAAAGCCAAGGCAGGTTGGAATTTGTTTTCTTGTGGTTATTTGTTTTTGTTATATTTGTCCTAGTTTTTTCAATTTTACCTTCCTAAGACGCTACGTCATCTTTTAATAGAGTTAATGCAAGAAAAATCTGAGGATGTGTAGTGTTTATTTGCATTCAGACATATAGACATTAGTTCTTTACAAGCAGTTGTTGGCTGGTGGTATCAGTTTACTTTTTAGTGAAGCTCCCAGGTAAGCATGATGCCATTAATATACGTACCTTAAATAAAAGAAACTGTTAAGAAGCTCATATAAGATATTTAACATATCGGCTATTTTCTTACCTTCTTCAGTTCTAATAATCATTTAGGTAAGTTTTCATCATCCTGTTGGAAAGACCTATCTAGAGGTAGGCCTTGAAATGGTTTTATTGGGCTGGCCCGGTGGCTCAGGTGGTTGGAGCGCTGTGCTCCTAACGCCAAGGTCACCAGATCGATTCCCACATGGGCCAGTGAGCTGCGCCCTCGACAGCTAAGATTATGAACAACCAAAGAGCTGGGCTGCCATGAGCAGCTGGAGGTTTGAGCTGCCGTGGGCTGCTGAGTGCCGCCATGAGCAGCCAGTGGCCAGCGTGAGTGGCCAGCCGCTGGTGAGAGCTGCCGTGAGCTAGCGACTGACTGCCTGGGTGGGAGCGCAAGGCTCATAATACCAGCATGGGCCAGGGAGCTGTGTCCTACAACTAGACTGAGAAACAACGGCTTGAACCAGAGGGAGGGGGAAGTAGAAGAAAGGGGGGAGGATAAGGAAATGGTTTTATTCAATCCTGTAAATTTAAATAGAGAAAACTGGCCAGAAGTTTCTAAAAATATAGCTAACTACAATTTTAGTAGTTCTGCTCTAACCAAACCTTTCCTTCTTTCCTCTTGAAAACTGTTCACTGTTCTTGTCACACCACTTCCCTTACTGGTTACCCAGTAAGCTAATATTCATCTTTCTGATTCAAAGATAATCTTAATAAATATTGCCACACTCGAAGAGTCACCTTCTCCAACCAGCCCCTCACTTTCTGTTACGGGCTACATTGTGTCACCTCAATATTCGTGTTGAAGTCCTAACCTCCAGTACTTCAGAATGTGGCTGTACTTTGAGGTAGGGTCTTTAAATAGGAATTAGGTTAAAATGAGGGCATATGGGTGGGTCCTATTTCAATAAGACTAGTGTCCTTATAGAGAGATTAGGACCCAGACACACCAAGGAAAGACCAGATGAGGACACAGCAAGAAGGCAGCCATCCACGAGTCAAGGAGAAAGACTTTCGAAGAAACATACCCAACAGACACCTTGACCACAGAGTTCCGGCCCCAGAATTGTGAGAAAATAAATTTCTGTTGTTTACACTGCCCTGTTCGTAACTTTGTTACTACAGCCCCAGCACACTATTATAACTTCTTAGGTGCTCTATTTATCCTCCTTCAGTGGAAGTGGGTGACCGATAAGAGGTGCAGTAGGGGAAGATGTTATACACATCTGCCATCCTTCTCTGCTCAAAGCTGATCTCACAGACGGGGCAGCAGTATGACATGTACTGAGTTACTTTTCAAGCACTGGGAGTAGGTTCTGCTCAGCCATCTGTCCTCTCTTGCGCAGTCCCCGGGAGATTGTTGGAAAATATTTTTGAAATCTGTAGATGGTAACATCTGTAGCTGTTAGTTTCTTTGCTGGAACTGATAATAAATACCTTCTCAGCTTGATTTTCAGTCCTCCCTTCCCCTGGATCTTATTTTATCTTCTTTTGACTGTATAAATACTTTATGATCACTAGGAAAATTTTGGAAATCCAGGATCACTACTATTTTGCTGTATTTTCCCTAGACTTTTAAATAATATGTTTTTAATAACACTTTCATCAATTAAAAATCTGAAACAATATTTTAACTCAATATGTTTTCATACTTATTTTTTGCTTTTTCTTTATCTAATATGGTATTGGGCCATCTTATTAAAATTTGTAAACATTCTATTATATGAAAGTACACATTTAAACTTTCCTAGTTTAAAGTAAACCTTGTCTCAGTATTAAATAAATGTATACAAAATACATTTACTTAAAATGTATCTGGACTCTACCTGAATATAACGTTGCAAAATTGCAGCATTCCTTCACACTTGCAACAATCACATAATCCATCTGGATACAAACTTGGGAACTTTTCTAGTGTGCTGCTGTTCTCAGGGTTTTGTTGTTGATGTTGATGATGACTTTGACCGGGGAGGAAAGGCTGGCTGGTGACTGTTTCTGTGTCTCTCTTCATTTATCTGTCCTTTAGTGCTACCTTATTTCTCTCTTTCATTTTTTTTCTTCCTACGACATTTGTTGCCTCAGTCTTGGCTGATTCTTTCTCTTCACCGCCCTAGAAAGGGAATATTTCTCGCTGAGGTGAGAAGCCTAATGCTGACAGGAAAAGACACACAGACCATGACAGCAAGAGGCCCAAGAGAGGACAAGCTTGGGATACAGTCAGAGGAAGGCAGGAAAGAAAGAACATCTGGGCACTTGTAGGACCAATAATGACCCAAGATTAGTGTCATGCAAAGGCACAGTGAATTAGAGCCCTGACCTCATGCCTGGGTTTTAGACTAATCCAGGTAACTACAAGAAAAGGAAGAAAAGGAAGATGAGGTAACAAATATGAAACTAAAATATAACAATGTGACATAGTTCAAATAAAGCACTTAGAACAATGTCTAGCACATAGTTATTGCTCAATAATGTCAAGATATCCCCATCATCATCATCACTATTGTTATTGTATCCCTTTGGGGAATCCCTCTTCTTGCACAGTCTTTCACAGTTGCTACTATTCCTAGGTTCTATTATTCCAGATTTCCAGTCATATTCATGTGAATCAAGGCAATGACTTTCTAAGTGGAAAATATAGCACAAAAACATTATTTCCATTTTATATTCAAATTTTCACTTGGATACAACCTGACCTTTTCTTGGGCCAGGGTGCTGATAAGAGACATAATAGATACATGTTGTTACCATATGTCATTCCAATAACTTTCCATGTCTGAGCTCATCATATTTATTTAGAACAAAAACCCAAGATCATCTCTCCTTCCAAAGTCTAACTTCTCTCTGTGATGAAGTCTTGCACAATTTTATGTAACCTAGAGCGGGTATTCCAAACAGGACCATCCCGTGGCCAGATGGCTGAGATAAATGATTGCATTGACTCCGATGTAAAGAGTGTACACCCTAACTAAAGGGGGCAGCAGCTAGTCGGCTGTAGCAGCATGTAACCAGGCAAGACTGCAGCCATAGCTCTCTAAGTTTCAACAGAAGCAGTTCTGTGTTTTCTTCCCAGAAGTCTCCCATTTTTTAAATCTCGGAAACTAGTTCAAAAATTTCCAAACATTGTGAGAGGCAAACAAAATACATCTGTGAACCGCTGGTTTGCCACCTATAACTCAACGCATATTTGTTTCCCATTCACAGAATCTTTTACCCCTTTGGTCCAAGTTGAATTTCTCGTCACACAGCCCAGGCTGAGCTGCCATGAGGATGACTTTACCCTGGGATAAAGCCACCCGCCCTCCTCCCTTGCCTGCTCTTTCCGTCTAGTCCAGGAAGTACACTACCAATTGAGAAATGAAACTGTGCCAAGACATTTTGGTAGGGAATTATAACACTCCTCCTTACAGGAGGGAATTACACGTGAAGTGTTTAGGCAAAACAGTAACTGCATTTATAAAGGTAATTAATTTCCCAAATTTATCCTAGAAGATTTGCTAGCAGGGATACAACAGAAGTAATAATTAAGGCAGAATGTGTCTAATTTTTATATTTGAGGAGGGAAATGGAAAGAGTTAGCTTATGAAATTACAAGTTAAAAAAGGATGTGACATATCAAAACCCTAACTTTAAGAAATGCTGTTTTCTACCGTTTGTTAAAGGAGTGAAAATATATCTCAAAGTAGTAAACTGATTGTTTTAATATTGAATTTTGTTTAAATTTTAAGATCTCCGGATTTACTTATTAATGGAATATATCTAGTGGCTAAATTCTGGCATGCAAATTTTGTAAAGGCTATATAATTCATTCTCATGTTGACTTTCTGTTGTTGACCATCTTGTGATTTATTTGTTGAAGAAAAACATTTGTGGTTTCTTAGCATTAACATTAAAAGAGTGACAAAAACAACAACAACAAAAAACCTTTCATTTGGAATTGATAACAAAACCTTTGGAATAAGAAAGATATTACGTTTTTAATATCCCAAATCCGGGCTAAGAGCTTCTAACACTGTTGGGTTGCCAATTGGTCAAAACAGGACAATTACGTCCTCCCTTTGGAAAATTAGCTGGCAATAAGGAATTGGCTCTCATAAAACTTACAAAGGTCTTTGTTTTGTTTGATTTCTTTCTTCCTTTTTTTTCTTTCTTTTTTTATTAGTTTCAGGTGTGTTTTGTTCGATTCTAATCTTTACAAAAAAGGTTGGATGTCTACGCCAACCTTTTATTGATAGTACTATATTATTGAGTAGTAAGTACCGGGTTTCCCCGAAAATAAGACCTAACTGGAAAATAAGCCCTAGCATGATTTTGCAGGATGCGTCCCCTGAACATAAGCCCTAGTGTGTCTTTTGGAGCAAAGATTAATATAAGACCCAGTCTTATTTTCGGGGAAACACAGTATGGTAGTCCGAGTACTAGAATGCTACTGCTAATTAATGAGTAAGCTCATGTATGTTGAATGTAAAGGAAATTTTAATTTTTTACTATGCAATTTTTTCTTGATGACCATGTTTCTCATAAATTTCTCATAAAATATTCTCTCATCTATACATTCTGTACATAGATGATATAGTATATTGCTTTCTTCCCAATACTGTAGCTAAAATGCCGTTTAAAGGCTGGATTTCAAAACGAAATAAAATTATTTTACTGATGAATATGCATTTAGTAAAGTAATAAAAATGAGCACAGTGCTTGCATATAGTCAAGAAATATTTAAAGATGTTATTTGAATGAAAATGAAATGTTTATTTGTTCCATTTCAGTGTAATATTGCAAAGAAATTTCAAATAATTACTATGTCAAAAATGTAAATTTAGCGTTAAAATTTTAGCATTTTTAATCTAAATCTAATCTAACATTTTACCCTTAGATTTTGTACAGTTTAGGAGAAGAGTAGAGCACTTGCTCATTGTCACTGCATCACTTTGTTCTGGGGAAAATTAACATAATTTGAATGGCCAAGTAGTAAAAATTAAACAGAAGATTACATTTACTGCCCATTCAATGCAAAAGTCCTAAGCCAATTCGCATGGAGAAATAATGAACAGAATCAGTACAGGGCCGTAAGGATCGCTTAAGTCGAGGCTGTGCACCAACATCCATTTTGAGGCCCGAGATACAGCTCTGTCACGGATCCATATTGAGGCGCTTTGGACGTGTGGTCGAAGCGGAAGAAACGCAAGGGTGTAAATCCCACATGACGATGTTGGAGGAAACGTGTGATCCCGGGACCTGGATTCACGCTGACCTCTCACTGAAGCTTTTATTTCACTTCATTCGCCTGGAAACAATTAGAGGACTCCGTGGCCGAGCTCACGCAGAGACCAGGGCTGGCATGACGAAAAGGGCTGGGACAGACGGGGAGAGCGTCGGTGTCCCACCCGTGAGTGACACCGAGACACAAAGCGCCGTCCTCCGTCCTCCAGAGCCCGCCAGAGCCGCGGGCCACGGCCCGCCCGCCGCCCGGGGAGACACGACGGTTCCTCCCCCCGGGGAGACAGGTGACTGGGGCGCAAGGACAGGCGCGTCACGGCGCCGGCCCGGCTCCCCTCCGCGCTCCCCGCCGCGCGGCTCGGGGCCACCAACCCGCCGACGCCGCCGCGGGCCGCACGGATCCCTCCGCGGCTCCTTCCGCGCCAAGTAGTGCGTCGGCCAATCGGCCGGCTTCCGCCAACGCGGGCCCGCGGGGACAAGTCCACGGTCCCTCCCGAACGAGTGACGTGAGGACGGCCGTGGGCGTGGGGAGTCCTCAACAGCGAAGGGCGGCGCGGGACAGACATTCGCATCTGCGAAGCCGCGGTGGGCTTGGCTGTCAGACAGACGCCGTGCGGCCGAGCTCCCGGGAGCGGCGCCCGCGGGAGCCGGCGGCTGCGGCGGGCGGCGTGAGGCCGCGAGGCCGGGGAGGCAGGTGTCCGAGCGCCCCGCCCCTACCGCCGGCAGGAAGAGGAAGCAGCCCGGCCGGGCCCGCGGGCCACTCGCCGGGCCTCGGGGGGCGGGGGCGTTCTGGTTCGGGGAGGCGCGTGACCTAGTTCGTCCCAAAGTGGATTTGACAGGTCGTCAGCCCGACTCCCCACCCCCACCACCTTCCGGGTCCCTCTTTGGACGCTCGGCCCGATGGCCGCCTGGTCTCCCCGGCTCGGCTTCTCATTGGCACTCTCGATGCCAGGCGTTCGGCTCCGCCCCCGTCTCGACCTCCCATTGGTCCTCTCGCCTCCTGCCCCCTTACCCTCGCGCCGACTCTCCCATTGGTCTGCAGACGCCTGGCGCCCCGCCCGCCTCATTCCCCTATTGGCCTCGCGCCCGGCACCCCGCCCCACGCCTGGCTCATCCTGCCATTGGCCTTCCGCCCAGTGCCCCGCCCCGCCCGCCTAGCTCCCCCTCCCATTGGCCTCGCGCCCAGCGCCCTGCCCCTCCGCGGCCCCTCTTGGGCAGCGGAGCTCAGCTGGCTGCTCCGCTCGCGGGTCCTGCGGGCATCTTCGGCCGCCGGCCTCTCTCGCCCTTTCCTGGTCCGTCGCCTCTTCTTCACTCAGTATTTACCGTCTCCTCTGTGTCTCTCTCCCTGCCCTGCTTCCGCCGCTCTAGGAGCCTCAGCCCCCAGGCCGGTTGCACCCCACGCTCCCGGCTTCTCCTGAGCCTTGGGCTCGGTGTCCACTGCTGCCCACACGCTCGCTCCCTGCCCCTTTCCTCTTCATTGCGTCGCTTCGCAGGTTCCTTTCTTCCCTGAAATAAGAGGCAGCGAATGCCTTCTCTGGGTTTCCTCACGGTGTCCGGCGTGTAAGGTCCTTAGCGCTTCTCGATTTCTCCGCCCTACTCGCTCCGTTCCCTCCCTTCCTTCCTCGCCCTCCCTCCCTGCCTCCCTGAACTCAGCCAAGGGGAACGGACCTCCCAGCACAACCAGGGGGACAGCAGGGATAAACGTGATAAATATCAATATTGAGATGGTGATTGCTCGGGGGTTTTGAAACGGAAAATGAGCCGGAGGGCCCAAATCGACCCAGACCTAGGGTCACGATGCAGTTCTTAAAGGACCAAATGAGACTGTAATGACAAAGTTGATTATCCCAGCAACGCAATCAGCTTTTCCTGGGGAATTTGCTTCTATCGATTGTTCATGTAGTATTGTTCTTATAACAATTTAAGCTTTGGGTGTTTTTTTAATTTGTGCTAGTTTTGTAAATGGCTGCTTTTGACTGTAAGGATAAATGGATTAATAAGGCTGAGGTTTAGAGCTAATCCCCATACAAGTGTTTTGCTTCAAAAAAATGAAAAACCCCCGATTATTTAAATGAGGAAACTCAAGTTGCTTTTTCAAGGTCATTAAAGTGACAGATCTCAAACTTTTAACTCAGGACAGACTCCACCGAGGTCCCTCTGGGGACGCCATCATGGCTGTTTAACATGTGCGCAAGAACGGCAGACCTAGCTGCATCCCCGCCTGTCACAGGGGTCCTTACAGAGCCCCCACCGTGGTCGCCCAGGCCCGGCCTGATCCCTCAGGCCCCTCCAGCCTCTGCTCGCTGCACTCCACGTAGGCTGACCATCTTTCTGCCAAGAAGGTTTTCACGGGCTTCTGCATTTGCTGTTGTTTCCTGACCTGTCAGGGATCAGCTTTTCCTCAGACTTCTCACATGGCTTAGCTCATACGTCACCCCAGGGAGGCAGGTCTGACACTGTATCTAAAGTAGAACCCCTCCTACCTGACTAGTTACTTTCTATCATAGCATCCTGTTATTTCCTTCAGAGCGTGAGCACAGTTTGAAATCCTCCTGTTTATTTGTTGAGATCTATTTCCCTTCACCTCACCTCCACCATTAACATGTGATCTCTTGGACACAGGGGCCTTTTCTGTGCTTTTTCCCCCCCTAGAGCTGTATCTCCAGGGCACAAAGTAGGTATTCAATAAATCCTTGATGAATCAATGAATGGTACATTAGCTGTGATCAAATGGACTAACCAAATTGTCCTGCAAGTCTGATTCTGTCAACATTGTATATACACACCTATAAGTAAGAGAGTTGGGAAAATAGCTATTTTCTTTGTAAATACTTAGTGTTTCTTGATTTGTGTGCTTTGTGTCTAGCTGTTCTTTGACAAGGAAAGTGAGGAAAGAAGGCTTGTTGTCCCAAGGCCACCTTTTGCCCGCCTCTTTTCCAGCTATTCCAGTAGTTGTCAGTGGCTTGCCCGCACCCTGACCCCAGGTGGGCAGAATACTTGGCAGGGAGTGCCTTCTTCCTCCAGGGCAGTCTTAGAGGGTGTTGCTTTCTGAAGGTTAGGGTGGGGGAAGGGAAGGAGTTCCGGTTCAGTGTCACCAGTCATGTCCAGCTGGGTCCTGTCATCCGTTCTACTTGAGGCAGAAAGCAGAACAGAAGGAAGCCCCTTCTAGTTCCCCCTTCCTCGCCCTTACACATTCTCCTGGGGCTCTCTGTTCAGCAGCTAGAACTGTCTCATCTTTCAGGAATCTTTGCACAGGAATGCATTCTCTACCTGCTGAGGCCAAGACAACCCAGGTCAGTTGCTGGAAAGTTGAAATCTAGTCCTATCCGCCCCAGTCAGTGTGAGCCTGGCTGAGTCTGGTAACTCTCTGGGTCTCAATCACCTTATCTGCCTGTCACAGTTTTAGGGATCTTGAGAACCATCAGCCTAAACAAGAATGCCGTAGCTTCTCCTTGGGGCCACAGAAAGGCTGCTGGGAGCAGTATTTCCTAATGCTTCCTAATTTATGTCCAGTGGGAGAGAGTGCACCTCTGGTCCTGCGTTCCAGGCTGGAAGCCTCCAGCTCACCCTGGTTGGGCCATTGGAGCCCAGGCCAGTGACTGTGGCCAGGAGACTGGAGAGTGTCGATCAGGTTAAACCGGCCTGGACATGTCCTCGGAGCAGGCGTGGGCTTGGCTCCTGATAAGTGTGTGTGGAACTAAAATCTAAATTTTTACGACAGGAGGTTGCGGTGGATGCTGCGTGGGTATTTATCCATGCCCCTGTAAGTAACCAGCACAGGGCATGGCAAGTAGGGGCCGCTGGTAAGTGGTAGCCAGGCTGTTGGCAGCACAGGCCATCCATCGCTGGGCCCTCATCGACCACTAACCACTAGCTTTAGGGTTTCAGACAAATTTTGGAAATCATACCATTTTAGAAGTGGAAGAGGACTCAGAGGTCAAAGGGCTCAAGACTTCATTGAACTTGGAAACTGACACCTGCAGGGATTGATTCGTCTGGGTCTCAGTTGCTTCCTCTGTGAAGTGGGGCTGATACTACTGGTTCCGTGTACACGCATGGTTATTATGTGGATCAAATGACGTAATGGTTCTACAGAGGGTTTGGGAAAGTAACTAACATGCCCTTCTCGTGCAAGGCATTTATTTTTATTGTTTATTAATGTAGTGATAACGCCTTATTGAGAGGAGAAAGGGAGAATAGATTCAAGGAATAAGTTTACTTGTCTCCTAAAATGAGTAACACTCAAGAAACGCCAAAGTGTGTGTGTGTGTGTGTGTTTGCACGCACTCTTGTTAGGTGAGCTGGGGGAAGGTGTACGGCTGGAGTTCTGGTGTGACCCTGGCCCCACCTTTAGGGATTGCAGTAGGGAGTGGCTCTGAGGGTGGGAGGGAGGGTGTGGTACTTGGTTATAAATTGAAGTTATCTTTCCTTGAGTGACTTTTCCTAAGAGGAAAGTCAGTCCCCAGAGAGGCTAAATGTAGTGTGAGGAGGAGCAGCCTGTTCAGAGTCATCTTGTCCATGGCTCACACCTCTGCAAAGTAGATACCAAGACCGGATTGTCCTGTGGGAGATTTATAGGAGGAAATATCTATGAGGGAAGGGAGAGGAGGGCGTTGGAGGAAGTAGGGAGATCTGATCCCTAGGGAGGGGAGGTGGGGGCGCCTAGTGGGGAGTAAGGTCTGCAGCTGTGAGATGCTTTTGGCCAGGCCGACCCAAGCACTGGAGCCCAAGTTCCCTTCCAAGGAATGTGGTGGTGGGTTTCAAAGCCAGGTGCTTAGTGACGTACCCACTGTGTAGCAGGAAGTCTGAGTGGGGTATTTTCACAGTCCCACACCATTCCATGAGGTTTCAAACTGGCTTCATTCATGCATTCTTTCATCCATCCATTCATTCAATAGGCTGATCAGCTACCATGTGTCCCGGGTCAGATGCTGTAGCAAATGGAAGCATGTGGTCCTTGTCTTTCCCAGCAACCTTCCGTCTAATTTCTAATATTTCCAAGTGGCAAGTTTGCCTGATTGAGATTCCTTGTCTGTTGACAAAGTTGAACTCTGGGACCTGGGTAGTTCTTAACACTGTCTTGGCCCTTAATAATGTTCAAATTGCAGTAATAAATCCACTGAACCCCACTAGGATTTGAAATATAGTTACACTTACTTCTAGAACTCTCCACTGTTAATGCAGAATGAGAGGAAAAATTTAACTATCAGCACTTCTGGAAGCCTGTTATTTGCTTAACTCCAAAATAAGAGTATGTATGGGCTCAGTCGATAAAAGGAAAAACTGAATGAAGGTAAAAAGCTGAAGAGATCAGTAGAGAATGAAAAATAAATGAAAGAAGAGAAATTTAATTTAAGAAAAGGAAATCCACATCTTGGGGAGAAAATAGGGAATTATCTTCCTGAAACTGCCAGGAACAATAAACTTATCCAAGATGGAAAAGAGTAAGGTTGAGCAGACATTTCAAGAAGCCATAGACAAAATAAAAGGTGATGAAGATGAATTGCTCACTGTAATGAGAACCCATAGGAACTGATGGTAAAGTAGAAACCATGGGCAAAGAAATAAAGAAATCGGTGAGAAATATATGATTAGGGGTCTGCAATAAACCAGTGGAAAAAACAACGCACAGAAAATAAAATGTGGGAGAGAGGAGAAAAGCAATTATACTTATGAATTTTAATATAATTGAAAATGAAGTAAAATGTAACAAGGCAAGTAGGAATATTTTCTCTTAATAAATATTTATTATATTAATATTTCTATAATATTCTCACTCTCTACTGCATAGTGCCTGTCATAGCAGAGGGCAAAATAAAAATTTGCACAGAAATAAGAAATTTCTGCCTATGGCTTTAGCACATCAGTCTCTATGGATTGTACCTTTGTGGTGTGATGCTAAATATCTGAATAGACTAAATTTCAGTGAAGAGCTCATGTAACTCAATTGCAAGAGAACCCAAACAGTCCAATTAAAAAATGGGCAGAGGACCTGAATAGACATTTTTCCAAAGAAGACATACAAATGGCCAACAGATATATGAAAAGATGTTCAATGTCACTAGCTATTAGGGAAATAAAAATCAAAACCACAGTAAGATACCACCTCACACCATTTAGAATGGCTATTACCAAAAAGACAAGAAATAGAAAGTGGAAAAAGGGAAGCTTCAAGAACTGTTGCTGGGAACATAAATTGGTGTAGTCACTATGGAAAACAGTATGGAGGTTCCTCAAAAAATTAAAAATAGAGGTACCATATGAGTCAATAATTCCATTTCTGGGTATTTATCTGAAGAAAACTGCGTCACTATCTCAAAAAGATATCTGCAACCCCGTATTCACTGCAGCATTATTTATAATAGCCAACACATGGAAACAACCTAAGTGTCCATGGATTAAAAAAAAAAGGATAGAAGACATTATGCTAAGTGTGCTAAGTGAAATAAGTCAGAGAAAGACAAATACTGTATGATCCAATTATATGTGAAATCTAAAAGGAAAAACAAACTCTTAGATACAGAGGACAGATTAGTGTTTGCTGGAAGTGAAGGCGGGGTCGGGGTGGAGTGGGGAGAGTGGGTGGAATGGGTGAGTAGTCAAAAGGTCAAACTTTCAGGTATAAGTCTTGGGGATGTAATGTACAGCATGGTAACTATAGTTAACAATAGTATATTGTATATTTGAAGTTTGCTAAGAGTAGATCTTAAAAGTGCTTATCACAAGAAAAAAATTGATTGCGTGGTGATGGATATTAACTAAACTTATTGTGATCATTTTGCAGTATACACAATATATCAAATCATTATGTTGCACACGTAAAACAAATACAATGTCATTTCAATTATATCTCAATTTAAAAAGACTGCATTTCAGTCACATCTGTGTGTATTTTTAAATGTTTTCCATTTCGTTTCAGGAATTAAAGCATGTGTAGATTCTTCTCAAATTAAAATCCAATGTAAAAAAAATTGCAAGTAGTTTTGGCAACTATTTTTCACATGAAACAATATTGCAATGGGTTATGCCTTTTGTAAACAAATTACATTAATAAAATTGAAATAGGTTTTTGATCAAGATGAAGGTAAAAATGAGATGTGAAACATGTAATATTTTGAATCTACACAGGGAAGGTTGAGATTGGCTGACAGATCGTGTCTTCTGGAGGGGGAATGCAGGTCCAGTGCTTGCTTGGGTGTCTCTCACGAGGGAAGCCCAGGTAGGCCGCTGCCTGGAGGCCTCTGCAATGCTGGCGTTCTGGAACCAGTGGGCGCAGGAGGCAGAATACACAGGTAAGATGTTTAAAAAGATTCATGATGATCTGGACGTGAAAACGTTATTCATTGTGAGTTCAGTGAAGTTTTGATCATTAAATAAAATTTAAATAAAGTTCTTTTGAAACGTTTTAAAAAGTTAACTATTTCCATCATTATCACTGTTACGGAATTTGAGACTGTGAGACTACAGAACTACGACGAGTAAGGGCAGTTATATTCACTAAAATATAATGATGAAGATAAAACAAGGAGAGACACATCAAGAATGTTTTATACATCTTAAATGAGTAATGGAGTATAGTTCTGTACACTTCCTCGTGCCATCCTTTGTTCACTAACAGCTAGTCAGGACTTTTTGCAAATTTGTTTTGCTTTGTTGCAGCTAATATGTCGCTATGAGACCTTTGTTTCTTGAATCTGGTTCTCTCTCCAAATGTTTACAGCTTTTTTTTTTTAATGATTCTAAGAGATTGCGGCTTCCCATCTCCTAGATTCTGTTCCTAGGTTCTGCTCTTTTCCCACAAGCAGAGTAACTTGGATGGTTCAAGTGGAAAAGGCTCTGCTCCAAGCTCTGCTCAAACTCACGGTTAATGCCAGACAGGGCGGATCCAGTCATGATTGTAGCCCCGCCCAGGTACCCTGGTGCGCTGCGCTCCCCTCCCCTGCAGAACAGCCTTAGTGTATTTCTAAGGTGTGTGTTCTTATCTTTTGTTATCTATGCTAAGGATGCTTTTTTGTTTTTTAAATATATTTCTGCTTGCCAGCTGATTTGCATCAGTTCTTCTCCTTCCTCTTCTCCTTTTTCTTCCTCCTCTTCAGTTTCTCCTTCTCCTCCTCCTCCTCCTTTTCCTCCTTCTCCTTCCTTTGCCTCCCTCCTCCTCCTCCTCCTCTTTCTTCCCTTAAAGTAACATTCCTTTCTTTTCCCAAATAATCACAAGAATGAGTGGCCACTCCTGTAAGCCAGAGCTGATGCTCTCAGATTGCTAAAGTTATGTCTAGACGGAAAGGCACACATATTAGAATATCGTGCAGGGAAGACTCAAATAGCTGGGGAGAGATTCCTGTACTTTTTTTTTTTTTTTTTTTTTTGCATCCACAAAGCCCAGGTACTCAATTTAAAAATATTTAATAGAATTGAATCCTGCTCTTATTGGAGGAAAGGAACAGACTCCAAAGGAGAGAAACAGGAAATGAAAAGAGCCAAGAGTCTGAAAGGAAGTAAGTCAACGAAAAGAACCTTTATCTTATGATCTTTTGTGTTATTTTTTAAGTAAATAAATGGATTCTAACGGTACCAAACATGGAGGGAATAAGTAAAGCAAATACCCATTTTGGGTGATCGTGCCCTCCTCGGCCACCCCCATTTTATTGAAGATGTTGCTACTTGTTTGTTACGGGACTTTTTCCCCCAGAGGAGATGGGCGTTTCTTTGCCTTCGGAGGTTTAGGATTCGAGTCTGGCTGCCGTGTGGAACTTTCCTTGGCCACTATGATTTCGTCGACAGTGGCCAGCTGGATTGCCACATCGGCCACCGCTTGGAGTCCTTGGGCTTTGGTGATTAGGGTGTCCCACACCTCCTCCTGGGCCACATTTATTATCCCTTCATCTCCCACTCCTGCGAGGAAGCCCCCAGCTTGGTGAGCAGCATTCATTTCTGCCATCACGTTGGAGACACTTAGGCCTGCATTGTCTGCCAAGGTTGCAGGAAGAGACTGCAGGGCCTGGGCAAATGCCTGGAAGACAGGGCCGTCAGGCCCTTCCAATCTGGTTCCTTTCTCTGAGAGGATTGTCGCCAGCGCCATCTCTGTGGCCCCAGCTCCCGGGAGCAGTCTGGGGTCCTGGCACAACTGGCGAAAGGCCTCGATGCCCTGATGGGCAGCCTGCTCTGCCGCCCGCAGCCCCTCAGTCGTGGCCCCCCGAAAGACCAGCGTGAGGGCAGGGGCGTCTTGACATTGCCATTCGAATACCACAGCCAGACCATCTCCCAGCTCCTGCTTGTACACCCGCTGGCACCTCCCTGGCTCCAGTGGGGGGATCAGGTAAGGCATCAAAGGGGTGCCCAGGACCTCACTCAGGTAAACCAGCTGCCGCCGGGCCTCGACCTGAATCACCATGATGCCGTACTTGTCGGCCTGCATCAGGGTCTTTGCCTCCACTTCCCCCCATACCACCGCCACGTTGATGTCCGCGGTTGCCAGCTGGGCGACTTGCTTGTCTATCAGTTGCTCGCTTCCTTTCCTAAATTTAGCGAGGTCAGCAGGACTAGACAGACGGGCGGTGGCAGGTGCGTTTGGATTGGCAAGACCAAAGGTGCAAGCAAAGAGGGCCACCCTAGCGCCCCTCGGCACCAAGGTCACTTGCCCGCAGGGCTTCCCGAACACGGCCAGTCCCGGGAGCAGGCACGAGTCCTCCAGGTGTCCTCCCGGCAGCGTGCACACCCCCACGCGCTCGGGGTGGAAGCTGCCATCCAGCTCCTGGGCCGCCCCGCACGCTTGGGCCACCAGCATGGTTAAGTATTCCGTCCCGGACAGAGTGTGGGTATTCATCACCGAGTAGAGAACCCAAAACGGGTCTTCCAAAGGCCCCAGGGACCGGATCGCCAGTGAGGGCAAAAGGGCCAGGGTCTCTGCGGTCGCCCTGGCGTAGGCCTCCCGGAGCTGGGCGCGAGGCAGGCCGGCCAGCAGCAAGCGCTCGGCCTGCGCCAGCAGAGCCTCTGCCAGCAGCAGCACGAAGGCTGTGCCGTCGCCGCTGTGCTCAGCCTGGCCGAGGGCTGCGTCCCGCAGCAGCCGGGCGGCGGGGTGTTCCAGCTCCAGCGCCCCGAGGATGGCGGTGGCATACCCCGTGAGGACGGTGTCTCCGCTGGCAGTCACCAGGAGCTTCTGGCGTCCGTGGGGGCCGTAGCACGGCCGGATGACTCTGGCCAGGGTGTGCGCTGGGGCCAGGCTGCTGAGCAGGTGCTGCCCTTGGGCTCCGGGACCCCTTGGGCAGGGCCACAGCCGCTCCGGCAGCTCCTGCGCGGAGGAGCTTCCGCTGTCCATGGCCTGTGGACAGGGGGAGCCCACCGGGCTGCAGAAACCTCCAAAAACAGCAGCTACTCAAGGGGTCAGTGGACAAAGGAGCCAAAAGCCCATCAACTAGAGAAGTAGGTGCTCCAGACCCTAGGGATGACCTGCTGAGAGCTCAGGCCTAAAACCACCCCTCTCCCCAAATTGTTCTGTGAAGGAACGCGACCCTTGGGGCCTGGGAAGCTGGTAGCTGAAGCAGGTCTTATCTTGGTGAAGTCACAGTATGGCACATGGAACCAGGGGCAGGGAATGAGGTCACAGAAGGATGGTTAGAGTTGGGGAGGGCCTGCGGGCAGGCAGAAGTCAGGCCTGGTTGTCCAGCAGGTACGGACACGCATATGTGCCAGTCCCCAGAGTTTCATTGACTCTTTGGAGCCCATGACAAGACAGTGAATCAGATGACCATATCCACCCACTTCAAATTCCTGATGGAGCGGTGGCTCCTCTGTCGTTTGTTTCTGTTGGTGTGAGAGGGAAGCAGTGTTTTGTGGGTTTTACTCCCTTGTGCAGTACTGTGTAATACTAGCCATGTTTTCTTATCTGTCAGCTTTGCCTCTTTGGCCACCTTATCTGTTTGTGCTGTTCATCAGGTTCCTTAAGGTGTCTGTTGGTCTGTTTGTCGTTCAGGTTGCAGGTGTGTGAGGCTGCACAGAGTGCGACAACTCCTGCCAATGACGGTGATGTCACTGAGCTGGCAAAGGCAGGCCAAGATAAAGGAGGGAAACATGCTGGCCTACAGACAAATAGGAACACACAGAGGAGCGCATGGGACCAGCCTCCCAGTGGACAGGAAGGTAGAAAACCAAAATGAATGGAGCTGGGACCCTCCCCCCCACCCCGGACCCCAACCCCCACCCCGTAGAATTTAAGCTCCCTCCTTCCATTCTCCCTCTCTCCCTTGCTCCCTACTTTCCTCATGTGGAGCCTATTGGAGGAATGATTGCTTCTTTTTGAGTTTAACAAATATTTATTGAGCACCTACTATGTTCAATATAATGGGGAATACAGAGATGACAGGAACATAGAGACCAACGAGGGAGGGATTTTTACCAAGTGAACAAGTCCCACAGGCTTAGGCAGAGCGCCAACTGGAGGTGATGAGTGTATTTGTTAAGATTAGGGGAAAGAGCAATACCATTCATTTTCATTTGGGAAAAACCCTTTTTACCTCGTTTAATGGCAGATGTCCGTAAGGAAAAAACAGAACACTGGAGCCGATGATACAAGTCAAGAATCATGATAGTATGGTGGGCATTGTTTTAATATTTCCACAGACAAGATGGTAGAGAGAAAAAACAGAAAAACAAATCACAGTGGACGTTGAAAAGTGCAAAGAAAGTCAATGTCCTGAGGACTCCCAGCCTAGAGACAATCCTTGCTTACAGTTTGCTGAACACTATTACTTTACAGGTATGTATACGCAGGCAGTTGTAGATTCACACAGTTTTACAGAAGTGGAGTGTAGGATACATACTGTATGTGCTACTCGGTGCTCATTTCCCCCTCAACATCATCTTGCCTGAGAGAAATTTTTCTAAGCAGATACTATGTTGTCTGAAGACAGTGGACAAGTCTTTTTTTTTTTTTTTTTTAAGATTTTATTGGGGAAGGGGAACAGGACTTTATTGGGGAACAGTGTGTACTTCCAGGCCTTTTTTCCAAGTCCAGTAGTTGTCCTTTCAGTCTTAGTTGTGGAGGGTGCCGTTCAGCTTCAAGTTGTTGTCCTTTCAGTCTTAGTTGTGGAGGGCGCAGCTCAGCTCCAGGTCCAGTTGCCGTTGCTAGTTGCAGGGGGCAAAGCGCACCATCCCTTGCGGGACTCGAGGAATCGAACTGGCAACCTTGTGGTTGAGAGCCCTCTGGCCCATGTGGGAATAGAACCGGCAGCCTTCGGAGTTAGGAGCATGGAGCTCTAACTGCCTGAGCCACCACTGGGCAGCCCGTGGACAAGTTTTTTGATCTCTGTGGATTTTGCAGACTCCATGCATGAGAAACAGGCGTGGTTTTCCACGCCCAGGCTTCTGAAAGTCAGAACCACTGAGAAGAAGGTCACACCAAAAGTTGGTTATAGACGCAAAGATGACTTGCCTGTTTATTTATAGAAATGGAACCTGTAATGACCAACATAAAATGTATCAAAGCAGCAAAGTTTGCATGTATACATTGTTTATAAAGATACAGTTTCTTTTTTATAAAAACAAACACTCCTGTGAAGGGTCATCTTAGCTCTTTTTCCTACATTTAACATACATTTTCCTTTATTTCACTTATTCCACAACTATTTATTGAGCTGCTACTACATAATAGGGATAAAAGGTGAATAAGGCAGACAGCTGTGGCTGTCTCCACAGGTCTTAGGGTGGGATACAGACCGCTAGTCTGGCAGCTCATTACAGGCCAGGAGAGGTGTGATGGGGGAACGCACAGGTGTTATAGACGCATCCAGGGGGACATAAACCATCGTCAAGCGGGGAGTGGTGCTCTGGGGTGGAAGTGAAGTCTAGAGTGAGAGCCGAAGAAAAGAAAGCAAGGTAGGAATTGGCCAGGAGAAAATGGAAGGGGGATTGGGACAGCCTGGTGAACTGTGTTGTGCACCAAAAGTCGCCCTGAAGGCTGGAGCTCATGGTGAGGAGGAAGTGGGGAGTGGATGAAAGGAGATGACTGGAGGATGACGGGCTCGCCTGGACCTAAAGAGCCAGGTCACGGAACTTAGGTTTCAACCTGAAGGGTGATCGATGGGACTGTGAGTTCCATTCCCAACGGAAAGTTATGTAATTCTCTTTTGTGAAATCCTCTCCTGTTTGACTACACAGCACAGGAGACAGTGACGATCTCATCAGCGTCTTTGACCCTCAAAGACAGTCAGTCTCATAAAACAGGACCCAGATAATACATTTTGGACTGAAAAAGTTTAGACCTACCTTTACGAAGATCACATTAACCAAGGAACTGTTAAATCTCAGTTTTACGCTTTACTATGTGGACATGGTCATTATTAAATTCACTTTGAGTTTATTTATCCTTTAGATAGATTGACTAGCGATAAAATAAATGTAAATACAAAGTTTTGTGCCAAGAAGAGTTTGCATGCAGTGAACCCATTATAACATTTAATTTTCTAACAATATACATTTCGATCTGCTAAGGGCGGTAGGCATCAATGTAGGCTATTGGCTAGTTGTATTGGGTTGAATTTTGTCCCTGCAACATTCACATCCTTCCTGGAAACTCAAAGTGTGACCTTATTTGGAAGTAAGAGTGCTTGCTGCAAATGTAATTCATTAAGACGAGGTCACACTGGAGTAGGGTGAATCTTGAATCCCATATGATTGGTGTCCTTACAAGAAAAGACACACACAGAGAGAACACTGTGTGAGGACACAGAGACACAGGGAAGACAGCCATGTGATGACAGGCAAAGATTGAAGTGACACGCCTACTAGTCAGTGAGCAGAGGGAGGCACGAAACAGATTCTCCCTCAGAGCCTACGCAGGAGCCTGGGTTGGGACGTCTGGCTGACAGAGCTGCACTGCGAGAGAAGAAATTGATGTTGTTTAAAGCCACCTGGTTTGTGGTAGTTGGTATGGCATACCTAGGAATCTCATACAATCGTCTGGTATATCAGTAATGGAGAGGAATCTAAGAAAGTGTGTGTGTCTGTGTGTGTGTGTGTGTGTGAGAGAGAGAGAGAGAGAGAGAGAGAGAGAGAGAGAGAGAGAGAGAGATCGAGCGCGCTCATTTCTAGTTTACAACACTTACTGGCAGAGTGTTTTCTGTGCCACCCTCTTCTGAACAGACAGAAGTCTGCTAACTCCCACCCCAAACTCCCAGATGCATTTCTTTTAAAACTATGGTCTTGTACACAATGGATGTAAATATTTAATCTTCCTATTGGTACATTTTTCCATGTCTATTTTTCAGTTGCCTGCTTGTCCCTTTTGTGTTTATCTTGTTAGGTAGTGCCAGGCTTAGAGTACAGGCCCCTGGAGGGCAAGATTCTTATCTATGTGAAATGTGCGGTACAAGGTCTGCTTATGCCTCAGACTTTTCTCCACAAATTATTAGTGCAGGTAATTGTTCTGTTTATTTTCTTCTCAATTTCTCCCTTTATTTTGTCTACCACACAGATACATGGTAGGCATTACCGAAATAACTTTAGTAAAGCAATATGAATTTTAAGAGCTGAAAATGCACTATGGACTGAATATGAACTAATTTTAAGTGACTGAAATTCTTTTAAAACATTTTTTCTGCTGAAAAATAAAGGAGAAAAAAATGACAGCCAGTACTGTAACTTTTTAAAGTGTAACTTTGATAGTGAAAATATGAACACAGAAGTTACAAGATCTAGAATTTAAGTTTTCAGTGATCCTTCCACAACTGTGAAAGTTTGGTTCCTAAAAAGCACTGAGGAATTTAAGGCTTTATGGGAAAACAAAAAGAGAGGGACAATTAACAGTGACTTTATCGGACAGCCATATATTTTTACATTCATTAAAACAAAACAATAAAGACATTCTAAATGAAGACCATGTCAATGCATTTGTAGGCCTTTGCATAGTAAGAATGGGTGTTTTTTTTATACTGTCACTTGTTTGCTAGACTCTGGGAATCTCATTTGCTTACAGTTTCATGAGAGGTTGCTTTTTCTTTGTTGCAGATAACAACACTCACCCACACCCACATTTTAAATATTTAATATATACCTCTGATTATACTACATGTATAATCAGAAAGATTATATTATTACAGAGAAATGTAATATAGAAAATGAAAGTCCCTTGTAATCCAACCCTTCAGAGGTGATAGTTGTTAACAGTTTGGTGCATGTCTACCATATTGAAAAAATGCCTATTTAACATGTGGACCTATTAGAAAGTAGACTTTCCTTTTTTTTTTGGTCTTTACAGATGCTTATGCCTATCTGATTTTATAATTTGGAGGAACCTCAGCTTCTGCCTTCTGGAATTTTGCTGCCATTGTGGTCTCAAAGCTGTGTAATTTGGATAATGGAGAAGGAAAAATCTTTGGGAACCTTTATTTATGTTGAATAAGTATTTCTTGAATACTTCCTCTGCCTCCTGGGTTGTATTTCATTTGTTCTGCCATGACAACTTCGATGCCTATGAGCCTGCTAGCCTCTTTCAACAGATCCTACCCACTTGTCTGCTCACAGCAGCCAAAGGAATGGAGATTCAAGGCTGGGCTTACACCTTCATCAGCTTTTATCTTTCCAGAAGCATGACCCTGCAAACCTCTGTATCCTTTCGTCCATTCCACCCACTTTTCTGTCCTCAGTGTCTGGTTGTTTCCTTTTAAAACTTCTCTCCAGCAGGAGTGACTTGCAGTTTGCACATACTGACACTTAAATTCTCCCAACTGCTGAAGAAGTAGGCTAAATTATCTTGACATTCAATTTTGTGTATATGAAACTCAGTTAGAAATGGCTATTCTAATTTCAGCATTGAACACAGATAAACATTTTGATCGATAATCCAGTTTTTGAAAATGTACTTTAATGTGTGGAAAAATGAAAAAGGATGAGTAAACTTTAAATATACTTCATAAATTTATTAGTCACGTTTATGTTGTATTTCTATGTATAATAGACACTTTTAGTTTATAGTTTGCATTTACCACGCCAGCTTCTCCCCAAGCTCAAAATTCCCGTGGCTGTAAATTTTGTAAACTTTGAAAAATCCAGCAGGGATTAAACCCTGAAGGAATTCAAATGACTATCTTACTATGTAGTCTTCATTTCAGCCATTTCAAAAACTATGCTTTTAGTCAGAATAGACTCTGGAAGTCAAACTGTATATTTCGCCCAAATAGGAAACACAGTTCAAAGTTTATGGTTTGGCTATTGGAGGAAGGGAAGGTGAACGGCAGCCGGAAAAACCAGCATATTCTTTTTGCCCTATACTAAAACCGTGCGGTGAAGATGGTAAGAAATCATAATCAGAAAGTGCCTAGTGTGTCCGGCCTAGAATATATGCTGATGAAATCACAGTGTATCCCGATTCTTTTGCAAATGGTTGATAGGTCTTAATATTTTCTCCCAACTGAAATCTGTTTTCACTCCGCTATACCCATCAATAATAGTGAGTGGGGAGGGAAGCAGAGAAGAGCGGATTGTGCAAGTGTTACCTCCCTCTTAGAAGAAACCCAGAATTCCGCATTTGTAGCTGCCCCTCCTGAGAAAGCGCCTATTTCACATTTCTAATTTTAGCCCCATTTTTCTTGTACCATTTTCACGCAGTATAAGAAAAAGGTGGCTTGGAAGTACTTCGAATTTTGCCTCTTAATCCCAACACGTTGGACGTTAAGACCAAGTTGTAGGGTTTCTATTGGTTTATTATATATTTCAGCGTTTCATGCCTCAAAATGTCATCGTTCTTTTTGTCTGACAGCTTTATAAGCCCTTGCTGGATCGTTTTTAAAATGACGTTACAATAGCGAAACTGTCACTGGAATGGGATTGTAACGAAGTTGCACTCCATTTCTTCTCCATAGACAGGCATTAAAGCGGAAGAAGCCTGAACGTGAGGCGGTGAAGTCTGCCCGGGCTCGGTCCACACACACACACACACACACACACACACACACACGGGTGTACACACGCGCGCACGCGCGCGCCCGGGCTCGGTCCACACACACACACCCGGTTGTGCAAACACACACACACGCGCACACACACACCCAGGTCCGAGCCTCCCCCCGCCAGCGCCTCCCGGGAGACCCAGCGCGTGGGGAGCGTGGACACGGCCCTCCTCGTCCTCCCGCTCCCCCCGCGTATTCCCCGGACCCCGATCCCGGACCGCCGCCTCCGCAGCTTGGCGCTCTCCCGAGCCGCAGCCGGAGCCGGAGCCGGAGTCGCGGCGGGGCCGCCGCGTCAGAGCCGGAGCGAGCGGGGGCGGGGGAGGGGCGGTGAGGTCAGCGGCGGCGGCGCGTCCGCGGGCGGCGCATGCGCGGAGCGAGCCCCGTGAGTGGCAGCGGCGGCGCGCGGGGGGCGGCCGGGCCGGCGGGTGGGGGAGGGGAGGGGGCGGGGGCGTCGCGGGGCCGTGTGTGGGCGAGACGGCGGCGAGTTTGAGAGGCCCGCGGTGCGGGGCGCCCGGGGGAGCCCCGGCGCGGCCCTCGCGCGACGGCCACGGTGCTGTGAGTGTGTGTGTGTGGTGCACGCACACCCGCAAAACTTCCTCCTCCCCTGCCCGGGAGGGCGGGCGCGGGCGCTGAGGGGCCGGCGCTCGCACAGCCCGGAACCCACAACAACAACTGGAGCAGCTGTCAAAACTTCGCCGCCGCCGCCCGGCCTGACGCGGCCGGCGCGGGGGAGGGGCAGCCGGGGCGCGACCCCCCCGCCCGGGCCCGCGGCCTTTCTCCTCCCGCCGCGGGCGGCCTGGGGGAGGGGCGCGGGCGGAGACCCGGGCCGGCGCCCTCCGCGCGGCTCCCCGCCCGCGCCCGCACCCGGCCCCCGCCCGCGCCCCGCCCGCCGCCGCCCGCACCTCCCCGCCCGCCCGGCCGGCCCGGCCCCTCCCTCCCTCCGCCCGCGCCCCGCCCGCCGCCCCCCGCCCGGCCCCTGCGCGCCGAGGTGCGCGCGCCCGCGCGTATGTGTGTGAGTGCGTGTCCTGCTCGCTCCATGTTGCCGCCTCTCCCGGTACCTGCTGCTGCTCCCGGGGCTGCGGGCAATGCGAGAGGCTGAGCCGGGGAGGAGGAACCCGAGCAGCAGCGGCGGCGGCGGCGGCGGCCGCGGCGGCGGGAGGAGCCCCCCAGGAGGAGGACCGGGATCCATGTGTCTTTCCTGGTGACTAGGATGTCGTCGGAGGAGGACAGGAGCGCGGAGCAGCCGCAGCCGCCGCCAGCACCCCCCGAGGAGCCCGGAGCCCCGGCCCCGAGCCCCGCAGCCGCAGACAAAAGACCTCGGGGCCGGCCTCGCAAAGATGGCGCTTCCCCTTTCCAGAGAGCCAGAAAGAAGTAAGTTGAGTGTGAGGGAGCCAGGCCGGGAGCCAGCGGCGGCGCCGGGCCGGAGCTGTCACCGCGCGCCCGGCCCGCCGCCCCCGCGCCCGCCGCCCCCGCGGGGTGGGGGTGGGGCCGGCCGCCCGCCGCGCGTCCCCGGCCCGGGGCGCCCTCCCGCCCGCCCGCCGGCGCCCCTGCCCCGCGCCCCTCGCCCGCGCCCGGCGGGCCTCCCGCGGGCGCCCCGCACCTCTCTCCGCCCCGCCGGGCCCCGCCGGCTCGCGCCGACGCCGCACTTTACTTTTTACTTGGGCCCTCGCGCCGAGCTTTCTTGGTGCTTCTCTTTTTGCCGAAATTTCTCGTGGCTGCCTGTTGGCCTAGCCGGGTCATTTAAAAAACAAACACCGAGGCACACCTGGCAGTGCCCGGACGAGTTTATTGTCAACTACAAAGCGGCGCGCCCCGGGACGCCGGCGGAGCTGTCAAATGCCGCGGCCAGGTGGTCTCCTGCCCGGCGGGGGGGGGCGGGGGCGGGGGTGCACACGGGGGGCGCGAGTGCCGGTTTCTTTGTCAGCTAGTTGCTGCTTTAAGTTTTCTTGCTCCCAGACCTGCGCTTTCCCCCTTTAATGATATATTAGGAAGTCATTTGACTTCTTCCTTCCCCTCCCCCACCGCGGAGCACACTGCCCAGCACCCAAACGCACAACTCCTTGCGATCGCACAGCTGAAGGCAAAGCGTGCAGGAAGTTTGGGAAAGGCCGCCGTGTTCCCCCACCGGCCGGCCGTGCACAGCACGTTTACTCCCGGGACACAGAGGGAAGCGGTGCCCAACTTCCATTGACGGGGTGGTCCGAGCGGTTACTGGGTCAGGAATCGCTTTCGGTGGCTTTGGAACATGCACCAGGGCTGTAGACCTCAGGTCTCTCGGTTGCTGGAAGAGGCTTTTTACAGAATGGTTCTACGGCAACTTCGCCTGGAAATGAAGACACCCGTTGTGGTGCCAGTGAGTCGCTCAGCCCTTGTGGCTCTGGAGGGTGCCGGGGAAGATCTGTGACTGTCTTCCAAGTTGTAGAATGGCGTGTGTTGCTTACTCATTGCATTGTACGATCATCTGTTGAACTGTTGGTAGCGGAAGGGTGCACGGGAGAGGAGGAAAGCTGCACATCTATGGATACTGTTATTTTTCGTTGTGGTTCATTTAGTAATATTGTTGTGTTTGGTGATACATAGTAAACATAGTGTTAACTGAGGCAGAGCCCAGCAGGGTTGTGGGAACCCCATGAATCCCCTTGACTGGATGTGCTCTGTTTGGCTTTGCTGTCCTTTTACTACGAAAATGATTCATTCAGGGCCTTCAACTTGCCTCCATATTTTATGCCAGCTCTTAACTACGGCAGCTGTGACAAGTCGTCAGGGAAACAAGCACAGGATGTGTGTATATATATATCATTACATTAGTTTCTTTGTGATACAAAGTTAACGTTATTCTTCCACTTGCATTGTAATGTAATGTATGCTATAAAGTGCCGTCATTATTCTTATATTAACTGAAACTTGGAGAACAAAGCTGGGGTTTTAAGTAACTTTAAACTTCTTTGCCACTTTTTGTATCCTTTACAGAAACACATATCAAGCCATATTCGGGTTTTTATTTGATTGCTTCCCATTTTCACTCTTTAGAAAGCACTTCTTTGTTTCTTTCTGAACATTAATTTGGGAATATTATATGGTTTAGATTTATTTTTAAATTCTTAACTCCAGCAAGAGTACACCTGTCTCTGTTGTCAAGCCCCTCACCCATACACATCCCCCACCCACCCTGAGAGTGAAATGAGCTCCTCATTTGTATTAGTGTGACTTCTGGGTGCAGCAGAAGAAAGGTTGATTTGGGGTAGTGCCACTTTATTGTTTTTATCTCTGGTGTTTTGAATGAAGGGAAGTGTAGCCCTTTGAGAAGTTCAAAAATTTCTACAGAACACACTAATCTCTAACAGTATAAAAGCATCAGCACTTTGGAAAATGTTTGGAACAGCTCTAAAGCATCTTAAAAGAGTTTTCTCTTAGATTTGAAAATTCTTACAGCATTCCTTATAGGAAATTAAATTTAATGGTAACTTTGATGGTTCCAGACTTTTTAGTGAATTCTTTAAAATTAGGTGTGTCTTTTGAAGGGGTTGGAATGGAATCTCCAGTTGTTTTAGAAACATGTAAATGGAAACTAATAAGTGAAATGAAAGCCAACAAGGGTTTTCAGTAGGGTAGGTCTACATGGTATTAAGATACATTCAGAAAAGACCCTTTATTTAATTGGGTACTGAAGACCCTGAAAGTGAAACTGATAGGTAGCAAATGTAAATTGGGTTTGTAAATGCTAAAATTGTTTGCAAATTAATTATATGTGAGAAATAAAAATTAATCTTTGTGAAATGCAATGAGGGTACAGCTTTCTAAATTGTTAGTGTTATTTAAATGGTCATGAAGTGGATTGTTTTATGCTAGAGAAGATGGATGCATTATGATACTATTTTTTAAAAAGTGGGTTTATGTATTTGTCTTTGGATTTAAAGAAAAGGTAACCATGCATTGCTAATTACACTTTCTTTGAGTTTGAATTTTTAATGATTAGGTAAGTAAATTAAACATTTTTTTATACTATTTGATAATTTTTATGTTTTGTCAAATTAAAGAAGCATAGGCTATATAGTTACTGATTTTACATTACTATTATTACTTTAAAATTATGTTTACTACTTAAAATCAAGACTTCTGGACTGAAACTATTAATCTTAGAGGCAGAGTTTGAAAAGTAAGTATATAAATAGGAATTTCCTGTAGAACAAATGTCAAGTGGAACAGTGAAATTTACATTTGTCTAAAACTTCTCCTCAGAAAGGACTATCTAATTATTTGGTTATTTGGAGTAGCTCATAATCTTTCTCAGGGATACAGACGGGCCTTGCCATTGGTGAAGAAGCTCTTGCCACCGAGTAGACACATTCAAGAGGTCTAATTACTTTGCTATTAACGTTAAGGAAACTCTTCCTGAAGTTTTTTTTTTCCCCCTTGGAATATATGTTCACATTACTAAATGGGGAAGCCAGGGAAGCATTCTCCCATATTTCTTAAGTCAACAAAGTAACGTGGGAAGTTTTTTTTTTCCCCCTTGGAATATATGTTCACATTACTAAATGGGGAAGCCAGGGAAGCATTCTCCCATATTTCTTAAGTCAACAAAGTAACGTGGGGGATGGGGGGTGGGGATGGCATGGAAGCAGCAGGTGGTGGAGGCAGGATTTCCGAGGCGCTGCCCTTTACCCTTTGTGAATCCACTTGACGCCCCTCACCACTTTCTTTCCAGAGGACAGTTACTGTTAGGAGGCTACAGGAGCATTGTTGCTGTAGAAAAATGAAGCATAGCCAGTGATGTCATCTAGGGGATCAGCAAAAAACGGTTGTCATTGCTGCTGTTCTAGCTTTGTGAGATCTCCCCCGACAGAATTCCTCATTTCCATAGCTGTGAACTTGAAATAAGTGATTCACAAGAACTATGGCCTATACTATATGTGTGCAGTTTCATAAAGCAACTGTTCATAGTTGAGAGGTGTCACTGTTATTTATGCTCTGAGATAATGCCAATTTGTAATCTTTATGATAGTAATTCTTTTTCTTTTACTTTTCAAGAAATTAGGTAAATGGAAATTTTCAGTGATTGCTGCTCTCTGGCACTTACTGGGCACTGAAATGTTTTAAGTTCCGTGGGTAGCTGATGCAGGAATGGCAGCGGGTCTAGCTGTTAGGCGGTTCTCTAACCTAACCTCACTGTAGTTGGCCCTTGTCCTGTTTATCTTATTCACGGTGTTTCTAGACTTTGAGAACATGATGGTTTTAGTCAAATATACCAGGGGTGCCAAAAAAAAGTATGCACATGACTTGTTGTCATCTTTTGTTACCGGTATATATTGAGTATTACAATTTTAATACAGTTTTTTCCTTTCTTAAAAGTGTATACGTTTTTATGGCACCCTCTGTACAATGTTATATTCAGTATATTGGTTATTAACATGTAAACTCAATCAACTTGGATGTCCATGTCAATTTAAAAGTATCACAACAGTTCTTTTCCCATTCTGAAAAGGGATTGCATACATTTTGCTGTTATCTCTGTTACTTGTAACCGTGCTAGATTTGCAGTCAGTTTGCAGAATGACGAGACCCTTTACCTTGCCCCCACCTTTTTGTAAATGGCAAGGTATTCCCCCGGCCGCAGGCAGGTTTCCTCTGGGTAGATAGTGCTTGTCCAACTGTGTCCTTCAGCCACTTACAGGTATGACTGAGGGGCTTCCGTGGCGCTTCACTGACGTTCCAACATGGAAATGGTCAGTTGTTGGTTCTGGAGAGTGGGGATGCCTATTGGGGAGATGTTAGATACCCTTGATGGGAGTTGAGAGTTTTTAATCTGTGAGGTGTTTGGACTGAACGTAATTTTAACTGATACAGAATAAACTTTCCAGTCACTGTGTGTGTGTGTGTGTGTGTGTGTGTGTGTGTGTCTCTTTTTTTCTTTATTGTTTTGGCCCGTCGTTTAATTTCAACAAGTGCATTAATCCCTTCTCTCTTTAAAAATTTTCTCTATCATGTTTGTGCTAAAGTGGCTATTTTCAGAACTTCTTGGTGGTATAGATTGCAGAAGTTATTGAGTGAAATAGGGTTGATGTCTTTTCTTTCCCCTTTTTTTCCTTGAAATGGCCTGCACGTAAATGTATGCTTGTGGTTAGTGTAGACCAATCTTGAGTTTGTAATTGAAGTGTTAGTCTCTCTATTTGTAGAATTTGAAGGACTAAAGAACACAAGTTAAGAGAAGCAGGAATGACACAGCTCTTTTTATACTTTCCTTAAAAAAGCCTCATGTGAAAGATAGGGCAATTGTTTGCTTTGCTTCTGCTGTTAATTTTGTGACAGCAGTAACTACGGATGGATGATGCACAAATGCTGAAATTGTTGAAGAATTCTGAGAATTACTCTTCTGTAACTTTTCAGATCTTTCATTTGGCACATGTTATTCAAAGAGCATGTGTAATGTGCTGAGATGGACGGTCAGCTCTAGAGGAAGGTTCACTGGTGGCCAAGGCGGGTCCACAAAGATTCGGAGGACGCAGTCCTTGAAGTGGACCTTGGTGGATCGGTAGACTTGAGCCAAGGAGAGTGAGAGAGTGTTGGGGAGAGGGTAGCAGTGTGAGCACAATCACTGGGGAGGGAAGGAAGTGTCACAGGCGTTTTCCTGGCGTGCGACTGGAACACTGAGGCTTAACGTGGGGGTTGGGGCCAAGCTGTGATGGTCTTGAATGTCCGGCTAATGAGCTTGGGCTTTATGGTCCTAGGGTTATAAATTGTTTACGGGGCCAGGTAGGTAATTTAAAGGAGTTGCTTGCAACTTGGGAGAGCCTGAGTGATAGCTGACACTTAAAGCCTTTGGGGAAAATGGTAAGAAAGCCGCAGAGTCCTGGGAGTTTTGATCCCTTGCCTCGGTGCCACTGGTAGATAATTCTGGCTGATGGTTGCCAGATGGGACTTTGTTTCTACTCTGATTTTTTTTTTTAAAAGCCTGGAAAGGTTCGGTTTTTATGTGAAATCTCTTCATTTTTAAGTGTTTTCAATTAATTAAGAGCTACAGCACTTTTGGGGACTACACCTTATGGGCTAGATTTAATCTGTGGATTATGCGGGGGCCGTGGGTCTCCAACCTCTGCCTCATGCCCAGGTTATTTCCCTTTATTTTGTAAAGTAAAGTTATAAAAGCAGGTATTTGCAGTCTTCCTGAGGACAAGAATGTTATTAAATTACTTTGTGTTCTGTGTAGCATTTTGTACAGTTGAATGTAGGTACTTGGTGATTTGCTGATAGCTATTTTAGGAAAACCACCCTGGCAATGAAATGAAGAGAGGACTCACCTGGAGGCAGAGATAGGTAACAGGCTTGTGCAGCAGTTGCGGTGTGAGTCGATCTGCCAGAGGGTAGGTGGTTGGTGCTGGGGACGGAAAGGAAGACAGGATTCGGTCAGGCAGAGGAGGAGGAAGTTTGTGGCGTAAATGTCTAGAGGTAGACCTATCTGGGAGAGCTGGGGATGTAGCATGACAATTTAGCAGTTAGATGACAATAGGCAATTGAAGATGTGATTTACCAGAAATCACTGAGAATATGGAGACTGTGTGGAAAATAGTAAAAGGATTAGGATGTTTGCTTACCCTTAGGAGATGGGGGCAGGGAAGGGACTGAGAAAGTCCATCAAAATGAGAAAGGAAATCAGAAGGTAGTCCTAGTACAAATGGGCAAGTATGCGGATGCGTGCAGAGGTGCTCACGGCCCCCCGGAGAAAATGAGAGAAACAGTCGCACAGCACGGGAGCAGCACAGGAGCCATCAGCGGGCTCCGTGTAGTTTTCCTCAGGACAGGGACACAGACCTGTGGGTGCCCAGCTGCGAGGTGTATCTGCGACACATTGTTGACTGGAGGGACATTTTCCCAAGGGTCGCAAAGCAGTACATTTAGTACTAATTCTGTTTTGTTAAAAGCACACAAATTCAGACTATTTTGTGCATAAAAAATGGTTTGGAAGGATACATAATAAACATTAATACTTCTGGGGAGTATATACTTTCATAGGTCCATTTATGCAGTTTTTAACAAGCCGATGATACAATTGACCCTTGAACAACATGGGGGTTAGGGCTCCAGACCCCGCCCCCTGCACACTTGAAAGTCTGTATATAACTTCTGACTTCCCCAAAACTTAACTACGAATAGCCCACTGTTGACCGGAAGCCTTACCTATGACATATGTATCCTATGTTATGTATATTATATACTGTATTATTGCAACGAAGTAAACTAGAGCAAAGAAAATTTATTAAGAAAATCAAAAGGATTTGATTTTTCTGTAAAATACATTTACAGTATTTATGGGGGAAAAACCTTGTATAAGTGGACCTGCACAGTTCAAACCGAGTTGTTCAAGGGTCAACTGTAATTTAAACCATAGTCTTGTTTTACAAATGAGAAAACCAAGTTCTGGGGCCATCACAGATTCTGGAGCCAAGATTGCCTGAATTGAAATCCTGGTTCCACTGCTTACTGACTGTTTAACCTTGGGAAGTTACTTAACTCTTTTGAGCCTTAGTTGCCTCGTCTGAAAAGTGAGCATGTTAGCACACTTGGTTTAGGACTGTTGTGAATTTATATGTGTGTAGAATTTAGAAGTGTCTGGCACACACATAGTGCTGTTTAGTAGGGATGCTGTTAATACGTATTTGCTATGACTGTTATTGCCACTATCATCAATTATCACCAATCAAGCGTTTGCCTGATGTCGTAGAACTTGTTAGTTACAGACATGTGATGAGATGCTAAACTCACTCTAAAAATGCCGTGGCATAAAATAATGTAGTAGTTAATGGGGGCGGAGGCGGGAGACAGTAAAGATTTCCTTTCTGTACAGCTGTCCTTAATAAAGAGAAAAAGAAGAAAGATAGAAAAGCTAGGTCAGCAGAAATCTCTATAGAATGTTTCTTATTATGAGTAACATGAAAACAAAGCAATTCTCTAGAAGCTGTATGTGTAGTAATGTTACTACAAAATCATTTCAAAATTTTTCATTTTCTAAACTTGTGAATGTTGTCATAGTGATCTTTGGGTCGGTCTCCCTAAATGAGACTTTTGTTATTAGGTAGTTTTAAAATGATTTCTTATGTCTTTTATGCTGGATCACTTTTAATCTTTATACCTCATTGTAGTTCATTTACATTAGAAGCAACATAGTTGGTGGTCATAGTGAAGTTGATGTGTTTTGTTCTTAATTCCATCTTTTAGTGGAGCCTAGGCAAAAAAAAAAAACACGAAACAACAGCAGCAGCAAAAAACCACCAAACTTCCTAATTTCCTGATCTTTGGAATCCTAATACCACGTACCATGTGTCTGGAGTGAGCACCCAGTTGCATATAAAATAACAATATGAAACGTATTAAAGAGTAACCGTGTTCTTCACCTGAAAGCTCTCATCGTTGAATTATTCTACCAAGGTTGAAGCATTTGGTTAGTATGGCCAAGTTCCTCTCATATCAGACTTATGTACTTACAGAGTTATAGAATTTTATAAGTAGGTGAGAATTCCAACAATGTTTCGTCTCACCCCTCATTTTATAGACAGCTGAGCCCTCGAGAGAGAGCACAGCGGTTATACATTAGTGTGTTCACGTGTACATGAGAAAGGGGTCAGGCTTTGGTGACTCCCATTGAATTGTCCCCACTGGCTTTATGCTGTTTGTGTAGTCACCTCCCCATGTAGCGCTGTGACTCACTTTAACCAGTAGAATGCAGCAGAAATGACACTGTGTTAGCTTGGGGCCTAAGTTTTAAGAAGGCCTGGAACTTCACTTTTGTGCACCTGGGAGCCCTGAGTCACCAGGCCAGAAGCCAGGTCATCCCCTGCTGGAGAGACCATGTGGAGAGGGAGGCACCTGAGACTCCCTGGAAAGAGAGATGCCCAGCTGTGCCCGCGTCCTGTCCCCGGTGAGACCCCGAGGAAGCAGACAGCTGACCCCAGGGTAGATTGCAGAAAATGGTATTGTTTTCACCTGTTCGATTTTGGTGGTGGTTTGTTATATAACAGTATAGACCGGAAGCAGATGGTTTGGTGAATTAGGGACCTGAACAGAAAATACTGGACAGACAAATGCCATTGTTTTTCCAGCCTCTTTTTCACTGAGCAAGTTCAGTGCTGCCGCTCCCTGCCCTCTGCCCCTCGTCTCACTGACGTATTTCGAAATAGACGTGGATTTTTATTGTTGGGAATCGAAACGGTATTTTAAAATGTCGTTGTCACAGTGTGGATTGGACTATAATTAGAAACAATGTGATGCAAAGATAAAATAGTTACGACTGTCAACCTTCACCAAGGTTGGCTCGTGCAGAGCCCTCATCTGTGTTTGGAGTGTCCAGCTCTGTGTCCGGAGACCTGGGTTCTAGTGCTGGGCTTGGAGGGGCTTTGTCTTTATGTGCTGGAAAGGCCCCAGGATAACAGTGACTTGCTGGGAGCGTTTCTTTCTTTCACATCAGTCGGGAACGTGGCGTGGAAGCGGGCACCGCACTGCGTAGTGATCAGGGTCTTGGCTCCTCCTATCTCACTGCTCCCGTATTTCTAGGATGTGCTTTGCCGACAGACTCCGTGATGGCCACTGGAGCCCCGGTCCGTCCACATCCCAGAAAGATGAGTCGACTAAGGGTGCAATCCCTCCCTTTCAAATGCCCTCCTGAGAAGCACCATATGTGTCGGCTTGTGTGTAATGGCTGGAGCTTAGTCATATGGCTCCACGTAGCTGCAAAGGAGGCTGGGAATGTAGTCCTTGAGCTGAGTACATTGCTGCCCAGAACAGATCCTGAGTGGCGTTGCCAAGGGTGGGGTGGCCACTGCACAGTCTTCAGCACGTGGAGCAACCGGTTCATCTGCACAGGCCTGCTGAGGAGGAGGCGGGGAGCCACCGGGAGGGCCGGGGCATTGATTGTGCATCGCAGACCAGCCCCAGCGACGGGCTGGGGCTGCTGGGGCTGCTGGCAGTGCCTGTGCAACCCAAAGCCCTTAGGTTTCGCTCCCTTCAGGATGAGCAAGTATTAGACGTATTTATTTTTGGGTAAATGGGTAAGGGCTTGCTGTCATTAATATACTACTTCTGTACCTGAGGCTTTTTTTATGTGCAGTTACTTCAGTGTTTAAAATCTTTTCAAAATATTTGATTATTTTGCTAACCTTTGGACTTTTCTTTTTAAAAATATCCTAAAATTTATTCCATATTTCAAAACTCTTAATAAGCCTGAGTCCCACCTTGGTGTAGAACATTCTCAAAACTAGAGATGAGGGGGCGGCCAGATGGCTCAGATGGTTAGAGCCTGAGTTCTCAACAAGAAGGTTGCCAGTTCAATTCCCACATGGGATGGTGGGCTGCGCCCCCTGCAACTAAAGATTGCAAACGGTGACTGGACTTGGAGCTGAGCTGCGCCCTCCACAGCTAGATTGAAGGACAACGACTTGACTTGGAGCTGATGGGCCCTGGAGAGGCACTCTGTCCCCCAATATTCCCCAATAAAATTTATGTAAACAAAAACAAAAACGAGATGAGGATGATGTACTCAACTCCTTTTATGTGTATGTCAGCATATCTAGAATATGCTGGGCCAGCAGAGAACCTCAATTCTTCGTGGCTTCAGTCAACTAAACAAACGTTTATTTCTTGCTCATGCTACCCCTTTTATCCTGGGCTGGCTTGGGAGCTTTGCATCATCCACACCCAGGCTGAGGAAGACATGTCTGTGCTTCCACAGTTCCGAAAGCAGGAAAAGAACGTGGTGGGCTGTGCTCTGCCTCTTAAAGCTCTCCAGAAGGGGCCGAGGTTGGTTCTGTGGACGCATGATTGGCCGGACAAAGTCACAGCACCTAAACTTCCAAGGGGCAGGGAAGTGAAATCCCATCCTATTTCTGGAGTGACAACTGGAAATATTTGGTGAAGAGACTAACAAACCTCTCATATAGGGTGGCGCTTGTTGCAGTCCAAATACTCACATTTGACTTTGGAGGGTGTTTTGTTACCTGTGATTGCATGTGACCATCTGGTGGACTCTTGTACTACACACAACATATTAATTAAGGGATGTGTTTAATACTCGTACTAAACATAAAAGCATTTTCTACAGGTAGAAATAATATAGGAGGCATAGGGCATTGGCTCTTGATTCTTGCTCTCCTGTATGTAGTTCATGCTTTCTTTCTCCCACGCACATGGAAGGAGGCAAGGAATCAAATATTTAAAATGGCTGTGAAATGTTAGATTGCAGGTGACTTAAAATCTGTTTTTTTCAAAGTAAGTTCTTAAAGCATGTGTTTCAGTCCGGGTTGCTTTGCCTGTTTGTTTTCTGCTGATGTCCCAAGGAAGTTGTCACTGAGGATCTACTGTGCACTGTCTGCCAGAGAAACCAAAATAAGACACGGTCTTTACCCTCGATTTCTACCAATTCAGTGCAAAGTGTAATGCAAAACAAACAAACCCTACCATGGGGGGTTTTCAAAGTACTGAGGAAGCTTAGAGAAGGAAGAAGTTAAGGCAAGGGAATTGAAAAAAGACAACATCTGCGTTGAGTGCTGAAGCATTAGATAAAGTTGAGTGTAAGAATGGGGGTCGTGGGACTAGCACATGGCCATCCTGGGCGGACACCTCTCGGGTGACCAGGGTGATCTCATTTGATATTTAACAGTCACATGCAGGGGAACCATTAGTTCCAGTTGTACAGGTGAAGGAGCTAAGTTTCAGGAAGATCACGTAGTTGGCATGGGATTGAGTCAGGACTTGAATCCAGGTGTGTCTGACTGTGGTCTTTGCTTTTTAAGAAACTACCAACTTTTCAGTTATATGATGAAAAAGGCCTGAGGATCTAATGTATAACGTGGTGACTGTAGTTGATAACACTGTATTATAAACTGAAATTTGCCAAGAGAGTAGAACTTAAATTTTTTCACCAAAAAACAAAAGAGATAAATATGTGATGTGAGGGACGTTAATTAGCTAGATGGGGGGGGAAGCCTTTCCCCGCGTGTGTGTGTGTCCACTCATCATGATGTAACTTCAAGTATCTCACGGCTTTGTTTGTCAGTTATACCTCAGGAAAGCTGAACAACATGCGCGCGCGCGCTCTCTCTCTCTCTCTCTCTCTCTCTCTCTCTCTCTCTCACACTCACTCACACACACACACACACACACACACACACACAGATGAGAAATTGCGATTCAGTATGTGAGAAAATTAGGAAGGAAAATTAAATTGGGAATTTTGAATTTTTACTGTAGGCAGTAGGGAGCCATTGAAGATATAAAACAGAAGAGTAACATTGTATATTGGTTAGAAAAATAACTTTGGCAACAACTGGGTGTGGAGGGAGTGTATACCCCATTTGTCATGATACAGAAACCAAAGTGAGAACCCAAACCTGATGTACCGTATTTTTTCTCATCAAGAAATAATACTTGCATGGCTTTCATTTTCAAGTTACCCAACCTAGAACTACAAAGAACCAAGTCATCTATTCCAATGTCTTCAATCTATGGATTATGAAATGAAGTGCCAAAAGGCAAGTTTGACATCTGAGATTATACCTTTAAGATCAGGAGATGATGGTCTTTTTTTGCCCATAACTGGTACTTACCCTAGGTTCTATTAGCTGGTAACCAAATGTTATACCTATGTTTGGAAAAATGGCTTTGTGGTCCATCCAAGTTGGTGGGTAGTATTCCATTGTATGGATGGTACCACATTTTCTTTATCAATTTACCAGTTGATGGACCCTTGGATTATTTCCAGTTTTTTGTCTACTATGAATAAAACTGCTATGAATATTTGCTTACATGTCTGACACTTGAAATGGTCTTTGATTTTAGCCATTCTAGTGGTTATGTAGTGATCTCTCATTGTAGTTTTAATTTGCATTTCCCTAATGATTTTTGATGTTGAACATCTTTTCAAATGCTTGTTTACCATTTCTGTATCTTAATTGATGAAATGCCAGTTTAAATCCTTCCCATTTTGGGGGGAAGTTGTGTCTTATTTTTGAATCACAAGACTTCTTTATACATATATGTATATATTAGACTTTTTCTAGAGCAGTTCTAGGTTCACAGCAGAACTGAGAGGAAGGTACAGAGATTTCCCATATGCCGCACACTTGCATAGCTTCCCCCATTGTCAACGTCCTCTTCTAAAGTGGTGGTACATTTGTTACAATGGATGAACCTACCTTGACACGTCATTATTACCCAGAGTCCATCGCTGACATTCTATGGGTTTTGACAAATGTATTTACCAAGGGTGCCAGAAAAACGTATACACATTTTAAGAAAAGCAAAAACTGTATAATTGTAATACTTAATATATACTGATAACCACAGATGACTACAAGTCACGATTGACTTCTGCAATTACAAGAGGTGCTCAAAGTGGTTACCATCATTGTAATTTTAATAGTTTTTTTCCTTTCTTAAAAAGTGTATACATTTTTTTTGGCACCCTCTGCATCATGACATGTATCCATCATTATAATATACAGAGTAGTTTCACTGCCCTAAGAATCCTCTGTGCCCTGACTATTCATCCCTTCTTTTCCCCAACCCCTGGCAACCACTGCGTTTTTTGTTTTTTTTTTTACTATCTCCATAATTTGCCTTCTTTATGTATTTTTGATACAAGTCCTTTATAAATTATATGTTTTGTAGGTATTTCCTCCCAGTCTGTGGCTTATTCTTTTCATTTTTTAACAGTCTTTTGAAATGCTAGGTTTTTAATAAATGATGAAGTCCACTTTATCATTATTTTCCCTAATGAGTTGTGCTTTTGGTGTCACATCTGAGACCTCTTGGCCAAGATTGAAAAGATCTATATTTACTTCCAGAACCTTTTATGGTGTTAGGTTTTACATTAAGGTCAGTGATACATGTGTCGAGTTATTTTTGTGTATGGTGTGAGTAAGGCCTAGTTAATTATTTTGCATGTGGACATGCAAATGTTCCAGCACCATTTGTTGAAATGACTGCCCTTTCCTTACTCAACTGTCGCGGCAGCTTTGTTGAAAAACCACTTGATCATCAATGTGTGGGTTTATTTCTGAGCGCTCTTCTGTTTCATTTATCTGTATGTGTGTCCTTCTGCCTATATGCAGTATTTTGATTACTATAGGTTAATTGTAATAAGGTAGTGTAATTTTTACAACTTTGTTCTTTTCCAGAATTGTTTGCCTATTTTAGGTCTTTTGCATTTCCATCTAAATTTTAGGGTTAGCTTGCCAGTTTCTAGAAAAAAAAATCTATTGGGATTTTGATAGGGATTACACTGACTATATCAATTTTGAGGTAATTGATACCTTAGTCTTTCAGTACATGAAATCATGTATCCCTTCATTTTGGTCTTTTTTAATTTTGTTCATCAATATTTTATAATTATCAGTATACAGCGCTTTTGGGTTTTTGTTGTTGTTAAATTTATGCCAAAATATTTCATTCTTTTTGATGCTGTTGTAAATGGAATTGCTTATAAGTTTTGGTAGTATGTAGAAATATCGTTGGGTTTTTAATGGTAAGGCCAACTTTATTCAGGGGGGACTACTATAATGGGATTTTGCAGTAGAGAACAGATTGGGCTCAGCTCCTGGGATTATTGATTTTTATATATTGGTTTTATATTGTTATTTTGCTAAACTTGCTTATTAGTTTTAGTATATTTTGTAGGTTTTTTTCAGGATTTTCTACATATAAACAGGTAACGTTTAACTGATAAGATGCTTACCTTAAAAATCTCAAGTTTTATCCTGGAACAAAATGTCTTTCAGGTTCCTTTTTAAACACTTGTGGTACTTAAGGTCTTTCTTGAATTGAGGGACCTATCTGAATTGGCAGCCCAGCTGAGATGAGTCATTGACAACAAAGTCAGTAATTTTCTCTCTCACTCCGGTGAGGAGTAAATAGAATGACACGTAGCTAAGTAGGAAAATCGTACACAAGCAAATAGCCATATTTTGTTTTGAGAAGTTTTAGAATTTTCAACCCGAATAGCTGTGTGATTTTTAGCAAATGACTTCTTGGTGCTTTAAAGGCGAGGGTACAGTGACCGCCTGAAGCTTATCCAAAAACTTTTCCGGGGTTCGTAGCCCCCAGAATAAGAAGCTTTCTTTTAAAACTAAAGTGCTCTCTGAAAGAGATGTCGTGGATGCAGAAAGGGGTGGAGTCTCTTTCCCCATCCAAGCTGAGGGAACAGTGTAGGGAGTGAGCACAGTATCAGCGCTTTTTTCAGTAGGAAATCACTCACACATGATGCTCGAGGAGGGTGCTCTTTCAGGAGTGTTACCAGCTTCTGATAGAGGGTGGGTGACGTGCGTTTCAGAGTGGGTAGTATGACTGCCCAGAAAGCGCGTTGGAATGCAAGTGAGTGGCAGTGAGGTGGTTATGGCGATAACCCGAAACTGCCCTCATTTATTTTTAAGTAAAATTTCACGAACGTTAGTACTTCACGTGTAATTAATAAGAAAGCACTTGCAACAGACCTTCAGTCGCAGTATTGAGACTGAGAACTGCTTCTTTGAGGTTCAGGATGTTGGCAGCTCAGCCAGGACTCATCGCAGGGAGAGAACGGATCCCACTGCAAGCATCTTGAGGAGGACAGTGCCATGGTTTTTCTGCATCGGGTCCCTGGGAAACTGAGTGCAGTTTTTTGATACCCTTGGGTTTACTTTTTTTTTTTAAGGATTATGAAGGTTGGGAATAAACCAAAGTAGACCCCACCCCCCAAAGTAATTTATATCAGGAATTATTCCCCCTTTCTATTGCTGGCCTCATTTCTCTGCTTTTTTTCCTCTGTACCATACAGCCCACTTATTAGCGTCTTTATTGACAATTTACTCCTCCAGTGAACGCTTCTTCCTGAACGCCTGTGTCTGGGGCAGGGCGGCTCTGTTCCCTCCGCGGTACCTGGGCTGTGCGGGCAGCGCGGTGGTCCAGGGTTGGCGCCAAGTGCCCTTGCACTCTTGATGCTCGTGGGCTGGTGCTGACACCGGTACACGGTACTGCTGGCGAGGACCTCACCATCACGTCGCACTCACACAAAGTATTTTTAAGCTCTCCTGATGGCCAGAATTCCATATCAGATGTTTATTTATGATATTTTACTATCCTGCCAAGTCTAGTGGTTTTGAATTTTACCTACCTGTGTTATTAAGATGCTACTGTCAAATGTAGGCCATTTCTTTCAAGTTCTTTGGGATAATGTGGTAGATTGGCATTAATTTGAGCTTTGGTTAAAATAGAATTTGTTTAGTTTGAAATTAGCATGACTGGAATTATATTATGATACAATTCTTAAAATTTTAAAATATAACTAGAGTATCCTACTTATTAAAATACGTCAAAACATTGTCTTTTTCGGGATGAGCCTGTATTTCTTCTGCTATCATCATATAACCTGTAAATTTCTGTTATTTCAATCACTTAAATTTAATTTAAAATTATATTCTTACTACAGAAAATGTGGAACATGGAGAAAAAATTAAAATTCACCCCTTTTCACACCCCTCATAACTGTTACTTTGTTTTCTTTCCAGTTTTTTCCATATGCGTGTTTTGTTTTCATTGTGTTAATGATGGTATATATTATAGATTTTGTAGCCCACTTTCCCCCTTAACATGTAAAAGAAAATTTCCACGTTGTTAATCTTTGTGACATTTTTGTTTTTTTCTTTATAGCATTTTTGAAAGCTTAATTTTCCGTCAAATAAACTGATGTAAACATCCCCTGTTCACCCCTGTCCCTCCACTTCCCTTAAATATATACCGGGGGGGGGGGGGCACCAAAAAAATGTATACAAGTGGACACTTTGGTCAGCGTTGCTCAAGCAGTAGTTTGCCATAATCAGAAGGGTCTGGACGCTGATGGTAACCACTTTGAGCACCTCTTGTAATTGCAGAAGTCAAATGTGACTTGTAGTCATCTTTTGTTATCGGTATATATTGAGTATTACAATTTTAATAGTTTTTTCCCTTCTTAAAATGTGTATACGTGTTTTGGCACCCTCTGTATATATGCTTGTGATTATACCATGTAAAATGCTCTGCATACATTTTTATAAATAGTCACATGCATCTTTTGGGTTATTTTCATATGACAGGTTTCTGTAGGGAGGGTCACTAGATTAAAAGAGAAGAATTTTATGATTCTTGAATATATTTAGAGGTGAGTGGGCTCTAATGCCTAATTGCTGGATCTCAAATTCTGGCTCTGTCACTTTCTGGTGGCTGGACTTTGTATAAGCGTTTTAATTTCTCTGCTAGTATAGTTACCTGTAAAATAGGGTTGATGATAAACTCCCTACCATAGGGTTACTGAGAGAATTAAAGAGGGTACATGTTCAGAAACCCTTTAGAACAGTGCCTGTTACTCAGTAAGTTCCTATTAAATGTGAACTTATTTTAATTAAAATTTTCAAATGCTCCCCAGAAGGGCTGTATCAGATTCTAATGTCAATAACAGTGTATGTTAGGTAGGACCAGTTCCACTGAACCCTTGCCATGCACGGTGTATTAAAACCTTTATCTTCCTTCTTAGTTTAATCATTGAAAAGCAGCATTTCAGTTCTCAATTTTTACTCACCTGATTAGTAGGACTGTTGAAAATTCTTGAATTTTACTACGTGTATTTTTGTGACTTGCTCAGTCATGTTCCGTCCTTAGTTTATTGGGGGTAGGACATTCTTAATGTTTTTTGTATTATTAATTTAAGCTCTTTATATAACATAGTAAGAAATTTGCTCTGAGTATTTTGTCTCCTTTGGCTGTATCAAAAATTATTTTTTGTGTAGTTAGGTCCCCTTATTTAAGTGCTTTAAGGTTTTATTCAATTCTTAGTAGGAGGAGAGAATTAAGAAAAATATTTTTAGATTAGGATAACACATTAGAATTTTTGACTTTCTGGAAATTTAATCGAAACATTTAATGTCCTAGTATTTTGTTCAATCCTATTCTCTGTCTCATTAGTCGAGCACAGTACTGGGAAGAGAACTTTCTGTAAGTCTGAATCATGATACTGTCCCTGTTTTGTTTGTTTGTTTTAAATAACTAAGAACTAGTAATGAATCCTTTCTTATCAGGGAATATATTGAGAAGTTAACTTATTTCATAAACATGTTGAGTCACAGATAAACCTGATACATAAATGCAGAGTCGTTCTATATCTTTATTTACTGTCACACATCTCGTTGTCTTTAACTCATTGCTTTTTTCCCTTCATATTTGTGTTGGCAACTGCTCCATGCTTCCACAAAGCACGGACTGCACGCTGCCTGCAGTGTCTGTAGCTTGCTTGGTAGGTGATATTTAGGATTAGGGGAAGTTGTGGGGGAAGTGAGGGGACCCGTGGCCTGGGTGAGGGGAAGTGATAAGTTAATTAAAGCCAATAGTGCTTAATTAATCTTCCTGCTGCTGACAGGGTCTGTCGCACAGAATAAGCCATTGTGCAACATCTTACTTTGTCCTTTGGTGGAAGGGCACAAAACCAAACATGATTAAGTGACGGAAGTCTATTAATTGATGGTAATAGAAATGATTTCTCAAAATGTAATATTTTTATTAAATCTTGTTGAGTAGTTTTCACTATTGGCAAATCTTTGTGCTTCACAGAGACTTTCTTTTTTTTTTAAATTTTATTCAATTGGGGTGACATTGGTTAGTAAATTATATGAGTTTCAAGTGTACAATTCTGTAATAAATCATCTGTATATCACATTGTGTGCTCACCACCCCGTCAGTTCTCTTTCCATCACCATGTATTTGACCCCTTTACCTTTTTCTATTACCTCCCTCCCACTAATCATTAAACTGTTGTCTGTGTCTGTGATACATAAACTTTCTAAAAAACTGTTGTAAATTTTATTTAATTAGAATAAAAATCTTAGGATTGAAACTTGTGTAGAATCGTTTTCATATTTGAAACTAATCACATGGCAGTGGAAACAAAAACTAGAAGCTGTTTTACATTGTGTCTTCTAAAGCCACATAAAATAGTTTCATAGTTCATTATAGATGATTCTTTGGAATGACGTTGTTTAACTTTGTTAATAAAAGAATAGACTTCTATTTTTCAGTGGTTTTCTTGGGTCCAAAAAGCCTGGGTTTGTGCCTAGCCTGACCACCTGCATACACGCAATCAAGGGCTGCTTTCTTGGTTGTGTCTTAAATCTTAAGGCCTTTAATGTTATTCTGAATTGTGGTGGTAACACTGTAACACTTTAGGTTTGGAGAATGTTGCATGGAAGACTATATCTGTGATCAGGGTTCTGAGTTGGTAAGATTTTGCAGCATACCAGATCTTAAAAAGAATTTCTTGGCCGGGCCTCTGTGGATACAAAGTCATGAACTTGACTCCCATTTATGCTCTTCTAATCCCCCCCTCCCCCATCAACAGTCTTTAAAATGTTTGTTTACTTAAAAATAGGGATTCTTTTTGGAAACCAAGGCCACTGTTAAATTATCATTTAAGCTAGTTTATTAGAACAACAGAAGTGGACTACAGTTATATAATGTTTCTTTTTTTATTTGTTCAGTGCCAGGAGTAGAAAACATTTGGCTGCCTTCATAGAGGATTAGAAAGTTTGAAGAAGAAAAGTAGAATTGTTTGTTTATTGAGCAGGAGGGTAATTCTCCATAATTACAGATGCTTGTTTTCAGTTTTGGAAGAGGTGGTTAAAAAACTTATATTTACCGGTAAAAAGAACATGATAAACATCTAGAAATAGAAGGAAGAAGAAAAATTTTGCAAAAATGGTTGCAGTATTTTTTACGAAAAAATTCCTTTGTTAAACGGACCAAAAAAAAAAAAAGCTCTGGTTTTGGACAGAGAGACCTGAGTAGGACATTTTTTGGTGGACACTGAAGACCATTTTAGGTGATTAATATTTCAGTTTTGACTTCCTTATTCCAAAGAGATGAGAAAGGATTTGGAGAGTTACCAATAAGGGTTAACATAATGTTTTAACATCGTGATGCCAAATGTGTTTGTTTCTTTTTGTTTTATATTTTCAGCTTCCAACAAAATGTCATTAAATAATATAAAATAATGAAGTGGGCTTGTTGGGTTATTGGAAATTGAGCAGTGGAGGTGAAAAGTTCCTGTAAACGGTTAGCAAAGAGTTAACCTTGCGGGCTTTCTCTGTTGGCTGTGTGTGTAGCAAGGTTCCGGTCTGGGCTTTGGAGAAATCCATCCCACCTTTTTGAGGCGCCTGCTAACACAGGGATCTACTTTCTCAGTCTTGCCTAGTCCTCCACCTACCTTCCCCCTCCTCTTTCTTGTAGGCTCCGGGGAGTGTGTATCTGTGTGTGTTTTTGGGAGTGGGTGTGTGTGGCGGGAGATTCTCGGACTTAGGAGAGCTTGCAAGGCAGAGCCTTCATGCTCGTTTGCTTAGTCCTGTGTAGTGGGTGCTGCAGTGGGATCCGGTTGGCAGAACTCAGTTGGGAGCCGCGGAGCCTGCCCAGTTGGACGGAGCTGCCAAGCGGTGGATGATGAAGCTGGAAGTGTTCTTACCGAGGGGCATTGCATCTGGCAGGCTAACATGGCTGATCCCAGCCGTGGTAGCAGTTTTTATAAGATTGTTTAGGTACAGAAATGTGAAATGACAATAAAAAGAGCCAGAACCCCAAATACCCTAAGGGAAAAAGTTGTTTCTTTTCAAAGGATCACATTTTTGCATCTGGTTCCGGAGAGTGACTTGGCTTGGATTGTTACTGTTAAAGACAAAACCAACAGAAGTATTGTATTTCTCTATTATGTATTTAACTATCAAAGCATTAAATGTGATGGCACTAGGTATTGAGATGTGTATTTTTGTTGTGGGATCAAATCTATATTTGGAAATAAGGAAAGAACAAGTAATCATAAAAGTTTCATATTCTTGATTTGGAAGTTGATTGATAGAAGACGAAAGGGAATAAAGTAGCATCTAATTCCCAGTTATAATTAGAAAAGAAGAAAAAAATGAGAAGTAAAATCTTTGGTCCCTTAACCAGCATTTGACTTCTGGTAATCTACTAGAATTTAATTAGATCCGAAGAAATTAAAAAAAAAAATCAAACCCAGAACTATTATGTAGGTAATGTGTTTTAGAGAACTTGTTTCTAGCTAAGAGAGAAGCAGTGTGATACATGTTGTCTTTTTAGTAAAACTGTGATAGTATAGGGTTAACTTCATTACATTCACAACTAAACTCATTTAGACATTTTCCTATCCTATTTAACATTTAGATATAATATTTATATATTATATAGAACATTTAATATATGTAACCTGAGGTGGCATGTTACACTTTTTTTCTTACAAAACCTTGTAGTATGTGTTAAGTATGATAAACGGTCTCTTTTAGAATAATTTTTATTATACATTGAAGCAGCCGTGTCTAATTGATAAGTAGAAATCTTTTTTAACCCAGGGCATAAAATCCTTCTTGGCTACTTTTCTAAAAGTAAAGTTAAATAATACTGAAGGATATGTTTTATTTTCTGTAAGGATCACTGATTTGGAAACAATGTATTCTAACAAGACAAATTTGAATTTTAGATATTTGATAGTGTATATTTCAGAGTAAACAGTTACTGCTTCCTATGTAAGTTATATTTGTTACAAAATCATTATTCTAGTTGTTTAGTTTCTTGGTGCTCGTTTTTAATGTCTTGATCCATATAAAATGTAAAAGATTAATGTGATACAGTTGTGTCCTTTCTAAACTCCCTAATGCCTTATTCAAGAACAGTGAACCATTTTTTCTTTGCTTCATTTTAATGGCAACAAAAAAATAATTTCTCTGAAGTCTCAGATTATGCAGTAGCTTCTTATATTGTAATTTGAGAGGGGTTTGGTAAATTATTTTTTAATGTTTCTTAGCTTTTTGTTATATTTCATGGATAGTGGAAAAGTGGCTCTGTGACTTGACTGAAATATGATGTGTGATGCTTCATCTCGTGGCTGTCACAGGCAGTGGGCTCTTAGTGGGGTGGGGGGTGGGTGGAGCCTACTCGAGCAATCGCAGTCGTTTATGCTGTTTAACTGGTATTGGTGACACTTGGGGTGGGAAAGAAAAATGTCATCAGATGGAAGCTTCCTCACGATGTAATTTGTATTTTGAAGAAATAAATCCCAGTTTGTTTTTAGGTGTTTAATTTTTTTTTAAAGGCTTTTGTTTCTTGAGTAGATACTGTTAAACAAAATGATAAACACCATAAACCACAATGCTGCCACATTCCTTCAGCTGCTCTCTCCCTACAAAAATGAAACCACCACCTCTAAGCAGAAAGAAAAACCAAACACAAAACAAAAACATTTTTTTCTGGGAAAACTAATGGTTTATTTAAGATTTTTTATAGAATCATATTTTTGTATCTCACTAGAATCTTCCATCATAGATTAAAATTGGGCATGTTCCTCCTAGATTTCAGTCTTATCTTTACATGTGGTCTTGCCGGGAACCTATTACTCTGTAGTTTTGCATCAACATTCTTTGTTTTAACTAAATTGTCTGTTTTGAATAGTAATAAATTATAACTTGTTCCTTTTTGCATCTTGTGTTATATATAAACTTTAAGAAATATCTTTCCCCTTTCAGGATCTGACAGATTGAAAAATAAACTTTAGGGCGGCCAGTTAGCTCAGTTGGTTAGAGCGCGGTGCTCATAACACCAAGGTTGCTGGTTCCATCCCCACATGGGCCACTGTGAGCTGCGCCCTCCACAACTAGATTGAAACAACTACTTGACTTGGAGCTGATGGGTCCTGGAAAAACACACTTAAAATAAATAAAAGTCAAAAAAACAAAAATTTATATTACCTAAATATATGTAAGAAGTTTCTTGTAAAAAGGAAAGATGGAATGAAAAGTGAGATAAATTCAAGTCTGGTGAATTCAAAATGCTGTTATATATACCGTGTTCCCCGAAAATAAGACCTAGCTGGATCATCAGCTCTAATGCATCTTTTGGAGCAAAAATTAATATAAGACCCAGTATTATATTATATATTATATTAATTATACCCAGTCTTACAGTAAAACAATACCCGGTCTTATATTAATTTTTGCTCCAAAAGGCACATTAGAGCTTATGGTCTGGCTAGGTCTTATTTTCGGGGAAACACGGTACCATTAACACCAATAAAACCTAAAGCAATCTAGGAAAAAAGGTGTTGAAGATACACTTCCATGTATATGGTAAAGTAAGTATTAAAGTTGAGAAACCGTGGATAAATATGGATGTTTTGGCTTGAAGTACTGCGAATTAAATGAGTAGTTCCATTTGACTTTGGAGTGATAGTCCAGTAATTTTGATGATAGTACTATGTGCCACCCTGTAACTTGACGTGTTCAGTTGTCTATAAATACCTCTAAAGATGGTTGTAAAGCCCCAGAAATTAGTTAAGTTGGCACTTAGGAATATTAGGAAGAAGAGGCGGTTTTTTCCATTATATTATGGGGAAAATTTAAGCAGGATATGTTCTGCATTGTGTTTTTCATCAGATCAGTATTCCTTGAGGTTTTTTTCTTAAGTCCATTTAAAAGTTTTACAAAGTAAAATATGTGCGTAGTTGAAAGAGGTCACATAGTCCAGAATGCATACAGGAAAGGACAACCACCCTTGCCGCCACTCTCCAAGGGAAACATTGAAATGGTTTTTTCGTGTGGTATTGTGATGAAATAATAAGCTTGCCTTCGGATTTATCAATTTTAGATTGATTTCTGTTTTGATAAATGAAGACTGGGCTCCCTTATATCTACTTTCCTAATAGATATAGATACAGCACTTTTACTTTCTCTGCTATCTTTGCAGTTTTATGTAATACGGCAGGTCCTTCCTTCACGTTCACATAGCTTGTCTTGATTTCCCAAGTGGTGAAATGGAGGATGTTAGTACTGCTTTGCCTTTCGTGTTTCCTTTCCCGTTTATGCCCCCACACCTGGCCTTTCTCCTTTGGCATGGTCGGGGGAGAGCATGTGTCCTCTCTGCCGCACTCCTTTATACTTTGCCTATGATTGGTTTCAATAGTTGAACATCAGTGAGTGGTTTCTACCTAATTGTGATGGTAACAAATACGGCTCGGCACAGGCAAGGAGGGTATGCTCACCTGTCCTGCATTTCTTGGTGTTTGAGTTGGTAGTTTTTTTTCTTGCCTTATTTTTCACTAGTCTTTCCCCTGCATTACCAGCTTTCCATGCAGTTTGTTTTTTTTATCACTCTTAGTTTCTGTATCTGAGTAGTTTCCCCCAGGAAAGGCTGCTGCTCCTAGCGTTCTGTCTTCAGTTTGGACCTGCTGTTACCTTGACCTGCTCAGTATCGTTCTGAGGGCTGGACTTGGCTTCTTTTGCACTTTGGTTCTGTTGTTACTGGATCTTTGTTCTTTCTTCAGTTGTTTCAATTTAGTACATCCTTCACGTCATTTTTATGGAAGACTATGTGGGAGATAAATTTCTGAACCCTGGCATAACTGAAAAAGGCTTCGTTAGCCCTGAGAGTTGACTGGCGTTATTTTGTGCAAGGCAAGCTAAGTTAAAGATTATTTCCCCTCAAAGCGTTGAAGGCATGGTTCCAGTGTCGTCTTGGGTCCCTTGTCGTCCAGGAGATGACTGCTTCAGTGTGGTTTTGGTTGCTTTGTGGGTGATGTATTTCGTCTTTTTCCTCCATGGAAGTTCTTTAGAACCTTCTTGTTGTCCTTTTTAGAACAGGAATTTCTCAAAGAGGTCTAGATGCTTGTTTTCTCTCCCATTATTAAACTTAAGACTCGTCTTGTTAGTTCGTGGGTGTTCTCTTATTGCTGCTTTAATTGTCTCTTCGTTCTTTTTCTATAATTCCTTTTAGTTGGTTATTGGACTTCCTGAATTCCCGCCCCCCACTTGGTCTTTTTGTTCTGTTCTTCTGGGCAGTTTCTCCACTGGATTCTCAGACTCTCTGCTTCTACTGTGGCCGCCGTAGTTTACCTTTTCAAGAATTCTTCTCGCCCTCAACACCCCAGCATCTTTTTTAAAATTTTTTATTCAAGATTATGAATTCATAATCTCCTTGAATCTCTCTTTTTTTTTTAAATTTTATTTTTTTCCTTGAATCTCTTTTAATTTATTTTCTTCAAAGTCATCCCCCTCCGCCTTATCTGTTTGCTCTAGGGTAATTTTTGTTGTTTATCTTGGTCTTATTTACATTGTAGGCTTTTTATCAAACATCTGCTGATGGGTTATCACTCAGATTTAATAGTAGAGGGGCGCCCAGGGAGCTCCTGTGACTGGCAGACTTTAGGGTGAGGCTGGTAATTATTCTTTGGAATTCTGACATTTAGGAGACCATGGTTTTTCTCCAAAGTACCAACCTCCACATGAGGTTCACTAATTCCCTCTCCCCAGCCTGTGATTTCTTTTCTTTAGAAAGCTTTCTCCATTTTATTTTATTTTTTAAACATAATTTTTCTGTTTCTTAAAATTTTTTTTAAAGTACCATTTAAATCTTTTATTGAAGGGAGATATACATGTATGTTTGATCTGCTGTTTAAACCAGAGATCCTCCTTCAGCTCTTAAACTGGACTAGACCAAAAACGCATAAATATTTAGGTATTTGTTTAGTGCTTCAGAATGTGTTAGGTTGTAGAAATGTAGGAGCTTCATGTCGTGGACGAGGTGTTCTGGGTGGTTAGAAAAGAGAACCCACTGTGTGTGTCGGGTGCAGCAGGTGGAGGATGAGGAAAAGTGTCACAAAAAGTGACGTAATATGTGCTGGTAAAAATACTCAAGTAGCTCAGGAGAGCACACCTGAAAAGGTGGAAGACCCTCTTCAGCCTGGTCTTCAGCTCCACATTTCAGGGACAATTCCTGCTAACTCTTCATCCTCATCCTTCTTGACTTCTGCTGCGTGTCTACTTTTTCTATTTGTACATGACGTGCTTACATTTGCACAGCGATGGGATCATTTTGCGTGTGCGGTTGGCCCACGAGCGGCATAGCGCTCAGGGCCCTGACCCTCCCGCACAGTCGGAGGTGTGCGTGGACCTGCAGTTGTTTCTCCTCATGTACAGACTCCCAGGCTCAGGTCAAAAATTCTGGTGATCCTTGAACAACATGGGTCTGAACTGCGCGGGCCAACTGAGAAGAATTCCACGTGTAAGGTGGACCTGCGCAGTTCAACTCGGGTTGTTCAAAGGTCAACTGTATTGCTTTGTGATTTGCTTTTGTCTCTTAACAGGCAGCCTCAGACATTTCTCTGTTTCAGCATGTACACATCATCATTCTTTTCAAATACTGCGTAATAGTCATCCAGCTGATATGAATCAAGTGCTCGATATGCCAAGGACTATTCTAGATCCCGGGGGTGTCGTGGTCAACGAGAGCCCAAGCCCTTGCCTTCACTGGGCCCATCCGTCGGTGGTGAGAGACAGAAAATGCACCCATTCCTTATAGTCAATTTCAGGCAGTGAGAAATGCTGTAAAGAAAACAAACCGTGGGTCCTGGTATTAGTGGTTCTGAGAGGTAATAACCCATGGGATGGAGGGCGCAGGAAAGTCCCCTTTGTGACGACACTGAAATAGCCCTGAACGATGAGGACGGTTCTGGACAGTTCAGGAAGAATGCGGTTCAGTGTGAGGCTCCATAACAAATCTGAGCGTGTCATACTCAAGGGCCCTGCTACCTCCCCGAATAAAGGCTGCTGTTTCTGGGCCCTGAGGAGAGCCAAGGAGATGACCTCTGAGAGGTGAGGGGCCGGTCCTGTCGTGCCCTGCAGGCCCCGTAGGCAGCAGGGGTTTCATTCTCTGTGCAGGGCTTTCACCTCAGGGGACCAGTCAGGCTATTGAAGTCATCTTGGCAGATAGGGCTTCGGGCAGGCCTGTGATGAGGAGAACCACGATAGCTTTCATATGTGTTTTGAAAGCTACTGTGATAAGATCTGCCAAAGGATTTGATGAGACCGGTCTGAGAAGAAGAATTAAAGTTGTCTTCTAGATTTTTGGCTTCAGCAGCTGGGGTGGATAGTAGTGTCATTTACTTAGAGAGCCTACTGGAGAAACGGGTTTTAAACTAGATTGGAGGTACCCTAATTTATTTAACCATTCCCTTATAGCTGGTCATTTAATTGTTTCCAATTTTATAATCTTCGTAGCGAACATCTTGTACTTGTATATTTATAATTGTGGGCATATTCTAGAAGTTACACTCCTAGATGTAGCATTCTCTTATCAAAGAGTATATATGTTTCAAGTTTTGATAGCTAGTGAGTGACCAGTTGTCCTCCTGAAACGAGGCTTTGACCTAGACCTGCACGACAGAGCGTGTCTGTCCGAGGTGTCCTCACAGCAGCACAGGCTGGGGGAAGCGCTGGGACAGGGCCTGTGTTTCTAACAGGAGTTTGTCTTTACTGAGTCACTTAAGCATGCTTTTCCCGGAATGAAAATCAGTACCTGTCCTTTTTAGTGTCCCTGAAGTCCTACCATGTATGTAGTTTCTTTCCGCTACCAGTCATACAGCTGTTGGTCAGTCCTTCTAGCTTTGCTGACATTTGTGAAGCCCGTGATCGTAATTATGATAATGATGACAGTAAATGCCATTGAGTGTTTAATATGTGCCAGGCACTAGCCTGAGTGCTTCACGTGTGCTTGTTAATTTATTTAATTCTCACAACAGTCTAAAAATGCTCTGCCTGCTTCAGCCTTTATCTTCTTCATTCTAGTAAATAACTATTATCTCCATTTTTTTCAGTTGAGAAAACTGAGACAAAGGACTTCTACAAATCTTTGATTGTCTTTTCATTTTTATCTTCTTTTTCTGTGCAAGTGTTTCTTTCTGGTAAGTTTGGCGCTGTCACTTGAATACCTTTTGTCAGTTATTATGGTTCAAAATCCAGACACAATAAATGGCAGAAATAAAAGGCACCGGCGGGGTCAGCGCGTGCAGACACTTTCAGTGGGCAGCGCGCTCTGCGTAGTGGCTGAGCCGCCTGGTGGAGCTGCCTGGGCCCGTCTCAGCCTCAGCGTCTGGCAGCTCCTTGATTTGGGGTTGTGCATCGATCGTTGTGCAGCTCAGCTTTGTCATCTCTAAAATGGGATAACAGTAGTACCCATTTGGCAGGGTGTCTGTGGGGAATATGTAAGGCACGGAAAAAATGGGGCACGCGTGGCCAAGCGCACTCCATCAGAGGGAACTGTTCTCTTCACAGTACTAGCCAGTGAGCAGTCCTGCCTAGCTCTCAAAGCGTGGGGCACAGTACAGGCAATGGAGTAAGGCTCTGATGAGTTGTATGTGTTCATGTATAACACTTAAGAAATACCACTAGTGTGGAATGGGATACACATGGATTAAGCTTTTACGTGTTTTTTCTGTGACATTATTTCATGGGTTTTTAAATTTGCATGCCTTATTGTTGAGTTAAATTGAGTATATTTGCCACTGGCATTTCTGTTTTTGTATACCACCTACCTATGCCCTGTATCAGGTTACCTTTTGGCTTCAAATAACACAAACCTTAATTTACAGTGTCAGAAGCGATGGGTTAAATTTTACCCACATGACCAGAAGCCCTGATGTAATTCAGTAGCTCAGTGAAATTATCAAGGACCCTGATGCTTTCCCTTTTCCTGCTCTTGTATCTTCAGCTTCTTGTTGATGGTTGTCAATTAATTCACTTAAATATTTATTTAGCACCTATAGTATATGAGGCAGTAGTCTATAAGGGTGGGAAATCATAGCACTGAGCCAAACAGACCGCGTTTATTGCCTTGGGGAGCTGACTTCTGGTGGGGGTGAGGGAGGAGATGGACAGACAGGTAGGAGAAATGTCTAGTGAGTCAGCAGATGTTAAATGTTACAGAGAACATGAAGCAGTGAAGGGGACAGGCATGGCTGAGTGGGGTCATTTCAAATGGGAATATCAGGCAAGGCCTCAGTGGGTGACATTTGAGTCGAGTCTTAAAGGTGGTAAGTGTGCAAGGGTGGTTGTGTGGGGGAAGAGCATTTCAGACGGTGGTGGTGAGTGTACAGGCCCTGGGGCAGGAGCGGTGGGCAGGTCCCAACAGCCCGGGAGCCCAGCCAGGTCCTGTGGGCCGCTGGGAGTGCTTTGGGCTTTTATTCTAGGGAGCTGACATGCCTTCGGGCCTTTGAGCAGAGACTGACCTTATCTGATGAAGACTCTAGAACATTGGTTGGCTGTGAGACTAGAATGAAGAGGATAAAGCTGATGCAGGCATGGGTGGTGGGGGGGACCGGTTTTGAAGAAGTTAGAGAAGTGACTCTGCATGTGTTTAGAAGATAGAGCTGAAAGGATTTGTGGAGGAGTCGAATGTGGGGTGTGAGAAAAGAGGGGAGTTACAGTTCACATTTTCAGGTGGTCCCCATGACCACAGCCAGTGGACATGAAGTGTCTTTGTTCACATTCGTTTCTTTAATTGGGAACAAAAACCTCTCCTGGAAGCCCACGGCAGATTTCCCCTCCAGTCCTGTTGGCTGTCGTTGGTCAGGTCATGTCGTAGGAACAAGTGAGGCCAGGAAGCCAAACACCTGTTCCCTTCCAGGCCTTATGGTGGGAGGTGGCCTTGGACAGCAAGACCGAGGTGTGAGGGCCAGTGGCCGTTGGCTGGGTCTTCTGTGCGGTTTCTGTTGGGCTGGTCATCCTTTTTCTTTCTTTTTTAAGTGATTTGTAAATACTTTTTGTATGTCAAGAAAATAAGCTCTTATTATTATAATAGATTCTAAATATTTCCAAGCCATATATTTTAATGAGGTTGTTAACTCTGAGATCAGTTTTTAAATTTTGAACTAAATGAATCCTTTCAAAGTTACAAGTAGGGGCAGGTGAATGCAGAGTCCCATGCATAATTTATAGTTTTTCCTACTCTGGATGCAAGTGTCATTTTAACCCAAATGCTGGCCAGTCATTCTTTATAAACTACCCTTGTGGTTTGTGAGGGCAGCAGTGGGGTGCTGGGCAAACCCCAAACACCCTGATTCCTCTGCGGCCTGTAGCTGCTGTCTCCTGTAACACGAGAGATGGGCAGTTCCCCCCGAGCCAGAGGCTTCTGTGAGAGGTTTTCTTTTTGTTTCTTATTCCTTCTCTCTTCCATAGTCATTATCTGTTGACTTCCCTCCCTTCCCTCCCTCCCTGTCTTCCTTCACCAATAAGGCTGGTAACTGGCTTATCACATGATGAGAGTTTTGTTTTCCTGTATGATTAATTGTTCCTGCTGCAATTTCAAGGTGGGAGGCAGCGTAGCTGTAAGATTCTGTGTTCGCTCTCATCACACGTAGCAGAGTTTATGAGCTTGACCTCCGAGGCTTGCGAGCCGTGTGACCCCTGCATCGCGCAGCTCCATTCGTGCTGTGCTGGGGCGGCTCTCACACAGGGTAGAGGCCGGTGTGCTGCCTGCAGTGGTCGCCGCTGTGGGGCTGATGTCACCTGCGGCAAGTGAGGGGAACCCCAGCTTTCCCGGTGCCCTCAGGACACTTGAGGGGCAATGATGACAATTCCATGCTCTTCATGTTTCCCTCGACTAAGGGCTGGTGACTGATAACTCACTAGGTGAGGTACGAGTGAGGACGGAGGGTCATCATGAAGCAGCCGTGAGAGATTCTAGAAGGTACATTTTAAAAAGCTGTGTTTCCCCCCCTGTAATTCTTCATTGTTAAGGAAGCAATTGTCAGGGTGTGACTTTGGATCATTTCCACGTGACGCAGGTGCTGAGGCTTTCCCACGCCTCAGTCCTGGTGGAGACAGGGCTCGTGTAGGTGAGACACGGTTACACTTGTCGCAAGGTGGCTGGTCAAGGCGTAGCCGAGAGAATTCAGTGGAGGCAAGGAAATACACGTGTCGTTTTCTCTCTCCAAAGTGTTTACTGTGATGTCCTTTGGTAGGATATTAGAATGGTTTCCAAGTTCCACGTTCAGTATTTAAAAACAGGAGATTCTCCTCGGACGTCCCTGGGTCCGTTTCGGCACCGTAATGCGAACGCTGCAGCACGGTCACAGGAATTCTCGGTGTCCAGGGTTATAGGGCTCCACATAAATACACGTGTCCCCTTTGTGCGGGATACTTTTGGGGGGAGGGTTGAAGTGTAGATTGATGAGGAAAGTCAGTTTAGTGGAAGTGTGAATGTACACCGTGTTCCTTCTGATCAAACTTTGTCTAGAGGAATGTCTTTCTGGAAGGTGCAGAGGGGAGTATAATGATTGTTTTATTCTTAATGAAGTTGTGTTAGAGCGAGAGAAAGGTACCACAGTGTGCCTTCGGTTAGGCCTGTATTAGAACAGGACCCGCAAACACAGAGCGTGGGAGGTAGAGACTGGTTACCGGCCACCTGTCGCTGCCGCTCTGTACGACTACCTGGTAGGATGACTGAATGGGCTCGTGCTGAGCGGGGGGGGGGGGGGGGGGGGGGGGGGAGGCAGCAGGAGCGGCTTAGCACAGGTAGCTCGGAGGTGGGACGTTGTCAGGCCTGTTTGTAAAGTGCTCAGGGTTTACAGTGCAATATACTGTCGGTCGTTATTCCCACATGGGATGGACCCATACTTACTGAGGGAGTTGTGTCTCGAACGCAGTTGTCTCCAAACTTCTGTTTGAATTACGCCCCCTTAGTAAGTGCTTAGTCAGGAGCCCCAGCATTTGTATCCTTTTCGTTTTCCTTTAGGAAATGAATTGTATACATCTCCTGTCATTATCAGTCCTTACATGAAGTATGGATTGCTAAATTTGAGCAGAGCTAGATTTACTCTTCTTCTTCTTCTTAATCTTAGGTTCTAGTATTTTCAGGCCTGTAATTAGGAGATGTCAGTGTCTTGTGTGCACTCCCCTTTGGAGACCACGACTCTGAAAGACCGTGTTGTAAAGAAGCTTCAGAAGGTTCCTCTTCCCACGCTGACTGTTAAGTAGTGTGCGGTGAGAGGCACAGGTGAGTGGAGCCTCTGCGGCCTGAGGACCGTGAGAGGAGCCGAGCGCTGATACGTGAGAAACTTTGGGTCTGGGTCTGCTTCGTTCTGAGAAGGTTTGGATAAATAGTCAAGTCTCATTAGCATTTATTTAGTACCCACGGTGTGCCAGGCACTCTTCCAAGCAGTTTCACATAGATTATGTAATTCACAACCCTTTTACTGATGAGAATCAAACTTCTTAGTTTATGTAAGTGAAAAAGCTACAGTTTTTCCGGGTCTTTGACTCAGAGCTCTTTGTTTTTCCCTTCCTACTACAGCTCTTTTGAGGAGCTCTAAAATTAGTTCCCAAGGTAGGAAAAACACAGATACAACAGTGTTATAGAGGAGATTGTGCATCCTTGAGAATAGTGACGGTGTTTCTTGGGTCACGGCCGTCGCAGAGTACACGTAGCAGGTGTTAGTGTCTGTTAGGCAGCCAGGGCTCGTAGGGTCAAACACCGTGGGATTTGAAGACGTTTTAAGACTTGGGTTTGAGTTTCAGCACTTCTGCTTCCTAACTGTAGTGACCAGGGCCAGTTCCTTAATCTCTCTGAGCCTGAGTTTCCTTATCTGTAAAATGGAGCAATCAGCCTCTGCCGAGCGGGGGTGTTACGAGAATTAAGTGATCCGGGATCGAAGATGCCTGACTCAGTGTCTGCTGTGTGCTCCCTAGTTGCCAGGATGACTTTTTACCCCAACAGGAGATGGTTTTGCCCTTTGTAATTTAGTTTTCTAATCTCCAGGGAAGTGTAACAGCTGCTCTTCTCCAGTTTCTACCTCCACCAGTACTGAAAAAATATTATTTTAACGCAGTATATTATTTTGTCTCAAATTAGAAAAAGTAAGATAAAATACGGTTTTTGTGGTCAGAATATGGGAAACTGTGATGTCTAAGGATATTCAATTATGTCATTTAGTTTAATAGCCTTTTTTTTTGGCGGGGGTTAGGGGGGAGTTAAAATACAGACCAACAAAGATGAAAATGTCCCAAAATCCCATTGTTCGCATAACCCCTGCTGGCTCACAAAAAATTCCATGGACACTGTCAGGAAGTTTCCATACTATCAACCAGAAGGCCCTATGTTAGTCAGTTTGGGAGTCTTAACAAAGCACCACGACGGGGTGGCTTCAACATCCGAGCTTATTTTCTCACGGTTCTAGAGGCTGGAAGTCCAAGATGAAGATGTGAGCAGGTGTACTTTCTTCTTTGGCCTCTCCCCGGCTTGCGGAGGGCTGTGTTCTCACTGTATCCGCACCTGGTGCTCTGAGCTCTGCTTCTGAGGACACCAGTCCTGCTGGATCTGGGCCACCCAAATGGCCCGATTTTAATTTACTCACCTCTTTCAAGGTAGTGGTCACCAAGGCTTCAACATACAGATTTGGGGAAGGGGGAACGACACACAGTTCAGCCCGTAATGCCGCCCTACTCTACAACCACTAATAACCGTTATATTTATGTATTTCCAGAAAAATGTCCTGTCCTTATTTCTGTGGGCATATGCATTTATATATTGGGGCAATTAAATTAGCTTCTTTGAACTCAATGTGAGCAGTATGCATAGCAAGGAATTTCTATAGGGTTGTGCTAGGTTGGGGAAATGAACTTGTTATGTGGAATCAGAAGCAGTGATGGGGGTGTGTGTGTGTGTGTCTGTGTGTGTGTAATGGGGGTCAGAAGGAAGCACTGTAACGGTGGTTGACACGGAACAGCCAGAGGAGCCAGGAGACAGAGATTGGTAGTGGGACCAGGTATAAAGGTCAGTGTCAGTTTTTCTAGAGATGGCTGTGGGGGAAGGTAAAGACAACGGATAGAGTATCTGATAGATTTGACAGCCATCAGAGGTCAGTGAAATAGTGAGTTTGTTAACCAGATTGTAGAGGATTCAGTGGTGAATCAGGGAAGAGAACGGATAGGCTTACATGATGGATGAGACTTTATAAAGAAGCTTGGCTGTGAGGGTAAAGCGTATGGTGTCAGAGGACGGGAGCAAGGTTCAGGAATCATGGACACTTCCAGGCAGGTAAAGCTGGGGCTTACGTGTAGATTTGTGGGTATCGGGGTGGCGGCAGTGGCAGGAATGGCAGTAAAGATAAACAAAACAGGGCGGGCATCTGGAGTAAGGGGCTGGTTAAGTATGTAAGAAAGCACACGTAAAGGTGGATTCCTCCATATTGCAGTCCTTTGATTTTTAAAATGGTGCTACTGTGAATATTTTGGTGAGCTTTTATTCTTTATGTTTTCCTCTTCTACTAAATGATTTTCTTGGATAATCCCTTGAGTGTGAGTTGGAATATCCTCAGCTTGTCCCCGGGAGGAGGACATATTCTGGTACCAGGAACTAGTTTGTTTTTTTTCCCCTTCTGTCTTCAGTTCCACTTGTGTAGGAAAGGCCGAATTAGGGAATCTCACACATAGCACTGAGACACATCTGGTGACGGGGAAAGGGAGCTAGCACTCTGAGTTGGCCTGTCACACTGGAGAAGATGGGAGAGTAGTAGTTTCTTAGGGCTGTCACAACAGAGGACCAGAAACTGGGTGGCTTCAAACAACAGAAATGTACTGTCTCAGTTCTGGAGGCCGGACATGGGGAATTCAGGCGTTGGGCTCTGCCCCTCTCCCGGCTTCTGGTGCTCGCTGGCATTCCTTGGTGTTCTGGACTCCAAGTGCACCACTCCAGTGCTGTCTCCATTGTCACATGTCCTTGTCCCAGTGTGTCTGTGTCTCTGTGTCCAAGTTTCCCTCTTCTTATAAGGACACTGGCCATACTGGATTTAAGGCTCATTCTACTCCAGTGTGACCTTATCTTAACTTGATTACATCTGCAAAGACCCTGTTTTCAAATAAGGTCACATTTTTCAGATGGACATGAATTTTAGGGACATGATTCGACCCAACATGGTAACTTTAGAAATGAATTTCTGAAGTGAAATTTCATGAATTTCATGCATCCACTAAAATGCACAAAAGTGTAGAAAGTTTTACTAATGGAATTGTTAAAGCAGACCCATTACAATCGTTACAACCTATTCAGGGCTAGAGTCTCTGTGGTTACAAGTTTTGAGTAATTTTTAAAATTGTAAACCAATTCAGATGAAATCCTGTCTAGATTCATAAATCTGAATTATAAATTAAAGCTTCCCCAATTTTATTATTTTTTAAGCACAGGAATGTCATTGTTATCAAGGAGAGATCCTCGAGGATAATCTTTCCTGATGAGAAAAGGATGAGAAACGTCATTGCATGTTTGAAAGGAGATGGTTATAAGATCTTTACTGTTGGCGTCCCCAAGCCCCCAAATACCAGAGTGGTTTGTTAAATAATAAGCCTTTTATTCTAAATATAGTAGTAAAAAGAAATTTAACCTGGTCCAGATAGATAGCACTGCAAGGTGCCACTCTTCTTGAATTTCTTTTTATGCAATTTCTGCTTTTTGTTGCATTTTCAGTTTTCAGGGGTGGATTTGTCTTCATTGCCTTGCCGCCTTTGACAATTTGTCAGGCTTCATTCCGGTTTTTCTGTTCATTTTGGACGGGTGCCGTCCACTAGAACCTTCTTAGTGATGGAAATGTTCTTTATCTGTGCCGGTCAGTTGGGAGCCACTGGAAATGGAGCGATTGGAAGCGAGGAACTAAATTTTTAATAGTATTTAATTTTAATTAATTTAAGTTTAACTAGCCACATGTAGCTGAATTTCTTCCCGTTTTCTCTTTCCAATCCTGCCTTCCGCTTCTCTCAGGGAGTCAGTATTAGTAGTTTGGGGTCTGTCCTAAATTTTTGTTATCCATATGTAAGAAATAAATGCACATGTTTTAATATATACTGTGTTTAAAACAACAAATGAGATCACACTCGGTACACGAACCTGCAGCTGTGTTTCCCACGTGGGTGTTTCTGAGCATCTCCACAGATGTCGGTAGACCTGGTAGAACCTTTCTAAGGCTGCTCGTGTTCTGGCCGGGACGGTTCTCGTTGCTATTAATATTTAGTCATCACTTTAAGTGGATGATATGTATTAACTCGATGACCATTAATTCCAATTAAAGTCTATTAATGAAAGTAGAAATCACTCATTTTAAGGAGTGAACCTCTTTGTTGGATTTATTTAAACAAATCAGGCATTGTCTTCCCTATTATATTTGGGCTTAGTCGTGCTCTCTCATCTTTGTTACTTTTATGAATTTACTCCTTTTTCAGATTAAAACTTGCGTCAGATCTCGTTATACTTCTTTTCACTGAAGCACTTTGAGTGATGGCACCCAATTCTGATAAGCAGGCCGATGGGTTTTCCTACTGCCTTATAACAAAAGCCATGTATATTGGGGAAAGTGGAGCAGAATAGAGGTAGAAAGGGAGCATGTGAAATTTTATTTATGTTTTTAAATAGCTACTAGAATCAAAGAAGCTGGGTCCTGTTGAACCATATGAAGTTGCCTTTTTTTAAAGGCTAAAATGGTCAAATATTGGCAATTTCACGAGACTCAAATTAAAACTTGGAAAAGTAAACTATTGTTTACTTTTTTCAGTTCACACAGGAAGCCCTAACTCCTGTCCTAAGGCAGGTTGCACAGGTGGACTGATTTCATGGAGGGAAGGTCGGTTGAAGGTCGTGCATCAGTTCAGGGTTCAGTCACGAGCAGGAAATGGGATCAGGACCACGTTCTAATTTACACAATTTGCAAAGTTAGTGTTTTTCATAGAGTGGCTTTATTTTTACACATACTTGATTTTGAAATTTCAAACTATCAGAAAGTTTCTCATGCTGAAACAGTCAGGTTAAAAAAACATATTTCAAAGGCAAATAAAATTTATTCTGAGTGCTTGCTGTTTGGATTATCTTCACTGTCGTCTTCCCCCTAATTCTGTTAATGTGGGTGATAAAAGATTTGCTTTCTGTTTCAGTATCATACAGTCGTGCACAGTTCTAGGCAGACGAACGTTTCTGTGAGTCTGTTACAATGATAACTACCTCTGGGCTCTTCACAAGTGCTGTTTCGATGAATGTCAGATAACTTTACATAAATGAATCTAGCATCGTGCTTAGGACACAGTGAGGTCCTCGACAGGTGATTTTGAATTGCTCTTTTCTCTTGAAGGGCCTGAAACATTTGAAGAAAGCCTAAAGACTGAAATATCCCCACAACATCAGAATGTTTGAACCCCAAATGAGAAGGGTTTTAAAATTCTAACGTACTGTTTTTCCTGATACACCCCGAGGGATTCTTCAGGTTAGAACTCAGGTTCACAAAGAGGAATCTGCTTGATTCAGTCTTATCAGAGTTCCCTGATTAGAATGTACTTATTTTGTGTGTGTGTGTGTGTGTGTGTGTGTATTTAAATGTTTTAAAATAGATTTACCTACAGATGTATAAACACATTTATATCCATATATATGAGTGAAATTGAGTACGTGACACATTCATTTTAGAGGGCTACAGTTATTGTTTCCAACCCTGATGCTTTACTACATGACATGGTAGTGTGGGATTTGGGGAGTTTGATCCCTTTATTGTAAATCACAGGTAGATCTTTTAAAGTATTTCTTATTCTAAAAGTATACATGCTCGTCATGAACTAAGTCGAACAAAAAGTGTAAACCACAAGCTCAGTTCTACTCCCTAGAGGTAATCGCTGGAAATTTTCTTGTGTTTCCTTCCAGATGTTTTTCATTTGTAGATAAGAGATGTATATGCACAGAAAAAACATAGACATAAGTATATATGTTTTCTGAAAAAATGGAAGTATGCTCTAAACACTGTTCTGTAATGTGCTTTCGCTTAACAGTGTATCTTGTACTTTTCACAGGTACAAATGTAGGAGCAGTTCAGCGGTGATTGCAATAAGGTGATTTTCTACTTATTGGATCTTGTTTTTAAAAATTACTCATATTATAAAATCATGTTATGTAATTATCAGTAAACAGGGATAGCTCAGGTAAAATCAAATAGGAAAAATTAAAACTTAAAAACTGTAATTAAAAAAATTAAAGTTTGTCCTATATGGCTATTTGCAAGGATAAGGAAGTGTGGTCTTTTTAATGTACATGGTATTTAAGAAATATTCTGCTGGGTCTCTTGTCTTTGTTAAGCCCCGCTGAAACTTTTGGGGGCCTCCTTACATCTTTTTGCTTTAAGGTAACAATGTTCAATAGTTAGTCTCTGAGAGATGGAAGGAGTCTTTTAGGAATACGTAACACAATTCTGATTAGAAATCATGACTCCCCTTGTGCTCTGTGATCTCAGAAGACACGTAAGAGCCTCAGCTCTGTGTGAAGCCAGCGCCGTGTCAGGTCCTGGCTGTACCACTGACGGGTGAGACCGTGACCTTTGCCATGCTTCAGTTTTCCCACCTGTAAAAGGAGGAGTCGTGATCCATGTGATGGGTCTGTATAAAGGACTGTGTTAGTGGACTTACGCAGCTGCTGTAACAGATAAACCCTGAGATTTCAGAGCCTTGGGACATAACAGTTTATTCTACTGGGACTCGAGCTGCTCTCTTCTCTGGCTTCTTCAACACAGGCCTTCCGATCCAGCCCTGAGCGTGGACACCCCCTGGCTGACGGGGGGGGGGGGGGGGAGAGGGTTACCTGGGAGGTCGGGGGGCAGGGCCTGGGAGTGGTGACGAGGTACCCATCACTGTGGCCCACACTCAGGCGCATGGAAGGGAAGTTGAAAACCGGGAGGTGCGTGTGGTGACTCGCCAGCCAGTCTTTGCCAGGAGCACTCAGCCTGGAAGGTGGTTTTGAGGTGGTTGTGAGCAAGCCCCTCACCTGTTCGGGTCTGTGTTTCCACGTGTAAAGTGGGGTGAGGGGTAGGGGACCGTTACCAGGCACCCAGAGCTTCGTGCAGCACTGTTTTAGGAGAGCTGTTTGTTACAAGCACATTAACTCATTTGTTCTCAGAAAAGCCCTCTGAAGTGAACCCTGTCGTGATCCTGTGTTCCTTTTTTCACACCTGAGGAAAGGAAGGTGCGGCGTGAGTACAGAGGCAGGATTTGAACCCAGGTAGTCTGTTCCCTGCAGGGTCCGTGCTTGGAACTCGGCTGAAAATGCAGACTTGTGCAAACGCAGCTTCCCTTAGTGCCCCGCCCTCTGCCGCGTCCTGGATCTTCCTGCTGGGGGGTCTTGTGTTCAGCAGAGGTCGTCTTCTTGCTAAAACCATTTGTTTTCACGTTGCTGCCACCCCCCTCTGTGATCTTCCCTTCCCTCCACTTGCTTTGATAGTCAGTGGACTCCTAGTCGCTCTGGTCACTCCTCCTCCCTTTGCACCTGTGTTTTTTTAACTGTTACAGAAAATTTGCCCGTAGACAAATGTGTAGAGAATGGTCTGATGAGCCCCTGACTCGTCACCTCCCGTACACACTTAGCGGCACGTGGCCAGGCTGGTTTCATTTCCACTGTTACCCCCTTCTCTCTTGTGTTCTTTTGAAACAAATTTCAGGCACAGTGGAATTTCATTTATAAATATTTGACAATGTAGCTATAAAAAAGTAAAGACTTAAAAAAACCCCTAATGCCATCATCATTGCCTAAAAATATTTAACAGTTAAATCCATAATGTCATCAAAGATTCAGTGTGCAGATTAAGCAGGTATCTTAATTTTTTGAAAAACCAGTTTGTTTGAGTCAGAATCTGAATAAGGCCGACGCATTGTGTCGCTTAGTCTATGGATTACTACCCTTGTATTATGTTTTTTTAACTTACAGTGTATTATTTGTTGAAGAAACAAGTCCTCTCCCCCACCCCCCACCGGTCTGGATTTTGCAAATCTATCCCTAATTCCAAACTAGTGGTTGGAACTGGAGACTCGATCGGGTTCAGGTTCAGTAGTATTTTTCTTGTCTGCTTCATACGGTGCATTCTTTCGTCAGGAGGCACATAAAGTCTGGGTGTCCCTTTTTGTGACACTAGAAGCTGTTGCTGACCAGTGCCCAGAACCATTGATTCATTAGGGGCTGTGAAAGGATGATGTGTTAATTCTGTTATTCCTTCATTTTATTAGCTAGAATACTTTTTATAAAGAGAAAAACCCCCCTCACCTATTACTTGGTTGCCTAGTAATGTAACAGTTTTTACGGGAAAGGCAGCATAAATGTTTGATTCTTTCTTTCTTTACCAGTTTGCAGTGGAATCATTTGGTTCACGAGCATTTCCAATTGTGACGAATCCGTGTTAAGTATTCTTCTTTTCTTAAGTATCAGCCCCACTGTGTAGAACCGTCTCTAGAACCTCGCAGATGAAGGGCAGATCCCTCCCTGGAGTCACTGGCGGGTGGGGAGCAGTGCAGGGCGGCAGAGGTAGTGTAGTGTGCACATCACAGACGGACTTAGCCTGAAGGTCAGGAAGGGGCGCTGGAGTTGACCTTGAGCCGAGTTGTGAAGGTTGAATAGCAGTTTACTTCTGTTGGAGGAGGTAGAGGTTACTTTCCAGCTAGAGGGAGCACCACATGCAAAGGCTCTGAGAAGGGAGGGAGTTCGTAATGAGAAAGTTCAGCATGGCCAGGAGCCCAGTGTGTTGGGCGTAAGACGGAGTATGGGTGTAAGTCAGCTGAAGGAAGAGTTTTGCTATAACTGAAGGCCATGGAGAGACATGGAAAGGTTTTATCCAGGGAATGACACAGAAACACGCTCTATGAAGACGATTCTGGCAGCACTGTGCAGTGACTCACGTGTCCTTTTTCTGAACTGCCTCCACAGATCCCATCTGACACCCTTCCCTTGCCCCCAACAAACACACTCACTGCCTCCGGCTTCCTGCTAGAGTCCTGGCTCTTGTTCTTTTCGGAGCTGGCACCTGGCAAGGTTAGAAAGGAGCTGTCTTCCAAAAAAGTGATTGATGGTTGAGAAGCCACGACTCTTTTTAGGAGCAGCACAGGGCTTCCTGTCAGTGGTAGGAATCGTGGCTGTGGGAACTCTGTGTAGCTGACCTGCCTGTTCTCAGCATGCGCTTGTCCCCATTATGCAGATGAGCAAATACGCAGGGAAGCTAAGCCACTTGCTCAACGCGATACTTCTGGTCAGAGATCCAGGTGAGATGGAACCCAAGCTTTCAGCCTCTGAGCTCATGCCCATGGCCTCCCCTGTGTTGCCTTTCTGATTTGATGACGCCCTTCTCATCTAAGTTTATGCTGTGTGCCCAGCACACACAGACCACCGCGTGTGTCTTAATACCCCCACCCCCGCACCCCAAGGCTTTCCAGGCCTCCTGTCCTTACCCTTAGTCTTAACCAACAGAGTCTTTACAGAGTCCCTGGTCCTCGGCCAAAGTGAGAACCCCCAGGGTAGCTGGGGATACGATTTGGGTCACTGAACTGTGCGTTGGGTGCGGGGTGTTTTAGCATTCCTCCTGAAAAAGTTTTTCCCACAGATACATTAAACCAAGGTTTCTTAGGTTTTGTAAGATTGCCATTCAATTATAAATAAGCCTTAAAATGTTTATTATATCAGAAAAAATTAATATAGCTAAACTATAAATATTCATCAACAAAAGAATAAAAATATTTTGTCCCAGCATCTTAAGGCTTACAAACACTTAGTGGTATATTTGTTTACATATACACAGTATGTCTGTATATGCGTGTGTAGAAAACATTTGGAAAAAATAGGAAATCATAACATAAAAGATGTGGCTCACATTATTTATACTCTCAGTTGAGGAGGATGAGATTGCCCTGTGAGTGACCGCAGCCCTGTAGGGTTTTAGTGGCTGCAGAGCATTGCACTGCTTAAATAAATGATTCACCTGAATGAAGGGTCTTTTCTTGTGGGACGGGAGGATTTTTTTTTTTTTGAGAGTCAGAAACAATGTGCCGATGGATATCTTTATAGTTAAACCACTGCGCACTTGATTATTTACTGATGATGAATCCCTAAGTGGGATTCCTGGGCCAAAGGCTATACAGATTTGAAAGACTTTTAATATCGACAAATATCACTGTGGCATAATTGTACCAATTTGTACTCCTACCAATAATACATGCATATACCTGTTTATCTATTTTCTTGCTAACGCTGGGAATTGTGATTTAAAAAATCTTTACAAGAGCATTGAAGAGTGGTTTGGGAATGTAAATACCCTTTTGCCCCCCTCCCCCCATTCAGCTTATAAATGAATCAGTTATAATTTTAGCTGTTTGAATATAAAAGAGAACCAATAAAAATGAAATGATATGTTTATTGCCAAATAAAATGGCCTGAAAGCCACAGATACAGGGCGGGGCAGGCGGGGCAGGTAGTTGTGGTAGAGGTGACTGTGTTAGGATGTTGTGAAAAGATGTTTGAAAAGATGGCACATTTGCAGGGTAGGAAGAGTCAGAGAGGTGGAAAGACGAGTGCAGGAAGTTCTGAGTAAGGACAGTGAGGGGGGCAGGTCGGGGTGCCCCAGGAGTCGACCCCTGCCTTTCTGAGTCGCAGACATAACTTTATCTGAATGAAGCCCAAGTGGCTTTTGATTGCTCTGATCTGGAAGGGTTGTTTGTGTGCTCAGAATAACTCATTGTGCTGAAAAAGAATGTTCCTGAGCGGAGTAGTGGGAGAAGGAATCGAAAAGGAGGACTGTGGCCAGTTGTTGAGAAAAGGCCTTGAATGCCACGCCCCGGGAGTTGGGCTCTTGTTCGGTCTGTTGCAGGCAACTCTGTGAAGCATGCAGTGTTCCTGAGTAGGCTAGTTTGGGGGTGGGGGGAGGCAGGGAGGTACAGACGACCGGGAGAGCTCCTGAGCAAGCAGTGAGTGAAGTATGTCAGACGATGGCCCTGGGAAAAGAAGGGGAGCCACTGAGCTGCATTGCGTGGAAGGAAGTGCCAGGATGGGGTGATTAGCTGCTGTAGGGGCACAAAGGAAAAGGAAGAATCAAACGTGACCGAAAGCTTTTAGCCGATGTTTTGAGAACAGAGGATATCATGAGGGGTAGACAGTTTTATTTCTAAAAGTTTTTGTAAAATAAATGCAGCTTACAAACTTTTAAAAACCAAATCTTGAGATTCATGGTACGTTTAGTTCCTCTTGCCACATGATTAAAATGGGGCTGTGCATTTGTGGACGAGAAATAGGAGGAAATGGAAGTAACGTGCGTCCGACAGCTCCTTGGAAGAGGCCCTGGGTTGTGCTGCCCTAGAGCTGGGCTTCTCATGCACGGCCTGCTGACATGTTGGGCTGGCGAATTCCTTGTGGTGGGGGCTGTGCTGTGCGTCCTTGGGGGAGACAAAAGCTGCCTCCCGCCCCCAGGTTGAGAACTGCTGCTCTAGAGGACAGAACCAGGACTCCTAAATACGAACTGTTGGCCTGCCTAGAACAGTGCCCAGCACACAGCCAGCGCTCAGATGTTTGTTGAAGAAATGAATGATCAGATTATTGCGGCTTTGAATTAGAAACAGAACAAAACTTGGGGACAGACTCTCCAAGCTGCTTTAAGCACAGAAACAGGTGTCCATTGAGCAGTTCCTTCAGAGCTCATTTTCTCATCTGGATTATTAAACTGACGAGGTTATTTCTTCTGGTGTATAATTGGTTCTGAAACTTTTTTGCTGTAAAACGTTCAGAACCTCTCAGCTGGATTTTGTTCAAACATCTTAGCTTGGCATTCAAGTCCTTCCCACACCTGGGGTCTATTTCACCTGTCGACACTTACTTGTTCTCCAGAATATGGCAGGATTTTACCCTCCCCTCTACCTACTCAAGCCACTCTTGCTACCCGAATTACTTTTCTCTCCTCCTCCTCCCCACTTTCATTCTTTTCCCCTTTTCCTTTCTGAAATCCTACGCATCCTTCTTTGTCAAGTCTACTAATCATAACGTGGCCTGTCCTTTCCCAACTAATCTCTCTGCTTTCACTGTATGGAGACATTCTGTTGCTTAGGTCTCATGCACACAGTGTCTCTCATTCATGCTTGTATCTGTGTCTGGCGTTCTTGTTCTGTGTTGTGTATTGATGAAGTCGAGTCTGGATGTCTTGTCTGGGATGTTACAGGAGGAATTCATTCACCAGACACAGTTGAACAAATCCTGCTAATAGTAAGATTTGATGACACTACTTTAGGTGCACTTTTGTTCATGCAGTTTGATCAAGTAGTAAATACGTATTTCTAAAAACTTTGTGAAATTTTAAACATATATAAAAATAGATTTTTATCTTGAACCCCTACGTTCCCATTACCTAGTTTTAACAGCTGCCCCCCTTGTGGTCAGTCTTGTTTCGTCTGGGCTGTTACTCCCCTTCCATCCTCTCCCCTCTCCAGCTATTTTGAAACAAGTTCTAGATTTCAAATTATCAGTACGTATGTCAGTAGGTAGCTAGATACATTTTTTTACATGACTTCTGCAAAATGTTTTGGGAAAACTGGTTCAACTGAAAGAAGGGGAACATGGAATTTAGAAACTGCTGAAAGAGTGGCCTTGAAAGACGTTTCCTTGGTGTGAGGGCCTTGGATTGAGGGGTGAATGGGAGGCGAGGAAGTGGAGGAGCGTAGCCTGTGGAGTCTTTCTAGAAGCTCGGCTGTGGGAGGAAGAGTTCCGGAGAGGCTTTTTTGAAGAGGGAGAAACTGAGCAACTCTTACATATCTCATTTTATTCGATTCCTTGTAAGTTTTTAAAGAAGATAAAGGAGTTTGTACTCTTTATTTCATTAAAGTTGGAAACAGAACATAGAAAATTAAAATGCAGACACCACCCTCTCCCTCCAATCCAGGACTTCTGATTGAACATAGTAAAGGAAATACTTGCTTCAGAGAAGGAAATATTAGAACCTGAGTTTGTTAATTGTGTTGCATGGTTCATCATTTCATAGTAACTGTTAAGGAATATGAGACTGGGAAGTAAATATCCAGGCATATGCAGATGTAAATTTAGAATTGGGTACAAAAATTAATAAACATCTGAATATCCACTTTGTACATAGAAAGGTTGTGGCAGGTTCTGGGCAGGATGGGAAGCCCAGAAGAAACATCTCTGCCTTGGGGAGCTTAGGTAAGAAACAGAAAGTAAGGAGAAAAGAAAAACAGAGTCATTGCTTAAATAGTTAATTAACAAATCACAGTTTAAATAACAGTCCTGAAGCGAACAGGCCTTGGCAGAAGTGGAGGAGACATGTGGATATTGTAAGTGGAGTTCTGTGCAGAAGGGCTGGGGCCACCTGGGGTGTTTGGGGGAGAGGGACAGTGCTTTAAGGTCACTTCATACTGTGCGAGTTCATAGTCCTTTCTTCTACATGTGATTTTATATATAAGTCTATACAGTTCAGTTTAAAGAATAACAAGCATCTGTGTACTTTCTTTATACCTTTATAGTGAAGAATAGAATATTACCCCCAATTTTTTGAAGTCCCCTAAATACCTGTCCTCGGTCACATCCCTATTTCCGTCCCCTCCAGAGCAATCACTCTGAAGTTTGTGTTGAACATTTTCTTGGTTCTTTTTATAGTTTTTAGAAACCACATCTGTAGGTATCTCTGTACGACATATGCTTAGGTTTGCCTGCTTTTAAACATTATCTTAGAGGAATCCTGCGCAGCCGGTAACTGTCCTGTGCAGCTTCCTTTTCCCTTCCCTTGGCGTCGTGCCGCTGTTTCATACGCGGCACTGTGCTGTGTTCATGTTCCCCTCTGGATTGAGATACTTTCCGTATTCTGTCTTGTTTCCACTCTTCCCTTTGGTAGTTATGCATTCTGTGTGTATTGTTTTGTGTCTGCCCTGGGAGTGTCAGCATAAATATTGATCCAAAATGCAACATGAGTCAGCAATTCACCTTCCTCCGAAGGTAACAACAGCCTTAAAATGCTTCGCCTCTGATCACCTGCCTCCTGACTCACAGGCTCCTGGCCATCACCTCAGTCCTGTTTGGAACCCCCAGATCAGACGTGATTAGTCTTCTTTCATGCAGTTAGTGTTTGTCTGGGGATAGTGACAAGTTCACTCTTTTCTCTCCTGCATCTCCCATTTTCCTTCTGGGAATTCCCTTCCTGAAACTTTAGAAGGCAGTTGTTTGGCAGCTTCTGGTAGTACAAAAATCTGTTCTTCTAAACATTTGACCTCATTTTTGAAAGATACATTTATTTTATTTTATTTTTTATTTTTTTTTTTTTATTTTTTTTATTTATTTATTTATTTTTTTTAAATTTATTTTTAATTTATTGGGGGTATTTTTGTATATGGACTTTTTTCCGAAAATAAGACCTAGGCTGGACCATCAGCTCTAATGTGTCTTTTGGAGCAAAAATTAATATAGACCCGATATTATTATATTATACCCAGTATTATATTATATTATATTATATTATATTATATTATATTATATTATATTATATTATATTATAATGTTATACCCAGTCTTGTATTATATAAGACCCGGTCTTATTTTACTATATTTTACTTATTTTACTTATTTGCTTGTATTATAGAAGACCCGGTCTTATTTTACTTATAGTAAAATAAGAACGCGTCTTATATTAATTTTTGCTCCAAAAGACGCATTAGAGCTGATGGTCTGGTTAGGTCTTATTTTCAGGGAAACACTGTACTTGGGGTAGCTGGTTAGCTCAGTTGTTTAGAGCGTGGTGCTGGTAGCACCAAGGTTGCCAGTTCAATTCCCTCATGGGCCACTGTGAGGTGTGCCCTCCAAGATGTATTTGTTACTCTCAGTCATGGTTAAAACAATGCCAGTGCATCTAATCCAGGGGTGTCCAAACTGCGGCCCGTGATCCATTGTTAATTGGCCCGCAGCAAATTCTAAAAATATATTTAGTTTACTTAAACAAACCAGGTGAGGCAATACATACTTCACCTTGAGTGAATGGCCCAGCTGTTTGTGTATTTTTTACCGCATATGGCTCTTGGTGAAAACGGTTGAAAAGTTTGGACACCCCTGGTCTAAGGTGTATACATAACCCAACTTGACTGGGTAATATTGAGTGTTTGTCAAAAGGATTGCACCATTTCACACTTGCATCAGTAAAAGTCTAAAAGTTGCTTTAGTTTTTTTTAAACCAATTTTTGGTATAATGAAATTTAAAACATTTCCAGTATAGTAGCTGAGAAATATATTGTTTTAGATTTCATTTTTCTGATTGTCTGTGAGATTGAACACCTTCTCAATCTTTTTCTCTGATTTTATTTTGAACTGTTTTTTGCCTTTGTGTTTAGATGTCTCTTCATAGCTTAAAATTTAAAATAAATCTAGCCTGGTAATTTTTGTCTTTCTGCTGGAGACTAGTTCATTTACATGTTTCATAATTATTGATATATGTTTGGAATTATTTCTACCATCTTATTTTATACATATTATTTATCAACTCCTTTCCACCCATTCTGTGTTTGTTTTTATTTTGAGTTGTTTTCTACTTAAAATATTTCTGTTGAGAAATTTGATGCAGTTTTGATTCTTGATCCTTTGTAAATAAATTTCCCTTTCCCACAACAATTTTAATGCTTTCCTTTATACTGTTCTTCTATATTTCACCACAAAACATTGTTTTGAAAATAGTTTAACAGAACACAGTTTTTTAAATGGGTTAATACATTTCTTTAATAAACTTAATTTTACGGGTTAATATTAGGTTTTATAGAGTTGCACAGAAAGTACAGTTCCCACATACCCCTCTCCCCAAGAAGACATATTTAAAAGAAAATTTCAGGTAAACTAATGGATGTGAGTTTATTAAAGTTTGTCATTTTTAAATCAAGGACCTTCTGAAAAATTGATCTTTGCAAAGACCTCTTCCTTGTATTTTTCATTTCTATGTTTTGAACTGTCATTCTTAACAAATACTCAAACTTTACAACTATCCATTGTTGGGAAATTCTTTTTGTATCACTGTAAATTCTTTGATTGCAAGGTGGTAAATTAAAACAACAATAAAAAATGATATCTAGGTATTTATTAGAAAGTTTTATTTTCATTTGTGGTAATTATGATACATACTTCTTCCTGACTCCAAATATTCAAGTCTTTGTGAAACCTAAACTTAGCTAAACAGTTAACACGCGTAGACTCTATGTATGCAATTACCAGCTAGAAGCACATCTGCACTTACAATATAGGAAGGAAGGTGCCAGTTGATTGGCTATGCCCATTTTGAACTGCTGGGATGCTTACTGGCTGTTGCAGGGGAAGACGGTTACACTTGTTTTGTTTTCTTGGTTACAATGTCATTGCTACATTTACCTGCCTTGATGGTGACTTGTGTTGTGTTGTAGTCTTTATAATTAACAAGTGACTTTTCTCTAAGACCTTTGTGACATAAGAGACTAAAAAGATCTGTATTCTGTATGGTCTGTATCTAGGGTATTGTTGGTATGATTGTCCAGTTTACTCAACTAGTGTCTGTTTTCCTGTAACCTGCCCAGTGGAGGGTTTTATCACCCTTTGCTAATTTGATATGTAAAATGATATCTCCTTGCTTTAATTTCCATTTCTAAAATTGTTAGTGAGGTTGAATGTCTCATGTGTTAAAGGCCATTTCATTCTCTTTAATTGCTGGTCATATTCTTTTTCTATTGAGAATTTGTTTTTTTCTCTTTTAAAAATGTTACTGTATTAGTAATGTTTTTAAGAAAAATTATTTAATGTTATTCAGTAAGCGACATATTTTAGGTGGTTCAAGGATCAAATTATGACCATAAAATTTTGTGACTTGATTTTTACTGGGTGTAAGTATGTATATGCGTATATCTATGTACATATATGTTAAATTATTGAACAAAATGGTCACAGGGATTTTTTGGTATAACTAATTGGCACAAATGTTCCATTTCCAGGTAATTTGGCATTATATGGACTCAGTAGTGGTCAGATGTTAGAAATGAGGCCCTAGGCTTTAATCACAGAGTCTTTCTTACCTGATTAGGAACAGGTCCCCTCCTGCGCAGGCTGCAGGTCAGCTCAGGCACGTTCTCTGTGTCTCCTGCAGTACTCACTCCTGGGTTGCAGATGCGCTGAGTTCACTCAGTCCCAGGGATACTGGAGAAGTAAAATAGTAAAGTCAGTGTGACGTTTTGGCAGTGCTTTGCATTTTGGTGTCTGTTCCTGATCAACCTGCTGTTATCTAGTGTTAGGGAAGGTCAAATAGTTGTTCCATGCATTATTTCCATGTTTTATACTTGCATTCAGTGAGAGAAAAAGTTTGGCATGTATTTCTCCATCTTATCTAGAACTGGAGCCTCCTGATAATTTTTTGCTTGAGATTTTTATGTATGTGTTTTTAAAAAATGAAGAACAGGCTGTAATTTTATTTTCTTACACAATTGTTTTGATTTGGTATGCCAGTTGTAATATCTGGGAATAATGGGTGTTGGAGCATTCCTTTTTAATTCTGTGGAACAGGTCTATGATTTTGGTGGACACTGGTTGTATACAGTGTCTTTGATTTTGCTGTCAATGTAGTGCCGACCTCGTACAATGAGTTGGGAAGTGTTCCTTTCTCCAGCATATCCTGAAGAGAGCATAGGATTAGTATTATTTCTTAAAAGTTTGATAGAATTTATCAGTAAACCCATTTATAACTATGTCTTTTTCGACTTGTCATTTAATTTTGGTAGAATTTTTTGCTACATCTTTAAGGTCCATCTTCTTTTGCCATTTCTAATCAGATGTTAATTTTTCAAAGTGAAATTTTCGTTTGATGCTATCTTTTGAGGCTACCTCTGTGAGTTCCGTTTTGTTTATTTTTTTAGTATCTTCCATTTCTCTCCACATATTGATAAGAGCTGGTTTGATGTCCGGTCTCGTCCCACCAATCATCGTCTCTGTTGTTTTCTGTGTCTATTTCTTGATTTTTCTCTTGCTTATGATTCATATTTCCCTGCTTCTTTGTATACGTTGTAAATTTTTATTGGATGCCCATATTGTGATTTTGTTGGTGTTGCTGAAAGCTCGTGTTTTTTCATAGTCCTTTCACAAGTGTTGAACTTCTTTTTGGGCTGGTCGTTAAGTTAGTCATGGATTGTTTTGAATCTATTGAGACTTATTTGTCAGCTCTTTTAGGCATGGTCTGGCATAGCCTTTGTTCTAGGCTTCGTTTAGCCCCACTCCTAAAGGTTGCTCTGCTCTGGTCTCTTCCTGAATGTGTGACGTTATCATCAGTGAGGTCTTGGGGCTCTGGCGTGAGCGCAGGCGCTTTATTCCCGGCTTTCCGGGAGCTCTGGGAGTGGTTTGTATCACAGCCCTTGGGGAATTGTTCTTTGGAAGTTGTTCTTGTCCAGCCTTACGGGGTGTTACACCACAGCTACGCAGATTGGATATCGGGGCACCATGTGCAGATTTCTGGAGCTCTTTCTCTGCCCTGCTGCCTCCTCTCATGTACTGTCCCGTAATTTCTAGGCTCTTGGCCGGAGGGTTTCTGTTTCCCCTTTTCTGCACAGTTGCCAGTCTCTGAGTTCCACTCTCTGCTCCAGTTTGTAACTGAGCTCCGTGCAGAAAGCCTCTGTGTTGCGTGGGTTCACAGTGTTTGCTTCTCTGTTTAGGGGTTACAGCCCCATTCCTGCCTGCCTGTGCTCCAGGGTCCGAGAAGGGTGATTTCTTCTGTTTTGTATGGTTTTCTAGTTGTTTATGGCTGGTGGGTAATTGTGAACCTTCTTACTCTGATGTGGCTTTCAGTAGATGTCAACTATGTTATTTCAGGAACTCAAGTTAGTTTTAATTTATAAGATTGATATGGAACATTGGATTTTTGATGGAAAATGATCTCAAAGTTAGTGGTATTATTTTATTTCAAATTTCTTTGCAACAAGGTAAATCAAAACAAAAGCGTTAAGAAATACAAAGGAAAAAAGAAAGTAGAAAAACCAAAGAAAGATTAATCTTTATGTTATCATTTGTAATTAGACTTCAAAGTTCTATTAAAAACCAAAACTGGAAACATCTGAATGCAATATAGAAATACAAAATGTATAACATCTATTTTGCTATTTGGATATGGAAATTGGAAGCTGATATAGATTTGACAAGTACAACCATTATCTTTTGCATTCAGAAAAAAACAAATTTGGTGTTTGATTAGGCAGAACAGTCACATGCCAGAAGCCAGTGAGCAGCAGTAAAGACGTGACTAAAACATGGGAAACTTGAAGATGACATGTTGATAATTGGTCCATTGACCAAAAGGAAAAGAATTCTGATCGTTGGTGAATGTAAAAAAGCATGTCTTATTGGTGCCAAAACCAAGAGTAGAAATAAGAAGACGGAAAAAACAACAGTAAAAATAAAAAATTTCTTTTGGAGGAATAAGTACCGCAGTGCAGACAACTGATATATTGATATATATATATGTGTATATATATATATATATATATATATATATATATATATACATATATATATGCACTAGATAAGACAAGTTTGAAATAAAGCCACTTGTGCCAAAAATAATAACTTACTGTGTTTCCCTGAAAATAAGACCGAGCCAGACAATCGGCTCTAATGCGTCTTTTGGGGCAAAAATTAATATAAGACCCGGTCTTATATTATATAAAACGCAGTGTTGTGTTATGTTATAAGACCCGGTCTTATAGTAAAATAAGACCGGGTCTTACATTATTTTTGCTCCAGAAGATGCATAAGAGCCGATTGTCCAGCTAGGTCTTATTTTTGGGGAAACACGGTAGCAATGGTCAGGATAGTGGAAGGAGAAACTTAAAAAGAGCAGGACATTGTTTTGGAAGATTAGGTGACACACAGAGCCAGCTAACCCATTTGTGTTTCAGTGTCTTTAACAAGGAGCGTTCATTATTATACCTCCATAATACCCCTTGAACTAACTTCTCGTTCTCTGTCCCCTTGTAACAATCACTATGGGATTATCTCAACATCCAGTCTCCCGGTCCCTAGTCCTCAGATGCTCTACAAGTTTTTAAGCAAACTAGTCCTTTTCCTTTTCACTGTAGACCTCACATCTCCCTACACAATTGCATGTTGCTCCCCCCACTGTGATGCAGGCCTGCCGCAGCCAGCTGTTCACTCCTGAGAGCAGCGCTCTTCTCCCCAAGTTTGCATGGGTTCCTTCCTCTTCTGTGTCAGATCTCCACTGCACTGTCTATTTATGCATGTAAAATTTTACTTTGTAAAATTTATTTTATAAATCTCTTATTTAAAATGATAGCTAGTCCTTCATTCTTTATTTTTTTCTTTGTATTTTCTTGATGTTACATGTGTTTTATTTGTTTACAAGAGTGACAGCTACGTTTTTCTCACTAGGATATAGTTGAGTGAAGGCTGGGGTGTTTTTCTTGCTGTTTACCTCTGTATCCTGTATTTTAAGAGAGCCAGCCACAAGGAGGCTTGATGGAGTCATCTAATGAAGCTTGTTAAATATGTTGTCCAAATACTGGCTTCAAATGCTTCTAACTAACGCTGGTGTTTCACCTGTCAGATGATAAGAGTGGGATGTTAAAGTCTCCCATAATGATTGTGAATTTGTCAGTTTCCGTTTATTCTGTAAAATAGCAATGTGCTTTATAGAATATGCTTTATAGAATGTGAAGTTCTGTTGATCCTGGTGAATTAATCTTTTTAGCACTGAATAATGACAGCAAAGTTTAATCCATTTATATTTACTGTGAAAATTCGTATTTAGTTTTTATCTTTTATTTTCTATTTACCATGTGTTTTTTCTCTCCTTTTCTACCTGCTTCTGGGTTGATCAAATTTTTCTCATCCCTTCTTTCCTCTTTGTTGTAAAGTTTACTTTTAAATTTAAACATAACTACTTGACTTAATAATTCTGAAGATAATTACTCTCTCCCTTTTTCCATGAATAATAACGTCAACTTTCAAGTGCTTTAGCCCTAATCACCCTGTCTCCTCATCTCTTTGTAGTCTTCTATTTAGTTCTGTCATGAAATTAGAAATGACACTGTTTTGGCTGTTTGGTATGTTATAGTGAAAAATTACTGATATTAAATCATACCTGCATTTTTATTTAGATTTTTTTCATCCATTTTTTTGGACTGTATTTGTTAGGGTTTTGGTTTAGGTGTTTCTTTTTATTTGGGGGTCAGTAGAGATGACTTTTTGACAGTTTGCAGTAATTTAGTTATAAAACCATTTGGACTTTGATCACTTTAACTTTAAAAAATTCTTATGTCTCTTTTATTGGTTTTTACTGGTTAATAACCTTTTCAAAGTAAGATTTAAATGGATTTCCTATTGCTTAAAACAGCTTGTGCCTCATTTTTTCATATTCTTTACTTCCTATTCTTTCAGTGTTTTTCAGCTATGTACTGAATTTGTTTATATCTTTTCTTTTTAAGTAATGAATAATTTAAAGCACTGAAATTATCTGAATACTGCTGTGTTAATTTCCGAGTGTTTTTTTATATATAATGTGTTTTTTCTTTTATGTATTTTAATTTTTTGACTCATTTCTATTCCTTATTTATGAGACTTCAAAAAATTGAAAAGCATTAGGTTATTAAAAAAATTGTATTGGATCAAAAAATCACATGACTTACCATGACTCTTAACGTTTATTTTACTTTACTGAAGTATTTCTAAGTTAAATTTCATTACACTTGTAAGGTGGATATAATTGGACCATGATTAATATTTAGCGTGTTTTCCTTTGAATGGTTTGTTGGTGTGTACATCAGTTTCTTAAAATACGTATGCCTGTGCATCACTCCTCAAGTTCATTGGCTATAGAGGTAGAGCCTGGTGTGGGAACTTGGAAAAGACCCCATTAGGTGGTCAAACATCCCTCCTGTAGACGGGGGAGTCATCTGAAGGTCAGCCAAATGAGGGACAAAGCCTGACGTGTCATGTTCTGTGACACACATTCATCGGGGCCTGTCCTTACATACAGGTAGAAGACACGTCTGACTAGAAAGTCTGTTGTTATTATTTCCCATAAAATGGTAGAAAAGTTGCCTGCATTATTTTATTTTGTGTGCCTTCAACTTGTGCTTTCTATTGAGTTTAATTCCGAGCTGTAACATTAACATGTAACGGTATGTGTGTGTTTCTTGTAGGCCTCGAAGTAGAGGAAGAACTGCAGTGGAAGATGAGGACAGCATGGATGGGCTGGAGGCAGCGGACGCGGAAAGTACCGTGGAAACAGGTACCAGAATGTCGTGAGGAACTGAAAATGCACACAGTTGTTAGCACAGTGAGCGTGTGTCCATCTACTGACTTGGGACATTTCCACCTGCTGAAATGGTCTGATGAGTCTCGACAAAGTGAAAACTGAGTTCTCCCCCTACAGCGCCCTGATTTAGAACAAATTAGTATCTGCAGAGAAATATTTTTTTAAAGCAAATTAAAATTGGAATAAATGTTGATTTCAGGCCATTAATAGAACAACTCAGTATATTTCTGGCTTACAAACCGTCTCGTGTTTGTTTAAGGCTTATTGTGTTATTAAGTATGTGAGGAAAAAAATAAATTTCATTAGCAAATGGTATTATAAAATGCTGGGTTAAATCAGACCAAATCCTTTCTGGTTTGCTGGACTGTTAGGTGCCTTAGAAAAGCTAACGTGTATTGTGTATCTGCAAAAGGTAGATAGAGGAGCTTGCCCAAAGTTTCCAAAATTTACACAAAGGTGGTGATTTAGTAAGTTGTCAAAGGGGTGAAGGTCCTTACTGTATTCAGAGGATATTGGTGTGAGATGGTCTCTCACTGAAAATGTTTTAGCAGCTATTAGAATTTAAACATGGTGACAGGCTTTTTCTCTGAAGTTGAATCTTCTGCTCCCTTAACTCCTTTGCTCTCCTCCCACTGTTTTGCTTCCGTAACAAAACCCCAGTTCTGTGTTTCAGCACGTGAAAATTGCTGGGGACAAACATCAACTTGCCGACTGGTTTCATATAAATTTCTGACCTCGGGTCTCAAGCAGCTCATGGGTGCTGTCCTCCACTCCTCCTTTGACTTAGAAATTCTCTCTCCCATTATCAGGGATGGTTCTTTCTTTTCTCTCTCCAAATTTCTAACACTTCCTCCCATTTTTCATTCTTCAGTCAATGGTCTTGCTTATTCAATGAAAAAAGAGAAAGTCAGGAAAGAAATGACATTCATCCACCATCAAATCTTCCTGCCTTCATCTCTACCTATATATACTCTACCTTCCCTGCTGTCAAAAGGGGATGAAACGAGTCTGTGGCTGGCTGAGGCTCCTGCTGTGCTGGGTCCTGGAGTCTGTCCCACTTCATTTCTCATGAACTCTGCACCCTGTTTTTCATGGATTTCCCCCTGTGAATCATTCCATTAGCATTTGAACCTGCTGCAGTACCGCCCTGAAGCACTAGTAGTTTCTCTTGCCCAGACATCCCCTTTCAGCAACTTCGTTGCTTCTTTGCTCATCTTTATAGCAAAAATCCTTGAAAAATAAGGAACAGCCATGAGAGTTGCCTGCATTCATGGTTCTTCCTTATTTTTGACTATTTTCTCATGAACCTACTTCAGCCAAGCTTTCTTTCTCCTCCTCTCCTGAAACTGTTCTTGTCAACGTCACCCTGGGTCTCGTATTGCCAAACCCAGCTTTTAGGCTCTGTCCACCGTCATTAGTCAGGATCATTTCACGCAGCAAACCAAGTTCAGGGGTGAAACGCTTTTGTTTTTAAACTTGATTTTTTTAGGACACCACATTCTCTTGGGTTTTTCCTACTTCCTGGTTTCTCTTTAGTTTCTTGTGCTCCTCCTCTTTTATATTAGGGATTCTCATTTACTTTACTTGTTTTAAATATTAGGTGTCTAAAGCAGACCTCCTTAAGCTTCATGTCTCCTCCGTGGAGCTGTTATTATCCTGAAATGTTTCCTCCTCCTGTGTCCCCACCTCATACACGACATCGTCTATTGTTCAGACTAAACGTACTGTCAGACGCCACCTAAGGATGTGTTGGTCCCTGACAGACGGCCTATGTGATGCTGGTCCCATAAGATTATAAAGGAGCGGAACGAATCCTATCACTTAGTGATGGACGACGTCGCCCTCATGACGTTGTGTGGCAATGTGTTACTCACATGTTGGTGGGGATGCTGATGTGAGAAAAACTAGTGTGCTGCCAGTCGTGTAAAAGTGTGGCACATACCCTTACAGTAGTCGGCTACCCCATCTAGGTTTGCTTTTCATTTGTGTAAAAAAAAAAAAAAAAAAAAAAAGCAACATCCATGAAGCACAATTAAGTGAAGTGCAATAAAACGAGTTGTATCTGTACACACGCTTGTTTAGTGTGTGACTTCCACACTAGGACGAATCTTCTTGAAGTTGGGGATTTGTCTTATTCACGATTCATGGATTCTCAGGGCCTAGAAAGCTTCCAGGCCCAGTAGGGATCAGCTCACTAACTGAAGCCTTGTTGCATTTTTCTCTCTCTTTTTTTTATACTACTGCTCTTGGAACATCATCACCACAAAACTGAAATTCTGAAGTTTAACTTTTTCTCACCTGAAGAGTAGTAGCCCCACGAATAGGCCATCTTCTCACACTTCCTCCTGTGAGACATCAAGGCAAATCAGGTACTGAGAAGCTTTAACAGGAGCAGGATGGTTCGAGTGGATACGTACATTTCTATCCTGGCCTTTTACACCAAAGTCCAGTAAAGCCAAGTGTGTTAGTCTTTGCTCTGTCTTTGTCCTTGAAAAGACCTTTGTCCAGTTCTTTTACTAAACACAGAGCAAGAAGAATAGTAAAGAAAAGGGTAAAGAACAATTATTAAAACTACCAACATGCAGGTAAAACCCAAGCGAAGAGAAGAGGTCCCTAAATTTGTAGCCAGTTTAAGAGCACAGCTGAGTTGGCTGCAAGGCTTTAACATCTCTGTGCATGTCTCATGGCCCAAGGTTTGTTGGAAGGTCTCTCATTCCTGTAAATTCCATGTCTTGACACATTTCTTTAATGGTTTGTAGTAATAGAAGGGTCTTTATTAAAATGAGCACACTTTAGGGAGTGTGTGTGTGTGTGTGTGTGTGTGTGTGTGTGTCTGTGTGTAAGTGGTGGAAATGACTATCTTACTAGTACTTGTTGGGAAAGTAGCAAAACATCTTATGGATCAGTTTGTTAAACTGATGGTGAGAAAGTCCTGTCCTCCATTTGGAGGTGGCGGCTGTTAACCAATTCTGTGTGTTTCCCTTTATGAATAAAATCAACTTGAATGAAGTGCCAGTTACTTAAGAGGAATCCCACTTTTCTTTGAGAATGATCACATAATGAGGGCCTTGTTTTAGTTAATTATAATTGGTTAATTATGATTTAGCTAATTACAGTTTTTCTTTATACCATTCAACTTGTCAAAGTATGGCTAGTGGGAGCCCCTTCCCGCTGGTTTCCGAGCACTTTTCAATATCACCTCTGAAGGTTTCAAAGCTCATCGCCCTTTGACTGCCGTGTTTTTCAGGCCTGCCTTTAATTCTCTCCACCCCAAGGCAGGAAATGGACCACTCTCTGAGGACTCCTAGTACTTTTTAGTGGAGAGAATAGTATTAGAGATAAACATCTAGGGATGAAGATCAGGTTGTTTTTGTGGAGAATTAGTTACGTTGTTTCATTTTAGGGATATATTGGTTATTACATAGATAGAGTATACACATGCTTATAAACACCTGTTCACATTGATACTTTCAGTTTACCTCTAGCATAATTTTTAAAAATAGACTTCAGTTTTTAGAGCAGCAAAATGGAGTGGACGGCATAGAGGTGCCCCATATACTCCCTGCCCCCACATGCACAGCCTCCCCCGTTATCAGCACCCCCACCCCCAGCCTGGCACATTTGTTACAGTTGAACCTATGTCGACACATCGTTATTACCCACAGTCCACAGCTGACATCAGGGTTCCCTCTGGGTGTTGTGCAGTCTGTGGGTTTGGACAAATGCGTGATGACACGTGTCCGTCATTACAGCATCATAGAGTGTCTTCGCTGCCCAGAAGGTCCGCTGTGCTCTGTTCTCCATATCCCAAAGCCTGGCAACCACTGACCTTTTTACTGTCTCCATAGTTTTGCCTTTTACGGGTCGTACAGGTGGAATCATACAGTGTGTAACCCTCTTAGATTGGCTTCTTTCACTTAGTCATACGCACTTAAGTTTCCTTTCATGGCGTGACTGCTCATTTCTTTTTATGGCTGAATATTCTGTGGTACCTACGTACAAGAGTTGGTTTATCCACTCAGCTACTGAAGGACATCTTGGTTGCTTTCAAGTTTTAATGATTATGAACAAAGCTGCTGTAAACATCTGTGTGCAGATTTTTGTGTGGACGTAAGTTTTTAGCTCTTTTTGGTAAATACCAAGGAGCATGATTACTGGATCATATGATGAGTGTATATTTAATTTTGTAAGAAACCGCCAAACTGTTTCCAAAGTGGCTGCACCCTTTGCATTCCCACCAGCAGTGACTGAGAGTTCCTGTGGCTTTACGTCCTCACCAGCATTTGGTGCTGTCGGCGCTTTGGATTTTAGCCATTCTAGTAGGAGTGTAAGTGGTATCCTGGTTTTTGATTTACATTTCCCTGGTGACCTATGATGGGGAGCCTTTTTTCATGGGCTTGTTTGCTATCTGTGTATCTTCTCTGGGAGGTGTCTGTTAAAGTGTTTGGCCCATTTTTAAATCAGATTGTTTATTTTTTTATTGTTGATTTTTACAAGTTTTTAATATTTTTTGGATGACAGTCCTGTGCCTTTTGCAAATATTTTCTCCCATTTCTCTTGACAGTGTTTTTTTTACAGACCAGAAATTTTTTATTTTAATGCAGTCCAGTTTATCAATGATTTCTTTTATGTATCATGCCTTTAGTGTTATATCTAAAAAGTCAGTGCCAAATCCAAGGTCATCTAGATTTTTCTCCTATGTTATCTTCTAGGAAATTTATAGGTTTGCCTTTCTTATTTAGGTCTGTGATTCATTTTCAGTTAATTTTTATGAAGGGTGTAAGGCGTGTGTCTGGATTTATTTTTTTGTGCATGGATGTCCAGTTGTTCTATCATTATTTGTTGAAAAGATGACCTTTTCTCCATTACATTGCCTTTGCTCCTTTCTCAAAGATCAGTTAACTCTGTTTATGTAGGTCTGTTTCTGGGCTCTCACTTTTGTTCCATTAATCATTTGCTTACCAACACCACTTTGTCTTGATTTATAAAAGTCTTGAAGTCAGATAATGTTCGTTCTCCACCTTCATTTTTCTTTAGTATTGTGTTGGCTTTCCTGGGTTTCCATGTAAACTTTAGAATTAGTTTTTCAATATCCACAAAATAACTTGCTGGGATTATGATTAGAATTGCATTGAATCTATAGTGCAAATTGGGAAGAGCTGACATCTTGACAATATTGAGTCTTCCAGTCCATGAACATGGAATATTTCTCCATTTATCTACTACTTCTTTGACTTCTTTTATCACTTTTGTAGTTTTTATCATACAGATATTTTACATATTTTGTTAGATTTATACCTAAGTATCTCATTTTGGGAGCTGCTAATGTTAATGGTATATATTTTATTTCAAATTCCACTTGGTTATTGCTGGTATGTAGAAAAATGACTGACTTTTGTATATTAATCTTGTATCCTGATACCTTTCTATAATTTCTTATGAGTTCAGGAGTATTTTATTGTTGTTGATTCTTTTGGATTTTCTGCATAGATGATTGTGACATCTGTGAACAAAGACAGTTTTATTTCTTCCTTCCCAATCAGTATGCCTTTTATTTCCTTTTCTGGTCTTATTGCAGTAGCTAGAACTTCCAGTACGATGTTGAAAAGGAGAGGTGACAGGGGGACCTTGTTTCCTTGTTTCTGATCTTAATGGAAAAGCTTCTAGTTTCTCACCACTAAATATGATACTGGCTGTGGTTTCTTTTTATAGCAATTCTGTATCAAGTTGAAGAAGTCTGCTTTATTCCTAGTTTACTGAGAGGTTTATTTAAAATCTTGAATGGGTGTTGGAGTTTATCAAATATTTTTCTGCAACTATTGATCTTGTGATTTTTCTGTTTTTCAGCCAGTTGATGGAATGGATTACATTAATTGATTTTCAAATGTTGAACCAGCCTTGCATACCTGGGATAAATTCCATTTGGTTGTGGTGTATAATTCCTTGTATTCATTGTTGGATTTGATTTGCTAATATTTTGTTGAGGATTTTTGCATCTGTGTTCATCAGAGATATTGGTGTGTAGTTTTTTTTTGTTTGTTTTCTTGTAAAGTCTTTGTCTGTTTTTGGTATTGCTGGCCTCATAGAATGAGTTAGGACGTGAATCCCTCTAATATGTTCTGTCTTCTGTTTGGTAGAATTCACTAGTGAACACATCTGGGCTTGGTGCCTTCTGTTTTGGAAGGTTATTAATTATTGATTCAATTTCTTTAATAGGTATAATGCTATCAGATTGTTTCTTTTTGTGGTGAGTGTTGGTAAATTGTGTCCTTCAAGGAATTGGTCCATTTCATCTAGGTTATCAAATTTGTGGGCATAGAATTGCTCATGGTATTCCTTTATTATCTTTTTAATGTCTATAGGATCTGTAGTGATGGCCCCTCCTTAATTTCTGATATTAGTAATTTGTGTTCTCGTTCTCTCTCTCTCTCTCTCTCTCTCTCTCTCTCTCTCAGTTAACCTGGATAGAGTTTTATTGATTTTATTGACATTCCCCCCAACCCCCCGAAAGAACCAGCTTTTGGTCTCATTGATTTTTCTCTTTGATGTCCTGTTTTCCAATGATTTCATCTTTAATTTTTTTTTAAACTTTTATTTAAGTGTGTTTTTCTAGGACCCGTCAGCTCCAAGTCAAGTAGTTGTTTCCATCTAGTTGTGGAGGGCGCAGCTCATAGTGGTCCATGTGGGGATTGAACCGGCAACCTAGTTAAGAGCACCGTGCTCTAACCAACTGAGCTAACCAGCTGCTCCTCTCTAATTTTTATTTCTTTTTGTCTGCTTACTTTGGATTTAATTTGCTCTGCTTTTTCTAGTTTCCTGGGGTGGAAACTTGGCTGATTAATTTTAGATCTTTTTTCTCTTCTAATAGAGACATTCAATGCTATAAATTTCTTTTGAAGCTCTGCTTTCACCATATTCCACAAATTTTGATAAGTTGTATTTTCATTATTATTTAGTTCAAAATATTTAAAAATTGATCTTGAAATTTCTTCTTAGAGCCCTGTGTTATTTAGAAGTGTGTTGTTTAACCTCCAAATATTTTGGGATTTTCCAGTTGTCTTTCTGTTACTGACTTCTGGTTTAATTCCATTGTGGTCTAAGAGCAGACATTATGTGATTTCTATTATTTTAAATTTGTTTTATGGCCCAGGATGTGGTTTGTTGGTGAATGTTCCATGCGAGCTGGAGAACAATGTGTATTTTGTTGTTGTTGGATGGAGTAGTCTATAGTCGTCCATTATATCCAGTTGATTGATGGTGGTTTTGAGTTCAACTATATCCTTACTGATTTTCTGCCTGCTGGACCTAACACCCTGGAGAGATGGGTGTTAACAACCATATATAATAATAGACTCATATATTTGTCCTTGTAGTTCTATCCGTTTTTGACACTTTGTTGTTAGATGCATATGTGTTAAGGATTGTTATGTGTTTTTGGAGAATTGACCCCTTTATCATTATGTAAGTCCCCTCTTTATCCCTAATAACTTTACTTGCTACACAGTCTGCAATTAACATAGCTTCTCCTGCTTTCTTTTATTCTGAAATCTACTCTCAGCAAATTTCCAGTGTTCAGTCCAGTATTAACTGTGGTCACCATGTCAGTATGTTACATCTGTAGACTATTCATCCTACATAACTGCATCTCTGTACCCTTAACCAACATCTCCCCGTTGCCTCAGCTCCTCAGGCCCAGTAACTACCTCTGTACTCTCTGCCCAACTTTACTTTTTTTTTAATTTAATTGTTTTTTTTTTACTTTTATTGGGGAATATTGGGGAACAGTGTGTTTTTCCAGGACCCATCAGCTCCAAGTCAAGTCAATGTTTTCAGTCTAGTTGTGGAGTCGTTTTCAGTCTAGTTGTGACGGGCGCAGCTCACTGGCCCATGTGGGAATCGAACCGGCAACCTGGGTGTTATGAGCACTGCGCTCTAACCAACTGAGCCAACCAGTTGCCGCCCCACTTTACATTTTTCACTAGAATTTTGACTTGGTTTCTTAGTTTCTCAAAGGCTACAGACTTTTCAAAGTCCCACCTGGAGGGAACTTTCCTCAAATTATCTCTGGTACATCAGTTCCATTCTGAAGAATCTCAAGAGGCAGCGAGTGTTTGTTTGAACCCTTACTTCCATGTTTTAATTAACACAAGGCTAGATGACACCTTCAGACTAAGAAGTTGCTGTTTGTTTGGCCTTGTTTTGCTTTTTCCATCACCCCCCAAACTCCTTTGTGCTGTCCCTTTAAAGTCACATCTTTCGCCTCCCTAACCCTTGGCAACCACTGATTTGTTTTCCCTCATTATAATTTTGTCTCTGAGAATTCCAAATAAACAAAATACAATGTGTAACTTTCTGAGATTGGCTACTTTCGTTTAGCTTAGTCCCTATGAGATACATCCAGGTTGTTGTATGTACAATATAGATTGTTCCTTTTTATTGCCAAGTGGTGTTGCTTTGTATAGATAGAGGTACCGTTCACTTGTTGAAAGACATTTTGGTAGTTTCAAGTTTTCGGCTATTCAAAAAAGTTATGAAACAAGTTTTTATATAAGTATGAGTCTACCAGTGTTATTCTTTTTCAGAACTGTTTTAGCCATTATTTTTCCTTTGCCCTTCCATATACATTTGAGAATCAGCTTGTCTTTTTTTTTTTTTAAACACATTATCCTGCTGGGATTTTAATTGAAATTGTGTTAAGCCTGTACATCAACTGGGGGAGAATTGACATCTTTACTATGTTGGATCTTCATCTCATGAACCTGGCATGTTTCTCCATTTGGGGCTTCTTTGATATCTTCATTGGTGTTTTGTAATTTTTATTATACAGATACTAATTACGTTTTGTCAGTTATACTAATTATTTTATTTCTTGGGGAGCTATTATAAAATGATAAATTTTAGATGCTGGTTTCTAATTGCACATTACTAATAAATAAAAATATCATTTATTTTTGTATTTTGCCTTATACACGGCAATCTTGCTAAACTCACCGTTCGTGTCATGTTAGCTGTATAAGTTATTGTGGTGTTCTTTCCACCTTATAGAATAAATGTTTTAATTCGTTAATTTTCGTTAATTACTAAACCAAAAAATAAAATGTTTAAGGCTGGTGTGTCTTTTCTCTTAACGTGATTTCTAGTGTTTTTCCTACATTTGGACATTAATTATTTTTATTATCCTTATTTTCTAAGTGGTTTTCAATTGTAATTTTGATCTCTTTGTCTTCTGATGTATATGAGAGTTTAAAAAATTTCTAAATATTTGTGTTGATTTTCTCTTTGTTTTTGTTATGAACTTCTAATTTTATCATAGTGTTGGTTTTGTACACTTTTTACATTTTAGAATTTGAGGTTCCTTGAAGTCTATTGGTTTTGGAAAATTCTCAGCTATTATATATTCAAATGCAGAAGGTGCCAAAAAGCCAAAAAAGTGTATACACATTTTAAGAAAGGAAAACTGTATTAAAATTGTAATATTCAATATATACCGATAACAAAAGATGACTATAAGTCGCACTTCTGCAATTACAAGAGGTGCTCAAAGTGGTTTCCATCAGCGTCTAGAAAGTTCTGATTGCGGTGAACTAGTGCTTGAGCAACGTTGACCAACGTGTCCACTTGTAGACATTTTTATGCACCATTCTTCTTCCTTCGCTCCACATGCTCACTAGACTGTCACTGTGTTTGTTGCCATTTATCTTCTCTTTTGTAGTTTTTTATTCTTTTGTGTCTGTCCTTTATTCTAGACAGATCTAAATAGGCCTCCCACCTTACTTATACCCATTTAGCTTTGTCTGATCTGCTGTTACATATATCAGTTGAGCCCATTTCCTGTATTTTAAAATTTATTCTTTTTAAAATTTGCAACGTCACCTTTTATAGTTTCTAGTTCCCTCCTGAAAACTTGAATGCTTGGGTTTTATTACCTGTAACAGTCGGTTTCACGTTTTTGTTTGATTGTTCCAGTGCCCAGTCCTGTGGCTCAGTTGCAGTTGTTCCTGCCCATTCTTGCTTCCGTCGTTTTGTTTCCTTGTGTAACTGATTATGGGCGTAGGTGCCCGACAATATATTTGACAGTTTGTTTGTGGGAATATGTTGATGATTTCTTCCCTCTGATGGTAGTTTTTCTTTGATTTTTTTTTCCGGCTGGTACCTCGGGGCACGAGTTATCTAAGACCTCCTCAGTTGAGTGTCACGGCTGTGTTGCCTATTCGAAGCGTGTGATGCAAAGCTGTGCCGCAGCCCTTGTGTGGACTGAGTTGTTTCTGGGGCACTCTTACTCTTAATCCCCAGCCCTTTGGGGTTCCTGCCACCCCTGAACCGCCGTGGTCCCACTTTCTAGGAGCATCGTGACTTTTGCCTCTTCCTGAGCGCCTGGCACCCCCATGGGAAAGGCAGCCCTGCAGGCCAGGCTCACCTTCCTCCCTGCTGCTCTCCAGGAGCGTCAGATGGTAATTCCTTACTATCTTGTTAGTTTTCTGATGCTTTTAAGACTTGTTTACGTTTTAAAATATTTCACTGGGCTTTCTCATTTGACTTCAGTGGGAGGGTTGTTCCAAATTACCTAGACTGCTATTAGTGGAGGATTTTTGTTCCTTAATATGTAATTAGTTTCTGTAAATGTTTTCTGGGTACTTGAATAGAATGTATAGCCCCCTTACCTGCCTTGGATAGTGTATGAAACTTGATGTTGATTTATTGGATTCAGTCTGCTAGGATATTGTTATTGACAGTAAAATAACAGATTCCAAGAAAAGAGGAAATCTGTGGGTCATATCCTGTCATGGTCAGAGGTCAGATAGATGGGTTTTGAGTTGGCTTCATTCAGGCTCACTGTTGGCATAAAGTGCCTGTTTCTTTGCATCTCTCAGTTTTGTTGTTGTTGTTGTTGTTGTTGTTTTTGAGTCAGCTTCACTCTGTGGCTGGCTGCCTTTGCTGGAAGATGGTTCCCTGCAGCCTTGGGTGCCACATGATTTCTTGTCCCTATCTGAGCAGAAGAAACATGTCTCTGTATCGGTTAAACAATTCTGAGACCAGTTTAGAGAACATGTCTATCTGACCCAGCCTGTTTAAAAAGTAAACCAATCTGTGGAATCCCAGTACAACAGGCAGAGCTCCCTCCTGGAGACAGGAATGGAAGCAGCGTGGGGGCTTCAATGGCAGAGGCTAAGAATGGCTACCAAGCAGGAGCTGTCGTCCCCGACATAGGTCGGGCTTATCGATTAGGTTGTAGGGCTCCTCCATTGTTGCTTTACCCTTTATCTGCTTCCTCTGTTAAGGGCTAGGACAGGTAGCCAGATCATTCTTTCTGCTGCTTTGGTTGAGCTGCTTTGATCCACAGATTTTGATTTTTCCTTTGTTTCAAGAATATTTTCTTCCGTAGAACCTTTGAATATGTTTTCCATTTAGTCTTGTTTCTTTGTCAATTAGTAATCATTATGCACATTTGTTGTATTTGGTGTCTTTTTTGACTAATTTTCTTTCATCACTTCCACTGTTTTAGATGCTGTGTTTTCTCTAGTCCGTCTTCCACATTACCGACATTGTTTGCAGAATTAGTGTTGTTACTTCATGTGGTTCCTCTTGTTGTCAGTTCTGTAATTATTTTGTTTTCTTTAATTTTGTGACTTCGACTCACACTCTTTCACTAAGCAGTGGTTAGTTTAGTGTCTGGAGCCCGCCTGCCTGTGTTTGAACCCAGCTCCTCCAGTTGTGTTCTTGAGCAAAGTTCCTCGACCTTTCACTTGCTTCTTCATCTGTAAAATGGAGCCGATGGTAGTAGCTGCTGTTGGGAGGACTCCTCCTGAGACCCACGGAGCTTCTCTCCCACCCTGCACTTCTTGTTGAGTTTGCCAAGAATGGAAGGCCTCGACTGCTCCTTCTCTGGGCCATTTCTCAGGATTGTGTTTGCAGGGAGCAACCTTGAAAAACGAGGCAATGTCTTCCTCTGAGACAAAGAGCAGGCTTGTTTACTGCTTATTATAAAAGCAGTGGATTCCCCAGGCCCTCTGTTCCTTCCTTGTAGTGAAATTCACTGTGAGTATAAGCATTTCATTGAGCCCATGGTGTCTCTCCTGTGAGACTTGGGGGCCAAAAGGGAACTGACATGATGTCCTCATGCTCATGCTGCTTGCTGTGCAGTGAGTAATGAAGTCCTTTGTCTTGGATCCAGAGTCTCCTGTCGTCTACCAGCATCTAGGAAACAGTAACAGACTAACTTGTTAGCTGTGTCAAATCCCAGACCTGACAGCTATCTTCATAAGGTTGTTGTGAAGTTGACATGAGTTAATGCATGGTAGTCACGTGCTTAGGACATAGTCAGCACTTACTGGAAAGTAGCCATGACGATATTTCTTTAAATATTCTTTTCTTATTCACACTGAATTTTGAGGCCTAAGTAAAACTATTTCTCAGAAGGAGATTAGGATTGCTATAAATAGCTGTTATTATATGGTGAAGACGTACGTTGTAATATGTTGGTTTTAGTTTTTTTAAATTAATTGCAAACAATGAATATCCATTAAAATACATTTAAAAAAAGTTACTATATAGAAGAACTAAAGGAAATACTTTAAATAACTAAAACATCCAGAGAGCAGTTGACTTTTATCCGTTACTATTTTAATGTCAGTGTATTTTTTGGCTCTTCATAGGTATTGGGCTCTTATTGTTAATCCTTTGTGCATGCATTTTTTAAAAAATCATGTTAAGAATTATAACAGGAATGTGTATTTGTGAAAATTTATGGAAGTATGGATAAGTATAGAGAATAAGTTAGCTGTGAAAGTATTAACTTCTAGAGAAAACCATGTTCACATTTTTATTTCTGTTTAGTTGCTTATATTTTAAAGTCTATGCGCTCTGTGAGCGTAGTGACTACTTCCTACATATTATCAATCAGTATCAATACTGTAGTGAATAAAGGTAGGATAATTACAGTGTTTGCTGTTTCTAGTGTAGTGCTAATTGTTTAGCTTTACAACCCATTTTGGATGTAGTGGATACACTAGGTTCAGTAAGATACAAACGCAGCTAGAAAATGTAACTGTCAGGACACTGACTTCTTTTGACTACTGCCATCGAAAAGGACATGATTACACAATTTCTTAGATACGTAGTCTTAGTATAAAACAAACATGAAAAGTATTGCAATTCTTTAAAGGTAAAGGGAGTTAGGAGAGAAAAATGGTTTTTATTCTACTTCATAGTTGACTAAAGCGTAGAAGCATGCATATTGTTTGGATAACTAGTAAAAACAAATGCTGGTGTTGACTAACATAATTAGAAAGTATAGCCCATTTAAAATATTTTGTGTATTTTTCTCTAGGGTTTTGTAATCCTTTATGTATATAATAAGATACAGCTGCTTGCTTTCTTTTACACAGTATATAATTAATTAAGCAAGTATTGCCCATCATTCAGATTTTGTGATTGGCTCTGGTTTGTCAAATAGATACAGTACCTGCTTTCGTAGAATGCATCACGTTGTGGGGCGTTGTGTCCTATGAAGGTGCCGCACATTGGCCCCTTTGGGAGACTCTTTTTTCAAGCAGTGTTTTTCAGTCGATATAATAAAAAACTTAAGATTGCAAAGATAAACAGTTATGTCGAAATATTATCAAAATAGTTAAAAAGCCAAATTCATAATTTCTTAGCCTTTTTTATTTACACTTAAATTATAACATCTAATTTAATAATTACTGTAATTTTGAAGTAGTGATGAGGGTAAATGATAGCTGCAAACACTGAACGTGATGAGAAATTATCTGCTTGCTGTTGGTGCCAGAGATACAGTTGTTGCTATCCCACTCTGCTTGTCATATATTCATAGTGAAATGGAGCTTTAGGTTTCTAAATCTCAGAGGTTAGCAAAAGTAAAGACGTAACTTCTCCCTCTGATATCCTAGAACTCTTGATTAAGTACATTTTAAAAAATCCATTAAAAGACATGGCACTTTGAAAGAACGGACTGTGTACTGATGGATAAGGGCGGCCATATTGGACACTGGAATATTTTTGACGTCTTGTCTATTATGATGTCATATTACTGAGATTGCTGAATATAAAGAGGGTGCCCAAAAAATGTGTACACGTTTTAAGAAAGGAAAAAAATATTAAAATTACGCTGATGGTAACTACTTTGAGCACCTCTTGTCGTTGCAGAAGTCAAACGTGACTTTGTATTCATCTTTTGTTATCGGTATATATTATTACAATTTTAATACAGTTTTTTCCTTTCTTAAAATGTGTATACATTTTCTTGGCACCCTCTGTATTTGTAAGACACCACATACAACCCTTTCAAATAATAATTTAACCTTTCAGGGAAATAATTTCATAATTGTCCCAAATCAAAATATTTTATTTCTGTGAACATGGCTGTAAATGTTCTCTCTATATTCTGATTCAGTGGTGTTTAAAAAATAAAGAGAAAAACCTTGCATTTTCAGATTTCATCTCATGTTCAACAAATGATTGCTCAGTAACACGGTTTGTAGAACGTTAACGTTATTTATTCACGAGCCGTGTGTGCCCCACTCAGACGCGGTGTCTGCAGTGTGTAGTGTGGGAGGGAAGCCCTCTGGCTTTGAGTTCTACAGACCTGGTGAATCCCAGCTTTGTTTCCTGTTAGCTGTGATCTTGAGCTTGTTTCACTTTCAGACTTCAGTTTCCTTATCTTTTAAATGAGGATAATATGTCAGATATTATTTAGCAGGAAGAGTGAAGTGCGGGACTGTTAGGCATACTTGTACTTGTCCTTCTAGTTTTAGCTGGGTTTCTAATTCCTTTCTGAATCTTTTCTAAGCTACCTCCATCACAACAATTAGTGTATCCTGTGGTTATCATTGGCTGTCTCCCGACTAGATCCATGAAGTATCGGGATCCTGACTATTTTTGTCCTGGCTACTATCTGAATAGAACGTGTAGTACACAGCAGTTACTCAAGATTCTGTTTGGTAAAAAGAATCATTCAAAAGTAATGATTTATTAACTCCCTCACACATAGCCACGAAGTTCTAAATAAACGTTCTGTTAATTTCTATTATTTCCTACAATGCAATTTAATGATGTGTGATCTGACATCAAGAGTTCAATATCTAGTGGGTGATACTCAACTAGGTGGGAAAGTACATAGTTAAAATATAGTCTGTGAACGTAAATAATCAGAGTAGCAACCACATACATTTACTTACTATATACTTTAGGCATTGGGCTAAGTGCTTTACATGTGTTACCCTTTTGATCCTAAAGATGGTTTTACACTAGGTGCTTTTAGCTATCTTTTAAATGGTCAGCACACTGAAATTGAGATGAGGTGAAGTAACTTGCCAACGTCACATTGTTAGCAAGTGGCTGAGCTAGCATGCAAATCCTGGACCAGTTGAGTCCAAGCCTTTGATTTTAACTAACACAACAAATAGCCTTTGCTATTAATTGAAACTTTTTGTGTCACAGAGTCAACTATTCAGGATTAAGTAAGAGTTGTGGGAGGTGGAACTGCATTGAGTAAGGGCAAGCGTTAGGTCTAATTTACCGTCGCATCCCGTTTATCTTTGCTTCCTCAAAAGCACATTGAATGACGTGCGCGGGCTGTCCAAGTTCCGATAGGAACCCCCTTACCTAGGACATCGGGTTCTGTAGTACAGTCACTACCGCACTAGTGCCACCTAGTGGTTGGAGATTAAACACAGGTAGATGCTCCAGATAAAATCAGCCCCCTCTCGTCATCTCCAGGGATGTAGGGACCCACGCCTTTCTGGCTTGAGAGCGTTTTCTCACCCAGTGGCATTGCCTGTATTTTACGTCAGTTTCAGAGCAAGGAGGAAGACACACTGGGGAGTTTATAAAAAAGTGTGTACCCCAGTTTTCACAGTTTCGCACGAATAGAACCCTGTGAAAGGCAACAACTCTGCAGAGTGGCAGAGGCCCCCAGCTGGGGCTTTTTCATTGATTGAATGGTTGGCGTTCTTGCTTCAGACAGAAGCCCAGCCTGCTGTTCAATAATGCATTTTCACGAGTAACTGTGGTCGTCCAGACTGGCATCAGGGCGATTTCCTCAGTTGTCACTGCGTCCACGGTGATTTTACCCAGAGCATCTCTGGTTGGAAATTTGGATGACATCATTTTCTCCCAGAGCGGTCTGTTCCACATTCTGCTGCCAAACTCGGACAGTCTTCTGAAGACCAGGTCTAGGAGAAGAGAGAGACAGAAACACTAGTTTAATTGTCCTGCTTTGACTTTGACGGATAGTAAGATCCAATTTATTTTCCTAAATGAAGAGTGACAGTTTAAAAAGATAGGTTCTCTTATTACATAGTTTCACATATTTACGGATACCTTTTTCTGTTTTGTGACTGGAAGTGTTCCCTAGGAAGCCGTCATAAGATTCCTCCTTCCTTAAAGAACAAAGGACCAAAACAACAAAATCCAAACCAAAGATAAAGCCAGCCGCACCAACCCCTACAGCTTCGTTAGCAGAAGCCTTGTTAGGATCGTGGGAGAGCCAGGATACTAACAACTGGAGGAGAAAAGAGAGGTTGGGGTGAACTCTTAGAGCCAGGCTTCTAAGGTTGTGTTTGTGGATCAGGCCTCGTCCTGTTCCCATTTAAAAAAGAAAAAGTGAGTATAGTTTGAGCCTGTTTTTCTCCCATCTGATAATGCTGGGCACCTAATTTCAAAAGGTGTGTACCCGAAAACCTTCCAGCCTACCATTAACATTCATGTTTCACCTTGCTGTTTCCTTCTAGTTCCAATTGGAGAGAGACAGACAGACAGAGACAGACACAGTGCCCTCCTGCTTGTTTCACCTCAGTTGCATGCAAATAAAAACTCTAAAAATGTTGAGCATGTTAATGTATATTCTTTTTGAGAAGGACAAAAATAAGGGAGTAGCTAGGATTGTGCTGCAATTGTCAGAAGCAGCAAAATTCTGACGAGAGGCCGTAGTGTGGATACGGTCGCAGCACACTGAGAGCAGAGAGGCCAGCCCTCGCTGCAGCGAACACGGTTTGGGGTGGAGGCTACACGGAGTTGGCCTTAGAAGAGCCATGTTCCCAGGGGAAGGTAATGGCACGTGACCTGGTCCCGTTGGCTCAGTGTCTGTAAGCTTCGGACAGTCTTCTTCTTCTTTCTTTACATTTCTTTTGACTCTTACCGTTTCCCATTATCTAGTAATAGGACTGGTACAGAAAAAGCATATCCACCTGTGCTCTGGGCATCTCTAGGTAGAAATGAAATGCTTCCTTAAAGGTAATTTTATATATGGTCCTTTTATAATATAATAGTTTGACTATAATAGGCAGACAGGATCTCTCCAGCAGATCTGCACTGCTTTCTGTCTGGCTGTAAAAGTGCTAGAGGGCAGACAACACAGTAACTTATGGCTCTTTCCAGATGCTTTCCCTAGAGCAACTGGCTCTGTAGACACCCATTCTGCTTCCCAAGTCACTGCAGGTCACAGATACACCAAATATTTTGATACAGCATAAAAGGAGCCGTTTGATTTTCAAACTCCAGTATCACTGTTCTCATCACCGGATCACCAACCCATTATTTTAAGTTTTTGTTATGGCATTTCCCTACTCCTGATTCTGGTTTCTGTGTGTGTTAGGGCATGGGTTAAAGTGCTGTCAGAGACCCCAAAATACAGCAGTGGCTTAAGTAAAACAGATCAATTTTTCCTCACGTGTAATATTTCTGAGAGAGAGAGAGGTCCCGGCTGAGGGGCGTCTTTGCTCCCTGTGGTGGTTTATGGACCCAGGCGCCTTCCATCTCATTTCTCTGCCTTTCCCGAGACTGTTGGTCTCACCTGCCTCAGCAGCCGGGGGGCTGACGTGTCCCGTCCAGCCCATAGGAAAGAGGGAACATTTGCTGTGTAGTCCGGAGAGAGCCACCTCCTTTTAGGGCTGTGGACGTTGCACGTTCACCTCTGCTCATATTCTGTTGGTGAGAACCTGCCCGGCTTGCTTCCAAAAGAGGCTAGGAAGTCAGCGTGGGGCCGAGCCATTCTGCGCCCTCCTGAAAACGTGAGCAGCTAAACGAGTGGCAGTGTGGAATTGGTCTTTGGTCCATTTTTCTACGGGGCCTGAGCTGTGCTCATCCATGGGCTCTCTACTCTGGAGCTGGATACCTTTCTGGGGAGACCGATTATGTCTGTTTTCTTCCAGGCTGTGATACAGTTTTTTCATTTTGTTCATGGTGTCTTTTTTTAGATAGTGATTAGAAATTTTAACATGGTAAAATTTGCAAATATATTTAGAACTCTGTGATGTAAATGTATTTTATATTTGTAGATATGAATTTGGGGACTCTATATCAATTTTGTGGCTGGGAATAGATGGGACAGGCACCGTGGTTCATAGGCCCCACAATAACTTTTCTATTGCAATTTGAAAAAGAAACATGTTATTTTGAATAGGAAAACCAAAACCATCTGTTTGATGCCTCATTTCACCATTAATTTTATGATTTGACAGGATTTATAATTATTTGTACTATTTATTTATTTATTTATTTATTCATTCATTCATTCATTCATTCATTCTTACTGGGGAATATTGGGGAACAGTGTGTTTCTCCAGGGCCCATCAGCTGCCAGTCGTTGTCCTTCAATCTAGTTGTGGAGGGTGCAGCCCAGCTCCAAGTCCACTTAGTGCTGTTTTCAATCTTTAGTTGCAGGGGGCCCAGCCCACCACCCCATGTGGGAATTGAACCAGCAATGTTGTTGTTAAGAGCTCGCACTCTAACCACCTGAGCCACCCGGCCGCCCCTCCGGCAGCTCAGCGGCAGCTCGTTGTCTTCAATCTAGTTGTGGAGGGCGCATCTCACTGGCCCATGTGGGAATCAAGCCAGCAACCTTGGTGTTATGAGCTTGCGCTCTAACCAACTGAGCCGTCTGGCTGCCCCTACAATTGTTTGTAGTTTTTCTAACCAGTCACTAGTTTTTAAAATTATTCATTTGTCAAAATACCTCCCTAAAATTCATTTTGAATGTATTAGACCTTGATAGTCACAAAAATAGGAAAGTCAGATCAAAGTGCTGATCTTAGTGATAAGAGATCAAATTTGGTGTGAAAGTTAGTGTTCAAGCTGCTGGATGTAGCTAGTGTGCAGTTAAAATTGGGTCTGGAACGCAGGAGAGTAGTTAGGGCTGTTGATTTACAAACCTCTACATCCAGAGGACACCATTGGAACTGGGTAACAATTACGTTCTTCCCAGAGTAAAGAACTCATGCAGGGTGTGTGCACGCATGGCGTACAAAGAGCTGAAAGAAACCCGCTGAAGAGACAGACAATAGAACATTTGATCTTTGCTAGCAACCTCAGGAGCCAGCGAGATGGGAGTTTTCTAATTTCACAGGCAAGTAAATCGAGCCTGAGAGGGATGCTTTTACACAAAGTTGGATAGATAGCAGTTGGCAGAACTGGTACTTGGGACCGGGTCTTTCTGATGCCGCAGCCTACAGCACCCCTCGTGTCTCCCTGCTTACTAAGGTAGACGAGCACTTCACTAAGGGCAGGGAAGTCCGTGGATGTCAGAATGTTCGAAGGCTCGAGAGTGGGCCCAGGTTGTTAGCTCTGTTGCCTTTAATGGTGGTGGGCAGGACAGTTGCCGGGGTCGGGGTGTGGGTGCCTATTAGAAAGGGTTAGCTGACGGGGAGGCAAGGAGTGCAGTCACTCCAGAGTCCCATTTCCTGAAGTGTGGTGGCGAATGGAAGGGGAGGGAGAGAGGGACAGAGACAGAGAGAGAAAGAGAGAGAGCGAGCGCGCGAGAGCTAGTTGAGGGGGTACAGAAAGGTCTAAATAAGTTGGAAAACGGGTGGAGCCCAGAGCACGGAATCCTGTCAGCGTGCTTGTGGAGTGGTGCTCAGTGCTGTCTAGCGACAGAGTAGGAAAGACTGATTTAAAGGCAAGGGTGACGTTTGCAGCTAGCGTGTTTGAAAATCCTCTCAGCACTTAGGTTGCCTCCTAAGAAACTTTGTGTGAGGGGTTCGCAGTTGGAGTCTTGAGGGTAATCGGAAAAGACAATGGAATCAGTGTGTGTTTTTTCAGTTCTTTAGCTTTTAGAATGGCTAATAATTAGAGGGCATAATGGCTTTTAATGATAGTTTCAGTTTATAAGTTGTGAAGAAACTTCTTTTTAACGAGTCACATCGAAATACATTTGTTCTGTACACGAAATGCTATAATTCTGAATTTAAGATTCTTAACATTTATTACAAAGAGGAAACGTCTCTGAGTCAGTCATAATTTGGGAATAAGGAAAAGTATGCCATGTGTTACATTATTTGATTATCATTTTGTGATAGAGAATAAACATAAATAATGCCGTTGATTATATACACAAACTTTCTTTTATGCTGTCATTTGTTTCATTCTTTTTCCTTTATGACATGTGCTTTATAGATGAATTCACCAAAGATTAAATGCAAAAATGACTGTATTCCCTTGTTCACTCTTAAGCAGAAATCAAAGAACAGTCTGCAGAAGAGGACGCGGACGCGGACGCGGACAGCAGCAAAGAGCCAGTGCCGGCCCTGCAGCGATCAGTGTCTGAAGAATCTGCCAGCTCCCTCGTCTCTGTTGCTGTAGAAGCCAAAATCAGGTGCGAGAACGAATGCGCTGATGGGAGATGAGTGAGCGGAGCTGACTGCCTAGAACATGCAGAGAGTGAAGTCTGGGATGTGAATCTGGATTAATTTGATTAGGTAGTAGCTTTACGTTTGAGAGGCTGATACCTCTGTGTGTCGTTGGGGGAGAGTGTGTCTGTGGGTTAGGTGATTGTGGAATCCGGTCTACAACCCGCTGTGCAACAGTCCAGCCTGTCGCTCTGCTCTCCTCTCACTCGAACAGAACATCCCCAGGATGCTCTTCCCACCAGAAGCAATAACCGAGCGTTTAGCATAAGAATGGATTTTGATATTTACCATATTTACCAAAATCCATAAGAATGGATTTTTGATAACTTAAGTAAACTTCAGTTATACTCTTATAACTTACCCTCTCTTATTCTTAGACATTATAACCTATAACCTATCTGTGTACAATTCAGCTTTGAAGTCTTTTGTTCTTTTTTTGACCTTACCTGAAAGTCACGAACAAAACCACGAAATCATCCTTTAGTGAATGCTCCCATCTTCTTGAAGTGTTTTCTTTTGCTTTTGGCACACCACCTCCTCGCACTCGAGCCTTTCGCTTGCCTCTGTGGGGACGCCCCCCCCTTTATGGTGGAAGCGCTCCGTGTCTGCTTTCCCTTTGCTCACTCCCTGGCATGTGCATTCAGTCTGACCGCCAGCTAGATGGTGTCTGTGTGCTAACGAACCTCACATTTCCATTTCCAGGGCTGACTTCTCGAGCTCCAGACTTTCCCACCCATCTGTCTGCTTGACCCCTCCTTTTGGAAGTACGCTAGACACTCACCCTTAGTTACCATGCCCTGAGTCGCTCTTCATTCTGACCCCACATCGTCCGCCCAGAGTTCTCCATTTTAATAAATAATACCAGCATTCATCCAGTTGCTTAGGCCAACAACTTTTGAGTTAATCCTTAATTTCTAACTTTTCTCATGTAGCATATTCTAAATCCTATAGCTCCACTTTAGAAGATACCCCAAACCCATCCGTACCCTCTTCACTTGCTTGCTATTTGGATTCAAGCCCGTTATTTTTTAGGGGGCAAGAATAGTGTTTTAATTAGTCTCTGCTTCTTCTCTTTACTTTCCACAATCCATGTTGTTCTTAGTACAGTTACAGAAGTGCATTCCTGAAACACCAATCAGGCCTGCCCCAGCTCTCTTTAATGGCTATTGTATTTAAATTAAGTATTTAAATTACATTTAACATTTCAAATCCACACCGCATTCTACAGGTTATTGTCTGAGCCTGCCTCCCTCTCTGACTTCATGTGTTACTTCCTGTGCTGCTGTCACAGTGGCCTCCTCACTGCTGCTAACACACAGGTCTGTCCTGTGCCTTCCTCCCCAGAGACGCCTGCCCCACCCCCTGCCCACCCTGCCCTCCCAGCTTAGTTGCAGTCAGCTCAGGAAGGAGAGCACCCGAGGTGAGGTGAATTTGAGTTAAACGGGTTCTCTGTGCCCCGCCCAGCCCTCCCCCGCCATCTTGGGGAAGCTTTGAAATTTTTCAAAATAGAAGAGTAGGATGAGAAATAAATAAAACAGCAGCCTCTACCACATTTCACCCATGAATCTTGCTTTACTGTTCTTTTGTAACACTTAATGATTTCCCGACAGTTCAGTTAATTATTTGTCTCCCTTATGTCATGTGAGTTCTATGAAGGCAGTATATTTTTCCACTTTCTACTGGATTGGTAATTTTTTTCTATTGATTCTACATTATATTTTATTTTTAAGATGGTTTCCCCTAAGACTCAGACCTCATGTCTCTTTACCCAATCAAACTTAATTTTGAAAGAATTTCAAACTTTTACAGTTTTGGTAGATTTTTTTTAGTCTTTGTACTTTACCATATTTTCATATCTTTGCATCTGTCATTTGGCATTCCATTTTCTAGTTATTTTATTTTCTAGTTCTATCTTTTTAAATTAGTTTCAGGTGTACAAAACAATACAATATAATAGACATTTACACGTACTCTTACAAAGTGATAATGCCCCCAACCTACGACCCCTCTGACATCGTATATAGCTGTTACAGTTCCATTGACTATATTCCCTATGCTGTACTCCACATCCCATTTAAAAAAAGAATAGTTGCATCGTATTAAAAAATTCTGCAATGCCCATTTGTCGTCAGCCCTGACCCCAGCTGCTGCCCTTGGCAACCACGTATCTATTTTCTGTCCCTGTAGTTTTTGCCTTCGCAATAACATATGAATGGAACCATAAAATACATGTACTTTTGATTCTGGCTTTTTCACTTAGCGTAGTGCATTTGAGTTAATAGTCTATGTTACTCATATGTCAGTGGTTGTTTCCTTTCTGTTGTTGAGGAGGATTTATTTTATGGAGGTACCTACCGCAATTTGTTTACCATTTTCCAGTGAAGGGATATTTGGGTAGTTTACAGTTTGGGGCAGTTATGAGTAAAATCGGTATAAATATTCACTCATAGGTTTGATGTGAACATGGGGTTTTATTTCATTTGGGTAAATAACTAGGAGAGAGTTAATTTTAAAGGAAACGCCAAAGTGTTTTCCAGGGCGACTGCACTGTCTTGCAGTCCCACTAGTGATGTATGCGAGTTTCGCTGGAGAGTGGATTGGCAGGACATTTCCTGTTGTTCTGACGCAACTTGACGGTGAGGGAAGCACTGTGCCCCCAGGTCTGGGGGACTGGCGTGCTCAGTGGCGCTGCCATTGCCCGTGTAGGGGACCTGCGCTGGTCAGGACCCAGGACACTGTCTTTTCCCCCCCAAACCCCTGCCCACTTCTGTGCCTCCACCCACAGTTGGTCTTCGCTGTGGCAGCGTGGGGATTTCTGTTGTCCTTCTGCCACCAGCCTAAGGCTTTTGTTCCCCAGGAAACACGGGGGACAGAGATCAGGGTGGGTCTTTGTGTCTTCTCCATGTAGCGGCTGTTCCCCTTCCCAGGCTTGTACCACGACGGCTGCTCTCCCAGGACCCTTCACCTCCGCCTCCACCTCCACCTTCCATGTGCTGTGCCATTGCCATGGTCACCTGGGGAGGTGCCCAGCCTGAAGCCTGTGAGTGGGTTAGGGTCCCCATGTCTGTGGGCCGTGAATGGCATCGTATCACACTACTTCAGTCTTGGCCTATAGCACTCGAGGAGGACTTCTCACTGAAGTCTTATCCTGCTTTAGGACAGTCTTTCCCAGGTCCAGGTTAAGCAAGTGCTTGCATGTTACCTCTTTTGGGAGGTGCCTTTCATTCAGTTGCAGGTGAATTGGTTGCAGCTTTGTACATCCAAAGCGGAAACCAGAGATTTCCCTGACCCCCACTCCATGTTAACAATAAATTACTCTAAGGTGTTTGACTATCCTTACTTCCTGCATCTCCTAACCTTTCCTAACTCTTTAAAAATTTGAGTACTTGTCTAAAAATATTTTCATTGTGAGTCTGGTATGTGGCGAAATTTCTGAGGTCCTCTAAGCCAGGAATAATTTTATTACACTTTCACATTTGAGTGATGGTCTTGGGTATAAAATTGAAGGTTAAGATACCGTTTGTCAATACTTTGAGGCAGTGCTCGGTTTTCGCAGCAGCGTTTTTCTCATCAGTCGTTGATAAGGCGGATGTCATCGTCTATTGTTGCTCCTCATGGGTAACGTTTCTAGGGGAAGAAACATACCAGCAATGGGGTACGCTGAGAGAAACGTAAGCCTAGTGGCTCAGAGAAAACTGTAAATAAGGAAATTAGAACATTAGTAAGATATTGGCAAAGTAGACCACATTTAATTGTGTGTGTTGTGTGTGTGTATCAATGGACAACACAAATTGTCATTAAACTGAAATAGATTGGAAAAACTATTTTCCATTAAATTGGAAAAACTTAAATAGGTAACTTTCATAAACAAAAGAATTAGTTGAGGAAGGCCCAATATGAATTTGAGTTAACCGTCACCTGAAAAGATACAGGTTATTTCTGTCACCTGTCCATGTACGGCATCATGAAAGCTCCTGGGGTCGGTAGGGCAGAGGGGATGGTGGAGACTTTAATGGACGAGAAGGATATTTGGGTGCAGCAGTCGTAGATGTGCTGTGAAGAGAACCAGCTCCAAGAGGAGCAGTCCTTCGAATTCTGTGCTCTCCTGAGTCCTAGTCCGAGTAGACTGAATGAGTGATGTGGTTTTCCGTTCCCTGCCTTCTGCTGCCTCAGCTGCCTCCATTATCAGCATTGTGCCTCCGGCTGGTACATTCGTTACACCTGACAAACCTGTGGTGCTGGGTCATTCACTGAAGTCCATAGTTTACATTAGGGTTCATTCTTTGTGTTCTTTAGTTTTGATACAGGCATAATGTCACGTGTCTGCTGTGACAGTGTGTGATACGATGAAGTTTCACCACTGCAAGTGCTGTGCTCTGCCTCGTCATCCCTTTCCGGTTCAACCCTGGCCTCCCCCGCCCCAGCACTCACTGCCTAACCCAGTAACCACCTACATTTCTCTCTCCGTGTGTGTGCATGTGCTGGGTCATCCATCAGGTATAAAGAACGTGCCATCGTAGTCCTTAAAGGAAAGTTTGTCACCACTTGTTTGACAGCCGGGATGTAATTGCGTGACCATTAAACACTACCCTCTTCCCCAATCTTAGCTTTACTTTATTTTTTTTAATACTTAAGTTTCTTGAGTCGGATTTAAAACAAAATTGTTTTTCTAAGTACAAACTAGAATTTTTTTTGATTTTTCTACGTTACTACTTAAAAAATCATGCTGTGGAAAAATAGAATTGCCAATGTATAATTCTTATTAAACTTAATTGTTCTTATGGTATTGTTCTTAATTGTTCTTAAGCTTAGCTTACACTAAAAACATAATATTTAATTGTAAAACACAAGCATCTATTACTTAAAATAGTTAAGTAAAATTACTTTCTTTTTCTCTGTCTTCCTTCCTTTCATTTCTCCCAGTGAACAGCTCTGCGCTTTTTGTTACTGTGGTGAAAAAAGTTCCTTAGGACAAGGAGACTTAAAACAGTTTAGAGTGACGCCTGGATTCATCTTGCCGTGGAAAAACCAACCTTCTAACAAGAAGGACGTTGATGACAGCAGCAATGGAACCTGTGAGAAAATACAAAACTCAGCACCACGAAAACAAAGAGGACAGAGAAAGTAAGCAACTTTGAGTTTCACTGCTTGGAATGCATTGTTTCATTGCATTGTTTGTGAATGTGTAAATGGTGTTGTTACTGAATGTTCTCATGTTTTCAACACTCAGAGGACGCTTTGTGACTCACCTTTTACCCAACAAACATCTCCTTTCTCAAAAGTTTTTATTTAAAAAAAGTTTATCTTAATTATATGTATAACAAAAGCAGTATGATCACAGAAGTTAACTTTTAGAAGAAAACTTTAAAGAACGTAACATAAATGGAAAGCAGATAAAAAGATGAATGAAACCTTTCTTTCCTTCCTCTAAATAAATTGTAAGGCCATAACATAAGAGAACAACAAAACCAAAGTGGTTTTTACGACTCCCATCTTTTATGTGTCATCTTTCTCTCTCTCTCTCTCTCTCTCTCTCTCTCTCTCTCTTTCTCTCTCTCTCTTTCTCTCTCTGTCTCTCTCTCCCTCTCCCTCCCTCTTCCCCTCCTTCCCTCCCTCCCTCCCTCCCTTCTTTCTATGTGGAGCTGTCTTGTGAACTTTTACGCAGGGTTGACTTGCTCTCTGGGTAGTAATTATATGCTGAGAATGCCCTTTCCAAAGTTAAAGGAGATGCTTTTTTTAATGAAACAAGAATTTACTAAGATATTTATATAACTGTTTATGTGTGTCTCTATTCATCGATATCATAGTGACCTACCCAAAACACTTGTGTAATATGTTTGCTTTTGGAGTTAAAACTCTTCTTGTATGTTGTAGAGTTTTGGTTAAAGGCCATCGTCATCTGTGGGCTTGGCTTTGGTAGTCGAGGGAATAGAATTTTCTGAGGTCGATGCGAAAGTGTAAAATTAATTTAGCTTGGAAAGGCTCCCGGCGCTCTCCCTTGACGGTGATGAGGTAATCATCCAAGTGCTTCTCTGGCTCTTATCCAAATCCAAGCGCTAAGGCATTGTTGTGTTGTACTTATTTGATTGGCTCCTTCTTTTGAACTACTGCCAATGCCTTGAAGACCTGAAGGAGGAAATGAAACAATAACAAGAGAAAGACTCTTGTAAAAGAATTTAAGGTGGAACAGTTTAAGGAAGTGTAGAAGTACTGTATTTGGAGAATCTTGATAATTTAAAGGCCATAGCTAGATCATCTATCAGAGCTTTACCTTTTGTGATAAATGGGGTGCTCATGACCTAACAAGATATATTAAAAGTCCAGCAAACTTACAAGGTCCATCAGTAATTAGCAAATTTATGGACTGGACCAGGTTATTTCTCATGTTCTGCCTTGAATCATGGCAATTATATAAGCACCTGTTCTGGGAAATATAGTTGGGCTTCATTTACTTATTTTATAAGCTAAGTTAGCTTTTAGTGAAAATCTTTATGAGCTAATATGATAATTATGTAAAAATAGCCTTGGTTTAATGAAAGTCTTCATATATACTTAGTGTTTACCAAGTTATTAAGTAATAATAACAAACAGGTTAATGGACCTTAGGAATAAAGCACATGTATAAAATTTGGAAATTATTTAGGGGTAGACAATTAATTTAGCTTGATAGTGGTTTTAAATATTTACAGAATATGTTACCGTGTTTCCCCGAAAATAAAACCTAGCTGGACAGTCCGCTCCAATGCGTCTTTTGGAGCAAAAATTAATACGAGACCTGGTATTATACTATATTATATAAGACCCACTCTCATATTGTAGTAAAATAAGACCGGGTCTTATATTAATTTTTGCTCCAAAAGATGCATTAGAGCGGATTGTCCGGCCAGGTCTTATTTTTGGGGAACCACGGTACTAATGAACTATAAACCAGATAAACAGCCAGTTAATTCTTGTTAAATTTGAAAATGAGGTTTTTAAATCATTTTTCCTCTTGGTGCACTAAATACAAGAATATATAATCAAGGAGTCTTTTCCTCTTTTGTTGTAGACTTAAAATTTTGGGACTGTGTATTTCAGTTGACATCTCTTGATGTTCTTTCCTAAGTTGGGCTGTTGTTATTCTTAGGGTTGAGGTAGCATCTTACTGATAACGGTGTATGTGTACAAACTGGCAGCAAACATGATGGTGAAGTTTGATTAAGCCACTGGTTAGGTCCTGGGGAGTAAGAGACTGGTTAGTCATTCCATGGGTTCTTATGCCCGTCCTCTCATCAAACACTAGTGCAAAGGAAATATGTTAAAACAATACATGAGTCTTTGTAGATGCACTGGTAGTCTTGTTCCCTCCCAATAAAATAACAATGATTAGTAATGAAGAATATTTGTTGGAATTAAGATTATATTAATAGGAAAGCGTTTGTTCTCATTTTACTGTGGGCATTTATTAAAAAACGAGGCTTTAAAGTTAGCATAGCATGCTACACTTTTTAAAAAAGTGAGTCTGCATTTCTAATGCTGAACATAAAAAATACTGCTTATTTTTATGTGGTTTGTTGTTCAAATGTACTAATTGAAATACGTTAATTTTTTTTCTTTCAATGATTCCAGGTATAAAAAAGTTTAGTACCCTGGTCATTGTGCTGATTTTCTCTTAATAGGAATCATGATAAATATCCAGCATACAGAAGTGCAGTGAGTTGTGATCTGTATTCAATAGTGATTTAATTCAGAATCATAGCAGGTTCAATACAGTGGTATCAGGAGAAGATTCAAGTTCAAGTGCCAGCCATCTGGTTTCCCGTATTTAATGTTTAAACACAATAGTAGTCATTGTTTACTTAATGACCTCAATTAATATCTGAATGTTAGGGGCCTTAAAAATCCGAAACCTCCCATGTGTTGTATATCTTATTCAGCATTCATTTTTATACTGTATGTTTTGCTGTTATACTACCTTCCTTATTCCCCAAGCCACTAGTAGGTATTTTGCTTTTGCTTTTTTACTTCTGATCTGTGAGGTGACGTCTTGGTGGAAGAGAACTGGCACCGTCACGCCACAGACCAGCTGTCGGGATCTGTGGACGGGACCATAAGAAAGCTCTAGCTGACACGTTTTGCTCCCACTCCCTCCCTTTTCACACTGGTAGTAGGTTTTCATTTCCCCTGGCAAATAACCTTTCTTTACATAAAATTAACTGGCAGCTCTGTTGTGGTAGTTCTCACGATAAAGCAAATTAAAACTTCTGATTTGATCGAGTTATATTTTATGAGCCGTTAAAGTAAGGCCAAAGAGAATGTTCAATTTATGTGATAAAATACGGTTCCTCATTAGATTCTTAGAGCATCAGTTTGGTTTTTAATTATAGAATGGCAAAATAAATCTGCAACGGTAATTTTTACACTTCTTACAGAATTGGAGACCTTTTTTTTAGCTGTTACTTAGATGATGCAATGTAGCAACCCAGTTTTACATTAGAGTATGAATAGTAACAGATGTGTTTTAAAAGTTTTATGACAGTTTATGCCTAATAAATTAAAATTGACCTGGCAATGCATTATATTTAAGTTGTTCTAAAACAAAACATTTTCTCCTTGTTGTGACTTTTACGTCGATTTTATTTTATTTTTCCCAGAGAACGATCTCAGCAGCATACAGTGTCTTGTGTCAGTGTAAGCACGCAGACTGCCTCAGACGATCAAGCTGGTAAACTGTGGGATGAACTCAGTCTGGTTGGCCTTCCAGATGCCATTGACGTCCAAGCCTTATTTGATCCTACAGGTACTATGCGCTTCAGTAATAATTACCTCTTGATTCTGTAAGCATTTTAATTTTAGTGAATTATCAACTTAGTAGTAAATACCTTTCACCTAGAAATATGATCACATTGTGAAAAACGTCAGTGGTAGGCATGCCTGCTTAGGTCAAAGAAATTGTCTAATTATGTTTACCTAATTTATTTAGCATCTGCATAGGGCTAACACTAGGCTGGGGGCTTTTATAAATATCTGCATTTGCCCTTGTGTAAAGAGCAACGCCGTGGAGATCTGACAATTGAGGAAAGACATTTTAAAAGGGTCTGAGAACTTGGAGAGCGTGGCAGTCTGGGTCTGTTTCGTGTAGGGTGAAGGGCAATAGTCTCGGCCTTGTGGGTTGCCTGTTGTAAAGGTGCAGCGTGCAGACTGGTGATGTGCTGCCGTGGGACCACGTGTCGATGGGGAGTGGTTCATGTCTGTGTGACAGACGGTTTTCTAGTGATCGGTGTGGGCTGGGGCGGACGAGAGCTATGTCATGTAGCTGATTTGCCATACGTCCTCTTTGCAGAAGCAACGTATTAAATAATGTCTGTTATATTTTATGTGTCAGATTCCAAATAAGATATCTTAGAATTTGTAAATAAAAATGACTAAAAGCAAGTTTTTTTGTTAAACAAATAATTACTAATTCAGTGGTTCTCAATCTTTTGTGTGCATCTGAATCACTTGGAGGGCTTGTTAAAACAGATTTCTGGCACCACTGCAGGAGTTTTTGATTCAGTAGGTGATGTGAGCTTTTGCATTTCTAACAAGTTCCTAGGTGATACTGATGCTTGGACCACATTTTGAGAAGGGCTGCTTTAGTGGCATCACAAATATAGGATGCCAGTGTGCATTTTACACATGAGAGTTGATTTGGGGGTTTTCCGGGTGTACTTACTAGTCTCAGTGTGTTTAATGTTCTTCGTTTGCTCCTTGTCACTTGGACCCTTTCAGGCACTTGTTGGGCTCATCACCGTTGTGTGGAGTGGTCGCTGGGAGTGTGCCAGATGGGAGAACCATTGTTAGTGACCGTGGACAAAGCTGTTGTCTCAGGGAGCACAGAAGTAAGTAGAAAACACAAAGACTTCAGCACAAAGGTTCACTTGTAAGAATGATTCATTAAATGGCTGCTATAATGTAAAAACCCTTAAAACAGGAAATTAGTAATTTATATCCAGGATAGTTTGCGCAAATCACTAGAATATAATATGTTAAGTTGTGCAATAAATGTAAATCTGTAAGACAAATATTTTACATTTAAGTCAAAAGTTTTAGAAATGAGAATTACTGACTATACTTATACACCCATGTGTTTTTGTCTTTTTAAGACAGAACCATTTGATGAAGATTTAAAATAAAAGGGACAAGGTTTGACAGGTCTTTAGTCCATATGTGGACTAGCTTTGTTTGATATTTTAAAAATTGATTGAAATAATTTCTTTTCATTTAAGTTGGCAATTCAGTTTGTCTTTTTGGCACTATCCCAAAGTAATATGTACATGGTCTGCCATCTTTCAGAGCTTTTACTGTGATTTTTATATAATTTTGAAATGAGCACCGAAGTAAATGTAACAAACCCTATGAAGTGAAATTGTTTTGCTGGCTACAAATTCCCTTTTTTTTTTGACAAGTATATTTGGGAGAAGTGAAATAGCCCTTCCAAAGGAATATTAAAAATGGAAATTTTGACCACAGAAATTACATGGACTTTAATCGGTTGAATATAGTTAAAACTTTCAAAAATGTAATTGAGACAAGGACTTACAATCAAGTAATTATTCAACTATTATAAGTCTAGCTTTAGTCAGATTAGCAAAATGATCTAATTTATGTGGGTGAGTAACTCACCTCAAGATGAGGCAAGTTAGAGTGCTTGTTTTGGAAATGTGACATTACATTTAAATGCTTATGTTACTAAAGTTTGAACAATATGCACAATGGAAATCGCACAGTCTAAACATACTTACATGGCCAGGTCAAGACTGGGATAGATCAGTGAGAGCTATTTCTTTCCTCAACTAACTGAGAAGTAGTCTTGGATTACTTTGTAACAGTGAAAAGTGCAGGCGTATCTTGGAGGTGATTATGGGATTGGGTCTAGACCACCGCCACGGAGCAAGTGTCACAACGAAGGGAATCGTAACCTTGCTGGTGGAGGGTCTTACCTTCAATGTGTCAAAGGCACGACATCTGTGAAGGCGCTATCAAGTGAAGCATAAAACAACTACACCTGTGCTACAGGAAAGGCAGTGAACACAGGCTGGGATGCTGAACTCTGCGGTGTTGAATTGGAACTGGAGGAAGCGACATGAACTCTTTGCTATTTATACCAATGCAGGACTAGAGATATTTGTATACAGGGGAGTAAGTATGTATCCAGACATTTCCTAGCTTTGCACACTAAGGGTAAAGAAAAGCTTGCCTTGCCCTATCCATTTTGGACGGAAGGTACCATTCTTGTTCTTTAAATACTTAACTGATTAGCATTTAAATGGAATTTAGAATCAGGAATCAAGGGCCATGGGAGACCTGCCTGCCTTCTCACTGAGGGCTTCGGTGCTGAGTGGGCCCGAGCAAGTGGAACGCCGAAGGAGTGCGGGGAGTAGGAGGAAAGATGAGATTAGAAGGGCATCAGTGGCAGCCTTGGCAAACCTCGATTTCTCCACTGGAGTCAGTCAGTCCAAATTGATGGTAGTATCAGTCTTCTATTGCCATTTCTACTCTTTTGTTTGTTTTGATTTTCACCATTATCAAATAGGCACAGGGTAGACCAGTGAGCTAGAACTTTAAAAATTTGTTTTCCACTGCAAAGAGTTTGTCTCACTAACAAAATTTTAAACATATAACACATGTGTTGATAAGATTGTGGGGAAATAGTCACTCATACTTTGCTGGTGGGAATGCACGTGGGTACAAACCTTCTGGAGGGAAGTTTGGCAATAACTAACACACTACGTGTGCACTTATCTTTTGACCTTTCTCGGAATCTATCCTGGAAATCTGCCTCCAATAACACAAAATACTTGTGCTATTAAAAGTTAATAGTTGTAGCATTGTTTAGTTTGGAAAATTTTGGGAACAACCTAAATGGCTCTATATAATAGAGTGGTTGAATAAACTATGGTATGGTTCATACAGTGGAATACAGTGCACCTGTGAAAACACAGTGAAGAACAGCTCTATAAACGGGTGGAATGGTTTCCAATATCTACCTTTAAGTGGGGAAAAAAAGTGCAAGAGACCATTTATCGTATGCAACTCTTTATGTAAGAAAGAATGAGAAGTGAGGAAATATACAGGCATGTGGTCATTTCTGGAAAGAAATACTGGCAGTTTAAACCAGAAAGGAAAGAAATTGCTTACCCGTGGATGTGGGTAGGAAAGAGGTGGAAAGAAGACAGGAATGGGATCCGTGTAGCTGGGGTGAGGTGTGACAGACACTTCTAAGTCACTAAGCTGTGACTTAGAACCATGGGCACGTTTAACATAACCCCAAACAAGCATTTACAACCATCTGGGATACAGGGGAACCAAAAGGCACAGCAAATCATCCTTAGACGGGTAGGGAGGAGAAAGCTACACTAGGTAACTGGAAAGCAGTGTGTGGGTTCCCGTAAGGCTCAATTCAACAGGAACTGCACACATGGGCTATAGTCCAGTGGCTAAATGAGTCTCTCACAGGTGTGGGTGAGCTAGTCTGAGACTACCTCCTGCGTCCACTGTAAGTGAACAAGTAAGGAAATACTTGGTAGATAATGAGGAGTAGGTTTTTCAATGTTGGAGAAAGGAGCCAGAAGTAAGGAAAGGCTAAGATGAATTTTGTGGTGTTGGAATGGAACGAGAGGGATCAATCTGAGCTCATGGTTTTGAACTTGTATACAGATACGGAGCGGTAGATGTGTGTATACGTGTGAGTTAGTGTGCACACATCCATTTCCCAGCTCTGTCCTCTGGGAAGACCTGGAAACAGCGACTCCCAGGGAAGAGCTGGGAAGAGCTCACCTCGTGCCCAGATACTGCTTCTAACCACTGTTCTCCAAAAAGGGAACCAGAGCGCCCTGAGAAGTAAAGGAGTTAGTTCTCCGTGCAGGGAAAGTACAAGATGAGGTGCCACAAAGTAAGGAAGTGTCAGAACGCGGGGACTTACTGAAAGCACAGGAGTCACCCTGAAGGAGTTCCTAAGAGCTGGACCCATTTGAGCAAAAACAAAGCATAGTGATCATCCTGGGTTTTCATCCACAGAATAGAATGAGTACCCGAGTCCCTACTGATATTAGTAGATATTAATAAATGGCGCACGTCGGTCACATCGCTCCGTTGCATGACATTCCTCAGTGACTGCTCATTTCCTTCAGAGAAGTAATGCTGGTCCTCACTCACGACAGGGTTCTCCCTGTCACGTTCACCTGCCACGAGTCCTGCGCAGGCGTCACTTCCTGTAACTCTTTCCTCAGTCGCTTTCTTCCCCTGCACTGACCTTGGTCAGACACACACCCACCTCAGGACATCTGCACTTCCCGTTCTCTTCTGTTGACTGTAGTCTTCTTAGATGTAGGCATGGCTTGCTCCCTCATTACCTCTGGGTACTCATGGTGCCTTACCAGTGAGGGCTTTGCTGGCCTCCCTGTCGAAAATGTCAAGTACCTGAAGTCCAGCAGGTACCATAATGCCCTGCTTTATTGTTTCCTGCTTTGTGCTGATTGCCATCCAGCATAGTGTATATTTACTTAATAATCTTGTTTCTCTCTTCTTAACTAGAAAAATAGTGCTATTCTGACAATCTTTTTGTCTTGGTCATTCATCAGTAAATATTTGTAGCCTAAATGAATAGTACTAAAGATCATGCATGGAATCATTCATAGTTACAACTAAGAAGTCCAGAGTCCAAAGTATTAAAGGAGGTCACTAATGTGGTTAATTTCATACAAGTTTATAAATTTCGAATTGTTCAAAAAAATTCTAAAATAGAGCGAATCTTTACAATTGTACATGTGATGGGGGAGGGAAGATTATTGTCAATAAAATCTTTAATATCTCAAAAGGTTCCCTAGGGGCAGAGGATGTAAAAGTGCTGTTGAACTTAGAATACCCTCCCTTTTTTTTTACCAAAAGACAGATGTTCTAAATTTGTTGACCTTGGTTATGATGACATGTGGCTGATGTATTATGGCACTTACCTCCGTTAAAGAAAATCAACACTTCATCTGCCTTTTTAAGATACAGGTAGAGATAACCATGGGAATGGAATGAATTTTCAAAGACATTTGCTGGGGGTTGAGAATTTTGAAAATGGATATTTGTAACTATTGCTATTGGTATTTCATTGCCAGCAACAACGAAAGTTTGTAAAAAACAAACAACTAAAAAATATCCTCACATTTGTCTCTAGAAAATACTGGACATGGCACTTCCTGATCTGTTTTAAAATATTCTAAAGAGTTTTGGTATGTTTTAAACCCATTTGTTAAAAAGAAAAAAAACCATTTTGATTACAGAAGATGAAAATTTAGCTACATTTTGATAATTTTGGTTGGATTGAAAAGTGGTTGTGGAAATGACTCACGACTTCTGTTTACATCTTCCTATTTTTGTGAGCATCCCACCTCCCCCCCTTTTAAAACCTATGACAGATGCTGTAATAAACTGAAGTTAGAATCAGGCCTTTCAGTCTAAGAAGAAAGAAAAGCACAAGGTGCAGAGCTTAGGCAGAGAGGTTGCAGTACTCTCTAAACTTTTGATTTTGCACATCTCTTAAGAAATATGTGCACACACGTCCTTATCCGTTCTCTTTGGAATCTGTTTCTCTCCTCTGTGTCACTTACCAACATTTGTAAATGTATATTGTTTCTGCGAGTCTTTATCACTTTGGGTCCCCTGACTAGGGCTGTAAGCACCATGGAAGCATGGATAATACCTGTTCAGGTTTATCATTTTATCTCTAGCGCCTCACAGAGTATCTGGAACACAAGAGATTTATTTACGGGATAAATATGTGCATGTATGGAATTTGTCAAGGAAGGGCGGTACTGAGGGCACCAGTGGAACCGGGAAGAAGGCGCTGCTGACACCTAGTGGCTCCTGCTGAACACCCTGCCATGCACAGGACAGCCTCCACAACAATTCCAGTAGTGCCGTGGTGGAGACATCCTGGTTTGATTAATAATAATATTCCTCTTCTGAAGTGAATGTATTTCATTTAAGTTCCTCAGTTGTTAAATGGCATTCTTTATCAAGCAGTTTAGTTTTCCTGGAATTTCCCTCAGACTGCTTTCCAGTTTTTCCAGGGGAACTTTATCTTATGCTAGATGGGTAGGCTATACTGTGAACCTGGGTTTCAGGAAAGGCAGTAGTGTTTTTCCCTTAATTTCCTCTTTGGAGCCCTTGGGGGGGGGGCGGTGCTACCAATATCTTGGAAATCTGGGTAATTTGAATATTACCAAGGGAATACTTTGATTCTGCATGCTACAGATGTTTGATCATTTATTTACCTAAAGGCTCTCTTTCTGCACTTTCCTCACTGCCTCCCAAAAGAATTAACTGATACACTTCCAGCACATGTTTCTGTGCTTTTAACTAGTTCTGACTCAGATGTGTCCTGCGCTGTAAATAAAACATTAAAAAGTTACTTATATCATCTCCCTACTTAGAATTGATCATTTCTATGTTTTCTACACACTCACTCCCTGCCCAGCCCCTTAGGAAATTCAATTATATTTTACTAATTTTGTGCCAAGTGTCTTTGGGTAAAACCAGTTTAGTTCTGGGAGAAGTGTTGGTAGTTTTTAATATTTGGGGTTCTTTTTGTAGACTGCAAAAAGAGAACAAAAATAGCTTTTCTATAATAAGACGGCAATACACATTAAGAATGTAGGTAAGTAATGTAAATGTAAGTTCGGTTAAAAAAATATTGAAACCAGTTTACAATACAGTAAAAGTCTCTCTTGACACCCACCTCTAACCAGCGGAAACTAAGATTTATCTAAGATTTAAAATATTGGTCAGCATCTTTATATGCAGTGATTTCCAAGTACCTATTTTAGCAATATGGCCTAATACTGTTTTATTTTTATGTAATCCTAGTGCTTTCCAGTGTATATTTAAGATAAGTATATAGTCTTCATTTCCCCCTGTAGTGTTTTAAGCGAAGGGCAGACATTCACAGCTCTGATTTCTCTGTCTGTGCTGGGGGTCCACAGGACTCTCTCCAGATGGGAGACTCGCTGGATGGCCTCACAGGCTCAGCATAGGCCTGTCATTGTGATTGAGACTTGCTGCCGTGATGTGCTTGGGCTAAGGAGTGGAAGGATCTCAGTGGGAAAAGACACAGACAGGATCTGGAAGGATCCATGTGCAGGCTCCCATGAGGTGTCACACAGAGGACCCTCTCCTCCCAGCAGTGAAAATGCAGCGACGTGTATGCAGTGTTCCTGCCCGGAGCAGCTCAAGGTCATTACTGGGGCTCTGTAGTCACAGAGGTACCCTCTGCCCGCGGGTACCAGAAGGAGAGCCACACTGTTTGCACAGTTAGTCTAGGTACAGGAAACTGCCCGAGTCCCGCAGGGACCTGTGGGAACCATCTCGGACGTCCCAGATGTCAGCTGGGCAAGCGGGCCTTTCTGAGGTTGTCGTCTTGAGCCTGCTCTGATCAACCCATGTTTACACGTGCTGAAGTTCTGCTATGTCTCAGTTTCAGTGTTTCTCTCTGTAGGAGTAGAGTGGGTACTTCTCAGTGTATAACACTGCTCCCCCATTATAGAGAGGCTATGCTAAGTGCTCTAGTGAGTCTGTAAAAGAACTTTGATCACAGCAAAGCTATGGATAAGGATGCTTTCAACTATGACAGAAAAATCCTGCTTTTAACTCTGAAATCTACTTTGTCTATATTAATATATCCACTCCAACTTTTTTTTGACTGGTGTAAGCGTGGTATATATTATCCCATCCTTCTATTTTAACCTATTTGTGTGTTTATATATAATGTGCTATCTTGCAGGGACTGGTTTTGCTTTTTAAAATCTGACAATCTCTGCTCCCCCCACCCCCAATCTCTGCTTTTAATTGGAGTGTTTAGGCCATGTACATTTAATGTGATTAAGTCTTCCTGTTTTTTTCCTTCTATTTATCTCTAGCTATTGTTTCTTTTCTATTTTGTGTTGAGTATTTTTTTTATGTTTCCATTTGATCTCCTTTGTTGGATTATTACCTATAACTGTCTGTTTTGTTATTTTATTGGTTCCTTTAGGGTTTATAGTATACAACTTTTACTTGTCACTGTCTACTTTGAAGCTATGTTATATAGTGTTGTGTATAATAAAAGTATACTTCTGTTTCCTTCCATTTTTTTTCCCTCACAAAGTTCGTAAGATATTACTGTTATTTTTCATTGAACAGTCAGATATCTTTTAAAGAGATTTAAATAATAAGAAAAATATTAAATATATGTATCCACGTAGTTACCACTTTAGTCCTCTTCATTCTCTTGTGTAGATCCAGATTTTGATCTGGTATCATTTTCTTTCTACCTGGATGACATCCTTTAACATTTACAGTGCAGGTCTGCAGGTAATGAATTCTTTCAGCATTTATATTTCTGAAGTTCCTTTATTTCACCTTCGATTTGAAACCTGTTTTTGCTAGATACAGAATTCTCATTGACTTCCCCATCCCAGTACTTTAAAGATGTGATGCTGCAGTCTTCTTGCTTGCATTGTTTCTGATGAACAAGCTGGTGTTGTCCTTATCTGTGTTCCTCTGTACGTAACATGTCTTTTTTTTTCTTGTCCTGGTGGTTATTTTAACTTTAAAAAAAATTTTAATTGCAGTTAAAATACAATATTACGTCATTTTCAGGTGTACAACATAGTGATTAGACATTTATATAACTTACAAAGTTATCGTGCTAAGTCTAGTACCCATCTGACATCATAAATAATTATCACTGACTATGTTCCCCAGGCTTTACTTGGCATCCCATGACTATTTTGTAACCACTAATGTGTACTTTTTAATCTTTTCCCCCTTTTCATCCTGCCCCACAACCCCCTTCCTATCTGACAACCATCAGTTTGTTCTGAGTATCTATGAGTTTGTTCCTGCGTAACATGTCTTTTTTACTGGATGCTTTTAATATTGGACTACTGATTTGACACAATTTGCTTATGTTGTGCCTTGGTGTAATTTTCTTCTCGTTTCTTGTGCTTGGACTTTGTTGAGTTGCTTGGATCTGAGAGTTTTTAGTTCTCATTATGGTTAGAACGTTTTGGTCAGTTATTTTTTCAAATATTGTTTTCTGTTCCTCCTCTTTTTTCTTTTGGGGATTCCAGTTACCTGAATATTAGGCCATTTAAAGTTATCTCACTAATGCTTTTTTTCGTTTTTTTTTGAGATTCTTTTTCCCTCTTTGTGCATAATTTTAGATAATTTCTGTTTTTATGTCTTCAAGTTCACTAATCTTCCATAATTTCTAATCTGCTATTAATTACATCCAATGTAATTTTCATCTGAGATATTGTGTTTATGAAATTTGATTTGGGTCTTTATATCTTCCATGTCTCTGCTTAACTTTTTGAATATATTGAGTAAACAGGTAACAACAGTTTTAATGTCCTTATCTGCTAATTTTAACATCTGTGTTAGTTCTGGGTCAGTTTTGATTGATTTATTATTTTCAACTCCTTCTTTTTTGTATGCCTGGTAATCTTTATTTGGATCCCAAGCATTGTGAATTTCACCTCGTGGGTGCTGGATCTTTTTCACAGAAAATCAGGAGTTCAGGTGATGGGCAGTCAGTGATTTCACGATGCCAGGTTCTTACTGTCTTTTTGTTGTGCGTCCACAGCATATTGGTCTCTTCCATGGTCCAGTTCCTCTTACAGCCAAAAGGTAGTGGGCAGGAGCCCATATCATCCCCTCATGATAACATTCAGAGACAGAAAAAATAAGTCTTTTACTTATTATTATTTTAATTGATGAAAATCCTTTCCATATGCTTTCCTCAACCCTAGCAGGTTTCTGCTAGCATCTCATTACCTAGAACTACCTCCTAAGTTCATGTCTTAAACCAATAACCAATTAAAATGTTGGGACAACTGCCTTTTGATTAGACTGATTCTCCTCTGGGGCCAGGGAAACACATTGCTGCTCATGGGGGGTGGATTTTTGAACAAAATTGTGATCCTTAGGAAGGAAGAAGATGGAATAGATATTCCATGGTTAACTAATAGTGTCTGTTACTGGAAGCATATTTTGACTGAGGGAATCTGAAAATATTTTAAAAGTTGAAAAGATTTAAGATGATGCTTAGAGCCTTGGTAAGTTTCAATACGTTAACATAGGGAGTCTAGACAAAGAGTCATCTTGAACAGTTTTAAAGTATGAGGGTATGTGGATTTTAGAAGAATGGCAGATATATAAGAATGACTGAAGAAGGAGTAGGGTGGGGAAAAGTGGGGGAAAAGGAATGGAGAAATACTCTTAGCTTCGCATGTCAAGCTGAGGGATTTCATTATGAAGTTTCTTAATAATAAGAGCCACATGAATAGATCTGAACTCTCCCAACCTTTTGTTGTTAAATTGGAAGAGGTTTACTTGAAGAGAAAAATGTTTAGGATTACTGGTGTGTAATTAAAGGTCAATGAATGCCAGTTTTGGAATTTAGATGTTATGTATGAAATATAAAGATAGAATGCTGTAGGAATACAATGACTAGTATTGAATTCTTCATGAATGAGATGGAGTTGCAAATACTCTCTAGTTTCAAGCCTGAGTATGTGGGAAAATTGGGCTGTGCTTCTACATAAACTCTGTGAAGCATCTGTGGGACTGAAGGTCAGGGTTGGAATCATCGACCATTTTCTTAACACAGTGACAGCATATCAGACTGTCGGTGGAGAGCGTTAAACAAGGAGAAAAAATGGTGGAATATTGAACCTTTAGTTAATGTTCAGAGGAAGAAGTCCAGTGAAGAGATGGATGCAACATAGAATAAAAGTTACAGGATGGGTAGTAGGAACTACCGAGTCTGGATTAATAGATTTAAGGAGAAATGGCCAATGATTTCAAATGTGTTTCGCATTGTAAGTTTTTCTAAATAAAACACAGTTACTATATTTAATGAGGAGAATCAGGAATCCGGACTTCTTATTTTGTATCTGACATTCTTAGCTATTATCAGGTGACGTCTTCACCAAGTCATACTATACCTGTCTATATTTAGTTTCATTTTGCACAGTAAGAGATTATATTATCTCTTTACTCTAAAATGCAAGGCTATAAGGATGACATCGAAGACCAATTATGGATTGTTTTGTCAGAATACCAATAACAAAGTCTGGATTCAGCAAGATTTGGTAATACAAGATTTGACTTTGCAGTGCTTTTAGGTATACCTACACCTAGAATTTAATGTTTGATTCATTTCAGCCTGCCAACTTTCTTACTGAATTTTTACTTAGGAATTAAGTTGGGTGGAAGTGAAGAGAAACTGGAAATGTTTGTTTTATAAAATGTACCTATTTAATAAAATGTAGTTAAATTTTTAAGGCCTCTCAGTAAAGATGCCTTGCCCTTAGTGTTTTTCTCAGTAAAAGTCATAATTTCAAGAAATGAACTTACCTTTGTGATGAGGTGAGTGGTATTCTTGATATTGTAAAGAATACCTTTGATGTAAAGCACGGGGAACAGAGACTATCATGAACTTGTATGTGCATAAAATAGCTTTTGAAGGCCACATAGGAAACTGGTAAACTTCTTTGCCTCTAGGGAATTTATCCTGTGTGGTTCTATCAAGGTGTTTTTTTTCATTGTATACCCTTTAGAAAGTTTTGAATTTTGAATCGTGATAATGTATTTATTTCAAAATTAAAACTTTCAGTAATTTCTAATGTGTCCCTGAAAGTACATTTTAGAAGCTCACTTCTGTAGTTTTGTCCTAACATTTAGGTATTTTTGAGTTTTATATTCTGTGATTTGAGTCCAATTTAATTTTCTCACATATGGAGAGCCAGTTGTTTACTACATCATTTATGAAAATTTATTTTATCCACTAATTTGAAATATGACTTCTTATCTAGCAAATGTTTACTAATGTGTGAATTTATTTCTGAGCTCTCTATTTTAGTTCATTTGTCTGTTTATATGCTCCAGTGACAATATCACACTGCCATGGTGACTGTAGCTTTATAGGTCTCGATATCTGGTAGGCAAAGTATTACTTCCACCTCCACCTTTAGCAGAGAAACTTCTGTTAGAGCAGCGCTCCCACTAGGAACAACTAGAAAAGCTGGATAAAATCTTTTTTCAATGAAATATTTAAAGGTGTTGGAGAGCTATCGGAGAAGAGGGGACTTGCAGGCGTGAGGGCCCAGAGGGATGGCAGTCTGTCATGAACTTCTTTTCCCCTGAGACATTTGTCCAGTTTGTAAAAGACCAGCTGAGTGGCTGGAAAGCTGAGAAAAATTTTTGGCAGTCTATAGAGCTAGGAAGACAAAAATAGGATTTATGGGCCATTAAATATTACAGACTTTCATTTGGGATCCCTAAAGACTACATCAGAGGTTAGCAATTTATGGTCTATGGGTCAGATCCAGTCCACCATCAGTGTTTATATGGACCGTTAGCCAACATGGTTTTTACATTTTTAAGTAGTTTAAAAAATTAAAAGAATATATTTTATAACACTTGAAAGTCATAGGAGATTCAAATTTTAGTGTCCATAAATAAAGTTTTATTGGAACAAAGCCACACTCATTCATTTGCATGTTATCTGTGGCTTCTGTTGCACTTCAGTGATAGACATGAGTTGTTGCCCAGAGACCACATATGCTTTGCATTGCTTTGGATATGCTTTGCATCACAGTGACACAATTAGAATTCATTAGTGTTTGAGTGCCACATGTATTGTCCCAGCAACTTATTTCTTTTATTACTGTTACACATCTGTCATGTCAAAACAAGAAAGTGGGCTTCATATGTAGCACTTCTGGAGAATAGTGGAGTTATCAAATTAGAAGGCAAAGCATTAAATGTATTATGCTGTGATACTTTATCTATGCTAAAAAAGTACAGTATATGTCAACATTACAAGATTGAGTACTCATCACACTATTCCCAACTCACAGGAAATTAATGATCAGAAAAAACAGTAAATTAAAATGTAATATCTCATCACAGCAGAAATTCTTTAGAAAGGTGAAAAATGAACATGAAGCTACAACTAAAAGTAAGTTTCTGAGCGGCTCATTTGTTGTTAGCCAAGCACAGAAAGCCATTTATCAATGGTGAGTTAATTAAATCATGTTTGACGATAGCAGTCAAAGAAATGTGTGCACAGAAAATAACCTTTTAAAGACTATTTGCCTTTCTGTAAGAATCATTGTTAAAAGTTGAGGACATTGAGCAATATCAGTAGTCATTTAAAAAATAGGCAAATAATTTCTAGACAGTGTTCTACGCTCTTGATGTTACAGTACTGCTCAGTTATTGTTTATCAGGAATCCATGCTGAGTTTGCAGTGACGGAAGGATTCATCTTTGTGAGCAGTCTGCATGAAACAACTACAGAGGAAATATTTTCAAATAAGTTGAGAAAATACTAATTCAGTTCAACCTGAAGTAGAATCTGCTAAGATGTGTTACAGTTAACTGGTAAAAATAAGTATGGAGCAGAAAAAGACTTTAAATGACAAATTTACAAAGCTGGTTTAAACAAAATGGTGTTTAAAAGCGTCTGCTTATTCATTGTTTTCATTCATCATCATTACATAAAATATTTAAATCTGTCATGGGTTATTAAAGTACTAGTGCCAAATGGTGAGTTTTATTTGCTCTTACAGATGTCACAATCTCACTTCCAGGCATTTCTGTTAGAAATGGAAGCTGAATATATTGAATTTCCCTACCACGAAGCAGTTTGATGACTTAAAAGTCGCAAAGTTTTATTGTAATTTTTTGAACTTAGGGCTGAGATTAAAATTTATCTGAATAAGAAGGTTGCCCTCAACTTCTAAATCAAATACTTAATGGATGTGGAAGTTAACCTTTGCAGCAGATTTAATAATAATTTCCTAATGAATTCAACCTAAAGTTATAAGGCAAAACATTGCTTTAGCTGTACGTTACACCGTGGTAAAATTATTTCTACAATCTAGTGTTGTTTGAATCACAAGTAATGTCAATGCTTTATACACTTTTCATGCCATAAAAAGTTAAACAAGATCTCCATTCCCACATAACTTTTGTGCAGAAATATTTTCCAAGGTCAAACCCCTGTTTCAGTAGCAGTTTTTGGACCTCGAGGCAAATACAAAGGAGATTTCTATAATTCAAAATTCATTTAACTGTGTAATTGAGGTGCTTCAACCTGTCCTTTAATTGAAAATGATTATTCTGCAATATGATGACATGCTAAAAGCAAAGATCAAGGAAAGACTAATAAAATTTCATAAATGCCTTTCAAAGGTTGATGTGTTCAGATAAAATTGATGGATTTGATTGATATCACTGTTTGGATTGATATCACTATTTGGCAGCATCTCTGTGTGAAAATATTTTTTTCAAAGATGGATAAAATGTCATGTCAGAATGAACAGAAGAACATTAACTATTCATTTTGATGATAGGGAAAAGTTAGTTTGAATTTCAATTAAATGTTACTTCCCCCCACCCAAGTTTCAATTTTTTCATTAGTAGACCTGTGTTACAAAAACAAAATCACCCTTATTACCATATTTTGAATAATAATTATTAAAAATTTATGGAATTTTTTTCTTTCATCGTAGGTAAGTACTTATATAATATTTTAGATTTTGCCTCTTATCCCACAATAGGAAAATACCTTTGAGTTCCTTTTGGTCTGCATTTCCACCTAAAATTATAAAATTTTGAAAAGATGACATAGGAGAATATGTTTGCAAAGGAATTCTTAAGAATAGAAAGCACTGACTATAAAGGAAAATACTGAAGAATTCAACTGTATTAGAAAAATAACTGTTAATAAAAGATACCATAAGAGTGAAAACACAAGCCCTAGGGAGGAAGAAGATTAATAGCAATAAATATGGCCACAAAAGGAATCATTTCTAGAATATATAAAGTAACTACAAATCAGTAAGAAAAACAAAGCAGATAATCCTTGTTCCTGATATTAGGGGACAAAGCATTCAGTCTTTAATCATGAAGCATGATTTTTGTTGTGGAATTTTTATAAACCCCTCTTTTCAGGGCATGGAGGTTTCTTTCTAACCTAGTTTTTTGGGCATTTTAAATCATGACAAGATGCTTTATTTTGTCTAAAGTTTTTTTCTGTGTTGATTGAAGTGATGATGTTGGGCTTTTTCCCCTTTGTTTTATTAACAACTCAAGTACATTTTCCCGAATGAATATTCCATTTGCTGTATGTTCTTAGGATAATATCCCGAGGCTTTGAATGATACCTGCCCACCCCTCCTCTCCCCCACACACACAGTCTCTCTTACTTACTTTACATATATATAATTTTCACCAGTTAAATTGTTATTTTCCTGGAAGGAGAGTTTTCTGGTCTCCATACTTTGTCTTTCTGGAAGTCCCACCCTTATATACTGTTTTTATGTGTACCCTTTGTGTAGACTTTTTTTTTTTTTAAAGCTGTTCCTGTAATTATTACATTATGCACATACAGGATAGTCTGTATGTGTGTGATTGGTGTCTTCATTTTACCAGGTCTTGTAAAGTCTAGAATCCTTACCTCCTTCATGTTCCTTTATATCCTCCATTTATAGGTCTCACATATTTCCTTTATATACCGTGTTTCCCCGAAAATAAGACCTAGCTGGACAATCAGCTCTAATGCGTCTTTTGGAGCAAAAATTAATATAAGACCCGGTGTTCTATCTATCCTATCCTGTCCTGTCCTGTCCACCCGGTCTTATAGTAAAATAAGACCGGCTCTTATATTAATTTTTGCTCCAAAAGATGCATTAGAGCTGATTGTTCGGCTCAGTCTTACTTTCAGGGAAACAGGGTATGAGACGTACATTGAGACCTACATCAAACAATGTGAAAAATCTTGCTTCAGTTGTTAAAGCATGATTTAGAAAACTAAAGAGGAAAAGTAAAGTCTGTTGTAATTCATGTTTTTACCTTTCCTGTGTTCCTTCTTCATCATGTGTCAAGATTCCTTCTTTTTGTCCTTTTTTTTTTTTGGTTCAAGAACTTTCCTAAGTGTTCTTTAAGGGTAGTTTTTCTCATGGCTAATTTTTAGGTTTCATTCATCCGAGAATTTTTGATTGCTCTCTTATTCCTAAAGGATGTTTTTTGTTGGATATAGAATTATGTTGCCAATTCTTTCAGCTCTTGAAAAACCGCTATGCCACTTTCTTCTGACCTCCATGGTTTGAGATGAGAAATTTCTTGTCATCTTAATTATTTTTCTTCTATGGATAAGGTCTTGTTTCTCTCCTCTCAAGATTTTTGCATTTAGTATTTAGTTTTTAGAAGTTTGATTATGATGTGTCTTAGCGTGGAGTTTGGGGGACGCATATCCTCTTTGGATTTACTCAATCTCTTGAATCTGTAAATTTTCCAAATTGGGGGAATTTTCACCCATTATTCCTTCAAATACTTTTTCAGCCTCACATTTCTTTCATATTCCAAGACTCCCATGGCAGGAAAGCTGTAGCGTTTGTTATTAGTCCCAGTGTCCCCTTAATCTGTTTCTTTTTACCAGACCATTTTCTCACTTGTTCAGGTAAGGTAATTTCTCCATTTATTGTTAAGTTCCTTCACTTAGTGCTTTATTTTTGTTGGTATATTTTTCAGTTCTAAACTTTCCTTTTGTCTCTACATGGTATCTTGTATTTATTTCTTTGCCAAGACTTTGTTTCTTTGCTGAAATGTTTTTTCATTTGCTTCAAGCATGTTCATAATTTTTTGTTGAAGCAGTTTTATAAGTTTTTAAATGTGGCAGCTAATTCTAACATGTGTTGATTGTCTTCTCGTTCTCTTTGAGATTTTCCTGCTTCTTGTTATGGTATGTCAAGTTATTTTTCGATTGTTTATTTAAATCTACTCTTTAGTAGCTCTTATCTGAAGCTGTGCTTTTGTGATACAAAACAGAAGGGATGGCACCATTTTGCTACTCTCAGGTGTGTATGGAAGTTCCAGTTTCCCAGATTCTGTAACCAGCTTCCATTGACATGTTGTTGAGGTGGGACTCGCACGCATGATGGGCAGAGTGAAAATTTAGACTCTTTCCTGTGCCTTGCTGATACCACCCTGTGTCACAAGGGGGCTGCTTTTCCCTTGGCCCCCAGGGCCACTGCTGGGTGGGGGGCGCACGTCACCTCTAGGCAGTGGTTTAAGCTCCGATTGTCCGCAGGCATCCGCTGCCCCCGCCCAGTGGGAGGGGGAGAGGCAGGGGCACCTCATTACCAGTGTGCGGGTGTTGCGTTCCCAGCCCCCCACCTTTTCTACACTGACATGGAGGCAGGAGGCCTTGCTCCTCCTCAGTGGGTGTGAATGTCCTGGTTCCCGCCCACCTTCTAGGGTGACACCCCCTATAGGGTGGCGGAGGGCAGTCTGGGCTCTCCCTGCAGCCTTTGCTGATGAGTGTGGGGCTTGGGCCGCTTCTGTGGTGCTGGTTGCTCCTCATGTGACGTTTTCTGTCTTGCTGGCCCGCCACTTTCGCACCCTTTTGGTCAGGCTCTTCTGGGCTTTCTGTGTTTTTGGTGTGTTGATGTTCGTGTTTCTGGGTGGTTGGCTTCTTCAGCATCTCTTCGGATGTATGAGTCCGACAGCGAAACTGGGGAGTGGGTGCATTTTCATTCTTCAGCACCTGAGGCTCTAGTTGGTCTGCCGCCTTCTCTCTACCTTTTCGTGTCTTCTTGTCTTTGTCCTATGTGTCACGTCCAAAGTTTTAGCTGTACTTAGTGTAAAATATAAGAAAAAGTGAATCTCCTCCATTTTGTCTAGAAGTGGAAGTCTGCAGTCATGAAGAATTTATTTTTTTCTTAATACAGTTCGGTGTTGGCAGGTTTTTGTTACCTCAGCATTTAAAAATTCTTGCATGATTTCCTGTCTTCCCTTGTTGCTGATGAGAAGTCAGTATCGTTATTCTGTGTATATAATGTTTTGATATTCTCTGGGTGCTTTCAGGAGTTTATCTTTGGTTTTCAGCAGTCTAAGACATGCCTAAGTGTGATTTTCTTTGTATTCTTCCTGCTGGGGGTTTGCTGAGCTTCTTGAAACTGTAAGTTGATTTTCTTCACCAAATTTGTGAAAAGATTGCCCTTTATTCCTTATCTCTTTCTGTCCCCTTTTTCTCTCTCCTCTTTCCCTGCAGCTTTGATTACATGCACGTTAGCGCAGTGCGTACTGTCCCAGGGTCACTGCAGTGCGTCCATTTCTTCTTCAGTAATTCTACTTTCAGTTCCTCAGAATGGGTAAATGATTCCTTTGTTTTCATGGTCGTTCATCATTTCTTTTGTAATATCCAGTCTCTTAAGTTACTATGATTTCTAGTTATAGAATTTCCATTGGGTTTTACTTGGTAATTTTCAGGTCTCTTGTATTGCTCCTGGTTATGACCAGCTTTTCCTGTGTGTTGTGCACGTTTCCAAGACTTTGTTCATTTTGTCATTTTTTTTTTATTGAATATGTTTTTCTTCATTGTGGGTCCCATTTTACTGTTATTTCCCCCCTCACATGTCTCAGCATATTTTATTGTATGCTGAGCATTTCAGATGCTTATTTGTAGGTACTGGATACTATTATCTTGTTTTGTTCAATGTGAAGTTTTTGTTTGTTCGATTTTGTTTTCTGGGCGGACCGTATGGTGAGTGGATTTGCACCCCAGACGACATCACTGCAGCTGTTGGCAGCATCAGAAATCTCTCCTCAGCTCACTTCATCAGTTTCGCTCTTGCTTGTTTCCCCGAGCTGCTGAGAGGCCGCCTGTGAATGGACATTTTAGGGGTGTAACAGAGCTCAGAGTGTATTCAGCTTCGGGAGCTCCCTTCTGGGGCTCCCTCCTTCCCAGGCTTCCCCTTAGGTTCCGTCCTTTCTAGCATCATTGAACTTCAGGTGTCTTCTCACAGCTGTACACCTGAAGCTTTTGTGTGAGGTCCAGTGCTACCGTCCTCTAGAACTGCCCTTCGCTGCAAGTCTGTTTCCACCCAGCCTGCGCCACTGGTGTCCCTCCTCTCAGGGCTCAAATGCCCTTCCCCTTCAGCCTGCTTTGCTTATTCCCAGGAGACTTCAAATAGTTAGGGGTTATGTTTTATTCAGATTATACAAATTTTATTTTCAAGAGACTTATTCTCATATTAGTGCCTCTGCCTTTATCCAGTACGTACATACATACATAAATAGAGCAGTTTTCTGTGCGAGGGTCATTCTTTACTAAGGTCTATTTTCCATCCACTGTAATTTATGCCTTGTTTTGAGGACTGTGTATGATCAGGTGTTTATTAATAACTACCATCACAGTCAGGATACACAGCCTTTCCTGTGCCCCACCAGCTTCTCTCCTGGCCCTCGGGGGCAGCCCTCTGCCACCCCTCCCTGATTGGTTCCTCTTCCTATAGCTTTGCATTTTCTAGACTGGTGTATACATGGAATTGTACAGGATGTAATATTTTCTGCCTGGCTTTTGTGCGTAGCATAATGGTTTTGAGCTCCATCTATTCACCAGCTGGTAGATTTCTTCCCGTTTTGGCTACTATGATAAAGCTGCTGTGAACACTGACGAAACATGTAGTATTTCCCTTTGTTTCTTGTGTAATAATGATTGGAATTGCTTCTTTGTTTGAAAGTGTACGTTGAACTTTGGAAAGCAGTTTCCCGGTTTTACTAGAAGTGCCTGTAGACGTTTCCTTTTCCGCCAGCGGGAAGTGAAGTTCCATTAGCTCCTCACTGCTGTTACCACTGACGTTGTCGTTGTTTCTAATCTTAGCGGGTCCAGCGTAGTGGCCCTTCACTGTGGGCTTGTTTTGGGTTTCCTGCTGAGCAGTGAGGTGGAACTGCTTCATGTACTTAACCCGCCATTATAGATCTTGAAGGAAGTGTCTCTTCAAATCTTTTGCCCTCCCCTCTTTTCCTAATTGGTTTATTTGTCTTCTCCTTACTATTGAGTCTTAAGGGTTCTTTATATTTTTTCATACAAGTCATTTTATTAGAGATGTATTTTGCAAATATTTTTCCCTGGTCTGTGACTTGTTTTTATTCTCTTAGTGTTTCCTGAAGAGCAGAGAGGGTTTAATTTCAATGAAGTTTGTCAATTGTCAATCTGTAATTTTTTTCTTTCATGGATTATGCTCATTATGCCTTATATGAAAAATACCTTCGCATATTCCAGAGTTACCTTTAGGTCAGTTATCCATTTTATAGTTAATTGCATGTATGATACGAGAATATGAGCTAAAGTTCAAGGTTCTTTGTTTTCGATAGCACTTTATAACATCTGTATAAAATGTTTATTCCCATTCCTAATCTATAATTGTATCTTTTCTTGAAATTTTAATGATTTTTTTCTTCAAATGAAAGTTATTCAAAGAAAAAGAAAAAATACTGTTTATTTTGTGCATCAATTTAAAAGAAATCCAAAGTGACTCTACTAGTATAAACATTCAAAGCTAGTAGATCAATAACGGGATTTAATATTGTCACTGCTTTTTGCCATTGTTTGAAACCACAGTGCCATTAAGAGACTTTGAGTTACTTGAGTTATTTGCTGTGATGATGCATTATATAGATATTTTACATGAGAAATAACAGGACAAATATTTTCCATTAAAAGTTGAGTCTACCTGAAACTCTCTTAAATTTTCTAAGAAAAGCTTCTTGCTGAAGTATAATGCACACACAACAGAATGCTGTTAGTATAGGTGTACAGCCCAGATCAGTGATCATAACGTGAAGTCAGATCGGGAATGAATAATAGTAGCAGAAATTCCGCTCAGGCCCCTCCTTTCCCGTCGCCTGAAGCAAGCACTATTAACCACTGCCAACACTGGGTTGTCCTGCCCTGTTTTGTACGTCATATAGTTGGTCTAAACAATAAGGCTGGTTTTCCGTAGGTTGTCTTTCACACACCATTGTATTTGTGAGGTTCATCCAAATTGTTGTTTGTAGTTGGTGTTCATTTAATCTCATTGTTATGTGGTATTCTGTTGTGAGAGTCCCATAACTGATCTGTTTTGCTGTTGGGCATTTGGGGGCTAGTCAGTTTGGTGCTATTACGAATTGTGTGTTACGAACATTTCAGTGTGTTTCTTTTGCTAAGCACCAGGGATTAATAACATTTGATATCTCTTAGAGCACTTAGCCCACTGCCATAGATGATATAGAATAAATACTCGATAATTAATGAACGAGCTTTGGAATAGCCTCAAGCTTCTTGTTACTGTTTCATAACTCACCTCAACCGGAAATTTTGTTGATTCTGTTTTGTATTATAGATTTATTTTGAGAGCTACTTCCCTATTTCAGTCTAGTGAAATGAAAGTTTTGGAAATTTCTCAGCCTCATTCGCACAATATGAACTCATTGAGAGTGTTCCTTAGATGTGTTCTTGGATTAATATTAAAATATAACTTTTTTCTCCTTTTTTTTTTTTTTTAAAGATTTTATTGGGGAAGGGGAACAGGACTTTATTGGGGACAAGTGTGTACCTCCAGGACTTTTTTCCAAGTCAAGTTCTTGTCCTTTCAGTCTTAGTTGTACAGGGCGCAGCTCAGCTCCAGGTTTAGTTGCCGTTGCTAGTTGCAGGGGGCGCTGCCCACCATCCCTTGCGGGAGTTGAACCGGCAACCTTGTGGTTGAGAGGACGTTCTCCAACCAACTGAGCCGTCTGGGAGCTCAGTGGCAGCTCAGCTCAAGATGCCGTATTCAATCTTAGTTGCAGGGGCCAGAGCCCACCATCCCTTGCGGGACTGAGGAATTGAACTGGCAACCTTGTGGTTGAGAGCCCACTGGCCCATGTGGGAATTGAACCGGCAGCCTTCGGAGTTAGGAGCATGGAGCTCTAACCGCCTGAGCCACCGGGCCGGCCCCTCTTTTTTCTTTTAATGATTAAAAAGAGTAGAAAAAAATGCTGTTGAGGAGTTTTAAATATTGATTCAAATAAATTGCTTAGTTGATAAACTGTTTAAAAGCTATTTACCTTACCTTCCTCTCCCCAAATGTTAATTAGCTTTATAACAAATTTACAAATGCTTTTTATTTGGTTCAAAACGAAATATTCCAGCCTATATATAAAGTATATATTTCTTTACAATGCCAAATGTCTTTCAGTGGCTATGTAATTATAACAGATGGGTTTGAAGCATTCTCTTAAATGCAGTTAGTATTTTATTTCCCGTCCTTTATTCCCTGATAATTTTATATATTATTGTAAATTAGTATGTTGAATGCCTTCCAGGACTTCTCATAGTAGGTTAGCTAATGGCGTATAATACTTTTCATTGCAAGTGTAATTAAGAGAACATGTTGATGTTTCTAAAATGATATAGACACTGGGAAAACGGACAGTTTAAATTATTTTGTTTCCTTATTATGCACTTAAATAAAAGTCATTACATTTTATTTGCCCGAATCATTTTTAGTGCAAAAAGCTTTTGCGCAACTTGACATATGCTATGAAAGCAACAAAGACTCTAGATTTTAACAGTTTAGCAGAAATTATATGTTAATGAGTTAATATAGACAATTTTCAATGATTGGTTGGACTTACAAATGTACTTTCCTCCCTAAACATTTTCTTTGCCTTTTCATTATGATACAAGGATACTCAGACTACCTAGGTATTATACATGTTTTATTAATATACTGAACATATTCAGATACCTTGGGAGGGTTTAAACTAAAAATATATCCAGTTTGGAACAAGTGGTTATTACACTTTATCAATGAAGAGAAATTAGGCTGTATTTCTTTCCTTCTGTGTTTTTAATGCAGTAACACCCTTGAGTACAAAAGGAAAACTGGAATGTATACTAGTCTATGGATTTGTGGACATTCTATATTAAGTTAAAATGCTACAGATAACTAGTGTTTATTTCCAGTTCCTTAATCTGTTGGCTGTATTCAGAATGTGTAGAAGACACCAAGAGACATTAAGCTTTCTTCTGTTGGTTTAATTCAATGGACTGAAGGTTGTGAGGAAGAGTTGGATGGCATATGAATGTCTTACGTAGATTTACACACAAAATGTTGAAATTAATTTTAACTTAAAAACTTTTGTATTCTCTGATTAACTAACAATATAGAGGCAGTATATTAGCCTGTGAAGATACAGTAACGTTAGCACCTCTTTCTGTTACTTGAGGCTTGGTTTTCCCACAGATGGTCCCATTTGGCTTTAGCTGTTGCAGCCATGCTGCTCATGAGCCACACTCCAGAAGAAAGGAGCAGGAGTGTCATCCATTTAGTGTAGGTAATCACGCACACCTGTTTGTGGGCTCCCCGATGCCACTCAGCTCTATGGTGCTACAGAACAAAGACGGTGCAGTCAGTCATCTCTACTCACGGATGTTGGACTAGGATGAAAAACAGACAAGTGATTACCATGCAATGGCGTAAACGCTAAACCAGAGGTGTCTGTACACGGCAGACAGCCAGGCATCTTCTACACAAGGAAAGGTTTTATCCTGGATGATCAGGCGCCCCAGCAAAGGCTCCACAAAGAAAATGATACCCAAAATGGGCTTGGGAGGATAAGCAAGAAATTATTACATTAGTCGTTCGTAGGGAGAGCCGAGTTAAGTCAGCACAGCAGCTTGCGGGTAATCCGACCTGCCGTGCACATGCAGGGCGCTGACCCCCTGTTGATGGGGGGGGCTTATTTCGTTGCTTTTACCACTTGCAGGCAAGTAGAAGCAGATTGAAATGGGGGGGAAGGTACTTCATGACCAGATTTTTCTTTACTTTCCCTGCCTTTATTAAGACAGTTAAAACTAATTGCTACAGTGAAATGCATGGATTTGTTGCCTTTAACAATACAGTTGCCCCTTATTAACTTATTCTGTGATTGACTAGTTTACTTCGTAATTATTTTAGGCAGGGTGAAAAATAGTAAGAGGTTTTATAAATAGTATATATTCATTTTATTTGTTTATTGATGCTATGTAAACACTTAAAATAATCTTCAACTAGACACCTGCCTTTTAAACCATGTTACTGATTTTTAAAAAATTTAGTTGTATGTTTTTGACAGAAAAAAGTGAGATGCTAACTTCGCGAACTTGAATAGAAGGACTAATCTGTATTAAGCACTGAACAGAGTACCTCAGGTTTTATTATTTTTAACTGATCCTTTATGTGGTATTGTAAGGGTTCAAATCGTTTTACTAGTGATCCACAAAGACTTTTGTATACCTTCCTAGCACCACATTTGAATGTTCCTTTTCCAGGTTTTTATAAAGAAACTTCTTTCCCTTTGCCCTTCCAGCGATGTGCATTTTGTAAGCACCTTGGAGCCACTATCAAATGCTGTGAAGAGAAATGTACCCAGAGGTACCATTACCCGTGTGCCGCGGGAGCCGGCACCTTTCAGGATTTCAGTCACTTCTTCCTTCTTTGTCCAGAACACATCGATCAAGCTCCTGAAAGATGTAAGTTTACTGCAGACATATTTTTAAACATTGATCAGTGTACTCACTTAGAATAACAAATGTTGTAAGTTCCTTAAATGTTATTCTACTTGTATCAAAAGGTAGTGTGACATAATCTTGATAATCTGAGGACTCTTTGCCAGAGGTCCTTGGGGGGAATCTGTTATCAACCATGTCATTGAAGGTAAATCCAAAAAGGCGTTTCTTCAAAAATTCAAATACAGTTTGCATGTTTTTTATTCTTATTTAAAGAAATTTTAAACCACCATAGCAAGATAGAAATAAGAGTATGTAATATTTAACATGTACTATAAAATAAGTCAATTAAAAAGTTACACAGCATTCAGTGTCTTTTCCACTAAAAAACCGCCCACTTGGAGATTTGGGTGAGGATTCAGTCAGGTGTTATTTCAGGAGGTACATGAACAGGATCGCAACATACTTCTCGGAAAGTGAATTGCCCTTCTAGTCGTAATAGGAATCTCTGTTAAGGCTTCTTCTTGGTTCATCTTTCTTGGTTAGCTATAATCCTCAGTTGTGCCTTTTTCCTTTCTCTTCCAAGTAGTATTTTATAATTAGGTGAACATGTTCAAATGTTTGAGTTTTATGTTGTACAGAAATACTATCTTTATCATTGAACAAAGATCTTACCTTTTTCCCACTATGTGGATTTTCAGTTAACATGTGTGCTTTGGAATCTTTCCACCTAGTACCTTGGATTTCCAGTCTCATTGTGAAATCTCGGGGATGCTTTATTCAGTCTTTTTTACTTAATTGTTAGCTTTTACCTGTTTCTTAGTAATGTTAGTAAAAGCTTCCCCCCTCTGTTTCCCAGCTCTGAAACATAAATAGATTTAAACGGAAGGAATCTCAAGTACAGGTCAACTTCATAGCCATTATTTTTTATCTTTTTTTCAGTAGCGTAATTTCATCTTTAGTTAAAATTATTTTGTGTCTGCATTGTATGCTATAATACCCTTAATCACTATACAGACATAAATCATAGGTAAGGGAAACTGAAATTCAAATTGTATTTAGACTAATAAGGGGTTTAAAGTTTTAAAAATGTTTTGGATTACACACCATTATACCCGGGAGAAGAACATTCACGCACAGCCACGTGATGGGTGTGACTTACTGTCAGACCCCCTGTAGTGAGTCACTTCAGTAAGTGCACCCAGTAGTACCACGTCACCAGCAGAGGTGATTGTGTACTGGGTGCTATAATACACTTTGCCAATCGAATAGAACAATTGTGCGTGTGTTTAAGAATCTGAATTTTATTCAGCCTTTTGTATTCAGTCATGCTTTAGACCTCATTAAACAATGCAGACTTTCCTATGGCTATTTCTAATGTTAGATATTTTAGCCCTGAGTGGCAGTACTTCTTTCTACTGCAGACTGTGTTCTAAGAGTAGACCGCATTTGTATGTTAGAGATCATAAATCCTTTTGTGAAGTCATGAACTGTAAGAGCTGAGGTGAGATGATTTACTGTCATTTATCATGCAAATAGTGAAATGTTCATGCTGGCAACATAAGCTGAAAGGTACTCTGGAGTTATTGGTCCTGTGCCTTGTTCCAAAACAGACTGATGGAGACTCATAAAAATACACAAATGGCAAGATAAAATCACAGTGAAAATAAGCTAGGAAATTCGGCCATGGGAAAATCAGGATAGGATAAACATGAAGGTAGGTTGTGGTGAGGCGGATATGCAAATGCATGCTGCCGAAACCTAAGCCACATATTGGCTCCAGAGCTTTCCAGCAGTCAACACAAAGAAGGAAATAGGAAGTTACCTGGTCCCTAGTAATTTAACAAGAATTCACTTGATACTGAGACTATATACACACACACACACACACACACACACACACGTATATACACTACATACCGCAGTGAAACATTGTTTTAAAGTAGCTGCCTTGAAGTATAAGAAACAGATCTCACAGAGCAATTTCTTACAACAGCCCTCAGAATAAGCCAGTGGGTTCAAACTAAAGCCCAGCTAAGTGAATTCTGTTTCTTGTGGATCTTGAACAATGCAGTGTAAATACACAGTGTTCTGATCATTTGTTTTAATCCAAGGATATAGAGAATATTGCAGATAGAATGTACTATGATAATATACTGTGCAATCGTCTTCGTAAAATCTCTCATAGTATTTCTAGCTGTCCTAGTTGTGTTTGGTAGCACAAAGTACGTAACTTTTTATGTCTTAAAAATGGGGATATCTTAAGAAAGTGTTATTATGAGGGTTAAATGACACTAATTAATGAATATCATGTAGCATTGTACCTTGTGTATATTAACTGCTATTTAAAGTAGCTATTTTAGCTTTTCTTTTTAAGGCTCTAGCTATATGTATAAACTGAGTGCAATACTTAGTGGAGAGCAGTATGCTACGGTAGTTAGCTGAATTAGGAGTAACATGGACATCTTTTTATAAAAGCTGACAAATCTAACACAAGCACAGAACTCATTAGAAAGAAATCTCAACGAAGAGAGCATCGGTGAGCAGGGCAAGCTTTTCATTAGAAACCAATTTTCGGGTGCTGTGTCGTAGAGAAGTGCTGGTCATGGCTCCATCGTTACCTTCATGATGGTGCACGTAAACACTAACCGAGGCTGGAAAATGTACACTGAATATCCAGCTAGGAGACGTAGCCAGCTACACTTCCTGAGTGGTGGCGTGCCTCACAGGGAAAGCTGAATGGCAAGGAGCCAGCCATGCGAGATCAGAGGAAAGAACATTCCAGGTAGAGCGAACGACTGCTGCACAGGCCATGAGGGACGAGCTTGGCATGACTGTGGGGCAGACAGGTGGTCGCTGTGCCTGGAACGTGGAGTCTGCTAGGTGGTGGGTAGTTAGAGGCAACAGCAAGGTGCGCAGACGCGGTCACACAGGGAGAGGGGTCGGCTGCTGTTCTGTTTGTCAGGAGAAGCCATGCAGGGCTTCCCATGGGAGTGCTGTCTTAGTCCCCTCCCCTCCCTTAGTACTTTCATGGTCATCATGCAGCTTTAACTCTTTTACTTCAGTTAAGCTTTAACCCTAAACTCTTGTTCTTGCTTGTCTTTGTATCTCTGGACACCAAGTCCTGCTGCTTTTCTGTTACCCTAAATTCAGTCAGTTTCCTGACCTTTCTTTCTTACTACCTGCCTGCTATGTGGGCCAGAGCCTCTGGTCAACAGTCATGATTGACTCCTCCTAGAGATTCTGTGTGCTCAGTAAGTCCCCCGGCAGGGTCCTCCAGGACTGGCAGCATAGACGATGGAGGTTACAGAGCTCTGCTGCTGTAGTCCTTCCTCAGTTGATGCTGTATGACATCAGTCTGACTTTGGTTGCTCTTTGTTTCTACCAGTGCTTTTATTCTTACGTGCTCCTAGACTTGCTTAAGCAGCAGTCTCACCTTCCACCTTGACCAAGTTTAAGGATCTCTGATAAGCCCCCTTGTCATCTAAGCTCAATGTTTTTGTCTTTTCCTCCATCTCTTCTCTTGTTATAGCTGTCACTTAGGAAGCGACCTTGTCCAAAGCTTCTCCTTCTATTTCTCCGCTCTTGTCTTGCTCCCCTACATCGTCGAGCCTCTTTGTTCTACGCCTGTGCTCGCACTGGCTGCTTTCGTACGTTCGTACTCAGATATTCTTCACCTTCGTGGCTCTTCCCCTGGGAGGCAATATTGATGACCAGGAAAGAGCGTGATCTTTAGAGCCAAATTGACCTGGAACTCCTGTCCTCTCAAATTATCTTTAGCTTTTAGTCTTTCACTCAGTCTCCTTTGCTTTTCCATCTGCTTAAAGAAAAACCTCACTTAGTTGTGATTGCTTCAAACTGAATGTCTCTGTGGTGTGCAGACACATGTGTACATATGTGTACGTATACTTATAATCTGACATGACACTTACACAATCCAGTAATACCATCTTCTTATGCATGACCTCTAAAAGGCTGTTTTAGTATTTCTGCATGTTATCTTCTCCCTGATTGGGGAAGTGGTTGGAACCAACTTCATTTCTTTATGTAGTACTTTTTTCTGTTAATTATTTTTACACAATGCATAGTAAATGTTTTTGGACCAAATGTGCCATGTCGATGTTTTTCTTTGCCTAATTTATTACCAATGATCCACAATAATCAAACATCATGACAGTATTGTCCTTAAGGAATTGCTGGAAACTCATGGAATGTAAAAGTAATCCCTGCCATAGTGATACACAGTTACCTTGTTGCAGAATGGGCTTTGCTGTAGGAAACAGTGCAATAGAAATATGATGTGGCCAGTACAACTAATTTTAATATAGTCAGGGTAAAAATTTTTTGAAATTAATTTTAGCCCAGTATATACAAAGTATTAATATTTCAACATGTAATCAAAAAATTTTGTGATATTTGACATTTTTTTCCTAGTAAATCTTTGGAATCTGGGGTGCATTTTCTGTGTACAGCATGTCTCGATTTGGACTCATCACATTTCATCTGCTCAGTAGCCACATGTGGCGAGTAACTACCATGGCAACTTGAAGTGTCAGAGTAGCACACTCTAGAGAGTGTCACAGAAGCATTTTAGACAGTGTTCCTAGCAAGATACAGTAGCCAGATGAACTGAGTATCGGCTAACCAGAGTCCAGTATTTGTGCCAATTTCTATACGTTCTGATGGTAGGCAGATAGTAAAGATTAGTTTTTAAATGTACTCTCTTCTAGTATTGATAAAAATAATTTACTTTATTATGTCGTTTTTATCAAATGCGAATCAATTTATGACATTTCCATTTTTACATTAATGATTTATTTAAAATGCCTGTCAAAGAGCCATTTGAATGTGGTTTTAGATGCAAGGCATTTATTTGAAATATACATTTAGTTAAGATACGATTTGTATTCTCACTTGCCTGGCACAAAGTTGGAAAAGACAAGGTCCGTCCCTTTCAAGGGTTCACAGCATTGTGTTCTAATTAATTAGATAACAGTTTATTCTCAGCCATGGGGAAAGGAATCGTCACCTGAGCAGGTCTTCAGGTGTGGTAACATGGGGATACTCAGGGACTATGTTTTAGCAAAGTTTTCAAGGTCTCTTTGGATGGGTAGGGGCACAACACAGGAACAGCGGTTCAAGCAGAAGGAACAGAGCAGATCAAAGCACACGCGCATTGAGCCGTGTGTTATGTTATGTGTGCAGCTAGGTGTTTGGTATGACCAGGAAATAGTGAGTGGTTCTGAGATTCAGTTGGAAAAGAAGGTAACAGTTTATTTCTTTGCCTCATCCTAGAAAGTTTTGATTTTGTTGTTGTTGTTTTAGGTGAAAAAGGAAGTATTAATGAAGTTGTCATTTGAGCAGAGCATACCAGATTTGTTTTTGAAAAAATTGTTTTGGCTGTGTGGAAGGTGATTTAGGGAGGAGGCTAGAACCATCAGCAGTGCTGCCATTTTGAAGTCACTGCCATTACCAAGGCCAACCAGGACGCACTGAACGGTACACATAGAAGGAAGAGGGACACTCAGGAAGTTTACTCACGAGAGTTGGAGTCCGCTTGGAAGCGTTGGGTCAGAGAAGAGTGACAGTCAACAATGATACTAAAGTTTTTGCCTTTACCTGGCTGGTTGAGAAAAAAGGGAGAGGTTTAGGTTTTAAAAAAATGTCTTATTTTAGAGGTGTCGAGTGAGTGTTTATAGCTTATCTGACTATTGAGGTCCAGCGAGACCTGAAAATAACTCTTTGGGGTTTAGAAAGACGTTTGGCGCTGGTGATCTTCGATTTGGGAATCATGGTGGGTGGTGTTTTATGACATAGGAGTTGGTGTGATCACAAAGAGAAGCCATGGGAAATTAGAAAAGAGGGTACAGGAGGAAGTTCTAAGAGACCCCAGCATTTAGAGGGAGTGCAGAGATACAAAAGCCAAAATCGGAGAAGATAGAGGCAAGGGACACTTAAGAAGAAATCCTACAAAGCCAGGGGAAGGGAATTTTAATGGGGGCGTGCATAGAAATGTAAATACTGCAAAGTGCAAACAAGGTAAGATCTAAAAAGTAACCAGTGGAGTTCCTAGGTCTTGGGTAGCCTCTTTCAAGTAGCTTCAGATGAATGGTGGGCGTGGAGCCACCAGGGATGCAGCCTGCAGGACAGGTGCATCCCAGGGGCTGTGTGCGTCCTGCCCTCAAGCTATGAATGGTCTTGACCATTTTAAAGGGACTCCAAAGTAGAAACAAAAAGTCCGTACTCCAGAGATTTGTGTGGCCCACAAAGCCACTTTGCTGACTCCTGCTGGAAGGACCAGGAATACATTCTTACTCTGTTCCCAGATGCTTGACTGGGAAAGGAAGAAGGGAGAAAGGGCTTATTTACAGCCAGAGGACTGACCAAACCTTCAAAAACCGAAAGAGAAAAACAATTCATATAAACAATTTAAAAAGGTCCTAGGATGATCTGCTGATCAAACCATTTAGTTGAGAGCATGTCTCAGATAATAGGCATATTTATCTGTACTGTCAAATTGGTATGATTTTAGAATACATTATTTTCCTATTGTGTAATATGCATGTATTTAACTGTGTACTTGGCAAAGCAAGTTTATTCGTACAGTTTTTTTGTTTTAGTGTAAAAGAACTGTTAAAAGGTGCCATTTCTTTTGATCCACATTTAGGAGATAGATGATGTCCATAATTACATACATTTTAATAGAGATGAATATAGAATTAGTGTATGAAATATTGTGTTTGTATATGAATACATAGCTTCCACCTTTTGTGTTCTCCCATGTACAATCTTATCCAGCATTAAAAACTGTATTTGATTGGAATAAAAATTAGTCTGTTTATGCTTAGGAAGCATCTTAATCTAATCGATATTAACATTTCTTAATTTTGTCTCTTATCTGATTTTGTTAATTTTAAAACATATTTAACATCCAAATAAAATATTTCTTTTTACACTGCAAAGTGTCTCTCAGTTGATATTTTCCTGTTTGATTCTTTTCAGCAAGCGTATCTTGTGCATTAACTAGGCCCCCAGCATTACCATTGGTATTAGATCTAAAATTAAATAAGAACTATGGTCCAAAGTAGGTGCAGGCACAAATAATCGCAAAGCTACAGGATTAAATTTAATGTGATTACATTTAGATTAAATATATTACAGTGTTTTTATTGAAACCTTACTCTGATTGGATAACACTTCAATGTGGATAACTTCAAGTGTCTGAAACATGTACCATGCAAATTCCCTTCACGTGATTTTTAAACTGTCAAGTCAGAAAAGTATTAAATTCTTATGCAACCGTTTCATTGTTTCACTGTTAATTGTAGCAAAGGAAGATGCAAACTGTGCAGTGTGCGACAGCCCCGGAGACCTGTTAGATCAGTTCTTTTGCACTACTTGTGGTCAGCACTATCATGGAATGTGCCTGGACATAGCGGTCACTCCATTAAAACGTGCGGGGTGGCAATGTCCCGAGTGCAAAGTGTGCCAGAACTGCAAGTAAGTCTCCATTTCAACTCCAAGGTGTGTATCGAGCTTGAGAGAGACCCTGCTGTTAGGTGCGGAAGGTTTGTGTATCATGACAAAGCTTGTTCCTCATGCCCTTCAATTTCATCATGTCTTAACTTAAGAACTAAATGCTCCTGCTAGGCGTGGATTAACATTTATATTCCTTTTAAACAAATCGACAAAAACTCACCTGAAGAATTTAAATTCCTCTGGTTGCCGATAAAGCTAATTTAAATTTGCCAACAATTTTTAAATGAATGATATTAATAATTTAAAATAAATGATCAGTAGGAAAATAAAGCAGCTCTTTTTGAGGAAGACTGGGGAGATGGAATAGGAAACTAAACCTCCAAGTACAGAAAGTAGTCATTAGAGTGAGCCATTTTCCATTTCAGGAAGAGCAATTTATACTAAGATTACTGTTTTGTTTTTTTTAAAAAAATCTACCTATCTGAAAGACAGTTACCTTCAGGAATCCTAGTCACCATACTGAAATAAAGTGTCGTATGGCATTTAAACGTTTACAATGGGGTTGTCTTTTCCTGTTGGTTGTATTTCATCCTTTCATCATTTCTCCAATCTTTTCTGTGGTTTTTTTCCCCTCATGCTACTAGTTAGCATGATAATTTGGGCATGGGACCCACATCTAGCACAGTCTTCAAATTATTTACAAGCCGAGGACTTTTGTAACCAGGAGAAATGATGCCCACCACTGTCAGAATCAATGTTTTATTCATAATTTAATTTGATAACAAGAATCAATATCTTTGAATTATGTGGAATAAGTAGGACCATGTGCTTTTATATTTTGGTCAAAATGAAAGACAATATCAGTAAACATTTATTTGGTACCTTGTATCTGTGCCTAGTTTCTTGGGAGAGAATAAGAGAACTTGAAGAAAGAGTGCTTTTCCTCCAAGATCTTTCCATGTAAAGAGATAAAGAATGCAATTTTACATGTAGAATTTGTTAGCCGAATGAGAAATAACCAGAGGCCAACTAACCCATCTTCCTTTTTACTTCTATTTACCCCTAGGTTTTGAGTCAGCGGCTCCTCTCTCAGCTCTTCTTCTTGCATTCCCCAGTTGTTCTCTTCCCCTCCTCTTGAATTAAATTCTTAGTATCTGAGAGTGATTAATAGCCAAGAATCAAAGCAGAGATTTTTTTTGAGTCCAGTTCTTAATAATAATGAGATTATTATTCTTATGTCTATTTAGCACTTAGGGCTTAATAAATATTCTAAGCTCTTCGACCAGAATTATATTTAATTCTCACAGTAATCTTTGGTTATTCACGTTATATCTGAAACTAAGAGAACTCAAGTCTAAGTTATTCTGGAGTCACACAGCTAGAAAAACAGCAGTCTGAACACAAAGATAGGTCTGATGCCAAATTTGATCCTCTTATTATTATATGACAGTGTCTTTCCAGTTCACTGTGTCATGGTTTGTTCTTTTCCACGCAGCACCCCGTGAGTTATAGCTCGTTCCCCAAGAAAGATGGGTATGAGAAGTTCAGAAAGGCAGCAGCAGTCAGTCATCTTGCCATAACCCCTCCTTCTTTGCAGGAATCCCAAAATGACTAACGCAGGTTCACCCTAGGTGAGCATTCAGTAAGAAAAACCTGTTAGGGACCTTGGGCAGATGTCTGTCACGTCCTCCAGGGGGTTACCTTTGTCATTATCTGTGCGCAGACAAAACAGACGCTGAATTACCTATGAACTGGGCAGTTCCCAGGATTGATTCTTTGGATGATTACTTATGTTACAAACATAAGTTTAAAGATCAGGCATCATTAATGCTATCTTATTTTTTAGACAATCGGGAGAAGATAGCAAGATGCTAGTGTGTGATACGTGTGACAAAGGGTATCATACTTTTTGTCTTCAACCAGTTATGAAATCAGTACCAACCAATGGCTGGAAATGCAAAGTAAGTTGTTTATTTTTTTAAGAACAATATCAGCATCTATTTTAAGAACAATATCAGCATCTATGTTTTTTTATATAGAGCAGACAAATCGGATACCTATTTAAGTCTATACGTTGCTATCAACTTAAAAAACAGCTTTATTGACGTATAATATACAATAAACTGTACATATTTAAGTCTATAATTTGACACATGTATATACTCATGAAGCCACCGTCACCTTCAAGGTAAAGAACATATTCATCACCCCTAAAAGTTCCCTGGAGCCCTGTGAGTCCCTCCAACTGTCCACTCGCCACCAGCCTTCCTGTCTCCCTGCCAATCTGCTTTCTCACACCATAGATCAGTTTGCATTTTCCAGAATTTTATATAAATGACATCATATATACTCTTTTTTTCCTTTTTTTTTTTTTGTCTGACTTTTAAACTCAACATAATTTGAGATTCACCCATGTTGTTGCTGAGCAGTGGAGACACCACAGTTTGCTCGACTTGGTGACCTTTTATTTGTGTTGTGTACAACTTTAAGCCGTTACAGAAATGCTGCTATGAATCTGTTAACTAACATGCATGGTGCTTCATGGCTTAGAAATTGTTTTTAAATGATTTATCTTTAATCTTCCCAGAATCTCTGAACTAGGTATTATTCCCACATGAGGATACTGAAACACATAGATTTTTAAAATCCATTAATTTAAAATCCAGAGATAGAATACATTACATTTTGATAAATTGGCCGTTTGGTGATTTTACAGTGATTTTTTTTGTATGAATATATATTTATGTATACACTTGTGTTAAATATTGCGAATCGTACAAGATGTGTATATGTGTATTTGTATATGTATGTGTATATATACACGCGTGTATATATATACAGTACCTCCCCTGGTAGTTTTAGTAAGTTATGACTGACTTAGATATTTATGTTTTAGATGCTATTTAAAGTTTCTCTTGGGTTTTGAGAGTTAGACAAGATATATCGACATTTTTCCATTTCTTTTTCATTGCTTAGGGAATCAATATGCTTGATGTTACCTAGTACGTACCATTGATTGTACATAGCACATCAAGTCAGATAATTTCCAGTCAATATCATCAGTCTTTCTGCTGGTGGGACACTTTTAAGATGTATTTGACATTAGTTTTCATTTTTCCGGGATATTCTTTTAGTCAATGATGCTCCCTTCTTCCATCTGTTTTAGTATTTGCATCTTTAGGACTCTGAGGTGTTCATGCTGGTCTCTTTAAGCTTCCTGAGGTTTTGTCTTCTGTGTCTCTAAACCCTGTAGGTTGGCTGACAACTCTACCTGTGGGCAGAGTTATAATAGTGTAGTACCAGGTAAACAACCAATTTTAGAATTATTTGTCCCTGGAAGCACAAAATATTTAAATTCTTAAAGTGAAAGTAGAAGGTAAGAATAATTTGTTTACCACTAATTCTCAACTGACTGAATAAAACTTTTTTTTGTTTAGAAGATATTTACAAAAAATATTTACTGTGACCTTTCTTTGGATGTTAAGCTGAATCAGTCATAAAGTAGCTCATGTGCTTGCCTCCTTTGAAATCTATATAGGTAAATGAACACATTCTAGATTAAGAGATGGTGAAGACCAGCCTAGTAGTTGAGTAAATTGTCCAAGTTTACTTATTTGTAGAAATAGAGTAGGAACTGAAACTCAGGTTTCCTGTCGTATTATGTAATGTTTTATCCAATATACCAGAGGTGCCAAAAAAGTGTACACAAGTGGACACTTTGGTCAGCATTGCTCAAGCAGCAGTTTGTAATCAGAAGTGTCTGGACACTGATGGTAACCACTTTGAACACCTCTTGTCATTGCAGATGTCAAACGTGACTGTATTCATCCTTTGTTATGTGTATATATTGAGTATTACAATTTTAACACCGTTTTCCTTTCTTAAAATGTGCATACACTTTTTTGGCACCCTCTGTATTATCCTGTCTCCCTGTGCGGTCATACTGTACTTAGTAACAGGGCTTTTCTCCCTACATTAATTAAGAAATATTTCTTGATCTAATTTTTATTTTGTATTAGGACGTAGATCATAATAAACTGAAGACTCTGTCTAGGTCCATAGGCCTTCTCTACCCTCACCCCCCCAGTGAAGGTTTTTTAAAATTACAATCTTAAATTTTATAGAATCTTAATTTTATGAAGCTAGGCACAAACTTCTTCTATCTACAGTATTTCACTAACTTTAAAAAATAAAACTAAATAGAATTTATAAAGTACATCTTAATTTAAATTAATAGTTTCGTCTTGAAATTAAATTGCCAAGACTGGGTTTAATAGGAAGATCCTTTTTTCAGGTCCTTTTCTTTGCGTTAGCCTTTTCTTTGGCTTTAGTAATGCTGATAAGAGGATGCCTTCTGCGTAAGCATTTGTATAGAAACAGTGATAATGCCAGGACGGAGCTGACTAGTTCAGAGGAACAGATCTCAAAGCGCTGGCCAGCAGGCCGTGGGCAGTGGACGGAATGAAGTGCCGGGCGGTAACTGGAAAGTTTGTGGTATCCCGACCAGCACTGCAGCACAAATGAAATCCGTAGTAATTGGGGCACCAATGCAATTATTGCTGAAATACGGAACAGAAGTTCCTCGCGGGTGCCGGGTATGAGCTGCAGGTGAAGTGTTGTCAGGTCACGTGTGTGGCGACCGCCTCCGGCTTCCTCCGTGCACTTGCTGCTGAGGGCTGCCCGCCCGCCGGCTCATTCTTTGCACCAGGAGTTGACTCCCTGAAATCCTGGTGTGTCTTGCCTGCGTCTTTGACCGAAGTGGGGGCTAACATAATAATAAACACAAATGCTAACTGCAGGTATGAAAATCTGCATAGCGGTGCCCTGGCAGCCCAGTTAAATTTTACATGATTTTAGGCTGGCATTTCCATAAGAAATGTCAGGTCCTCAGAAGACGCGGCCCTCCCGGAGTACAACTGGGCTTGAGCCTCCCCCGCTTCTCACGCCACAGGCACCGACACACACCCCTGGTGCCCCCGTCCCCCGCTGGTGTCCGCGCCCGAGGGAGGCTCGGGCCGCGGCTCCCGGGTGGGAGGCTTCTGGGGCCGGGGCTCGCGGGCTCCGCTGCTGGGAGCGGGGAAGGCGTGGCGGCCTGAGGGCGGGCCGCGGGGGCGGGGGCGGGGGCGCGGGGCGGGGCGGACGCCGGGGGGGGCGGGGGGGCGCGCGGCACCTGCCTGCCGCCCCCGCCCTCGCCCCAGGTGAGGGTCGGCACCTGGAAGTGGCGCCTCACCTGGTGGGAGGGCGGAGGGCGGCGGGTCCCGCGGCCCGGGGGTGGAGACGAGCGGGAGGGCTCCCCGCTGACTGCCCTCAGGTGTGGCCGCCGGAGGCGGGGCCGGAGGTCCGGGCGCGGAGGGCGCGGCGGCCGCGCGGCGAGGCTGGTTCCTGCGCGGCCCAGGGCGGGCGGAGCTGCGGGCGGGCGGAGCTGCGGCGACCTGGCCCGGGAGGGAGACCTGGCCGGGGAGGGAGACCTGCCGCCGGGCGAGTGTGTGTTTCCGCCCCCGCCTCTGCTTGCCGCCGCCTCCTTCTCTGAAGTAGGAACCGGAGTCTGTGATTCGTTCTCTTTACTTTTCCGAGGAAAAATGATAGTTAAGACTATAAATTTACGTTTGATTCTACTTTTGGCTGCCCCAAAATCTGTTGTGTTTTTACCTGTATCTGTGTACATTTCACCTAATAACTTTATCTTCCTTAAGTTGTGCTTAAGTATGTTGAAACAGAAATTAAGTTGTGTAGTTTTCTTTTTTGTAAATGTTTTGATACTTCAAATAGTGTCTTTTTAAGATGTAGTATTGTGTTTTTAATTTCATTTTGCTAGGTAAAGTATTTTTGACGACTTAATTCAACAGGGTGTAAAGGTGTAGATAAAACCGACTACTATAATCTTTATGTCAATTTTCTCCTTATATTTTGCTTTTTAATTTTTTTTTAAGCAAAGCTGTTATTTCTGTGGCTGCTATTAGCAAGTAGATCAGGCCATTGTTGATACTATATTGTCTTTATCCTGCATTCCGCTTGTTTTTTCTCTCTACCAGGTATTTTGCTTTGCCTGACAATATGGCCACATGGGGTTTTAATTTGCCACTTAAATGTGATCTTTTCACATCTTTTTATTTTGGATTCTTCTTTGTAATTTTAAATGTATCTTTTGAAAGTTTTAATACCGTTAACTATTGAGGTTAATGGTTGCAATTGGAATGCTTGGCGATTTTAAAACAAACTTTTGTTTTCCTGTTTTTCTGTTCCATTTATTGCCTGCAATGATTTGCAACTTAGAATCTTGTTTTGTTAAGTTACAAATGTTCAAAGTATAGTGGTTTTTTTTCTCTCACTTCCCACTGAACATGTAGAAATGAGAAATTTTTCTTTTCCTTTCTCCTTTGTCTTGTTTAAATTAACCCAGCAAACCTTGTCACTTTTTCTTTGGAAAAAATATTTTCCTCTGTAAATTTCGATCTTATTTCACCCCCAATCTTTTGGCATCTTGGTTATACTCCTCTAAAAAAGAATTGTATTTGGAGAGCAGAGAGGAGCAGATGGAAATATGTGGGTAATGGGGTTGTGTGTACCAGGTACAAATTGCTAATTTTCAAATTGAGATGCAAATAATTAGCTAAAAAAAAAAAAAAGAGTTGTAAGTTTTCTGATAGCCTACATATCTGCAAGACTTAACTTCACACTACCAGGAAAACTCTGGTATAGTTTTTCTGCTACAACTCGTTCCTTTTTATACTCTGGAAATGTTTTTTTCCTCCAGAGTTTTTCCAGCTTATCACAGAAGAAAAATCTTTAAGTTTACCTAGTTATAATCCTTTTTTCTGCTTAAAAGCTTTGGGGTCTTTATTTTTTCATCAGTTCTTTGGATGTGTTCCAGGATGTATCTGTGGTTGTACACTAATTAGTGTTGTCTGGAACGCACACCACCATCCATCTCCAGTCGGGCCCATGGAAGGGTCTAGAAAAAAAAAAAGATTTCTTTACCTTTTCTTTAATAATCTTTAGTACCATCTAGATTATTTTGTTGCCTGCTCTTAATTAACTTCTTTGTCATGTTTTTCATTACCTTGGACATTGTCTTCAGAAATCCAGGTTTATTTCTTCAGGTTGTTCTCAGACTTCTTTTGTCCTACTCACTTACTCATTTGCTCTCTATCGTAGTCTGCTAGTCTTTGTCACAGTGATAGAATCATTTATAATACTGCTGAGAATATGACTGTGTGTGTGTGTGTGTTTAATTCTGTTCTTTGGAGGTTGGTATTAGATGTGGATAAAAGATTAGGTTTTCCAGTGAAGGAGTACAGGGTCTTGGGCAGTAATTAGACTTCCCTAAGCCAGTTTGCCTCTTGTAGCCAATGTTACTAGTACTTAGCTCACCGGGATGTTGGATTTAGTGAGAGGATGCCAGTGTAATGCCTGAAGTGAGTTAAGGTCTCAGAGGAAAGCTTGTCCTCTCAGCAGTTTGTAAAAGGATCTTCCTCTACTAATAAGTTGTTTCCTAGATCTCTACAGTCTTTAGTCAGAACTTGCTTATGTGTTTAGCACTTGAGGGCCTCGTGTGTGTCCCACACTGGTGGCGCCTGCAGAGAAGGGCCTCCACAGGGGTGTCATTCCTGGGGGCTGCTCCCGGCAAGGGTGTCGCCCCCAGGACCCTCGTAGGCTACCCAGTGTCAGGGACGTTTCTTTGCCCTGTTTCTCTCTCAAGGACGCTTGTGGGTCAGTATGTTACGCATTTTAAAAAAACTTTTATTTGGAAATAATTTCAAACATTAAAACTTGGAAAAATAAAAATACTACGCATATGCCATTACCTAGATTCACTTATTGTTAGGATTTCAGTGTCATTGTACAAGCCCTTTCTTCTCACTCCCTTCTCCCTCCCCCACCTTCCATGAATTTTTTTTGCCCTCAACCCTTGGAGGGAAAGTTACATCCACTGCGCCCCCTTTACCCCTAAATACTTAAGTGTGCATTTCCTAAGAAGGGGGATATTCTTACGAAATTGCAGCACTGTTACGAACTTCATACGTTTACATTAATAGTAGTATTTTCATCTAATGTACCATCCATATTTCAGTTTTTGTCACTTGATCTCGTCATTTATAGCATTTTCTCCTTTCGCATCCAAGATCTACTCTAGGGTTAGACATTCCATTTACTTGTCATATCTCTCATGACTCCTTTGATCTGGAAAATTTTTCCTAACCTCTTGTCTTTTTGTTTGTGACATTTTTGGAGAATACCGAGTTTCTCTCCCACATACCTGTTTGTTTTTTTCTCTTCCCCAAAGAACTTTCCTCCCTTTGCTATTTCCTTGTGATTATACAGAGTTCTGCATTCTTGGCCAGGATACTGCCTGAGTGATGACACGCCCTTCTCAGGGATCACAGCTGGACACACTTGATGCCCCTCTCCTCATAAGTCATGTTAATTCTGATAATCCTCTCGAGCTGCTGCCCCATTTCTCCACTCTTCCTTTCTCTCCCCTGTGTCTAGTAGAGCAGTGTGTGAACAGGCACTTGAAGACCATGTGAATATGTACCTCGCTCCTCAAAATTTCCTCCAAGACGTTAGGACCCCTTGCCTAATGCAGGTTTTCTTGCTGGTTATGAGACGAGGCTTTAACTCGTTGCTGTAGCTAATTCGTTTTGAGCGGAATTTGTCCCCTGTTGCCCTTTGGTAGTAGCCTCTTCCAGCTGGCTCCTATGTCCTGGTGACAGGCCCTCCCCTCAGTTACATTTGAGCACCTCATTACATTTTGGCTCACAGGATGTCCCAAGCCCGTCTTGCCTCAGCCCTGGCTGGAATCAGTCCTCTTTTCCATATGCAGGCCCGGTTCCTTTCGTGGAGAATGGGCTCTGGGTGTGCTCATTGCTAGGGGGCTTGGGGAAGATTGGGGGGGCTTGGCGGTAGTGGTTGTGGGGCGTGAGGGGTTGTTGTTGTCTTCATTTCCCTTTCAGCACATGGGGCAGAAAATATGTGAATGTATGTACACTTATACGTACACGTGTACAAATACACATGTACACACATATACTCACACATACATAATTTATAAGTGATGAATTTACAGCAGCACCTCCCAATTCTGATTCCTCTGCCTTCTTCCATTCTTGCGTCTCCATTCTGTATATCCATCCTGGGTCCCAACAGCACAAACACAGACACTCAGTTGCTCCATCCAGTAAACAAACCTACTTCAGTTTGCTCTCGGTAATAGATTTTATTTCCCTTATTGATTCAATTTTTAAAAATATATAGGATATTAAATGTTTTCAAAAGTCAAAGTTATATAAAAAGTTCTACTCAGAATTGTCGATGCCCCTGTATGACTACCACCCCATTGGCTCTTGTAGGTAACTAACTTGCTTTTTGGTTGGTTCTTCTGTATTTTTTTGTAGTGATAAGCAGATGTATTATTTTCCCTTTCCTAGTCTGAAGGGAGCACATATGCTCTTTTGTATGTTGCTTTTATTTCAGTTGAAAAATCTGGAAGTCACTACGTATCAGTTCATATCTGCCTCCCTCCCTCTCTCAGCTGCTAAGTTGTGTATTTGTACCATAGTTTATTCAGACAATGTCCTATGCTTAGTTTCCAGAGATTTAAGTTGCAAATGATTCTGTAGTCAATAACTTTGTGCATAGGAATTTTTGAATTGTTGAGAGGGACTCTCTAGGATGAATTCCTGCAAGTGAGATGACCAGGCTCTGGGATAAACGCATATGTTGTTTTGTTGTCAGGTTGCCTCCTGGGGCTCCTGGCAGTTCACATTGCCACCAGCAGTGTCTGAGAGAAAGGCTTTTCCTACATCCTTGCCAGCAGATTGTCATGGTCAGCTTTGGAAGTTTTACTATTTTATAGTGAAAAATGGCATCTCAATGTAGTTTAATTTCCTTTTCTCTTTTGAGTGAAGTTGGTCAGCTTTCATATGTTTAAGGGTAATTTTGATATTTTTGGGAGTTGCCTGCTTCATGTTTCTGAAGATTTTTATTTATTTTTTACCCCCTCAATTTAAGAGTTCTTTTTATATTGGGGATATAATATAAGGCCTTTCACTGTGTCATATGATGCACATATTTTCTTCCCATTAGTCATTCCCCCATTTTTGACTTTGCTTATGTTATTTTTTTGCCACACAAAAGTTTATATTTATGTAGCCAGATGTTGCTTCAGGAATTTTGAGTTAAAATTACCCTTTCGCTACATTGAGGTTATAGAAGAGTTCATATTTTCTTCTAGCTTTTGCATCATTTTATTTTCTCTGGTCCATTTGGAGTTGATTCTTGGGTATATGGTGTCACGTATCTTTTTCCAGTTGACTGTCCAGTTGTCCACAAACCATTCAGTAAAAAGAGATTCTAATTCTACACTGGAGTTTTCGATTTGGTTGGGTTTGTTTCTGGAATTTCTTGTCTGTTGCATTGCTCTGTATTTATGAGCCAGCACCACGCTGTTTTCATCACAGAGGGTCTGCACTGTCTGGTTCTGTTGGTCCCACTGCAGAGAGCCTTTTCATTGCACGTTTTCCCTGGCTGTTCTTGTGTGTGTGTGTGTGTTGCCATGTGAATCCGCACGTCAGCTTACCTAACTGCACGGAAAACCTCACTGGAATATTTTTGGGGATCACTTTAAATTTATTCATTGATTTAGGGAAAAATGGCATCTTGATGAGGAGACGCCCAGAGAACAAGGCATGCCCTTGCATTTGTTCACGTCTACTTTGGTGTCTTCCAGAATGTTTGTAATTTCCTTTGTGTAGGTTTCAGACCTTTCTTAAGTTCATTCTTAAATATTTGATCTATTTTGTTGCTGTCGTTATGTCTTAACTGGTTATTGTTTGTGTATGAGCATTCTGTTGACTTTCATTGCGTGTTTTATGTCTTGCTACTTTGTTAAATTCTGTTACTGAATTTATGAATAGTTCTCTAGGATTTTCCAACTGTACTATCCTGTCATCTACAGATACAGTTTTGTTCTTTTCTCCTTCTTCTGCCTCTGTTCTCATTTGTTTCAATGTTTATGTTGCTGCAGAGCCTTGTGAAGTAGTAGTGGAGATAGGAAATATCCTTGCTTTCTTCTTGCCCTCAGTGGGAATGCCTCCAGGCTTCCCCAGTTAAATAAAATGCTGCCTTTAGAATTGAGGTATGGATGTATGTAGCACATTAAGGAAATACCCATTCAGTTTTATTTTTTCGAGTTTTTTTAAATTAGTAATGGGCTTTTGATTCTTTTTCCCAAAGGCCTTTTCTGCATATTTTGAAATTATTTATTCTCAGACCTAAGAATATGTTAAATTTTGTTAATAGATTTTCTAATATTTAATCATCCTTGTATTTCTTGTATAAACTCCAATTGGACGTGGTTTATTATTTTCCTAAATTGCTATCAGAGTATATTTGCTAATGTTTTATTCAGGATTTTTGCATCAATATTTTAGTGCATTTGTTTTAAATCTGTGAGCAGATCTACAGTTCATGCTAGTTTCTCTTTTTCAATCAGCAAATCTTTCATGTCAGCCCAGTAGCTCAGAAGGATAGTTCCATCTGTTGCTATTTTAGTTTGGAAAGTTGGGGTGGGTAATGAGAGCCCCATAATTTGTCAACGTTGTGTCCCGGAACTTAAGGCAGGCTAGCTCACAGGTGCAGAGAGGGTTTTGGCTGGCCTCTGGCAGGCCTTGAACTTCATAAACAGCTCTGCTTGATAAGGATACTGCCATTCTCCACTATGAAAATACCAGAAGCCGTGTTTGGATTTTGATGTAGAGTGAGTATTTCAGTCATTTGGAGTGGGTCATGAATTCTTATTTTTAGTTTCTAAGCTACCCATAAGCGAATGGAAAACCTAGCAGCACCATTATGCTTTCTGCAGTAGGGGGTTGAGGACACGTGTTCCACATGAGCTGCTTCCCGATTCTGGAATATGTTTCTTTTTGGAAGCTTGAGTTGCTATGTTCTTGGTTTCCTTCCCTCCCTGTTTATGTTTTCTTGGATGTCTCTATCCCATTTATATTTTCCTGGAGATTTCAGTGCAAATTGAGTGATGTCTTATTAGATGTTCAGAACAAACTTTTTCAAAAGCATATCCCCTAAATTAGTGTCATGAAAATTAAAGCTTAATGTATAATCTACAAATGTTTCATTGACTTCAAAACAGTTTACACCAGAACTGCAATACAAATGCATAACAAACTGGTTTTGTTTTCATTTTTCTTGGTGTTTAGAATTGCAGAATATGTGTAGAGTGTGGGACACGATCTAGTTCTCAGTGGCACCACAATTGCCTGGTATGTGACAGTTGTTACCAACAGCAGGATAACTTATGTCCTTTCTGTGGCAAGTGCTACCATCCAGAATTGCAGAAAGACATGCTTCATTGTAATATGTGCAAAAGGTAAGAACATAGTTAGTTATTCCATGTAAGTGTTTTGTCAGTTCTTCTATCTCATCTTTAGCTCTACCATATATCTTTGAGCTTGAAGCTTTTACCGTTCCAGTAATCCTTTTAGTACTGAGTGACGTTACAGATGGAATTAAATTACATTTTCATGAATCTGAAAGGCATAAGGAAGTGAATGGGCAAAAGATAAGACAAGACCAGAAATGAGCCGTAAGAGGGAAAATTAAAGAAGAAATAGTTTAAAGCTATGTCCGCACTTCTAATGACATCAGAAATGCTAGTTCCTTATTTGGACCTTCACTAGTTGCTAACCCCTATAACCTCTCTTTTGTCATTCTCAGCCCTTCCTATGTCAGTTTTGCAGCAATTGCTTCTCTTTTCTCCGTGTTATTAACTTGACTTTAAATTAGAAACTTTTATTTAAATATATTTATTACTGCAGATGGGTTCATTTAGAATGTGACAAACCAATGGATCATGAACTGGATTCTCAGTTCAAAGAAGAGTATATCTGCATGTATTGTAAACACTTAGCAGCCGAGATGCTGGATCCATTACAGCAAGGTGATGAGGTGGAAATGGCTGTGTCTGAAGTCACTACAGGTAAGCTTGAGGATTTCACCAATATATTATCTTAGTAATAATGAAGGACTTTTGTGTATCAGATCCCATCTTATTCTTAGTTTCTCGGCCTTTATATTTACCTGCGATCATGGTCATCGCTGAATCTGATGGCTAACATCTACTCTAGTTTCTTCACACCCATTCTCTTGCTATTTGAATTCCAGAACTGGTGTGTTTTACTCCAGTTGTGTTCTTGGAGCCAGCAGTGGAAGTTCCTCAGTGTTTGGCAATATGACCTAGTTTTGCACTTCAAAATCAGGGTTAGTTCACTTCAAACAAGTTTTAGTTTTCTAATGTCCTTCTTAAATGTTAATTCTCACCTCTTGAGCCCAAAATTTTGCTCAGGTGTTTTTAGTAGTGTACTGTTGGTTACAAACATGTTAGTAAGATTCTTATATGGTAAAGAAAATAAACCTTCTTACCACACTGTTTTTTATTTTCATCATTATGAATGGTAACTTCTAGAAAAGTCCCTATATTATCGTCTGCAGGGGGTTTAAGAAAGACACATCTTAATTACTAATACATTGATTCCAGATGCCATCATTATACAGTTGTGGAATATAAGAAAATGCCAGTTACTTTTTAATTCATTATGCTGTCCATGTCTTTAAAAATGTAAATGTATATTGGGTTCAAAATAGAAAAATGCAAAGAAGAATTTATTGCATTTTGGGTGATAATTTACTCTCACTATTGCAAAGTAATAATTGTTGACCTAGTTAGCAAAAACAGAAAAACTCATTCTGGGCTAAAGAATAAATACATTTCTGTTAAGATTATCACGATGAAATGGAAGTGGAAGGACCTGAAGACCATGTGGTATTTCTGGAGCCGTCAGTTAATAAAGATGTCGGTGGTCAGGAGTCTGCCCCTGGAATTGTTCCAGATGGTAAGAATGTTTGTGATAACGGATATATGGATAGTCTATTTTTTGAAGAAAATGTGTACGTACAGTGAGTATGTGAATGTTTGCTAAAATGTTAGTACCCTAAATAAAAATTAGCCTAGATAATATGTATAGTTAGGAAATTGTTTAGGGAGGAGCTTTTAGTAAAATAACCTTAGAAATTAATAGGGGGAAGGGCATGTGTATATTTGTAGTTCAGCTGTAATCTAGATTTAATCATTAATATATGCTTTGTTTAGAGATCAAGTGATGTTCATTGAAAAGCAATATGTTATTTTCTCTAGTTATACTTGTAATTACTAACTAGAGCTATTTGCTGATTATGAGATGTTTCATGCTGAGATAATGAAAAATTTATTTTAGATTGTCTCAGAAGTCCCATTGAGGGTTATTTCAGTTATTTCAATGATGTTTCAATTAAGCTTTTTGCAATACTGATAGTAGCTGAGGATCTGAACTTAAGGAGAGACCAATTTGGGGAAAAACTACTTAACTTTAATCGTGGGCTGACAGTATTTTATGTGATACTGTATGCTTTATAGATTCAGTATATACATAAAAAGTCTCAGATTGTTTGAGATTACATTTATATTTACCAAATCATTAAAAGGTACACTTCAAAAATATGTAAAGTGAAGAAAAACAAGACAAAGCTATCTATAGGAATAAATCTTATAGCGCATAATCAGATTCCTAATTTCATTTTCATACCCATCTTCATATCCTACTTACTTACTAATCAATAGCGTGAATGTATTGTGCTTATATTGGAAATTGGCATTTGGCAATAGGATAAAACTCTTACTCCAATTACTATTGAGAGAGCAGTTAGAGAAATCGGACTCCTTGCTAGAGATCCCATAAGTGTGTTCTTCACAGCAGTTCAGACCCTCACTGGAGAACAGAAGGGGAGTGATCCGCCAGAAAGGCCTGACACACAGGGCCTGCTCGTTGTTGGTAAGCGACACGTTCCCGCTGTCTGATTTGACTGAGTTACGGCATGGTGCCTTTATGGTTTCTATGCAAATGGACTCATTGACTTTTCACATTAGTTATCCCAAAGAATTGTTTGTTGTTGCTGGTTAGGGGATCCTTTTCTTGTAAAGAATGGGCAATGGAATTCTGAAGGAGGTTACATTCTCTAAGAGAGTTGCTAAATCAAATGTCCATTATTTAGGCAAGTTGAAATCATTTTATCAGATTAGTAGCTGACCATAATTGAACTCCATGTTTACATTTTCCCCTTAATACTTCCTGCCTGGCATAGAACAGAAAGAATACACTCGTGGTCTGTATGTGTATTGCACGTGCTCCACTTAGCCAGTGAGACTCCAGGTCATGGGTCTTCTGTTAGCACGTGATTTAGTTCATGTAGTACTAGAGTACGTTTTTTCACTTGAGTCACTCAAATGAAGGTACTTTTGGTTTTAAACCCGTCAGTGTTCACTCTTCACGTGTTTTAATTTTTCTCTTTTAAAAATCGATTTTTATTTTTTTATATTAAGTATTTTTTGAAACATTTCAGTGTTTAAAAATATTTAGTACAATCAGATGAGTTATTTGATGTTTTTTTTTTATCCTTGACTGGACTTTCTCAATAAGGTAGGAACGAGAAGCAAGATTTTGATACCAGAACGTAGATAAATTTCTCACTATGGTAAATAGTAAATGGGGAACTTAGTGTTTCTGTTAATGTAACTTAGAAATTGCCTTGATGGTATTTGAAATAAGAGCTTTTTATCTTCAGTGGTCTTACTTTATAGAGCTGCTTAGGGCTCATGTCAATTGGAGCTCTAACTTGACTCTTCAGTGAGATTGGGTTAAAGGTCTCACACACTAATACCCTGATTTAAAATTCACTAGTCAGTGTGACCTTTCTGGTCACCTTTCTGGTATCTAATTATGTTTATTGACTTGCTAAGATTAGTCTCTTTGATTATAGATGATGAGGAAGAAGAAGGATTATATTCCAAAAATGTATTGAGTATGTTAGCAGGTACAGCTAAATAAAATAAGTCTTTTCTGTCTATGGTCATTACTCATTTGAGTCTACAGAGCTTTGTTTATTTACATCTGGGGTGCCTGCTATTGCAACAGATCTTTGTATTCTAGATTAGTCTTTACTTTGTAATTTGGATACCTCATGTAACATCACTGAGCCTCATTTTCCTAGCTGTCAAATGAGTATAACTTCATCTACAAAATTTTAAATACGTTTGTAAGTGCTCAAATTGTAAGACATATAATAGAATTATATTAGAAATTAATTCTATTTTAAATTCTTACCAGAAATCACCTTAAACTCTAGGGATCTTATTTAGGTGATGTTTTTTGTGGTTTTTAAGTCAGGTTTAACCAAAAGTTATGTTTTGGGAACCCCGCTGGTCCCACCCCCCTTTTGGCCCAAGCCTGTTATTTTTAAACGCAAAGCTGCAGACATAAGATATTCATGTCTTATATCTACTCATAGTTAGAAATGTAAAAATTCATATGTAAATTAACATGACAAATATTCCAAATTTTGTAGAATCATCCCAAGATAAAATGAATGCTGAACTGGAAAATCAGATTTCTCCTGCAGTTGGTAATGAACAAGTGGAAATGTCATCTAAAGTCGCGCATGTTTGTGGTGAAGACCAAAATGAAAACAAAATGGAAGTGACAGAAAACGTGCAAGTCCTTGCACACCAGATCACTGTGCAAGAGGAATTGCAGTTGTTCGAGGAACCGAAAATGGTGGCATGCACAGAAGAATCAAGGCCTCCAGAAGCAATTGAATCTGTCACTGTTTCACCAGAAACCTTAGTGTCCCCCTGTGAGGAAAGCACTTCTTTGTGTCCTAAAGAACAGTTGGCTCCAGAAAGGGTACAAGAAGCAATGGAACAAAAAGAAAATTCTGAAGCGTCCTCTGCGTTTGTGGACTTTGCAGTGACCCCTGCAGTTGAGAGTTGTGTGAAGGATAGTTTATGCCAGGACGGAGCTATGAAATTAGCACCTGAGCTGGAGCCCTCGCTGGCATCAGCAGGAGACAGAAGCAGGGCCCATGTGTCTTCCCCGCCACCACTTCCTTCTCACTTGCCCTCCCATGACCTTCCGCACAGCTACCCCTCAGCTCTCAGCGCTGCTGTTGGAAACTCCATGCCAACAACGTACATACCAGTCACTCCAAAAATTGGCATGGGCAAGCCAGCTATCACCAAAAGGAAATTTTCTCCTGGGAGACCGCGGTCTAAACAGGTAGGGTGATATTAATGACGTTGACAAAAGCTGTTGGAGCAATTATGTAAAATAAGAAGGTGTATGTGTAGCTTTGGTTTGCAGAGTAATTTTTATCTATCTTCACTTAGAACTTTGGCGCGTTGTTGACGTACGTGTTTTGGCCATTTTAAAAATGCTGTTAATGAAGACTAATTTATTAAACTTGAAGTGATCTTATTTGGAATTTGTTTAGTTGGAACATAAAAATGTAACCTATTTGATTATAGTTTCTAATAGAAAACACTTTAATTTTGTTTCTTCTTTTTTTTTAGTTCCATGCCAGAGTAACAATAGAGCCGTAAAAAAAAAAAAAAGTGAATTTTGGGGTATATTGTAACTAACATTCACTTTTTTCCCCTCTAATGTTTGTTTATTGATGTTATTCATTGCATATATTTTTAACTGCCTAAGTATCAAAATGCTAAGTTTTTTGTGGGATTCTTTTCAAGTCGGGACTTATTTCAATGGTTTCATGCAGATATCTTAGAATTGTATGTTGGTGTTTTGCAAATGAAGGAAGCAGCTCCCCTGATTGTTCTAAGTAATGTGCACTTCACCCTTTAAGTTTCAGTTCTTTTTAAGTGGGATTTACCTGAAACTACAAGACAAAGTGAAGACAATGTAGCTAAGATTTATTTATTCTACAAAATTCCTACTTTCTGAAGTTTTTATAAAATGGCCAGATATCAAACAGTGCAGAAGTGTTTTATCACCATAGTAATTTGGAATTTCAAGTCTCATGATTTAAATTAAAAGTTTGACTTACAGGAATAATACCTTGATCTTTTAATTTTGGAATTGTAAGACCAGTAGAAAAATAAAATCAAATTTTATTTTAATAAGAGAATTAGTCTCCTTTAAATAAAATCCAGATATATTCTTAAAGTCAGCAAGTTAGTTATACCAAGGGAGATTTTTCTTAAATCAGTTCTCCTCAGTCTTTTCTTTTTTTGAATAGTTATATAATAATTATGTAGTTTTGGCTCTGAAGAGTCTTGAGCAGTGGAAATTTGAGTCTCAAATTTAATTTTGGTTCAGATATTTACATTCTTTAAAGATATTGCATCTTAAATATTCCTGTTAAATTCGATTCTGTTTCTTCTTAAGAGACTTCGGCTCCAACTGAGAAACCATTACGATTATTTTCTTAGACTTACATTCTAAAATAGAGAGAGAGAGAGATAGAATTTATTTTCCAGGTTCATTGACATTTTATACGAGCCATGTCCTAATAATAGTTGCTATTGCTTCTCCCATGTTCTCTTTCATTTTCCAATTCTCTTATTGTTCTGCTTTCTAGTTAGCTGCCACTGTCTCATTACTATACTTCATAATTGGCTGCTAATCATCTCCTAAGCCTTTTGCAGCCCGTGCTTCCCCTCCCATTAGCTTGGCTTTGGTTGTGCCGCCAGCAGCCTTCACTTGGTGGTTCGTAGCTAATAGACTCCCATTCTTGTGGAGAGTGTGCGTGGGATGGAACAAGGTAACTCATTTTGTAATCATTGTCGAGGTACTGGGATCGTAAGTAACTTCCAGGGACTATTCTGTACATAAACAGGAGTGTGTATATCTTTTTATCGGAAATCCTGAAGTCCGTTATTCTGTTACATGTGTTTATTTGATGTCAGGCAATCCTGTTCTGTAGTTTTGGTTTTATTGAGTGTTTATTTTGCATATTCTAGGCAGTGAGGACTGGCTATAAAATGAGGTGGATTTTCATGGCAGTGATTGTGACATAAGCAAGAGTTTTTGGTTTCCATCTGTTGTTTGACTGTTAATACCACATTGCCGTATTTTTTTGTATATCATCAGTCCTGTGGTCTGTTCCAGTGTGGTGACCACCGTCCTAACCAAGGAGCTGTGCATTTCATTGATTCAGTTCTGTTTCATAGTGCTCAAATTTTCTAATGTTACATGAGCTTTCCCAAGAATTCCTTTAGAAATTAAATGCATAATTAGAAGCAAACAGAATCCGAAAGCTTTAAAATTTCATGTGACAGCTAGTGATTGTATTCCTATTATCAGATGTTTTCTGGAGATGTGAATTAGCCATTAGATGGGTAAACCAGTGTTGTCCAATAGGAATACCATACAAGCCTTACATAGCTAATGAAAAATTTTCTGGTAGTCCCACTTGAAAAATAAAAGAAGCTGGTGAGGTAAATTTTAATGTTTTATTTAACCCAATATATTAAAATATTTTAGCATTTAATCTATGTAAAATTTTTAATGAGATACTTTCCACTCACTTTTTCATGCTGTGTGTTCTAGGTCTGGTTTTAGACTAATGACATTAGAAGTGCCTGGTGTCATGAATAGTGGTGACCCTAATGAACAGTACAAGGCAAAGCCTTTTGAAAAATATGAAACCTTTAGTTCCAGAATTACTGATGAAATGACAAGAAATACCAAATAAATTTAAGATTGATAAATTAAGAACATTGCTTAAGGCTTCACTATTTTTAAGGATTGAAGTAAAAACTACTCGTGTTCCTCCAATTACTCATGGGACACATTTTAAAATAGGTAAGAAAACCATTTGTTGTGGCTACAAATCGCTCCATGCGATTGGCTTTGGTTGTGCCGCCAGCAGCCTTCAACATAGATTATCAATATACAACCTGTATACACACTTGTGTATACTTATCTGCTCACATATATACATACCTGCACACATAATGAGTGTGTGTGTAGTGAGTGATACTGGGGTGTGGATAGGTATGTCACTCTTCTGAATCTGAGATATCAGAATCCAGAAATGGAATCTACATCAGATACTGGAAGTACATTAAGTGGGAAATCATATAGGATTATTTTTCCTCTGGAAGAGGTGAATAATAATTAAAGATTAGTCTTTTATAGTGTGCATTTTCTATGGAAGATTTTAGGTGTTATTCAGTGAGAAATATGCTATTTTCTTCATGAGATGTTTCAAATATATCTTTAATGTATACTTCAAAACCTTACTAACTCCAGGAGTGGTAACATAAGTTTCTCTGATGGTTACTGATAACCAAAGATCCCTCCCAATTATTTGCATCCCTCCTCGTTTCAGACACAGGATTTCACAGATAAGGAGGAAAAATTTAGACATGATAGGCAGGTAGTAGGAGAAGGATGTTGGTGGCAGCAATGACAGGCAGCAGGTTGGACGTGGTCTTATACAAATTGTCCCAGTGAATCTTTTTTCTCTCATTCTTTATGGAAGTTACGTACTTACATATATTTTAGTATTTCATTTCTTGGTGTTTTGATAGGTATATCCACATTGGACCTTGGGTTTAAAAAACTAGTTATAGACCTTACAGTGTGTTGTTACCATCTGGGGAGCTTTTGAAACAGAGCAGTGCAGTGACCCCACCCTAGAGCAGTAGAAACACAGACTGTGGGTCTCCCTGCCCCTTAACCCTGGAGTAGATGCCAAGTTAGAGACATGTGTGGTCATTGTTCTATTGTTTTTATGTACTAATGTAATGGTACAAGAAATGCTCTTAAAAAGTGGTGGGAAATAGGATAAAAAGTTATTCCATTATATCAAGTACTGTGTTTTTCTGTTTCTCTTATCCCACAGTTATATTTTATGCATTCTAATTTGGAAATTCTGAGATAATATTTAATGTAACCACACAACTATGATTTACTTTAGACATTCATGCACTAATTGCTTTCATGATGATACTGAGTTTTTATTAAATCTGTGAAGAATGTTTTCTTGAAAGATTCTTAAATATTTCAAGAAAATTTCATTTAACCAGTCTTACCTATATTTTGGTAACTTTCAAGTTCTAAGAATTTTTTCTTCATTTTTGATTTTACCTTTCCACCATTTTTCTTGCTAACATCATATATGTGGAAAGCTTAGGAATTTCTGTAAGTTCTAAGGCTGATGTCTATTGAGACTTTCTTCCAGAGAAGATGAAATTTCTTCAATATAGCAGGTTTCCAAAGATAGTACTTCATTAGGTTGTAACTACTTTCCCATTACACTGTGAACTGGATTTCTTGTTTTTCATTACTTGAAATAATTTTATCATGAACCGTAGAATTTTATAACATACTTGTGTACTGCAGTAGCATTTTAAATGAAGTGTTTCAAATTAACAAATCAGTTTCATAATATATTACTGTGAGAGAAAAATCAGTCTCCAGAGTGGTGAGCCGTAGAAGACTGTAGTTTTGTTAACATAACGGTTCATCACAAGTAAGCGGTTTCTTTCTTTCTTTTCTTTAATAGTATGCACTATTTTCTGGTTTGTAAACACAAATTTTTTAGTAAGAAGCACTGTTTACTTTTTTCGGTTTTGGTTTTTAAAAATTTTTAAAGGCAGATCTGTAAATAATTTTCTAAATAAGGAGAGATTCAATTCTTATTAAATTATTTCATACCAAGCTTTTAATTAAAATAAATTTGAATTTTGTTGAAACATTGCTTTATATAGTGCATACATAATAATAGTCATTAAAGGAAGAGAAATTACCCTGGGTATTTTTAATTGTCCATTCTGGGGTATCTATAAGGTAAACCCTACATTTCTGATACTTTGTCTTAGACTCTAGTAAGCTTTCATTAGTAAATAGACATACATTCTGTATTTTTAATGGGGCATAAAAGATAAAGTATAGATGCCAAAGGTTATTTTCCACAGCTATTCCAGTCTAAATACTGTGCTGTCTTTTTAGAAGTATTTTGTATTGTTTACATCTGTTTTTACTATAAGATTGATTGATATAGTCAGCATGAATATTTCTGTACTGTGATCGCTTTGATTCAAACCCTTACGATTCTTCCATTATTGTCTGTGTGACACTAAGCAAGTCCCCTGTGGACTATCTCGTTTCTCCACCTGTGACACTACATCATAATGGTGGTTGGTACAATTGACTGCTAACACACACAGAAAGCACCAGACACACGGCAAATGGTAGCGCTGCCCTGCTTTCTTTCTTGAATTGCAGATTCATGCAGGTATTATTCTGTGAAAATGGAGGAGGACACAATGGTCATGTAGGAAATGCAGGTTTGGAGTGGTGGTCCTAAAACCAGTCAGGCTGACTGACTGGTAACTGTTTGTACTGAATGTGCAATTGAAAGGAACTGGTGGCCTGGTCACCGTGAACACAGCAGGTAGTAGGTTCCTAAGTCCAAAGCCACATAATGGTCGCACACATTTTAGACATAAACAGCCTGTTACACAGCAGAGAAAGCGAGAGCAAACAGTCAACTTAGGCTTACAGCCTTAGGCATGTTTTCTAGGAGGCTCAACCCTTCTTTAATGAAGGCTCAACCCTTCTTAAAGTAGGACTTGCAGACCAGGAATATCAGCATTACCTGTTTGTTAGGGAGATGCTCAGGCCGCACCTTAATTTTTGTGAAAATGTGTATTTTAAGAAGCCTCCCCGTGCAGGCCAACAGATCCACTACTGTAAACCACTGAGAATCAAAAATGTAGTTTTAATCCTAAAATATGCCTCCTCTTTGGGGTACCAGGCAACAGACAGATTAAAAAGCATCAGACTTTCCTCTTCGTTTCCTTGTGCCTGTTGTGATATTTTTGAAACCATTACCAAAACCATTTTTTAGCACCAGCCAAATCCCCATTCTATTTCTCTGCTTTCATAGTATCTTACCAAATCACTATCAGAACTAAATGTCTTATTTCAGTTTGATGCTGAACTCAGTTTTGTATATGAGACTTACGTGAGAAGAATTCTGTAAGTCAGAAAGAATGAGTTTGCCGTGGTAGCTGGAATGTACATGAGTGAATGCACCAAAGACAATTTGTAAACGCTTGTTTTCTGTCTCTTACTAGTTCTCTTTTCTGCTCTTTGTCGGTTTTACATTCTCTAAACCAGACTCATCCTTTTATTGCAACCTTGGTCCGAGATGGTGTGTTGGGAGAGGGTGACCCCCAGGACGACGTAGGTGTGTGAAGTCTGCTCAGGAGGCACCAAACCCTCTCTGGCCCCTCCTGAAGTGGACTCAGTCGATTAGGACGCGCTTGGGCTCTAATCGTGACATCAGTGGTATTTGACAGCCAGCAGCAGAATTAGACTTGGAATAAAAGATTGCCCCTCACAGCCGACCCTCCCCACCTGCCATCACTGTTCCCATCTCCCTGTCCCACCGGCCTTGTAATAGCTGTGTCATTTATTATGTTGATACATTTACCTGAAAAATGGGCTTCAAAGCAGAAAGAAGATTAATACCAATTTTAAACAGGTTTGGGGTTCAATAATTATTGTTGGAATCTAATTCAGTCTCTGCCAAGTAGTATGTTTTTAGTTTCTAGAGGATTTGATGATAACAAGTTGGTTCCGTTTAGCTTTCTTTACAACTTAGTCTCCTGATGTCTACATTTTGAACCCTTTTGCTTTTAATCCGGTTGGTAGATAGTATGTTAAGAGCATCAGATAGATTGGTAGTTTTTTAATAGGTGAGGAATTCCAAGATTTTACGCTGTAACTGGTGGGTGAATGAACATGTTTCGTGTGACACCCCAGTGTTTATTGATGCGTTTATGCACACATGTACGCAAAAGAAGTAAATGCTCTGTCGGAAAAAATAGATGTTCACTAAATGCTACACAGTGCTTAACATAGCAGTGAACAGAAAAAGCATGGTCTTCTCATTAAGCGTATACCCCAGTGGCAACAAATGGCAGTGTAGTAAGTGGAATTTCAAGTGCAGCACTAGTGTAAACCGTGCTGCCACAGATGGGGGCAGGGGCACCACCTTCCGCAATGGTCTGTACGTTCGTTCTCATCAACGCTGAGATCTGAAGGGTAATTTATAACTCAAGTTTTAGTTCTAAGGTCTAAAGAATATATTAGGTAATTTCTTTGTAAAAATATCGAAAGCGAAGAATATCGTAATTTTTCTTCAATTCCTATGAAATTGCAAACAATCCATCTTCCAATGTCTTATGATAATATACTTATTAAAATTCATAATGTAATTACCCAAGCTTTTATTATATAAGTTCTTTATAGTAGTTGAGTGATTTTCTAATTATCCCTGAGATGACATCCAAACATTCTTGATCTATAGAACCTTCATTTTGTTCATCTATATTTTATGAAGTATGAATGCTTTTTAAAATGAGATAAAATTTTGGCATCAAAGCTAACTTTTAAATTAGGATGAATAACACGTTATCTTAGAGTATGACTTTTTATGGTGTGTTATAATAACTGTCTACTGACGAAACAGTAAACGTCCACCAGAAGGAGTTTAAGATGGACATCAGCCAAATACCCTCAGAAAAACCAGTGGAAAGACCGAGAACTTAATTTAGATATCTCTTGCCCCCACTCCCTACCACTAAATAATTACAAACAGTAAAACATGACCCCACATTGTGATCCATGAGAAGATGCAAAAGGTGTGATAAGGGAGATGAAGAGGTCGTTCGCTTGGAGCGAGCGTTGAGGACAGGTTAGTAGTTAAGGCCGTACGTACCTGAAGAATTGGAAGAGGCAGCCATTGGCCCGGTGGCCTGTTCTGAGTCAGCAGGCCCTGCGTGGCAGAGCTGGGCATGCCCCGGGAGCCAGGGGAGCCAGGGGAGCAGCCAGCAGGCAGGAGAGAGGGCCCCCTGCAAGCTGTGGCTGGGAAGCTGCACGGGGCAGGCAGGCTGCGTATTGTACGTGCACTGAGAACGGGGGGAGGGTTGCAAACAGGTCGTGACCTGCTTGATCAGACTGACAGTTTGGAGAAGTTCCTCTGGACTTTGAAGGAGTGGCGGGAAGAGGATTGAAGAAGCAGGCGAGAGCGATGAGGGGAGAACAGATCAAATGACTCCCAGTCCATTTCCAAAGACGGGGAAGATTATGAAATGGGACTGGGTAAGGGAGAGATTCCAGGCATGGTGAGCCTGAGAGGTTGTGTGTGGCAGAATGGAAATGCCAGGAAGGAAGTGGAAAATGTTACTAACTTGCAGCTCTCAGAACAGGTGCATTGGGAGCTGAGTCGGTGTTTACAGCCCCCCTTAGAGATGAGACTAGAGAGGCCTCTGAGGTCCCGGTGGGGGGAGAATTGCCTAAGAGACGGAGACGGTCAGCACAGGAGGGCAGGGAACTCACAGGTATTAGATGCTGAGGGTGTGAATAAAATGAGAATAGAGAAATGAATTTTGGCAGCACAGAGGTTACCAAAGACCCTGGATGCAAGGCATAGGTGCAAGTGGGTCTGATGGTGGGAAAGGGAGGTAGTAATTCTCTTGTCAAGTGAAATCTGGGTAGCCACTAGCTAAGCTTGAGAGTCTAGCTAAGCTTCAGAGTCGGTAGGTAGGTTAATTAAAAGTTCAGCCAGTCTCTCCCTTGTGTGGTTACCCCCAAGTACTGTCATTCCATTAACTGCTTGACAAAGGGTAGTCACACTCTTCTTTTTGGTTGGTATTTAAATTCCCGGTGGTATTTTTATGTGATTCATAGGCTACCACATGTTAATCTGACAGGATTCTAGAAACCTGGTAAGTACTGTGTTTCTTAAGTTTTGGTCATTTAATTGGTAAAATCTGTAACGTGCTTTGTCGAACTACCTAATTCAAAATAGGTTCTTTATTGGTTTGACATTTGTTTTGTGTTTTCCTTTAAAATGTTATCTTTGTGGAATAAACATTTTTCTTTATGCTGCATAGTGTCTTCATCAGCTTAGTTCAGGTTGTTACTGAATGTGGTTATTTGGAAGTAAACTGTCTTAGTTTTAGTTTAACTATTTTTATAAGATACTATTTCTTGCATAATCAGGTACTTGAGGCATTTTAATTTGCAAATTTAGGACAATTTGCTTTAACATTTTTCACTTTTCAAATTAGTCCCTTGGATGTAATCTAAGTATAATAGTTCCCTAAATAAAAATAAAAAGCCAAAACCCGCAACTACTGGTCACTGAAGGAAGAGTAATTAAATGCTAAGATTATAATGGTATTTACATCTTAAGGTTACAAACTAACTTTCCACAGTTTAAAGCGAATGTGTTTGCTTATTGCTCGCGTTTCTGATTGCTTTTTTTTTTGCCTATTGGTTTGGTTGTTAAAAGCTATAGGTGTATGTAACATTCTTTAAGGTTATCTTTTTCTCCTTTCCGGTAGAGTGATCCTTGTTGGAAGAGAGTAATCCCCAAATAGTTTCTTACAGTGTTAATTCCAAGAGCTTGCGTGATTGACTTTTATTTATATTTGGTGCTATAGTTGCAGTTCCTAAGTCAGTGTTGATGTCATATAAGCCTTCATTTTTAATGTTTCATTGTACCGATATTTAAGCCAGAAGAAAAGATTTAATGTAAATAATAGCTGCAAACATTTACGTGTAAAGTCACTGTGAGTGCTAAGCTTGGTGCCCTCCCTTGAAGCAGTTTGCCCTAAACTTCCACACGTCTGCATTTGGTTTTGCTGTTGGGAACTCCTTAGTTGCTGGCTTGACCTTTTGCGTTGCTGAGTTTCATTCATCTGTTTTCTCACCTGCCATATCCTAGGGGGCTTGGAGCACCCATAATACCGTGAGCCCACCTTCCTGGTCCCCAGACATTTCAGAAGGTCGGGAAATTTTTAAACCCAGGCAGCTTCCTGGCAGTGGCCTTTGGAGCATCAAAGTGGTAAATAAAATTGCATTTACATTCATGTATCGCTTCTTTCTGGTTGGTTTTATCTGAGTAGAAGTTAAGATTGAACCTTCTTTGCTAAGTAGTTTAGCTTCCAGAGCCACGTTTCTAATCTCAAGATGTTAATGTGAAGAAACAACATGTTTGCACTTAAAAATCTGGATTAGGAGGAAACCAGATTGTAATTTTACATGACTGATTTTAAGTGTCATTTTTTTTTAAATACCTCTTTTAATGGTTTCTTCCTTTTATGTTGTAATTTTCAGTATGGGGGGAAGTCCTCACATAGGCTGTAAAGTAATTAAGGACTCGGTTATTCACGATACCATAAAATTTTGTTACTTAGAAAAGAACAAAAGAAAAACTGCATTAACCTATTAACGTATTAATGGAGAAGAAATATGAGAATTGCAGCAGATTTCATTCTGTGTTAACATCAAAATTACAGGGCCTCTTTTCTATGTCACTGTATAACTGCTAGTCCTTAAAGTAAGTTGAGTGGTCTGGTACCGTTTGAAATCATCTGAAAAGTTAAAATATATTACTGACTAGAGAACATGATTTTTCTTCATCTGTTACATTTAATGTAATTCTGGAATAAGGCTGTTTAATTTAGATTATTCAGAGATTTCAAAGGCATTCTAGATTCCACTTTCTTATTTTTCTGTCACCATTGGAAGCGCTATTTTTTCAATTTACTCTGATATTATGCAAGGTGTTAAAAGTATAAATATTTGTTTTAAGTGTATAAAAGATGACTTGTTTGACAATTATCAAGCTAATAGATTTTCACTTATTCTTACCTGTTTCATTGGATGTTGAGGAAAAATAAATTGTAAGATTGCTATAGTCTTGATTTAATCTTGGATTTATAAAAAATCCTGTATACCTATTAACAAAACAACAAGAAGCTATCAACTTCATCTCTACCCTACCTATCCCTTGTTCAAAGAAGCTCAAGAGATCTAGAGGAGAGCAGTTTAAAAGGACAAGGAGAGGCAGTTTGAAAATTGGAAATTGGAAAAGGGCGAAAAGATTCTCTCTTCCCTTTGTTCATGTGCATTTATGCTCACAATATAATCATAAATTATGGACTTGGAAACCATTCTGCTAATAGGTGATGAGTTCAGCATTTCAGACTATGATTGTTGACCTCAGTTGAACAAGGGGCATACTATTTAACTTGCTAGGAAAAAGTATTGAAGGATTTTCCTGAGTATTCTAATAATTTTAAATATATATAAGGGTGTGTAAATGCCGGGTTTTTGGAGGTAGTAACAAGTCTGAGTATAAACAAGAAAAACAACAACAACAAATAATCATAGTATTTACTGTGAAAATACTAGGGAATTTAACATGTTTTCCCATAGAATTTTTTTCTCGTGTTGGATAAATATTCAGATAAATTGTTTCCATTTCAAGTAATTATTATCTAGATGATTTAAAGCAAGCCTCGTCCCCTTTCCTGTCTGGACATAAATTGTCCTCTAAATACTGCAGTAGAATGAGGCCCACATGTTCAGCTCACAGACGAGTAGTGAATAGCAAAGGAAACGGACAGTTCTAATGGCAGGAAAGATGCTGTTCTAGTGAAACTCAGTTTTCATGTAGTGTAGTAGGACAGAAGAGTGGTTACTAGAGCCAGACGTGCTGGTTCTGTGACTTCGGACAAGTTACTTAACTCTTGTCCTTCAGTGCACTGATCTCTAAAATGGGGTAATAAAAGGGGACTGACCTTATAAGACTGTTGAGAGTAAAAAGTACTGAGCGCAGTCTGTTAGTTGTCACTGTGCTGACTGAGACGTGGCCTCGTGAGTCCTTCCTTGTACTCCATGCTGAACTCAAGTGGCTGCACAGGGAGATACCTGGATGGGCCGTTGTCGCCACCTGGGCTGTGTGACGAGGAAGCGGGCAGTAAAGCCAAGGTTTACAGTGTTTACAGTGACAGACCCAAAGCTTGAGGCTCAGATTACAGGCATTTCATGTTTATATAGAGTATATATTTAAGTTGCAGAATACATCTTGAAAGATAGAATAATCCAGGTCTCTTAATATTTATCATCTGATCGGAATAAAAGCCAGAAGCAACTATTTGTTTACATTTAATAAGCTGTTTCACCTCCCATTTGGATGTTGAAATTCCCTGGGGCTTGCACAGATGGCTGACTTTCCTTCTCTGTCATGCAGGGCCGTGGGTCAGGATTTCCGGGAAAGCGGAGGCCTCGTGGTGCAGGCCTGTCGGGACGCGGTGGCAGAGGCAGGTCCAGACTGAAAAGTGGCATCGGGGCAGTTGTGTTACCTGGGGTAAGGCTTGCTTCCTTCCCATTTTGGGATCCTTAACCTGTCGGCTGCTGGTGATACTCACAGTGGGAGCAGATTACGGAGATCCTAAGGGTCACACAAATAGGCTGACAGTGTTACCTTGTTTTACTATGTCTCTACTTTGCTTTTTTTCTTTTTAAACTTCTTTTTTAAACCTGCCTTCTTATCCTTTTTCTCTCTTCTTGCCTTCCTCTGTGACGGATCTTTCTGTGCCAACCCTTCCCAAAAGTCCAAATATATTCTTCCATTAAAAAAAAAGAGCAAACTCCTGTTGCGTTTTTGTTTCTTTGAAAAAATTATGTCGACATTTTTAGTTTTTGCTCATAGTTGTTCTCAGTGTTATAATATGGCTTATACAAAACTACAAACGTTGCAGGTTGGTTATGGACTCTAAAATATTGAGGGTTGTAGGACTGTCTTTGACATGTTCTCATTTAAGATTGATAAATATTGGCTCATTGACACATTAGGAGGTTTTCTTTAAATGTGTATCGAAAAAACTATATTTGGCACGGAATGGCAGATATTTCCTATAATAGCTATTTTACCAAAATCCCGTTTTTCAAATTCTAATTGTCATTTTAAGTTCAGAAGGCAGGTGGAATTGTTTACTTTTGCTACTAAAGGAGTAAGGGAACTTGGCTTATGGTCCTTTTTTAAAAAAGCAACTTCCCTCCCCAAATGAACAGGCTTATTGAGGTAAATTGACATAAAGTACAAATGTTTGCAGTAGACAGTTTTGATTTGACACATGTGCACACCTGTGAGAACCATACCTCAATCAGCGCAGTGGACATGTCACCCCCAAAGTGTCTTCATGCCCCTCGGAAAGGCCTCTGCCTTCTCCTCTGCCAGCAGTCCTCACCCCTGGCAGGACCCGTCTGCCGATTAGTTTGCATTTTCCAGAGTTTATCTGAGTGCAGTGTACTCTTCTTGGTCTAATTTATTTCACTCAGCATAATTATTTTGAGATTAATCTATGCTCCTGCATGTATTAATAATTCATTCTTTTTTGTCACTGAAGAGTATTTCACATTATGGATGTGTATCTGTTCACCTATTAAAGGACGCTGTTTGCTTCCATTTTTTGGCTATTAGAAATAGCGCCACCATGAACCTTTACCCTGTTTCCCCGAAAATAAGACCTAGCCAGACAGTCAGCTCTAATGCGTCTTTTGGAACAAAGATTAGTATAGAACCCGGTATTATATTACATTTATATCATATATCATATCATACTTGGTCTTATAGTAAAATAAGACAGGATCTTATATTAATTTTTTCTCCAAAAGACTCATTAGAGCTGATTGTCCAGCTAGGTCTTATTTTCGGGGAAACACGGTATGTTTAAGTCCATCTGTGGGAGTATGCTTTCTTTTCACGTGAGTAAATATCTAGGAGTGGAATGGAATGCCTGCATATGTGTTACGTGTATGCTTAGTTTTTCAGAAAAGACTGTTTTTCAAGTTGGGTGAGACAGTTTATATTCACAAGAGTGTTTGAGATACCCATGTTTTCCACATACTCACCTGTACTCGGTGTGGTCAGTCATAATTTTAGCCATTGTAGCAGGATATGTTAATAGTATCTCATTTGCATTTCTCTAAATGACTAATGTTGATGAGCTTTTTACGTGCTTACTTGCTGTCTGTATCTCTTGTTTGATAAAGTCACTCTTCAAATCTCCAGTACATTTAAAAAAACTGAGTAGTTTTAACTTCCTGGTTTGAGATTTCTTTATGTATTCCTGACAGAAGTTCTTTGTCATGTTTTATTTGCAGATATTTTCTTGTGTTTTTTGGTTTGTCTTTTTCTTAACTGTGTCTTTCAAAGACCAGATGCTTTAATTTTGATGAAGTCCAATTTATAAATTTTTTCTTCTATGGATTGTGCTTTTAGTGTCTGAGAAATATTTGCATACCTCAAGGTTACAAACATATTCTGTGTTTTCCTGTAGAAGTTTTATGGTGTTAGGTTTTGCATTTAGGTCTATGATCCAATGAATTAATTTTATGTATGGTATGAATATGGATCAAAGTTCATTTTTGTGTATTGAATACTATTGTTTTAGCACCGTTTCTCTGAATTACCTCTGTATCATTCTTCAAAAATAGCTATCTATATGTTTGTGGATCTAATTTTGCTATACCATTGATCCAGTTCTTTATATTAGGCCAATATGGTACTATCTTGATTACTTCTAATGTATAACTACTCTTGAAATCAGACACTGCTAGTCTTCTAATTTTCTACTTTTTCAAAGATGTTTTAGCTATTCTAAATTCTTCTTATTTTTATATGAATTTTAGAATTACCTTGTCACTTATTACAAATAGGCCTGTTAGGATCTTGATGGGGTTTGCATTCAAACTATAGATCGAGTTGGGGGCAATTGGCATTTTAACCGTATGGAGTCTTTCAACTTATGAACACTGTATCTCTAGCTCTGCTTCTTTAGGTCTTTAATTTCATTCAGTGATGTTCTTTAGGTTTCATTATACAGGCCTTCTACACCATTTCTCAGATTTATCCCTAAGTCTTCCATATTTTTTATACTATTGTAACTGGTAGTGTTGTGTTAATGTCATATTGTGGTTGTTGGTTGTTAATATCTAGAGATACTACTCATGTTAATGGATGGATTTTGAATCCTACAAATCCAAATTTGATTTGGTCAAATTTAACCTAAGTCCAGAGGTAAACATCTGTAGTTGATAATCCTGTGGCTCATACTGAAATTTTGGTAAGTTACTCAATAATATTCAAAATAACAATATTTTAAAGTAGTGCTTTCCAAAAGAAATATAATGTGAACCACATATGCAGTTCAAAACTTCCTGGTAGCTACATTTGAAAGGAAAGGGAACCGGTGACATTTAATTTTACTGTGTATTTTTTGACCCCCGTATATCTAAAATGCTATCATTTCAACATTTAATGTATAAATTATACAAAATTATTCATGAGCCTTATTTACTTTTTTTTGTTTGGTACTGTCTTTGAAATCTAGTGGGTATTTCATACTTATAGCACATCTCAATTTGGACGAAACATATTTCAGGTTTTCAGAGTCATTGAAGTAGAGCGATACATGTATATGTAGGTGCATGTGTGTATATACATGTGTATATATGTATGTATATATACACATACACATACATACACAAATATGATATTTTTTTGTTTCTTGATTAGGATTTCTGGGTAATTAGTCTTATTAAAAACAGGCTTATATTTTTCTCATTCCTTCCTGATCTATGGGACTTGTAACTCTGAAGAGACAATTAGGTGACTAAAAATGTCATGTCTTACACTTTTATGGTAGGATCTGGGTAATAATCTAATTTGAGATTGTTAGTCTAGACCTCGGCAAACATTGTGTTTTGTCTATGAATCCTCCCAGACTTTCCAGTTCAGTACAATGCAGTTGAAAAATATAACTGCATGTTTTGTGTATTTCCCTTTTTATAGGTGTCTGCTGCCGACATTTCATCAAATAAGGATGAAGAAGAAAACTCCATGCACAATACAGTTGTGTTGTTTTCTAGTAGCGACAAGTTCACTTTGCATCAGGTATGAACTGAGTTCTTGCTTGCCTTCCACTTGGGAATTCCTTCCTGCCCATTTCTTCATCCTCGCATTTGCACTGCTGTCTTCCAATTATTTAGCCCTGTCGCTGTATTAGCTGAGAAGGTCCTTTTACAAAATGATAAAATTAGTATGTCAGTACACTCTTAGCTTCGTGCCTGATTTAACATATGTTCATGTGTTCTGCATTTCAGGACATGTGTGTCGTCTGTGGCAGTTTCGGCCAAGGAGCAGAGGGCAGGCTGCTTGCCTGTTCGCAGTGCGGGCAGTGCTACCATCCGTACTGCGTCAGTATTAAGGTAAGGAGGCTTCCATCGGAGTGGCTTCCCACGGGCGCGTTTACATTTGATTTGGGTGCACTCGTGCTGCTTCCCGTTCTTACAAGTAATCAAATATTGTTCGTCAGGGTTATTGTGCATATGTGACAATATTTAAGTACTTTCAATATTGCCTTTAAAGTGTTACTTCAAGAAATTAACTCTATAAATCTGTTGTCTTAAATTGTAGTAATTATCCTGCTGTTGTCTTGAAAAAGTACGACCCAAAATGCATACATTTAATTGAAAAGATACTTTATACTATTATTTTCTAAGCCTCGAGGTTTAGTTGATTCATCCTGTCTATTGGTTATAAAAGTTGAGAGCGTCTGGAGTACTTAGCCCGTCATGGTCTCGTCCAACAGTCACTCTTCTCAACCCTCCACCCTATATACGAAAGGTTCATATTTTTAATCGGGTTTGGAGCAATCGTGGCCATTATTTCTTCAAAATTTTTCTGTTCCCCAACCCTCTTCCCCCATTTCTGGAATCAGTTGTGTGTGTGCCTGCACATGTGCACATGTGTTGGGTGTATGTGAGAAATTGCATGACATTTCCTACAACTCACTGACACTTTGTTGACTTTTTCCAGTTGTTTTTCTCTGTTTGTGTAGTTTCTATTACATTTCCCAAACTCACTGTTATTATATATATTGTATGTAATATATTTTTAAGCCCATCCAGTGGGTTTTTCACTCAGATAATTGTATTTTTTAACCTCAGTTCCATTTTACAGTTGATAGTTATCTTGTAGTTTTAAATTTTTTTTTCTTTCAAGTCTTTATATATATTTATCTGGCATTTCTCATTGTAGTAACTAATTTCTCTTCATCAGGGTATGTTTACCTGCTTTTTTTCCCCTACATCTAGTAGTTTTTGATTCAATGTAGAAATTGTGCATTGTGATAATATATTGTTGGAAGTCTGGATTTTATTCCTTCAAAAAGTACTTAGTTTTTGTTTTGGCAGGCAGTTATTTGTGGGTAAGTTTCAAACTTTTGAAGCTTCTTTAAAAACTTTCTGGGGTGGTTCTAGAGAGCCTTTTTACTTTTTAATAAGGTATCTATTCTTAAACGTTTTGGTCTTAGAATCCTTAACACTCTTAAAAATTATTGAGGACCCAATAGAGATTTTGTTTATAAGGGTAATACTTATTGAATGCTTACCATTTTGGAAATTAACTGGGAATTTTTTTTTAATTAAAGTTTATTGGGGTGACAATTGTTAGTAAAGTTACATAGATTTCAGGTGTAAAATTCTGTATTACATCATCTATAAATCCCATTGTGTGTTCACCACCCAGAGTCAGTTCTCCTTCTATCACCATACATTTGATCCCCTTTAACTGGGAATATTTTAAAACAAAAATATACAGACAGAGCTTATATGGTGTCAGTGTAATGGTATTTTGGACGTCTTGTAGCCTCTGCAAAACATCTGTGGGTTGACGAAAGTGGAAAAGACAAACAACATCTCAGTATTACTATGAAAATAGTTTTGACCTCACAGAGCCCCTGGGGTTCCCCAGATCCCACTTTTGTAACTGTTCTTCTGGCACTGGTTTAATACTATACTTGAGGCATGGCCTTTATATGGTGTCTACTGAATTCTCCCCACACCCGCCACCCCAGCCTCCCCCATTCCACTCTCCAGTGTCTTTTCCCTCTGACTGGTGGGGATTCAAATGTTTTCCAGTACTGTGTGTGCTCTGATACTTGTTCAACTCACAGATTCCCACTGGGTGCTGTTCACCCGGGTGTGGGTCCTCATCTGGCCTCCTAGAGGTGCAGCTTGGTTCTGCCAAAGACTTCAGGGGGATCCTGTGTAGTCTTCTAGAGCTCTTCCTCTTTATTGTTTCTGCTTTCCAGTCCTCTGTCCTGCACATTCCAATGGCCTCCTCCTCCCTGAACTCTATCCTGTGTTCAAGGTGGTGAGACCATTGTCTCCTTGTGGTGTCCTCTCTCCCTGGGCAGCATCCTGGAAAATGTCTACAGGCAAACTATCATAGGACTCACCTCACTTATTCCCCTCCTCTGAGAAACCACAGGCGGGTTCTGCCTTTTGTCCAAGTGCTTCATACATTTTGCCCAATTTTCTGGTATTTTGTGATGGGAGAAGGGTCTCTCACCAGTACTGCATTGCAGTTGAAGCAGATACCATTATAGTCTATAAAACACATGTGTTACGGCTTTGTCATGGTAGCACAGATGGAACGCTGGGTAACGATACCTTATTTGAAAGAGCTCTTAAAAATAAAGACTAAACCAGTCAATAGGAGAAGAAAGCGTTGATGGTAGAGCCCTGAAAGCTGTACTAAGGGAATTTCAAAGGGTGGGGAATTGTTCAAATGTTGAAATACTGCAGAGAGGTCAAATACCAGATGCTAACATGTCAACTAGATGTGGGAGTGAGGAGGTCTTGACTGACTGACCTGAGCAGTTCCATTGGTGATGGGCGTGGACCAGACTGCAGTGTGGTAGAGAGTGGATATGAACTGATGAACTTGAGTGTTTGGCTGTGAAGGACCATAGTGGAGGTATCTGTGAAATAAGAAAACTTAGTGGGAATGAAGCTATAACATGAAAAAAAGTTCCCACTGAATACCTGGGATCTGCCTCCCACTTTATCTTCATCCTCTATGCAAGGGGTCAGTAAACCACGGCACACAGGCCCAGTCTCGCCCACTGCCTGCCTTTGTAAATGAAGTGTTGTTGGCACACAGGCATGTTCTTCTGTTCACATATGTCTCTAATTGATGTCACTCTACAGTGGCACCGTTGTGGAATCCAGCAGACCAGATGCCCCACAAAGTCTAAAATATTTGCTCTCGGAGCCTTTACAGAAAATGTTTGCTGGCTCTGAGCCACCTTGCTGTTCCTACTGTAGGCCTTTCCTCCATTTGGGTAAAGAATGAAATTGGTAATCCAAGCCTAATTTAAAAGAATTAATAGGCTAATCAAAGAAATAAATATGCAACTTAAAATATCAAATGGCTTTAAAAGCCTTCTAATGACGGAGCAGCAACCCTCATCGTTACCTTCGCATCTGAGCCCTGTTCCCACAGGCAGCCCTGTTCCCTTCTGGCCCCGTCAGGCCCTGCTTGTAGGAAACACTGTGGCTCTAAACAGCATGCTGGTGCCGCTGCTGTATCTGTGGGAGATTCTGCATGCTTGCAGCTGTGAGTCAGTAAAGGCTAAGGTTGCTCTCAGGATCCCCCTCCTGCCTTCTCCGTAGTTGTTTCACTACATTTAGCTCATAAACAGGGTTGTTTATGACTCGGTAAAGGTTCACTGAATATCTAAATGGCATACTGTGACTTTCTTTCCTTTTTCATGCAGTTCTTCCCAGCAAGAAGAAAATAATGATTCCTGATTCTTCATTGGCTTTTGTTATTTCTTTCTACCTGCTATAGCACAATCATACCCGGTTGTTTCGGCAAGATCCTTGTTTCTGGGCAGAGTCCTGCCCCCTCCCTGCACTCCCCTTTACCCTGTTTGGATCTAGGTCTGTTGCTCCGCGCTCGTCCTTTAACTTCTCGGGCTGATGTCCTTCATTGGGTTATTGCGTTCTGGATCCCACATCTTCCCTTTTCTTGGTACACACCCTCATTCTGTTCCTCATCTAAATGACGTGATTAGAAGGGGTATTTGGCAGCTGTGTTGTATGTCTAACAGGTATTCCACTTCCACACTTAATTGCTTGTCTACTTGGTTAAGAATTGTACCTTGAAAAGCATTTTCCTGTAGAATTGGAAACTAATATTCTATTTTAGCAGCCAAAGTTGGAAAGTTTGATGCCATTTTGATAGTTGTTCCTTTATCTAACTCTTCTATTGTCCTCTAAGGTAGCTTTTACACTTCCGGATGACTCGGTGATCTGAATTTTTATTCTGTCTTGATTGCTTGATATTTCATTATAACACAGGCTCTTTGTGGTCCTTTCTATGAAAAGACTCCACTCTTTTGAGATCTTTAAGTTGATTCCACATTCTTAATAATACATGACACGCATGCTATGAGGAATTGACTAGAAGTGTAGAGATGCTCCGACTTTTCCAGAGATCCTTTAGATTCTCTAAACTAACGTAGACCTTTGCAGCAGAGGCAGTAAACAGAGGACTGAACGTGAACTTCAGAAGTCCTAGCTTTATAGCCTAACAGCCTCCACCCTCAGGAAATGTTCTTGGAAACTCATGTTTTACTTTCATTTTTCTGCATTTTTATATTGATTTTAATGTACTAGTCCCTATACAATATACATTACAAGTTTCGGAAACATAAATCATGAAACGTCATAGTTAAAACTATGTTAATACATTTTAAATCTTCTATTAGCAATAATGGGATAGTTTACTTGATTTCTTTGAAATCCAGTCACCACATCTATAAAATAGGCATAAAATCTATAGCACAAGGTAGTTATATGGGCTCTAAAAAAAGCATGAAAATATATCCTACCTCTATTCTGCCCGATAGGTAGACTCCTGAAAGTACACGAATGTGCCCACCTCAGTGTTGGGCCACTGCTGGAGCTCAGTAAGTGTTAGCTGCTTGTGACTGTCCTGCTTTCACCTGCATAAGCATCAAATTCATTTATAGGTATATTCCGTTGTGTAAAACGAGGCGTAGGTTGATGTATAAATCACATGGATTGGTTGTTTCTCTTGCAGATCACGAAAGTGGTTCTTAGCAAAGGCTGGAGGTGTCTGGAGTGTACTGTGTGTGAAGCCTGTGGGAAGGCCACTGACCCGGGAAGGCTGCTGCTGTGCGATGATTGTGACATAAGTTATCACACCTACTGCCTAGACCCTCCACTGCAGACAGTTCCCAAAGGAGGCTGGAAGTGCAAATGGTACTCGAGAGTTTACATTTCCCTCACTCATCTTTCAAATTCCAATTTTCCCATGTTACTTTGGTTTTAAAAAACTAGCCACATATGTTTAATTACATAATACATGTTTGCTATGATAGCTATCACTAATCAAAAACTGGTCAAATATGCATGAAATAATTTTCCCCATCTTGTTCATGTAGAACTTCTTGAATTACATGAACCAAGTAACTAAATAAAATTGAGATTTCGGGGGATGTCGGGTTTCAGGTGTGTTTGGTGCAGACACTGTGGAGCCACGTGTGCGGGCCTGAGATGTGAGTGGCAGAACAATTACACGCAGTGTGCCCCCTGTGCGAGCCTGTCGTCCTGCCCCGTCTGCCATCGCAACTACAGAGAGGAGGACCTCATTCTGCAGTGCAGACAGTGTGACAGGTACCGTGCTGGTGTTTGTTCTTGAGTCTTTTGCCAGCTTTTCTCTCTTGAGTGGAGCAGGAGGGAATTGGAAAATAAATTTCTTCTTAAAGAAACAAGACTTTTCCTCCGGGTTTATAGTCAGCTAGAAACTTACAGAAGTTTCCTGTTTTGTATTCTCAGTTCCAGACTCAAGATTTTTAACTGAGGCTTTTTTAAGGGTTTATGAATTCCTTGAAATTAGATGCAGAATTACTGCCTGCGTATATGCATTTTTCTACGAGGGTTTCTGAATCTTTTATTAGATTTTGCCAAGAGTCTTATACAGTCTGTTTTCCTTAAACCACTTTTTCTTAAAGCTCTCGATGCTAAATATCTAGGTGTTAGATACCAGCTCCCACCTTCCCTAAGTGTTTTGTGTGCAGCTTCAAAATCCAGGAAATCTTCTTGGGGTTCGGTGGGATATTAGGGTGCCCTGTTCCTAGGCATGTGCTATTAGCTGTACTACTATGTCACCAGCAGCACAGGACTCTCGGCACTCTGCCGACCAGCTCTTTGTTCTAAGGCAAGATCTTCCTTTTATTTCTCAACTGTAGTCACCATCCTTGCGTGAACTGTACCTGCCCACGCTGGTGCATTTCATGGGTGCATGCTGGCTGCCCCGTTTGCAGCCTCCCGACCCCCTCTCCTCTGGCCCAGCTGGCCGCCTCCTAGCTGTCGCTGAGGTCTTCGGGGTATGATTGTTCAACAGTGACCCCATCCTCCTCATGTAATGTGCTTTGCTTCCTTCGAAGTACTTGATTTCAGTCCTTTTCTTTCCTCCTTCTCAGCTCTGAAAATTTTTGTGGGTCAGTAGGCAGGGTTAGGTGACGGTGGTCCAGATACGGGGATCACTTCAGGTTTAGGAGCTCGAAGTTGGAGACTGTCAACTCCTGTTTTTAAAAGGAAACCATTCTCAGTATATTTCTTCTTTTTTTTTTCCATTTACGAATACTGTCTTTTTAGATGGATGCATGCAGTTTGTCAAAACTTAAACACTGAAGAGGAAGTGGAAAATGTAGCCGACATTGGTTTTGATTGTAGCATGTGCAGACCCTATATGCCTACGTCAAATGGTAAGAACACAACGTGAGCAGTGAGTCTGCTCTTCCACAACTCACTTGTGTCTTGCTGTCCGTAACCAGTGACTGGGTGTAACTCTAATCCTCTTTTCTTTTTCTGAAACTATTATTTGGACAAGTATTTTACGAAAAATAAGTTTTGTTGTTGTTGTAAATTAACTCTTATTATCCCAACTTATTATATTAAAACAATTTGCTTACATAAAGAATGTATATTAAACACATTTTAGATATAAAATGTAATTTTTGCTTTTAAGACTCATAATTTTGTAATTACTAGCAGTTTGTAAAAATGTAGTACAGTGTAGTTCTTTATCTTTACCAGTTTTCTTCCACGTGTGTGTATTTTCTTCATCACTTCTTTTTTGTTATTTTAAAGACAGCTTCAAACTGTTCAAGTATTTATTTCAGTATTTCAGTAAAATAGGTACAGAAATAGAAAATATTTTTTTATTAAAATTTATTGGGGTGACAATGGTTAGTAAAGTTAACATACGTTTCAAGTATACAATTCTGTAATACAGAAACAGAAATAGAAATTTTAATCATTTGTAAGTCTATAAGTACACTTTACTATTTCTGAAAAAATTACATACGTTTTTGTTTTTAATTTCAGTGCCTTCCTCAGACTGCTGTGACTCTTCACTTGTAGCACAGATTGTCACAAAAGTGAAAGAGCTAGGTAAAATCTGAAATGCTTCATTTTGCTGGTCTTTACGAAAAGCATATAAATGCATAATTTTTATGTAACTTTCCACATGTTCCATGAAACCTTCCTTAATCATATGAATGTTGAGTCTAAATTCCCTAATGTTGGTACTCATTTCTATAATTGGTACATAAAATGTTCGTCTTTCCAGGTTGAGTGGGACAGTCTTCCTGTAAGTGTCACCCAGTGGGCCGTGGGAATAACCGCTCTTAATTGTTAACTCCATCCTGGCTTTGCTTTCATTGATACATTACTGTGCTTAGTTACCAGTTAGCAGAAAACAAGGCCTAGTTAGCAAACAGGTTCCTTTAGAATTAATTCAATCTCACGCTGTTTTTTTCTGTAATAGATCAGCCTGGCATAGTGATTAATATATTCTTATTAAACTATTATTCTTTTGTCTACTTCCATTTGATATCATCTGATACAAAAATATTGGGATAGTACAGCAATGGTTCTAATGAATAGCAAATTTACACATTTAAATATTTGCCAGCTCTCTCCTTATTTACTGCCTCTCCCTGTAAGTGATTATATTGATACTTTGCTTTCCAGGTGGGCGTCTAGAGTATTCTTGTTTTTCTTATGCAAAACATATTCTCCAGAAAAAGGCTCATAGTTGAGTAGCTGAGCATTGCTTTTAGTGCTTTCTTTCTGAATCCTGAAACTGACACACGATGAACAAAATGCCAGGGAGACCGTTTTTTTTTTTAAAAACTTGCAACCTTTCTGCCTATAACTCAAGGAAGTTAGCCAATTACTCTTAGTTTTAATTGAATGTTCTTAAGTTAATTATTCATGCAGTTCGTAGATAATTGCTTCATAGAAGTCACATTCCCTTGACTTGGGTATTTTGGACCATTAATCAACTTTTATCAATCAGAAAGGAAGAAGAGATTTAATTTGTGTTCTCGGATATTATAATTCTAGATCCACCCAAGACCTACACCCAGGATGGTGTGTGTTTGACCGAATCAGGGATGACTCAGTTGCAGAGCCTCACAGCTACGGTTCCAAGAAGAAAACGGTCAAAACCAAAGTTGAAATTGAAGATTATAAATCAGAATAGCGTGGCTGTCCTTCAGACCCCTCCAGACATTCAGTCAGAGCATTCAAGGGATGGTGACATGGATGACAGTCGCGGTAATACGAATTTATATTCTATGGAGTACGTTTGCAAGAATCAAAGTATATAAATAAGCTTTTAAAATATGTATGATTCATCCCCAGGGTAACTTGTCTCCTGACTTAGCAAACTCTTGGGTGACACTTGTCCTTCCTAAATGAGGGGTCTTCTTGGACCTTCCCTTTCACGTGTCTTCCTTTCCTGTATCCTTGAGAACAGAGCTACAATAGCAAAATCTCCAGGAGCACCAGTTCGTGGAGGGTCACAGATGGGAAAACAGAGGGCTTGGCTCGTTTGTTTAATAGTAGGATAAAACTTCTCAGGGTGCTGTGAGCTTGCAGACGATGGTTAAGCTAAATAAAGCAAAGCGTGACCATGCATTATTCTCTTCAGAAAATGGAAAAGCCATTTTAATCTTCGAGTATAAATTTATATTCACCATAAATTTATGTTCATCATAAGCTATCTGTTTATAAACATTTTCTTGATCTAGTATCAAGGTTTTTCCAGTTGAATTCTTGAAATGACAACATAATTTTAGTATTAAATTCGTTGTGAGTTACATTTTGGCTTATCTCTGAAGCAAATGACCAAAGCCTTGTTTAAAGTAAGAATTAGTTTTGTTCCATCACATCTTGTCATTGAACAGTATTTACTGAACGCCTGCTATGTCCTAGATGTTGGAAGTCTTATCAGTGAACAAAACAGATAAAATTCTCCCCTCATGGAACTTATTTTAATGTTAGGAGGAAAGACTGTTAAAACTTATAACACAGTGAATAAATGAATTACAGTGTGTTCAGCAAGTGGTGTGGAAAACCCAGAGTCAGAGGAATTGGGGGGGCGTATAGAGTGTTGTGAGGGGTCCGATGACCTGAGAGCAACATCTGAGGTCCGACTTGAACGAGTTGAGTGAGTGAGCCTCTGATTCTCTGAGGGAAGGGCATCCAAAATTCCTTCTCCTACATTTTTAAGTGGGTTTATTTTGTGGTAAACCATGGGTGTTTTTGTTTCCCTTGGTGCTTGCTAAGTTTCCGTAAAGAAGCATTTCCTTTTGAGACAGTCTTAGCAGGTATAGAGCAGGTATCAGATTGCTAGGGAATTGGCCTCAAACATTGACTTAATTATCAAAAACAAAGTCACAAATCCTGGGAATGGTATTACAGAAAAGGTTTCTATGGTATTTAGAATCACGAAGAAGAGACCTAACGTTTTAATTGTGTTTGGCAACTTGTTCTTTTTCCTGTAGCACAGTGTCGATCCATGCACAACTTGCAAAGGTTTGATCTTCATAGTGTTAATACAGCATTCTTTTCTAAGAACTGAGCTTTTATAGACGTAATTTCACCGTGTACTTCATTCAGTCAAATAATTATTACACATCTATTAGGCACCATGCTGTGGACGCAGCTGTCAACAGGACTCAGGATACCTGTTTTCATGGGAAACGTTCTCTAGCAAGGAAACAGTCAAGTAAAATGAAGCATCATGTGTCTTGTACAGGAACGTAGAACTGCCATGTAACCTGGTCTAAACATCAGGAATTCTCTAAGAAAGTGATAGAATAAATCCCAAAAGAAAAGTAGATGAAAGGCTGAAGCTGGGGAAGGAATAGGAGAAAGGGCTTGATGCGTTCGAGGACCTGAGTGTAGCTCAGGGTGGTTGGAGAGAAACGAAGCTGGAGAGTTTGCAAGAGGTTGTTACGGTGGGCCTTACAATTCATTTTGAGGCCACGGGGGAGACATTACAGGATTTTAAGTAGAAAATTGATACACATTTATAGAAAGATTATTTAGGCTGCAATTTGAAGAACGGGTTTGAGAGGAAGGTAAGCTTAGAGGTAGGGAAGCTAGTAGGAGGCTATTACAAGTCAAGATTGGACTAAGATGGTAAAGAAATGAAAAGGTTTTTGGGCGAGATGGAGGCATCTTGATTGTTGAAGAGGTTAGGAATTGTCAAGGCCATCTTCTCCAGGGTACATTTCCATGCCTTGTAGTGATGCTAGGTAACACCTGGAAAGGGCGAACTTTCCATTTTGGATATAGTTTTCAGTAAAGAGGTAATATCCAATTATAGCTATAGTTAGAACTCAGAAAGAAGGGCGGTCTAGGCTAGAGAACAAGCCTTGGGGTCTTGGACTGGAAGACATGATTAAAAGCAAAGGGATGATTTAAGTGCAAATTGATTTATAATCATCTTTTTGAGCATTTTCTCTGTGTGTTTCCCTTTCCCTGGTAACTGTTCCGTTTCCTGAGATCCCTGCATTAAGTAGCGTGAGTTCTAGGGCTATTCGGACATTTCCATCTCTGTACTTTCCTGCCACGTGGGAGGCACAGTTAGCATGGCTCAGCGGCCACTTTGTATTGTATTTCCTGTTGCATAGGAGTTATGGATTTGATAGACTTTCCCAATTTTATCTGTACGTGTACTTTTTTCCAGAAGGCGAACTTATGGATTGTGATGGAAAATCAGAATCTAGTCCTGAACGGGAAGCTGTGGATGATGAAACTAAGGGAGTAGAAGGAACAGAGGGTGTCAAAAAGAGAAAAAGGAAACCATACAGACCAGGTATAGTACCTGAGCTAGACATTTTAACCTGATTAAAACTTAGTTGATTTAAGAAAATAGTATTGAGGGCTTCAATTACAATTAAATCATCAGGTTGAAATATAGCTTCTTAACTCTCTGAGCTAAAACTTGTATTTATGAAGAACTGAACTAATTGAATATTCCTTTTAGGTGACAGATTCCTTAGGCTGAGTATGTGATACCTTACAATAAATCATTTAATGCCTTATCCCAAATATTGTCCATTTTATTAAATGCTTCGCTGGATTGAGTTTCATTTATACCTGGACTTTTAAAGCCATTTATATACAGAGGGTGCCAAAACAAAAAGTGCCCAAAATATGTATACACATTTTAAGATAACATCTTTTTTTTTTTTTTTTGGCACCCCTGGTATTTTCTCTTGATGTGTACTTCTGTTATTCTTTTAATTTTTAGCATTCACTTTCTAACATTTTTATATTTTTTAAAACTTCCTGCCATGTTTATGTGTGGTGCCAGTAAGTGTACAGTATGAAGGGGTGTGTCAGGGTGGTTATGCCTCCTAAAATTTAAAGTCCTGTTAATACAATGATAATAAATACTCTCTTATTTCTTCACTGACTCAGGGGTAGAGAGAAAAGTGCTTGTCAAGTTTTATTTGCCTTACTGAAAAACAATGACTGAAATGGTCACAATACAGAATTTACAGGCTTTTTAAAGGTAGTTTATGAATGTCTATTTACCAATCAATAAGGTATTAAATTGAATGAGTTTAATTTTTATTTCTTCTGATTGCTTACATTATTGGTAAGAGGGATCTACATACCTGTTGGTGTACAAGGAAAACCTTTCTCACTGTGTGTGTTCTGCAAGACCTGAACAGCTAACGTTCCTTACAAATGGGCCACATTGTCCTAAGGACCTAGAGTCGTGTCATCCTAATCATTGTATGAAAATGATTTCCTTTGTCCCTAATTATGAGGCTTATAAGGACACTTTTTCAGACATTGCACATTCCTTCCAGGAACTTAGATTGATTCATTTTTTCTCTCTCTGCCTTACTTGGAAGTCATCCCTTCTTCTAACTGAGGGGCCCATTAAGTCACAAAGTATATTGTTACACAGCTATATCATGACAAAAGCTGTTAGTGTTGACCTTGGGTCAGGTGCTATTCCAAGCACTTTGCATCTATTAGTTTACACGTATTTAATCCTTCTGACATACGTGTGAGGAGGTGTGGTACAGTATCCCTATTTTACCACTGAGGGCCTGGAGCACGGAATCATTTAATAAGTTGCTTAGAGTGAAGTAGTAAGCAGAATTACACACTTGGGCTCCAGGTCACGTGCTCTTAATACAGAGCTGCTGTGTGTGTCTCATGTCTGAGGGCCTCAGCCAGGCGTAACTAGACATGTTCCCGCTGGAATCCTGAATTTTGTTTGGATCATTAGTTTGCTTTATATCTTGTCTCTGTTCTCCCTCAGCTAATGTACAAATAATTTAAATGATAGTATATGAGTTACTAATACGTGTTAAGTAAAGAATATTTACTCTGATGGTGTTCAGGAGAGGAAATGCATGCAGTCTTTCTGTACTCGAATGAATTTTTATCCCTGTCTTGTTAGTGTTGAGGTAATAATAGCTTTAACCTCTTTTATTTGCTTATTTCCAAACTCTTGTATTTTTGCATAAAAATGAGATTATTTAAATTCTCCCATGTTGAATTTGGGAAATACTTCTCATTGTTTAACATTAAGCAGTTTCACCCTACTATGGAAATACAGGGAGAAATTAGTTACTTAACGAGGTTACCCAATTTTTTTGGGGGGGTAGGTATTGGTGGATTTATGGTACGGCAAAGAAGTCGGACCGGACAAGGAAAAGCCAAAAGATCTGTGATCAGGAAAGATTCCTCGGGCTCGATCTCGGAGCAGTTACCAAGCAGAGACGATGGTATGGTACTGACTTTGTTGGATTTAACCCCTTTGTCTTGATAGCTGTACTGCAAAGCGCTATCCTAACTGCTGCCCTGTCGAATCCTTAGTGCTGCTTGGGTCCTGGAGTTGAATTCCTGTGGAGCTCACACCTGTGATGCAGAAATTTAGGTTTGATTAGGAAATTGTGGTAATCCAACAGACTACTCCTCAGAGACTTTTTAACCAGTTCATTGCTTTTCCTATGTTCAATGTAAGTAGTGTATACTTATATTGGACCGAATCACTGTTACACCGGGTACTTTCTGGCCATCTCATAAAAGGCCTTTCTTTGATTGTCTTAGCTACTTGGCCTAAAATTAGAAACTTGTAGACTTTTTAGTGGAAAGTGACAGCATACCCCAGCAATTTTTTAACAAAATGGTATGTTTTAGAAATAATTCTTCCAATTGATAGTCTCTCATCCTCACTTAGAGCTTCAAAGAAAGCTAAACCATTGCACAGTTGTATATTTTAAATGCTTTAAAATAGGGTGTGGAAAGGAAAATGAGGTGTTTTCAGCATGTGCTCTATTGAATAGAATTCTTCCATTTCTATGGGCTTTGGTTTTGACCTGTGAATTAATAAAAATTAGAAATTGCTGCACATTTTTAAAAGGAAGCACCATAATGATTTTAAAGAAGTTTTTAATATGACTCATATGGCTATAATAAGCCCTAATTTAAAAATGTGATATGTTCACTGAAAGTATTGGTTGTGTTTTCCACCTGTCTCTTTTTGTCTTCTAAGTTTTTGGCCTCTTTTAGTTCAGTATTCTGTTCCTTCATCTGTGTCATCGAAAGTCATCCATTGAGTTTGTAATTTATTAGTGTTTTTCTCCTTTTCTGAATTGCCTTTTTGGTATTTTAGTCATTTCTCTTTACAGCCTACTAGTTGACAAACTCCTAGTTTCAGTTGTTTTTCATTCCTTCATGTGTCTAATTGATTTAGAACATCACATGTAAAGCCATCACACACCTGATTCCACTCTATCTCCTGGCTCCGTTTCCTAGTGCGTCATCCCTTTGTGTTTATGTAGAAGATACATATATACATACAGATGCACACAGGTTAATTTTTCATTACTGTAAGTTTATATGTTCTCTAGAACATTCTCCGAACTTTGGAGACGTGCATTGAAGATTTGTTCTTTCAGAGAGTATATTTTTTTATTTGTCACTTGCAGGAACATGAGAGTCTACCATCCCAGGACTTCTTTAAAGCTAAATGCTTAGTTTGAAGTTTCCGGGTCCACGTATTTGTTTTCTGTAAATTCAGATTTCTTACACATTAGGGCTACGTTAGTTTATGAATTCTCAGGGAAGATTTATATTTTTTGCCTTTTTACCCAGCACCAAATTCTAAGACAAGACAACCAGCAGATTTCTTTGCTGTTGTTGGAGGAGAGGGGGTGGGGCAACGAGCAATGTATTGGGGGGTGGGTAATGAGAGTGTGTGTTCTTGTTAAACTAACCCTGAGCATGGAGTCCCTTCAGGCTCCCACTTTCTTTTTTTTTTTTTTTTTTAAACTTTCATTTATTTAAGTGTGTTTTTCCAGGACCCATCAGCTCCAAGTCAAGTAGTTGTTTCAATCTAGTTGTGGAGGGCGCAGCTCACAGTGGCCCATGCGGGGATTGAACCAGCAACCTTGTTGTTAAGAGCACCGCGCTCTAATCAGCAACCAGCTGAGTGAACCAGCCGCCCCCCGGGTCCCACTTTCATACAGGCACCTCTGGTTGTTCAGCACCTTGGAGAGGACTTAATGTTTGTCTTCTGTTGCCCGTTCCTCATAAGGCTCTGAGAACTCGAGTTCAAGGCCACTGGGTTTTAGCAAAACTTCAGAGAGTTTTATTTAGTTCTTTTTCTTTGCTTATTTCTGTGGTTCTTATTTTACTTGAATTTTTGGTCTTTGAGTAATCTTCATTTTCGTTAAGAGACAATGGTAAACATGCTGATACTAAATAGACATGAAAGGACTTTTTTATGATATTTAAAAGTTACTGATAAACTTGCTTTGAGAACTTTTTTGTGAAAATCTTGTCATTATGCTGCACACCTTAACCTTAGTGTTGTATGTCAGTTATATCTTAGTAAAACTGGAAGAAAAAAGAAAAAGCATGTTTGTTTATATGGAACATGCTTTGGGTATATTGATAAGCTACAAAATTAATTTGGGTGGGTTTGTCTGAAATTTTAAATACCACATATTGATAAATGTGCCTATTGTTTCAGGCTGGAGTGAGCAGTTACCAGACACTCTAGTTGATGAATCTGTTTCTGTTACTGAAAACACTGAAAAAATAAAGAAGAGATACCGAAAAAGGAAAAATAAGCTCGAAGAAACTTTCCCTGCTTATTTACAAGTAATATTTTGCTTTATGTTATATTATGTAGTTTGTTAATGAAAGAAATGTAATGTATTGAGTTTTGAAAATTAGGTCTGTTGTCTTTGTTAATTTTGTTCTTGTTTTGTATTGAATTAGTCATCATAAATGCCACTTTTACCTTCCAGGGGCCCAGAAAAATTAACGTTTTCTTTTTTTGTGCTTTGATACACTTCACAAAGTTCTTTTTTTTTTTTTAAATCCCAGTTTTCACTTACAAATATTTCATAAGCTATACAAGGACTCTTTGGGCTGAGAACAGCTCGTCCTTCCAAAGCATTCACACCTGTGCTGCCCAGGTCCACCTCTTGTGGTCAGTCCGTTGGTGGTACCAGGTACAGGAATCATGTTCTCTGAATGAAGACGGGTTTTCAGCAGCCAAAGTGACAGCTTTAATAATCATTTACCCCTTTGGGAGGCCCAGCGAACCAAAGATTTAAGCAGAATTGTTTTTGTTTTCTGAAATATGCATCCAAAAACTATCCATCAGTCTGAAGAAATTATGTTTGGTAGATGTAGATTACATGAAAATAGACATCTTTCTAGTACATCTTGTAAACAGATAACTACAGAAGAGTTCTAGGCCATGTGCTATGCTGGAAAAGCCCTGTATTAGAAATAGGACTGAGATTAAACACTGGCTCGGCCCCCAGCTCATTCTGTGTTCCTGAGCGTCTCCGTTCTTCGTGGCCTCTAGTTCTTCACATGTAAACATTGGGTTGGACCATACTCCGTGGAATGTCCGCCCTGACATTCGTGTCTCTGGCTGTTTGTCTGCTTGGTCCCTCCCACTGAACTGTGACCTACATAGATGCCTCCGCTGTGCTTGACTCATACTTATTTTTTTACCTTAATTTTCCAGTTTGCTATTACTAGTTTAATAGCTTTAAAATACATTTCCTTTCAATTAACATAGAAGTTCCTCTGTGTTCTTTTTCAGTAATTAGAAGTGTAAAAGTAAAACACTTATTTAAGTGAGAAGTCCTGTATGTCTAATAAATGAGATTGGAAGCATAGTCACTTCAGTATAGATTATAGTAATATTTGAGGGTGAATTTTTATTAGGCAACTAACACCTCGAGGGTGGCGCCTGTTTTAGAGCCGAACCTTCCACATCAGAGCCCTGGGCTTGGATACCACTCTGACACCAGTTACCTGTGTGTGTCCCATTTTCTCAGCTATAATTGTAATGCCTGCTGCACAGGAATGTTGAGAGTAAATAAGAATTGTGTACGTACAGGGCTGAGCTCTGTGCCTGACATTTTGTCTGTCTTTAATAAATGTTTTATTTTCCCCTTATTCCCATCAAATACCCATTCATCCTAGCTTTGTACCTTTGAAACATATATAATAGTAAATTTATTGGTCAGGAGACAGATCCGTTTATTGTTTGGATTATCTTTAATTGCATCCTTTCTGTTGTCTCCTGGTCCTTCTGGAGTATTGTGTAGGTGACCCTCCCCTTCCATCCCCCCCCGCAGTGATCCTTGTGTAAAGCTTCCTTTAGCCATTTATGAAAGTATGAAAACTGATTCACATATTAGCAAAACGGCCATTAGAAGTAGTGGATCTGATTTCCCGATAACTGCTGTAAACGTAACCTGCTGAGCGGGGTTGTGCCCTCTGGTGTACAGGTGTAATTCCTCTGGCGTGTATCAGTAATATCTGTTTGGGGTCAGGGTGAAGTAAGCCTTTGTAATGGCACTGTTTCTTGACATCTTGTGATAGCAGTTGTATTTTTTCTCCCTATCGATGGGGGGAAATACATAGTGATGAAAACCCACTAGGAATTCATAATAATTTATTCCCCAACTTCTCTTCATTAATTACAACTGTGTTAAGATAAACTATAAATTACTGTATACTCTACCCCTTGGAAATATTTGTACAGTCCACTAAGGGCTAGTGCTGTCGTGTGACCTTAGGAACGCTGCACAAGATCCAGCGGGTTTGGGGATCACTGACATCAGATGAGAAACCATGGGGGGCTCACTCCATTATGTTAACTACAGGAAGTGAGGAGCCACCAAATTAATAAGAATGTTGCAGTTTTTGATAAATACCAATAAAGTCATCGTGGGGCATTTAAAGAAGAAATTGTTGCTAATGGTGGCCCCAGATTTCTCAAATTCATACTGAAGTCATTAAATAATCTCTAAAACTCTAAGATGCTTTCTGCTATTTAGCATTTTTCCTCATGATGAAAACATTGGTGGTATAAGAAACAAACCATCTGCTACCCAGTGACCTAGCTTTGTGGATGTTCACATTTCTTTTTCATAGTGAAACAACTTGTTCATTTATAAAAATGTGGAAATTCCAAATCAAGTGTACCATCACCTCTACCAGACTTCACATACTTCCTCCCCCATCCAAAGTTGGCTTTGCTGACAGGGTAGTGTTTATCCTTTCAGAATTTTTTTTATAATTTATTTTTGCATAGTCATAATAGTCTTGGTTTGTAGTTTATATTTAGCTGGACTTATCACTCCACTTGTTTTCTTTTAATACTGTATTTTAGAGGTTTTCTTTGACAGCGTAACTCTATATCCTTTTTTAAAATTGCCATATTTTATAGTATAGGTGTCTGTAATTTATTCAGTCATACGCCTTTTGGTAGACATCGGGGCTGTGTTCGCTTTTGGTATATAAAATGCTGCAGCGAACCTTTTCTGTAAATGTTATCTTTGGCAAGAGTGTGTTAAATGTTGATAGTTACTGCAGAATTGTCCTCTACAAGATTCCTTTTCCAGACAGACCTTGTAGGAAATTGACTAAAGCAGAGTTGCTGGGTTAAAATAGGCAAAGGGGTTTTGTTTCCCCAGTGTTTCCTTTTGTCCTTTTTATTGAATCTTGAGCAGTGTTCAAGAGATCCTTCAGTTGTAAGGAACCCAGCTTGAAACACTGGTATCTAGAGCAGAGAAAGTATATTGAAATGGAGAAATGTTAATATAAGCAAATGAATAAAAGGCCAAAAGCCTGTAATAGCAATAAATTTGGTGCATAGTCTGGTTAAAATGAGTATAAACACACTCCTTCCGATTTATACTGTGTTAAGTCTTTAATGTGGTTTCTAAGAATCACATGAGATGACAACATCTATCTGAAGTATGGAAGCTTTAAAGCTGTAGATCAAACCACTGTGCTGTCCTCTGCAAGTAACCTGTCCTCACCGGCATCACGATGAAGCTTTAGTTTTTCTTACATGAGTTAAGGTGCCAGTGGTATTGTAAATTTATCAGTCTTTAAATTTAATTGTAACCTAATCTGGAATTACTGAATTATTATACTGCTGTTGCTAGAAATACATTTGACAGAACTGTGTGGTATTGTTTGCATAATTTTATTCGTCTCTAGTAAAACTACCAAAAAATCGTACTTTTAAAATAAGGGGAATCTATATGAAATAGTTGACGGGATGTTGTTCACATATTTCTATATTCAGTTTCTGTATTGTTGAATACCAAGCCTTTCTGTTATCTTCTGCCTTCCTGTCAAAAACGATGGCGTTGATAATTTTATAACTGTCAATCATTTTCATATGTGCTTATCTTTATCTAGGAAGCTTTCTTTGGAAAAGATCTTCTAGATACAAGTAGACAAAACAAGCTAAGTTTAGATAATCTGTCAGAAGACACAGCCCAGCTTTCATATAAAACAAACATGAACACAAATTTCTTGGATCCTTCCTTAGATCCACTACTTGGTGCATCCTCTACTCCAGCCAAACCCGGAGCTCACGGTATGTGGAACCTTTATCACCTGACATTTATTTTCCTTTTTAGTAAACCTTGGAAGCGCTTCAGTTTGGCCTCATGCAGTTTTAAAATCGACTTTATTGAAGTGTAACTTGTATTCAGTAAATGCAACTGTTTTTAAGTGGACAGGTCTGTAAGATTTGGCAGCTAAGCGTAACTACCACCAAAATCAAGAGTTGCAAAGAAAGTGTTAAGTTTATACTTTGCTAAGGGTAATGTAAGCGAGTGTAATTTGGTCATAGTTGGTGTGTTATAAATATAAAAATCTTCAATTTAAGTAAGATAGGTTTTTGATAATTACCCAAATAAGTTCAAAAGAGGACAAAAAGTGTGTAGTTGGGACCCAGCTGACAGCCTGTGTTAATACAGTGAAATACAGGGCCTTCTTCATTTCTCACTACTGACAGTTCAAGCCCGATCAAGTAATCTTTGTTGTAGGAGGGAGGCCTTCTGGTGCTGGTAGGGCATTAAGCAGCGTCTCTGTCCTCACCATGTCACAGGGATCAAAAAAGCCTCCACATGTTACTGCCACATGTCCCCTGCGAAATTGCTCCTGATTGAGAACCACTGCCCTAGACATAGTTAAATACAAAGATGACCGTGTTTCCCTGAAAATAAGACCTAGCCGGACTATCAGCTCAAATGTCTTTTGGAGCAAAAATTAATCTTATATTAATTTTTGCTCCAAAAGACGCATTAGCGCTGATTGTCTGGCTAGGTCTTCTTTTCAGGGAAACGTGGTATTTAAAATTAGAGAAAGGTATGGGAACTGAGAATGTTCATCAGGTAATATTAATATCAACAAGGCTCCAGGAGTTCAATTGGTTGGGTGTATAGGAGCTGTGATCTTCTTCCCGGCTTCTAGATGTTTATCGTACTACGTTACAAATTAATGTTCTGACAAGCATCTATTTTGCCATTGATTACATTTGGTGCTTAGTTAATTTTATAAACTCTGTTTGGAAACTGTCCTAACGGCAGTCTTCACTGAGAGGTGGCTCGATGTGTTAAGTAGTCACAGCCGAGGAGCATGATCCTGGATGGAAATACAGGCATTTATAGTTTTATTTTAACTTCTTCAGAGAATTACAAGCAATCTTACGCCCTCCTGAAAGCATGCACACATCCAGTTTTACTCTTGTCCGCGAGGAAATGGAAGTCCATGCTGGACTAAAAGGCCCTGCTTTTTGTTTAATTGTAGCAGGTCATTTTACTTTAATTCTGTTGTGTTAAGTACTTACCTGCTCTTACCCATGTCAATATGTACAGTGAAAGACCTGTGGGTCCGTCAGAGGATGTCATTCTGTTGGGTTAAGGATATCTTACTGTGAAACCACGACTGGCCATTTAAAGACTTAAAGTAGAAGTTACTTGTACGTGAGTTTGTATAAGGAAGAGAACAGAAATTGCACAGAAGACATGTTGTGGCAGGAAAGACATTGATCTATGTTATTTTTATTCCTTTTTCCTTTATTTGAAGTTGTTTTTCCCCACAAAACTGCTAAAGAGAGAATGGCTTAATCATAAATCCAAAATGGGGAAGACTAGAGTAACCATTTGGAAACCTGCATTAAATGGAATGTGTTTTGCAGTTGAATCATCTTACCCTTTTAATGGGAAATTTACAAGTACAGGCTTTCCATTTTTTGCATTTCATTCAATATAGGCTGTTAGCATCAGTTTTAATGACTTGTTAATAAGATATAAAATTTTTCTTCAGGTAGTGGAGAACGTTTTAAATATGGTCTTTTAAAAAATGTTGGTTATAATTTGTGTAGTAGAATTCCATTGGTTTAAAACAAGCATACTCATACTAGGTGACCCTTGAAAGAATTATCCAGAATTTTTTTCTTTCAAGTGTATTGTTGTCTAGAGGATACATTGTTGAAATAATTATATTTCCCTAAAAACTTAACCAGTATTTGGCCATATAAAATTTACATTTGCTTTCGCTTTGAAAAACTGTGATATTCTTATGTATATATGAATTCTATTTGAGAAGTATATGTTTAATGGGACAAGACTATTTGTGTTTCATAGAAATATTGGATCTAGGATCTGGAGTATTAATTTTAAGTCCCATTTCCTATTTTTAAAGTAAAAATACAGTTGAAATGGTTTTAAAAATTCACACGTTTCTTAACTAAGTAACTAATAAATTACTAGTGCTAGCCTAAATAATTTTCTCCTTGATTGTGCCAGAAACCCTTGACTTCTTACTGTCTCACAGAAGTTCTCTTGACTTAAACTATCTCACATTCATATGTAATGCGTAATATGTCATCCACACATTTTTCTTTGCCTTCAAAATGTGGCCCAAAGCCAACCACTTCTGACTCACCTTCCACGATAGTGCGAGCTGTCACCACCTGTCACTTGGACTCCAGCACCAGCCGGCTGACTGGTCTCCAGGTTTCCTGTCTTCCCGTCACCCTTACCCCACCTCCAGCCCCAGCCTGCTCTGCACATGGCAGTCATTGTGCTCCCTTCATGCATGAACCATATTCTCTCCTGTCCTCAACCTTCCTTTGTACTTTATATGTTAGAATAAAGCTCAGTCGTCGCCGTGACCTGTGAACCTGTACATAACCTTTAGCACTACAATAACACACGGGCCCCAGGAGTGGGCAAAACCCTTCCTGCTCTAGTCTTCACATCTCCCTTAGTTCATTTAGATTCATGTATGATCATCGTGTCCTTTTAAAAGCTCTTATGACCACTTTATCTGGTACAGCATCCCCACATTTTATTCTTAATTCTTTTTTAAAATCGTTATAGTACTTACAATGACATCATTTATTTACAGCCTGACTCCCTCTGAGAAAATAAACTACGTGAGGGTATGGACTTGGTTTTAGTCACTTCTCTATTCCCTGTGGCTGCAACACTGCCTATTGACACAGCCCACAGACGTGGTTCTGTGGGCCACGCAGATGGTTTTCTACAAATAAGTGAATGAGTAATCATTAAAGGTGAAGCTGGAAGGAGGCGGGGACTGGGTAGTGTCTGGTTTGTACTTCACAAGGAATTTCTAGATAATCGGTTTTCTTTCATATTTTCTGTTTTGTTGTCCAGATGTCATTTTTAGATATAGTACTTTATTAATGAATTGTTTTGCTTTGCTTCTCACAGCATTCTGTTTCACTTTTATTGCCTATAGGTCTTTATTTTAAATTCATTAATATAAACCAGTCACAAAACACAATGCCTCGTTATTCAAAACTTTGGAGTGCCTTTTCTATGAAACAAATCCCTTACTGTAGAAGTAATAAACCTAATTTTAGCACTTACCTCAGCCTCTGCTGTACTCGAGATATGTAGTAAATGGTTGAATGAGTAAAGGTGTTTTAGAACTTAATGTCTAGAAAAATACTGAGACTTTAAATATATACTTACTACATTTAGGTACTGCTGATGACCCCTTAGCTGATATTTCTGAAGTCTTAAACACAGATGATGACATTCTTGGAATAATTTCAGATGACCTTGCAAAATCAGTTGATCATTCAGGTATATATGAATGCTATTTGCCCAGTGTCTGTTTTATGATATGAGTGAGAGGTTTATGTGTGTGGAACAAGTTTAGTCTTTTCTCTGAAACTGGAAAACAAATTTTTCTTCGTCATTACCAAAGAACTGATCGTATAATTTGATCTACCTTGGCTTTCCTGCTTAGGGGAAATCGCAAGGTAGTTCATTTCTGTTGTCCTTCTAACAGCATCAAATTGGGGGCTCCCTGCCTTAACGACTTGCTGTGTCTTGTTTCCTCTTTTGTTTGCGTTGTCCCTCACTTCCTGCTCCGGTGGTAATCATCCGTTTTATTTGGTTTGGGTCTTGTAGGTCTTGATTTATGCACTTTCCAGGTTGAGAGCTCACCCTTTCCATTTGGTAAGAAACTGAGCAATGGATGACGGCTGACTAGAGTAGTCTTTTTGATAGTGATTTCAGCTGAAGCAGCCCGTAGGTGCATGCCTGTTTGTTAGAGTGCTAATTGGTCACTAACCCGTACTTTGCTTTTCCTTTTGTGCGCGTAGCTAAAGCCTCATACAGCTCGACTGTGCTTTGGATGACTTTCTCAGTAGTTTGTTTTGTTTTTTTTCCAGTGAATGGTTTTATTCTTAATATGTAATTTATAATTTTACCCAAATGTCATAGAGTTAATTTCTAATACAAAATCAAATGAGAGCAGACTAAATTTTACTCTTTAATAGTAAAGTATGGCAAAGGAATTGGATGATAGACCACTTTTAAACGTGGTTCTTGCTTTAAAATCCAAGTCGTCTGAGATAAAGCACGTTATGTCATAAACATGGTTTATGTCTTGTTTTGTGACTACAGAATATTTCAAAATCTTATCTGTAGTTGAAATTATTCACCAAGATGTTTACTAAACATTAATTAAGAATTTTCGAGCTTTCCATGAATTTATGTGAAACTCATTTCTTCCTCCTGTTTCACCTGCTGCTTTGATAGTTGAACTGTACATGCAAAGCACTATCTTCCAAGGTAAAGCAATTAGTTAGTGTATTGAATATTGTTTATCGAATACCCTCTCAGGTTCCTATCATAATAATGTGGTGCCAATTCCTCATGGAAGTTAGCACATTTGAACCAGAAGTGTTCTTTTGTTCTTCAGGAAATGTCTTGATTTTGATTAAAATAGAACTTTAAGTGGCATCTAGTTTCCAAGTACATTGTGCGTACTTTTTACTGATTGACCATCCAGATAGATAGAAGAATCCTGATTACTTCAGAATTACAGGCTTTTCATTGCTCTATTTGAATCCTACTGTTGTGTATTAATGCAGACAAACAGTGTGCTGCCTTTTGCGTGAGAATTCAGAATTCACGTTTTACTTTATTTCCCTTGGTCCTCCAGCTGGAATAGATATTGGGCCCATCGCAGAGGAGCCTTCCTCTCTGCCTCAGTCAAATGTCAATCAGAGTTCACGACCATTAAGTGAAGAGCAACTCGATGGAATCCTCAGTCCTGAACTAGACAAAATGGTCACAGATGGTAAAATATTTGCCCTACATCTAGGCTTTCTAAAAGACATGAGTAAATATGATTTTCAAAGATTTCTGCATGCTTATTTATAATTTCACTTCTTTTCTGATAATTTCTATGACAAATGCTATTTTGTATCAGTGTATTGATATGGTAGTTAATATTTCTACTTCTTTATTCTATCCTAGGAGCAATTCTTGGAAAGTTATATAAAATTCCAGGTATTTGTGTTCTGATTTTTTAGTTTTTGAAGGTGGCATTCCCCGTATGGCTCTAGTAGACTTTTAATCTTGTTGTTACCATTTTCTCTCGTAGAGCTTGGAGGGAAGGACGTGGAAGACTTGTTTACTGCTGTGCTCAGTCCCGTGTCCGCTCAGCCCACTCCAGCACCGCAGCCCCCGCCACCCCCCGCACCACCGCTGTTGCCCTTGCACAATCAGGGTATGTATGTCACCCCTAGAAGGGTTTCGTAAGCATGGTTCTGGCACGCGTTCACTAAGGCCAATTCAGCCCCGACCCTTAGTAACAAATACAAACCCATAGGACAAAACCCTCTTTCGCGAGGATGGAAAACTACTAACCTCTAAATCGACCTCAGTCACATGCGCCCCCTCCCAGAAAGGCTGGAAACCTGTGAGCCGCTTTAGGAGCAGACTTCCTTTGGTCACGTGGCTGGAGTGGGGCGAAGGCTCCGATGCCCGCCCTCTTCCCTTCCGCAGCCGCCATCCCAGCTCACCGTCACTCAGCCCTCCCTGCTCATGTGTCTGGAGACAGCCCCGCTGACCTGGATGCCTGTACTCACTGATCTCGTCCGGGTTTCACTGTCATTTCCTCAGTGCTTAGCAGGTCTCCTCCACACCTACCCACATGCTTTTCATTGTAGCATGTGGTGCCAATATGAATCACTGTTTGGATGATTACGGCTTTTCCCTTAGCTTGTGAGCTCTTTGAAGGCTCGTTCATGTCCGCCTTCATCACTGGGTACCCTGCCACACACAGCATATGTGCTCCACACACACAGAGGAAATCAGAGACCTTCTGCCACCGTCCACTAGGAAGGTTCTAATTTTGTGGAACTTTGCTTATTTTGTTGGCTCAGTTTCCTTCTACCTCCTTATAACTAGCTGTAGGTAAAATAAGTTTAAGGATTTAATTTCTCTCTCTTTTTGGAGAGCTGGACTCTGATAGCCTAGAATTAAAATTTGTGGGAGTAGGTAGGAGACAGTTTGCAGAGAAGGAAATCTCCTTTAGGAAGGAGTAGGGAGTCCTGCGGTGGTGGGTGCTTTTGGTAATTTGAGCACAGCGTTATTTCTCTGTATCCTGTTGCCACTGCTTCCTGATTATATACGGAACTGAAAAATTTAATGATATTTTTATAAAATCTTACACTTTTTGTGTAAGAGCTGAAATGTGCAAATAATGTTATCTTTAGTATTAATTTTGTGTATACATGAAAATTCCGTAACACACATAATTAAAATATTTTATTCTCTGCCGGTTTGGCCTCTAAACATAAGGAAATGTCTTCATTTCTGCCGGACTGAACATGTGCTATTTATTTGTGGATAAAACACTCATCAGATGTGCTTCTTGCCTTAATTGTTCTCAAATGCTTTCTCAGTGATTCAGAGCTCTTCAGTATTTTCCTTCTCAATATATGAAAAATGGTCTATCTCCATGTTTTGTGAAACTGAAACTATATTAGAAATCAAATCAGTTAAGGGTGTATTTCTTTAGAAAAGATTTTACAGTCGTGATTTAAATAATTTCACCGTGCAGCCTCATTTAAAAGGTTTTGAGGAGATGGGTGTTTTAAGGCTTCCTGCCCACAGGAGCTTAGAATCCTAGTATCGCGGGCCTTCAGGTACACAACTAATTTATATTATAGTAGAGCATAATTCAAGAAGTGCATGGAGAGGCACTAAGGTTTCAACCTTCACGTGTAAAAGAAAGAAGAGTAATTCTGACCTAAGGATACAGCATGCTCAGGTCCCATGTAGGGTGACATGTAGCTATTTAGGAATGACAACTTTATAATTTCCAGAGCACAGGAGGAGAGAGAAGTAAGTGGGCAGTGATTAAGGAGCAGAATCAGAAAATGCGCTTTGGGTCAGATGGTATTTAGACCATAGGAAAAATGGGCAGTGGCAGTTGGCCTTTCTTCTCTCGCCATTGAAGACGGGGCACCAGTGAAGTGAGCGGACGAGTTCCATGTTGTGGCAGTGTAGCTCTGGTGTGTATTGGAAATGAGCTTGAGACGAGAAGGGTGTGCTCAGGAGTTTCTTATGGTTGGGAATAAGTAGAAATTTGGGTTCTATGTGAATGTGTCTGCAACGCTCGCTGACAAGAAGAAATGGATAGCAGAGACCGTGATGTTAGAATGGGTAGGAGTTCGCTGCTGAATGGATGTGGAAGGTGTGTGGAGAAAGGAGAAATCAAATAGGCTCTGTAGAAGCCAGGCTTGCCGAGAGCACAACCGGTCATGCTGTGAACCGGAAACAGGCGACGAAGAAGACGCAGAGGGTAGTGGAGTTACAAGGAATTTAGTTTGAGACCTTTTTTAGTTTGTTAGAAATGGGGCACATACATTGATCAAGGCTGCAGACTAAAGTTTAGGAATTATCTGTGTGTGGTACTAATTGAAGTTGTGAGCAGGGTGAGATTTCCTGAGAGGACTGCAGTTCTGCCAGCGGAGTACAGAATCTTGAAGAATTTCTCAAATTAAATGTAGTAAGTTATATGCTTAACTCCTCTGATTTTATATTAGGTGTGCAGTTATATGTTCCTTTTCTTTCTCCTTTTTAAGGGTTAGGTGGAAGTGAAAAAAGCAGTGCGAGATTGCAACATGGTGAGGTGGAGCATCTTAGAAACGGTGTCCTTTAGAGGCAGGTTGTAAACTGGGATACGTACGTGTAAGGTGCTTCATCACACACTAAGATTGTCGGTCGTCTTCAGTAGAGTAACTTCCTTAGGAGCGGGAAGGAAGGGCAGCAGAGTCACGTGTTGACAGAGAGTGGGGCTGGGAAATGCCGAGAAGTTTGAGGAACTTGAAAATCACTTTAGGTGAATGTTAAATAACTCTTCAGTTCTTACCTTGATTCATGTCTGAAAAGTACTACTTTTATAAACTTACGTGACCAGGTTGGGTAAGTATGTAGACTTGAGAGAGAGAAGGGAAAAAGGGGGGAAAAGACCACCTCTTCTCTAAAGTAATTCTAAAGCAGAAATGCTTTGCATTGACTTACGTGTCCTTGAACGAGTTATTGAACTTCTCAGCGGGGTTGCGATGGGTGTCCTTTTGCTTAAATGGAGCTACACGCAACAGCTCATTGCATAGGGTTGTTGTGAGGATCAGAGAGTTCACACACGCACAGCTTTTAGAGCAGTGCGTGCATACATAAAGTGCTTAACAAGGAACAGCTATTGTTGTATGAAAGGTTTCAGTGTGGTCAGTGTTGACAGATAGCCATAGCGTGGATCACGTTCTCTTTTCCAATAAAGCTTTCGTTTATCCTAATTACATGAAAGACATGCTGTTTTTCAATAAAATGTCATATTCCTTAATGGAACCTACTTTTCCTTTGAATAAAGGCAGAGATCTCTGTCCTTAATCTACCCTTGGAGTGAACCTGAGTGTCCCGAGCCAGTGGGCCCTGCTCTGCCACTTAGTGGGGTCAGCCCTGACCTGGATGAAATCCTGAAATCCGCGCAGTCCGCTTCGGAGCTCTCCCCAGGAAGTGGAGAACGGGAGCTGTGTGCGCTGTCAAGTTGTAGCCCGTGGTCTGTTGTAGGTGGAAGGACGTGCTGGTGAAGCGTTAGGTGGGCAGGGAGCTGCTGGGTGTGGGTGTCGTCAGGTTAGCCGTCTCTCATTCTACCAAGGGAACCAGGTGGTAGCCGCTTCCACAACCGTGTTTCCATTTGTCTAGTTAGTTGGTGGTGTGGGTGTGACTCTCCTGGAGTTGTTCCGCGGTTTGTAACAGTTACCAGACTGCATTTTCTTTAGAGTACGTCTCTCAATGGGGAGGGGCTTCTGAAGGTACACAACAGGTGTGTGTGTTTGTTTTTGCTGGGAAGCGTAGATAAGGACAGCAGAAGGTTACTGTCCTTGGGTTGCAGTGACGTGCGTGAGGAGTCACAGCTAAGCAAAATGTGGTGTTACGGCTCACCTAATAATGCCTGTTTAGAAAGAAGACAAGATATTTGAAGCTTGTGAATACTACCAGGTAATGAAAATTAGGTCAAAACCAGAAGGTGTACAGTTTTTAACAATAACGATCTAATTGATAATGGTAGATGGAATATTGTTTGTTCCAAACTATTTTAGACAAAGTGCCAATTTACGAATCATAGATGGTGTTTTGTTTCAATGGAACAAGAGTAAAATAGAATAACACCTGTTTGTACATTTTGAATGAAGAAGAGAAAGTATTTGATACAACTTAATAGCATTTACTGAGCTGCATTGTTAGTACATACTGAACAGTTACTGCATACCAGACACATCACAGAGGACCTGCATTTCACAGGAGCGCAGGCATTGGTTCTGTCTGCTGTTGCTGAGATTCAGGCCCAGTGCTGTCACACGCTAAAACACACGCTATTTCCAGTGTCCCATTATTAAGTAATCAGCATTATAGCTACCATGCTTCAAACTTTTATAAGCAGTCACTCTTCAAGCAATATTTTACAGGATAATACTGATAAAATCCAGCTTTTCAATAGCACTGCAGATTTTTATTTAGAAGTATTTCTGGAGCTTTTCTGTTATTTATGAACAATATGCAAACTGAATGGTCGCTTTCTTCTTTTCAGATGTTTTTTCACGGATGCCACTCATGAATGGCCTCATTGGACCCAGTCCTCACCTCCCGCACAGCTCACTGCCTCCTGGGAGCGGCCTGGGGCCGCTGTCCGCCATGGCTCAGCCCCCGTACGCGGATGCCAGGTATTTACGGTCCTTCACTTCCTGCCGGAGCTGAAGTCATTCTTGTTACGTAAACGTTAGTCTGTTGTTCATGATACTGGTGTACATTACATTGGTTGCGATCTTTGCTAAAAATCATCAACATTTTAGGTATTTTGTAATGATAGGTTTTAATGAACTTGTATCTGGTCATAGTATTGAGACAGTTATTTTATGTTTGTGAAGTCGAGTTGTTTATTATTTTCCAGGGATAAAAACCCAGCCTTTAATCCAATGGCCAGTGACCCTCACGGCTCGTGGACCGCGTCAGCGCCCCCTGTGGAAGGGGAAAGTGACACACTGTCAAACGCCCAGAGAAGCGCGCTCAAGTGGGAGAAGGAGGAGGCCCTGGGGGAGATGGCCACAGTGGCACCAGTTCTCTACACCAACGTTAACTTCCCCGGCCTGAAGGAGGAGTTCCCTGGTGAGTGTCGGGCGTGTGGCTGCGCTCTGTGTCTCAGCCCTCCCGCATGTGTAGGGACAGTTGTTTCTGTTCTTTTTACAGTAATAGAGGGCCCGGGCATCATGACTGATTTTCATCCAATATGACTGTGCACAGTGAAGATTCCCTAGAAATGTGGAAACATCTCGCGTTTTCTTACCCCAGGCCCTGTGCCCATTTGCATACTTCCCAAAAGTTAATTTCACTGAGTGAAATGATCCGTTTTCCAGCTCCTCACAGTCTTACTATACGGAAGTCAGTGTTGTGTTCTCTGTGTCATTGTACAAAAGCAGTCCTAGAACAGAACCTTACCATTTAATCGGAAGTATTACGTTAGACCAAGACTCCGTTCTCAGTGTTCCCAGCAAAACTAACTCAGTCTTCCCTTCCCCCTGCTGTCCAGTCTGCTTGACAAATACAGATAATGCAATGCTACCCTTTCTGAAAATTCTGATTAACCAGAGGATGAAGCATTTGGATTAATAAAATGTCATTTATAGACTATATGTAAGCAAATGCTGGTTTATCTTGAGTTCATGTTACAGCACAAACCAGGATTGAAAGGGTCGTTCAGACTGTCTTGCAATAGTCTCCCAGCTGTCAGCACATAGCTCTGAAATTCCTAGAGCGGTACCTAGAAGTGGCTTTTCCTCGGGATGACCCCTGTCTCTTTGGGGGCCTTTTTGGTTCAGCCTCCCTGTGGAGCTTGATTTGCTATAAAGAGAAATAAATGCTGCCTTTCCACCAGTGGAAGCCGGCAGTTCAGTGCAGGACGGCAGTTAGAGCAATACATGTGCTCTTGGAGCGCGCACTTACTGCTCACAGGTGAGCACATCTGGTCACATTAAGTCACTTTGCATCAGTGTAAATTGTCCTCAGAGCAGAGCTATAGTTTCTTTCTTTTCTTTTTTTTTTTTTTTAAAGTAATTTTCTATAATAATTTTTCTGTGATTCTAGAACCTGAATATCATGCTTGGGCTGTTGATCTGTCATCTGATTTCCATTTTCAGTGGCTTTTTCTAAGCTTTTTTTTTTTTTTTAAATATGGACTAAGTCATTTGTACATTTATCACTAACTGTTGATCTCATCCAAACTTCATTTTATATACTGTCCTGACACTGGATTTCATAAAACTGGCTGGAAATCATTACTTTTCCATGTCTTTGTTGTGCACAGATGCTGGTGAGATGCTTGTTTATAACAAGGCTTGCTTCCTTTTGGTCAAATTGATGGATTTCTCTTGAGTACAGATATTTTACAAAATTTTTACCTTTGGTTCTGGTAGCATCTTAACCTGGTTGAGAGAATTTATTATCTTGGGCTTAAATTTATCTTGGCTGCTTAGCCCATTTGATTAAAAAACTCCCCAGTTCTACAAGCGAGATCATTAATAAGGCAACACTTATTCAGAAACATTTGTTTGACCTACTGCGTGCTAGGAACTTGGTACTGTACAAGGAACTTAGTATAGTGCTACTGAGTTAGGAAGATCTGGCCAGCATGGATTTAACTGGGAGCAGTTCACCAACCTTCTTACTATATGACGCGTCATCACTACGGGTCTGTAAATGTGTGTACTCTGTTCTTTGGTTGCAGACTGGACTACGAGAGTGAAACAAATCGCTAAACTGTGGAGAAAAGCCAGCTCGCAGGAGAGAGCACCATATGTGGTATTTAATGAACCTCTTAGGCATTATCTTTCACTTACTTATTTTTAATTGGTGTCCTTGAATGTTTATCCGGCATCGCTTTCTCAGGTGCACTCATTTTATATGTAACTTTCAGCATGATGGATATGCTCACTGTCCTTTTTCTTCCTATTAGAGTTGACATTCAATGTGTTCTATCTTTCAACGCAATACCTGAGCCTTAGTTTTTATCGTCTTAGGTTAACAAAAAGATTTTCCATTGCAGAAAACAAATGTTAATACTTGTAGAACTCATCAACAGCTTTGTTTATATAGTGACTTCCTAACTCATTATGTCTTTTAATATAAAGTGTGACATTTTCATAAGCTAGTTAACAGAACCAGGACATTGAAGATTGAAATCAGTTATTTTAGGAGCATGTTTAATTCATTTCACTTCAAAATTGTTTTATCTCCTCAGAAAAGGGTTAAATTTTGAGGCTGCATTCGTGTACCTTTGTTTCTTCCACACTAAGCTCTGTCTGTATTGGGTTCAGTAGAGGTCTTCATACACCTTAGAGACCTATCTGGACACGTTGAAGGAGCTTTTGCAACATGCGCTTCACCAAGAATTAATCAGCGTATTTCGTTAGAGTCACAGTTCTGATGATGAGTTGCTATTTAGCAAAGAGCCAAAATAAGATTGTCAGTGGGATCCAAATCCTTGCTTTCGTTCTAAAGCGTATTAAATTGGCATTATTGTTTTGAGAAGCATAAGCAGTTAATTTTCCAACTTGGTCTTCAATGTACATTGTCAGTGATGATAATTGTTCAGATAGAGCAAGGTTTTTTTTTTTTTTTTATGTGTTAATGCTTTATTTGTTTTACTTTAACTGTATATTTTGTAATGCCAGGATTGAGGTGATTTTCTTTAACATTAAACTTCGAATTCCAGATTCGGAGGATTGATTCGATATTTTCCTTTACTGTAAAATGAGAGAGATGTCAATTTTTCCACTTTTGAAAGCTCTCTTAAGAAAGTTAGCATGGAAAATACTAGCTGACAGCTGGGTTCTCTAGGCTGATGAGATAGATGGTGAGAGGCCTCATAAAAAGGAGACGGTGGGCCGCCGTCCAGACCCTTTCACACGGGAGGCTGTAAGTTCCAAAGGGTATTACAGTATTTCAACTGTTTAACCTGACTTTTTCTTGCTTTTATCTGATAGAGTTCCACGTAGTTTTATTTTTATTTTTAGTACATGCTGACATTCACGAAGTCATTTTCTCCTTTTTCCAAAGCAAAAAGCCCGAGACAACAGGGCCGCTCTGCGCATTAATAAAGTACAGATGTCACACGACGCTGGGAAGAGACAGCAGCAGGACAGCAGCGACCCTGGCTCGCGCGTGGACTCGGAGCTGTTTAAAGACCCGTTGAAGCAGAGGGAATCAGAACACGAGCAGGAGTGGAAGTTTAGACAGGTGCCTGTGTCATTCTTTTCATAATGGGCTTTTCTAAATCCCGTTTTTGCCCATTGAGAAGAGAGCTATTGTGATGTCATTAGTTCAGAATATGTTCTTACTAGAATATGAAACTTGGATGGAAAACAGACTTTCCTTTCTCAGCCACGTCTTTGTCAGTTTACTTGGGAAGTTTGTTGATGGTAGTAGAGCCTGTACTGTTCTAGGCACACGTCAGGCAGCTGGGGATGAGTCTGGTAGCTCGGAACAGAATTCATTTGGTTCCACAGCTTCTCTCCCGTCCCCCACGACAGTTATATTTTCCCTTCACCATATCATTGCCTTTTTGTTGCGGTTTCCACAGCAAATGCGCCAGAAAAGTAAGCAGCAGGCGAAGATCGAGGCCACGCAGAAGCTGGAGCAGGTGAAGAGCGAACAGCAGCAGCAGCAGCAGCAGCAGCAGCAGCAGCAGCACGGCGTGCAGCCTGTCCCGGTGCCGTCGGGCGCCGAGCCCCCAGGCGGCGGCCTGCACAGCCCCGTGACCCCTCAACCCGGCAGCGGCAGCGTGTCTCCTGCGCACTCATTCCATAAAGACCTGTTTACAAAGCCACTCCCCAACACCCCGGCGTCGGCCTCCGCGGACGATGTGTTTGTAAGACCACAGGCTCCGCCGCCGCCAGCCCCGGCCCGGGTCTCCCTGCAGGAGGGTCTGTCCCCGTCTCAGACCCCTCAGCCGCCTTCCCCACAGGTGTTTTCACCGGGGTCTTCTAACTCCCGACCACCATCTCCCATGGATCCTTACGCAAAAATGGTCGGTACCCCAAGACCACCTTCTGGGGGCCATAGTTTTGTCAGAAGAACTTCGGCCCTGGTGGAAGCCTGTGCCCCTTTGTCGTCGGTCCCCAGGCCCACTCAAATGAGTGACGCCATGGCCAGCAGGCCGTCCCCCGTCAGAGATTCATGTTCCTCCTCCACGCCACACAGCGACCCCTATGCAAAGCCTCCAGACACACCTCGGCCTGTGATGACAGAGCAGTTCCCCAAACCCTCGGGCCTACCCCGGTCTCCTGTAGTTTCGGAACAAACTGCAAAAGGTCCTCTAGCAGCTGGAACCAATGATCACTTCACTAAACCATCTCCTAGGGCAGATGTGTTTCACAGACAACGGATCCCTGACCCATATGCACGGCCCTTGTTGACATCTGCTCCTCTTGACAGTGGTCCTGGACCTTTCAAGACTCCAATGCAGCCGCCTCCATCCTCCCAGGATCCTTACGGGTCAGTGTCACAGGCACCAAGGCGATTGTCCGTTGACCCTTACGAAAGGCCTGCTTTGACACCAAGACCTGTAGATAACTTTTCTCATAACCAGTCAAGCGATCCATACAGCCAGCCTCCCCTAACCCCACACCCGGCAATGAATGAAGCCTTTGCCCATCCGTCAAGGGCGTTTCCCCAGCCTGGTACCGTGGCAAGGCCAGCATCTCAGGATCCGTACTCACAACCCCCAGGAACTCCACGGCCTGTTGTCGATTCTTACTCGCAGCCCTCAGGAACATCTCGCTCCAACGCAGACCCTTATTCCCAGCCTCCTGGGACCCCCCGGCCACCCACGATTGACCCGTACAGTCAGCAGCCACCAACCCCAAGGCCGCCCACGCAGGCAGACTTGTTCATGACGTCTGCAGCTAATCAGAGGCACGCTGACCCGTATGCTCATCCTCCCGGCACACCGCGACCTGGCATTTCTGTTCCTTACTCTCAGCCACCAGCGACACCACGGCCAAGGATTTCAGAGGGTTTTACTCGGTCCTCAGTGACCAGACCCGTCCTCTTGCCAAACCAGGATCCTTTCCTGCAGGCAGCGCAGAACCGAGGAGCAGCTTTAGCTGGCCCTTTGGTGAGGCCGCCTGACGGGTGTTCGCAGGCGCCGAGGCCCCCAGGACCGGGCCTTTCAGACACCTTTAGCCGCGTCTCCCCTTCTGCTGCTCGCGATCCCTACGATCAGCCTCCGATGACTCCACGACCTCAGTCTGACGCTTTTGGAACAAGTGATGTCTCTGATCAGCCCCGGCCTGGATCCGCGGGAAGCCTTAGTGCCCCCTCCAGCTCGCCGATGGGTTCCCAAGGCCCCCCGTTTCCCAGTGTGTCCCAGCCCCCCGGGCCTGCGCCAGCGTCAGGGGTCACTGATGCACAGAGCACTGTGAATATGAGTCCTGCGGATACAGAGAAACTGAGACAGGTAAACATGTCGTGTGTCCTCAAGTTGTGAGCGTGGTGTTTTGAGAAAGCGGTTCATTTCATCAAACGGAGTCTTTTCTACACAGGTGTTAAAAGTTTAACTTTTTGTCATACTGCAAAAAAAGAAAAATGAAATGGATAAAATTAACACCAATCCGCTTGGATTTATTCTGTGTCTGCTTTCAATATTTATTTGTAGGGGAATTCTTAAATACGAAACGTTTCATTTTTCTGATAGTTGTCTGGCAAGGACAGGGACCCAAATCATCCATTTATATTTTACAAGCTATTGAGTAGTTAACTGTAAGTAGTGTTTCAACAAACTTGAAAACATTAAGACATTTTATTACCGAAGCCACATAATGGGAGCACTAGGATTTGAAAAGCCATTAGTTATCAGAAATCCCAGTGATTTTTGTTTCTTTCCCTTCAGCGGCAGAAGTTACGGGAAATCATTCTGCAGCAGCAGCAGCAGAAGAAGATGGCAGGTCGACAGGAGAAAGGGTCACAGGAGCCCCCAGCCGGGCCCCACCCCGGGCCCCACCCCGGGCCCCTGCACCACTGGCAGCCTGAGAGCATCAGCCAGGCGTTCGCTCGGCCTCCACCCCCCTATCCTGGGGGCATCAGGTCCCCTGTGGTCCCTCCCTTAGGACCTCGGTACTCTGTGTTCCCGAAAGATCCGCGCGGACCCTACGCTCCTGACGGCATGGGGATGCGACCTCATGGATTCAGGTAACGCTTTCGGTTCCAGGCCAGATTGAAACGGCTGCTGCTAGGGGAAGGGAACAGACTGATGCAGGTGCTCTCAGTCAAGCTGTTACTGCCATTTACTTCTTGACTCTATGAGATATAAGCGGTTATTTTCATTAATGACAGGTCTTGAATTCTTTTAATAACTGTAACGACTCCGTTTGTTGTTAAGTATTGATTGTTAGTATTGTATTACAGCCACAATGACGTCGTTTATCATACAGTCAAACCTCTCGCATGTAGTTACCGTATTCAGTCAGAGCTTCGTGACATGATACGTGGGTGTTCTCTTCTCCCCAATTTTTTATTTTAATTTATATGGTAAATGTTTGTGACAATTTCCAAATTGAAAGAATGTTTTCCTTTCGGAACTTTTCGTGATGAGATAGGTTGTTTTTTCGTTTTTTGTTTTTTCCTTAAGTGGCTAGTCAAAAGTTTTAAGTTATAACATCCCAGTTATATGAGGAGCTAGTTGTTTAAGAAATGCTTTTTGTTTTATCAGACATATTTTTTACTCTAATGCCTATTTCCATGTTATATAGTCTTACTCTTACTTTCCTTTTTTTACCCCCTTAGTTTTAATTTATGCTTGTCTATTTGATATTTATTTGTAAATTGCTTTAGTTCTTTCTAGAACAAGGTGCAATATAAATAATAACAGCAGTTTTATAATTGATTCATTTCCTAAGTCTTTATAGATGATGCCTTTCCTCCTTTCTCTCTTCCTACTTCCTGCCTTCGTTCTTCTCAAGCAAATAGATTACTCTATGCAGTCATCTGCCTCTGTCTTCCCGTGGACAGGCCACCAAGGCCCTCCAGCAGATTTCCTTACCTCTCCTCCCTTTATTCAAGCACCTCCCGCCCCATCAGCTTCCTCCATGTGACCTCCCTAAACATAGAAAAAAGAAATGGACTCTCACTCAACTCCAGTAGTAGTATGCTTAGTTCTAAACAATTGATTCCATCTGCTTGGTGGCTGTTCCTTTGTCTTCATTTATGTTATCTGTTGAGCACATGTCTTTAGAGCTCAGATGAGGTTCATTGCAAGGTACTTAGCAAAAGTGTACTTGCATGTAGATACTGAACAAGTGCTTTCTTACCGTGGTCATTTTGTTTATGCCTAAGTCGTCATGCTTTGTATCTGAGTTCAGACTAAAACTTGTACTTTCTCAACCTAACTCGAAATTCAACAAATACTTAGTATTCACTGTTTCCTTTTTTTTTTTCTTTCTTTCAGGTTTGCGTTTCCAGGAGGTAACCACGGCTCCCTGTCAGGTCAGGAGCGCTTCCTTGTTCCTTCTCAGCAAATGCAGGCGTCTGCAGTTCCTCCACAGCTGAGACGATCCATGTCTGTTGATGTGGCCAGGCCTTTAAATAACTCACAAATGACCAGTCCAGTTGGACTGGCCCAGCATTTCCCACCGCAGGGTCTGCCCGTTCAGCAGCATAACATACTGGGCCAAGCATTTATTGAACTGAGGCATCGGGCCCCCGACGGAAGGCCCCGGCTGCCGTTCAGTGCTTCTCCCGGGAGTGTTATAGACGCACCGTCTCATCCAAGACATGGAAACTTCATTCCCCGGCCAGACTTTCCAGGCCCTAGACACACAGACCCCATGAGACGACCTTCCCAGGGTCTCCCCAGTCAGCTACCTGTGCACCCACATTTGGAGCAGGTGCCGTCATCTCAGCCAGAGCAGGGTGATCCTCTCCATTCATCTGCTGTGGTCATGCGGTCCCTGAGTCATCCCTTAGGTGGTGAATTTTCAGAGACCCCTTTGTCAACGTCTGCACCCGCTGAAACGCCGCCTGATAATTTGCAGGTGCCCCCCCAGTCTTCTGATGGTCTCGACGAGAAACTTGATTCTGATGACCCATCCGTAAAGGAACTAGATGTTAAAGACCTTGAGGGGGTTGAAGTCAAAGACTTGGACGATGAAGATCTTGAAAATTTAAATCTAGACGCAGAGGACGGCAAGGGGGACGAGCTGGACACTCTGGGTAATTTGGAAGCGAATGATCCCAACCTGGATGACCTCCTGAGGTCAGGAGAATTTGATATTATTGCCTATACAGACCCAGAACTTGACTTAGGAGATAAGAAAAGCATGTTTAATGAGGAGCTCGACCTCAATGTCCCAATTGATGATAAGTTAGATACCCAGTGTGTGTCTGTGGAACCCAAAAAAAAGGAGCAAGAAGATAAGACTGTGGTTCCTTCTGATAAACATTCTCCATGGAAAAAATCCACTGATACCAGTGAGATAAAGACAGAAGTTCTGTCTCCAAATTCGAAAGGGGAAACCAAATGTGAAAGTGAGAAAAGTGACGAGGGCAAAGATACCGGTGACACTCCCTGCTCCCAGGCTCCTGCTCACACAGATGTAAGTCAGGGAGAAAAGGCTCCCTCGCAGTCCTGTGGTCCAGACCTACTGGACAAAAGAACCAACGGAGAAAGTGCTGGCTCCAGCACCAGTGGTCATGGAGCTAGCCAGCTGCCTGCTGAGGACGGAGTGAACTCCTGTGGTATAAGTGGGTCAACTCCAGTTCTTTCCAGTTTACTTGCTAATGAAAAACCGGATAATTCAGACATGAGGCCATTGGGGTCTCCGCCACCCACTGTGCCCCCCTCGCCATCTAGTCACATGTCAAGTTTGCCTCCTCCTCTGATGACACCGCCTGGTCATGTTTTGGATGGTACCATGAATTCGAATGTGACAGTAGTCTCTAGAGTCAACCATGCTTTTCCTCAGGGTGTGCAGGTAAATCCAGGATTCATTCAGGGTCAGTCAGCAATGAGTCACGGTTTCGGGACAGGAAAACCTGCAAACCAGACTGTGCCTCTCACAAGTCAGCCTGGGGCCAGTGGCCTGCCTGGCCCCCACCAGCTAATGATCCCTCCAGCATTAACCCAGCAAAGTAGAGAGAGGCCCCTCCTTCTGGAAGAACAGCCGCTCCTTCTACAGGATCTTCTGGATCAAGAGAGGCAGGAACAACAACAGCAAAGACAAATGCAGGCCATGATTCGTCAGCGGTCGGAGCCCTTCTTCCCGAACATCGGTAGGAAGCCCCTCCAGTTTCAGTAATGTTTGTCGTGGGCGTTAGGGTGCTATGCAGGAGGCTTAGAGTCCACGTTACTGCTGCGTGAGGACCAGAGCACCGCGGTCCTTTCTGTTCCTCTTTTGCTTTGAATGAAAGTGGTTAAGAGTATTAGATTCCTCCCAGGTAAATCGAGATTCAAAACTGAGTTTCAGAGTTACTCAATTCTGTTGTTTACCCTATTGTTTAACAGAAACAAGAGTCGTCTTTTCTTTTTAGTTCCCTCCTAACCATTATTGCCATGTATTTTCAGAGGCATTGAAAGATGAATTTAAAGAAATTATAGAAATAAACTTACTGTCCATTTGTGTATGATAGATGGTTGGCAGTTTTTTTTTGCTATATAAAGCTCTTATTTCCAGGAGCTTATTATTTTGAGCAAGGAAAAAAGAAAATCCCACAAAATAGCAATGCGGTAAATATACTTGTCTCTGAGAGTAAGAATTAGCAATCAAAGGAGACGTGTCTAAGGAATGCTTTCTTCTAAACAATAAAATTGACATTCTTTTCTATATATATTACCGAATTCATCATATTGGTCCATTTCTTTTTCACTTACATGCTAAGAGGTCTTTTCTCAGGAGCCTATCCCTGTTGCAAGGATATGCCCTCAAGAAATTGACATATTTTGCTCTAAAGAGTGATAACTACTGGAATTCCATAGTCTCAGAAATGAGTGCCAGTTTTCATTCATGATGTTAACATTACCAAAGAAGCAGTTCTGATTAACGTTGCTTTGTGTTATTGCTACAATCCCCTTAAATTTGACAAGCTGCTTGTTTTGATTCTTGCCAGGCTAAGGTAATAAAGCTTGCTTCAATTATGGGTCACTGAGATGGGATTAAATTCATGATACGGTTCTTAACGTCTCATAATTCCTTGCCTCGTCTAGAAAAGTATAATAGTGATTATAAATTTTTTGTGAAGTTCTCGCTTCAGCAGCACATACACTAAAAATTTTTTGTGATGGTTACGTTACCTCTTCGTGTAACCTGAACCAAGTACTGTGAAATCCGTAACTTGAAAATGTTTTCCTCCTTTAGATTTTGACGCAATTACAGATCCTATAATGAAAGCCAAAATGGTGGCCCTGAAAGGCATAAATAAGGTGATGGCACAGAACAACATGGCAATGCCTCCGATGGTTATGAACAGGTAGGGGAAGCTGTGTCTCATTCTTACGCTGCGTCCGATGAAAGTGCATAAGATTATTACCAGTGCCTAGAACGAATATTTAGTAACTCAGAAACCTATGGTTCTAAGAATGAGCAGTGTATAAGTGTGTTACGGTGTCAGCGGGCTGTGCTTAAACGTAAAATGCTATGCACATGTCAGGATTTGGTTTCCATTACTTACAGGGGAAACATAATGAAACAGAAAGATTGAGAAGCTGGACTTGATTAATTAGGAAATCGGAAGTATTTTAAGTGTGTGTTCTTTTAAATACCTGTCGAATAGTTAATGCTAACTAAAAGCTGCTTGGGACAGAGATACTTCATCCTACATACATAAAGATGAGAAGATAAGCAGCAAAGGAGAAATTGTTCTGTGTTGAGATGAGACGATAGTTTATTTAAGCCTGTGAATATTTTTTCTATCAAAGGAACAAAGCAAAGAGAAAAAAAAAGGGACATTTCAGTCAAGCGACTGAGTGATTAAGGCATCTGTGAACTCAGCTCTCAATTAAGTGCCCCTGAACTGAGTTTGAAATCGAAAAGAAAGGCAGGAGGACTAGGTAAGAGGACACTGGAAGTTAGTGGATGGAGAGTTTGTGAGCCTTTTCACTGTTAGCAGAGAAATGGAACTTCTGGATTAAAGAAGGCTCTAAGAGTTGTTTGACCATATGAATTTCTGAAATTAGAGTGTTTACGCCCCCTCAGGGATATTGAACAATCTCAGGGCGGTGACTTACGTTTTGCTCATGGACCACCATCGGAATTGTTGTAGTTGGTTTCTAACGCAGGCCAGTCACTCAGCCATGGACGTGCTGAATCAGAGTACCTGCGGGTGGCGCTTGTCTTCCTGTTGTTCTCAACGAGCACCACGCTCGGCCTTCCGACAACCTCGGGCAGAGTGGGCTAGAGCCTCACCTTAGCCTGCTTAGCCTGGAGAAGAACTCTGTGAAAAGGAATGTGGATGATTATGGAACCCACTACAAACGCTCCGTGAATTTAAGATCAACGTGATTTAAGATCAATTGGGAATCCTTAAAGGCATAGATCGTTTTCATTTGTTGAAATGGGGAAGAAGCCTCGTTTAGATCGAAGTAGAGGCAGTAGTTTCTAATGATTTTCATTGTTGCACAGTGTCTATTAACAATGTTTCTCGATCACAGGGGTTTTAACTTTTATGTCATGAACCTTTTTGACACTCAGTGAAGCTTTTGAATTTCTTCTCAAAACATTTTATATGCAAAGCCAAAAACATAGTATTATACCATAAATCAATTACATTTGAAACATAGTTATTTAAATTTAAACATTGTGCTATATGTGCTTTTTAATAGGTCTGATAACTACTATAATTTCAAGGTAATGATGAACCTAAATGGCATACGTTAGGTGCCTGAAACAACTCCTGCTGTGAGAAGAGCGTGAGCTGTATGGGTGACAGAGTCAGGGCACTGTGGTAATAGGTAGTTTGCTGTCAAAATAGAAGAAAATGCAGTTAGCACTTAGTTTAAAAGGTGGGCCTTAGAATGAGAACCGCTGCTCTTTCAGCATCGTATCTCCACGAGTTAGAGATACACTGACCTATCAGCCATGTGTCAGGCACATTGTCTGCTCTTCTGCTGAGAGCTGTGAAGAAGTGGGTGACAGTCTTCTGTCTCAGTGGTGTCATATGTTGGCTGAGGGAGATAGTGAGCGATGATTGGATTAGGAGATCATTCCAGACCAGGAAGGGGTTGTTAGGTGAATCAAACACCTGATTAAAAAAATTAAAAAGTGTACGTGCTAAATTCTAATAGTGCCTAAATGCTACTGTACAGTATTTGATACGTATCTTGGAGGTTGTGCTGTATGTATATCTAATTATGTTGAAGCATTTGGTAACTCTAGAGGAAGTGTTTTCATTATAGCAGTGATGTTTCCGTGAAGTTTTATAGCTCTCATTAGAATAACTAACATTTTACCAAATATTTTTAAGCATATGGACTTTTTCTTGGTTAATGACCAATTTTCGATTTGCTTTAACATTAGAAACAGAAATGTACAAAAATATGACATTTCTTAACTGAAATGCATCTTTCGTTTTAAAATCCAAGATATTTGGATTTTATGTGCTAAAACTATGTCTTCACTATATTTTCTAATCCAGAAGACTTGAATTAATTTTATTTTAAGGCATAGTGAGGAGTAGAACAGAGAGTGAGACCTCGAGTAGCCTCGCTGGCTTCTTGCAGCCCCGCCGGGCATTGTGGGCAAAGTTTCTCCATCTCTCTGACCTTGCTTTCATCAGAAGTAAAGTGAGAGCAGTACGAGCCTGTCCGGCCGCACTTCCTGGTGGTGCGGAGTGAGGGTTAACAGAGTTGGTGCACAGAAAAGGGCGTTAGAGAAGGATTTAGGTGAGAAGGAATTGCCATTGCTTTTTCTTCCCTGCAGGAGAAGGTTGTTAAGCGCTTAGCGTAAGTAATGTGAGGCGAAATGCTCCCCGTTTGACATGTGCCCTTCGTTTCCCAGGTTCTCCTTTATGAGCCCGCCGGTGACCGGGACGCCGCCTGGCGAGGGCCAGAACCTCCTGCCCCAGGCAGTTCCTCAGGTACCGCTGCTTGTGACGAGTCCCCCGAGAACCAAGCTCCCGTTTCTTACCACACCTCCTCTTAGAGAAGAGAGTAGAATCCTGAGAACGCTGCCAGAATGTATTACCGGCTCAGCAGAAATAAACAGCTTTTATTACTTTTTTGAGGGAAAGACAAATTGACAGTGATTTCTGAAAAGGACCTATATGCTTAAAGGGTAGACAGTCACTTGGGGGGAAATCCAAATGCTTAGGTGTTTGGTATTGCTTTTCATTACTTTTAACTCCACAAAGACAGTTTCACATCCTGCATTTCGGAATTAAGCCATTAGGTTTAAAATGTAAGACTGCTATAAACAGTAGAAAATAATGGTTACAATCGTTCTGTTTGGCTATAGTCATGTTCTGCTATTTGTTCCTTAGAATAATTTAGTTTTCTGAGTACTCACTATTCATAGTGATCAGCTCTAAATATATATATTTAAATATTTACTGTTAGCCAGTGTCTGGGAAAGTAGAATTGTTCATTTTATACAGTGTTTTTTCTTCATTGATTTCCCCCCCCCCCCGCCCCCTCCCCCAAGTATCTGCCTAGGTAAAAAAGAGAAAGCTACCAACTATGCTACCTACTACATGTCTTTCTGGAATTTTCATTTTTGCCCTGCCATTTGTGCTTTAGATTTAGTATGCTGATAATTTTATTCTTTTTATTATTAAGAGAGAAATACCATGTCATACAGTGGGAAAAGCTTAGGCTTCGTAGCTGAGTTTTTTTTAAAAAATCTCAATTCCACTGTGAATTTACTGTGCAAATTTGGGCAAGTGCTTTAACTTCTGTTTTCTGATCTGTCAAATGTTACACCACCTGCTTGGTAGTGTAAGGATTACATGTTTTAAGGTCTGGCTGCCAGTTTCATTTGTAATTGTTAACTTGTATACAGCTCGTGTCTAACTGAACTTGAAACAACTGAGTAAATGTTTTTATAAAGTTAAAATGTATCAGATTGTTGCCAAGCAACTGGGATTAATAACTATTCAGTCACTCTGGGTGAAACAAGACATTTAACTAGTATTTTAAATTAGTGTATGTTTTATTGTTTGTATATGTTAGACATTGGTTCTTGTTTATAGATAACTTTGTGTTATGGCGCAGAACTTCATAAATCCAGAACCCATGTTTATGTCTTAACTGCAGAAGAAACTACGTAGAGTTCATCAAAAAGTGGGGTTTTATGTGGATCTCTAGCAAAGTATTAACAAGATTTGATTTGCCCTCTATTATATTTCTAATGAATAATCCCTCACCTCAAACATAATTGTTTTTCACCTGAAATCTAAAAAATGGAACAATTCAGAGATAGTTTAAACTTTTCAGCAATTAGGTTGTCACCACTCAACTCATTCCCTTTTTTATAAAAGGGAGAACTTTAAACATGTCTTAGGAAATTAAAGGGTTTTTCTCCTTCCATTTCTTTCTCTTTCTTTTTAAAAAGTTTTTTCCCCTTTAACTGAAATGTGGAATAAACCTATTTGTAAATTTTACTTATTTTAGGATGGCAGTATAACACATCAGATTTCTAGGCCTAATCCTCCAAATTTTGGTCCAGGCTTTGTCAGTAAGTATAAATCTAATAAGTTACATGTTCTGTGGGGATTGCTTGTTTGCACTATATTTGTTTTCTTCTAAAATCTTGGAGTTAGTGTAGGTGTGTTAAATTTTAAGTCTCAGTGCCCTCATCTTTTCTGAAACCTTATTAGGCGTCTTTTCCTCAAAGGATGTATTTTCACTGCTTTTTGTTCTCTGCATGAAGAATTATAGATAAATATTTTAATACAGAAAAATCATCTTCCCCATTCTCTTCAATATTGTTGTTGCTATTTTTTTTTAATAGATTGGGCACTTTACAATCTGTAGAATTAAACAACTTCTTGCTCTAATGACTGTCTGCCTAAGTGAAAAGGACCCTGAATGGGAACAATGTAGGGAACATTCTTAGAAATCCGTTGGGCTAGCAGCGTGGTGTGAGGTCAGGGAAAAGGATGCCGCCGAGTCCTTTCTAGTTATCTCCAGGGGTCCCAAGTGGTTCAGGATAGTGTTTCAAGTCCTCCCCAAACTGAACCTTTCTGAAATCTTCAGACTGTTTAGCTAACTATTTTTTCACCATTATTTTTCATTTTGCTCACCTCTGCTCTCCTGGTTCCAGAAACCAGAAAGGCTTTCCTTGCGGTAGGTCTCATTCTACCAGAAGCAGAACTTCTGAAATCTTGTGAAAAAGCCTGTTCTTGAAAAATGCCCTGCAAATTTAGTAGACTAGATTTCACGATCATATATGTACTGGAACTTCTGGGTTTAGGAACAAACCCAAAGTCCAATCTTTTGAAATTACCCCTGCATTAATTACTGTCATAATTTGAACCCATATTTGCATTGAAAGCAAGTAAACTGCTGTAACCAACTGGCTTTTTCTGGCTTTATTGTGCCCATTGGCTTTGGGTGCGTTCTTACTGTATAATATTCTGTTACCATTGATGTAATTTTCCAGATAATGTCCTTCTGGGAATTGTATTGATTCATTTCTTTGTCGTATAGTGAGTCATAAAGGTATATTCTGAATTTCGCTACCATAAGATGACTTTTTTTTTTTAAACTTGGCATCAGTGAAGTAAAGTGCCCTTAAAGAATAAAGAAGGAATGTTGGTACAAGATGAAGAGAGAGAACTATTTGGGGAGATATTAATGACAGTCATAAAAGTGATTATTCCCTACCTTTGCTTATTTATAGAAGTATACATGTTAACAAAATTCATAAAAATTACCAATGTTTTTAACTTAGGAATTTCCTTTATTATAAAACCTAGACTTTATATTGACCCTTTCTAAAACATTCTAGGTTCCCTTGCTCTCAGTTTAGGACATTTTTTTCACTGTTAAGAAAATAAGGAAAACTTTATAAAGTTAGGAAAATTCGCATGGGAAATGATACCTAATCCATGCTCTGGACCTCAATAGGATGTGTCTTACTTTTTTTCTTTAAAATCTGTGAATTAATAAAATACACACATAACAATATATAGTTTGGCTTGTGGGTTAGAAAATTTGATAGTGCGGGAGATGAAAAAGTTCCATTCGATAAACGTCTCCTGCTTTTCAAAGATTGCATTTGTCGTATCGATAAGTATGAACTTAACCCGAGTCCTAAAAACATGCATTCTTTGGTTTTCTTAAATATTTTTCTGAAATGTCCTACTTTAGAGTTACATTATGGTCTAATGTTTAGTATTGTGATTTCAAAATACCTATTACAAAGTTATATGACACTGCGATTCTGAACAAAATGGATGTGTGTAACTTTGCTGTTGTTGGACTCTTTAGAAAATTAACACAGATGAATTTTTCATTTTTCCCTCAGATGACTCCCAACGGAAGCAGTATGAAGAATGGCTGCAGGAGACCCAGCAGCTTCTTCAGATGCAGCAGAAATACCTGGAAGAACAAATTGGTGCACACAGGAAGTCCAAGAAGGCGCTGTCGGCCAAACAGCGCACCGCCAAGAAAGCGGGCCGTGAGTTTCCTGAGGAGGACGCAGAGCAGCTGAAGCACGTCACGGAGCAGCAGAGCATGGTGCAGAGGCAGCTGGAGCAGGTACGGCGGGCGGGCGGGTGGCTGGCTGTCCGCAAGCACAAGGTCGCGGAGCGTTTGGATGCGTGTTCGAGAGCACACGAACGTCCACAAGTGACACGGCAGCTCTGAGCCTCTCACTAACTAAAGAAATTGCCCCAGTCCTTTCCTGAGAGCAGTGGTCACACAGCTCAGACTGAAACGATTAATTCTCATAGTCCTGACCTAGAAGAGCCATTTTCAGGCTCTGGCGGGAAACCTGGTACAGCAGGGGACAGGCGGGGACTCTGCCTGCCCTGAGAAATGGGTTGTTGGCTCCCTGAGGACACGGCTCATCTTACCTTTGATGTGTAATTTAGTTTGACTTTCACAGTGAGATTTTCTTACTTTTTATTTCAGAAAAATGTATTTTGAGTTTGTTTTTGGTATTTCATATGTAAAGAAGTTTTACAGGTGACTTTATAAAAATCCTGTTGCTAAAAATATTGGTAGTCTCTAGATAATACTGACCCGTCCAAGTTCCTGTGGTTTATCCATTGCCCAAGCGAACTACTTTTGCCTCTGCAAGATCTGCCTTCCCTGGCACCGCCCCACCGGGCCCCTGAGCCAGTGTTGCTGTTTGATGTACGCATAAACGAGGACACTTTCGTTGGTCATTGCAGATCCGGAAGCAGCAGAAAGAGCACGCCGAGCTGATCGAAGATTACCGCATCAAGCAGCAGCAGTGTGCCATGGCCCCGCCCGCCGGGCTGCCAGGCGTCCAGCCCCAGCCTCCCCTTGTTCCTGGTGCCCCTGCCCCCGCCATGGGCCAGCCCAGCTTCCCTGTGGTGCCACCGCAGCTGCAGCCGCACGCATCTGTCCTGCCCGGATTGCCTGGGTGGCAGCCGCCCACTGCTGCTAGTCACCTCCCCCTTAGCGCTCCGAGGATTCCGCCTCCAGTCGCCCAGCTACCGATTAAAACTTGCACACCAGCCCCGGGGCCGGTGTCAAATGCAAGTGGCCAGAGTGGACCGCCTCCACGGGTGGAATTTGATGACAATAACCCCTTCAGCGAAAGTTTTCAGGAACGGGAACGGAAGGAACGTTTACGAGAACAGCAGGAAAGGCAGCGCATCCAGCTCATGCAGGAAGTGGACAGACAGAGGGCTTTGCAGCAGAGGATGGAGAGGGAGCAGCACGGCCTGCTGGGCTCGGAGCCCAGCGGCAGGATTCCATTCTACAGCCCTGACCTGCCTTGTGATTTCATGCAGCCCCCAAGAGGCCTGCCACAGTCGCCACAGCACCAGCCGCAGGTGGGCTCAGCCTTACAGCAGCAGAGCGTGCAGCAGGGACCTGTGAACTCGCCTCCTCCCCAAGCTTTCCTGCCAGCCAGCGAGCGCAGACAGGGTGGCGCCCCCTCATTTGTTCCTGACTCACTAGCAGTCCCCGGTGGCAGCCCGAATTTCCATTCCAAGCAGGTACATGGAGGCCTGTCTGCGGCCAGCTTTACCCAGGCCCCAGCAAGGCCGCCTTTTACACCTGTTCTTCCTGCAGCGGCTCCAGGAGCCAGCAGCAGTGTCCCATGTGCCCAAGACCCCGCTGTTACCCATGGACAAAGTTACCCCGGGTCGGCCCAGTCTCTCATTCAGCTGTATTCTGATATAATCCCAGAAGAAAAAGGGAAAAAGAAAAGAACACGAAAGAAGAAGAAAGATGAAGATACGGAATCCACGAAGGCACCGTCCACTCCTCACTCAGACATAACTGCCCCTCCAACTCCGAGTGTCTCAGAAACTACCTCCACTCCCCCAGGGCACACGCCTGGCGAGCTGCCCCAGCAGGCAGAGCCTGAGTCGGGGGAACCGGCTGCTCCCAGCTCAGCCGCAGCCCAGCTGTGCACAGAACTAGAAAACAGACTGCCGGGCACTGAGTTCTCGCAAGGAGTTGCTCCCCAACAGACTCCGACCCGAGCAGAGGTGGACCAGCTGCCCTCAGAGACCCCTGCCACTGCCGACGAGGCCCAGCTGGAGACGGCCAGGCCTGAGCAGCGCCCAGGCCCAGAGGCACCTACGTTAGAGGGACACACGGGGAATGAGGCTGCAGGAGAGGCTGCGGCGGGTCCTGTGTCCGCGGGACCGAGTTCCCCCCGTCCCGCTGGGGCCCCGGCTGCCAAAGGAGACTCCGGCAACGAACTTCTGAAGCACCTGCTGAAAAACAAGAAGGCAGCTGCCCTTTTAACCCAGAAACCGGAAGGTGCTTTAGGTTCAGAAGGCGACTGGGCAAAAGACAGCAAAGCCGCCGAGCGGCAGCCCCCGGCTGAAGGACTGGTGAGTATGACTCATGAAACCTAAAAGTCACTTCTTCCCTTTTGTCTTAAATTACAGTCAGCAGGTTAGTACCAACCACTAGATCAATCCCAACACTTTTTGTAAACTTTTTACTCATTTTTCATTTTGTTTCTGCCTCCATGGATCCCATGTGTTGACTTAGACCCATAAACTGTATTAAGTCATAATTTGTTTACTATATTTTTCAAAAATCAAAGGCATAGTAATGCATTTCATATGCAACGTGTGTCGTTACCACAGTGAGTCAATCGAACGAAAGGAACAAAGTAAAATGTATTTTTATTGAAAAAACTGTGCAATTTCCATTGACCACTTTGAAATACGTGCGTCCCTGTGAATACCCTTTGGGGCTTCCAGGGACGACTCAGCAGGACTCGATGGTGTCACAGTGTGATAGTTGTGTCACACGCGAGCACATACTGCGTATGTAGGCACCTGGCCTGAGGAGTGTAAAACTCTGAAAAGTACAAAGAAGTAGCTACATGGATAACTGATGTCCTGTCTCTACAATAGAGAAAACATGAAAGTACACAACCCAAATTACTACAGTAGTTACTGATTAAATTATGTCAGTCTTGTAAATCTGAATGATACTCACATTTTTGGCAGCCGTTAACATCTGTGCGACTTAATGTTTGAGGTCAAGTTTCAAAAGCAGCTACCAAAACAGACAACCAAGTGCAGCCATTGTGGTTTTTAGCGTAGACACGATAAAAGAGCAAGAACAGGCCCATTAAAATGTTAATTGTTTTTATCATTTATCACAGGCAGACTTTCCAGTGACTTTTAATCTTTTGTGCTCTTCTAGAATTAAAAGTATTCTTTGAAATGTAGTAACATCTGCTTTTTTAGGGTAATTGTGAGGAATTGAGATTATGTCTGTAAAGCACTGAAAGTTCCTGGCCCACACACGCTTAGATAAGCTCTTGCAGTGTCAGTCTTAGAAGCCAGTGGGAATGTTAGGCCTTTCCTGCTCAGCGAGAAGTCCTGGGGACCAGCCTCCTGACCTGAGCCGAGGGCTTTTGGGAGACGCAGGCTCTCAGTCCCCCACAGACCTACCAATCAGAGCGTCTTTTTGACAAGATCCTAGGGGATTTCTATGCATATGAAGCTGGAGAGGACGGCTCTCGTCTTGGTTCTCACTCCCAGGTCTCTGATTCGGTGGGTCTGGGGGCACCAGAGAATCTGCATTTCTAACCAGTTCCGGTGATGCTGCTCTGCTGCCTGGGGCCGGCCCTGGGAGAACCGTGGATCCCACCCAGGAAGGGCAGTGTGCGCTGCTTCCCCTCCTCCTTTCTCAGCGTGAGCTAAGGCATTCAGCTCTTGACCCGTCATAGAAAAAGTGTGCTGTCCATGCTCTAAGCCATGTAGAGTACAACTGGAAACCAGACTCTTCAGAACCCTCAAAGATTAAATGGAGAATACGTGAAAATAAGTTGAGCAACTGTAGTTGCTTTGAGCAAAGTACAGCTCAGTTCAGAAATAATGGTCCTACAAATACTCCCGTGGTATTTGTAGGTGTTGGTAGCACTACAATATTTGAAAAACCTGTTCGAGGACTGGTTCATTCTCACGTCTTAATTACAAAGTAAACCAATGTGTATTTGCTTTTATATAGGCCTTCTTTCATTGACTTGAAATAGAGAGCAATGATTTTTCAGTCAGATGTGAGTGTGAGCTACTTGGAATGACCAGTTGTTTTTATTGATCTCTGAGGCTCAGTGTTCTCAGCTGAGATGCACAGTCTGCGAAGCTTTTCTGGGGAGCCTCAGTTGTTTCTGCAGACCTCGTATTTCACCCAGTCCTCAGGGGAACCCAGAACAATTCAGCGAGACCACCAGCGGGTCACACAGCTATCTGGCTAAGAGTGCCTTCCTCACGGCAGGAGTGGGGCCCTGTGGTCTGCGCCTGGCCCGACCGTGCGGGCACGTCCACGGGCAGTGCTCCCCCAAAGGGGAGCTGGCTGCACTGCAGAGTCATACTTTTCCTCAGGCTTGGCAGCTTGCTGATTGTCACCCTTGAGAAGAATGTTCAGAAAGGGGACGATATGTTCAGAACACAGACCTTTGCTGCCCCCATCTTCTCTCCTGGACTTAAAGCACCCATGCTAGGAACATGTGCTGTAGGAAGGAGCTGGGTTAGATGATCTGGAAGTCAGCATGTGAATAGTGCACTTACTTTCTTAACCTTTCTGATTACATTAGCAAACTTTGGGGGCTCAAATGCAAGGTGCTTTTGGATGTGGCAACAACCAGTTGTCAAAAGCAGATGGAGGTGAAACCAAGAAACAGCGCAGCAAACGGACTCAGAGGACGGGGGAGAAGACAGCACCTCGCTCAAAGAAAAGGAGAAAGGAGGAAGAGGAGAGACAAGCTATGTGCTCTGCCTCCGACACCTTTACCCACCTGAAACAGGTGAGCCTTCCGTAGTAGCCCCTTTACAAATTCAAGGATGTGAGAACATCAAATGCCTTTTCAACCCTATTAAACGGAAACTTTCTTTTCACTGAGATCATTTCCTAATTAAAGTAGAGAGTTACAGGAATAGACATCTCAGCAAGGAAACTAATGGGATTCAGAGCTACACCGGGTTCTGTTGGCCCTGGGGATTAAGGAAAATAGATGCAAGGAGGTGACGGGCGGCATTCACTTTAGTGTCAGAGTGGCCGCTGAGCACCAAGGAAAGCTGTCCGCGTTCCTCCCTGGATGCAAAGAAATGCAGCGGCTCGTCTCTCCCCACTCGCGTTCTGTGCTTCTTACCTTGTAGTTGTGACAGACGCTGTGAGAGTCACTGAAACGCCCCTGGGGGTCCCTAGCCTCGATTCACACCCTGATGGGTGCTGAGCAAAGACAAGGAATGTGTGTTTCTTGTTCGCTGCCTGGCAGCACCCCTGTAAGACAGAGGAATAAAGCTTCAGTACCATATCGCAAAGATTCTGTAGTCGCTCTCACTTTACTCCAGCATTTTGATATTTGAAATTTTTGTCGTATTTTTCTCAAGCCTTGTTTGACTAAGTTGCCTCAGGTCTTAGAAAAGTTGAGAAGTGCCCTGTTTTGTGTATCGTGTACATTACTCTCAAATGTGTTTTTTAATAGCAGCTCTCTCTGCTCCCTCTAATGGAACCAATTATTGGAGTGAACTTTGCGCACTTTCTTCCTTATGGCAGTGGCCAATTTAATAGTGGGAATCGACTTCTAGGAACTTTTGGCAGTGCTGCCCTTGACGGGGTTTCGGATTACTATTCTCAGTTGATCTACAAGGTATGTTTCTTCACCAAGGTGTCACCTCGCTTCCCGTTGGATACCATGTCAGCATGGGTAGAGCTTGTTTTTCCATCTAGTTTACATCTAATCTTCCAAGTTTTCATTTAAACTGTAGTTCAGCTAAAAGGTTAACATTTTACTGGGTGAAGTGTTTTTAGCATGAACAGTTGAGAAATATAGGTAAGAATAAAAATTGGGAAAAACATCCATTGCGTATTTCCATGGTAGAGAAAATATTCCCCGAGAAACATTATTTCTATTAACTCTTGAAATGAATCCAAATATATAGTAAATAGGATAAAAAATGTAGTTAGGAATTTACCCTGAAAAATGAAATGAAAAAAAGTTGTTTGTTATTTTGTCTTAATTAGGTATCAGTTGCAACTGTGCATTCTTACACTGCTACAGTAATATCAGACTGAATCAGGTTTATCTTTTGGTACATTTTTTTTAAACAAAGTTTTATGATCACCTCATTAGACATTCTTTACTTCACATCTGACTTAAGTAAAATGTTTTTTTTGTTTTTTTTGTAAAAATATTTGAGAGGATCATCAGTTTTCCTGAGGGCTTCTCCTACTTTAACACTAAAATCATTCTCTTGTGCTCCATCGATGACTGGTGTCGGCTTTTCTCTTCAGTTAGAGCCTGTCCTTACTCTTGTAAATGCCGTCTCTTCTGATGCAAGCTGTCCTCCAGCACTTCTTCATCTTCATGAAGGCCTAGGTCTTTGTCAGATTTGCAGTTTCACCTTGCACTTGATTTGCATATCATTGCTAGATTCCAACAACCAATCAGTAAATGACACAGGTGAAGCAGGGAGAGATGTTTGGAGGGGAGCTACGTTTATGAATGATTCAGTCATGTTAGTACTACTGCTCCTGCTTTTGCTTCTTTTGGAGATTTTGGACAATCCAGATTCTGATACGTAGGATATAAGTTGCAATGATAGGGTTAGGGCCACAAATTCTCAAGTTTTTTATAGAACTGGGGCATATCTTAATAAGAATTTAAAAAAGGAAATTTTGAGAACTTTTTACAATTTATTCATTGAATTTTAAAGCTATTCTTCACGGCTACAACAATGAAATTCAAAAAGAGTTGTGTAGAATCAAATCAGGCAGAAAGTAAATTTGTTTCTTAATTTCCAAGCTGAGTCCTCAAGCTGGGCCAAAGGCCCGTGGGTAGCATATGCCATCCCATCCTGAGTGTGTGTCCCTGCCTCTCCCTGGCCTGTGCACGTGTTTCCTTCTTGGTGTGCATTGGGGAATGAAGAGGCACCTTGAATGCATTTCAGTAGCCTTGCTTCCATGTGCTAAAAATTCACAGAAGTAAGTTTTAGCAGGGTCCTGGCGTGTTTGCTCAGTAGCATATAATTTAAAATTTTTTGGTCTCCTGCAGCAGAATAATTTAAGTAATCCTCCAACACCCCCTGCCTCTCTTCCTCCTACACCACCTCCTCTGGCTTGTCAGAAGATGGCAAATGGCTTTGTGACAACTGAAGAACTTGCTGGAAAAGCTGGAGTGTTCGTGAGCCATGAAGGTACGATGGGCATACACCACCTCCACTGCCACCCCCTGGTTTTTCGCTGTGAGGAGGGTGCCTTTGCCGGCTGTGTGTGGAAACGGCAGTCAGATTGTATAGTTCAACCCACTCCGATTTCCACTGAAGTACTCACCGTTTTGTGTCGTTGCTTTCCAGTGACCAAAAGTCTAGGACCTAAGCCATTTCAGCTGCCGTTCAGACCACAAGACGACTTGTTAGCCAGGGCGATCGCTCAGGGCCCAAAGACGGTCGACGTGCCGGCCTCCCTCCCCACACCACCACACAACAATCAGGAGGAAGTCAGGTAGGAGCTCCCGTGTGCTCAAGGATTTTCTGGTCACTGCGTAGTTACTACATACCTTTAAAAATGTACACATGTATGTATTTAGCATAATGTCTGTAGGAATAGCATGTAAAAACATTTCAGGGGTAACGTGAGTAATTTTCTTCAGAGTTTAAAGTTTATAAAACATTCTTACTATTAAATGAAATTAGTTTGTGAATGTTTGAAATCTTATCACGATGTAGGAAGTTAAATAATAATAATCGAGTAGGCATTGAGGCAGTGGGATTCTCCGTGCAGAGTATTTCAAAGACCATTGTCCTGTATACTCTGGTAATGGGGTTGACTGGGTTTACTGACGCAGCCACAGGTGTCAGAATGTCTGTGGAAGAGCATTTAAGGACCGCACCGCCCAGAGTTTTGTCATTGCTTCGGATCAGTTCTTTAGCTCCCGAAAGGGACTGGGGAGAATCAGAGCCCTTAGTAGGTCGTCGCCACCTGACAGTTAGATTCACGGAGAGGTGCTCCCGGGCTCCATCTAATTACTCTGTCTGGTGACAGGCCTCTGTGGGATGACACATCATTTAGCCTATGCCCCTCCCTTTGCTGGTAAGGAAACTCATCCCGATGTAGAATCTGGATCCTTTTTTCTCCTGTACCCTGTTGCCAGAAGTTGCCGAGTCTGTGACTCCAGAGCAGCGGTGGGGGGCGGCCCCTGGGCGTACCCCAGGTGGGGACCTGCTCCATCCTGGCGTTGGCAGGGCCTCGTCTCCTCCTCTTGCTGTCTCTCTCATTCTCCTTCAGCATGGCCGCGTCTCCTCTAGGGGAGGGGTGGCCACCACATCCATGGGGTAACCACAGCGTTTAGCCAGAGACCACACTTTCCTCCAACCCCAGTCGCCTTGGTAACCTCCAGCTTCTTGTGTAGACGAGGCTCTTCTTTTCTTCACCTTCATCAGTTAAGAAAAAATGACAAGTTTTCTGCTATCCTGAGACTAGGTTTCCTCTTTGCCCCTGAGCTGACTCACTGGCCATGAGAACTTCAGGTCCTAGCGGTAGATGGGGCTGGGCTGGTGCCGGAGGGCGCAGTGGGGCTTCGTGCGTGTTGACGTGTGGTGTTCTCCTCTCAGGATGCAGGACCACGGTGGTGATCGGGACACTCCTGACAGCTTTGTTCCCTCGTCCTCTCCTGAGAGTGTGGTTGCCATGGAAGTGAGCAGATACCCGGATTTGTCACTGGTCAAGGAGGAGCCACCAGAGCCTGTGCCATCACCCATCATTCCAATTCTGCCCAGCACTGTGGGAAAAGGTGGGGAGGTGCCAGCGCCGTCCCTTCTCACGGCCCCCAACCCCGTCCCGTCTCACAGTGCGCTGCTGACACAAATCCCTCCCTTTGGTGTTTTTCCCTTCTAGGTTCAGAATCTCGACGGAATGACATCAAAACTGAGCCAGGCACTTTATTTTTTACACCGCCTTTCGGTTCTTCCCCAAATGGCCCCAGATCGGGTCTTATATCTGTGGCAATTACTCTGCATCCGACAGCTGCTGAGGTAAAGATGGAATGGGTTGGTCACGTTATGAAGGAACGTGCCCCCAGTTTTCAGGGCTTATCAGGTGGCTTAGCATGAAATGAAACGTACACAGCAGAGTCATCGAGGATAAAAGGTGAAAGCTAGGGGTGGGATTAGGGGCTTTTGAGTACTGTAAGCAAACGTTAACTCAAGGCAAAAGGGCAAAATGAAGTTCAAGTTATTCTTAATTAAAGGACGTGTGATTTAGACAGCTCTTTAGAGGGAACCCTTTTGATAACTACAGAAAATGAAGCAGTAGAAAACCACTTTCAACAGTCTGAGCTTTACGGAAGCAATATAAATGTTCAGGTAGCAGCTGCTTCTGTGAGACACTAGCAGCTGGTGAGGAGATTTTTACACGCCTAATTCCCTGAAGACATTTCACTGGCAACCAAGCTAGTCCAGCGGTACGACATTTTGGTCATCACCAGCACAGCTGTGGGGTGACGCTGCGTCCTCGGCGACTGAGGCAGGCTCCTGTCCGGAGCTCACGGAGCCCACGTGCACGGAGCTCCTGACCAGCTGTCCAAGAGGACGAGGTTGAGCTCAGGCCTGCGGCCGTGTCCCCCCCGCTGGCGCTATACCCAGTTACCTGTGTAGCTCAGTGCTCTCGCAGGAACCCCTGCAGGAGTCTCTGTTTGTGGAAGCTTTATTTGGGCATTGGTCCATTAAAACACCAGTTTTCCTGAGACTCAAGTCTGAACAGTCGCTGGCCCTGCTTGCAGTGCGTGAGCCCCCACTGCCCACGGGGTTAACAGCGCTCCCTGTGTGTTCCAGGACATCAGCAGCGTCGTGGCTGCATTCTCTGACCTGCTTCACGTCCGGATTCCCAACAGCTATGAGGTTAGCAGTGCCCCGGAGGTGCCGTCCGTGGGGCTGGTCGGTGGCCACAGGGTAAACCCAGCTTTGGAGTATCGGCAGCATTTATTTCTTCGCGGGCCACCACCGGGATCTGCAAACCCACCCAGACTGGCCAGTTCTTACCGGCTGAAGCCGCCTAACATACCGTTTCCTCCAACAAGCAACGGTGAGCTTGTTGACATTTTAACCCCAAATTCCTTCCTGATCAAGTCATGCGTATTCTCTGTAAAATCTCACTTTAATTGTTAATGACTAACAGGTAACACAGTGTGTAAACTTTGGTAAATTCATCTCTGGGGGGGCTCTGTCTTCTGTAGTGTGATGTGGGATGGACGTGATAATGTGAATCAGGAAGTATTTGCCCTCTGAACAGGCTTGGCCTGCACCCCCAAACCTGCCGTCCCACTGCTGCTTGCCTCACACGCGGCAGAGAAGGCGGGCATCTTCACCTGTGTTCCTGCCTTGCCTTCTGCGCCCTCCTCCATCACGTTCCCCTTGTTTTGCCTCTGTACCGTCCCCCCAGGGCCCTTCTGCGCCCTTGGATGAGCCCCGGCCTTCCCCAGACCTGCTCTCCCACCTCTGCCCCCTCCTGTCTCTCCTGACACTCCTGCCAGAAGCAGCAGCTTCTCGGCCCTCAACTCTGAACTCTTACTGGCAGTCACCTGTGTCGCATTCGGAACACAGCCCCCAGCTGCTGCTGTCACACTCGTTTTGCCCTGCGTCACGCCCTACGTGAGCAGTGCACCCTGCGTGGGCCTCGAACTTGGGTACCCCTGAGGGCTCACATTGGTATCTTGGCTCTGGAACTTTCCAAATCACATTTACTTAAGACTCATACACACATACATCTTCATCTTTCACAAACGTTTTTGTATCGCCTTCACCCTCAAGCAAAAGTGGTATCTTCCCCGACCGTCTCGGTACTTAGACTGGACACTAATCCACCATGGTGCTTGGGTTTCTTCCGCGCTCCCAGCTGTTGCCGAAGGGCATGTGCCTTTATTTGTACCCTAGTGGCCACGCACGTAAGCACTGCTCAGCAGATAAGACTTCTCTTAAGTAACAAAGGATAACACAAGGTCAGTTAAATGAGCCACGTTACAAGAAGCTGACCTAGCACTTTTACACCAGCAGCGCCTGGTGTTACTGGTCAGTTTGAACCACTGACGAGCCTTTTGCCTTCAGGTCTTTCTGGATACAAGGATGCTGGCCATGCTGTTGCAGAAAGCACGGCACTCCGAACACAGTGGTGTTGTCACTGCAAAGTGGTTATTCTCGGGAGCGGCGTGCGGAAATCTGGCAGAGAGCTCGCCTGCGTGAACAAGGTACTTGCATCTTTCTTTTCCCACCCCACGTGCATTGGGAGTGTCCTGGACACTGTGTGCTCCGACACCTGAAGGGTCTGTTTCTGGGGTCATATGTGCATGGGAGAAACACCAGCACGCATTCGACGAGCTTGGGCTTAATTGAAACCAAACAGCGACAGCAGACGTGCACTGGGTATTATGGGGACGTGGGTTTCTCAGTCAAGTGGAATGAGGATGATGAAGTCTGTTCTGTAAATTCATTTCTGTGTGGCTAAGTTACTATGTGCTGCATATGGACATGGGTTACCTTTTTACTTTTAAGACAGGAAGCTACTTTCCACTTTAACACAAGATAAAAACCAACAATATAGAGGTCTTCTTTTTACTAACTTTTGCCCTGTTGTGATTCCGACACATTTCTCTGTTTGCTTTTCAGGATTTCCGAGAAAGCACCAATAGAGTGGAGAAGGATATTGTCTTTTGTAGTAATAACTGCTTCATTCTTTATTCATCGACTGCACAAGGAAAACACTCAGAAATCAAGGTAACGTTAGGACAGTGGCCGTTAGTCAGCAGCAGACGCAGAGTGACCTCTGTGTTCTGGGGTACGCCTGGAGCTCTTCTAGGGAGTCACAGCGGTTCTCACAGCCCTCGACTCGTGTGGCAGTTTCAAATTGAATAGCTTATTTGATGAGTGGACAGACTTGCATTGTATCTTAAAAGTTTAGAATTGAATGAAACACAAATATGGAAATCTTTAATTTTAGTTGCAAATATATTAATGACAACTATAAAATATTGCTTTTATTGATCTTATCCCAATGGGAAAACCTGTTCACAAACCCAACTTAAGTCTATTCATGTATTCTGGGGAGAAATTATTTTGTTCATACCATGATGGAAATTACCCGCTTTACTTGGTTTTGTGTAATTTAAATGTGTCCAGGTGTGTATTGATGCAGATGTTTGTTTTTCTAGAAAACTATATCTGGTTTTGTTTGTTTTTCTAGAAAACTGTATCTGGTTTTGTTTGTTCTTTTATAAAATTTACTTTTCAATTACAGTTTGACGTACAATATTATATTACTGTCTGGTGTACAGCGTAGTGATTATACATTTATATAACTTACAAAGTGACCCCTCGCAATAAGTCTAGTCCCACCTGGCAGGATACATGGTTATTACAATATTGTCGACTATATCCCCTGTCCTATACTTTACATCCCGGGACTCTTTGTAACTGGCAATTTGTACTTCTTAAATCCTTTCTACTTTTTTGGCCCATTTTCCCAGTCTCCCCTTCCCATCTGGCGACCATCAGTTTGTTCTCTATATATGTAAGTTTGTTCCTGTTTTTTTATTTTGTTTTTTAGATTCCACATATAAATAAGTGAGATCATATGGTATCTTTCTTTCTCTGACTAATTTCACTTAGCATAATACCCTCTAGGTCCACCCATGTTGCAAATGGCAAGATTTCATTCTTTTTTTTAATGGCTGAGTAATATTCCCTTGTATATATGTACCACTTCTTTATCCAGTCATCTGTTGATTTACTGATGGCAGCCACTCTGACAGGTGTGAGGTGATGTCTCACTGTGGTTTTGATGTGCACTTCCCTGATGGTTCGTGACATTGAGCAACTTTTCGTGTGTCTGTTGGCCCTATGTATGGCAGATGATATATTTTTAATCCTTTGCATTGAAGGAAGTTTTTCCCTCAAGCAGTTATTCTGCCTGGCGTCCCTCCCTCCAGATTATTGCTCTTGTGTGTCTTTCTTGGAAGAATGTCCTGGAGGCTCTTGTATTTCTAACAGGCAGAGGCCCCAGTTTAATGAAATCCAAGCTATATGCCTTATAAATACGTTTAGACTTTGACTTAGAATTTGTCAGCATATATGAGAGAAGGAATGGCTTTTTCACCAGACAGTTTCTTAAGTTGGTGTGTAATTCCTGTCTGCTTCTGGATTCTGTGTGAGGTGGATGGGGGTGCATGAGAAGAGGGGAACCTGTGGTTTGGGGGTTCATTAGTTTATGATGCTCTTTCCCGAAAGAGAAGCTACTGGAGCTTCTCTCTCTGTTCAATTCTTTCAGCAGGTGACTTAGAACTGGGCAGCCTCAGAGGAAAGTTGATTTTGTTTGTTGACAAGGAACATCTTCCCCATTTTTGCCAATTAATTAAGCCTAAGATTAACAGACGGGAATTTCAGAGAGAGGATAAGCTCATAGAAGATAATATTTTGAAGTTCTTACTTGGTTTAACAAAAGCACTTTTCCATTATGCAAATTAAATTAGCTAGCTCCTTCAGCGGTGATTTTTCTGGCTTTATTGTGGATAGAAAGAGGAGTGTCCAGCAGGTGTAAGAACAGCTTTTCTGGAGTTGCGGCTTTGTAGAGAAGGCGTGGGAAGAATCCACCCACAGTTGTGTAACTTTATCAGCGCTCTCCTGCTCCTGCCACCCCCACGTAACACCTTAGACGTTTGGCATCAACTTCTGTGCGGGAATCTTCACCGCTTACTTACGGACTCATCCCACACCCCGTTAGAGCCTCGTGCGGGGCTGCTTCATTCAACAGGAATTGCTTTAGAGCTTAGCAATTACTCTTCTTTTTCATGTTTCTTTTTATTGCCCAGGAGTCCATTCCTTCGTTGCCACAGTCACCTGTGAAGGACACACCTTCCAAGGCGTTTCACCAGTACAGCAACAACACGTCCACGTTAGACGTGCACTGCCTCCCGCGGCTCCAGGAGAAAGCCTCCCCGCCAGCGTCGCCTCCTATTACTTTCCCTCCTGCTTTTGAAGCAGCCAAAGTAGAGGCAAAGCCGGATGAGCTGAAGGTCACAGTTAAGTTAAAGCCTCGGCTGAGAACTGTCCATGGTGCGTTTGAAGACTGTCGGCCGATAAATAAAAAGTGGAGAGGAATGAAATGGAAGAAATGGAGCATTCATATTGTCATCCCCAAGGGAACATTCAAACCGCCTTGTGAGGACGAAATCGATGAATTTCTGAAGAAACTGGGCACTTCCCTTAAACCTGACCCCGTGCCCAAAGACTACAGGAAGTGTTGTTTCTGTCACGAGGAAGGCGATGGCTTGACCGACGGGCCGGCGAGGCTGCTCAACCTCGACCTCGACCTGTGGGTCCACTTGAACTGTGCTCTGTGGTCCACAGAGGTCTATGAGACCCAGGCTGGTGCCTTGATAAATGTGGAGCTGGCGCTGAGGAGGGGCCTGCAAATGAAATGTGTCTTCTGCCACAAAATGGGCGCCACCAGTGGGTGTCACAGGTTTCGGTGCACCAACATTTATCACTTTACCTGCGCCATTAAAGCACAATGCATGTTTTTTAAGGACAAAACGATGCTTTGTCCCATGCACAAACCCAAGGGAATCCACGAGCAGGAGCTGAGTTACTTTGCGGTCTTCAGGCGGGTGTACGTGCAGCGGGACGAGGTCCGGCAGATCGCCAGCATCGTGCAGCGCGGGGAGCGGGACCACACCTTCCGAGTGGGCAGTCTCATCTTCCACACGATCGGCCAGCTGCTGCCCCAGCAGATGCAGGCGTTCCACTCCCCCAAAGCGCTCTTCCCCGTGGGCTACGAGGCCAGCCGGCTGTACTGGAGCACGCGGTACGCCAACAGGCGCTGTCGTTACCTGTGCTCCATTGAGGAGAAAGATGGGCGCCCCGTGTTCGTCATCAGGATTGTGGAGCAGGGCCATGACGATCTCGTCCTCAGTGACGCGTCGCCCAAAGGTAACGGCCACCTTGTGTGCTCCGCACAGCGAGTCCTTCTCCTGTTAGGCTCTGACTGGTTTATGTCAGTATTTCCAAGTTTTTTCTCATGTTTGTTTCATGTTTTATAACAACAGAAGTGGAGTTTTCATTTACAAATGCAAATCCTAACTTCTTCGTATGATCATACCTTGCTCTCTTTGTCGTCCAGTTTTCTGAACATTTGCTGGACTTCCTCCAGGTCAGAATATATATTCAAACATTAAGTAGAACACTGTGTTGATAAAGGTCACCTGTCATTCACATTGGACACCCCCTTCTTAATGTCACCTAGAAAGCAGGCTCTGTCTTCAAAGCATATTATGTTCGTTGTCGTACCTCAGGAGAATTACATATTAAACAGATTTAGAGCTAGAAATTAGACACTTAATTGTGACGTTGGGTTAAGTCTAGATTGCCATTGTCATTTTTATTGAGTAGAAAGTACTGGGGAACTCTATTTTTAAGGTTAGCAGTTTTTTTTTAAAAGTGTATAAAAATGCTCTAAAGATGATTACAATGCAAATACCAGTTTCACAGTTTCATTTAAATCTGAGGGGTAAGAAACATTGCTAGAGATATTGCTAAATGGACATTTGAAAATCTAATGTGTTATATGGCCAGTACGAAATGAATTAACTGCTTGCATAAATTTCAGTTACTTTAAACTTGCTTTTCCACCTTTAGTGTTTAATTGCCTTAATCTAATACTCTTTTCCCCCGGATTTCATAGTCTTTAGAAACAATTGCCAGCTGGCAAGCAGGTAGCGGTAGTAGACTCGTGAGCCAGGACTCGGGCTTTACTTGGGGAGTGGGCAGCCTTTGTGAGCAGTTACTCTTGGGCTCTTGGTGAATACTGCAGCCTGCTTTCCTCTCTAGCAAAAAGCAAGGTTGTCAGGAAAACTTTTTTTTGTCCATATGTAGGTGTTTGGGATAAAATTTTGGAGCCTGTGGCAAGTGTGAGAAAGAAATCTGAAATGCTCCAGCTTTTCCCGGCGTATTTAAAAGGAGAAGACCTGTTCGGCTTAACTGTGTCTGCGGTGGCTCGGATCGCGGAATCAGTGAGTGTCTGAGCGAGACGCACACTTCCTCTCCTGACCCCAGTCCTCTAGTACGAGCACCGGAACACGGCGGCGGTGTCCATGACACTTGGGGTAGTGACATTGCCTGGGGATTTCCTCCTGTGTCACGGACAGTGAGGCGGTGGTGCTTCACCGGGTCCGCTCATGAATGCCAGCGCTCGCTCCGTGAGGTGGTGCACACACCTCAGGTCTCGGGGTGAGGGCTGCCACACTGGTCCTGGCGTGCTGACGGGTGGGCTCTCCTCTCCCCCTGTGGCCTTCTCTCCTGTGCCCCAGGAGGTTAATGAGCCTCACCCTGGCCACTGTCTTACCCTCACACGGCAGGTGGATTACAGGAGAACTTCTTGTCTGACATCTCTCTGTAATCTTTTAAGACTCTAAGCACGTTTGCCGGTGAGACTATAAACAATACTTTTGGAAACTTGCACGATTATAAGGCGTTATTAAAAATAAGAAATTATTGATCGCTTTTCTTGGGAGATGCAAAAGACACCCTAAAAGCCACTGAGTAATGTGCCCAGTTGCTTCCTTTGGTAGAGAACCCTGCCTAAATGATATCTGTTATGTCTATAGAGAAATATGTTCATGAGAAATTTATTCTTGAAAAGACCTTTAACACATAAACTATTTTACAAGTAAACCTTAAGTGACCACCTAAACTAGAACATTGGAGTGATCACCTCATCGTATCATAGTCAAATTCAAAGAACTGAGAAGTGATCAAGACAGTAAACTGTATAAAAGCTTTTTAACTAAAGTTTCAGATTCCAAGTAAAGCTATAAAATTGAGATTCACCCAGGTGAACGAACTGATTTGTGAATTAGTTCACTGCCAGTTTGGGGAAAGCTGGCGTCCTCAGCCCTCAGGCCTGCACGGGGGTTGGTGTGTGGAGGTTCTGGGGGTCAGTCTGTTTCTTCAGGGAGTGTTTGCTGTTCACAGCTGGACGATCTGAGTGCAGGCTGGCTGCTGTGTTCACGTGAGTTAAAGACCACTGTTTTATTGACCGTTTGGAAATGTCGACAAGTTATTTCCCTAAAACTCAAGTCTGGCCCGACTACTGCTGCCCGTGGTCTTGATCAAATGAGTGAACTCTGGGTCTGTTTGCCTTCTTTTCAGCTGCCTGGGGTTGAGGCGTGTGAAAACTACACCTTCCGCTACGGCCGAAACCCTCTCATGGAGCTTCCTCTGGCCGTCAACCCCACAGGCTGTGCCCGCGCTGAACCTAAAATGAGTGCCCATGTCAAGAGGTTTGTGTTAAGGTATTTTGTTTTAACTTCACATAGTACAGCCCAGGGTTTCTAGGCGCATTAGTGCTTTTTTGTGCTTGATTTGTCTGCTGCTTATAAACCCTGCTGTCTCTGGCTGTGTCTGCCCGGCCGCATCAGAGGACGCCGTGTGGCTCTGCTAGGCGGCTTTCCATGTGTGCTCTTCTCGTCAGTGAGACTGAGTCGCGATGGCGCGGGCCCCTTCGGAGATGTCTTCAGTTTTCCTTTTCTTCCTTCCTGTTGCCGCGCCGCCGTCTGCAGGCCGCACACCCTCAACAGCACCAGCACCTCCAAATCGTTCCAGAGCACGGTCACTGGGGAGCTGAATGCCCCGTACAGCAAGCAGTTCGTCCACTCCAAGTCGTCGCAGTACCGGAAGATGAAGACGGAGTGGAAGTCCAACGTGTACCTCGCCCGCTCTCGGATTCAGGTGCGGCAGGACTCCCGGGGTGTGGACAGCAGGGGCGGGGGTGGCCGTGGCTGCGGGGCCAGAAGCGGGTTCTGGGAAGCAAGTGGGACTTGTCCATGAGGAACGAGGAGCACGGTGCCTGGGACCTGCGTCCCTGGCGGGCCCCACGCGTGTGTGCCGGTGAACGCTCGTGGGCAGCAGCGGGCAGCACTGCTCTGCACGCGCCGGGCTTGTGGGCGTGCAGCTCCCGGGAGCTGTTTCAGGCCCTTGGAAGTGAGGAATCCGTGAGGTCTCCCTCAGAAGGGGCTCCCATTTGGGGGGGTACCTGTGGCAGCCTTCTCTTCCTGAAAGCACGGTGTATGTCTGGTGCTCGACTGTGGGAGACATTGGAGACAAAGCCGTGTGTGGTCCATACTTCCCGCGCTGCAGACCTGCGACCCCAGCGCTTTCGGCACGTGCCCCTGGATGCCCGGCTTGCGATTAGGAGGCTCCCGCTGGGCCAGACTGCAGGCCTGGGGCCTCGTCAGCCTCCAGGCGCCTCCCGTTACTGACGTCAGCACCTCCCCTGTGCAGGGCCTCAGGGCACCCAGCTCTGGCTGTCACCGAGTTCTGTTGTCCCCCCGCTTCTGAGAAGCTGTCAGACCCGCTGTCGGGCTCTGCCTCCTCAGCTTCACCCGCCATCTCACTGGTGCCCAGCAGCCGTCTCCTCCCACCCAGAAGCCATTGTGATGCCTTCAAAGTGTAAATCTGAACTGCACATGGTGTCCGTGCTCATCCCATTCTGTCATTCTGTTCCTTCTTGGAACCTTTTCCCTCTTCTCTGAACGATTTTTTGATCTTCTCTTTGTTCTTGGTGTTTTACAAAAACGAGCCCGCATGAAGGCCTTTTCTATGTATTGCTTTCGTCACGTATGAGCCCTTCCCGCTTGGAGCCATGTGGCGGTCCTTCTGAGAAATGTTACAGTAATTCTTTTGTGATTCCTCTGTCTCTTCCTGTTGGCGCTTATGGACAAATACTGGACCCGAGATCAGCGTCGTGCTCACAGTGTGGACCCCAGACTAGCAGCCTCAGCACCCCTGGGGCCTCGTTAGGACTTGCAGGTTTGGGGGCCCAGCCCTACCAAGTCAGCCCCTGAGGTGGGGCCTCCCGGAGAAATCAGTTCTTCTCCTTTGATTTACTTGTTCTCGTTCTGAGATTTCTGCTCTATCTGCTAAGAGCCCTATCTGCTGTTCATCTTTTTCTCTGGCATCTTGTTTCCACACTTGGAATACAGTGTCTTTCTTGCTGCTTTTGCCTCAAGAATGGAGCCTCTGTCCCATTCCTCGGCAGTGGTGCCTTTCTCCTGCGAAATCAATTACTTTTCATTTAAAATGTTCTCAAATAGCTCACTTTACCAAAATCCTGCAGTGTTGGGTTTTACTCCCTTACTGTCATTTTGATGGTTTCTTCACTGCCTGTGTCTAGTCTGTCATCCTTTTTTGAGCTTCTGTTGTTGGGTCATCTTTTTCCTTCCTCCCTCCCACCCACCTCCCAGCTGGCAGCGTGCTCCGGTCTTAACACGACAGGCACGTCAGCGTGCATATGCAAAAGTGGACTCGTGTTATTGTACTTCCCTGCACCTTCCTTTTCTCACTAGTACTGCCTCTAGACCAACGGAGGCGGCCCTGTCCATCTTTAATGGTTGTGGTGGTCCATGATATGATGAACCGCAATTAAACCATTCCACTACCGAGGACGTTTTCCCTGAAAGAGTGTCTGTCGCTCTCAGTACTTGTACAAATATCCCCGGGGAACCATAGCTTCAGTCCTGTGGGTTATTTCCCAAAAGTAAGATTCCCTGTCAAAGTATAGGTGCTTTCACGTATGTCATCGGCACGGCCCGTGTTTTGAAAAGGTTGTGATTGCCCGTTTCTTCCTGCACAAGGGGCCTGTTCTTCCTGCTCTCCCAGTTGTGGACTTACTGCCTTTTTAGATTCTTTTTTTTTGCCAGCATGCTAAGTGTACACTGATGTTGTTACTTCATTTGAAATTTCGAACTGCTGATGAGTGAGCGACTTTTCACGTTTACCATTGGGGTCTGCTCTTCTGCGAATCGCATATTCCTATCCTTTGTCCATTTTTCACTTTGTAAGAACTCACCCTGTTAGATATTTTCCCTACAAAACATCATCTGCCTACCAGGAGATATGGTATCTTTTTCCTTAAAGAAGTTTTAATTTTCATGTAGTCAAATGTAGATAATTTTCTGTAGCTTCTGTGTTGGTTAAGAGTGTAGAGTATACGTGTAGAGTATTTTAGGTTGTTCCCCCCCACCCCCCAGAAATTGTCATTTTTGTTTAAGACCATTTTATTTTCTTCCAGTGAATAGTGTTGAAGTGGCATTTCGTAAATAACCCTTTCTTAACTGACCTGGTTTTCAATACCTTCACACTACTGTACATGTCCGCATGTGCACGTGGGTCTCTTAGTTACCACTGACTTTGTCTGGTGCACCAAACTGTGGTCCCCAGACATACTCCCTCTGTGTGTTCTGTTCACCTCTGAGTCATATCTGGAATTTACCAGATAAATCACATACTTTTTTTTTCAGAAGATAATTTACTTTGCATACCGAAATCTCTAACCTAGGCCCCCCTGGGCGCTCCAAGGTGGAGCCTGACGAGGACTGTTTCGGGGTGCAGGGGGTTCCCGGTTGGCACACGTCCTTCCTTCCCCACTGCTTTGGGGTCAGTTTTAGCTGAGAATGCAGAAGCTCAGATGGGGACAGAAAAAGACAAATAGTCATGGAAATTATCCATATTTTGTTCAGTATGTTTTTCCAGATGTGTAATACTAAAAACTGTAAATGGTGCACATAGAGTGTGATATATTAGGTGACTACCACAGATGGCAGGAGCTGCCAGAGGGGAGAAATCTCTTACATGTTTTCGCCAGTTCGGATTCTGGTACATTTCTTAGTGGCCTCAGAATTTTATATTAGGGAAAAAATTTGCATTTCCCAAAAACTTTCTTTCCAATTTTTCCAATAATTAGAGCAAAGTAGCTTTTCCTGTTTCTCCTTTTTGCCCTGGCAGCCAGGAACTAGTAGCCAAATATGAAAACTGTTTATAGTATGATTAATAATCCCTTACAGTTAGCCCTGTTCCTCTCTTACTCAGTTTACTATCATGTCAAGTCCTTTAGAAATAGAGGTGGGACAAGGTAAATACCAGAACCGTTAGCCTGTTTAGTTTTTTTTACGTGGAAGGAAAAAAGCCTGGTAGAAAGTGTGGCCTGCCAGTCAGCATGTTACTTCATAAAGAGGCCCCAAGAATGAAGTGTAACTAAGACGCAGAAACGAGGCAGCGATGGCGTAGCTTTGAGTGGTCAGGTTGTCTAGTCTCCAAGTTTCAGATGATAGCACAGTCAACTTAGGTGACATGTTCAGTGTGGCTTTTGTATGACCTTTGTGTGCAAGAGAATGCAGGTTTATTGTCCAAGGAATTGACGTGTCTGTTGAGAGAGAGACACACACACTTTTTGTGGTGGTCGTGGTTGTGTTTTGTAGGGACTGGGCCTGTATGCGGCTAGAGACATCGAGAAGCACACCATGGTCATTGAATATATTGGGACCATCATTCGAAATGAAGTAGCAAACAGAAAAGAGAAACTTTATGAGTCTCAGGTAAGTGCCACAGGCAGTCCTCTTCTCTGGCCTTGGGTCATGTTGTCCAAACATCCTGAAAGGCAGGGCCAAGCTGGCTGTCGTGCTAGGTCCAAGGTTGAAGGAAAGCCCTGGCTGGATATTCTTGCATTTTTCTCCCGTTTTCCCCATCAGTCTTACCTTTTCCACCGTGGGTACTTGCATGGATATAAAACTGGAGATGACTGGACAGGCGTTACCGGCGACCTGCCAGTCCGCTGATGCCCGCTCATACCGTGGAAATGGCGGCTGGGCTGGGCTCGTGTCCACAGCCAGTGAGATGCGGGTGCCTGCCTTTCAGTTCACCTCTGACCTGGGCTTCCTGCAGCGGAGGGACCACGGGGACGAATGGTGACTGTTCTCTCAGAACCGTGACTTTCCTTTCAGAACCGTGGCGTGTACATGTTCCGAATGGACAATGACCACGTGATCGATGCGACGCTCACGGGAGGGCCCGCGAGGTGAGAAAGGGGGGTCTGACCCGGAAGCGCTTCTCTTCACAGGGTCAGAAGAGACACATTCAGGGCAAATCCATTTCAGAGGAGTTTTATTTAAAATTGTGTATCTGTTCTTGTTCTCTAAGTGGGCAAATAGAAACGTAATAATGAGGAAAAACTTTCCCCTGTGAACTGAGTTTTTAAAGCTGTTTCTTTCAGTTGTTTTACAATAAACCGTTTTCTGAAATGGCACCTTGCAGATACATCAACCATTCCTGTGCCCCTAACTGTGTGGCTGAAGTGGTGACTTTTGAGAGAGGACACAAAATTATCATCAGCTCCAATCGGAGGATCCAGAAAGGAGAAGAGGTAAGAGTGTGGGAGCGCCTGTGTGCACGTGATTCGTGTGTGCGGTGAACTTGCTCGGCGGCTTTCCATTCCTTATCGCTAGAAAGTTCCCCGTGGTGGGTCCACCCTGGCCCGCCACGGTTCACCGTCCGAGCTCCCTTCCGGCAACACTGGGAGTGTTGGCCACGTCCTCTCCCTCCCGCTTCGTCCTCCGAATTCCGCACCCCCGTCACGCACACTGCTGATTGTTGCCTGTGGAGGTCTCGGGAACATTCTGGCTTGTGTGTGAGGTCACCGTGAGGCTGTAGGCAGCACGTCTGGGCGCGCCGTGTGGTTCCAGATCGCCCGTGTTCACTTTGGATCAGTAGAAGCTTACAGCGTTCTCATTTCAACAGATTGTCAAACAGTTTGGCTATTAGTTTTTTCAGACTGCTAAACGCTGGACTTGACGTTTCTTTGGTCTCACAGATGACCTTGGGCCAGCATTTCACCTGTCAAGGTTATTACTGTCTCAATGGCCTCCTTTACGTCCCCAGTTTTGTCTTTCACAGGGGTCGGCACACACCGAGGCAGCCCTAGCTCTGGAATCGGAGTTTGCTGGAAAGCTCCCGCCGAGCAGTGGGTTTCTGTAGGAAACCCGGTTAGAGGGCCCAGGGCCTGAGTGTGTCTTGGCTGGAGCCTCAGCCTTTTGTGAAAGGAGCTGTGGCTTTATGCTTGTATTCTTTGTCTCCTTTTGGCATTCCTTGTTGTAAATCCAGAGTTGACCCAAGGCCCATTTTGGCACTTGAAGTAACTTGACGTGTAAATTAGAGAAAGTGTGTGAGCGCCCAGCACGGGCCAGTGAGCAGCGAGGGGTCGGAGCCTCGGGACCGCTGGAGGCCCTCTGCCCCCCCCACTGACGTTCCTCGGGAGGTCGCTTAACTTCTCCGAGCCTCCACTGCCTTTTCTGTGAAAAGGGGGAATGATTTCCTCAGGAGGAGCTCAGCAAATAAGCTAACCGAGTGGAGTGGCGTGTCATTACTAAGAGGTGACGCCCTCTCCTTCGGGGTCGAGAGGAAGGCTCCAGCGGTGTCCTAGTCTGTCTCCTGGGGCCCGCCCGTGTGGCAGTGCCAGGGCCCAGGCCGTGGTACCGGGGCGCCGTGCGGCCTCCCACCGACCTGCAAACAGGGCTGGCGTGCAGCCTTAGTAATGCCGTAACCCCTCGATAGAGAGCCGTTTAAACACTCGTCAGGGAGGGGACATGGAGGAAAGAGATGGTAGCTGGCAAGGCAGTGCCTGTGTCAGCCCCTCAGGAGGCGGCCACCCGAGCAGGTCCGCCTGCCGGGTCAGGGCACGGGGGAGCCGGAAACTCCTGCCTCCCAATTTCCTCCGTCCCTCTGGGAGCCCAGCGGGACTCAGCCAGGCTGGGTTCTGCACTTCTCAGGGGCTCCATGGCCCCACCTGGGTCCTTGGGAAGCCCCAGCACACAGGTCTCCCTGAACCCATGAGCCCTCCCCTCCGACCCCCGTGCCTCCCCGCCCCCTCCCTCCCCTTCTCCCCCGCCCCTCCCCCCACTCCCGGCCTGCTCACTCTGTGTCTTTGCCGCGGGCAGCTCTGCTACGACTATAAGTTTGACTTTGAAGATGACCAGCACAAGATCCCCTGTCACTGTGGAGCCGTCAACTGCCGGAAGTGGATGAACTGAAATGCATTCCTTGCTGTCTCAGCGGGCGGCTTGTCCCTAGGAAGAAGTGATTCAACATGCCATTTGGATTTTGCAGACAGAAAGATATTTTTGTTTTCGTTTTATGACTTTTTGAGAAGTAGCTTCTGGGCGTTCTGATTTCCTCAGTCCTTTAGGTTAAGTTGAAGCAGCACCAGGAGGCCGACTTGAGGTTAACCAGGATTCCAGATGGTCCAGCACTTTTGTTTCCTTTTTCTTGTTTTCTTTTTGTGGGTGGGTTTGTTTTGTTGTTTTCGTCTCACTGAGGAGAAAGAGCCGAAGCCTGTCCTGCCCCGGGCTGGGGCCTTCCTATGAATGTAAGACTGAAATCACCAGCGGAAGGGAGATGTCCAAAGTGCTGGCCACGGCCTTATCTGAAAAAGGGGCAGGCCCTCTAATTTAAAAAGTTTTTTAAATAAGTAGACACCACTGAACAAGGAATGTACTGAAATGACTTCCTTAGGGATAGAGCTAAGGGATAATAACTTGCACTAAAATACATTTAAATACTTGATTCCATGAGTCAGTTTATTGTAGTTTTTGATTTCTGTAAAATAAGAGAACCTTTTTGTATTTATTATTGAATAAGTGAATGAAGCTATTTTTAAATAAAAGTTAGAAGAAAGCCAAGCTGCTGCTGGTACCTGCAGAACTAACAAACCCTGTTACTTTGTACAAATATGTAAATATTTTGAGGAAAAAATACAGTATAAAAATAGTTATTGACCAAATGCTCCCAGGCTCTGCAGCAGCTCGGTGCTTGTGAAACGTTCGCAGGGATGTCACAGTGTAACTGTGCTGTTAACACGCATGCGTGGGGATTCTGGAACAGCCAAACGTCAACCGAGTGCGGGTTTTGGGAACTAGTCCAGTCGTCCTTCGTTGTTTTATACACCTGACTTCTGACAGAACGGAGTGTATGCCATGACGACAACTTTTCTAGCTGTTTTGGTAACAAACTAATTTTTTCATATTATACTGTTGCCCTCCCCTACTTCTTCAGTCAGGTTTTTTTGTGCTTACAATTTGTGATAACTGTGAATAACTGCTTAAAAATACACCTAAATGGAGGCTGAATTTTCTTCAGCAGAAGTAGTTTTGATTAGAACTCTGTTTCAAGCCACAAAGAATCATGTAAACATACTAGGATCATGTAGCAGGAACCCAGATCTAACTCCCTAGCCTTCTATTTAACACAAAAATTTGAAAAAGAAAAAAAAAAGGAGAGACTTGATATGCTTGCAAGCTGCAGGACTCCGGCAATAGGGTTTTGGAAGATGTAATTTTAAAATGTGTTTGTATGAACTGTTTGTTTACATTTCTTTAATAAAAAACACTGTTTTGTGTTTGCTTGTAGAAACTTAATCAGCATTTTGAACCAGGTTAGCTTTTTATTCTGTCCTTAAAATTCTGGTACTGACACTTCACAGGCTAAGTATCAAATGAAGTTTTGTGTGCACAACTCAAGTGGGCTGTAAGCTGTCGGTATGTTCAGTGGCGCAGTTCTGGACTTGTAATGTATATGGCATGATGTATTTTTATCTTACAGAAGAAATCAATTGTATATATTTTTCTCTTGATAAATAGCTGTATGAAATTTGTTTCTTGAATATTTTTCTTCTCTTGTACAATATTCTGACATCCTACCAGTATTTGTCCTACCGGGTTTTTGTTTCGGTTCTGTTCTGTATAATAGTATCTAATGTTGGCAGAAATTGAATTTTTTGAAGTATACAGAGTGTTATGGGTTTTGGAATTTGTGGACACAGATTTAGAAGATCACCATTTACAAATAAAATATTTTACATCTATAAAAGCCGCCTGAGTCTCTGTCAGCCCCTCCAGTGTTCTGACTGCAGGTCTGAAACTGACAGTTGCTTGAAATCACTGACGTCGGGTCCACCTTCCCGAATTATGGCATCTTGATGGGGCCAGCGCGGTCCTGCTTGTTCTCAGCGTTTAGATGAAGTTCATAACTCATTGCAAGTAGAGATTCTTCCTTGCAGGTGAATAAAGAAGGGAACTTCGGTTTCTTTTTAACTAAGGCCTGATTAAAAAATACTTGTGATGCCTTCTTCCCTTGTGTAAAGTCTATTTTTAATTGTTAAATTGCACTCCTAGATGTATTCTACGTGGTTACAGACTTTATTTTTATAATACTGAATGTATTTAACATATTTAAGGAGATTGCTTAGAATTAAAATTGTTCAGAATCCCTCGAGATGATATTTTACTTAAAGAGGTTTTACAGTTGTGAAGAAACCTGAAGCCTTTTTTTTATGGTTTATTTTTTCTACTTCTAGTAAAACTATATATATAATGTGAAATACGTTCATTTATTTTTCAATTACACTTGACGTACAATGTTATATTAGTTTCAGGTGTCCAACATAGTGATTAGACATATAGCTTACAAAGTACTCCCCCCAGTTAGTCTGGTAACCATCTGAGGCCACGTACAGTTATTATAAACATTATTGACTATATTCCCTATACTGTACTTTACATCCCTGTGACTGTTTTGTAACTACCAATTTGTACTTCTTGATCCCTTCCCCTTTTTCACCCATCAATTTGTTCTCTGTATCTATGAGTTTGTTTTTATTTATTCATTTATTTTGCTTCTTAGATTCCACATTTGAGATCATTTGGTATTTGTCTTTCTCTGACTTATTTAACTGAGCATAATTCCCTCTAGGTCCATCCATGTCGTCACAAATGGTAAGATTCCGTTCTTTTTCATGGCTGAATAATATTCCATTGTATAAATGTACCACATCTTCTTTCTCCAGTGGTCCGATGATTCACACTTAGGTGCTTTCATATCCTGGCTATTTTAAATAATGATGCATATTTTTTTTTATTTAGTTTTGGATTTCTTTGGATAAATACCTAGAAGTGGAATTGTTGGGTTATATGTTCTATTTTTAATTTTTTGTGGAACCTTCATATTTTTCCAAAGTGCCTGCACCAACCTGCAATCCCACCGGCAGTGAACAAAGGTTCCCTTTTCTCCACATCCTCCCCAACCCTTGTTTGTTGATTTCTTGATGATGGTCATTCTGACAGGTGTGAGGTGATACCTCATTAAGGTTTTTATTTGCATTTCTCTGATGTTCACTGGCGCCGAGCATCTTTCCATGTCTACTGGCCATCTGGATGGCCTCTTTGGAGAAACGTCTATTCATGTCCTCAGCCCGTTTTTTAATGAGTTGTTTTTTGGGTTTTTTTTTTTTTTTGGTATTGAATTGTATGAGTTCTAATAGTTTTATTAGTAATAATAGGTTTTTTGTGGGATATTTAGGGTTCTGTGTATGTACTGTCATGTCGTATGAAAATAATGAATTTTACTTCTCCCTTTCCAGTTTTAATCACTTTTATTTCCTTTTCTTGCCCGATTGTTTCGGCTACGACTTCCAATACTATGTTGAATAAAAGCGGTGAAAGTGGACATCTTTGTCCTATTCCTGATCTTAGTTTTCAGCTTTTCACTGTTGAGTATGATGTTAGTTGTGGAGTTGTCATGTGTGGCCTTTATTATGTTGAGGTACGTTCCTTCTATCTCCATTTTGCTGAGTTTTTATCATAAACGGATGCTGGATTTTGTCAAATGCTTTTTCTGCTTTTGTGGTGTATCAAATTAATTGATTTGCAGATATTCACCCAACCTTGCCCTCCAGGAATAAATCCCACAGTGACCTGACTGGTCACTGCCTGTGTGAGAGGCACCTGGGAGAGGCTGTGCTGCGACCTGAGGCCAGATGCTGCCTGTTTGGGGCTTGTGGACCTTTAAGAGATTCGGGGAAAGTCTGCAGCCAGGTGGGAGAGTTGGGTGGGGTGGGGTGTCGGGGAATCACCTGGATGGAGTGAATGGTATGAGCTCGGTTAATGGACAGCTCAGATGTGGTGCCCATGTACACCAGGTTGGCTGGGTGGGAGGACACTTCAAGGAACCAGTGGCCCTTGGCAGCACGTCGTCCCTTGAGAAAGTCGCCCCGACTGCTGCTGCTCCATCCCTTGTCCTGAAATTAGTCAATGTACGTCCTCCCAGTATGTCCCTGGTACTTTTTAAGCTGCTGCCCCTGCACTGGAGCTTAGAGCGAGTGGGTTTGTGAGGGAGTGTGCGCAGTCCTTTTAAGAGAAGCGCCTCAGTATTTGGCAGCCCCTTGTCTTTCTCTGACACAATCCCTGTTGGTTTTTAGCCAGATGTTATGGGGACTCCTCCTCCTGGCACTGATGCCCTGGGTTGGGGAGCCCAGAGTGGGGCTGGGACCCCTTGCTCCTAAGGTGGGATCTCTGCAGCTGAGATATCCTTCCCGACGCTTAATTGCCACACTGGGGGTGTGGGACCTGCCCATTTCATGTCTCTGCCCCTCCTACCAGTCTCGATGTGGCTTCTTTATATGCTTAGTTATAGGAATTCTGTTCAGCTCGTCCTCAGGTGGTCTTCAAGGGTGGTGGCTCTGTAATTTGGTTGTAACTCTGGCGTAGTTGTGGGACGAGGCTAGCACAGCCTTACGTACTCTACTAGGCGATGTCCTCCCCTCAAGATTTCTGCAACAGATTTTTAGCTTGTGCTTCCTGAACACCCTAAAATAAGAAGCATTTGTAATGTGTGGTTTTACAGAAATTCTCAGAACACCTATCGGCTGACAAAACTGTTTTGAATACTATTCTAAACCAGTTGCTGTTTGGGAAATGGTCAGTTTTGCGGAGCTGGAGTGTTTATGGTCAGTGCCGGGTTTTGAAGCTGTTGTCAGTCAGTGCAGCCTTCTGTCCTCTGACCCATCTTGATCGCTAACAGTCAGACATGTAAGAAAGGGAACATCTGAGTCATCGCAGAGCCTGGAATCTGCTTTCTGCTGGAGTGGACGCCAACTTGTTGCCTGGCAAGGAAGGGCAAGGAAGGTCATTATTGCTATCAGGTCTACTAGTCTGAACAGGCTCTCGGGGAGAGAAAGTATGGGAGGTTATGAATCTGTAGGAGGAAACACAGTATTGCGCCAAGTGTTGATTCAACCCCAGATAGTTCTCTTTGCATGGCCACCTGGTGCCTCAAACCTGGGAAAAGTCCCCTGGCAGTGGACCCCCGGGGCAGAAGTCGGAGGAGCAGCAAGGCCTGTCCCTGCCATGGCGGATGTCACTAACTGGGGAGCGGCAGTGGTTGCTTACATCCTTTGATGAATTTACTCAGTGCTGAAATGAGATAGCTGTGGTCCCTGGGATCACTGAGCTTGATCCTAGTGGGGGAGACAGATGAAAACAGGCACTTTCCAAGACACATCTAATGTGGAGCTGGGAGCCAGGAGAAGCCTCCCTCAGGTGGTGACGTTTAAGCTAAACCCTGAGAAATGAAGAGACAAAAAGGGGCCCAGGGGCAAGGCCAAGGTTTAGCAGAGGCATGGCAGAGAGTGGCCGGAGGTGACGTGGGAGTGAAGCCAGGGCCGCGCCACAGGGATCCTGACGACTGAGTGCAGTGAGAAGCCACTGGAGGAAGAGCTGTGACCCTGAGCCACCAGGCGACACCTCGTGTGCTGTCGGGCTGTGCAGGCTCTGCCCTGATCCGAGCGGGAGCAGTGGTGCCAGGACAAGGCCGTGGTGACAGCAGGAGCAGGAGCAGTAGCTAGGCTGTTTCCCAGTGACACGTCACCCTGGCCTGTTCTTCCTCGCTGGCCTGCTGTCACTGGGCTGCCGCACCCCCCTCTCCAGTCACCAGGCAGAACTGCCCTTAGTCTGGTCCTGTGGTACCGAATGCAGTGGTGTTTGTCGTCACAGGTGACGGAGTTCACAACTGTCTCTGAAACTCTTCTAACCCTTGTTTCGTGGGCCTCCACCCTTCCCTGGTTTTCTTCCCATTTCTCAGGCTTAATCTTTTCCCTAAAAGGATTCTACCCATTTTTTAAGTTTAAAAAGTTAAATAATGTCGATCTGAAAAACCACCTCTAGAAGGTCACGTGTTCCAGGAAGCCCCAACTGTGCAGTAATCTGGCTTTTACGATGTGACACGTTGCCGCAGAGAGCAACACCCTGAAACCCAGCCGGGCGCTCAGCTCTTCAAACGCTCCAACACGAAACAACTTCCGAAGCCTGGGCCTTCCTTCAAATATCACGACGGGAGAGCCAGTCGCAGAGCTGAGCTGAGCTGACCTGTGCACTAAGGACAGAGCGTCTTGTCACACTGTTGACAAAAACAGCATCAAAAATGGAGTCGCCAGCCTGGAAGCAGCTGCAGAAAGCAGGCAGCCACAATCCATGATCACACACTGACAGCTTCGAGGAGAGAAGCACTCCTTGCATTCTGGCTAAAGGAGAAAAGCAACCTTCGTTTCATTTCCGTGATGCACTGATGCCTTGCAGGTGCACTGTGACAAAGGAGGCGGCGAGGACGGCTTTAAAATGTGCACATAGGGTTCGAGCTGGGGGTGCCCACAGGTTGTTAACGGAACTCAGGAGAGCCACCCACTGCCTTCTGGCAAAGCTGAGGGATTCTGTGCCTGGAACCTAAAGCAGCTGGGTAAGTAATACGCAGCGAAGCTCGGTGGGTCCCGAGGCTGAGCAGCCAGCAGACACGCTGCACAGGCCAGGTCTCAGCTCGGACCTCGGGCCTCAGGCCTCGCACTGCTGCTGGGAAGCACGGCGCATGACAGCACACGCGTCACCTGCAGCTCTGATTGCTCAGCGCTTCCATGACCTGAAACGGAACCCACGTTCTACTAGGTAGGAGGACAGCACCTCTCTTCCCATCAGCGCCAGCCACACTTAGTTCTTCTGGAATCTTCCGTCCCTCTGGCAGGTGCCACACAGGCCTTCAGAGGTGGCCAAGGTCTCATGGGGCTGCCCCGTCTGTTTCCAGGGTTTTCTTTCATCATGAGGATATTGCAGAGGTCTCTATGTCAGATCTGTCTGTTCTGAAGACGCCGCCTCATTTCTGCGCTGCGGCCAGACCCCTCCTTTCCCAGGCACATGGCTCCCCATTTGGTTTCTGAAGTTCTCTCTTCCTGCAGACTTGGGTTCTCACATTGAAGCCTGCTTTCTGGGACTCCAGAAAGTTTTTTCACCCAGTGCTTATTCCAAGCACTGAAATACAGGAAGTACTTTTTTCTTTGATGGCAACCTTTACTTTGCTGCGTAAAGTGCCCGCACGCTCCGCGCTGCTCACCCTGGAGTCCCAGGCCCACCTGACACGTGTCCGCTCCTCCCAGCGCCCCACACCCACCCACCCTCCCTAGTTGCTCCCTCCCAGTGCTTCTGGCCCCGTAGCTGCAGCTTCTCCCCTCTTGCCTTTTAATGTTGCCGCCCACTCACCATGCTCCCGCCCTCGGCTCTCGAGCCTTCTGCTCTCCAAGCTGACGTCACTGGACGTGTCCAAAATGGTGACAACTTTCCTAACAGCTCTCTTCTTACCTTCCAACCCAGGTACAGCCACAGCCTGTTCCTTGTTGCTGTACCAGCTTGTCCCATTGCCATGAAAGCTCCCCTTCAAAGACTCAGTCTTCATTTTCTTCCCCAAAGCTGCTCCCCCGACACGCCCTGACTCCGTGGCAGCCCCGCCCGCAAGCGCGAGTCCAGCTCTGAAGCTGCTGCTCCCGATTCCCCTCCGCCTCGGCACAGTTCCTCCCTGCTCAGGCCCGGGTGCTACTCTGCACACCCTCGGGTCCTCCCTGACGGCCCGAAGAATCCCGCGGCCTCTTGTCCCACTCAGTGAGTGATTACACTGAACTTACACTGCACTCGCCAGTCTCACCAGCCAACACTGCAGGGCAGGGACTGGATCCCTCGGCTGAGAAGCAAGTGTGCTGCCATCCTTGGTCCCCTCTGCCCTGCTGTGTCCAGAAGGCTCTGGCTTCTGCTTGGGGGAGCAGGAGGCTGGAAACCAGGGTGTGTCCGCTGCTCTGTGGTGTCAGAGCAGGCGCCTCCTGTTGGGTCTGCAGCTCCCCAGGAGCCCCGGGCTCAGGCGAGCTTTCTTCCTCTGGCCCTTCAGGCTGAGTGCAAAGTGCCCGCCCCCGACCTCCTTTGCTCATCCCATGGTAGCCCCTTCAGAACCCCGAAAAGTGTGCCTTCTGTTTCCTAGTGGGACCCCTGATAGAAGGAAAGACAGTCAATTTTTGAAATAATACATTACTTTTGACAGTGTATAGTACAACACTCTTCTAAAAATATTTTATATTGTTTTGTGATTAAAATAATATCCTTAAAAACAAAAGGAGGTTAAACAGAAAGGAAAAACACCCTAAAAGTTAATACGTTTTTCAGATACCTACCTTAAGTAAACTGCACTTTACTAGTCTTTTAAATAATTTTTTATCGAGAGGTAATTGTAGATTTACAGCAAAGTTGCAAAGAGAATCCAGAGTCCCCAGATGCCCTGTACCCATCTCCCCCGATAACTACCGACATTAACATGGGTACATTCTGTAAACCACAGACAGCGTTCAGAGTTCCCGTTTTCTCCATACTGTCCCTTTTCTATTCCAGGATCCGATCCAGGACAGCACGTTGCACTGGGTCCTCCTCATGTCTCCTTAAGTCTCCTCTGGTCTGTGACTGACAGGTTTGCCTCATTTTTCATGACATTGACCACAGTTTTGACAGTTTCATTCTACATTATGTTCAGGTTTTCCTTTAAAATTTTTAGCACATTGAACATATTTGCAATAGGTATTTTTTAATAATGTTGTCTGCTAATTCTATCTGTTTCATTTCTGGGCCTGTTTAACTAACTGCTCTTTTCTCCTGGGAACAGGTCACATTTTCCCGCCTTTTCCATGTCTAGTAATTTTTATTGGATTGCAGAATTTGTGCGTTCATGTTGAGTGCTGGATTGTGGTGTTTTCCTTTAAAGAGTATTAGACTTCATTGTGACAAGTTACCCGAGAGTCAGTTTCCTTTTTGAAGCTTTTTAGGATGAGTCTAATTTAGCATCCCCCCGAGGGGAGGCCGTTGGGGGCACTTACTGGACGCCTCAGGTGTTCTGCCGATCCCCAGCCCGTCGTGCTCCCTGGGAGTGGTTCCATGTCACTTCCCACTGCTTGTTTCCTTGTTCTCGGCCCGTCTCATGGGTCACACTACTGTGCAGTGAGACTCAAATGAAAACCCCTACGGACATTTCTGGACCCTTCCTCTGCTAGCTCCCTCCTCTCCCATGTGCTGTGCTGCAAAATCTGGCCGAGGTGGCCTCCCTGAACTGTTCTGTATCAATTCAGCAAGACCTGTAGCCTGGGTTTGGGTTTCCTCTCCGAGTGGATGTGAGGGTACCATCCTGTGGTGCCGGTGACCCCATGTCTACGGCTGGTCCATGTGTTTTCTTCTCCTTTTCCTCATTTGCCTGAGGACAAGTCTAGATCTTCTCACTCCCTCTTGGCCAGAGCAGAACTCTTTTCTTTTTGATTGAAAATCTTTCCTTTCCATCAAGTTCTATTTCCTTTAAAGGCATTATCCTGTTTCATTGCCCCATGTTCCTTTTTATTCTTCATTTCTAAAATTGTTTGTCAGATTTCTAATTCTTGCTTGAGTTCTGTCCCATTTCTGAGTTATCAAATTCTGCTTTACGTTGTCATTTCAGGTAGTGTCTTTCAGCTTGTTTTAAACTAGTAGCTCTAGCTGGGATCCGCTCTGGGAGCGTGTCTCTCTGGCGTGTGTCATTCCTCCCACATGACCTCAACTTGATTCCCCCCACTTGATGCTGCGAGTACAAGGGCTTAAAGGACGAAACTGTGCTAAGGGCCTGATGCGGCAGGACGTGCCTTCACCCCATCTAGCAAAATTGAGGCTAACTGAATGCAGCTATTCCGCCCGGTGCTGGGACAGCCACCCGCAGCTCTGCACCCGTGGAATGGACCCTGTCTTAACCGCAGTGGACTGAGCCCCGACTTACTAGACTGTTCCTGCCTGCCGGCTAGAGCAGCCGTGACTGAGCCTACTGTTCCTCCTAAAGGCAGAAAACTTGGGTATAAATGCAAAGAAGGAAGAACAGTAGGTGAGCTTAAAGGAACGCAGAAATCCAATCTTACATTAATACCTCAGAGGAGGCTCGGAGCAGGAGACGCCACCGCGCTCCATTATATATATCACAGGCCTGAAAGGGCGAAGAAGCCGCGTCGCTGAGACCACTCCTCCTTTTGGAACCGCACCGGATCGAACAGAAGCTTGCAAACCAAGTGGCGTCACCCTGGGAGATATTTTCCTGTATGTAGTATGATGTACTGGAAAATTATTAATTAATGATGGAGATTCTAGTCATATGTCACCATCTTTTGACATTTATAGTTGTTTTGCTATTAGGGATCCATGTTCACAAACCAGGGGATAAGCTGTGATAATGTGATTTATAACAAATACATTTGGTCTTTGCCCCATTTCTGGCACAGCTCCTCAAAACCCTTGGAAGTTCCTGCGTCGTGACAGTGATAAAGGTGCCTGTTACGTGGATGAGGATCAAGGAGGTGACTTGGAGCAGCCACCTAAGCATGGGGCTTGGCTGGCTGCCAATAGAGCCCAGCACGTGATTAGAGGGTGGGCGCTTTCAGGCCCCCTCACCCCCCGCCCCACCTCCGGGGAAGGGGGAGAAGTGGAGGTGGCATCAACTGCCAATGGCTGATTTCCTCAGCCACGTCTGTGTAGAGAAGCCTCCGCAAAAATCCGAAAGGTCTGAGCTGGCAGAGGCCATGGAAGTCCTCAGCTTACTCCGCTTTTCCATCTGGATGCCCAGTTATTGTCTGTCTTACCCTCCTTTCAAACTGCTACACGTGAGTCCTAAAAGATGCTCTAGCAAATTCATGGAACCTGGGGACAGGGTTGTGGGAACCTCTGATTCACAGCTGGTCGGTCGGAAGTGCTGGTGACAGCCTGGCCTTGCAGCTGGCATCTGGCTGGTGGGGGACGTCCTGTGGGACTGAGCCTTCAAGCCGGCGGGATCTGATGCTTTGTCAGGAAGACACTGTGTCAGGGAGACACTGTCTGAACTGAGCTGAGGGGCAGGACACCCGCTAGTGTCTGAGAAGCGCTCGGTGTGCGAACATCTCCACGCATTTGGTGACGGAATCAAGTGTTCTGAGCAGAAAAGGAGCCCACAGGAGACAGGTAGACTGGGCTTTTCTAATGCAGCTTGTGTCTCCTTACGGGATCGGACTGCACTCCTCTTCTGTTGCCCATTTGGTGAGAATTCACTTTTCCTGGACTTTGAGGGCTGGTTCGGACGGCTGGTCTAACTCCACAGAGCTCCCTTTTCTAACGCACGTGCACACCGGCTTGCTACGACGTGCCTGGCTTTGCGTCTCTCCTCTTAGCCAAGCTTTACCTTTCTTTCTGTTCTCCTGTCCTGCTCAGTGTTTATTCCGTTCCCAGCAGTTTGTGCCCAGGCTGGGGCCCTGACACCTGGAGGTAAGTGAGCTTCGAGAGTCCTGAGGAGCTGGAGTGGGAGAGTCACACCACGTGTCCTGTCAACCCATTGCCAATTTCAGGTCCTCTTCTTACTCTTGGGTCGGCCCCCATCACCACATACTCTGGTGTTGCCTCCTTCGCTTTCTGCCCCACGTGTCAATCACACAGGTCTTAATGGCTGGTAGTTTCCCCGACCCACCCTGTCTTTGACACTGGGAGGTTTCTGTCACCTGGTTGCTCTGTAACTGGTACCCCTGGGTTCGGTCTGGCTGTCTGGTTGCCCGGCTTATACTGGGTACCGCCTGGGGCAAGATGAGACTCTGCTGCTGCTGCCGCAACCTCCTCTGCCATTTCCTCAGAACCAGGTCAGTCTTTTACTTTTTCCATTTTAATGCGTGTGAGGTGGTATCTTAAAGTGTTTTCATTTGCATTTCCCTGATGACTGACATTGAACACCTTTTCAAATGCTGCGCTATTTATACATGTTTGGGTCTATTGAAGTGTTTTGTCCATTTTAAAAATTGTGTTGTCTTTTTATTGAATTTTAAGCACTGTTCATACACACTGGATACAAGTCTGTGACGTTTGTTTTCATTTTCTCAGTGGTGTCTTGAGCAGAAGATTTTACTTTTGTTGAAGTCTAATTCATTCATCTTTTTGACTAGTTCTTTTAATGAGTTAAGAAATCTTTGCCTAAAGTCATGAGGATATTCTCCTTTGTCTTCCTGTTTAGATCTATGACCCATCTTGTTGAATCATTTTTGTGTATGGTATAAGGTTTCATTTTTGTCTGTAGGGATATGAAGCTCTTCTAGCACCATTTGTTACAAAGATTGAGTTGTACTGGTTCCTTTGCTGAAAATCAATTGCATGTAATCAATACATATATATATAGATATAGATATATAGATATATCTATATCTGGGGCGGTCTATTTCTGTCCCACCAGTCTATTCATTATCCATAAGCCATTATCACAGTCAGTCTTGAATTTGTGCAAGTTCTCCACTTTATTCTTTTCAGAATTATTTTGGCTACTCAGTTGTATGCATTTCCATGTTAATTTGAAAATAAGATGGTCAGTTACAAAAAGCCTACTAGGATTTTGGTGAAGGACAGCATTCAATCTGTAGATCAAATTGTGGATAAATGAGTTTTCTAATCCATGAATATAATACACCTATCCATTTATTTAGGTTGTCTTTACTTTCTCTCAGCAATGTTTTGTACTTTTCATTATTCATATTTTTGATGCTATTGTAAATTGCAATACCATTATTTTCAATTTAGAATTGTTTGTTGCTACTAAAGTACATTCAGTTTTGTATTGACCTGTATTTTGTGCTCCTGATAGTAAGGGGGTTGGTTGATCTAGACATAGTTTTGAAAACTCACTGTGATTTTCAACATACTGGATCATAATCTTCAAATAAAGCCAGTTTTACTTCTTCCTTCCCAATGTACATACCTTTTCTTTCTTTTTTTTTTTTTTTTTTTTTTGCCAAATGCATTGGCTAAGGCCTTCACTACAAATGCTGAACGGAAATGGTAAGTACAGGCATCCTTGCCTTTTTGTTATCTAGTCTTTTTTTTAATGAGACTCATTTTTCTTGGATGGCCTTTATCAAGTTGATGAATTTTCCTTCCATTCCTAGTTTGCTGAGTTTTTATCATAAATGTGTGTTGAATTTTGTCAAATTTTTTTTCTGCAAGATCATAAGCCTTTTCTCTTGTGTTAACATCATGAACTATACAGTGATTGATTCTGTAATGTTAAAGCAACTTTACATTCCTGGGACCAAACCCACTTTTCACCAGGTATCGTCCTTTTTATATATTGCTGTGTTTGATTTGCTAATGTGTTTATAAGGCGTCTTCTATATTCATGAAGAATATTGATCTATAGTTTTCTGGTGTATTGCTTTTAAAATTGCTCATAATACCAAAATTTCACAGTTTTCCAGAGAGGTTGTGTATTGGCATAGTTTTTCCCTCTAATGTTTGATAGAATTCACTAGTGTGCCTTGAGTTTTCTTTGTGGGATGATTTTTAAAACTACAAATTCAATTTGTTTAACAGGTAGATGGCCATTTAGCTTATCTAATTCTTTAGAGAAGTTGGGTTATTTGCTTCTTTCAAGGAATTTGTCCGTTTTATTTACTGGCATGAAGTTGGTCATACTCCCTTATCCTTTTTTTAAAAACAGAATTTATTTTTTAGAGTGGTTTTAGGTTCACAGCAAAATTGAGCGTAAAGTACAGAACATACTCACAGGTCCCCACCATCAGTGTCCTGTGTCACGGATGAACCTATGTGACATCATCATCCAAAGTCACATTCTACAGGTTTGATTACTGTATAATGACATCCATGTGCCATTATTATGTTACACACACCAGCTCCACTGCCCTAAGTATCTCGTCTGCTCTGCCTGTTCATCTCTGCCTCCCTTTTCCTCTGGCAACCACACTGATCTTTTACTGTCTCCATGGTTTGGCCTTTTCTAGAATGTCATATAGTTGAAATCAGACAGGCAGTAGATTTTGAGACTGGCTTCTTTCACCAATTAATATGCATTTATGTTTCCTCCATGTGTTTTTGTGGCTCAATAGTTCACTTCCTTTGAACACTAATACTCAGTTTATCGATCAGCTACTGAAGGACATCGTGGTTGCTTCCAGGTTTTGGCAATTAGGAATAAAGCTGCTAGAAATAAGATACTTGTGTGGGCATAAGTTTTCAGTTCCTTTGGGTAAATACTAAGAAGCTTGATTGTTGGATCATCTGGCAAGAGTATGTTAGTTTTGTAAGAAACCGCCAAACTGTCTTCCAACGTGGCTGTAGCATTGTGCACTCCCACCAGCAGTGACTGAGAGTTCCTGTGGCTTCTTACTCTTTTTAACATTTGTAGAACCTCTATTAAGGTTGCCATTCTTTTTACTGATGTTGGTAATTTGTGTCTTAAAAAAAAAAAAATTTGGTTTTATTGACATTCTTAATCCAGTTTTTGGTTTCATTAAGTTTCTCTATTTTTGTTTTTTCATTTGTTTCTGTTCTAACATTTAATATCTCTTCTGATTCTTTGCTCTTCTAACTTGCTTTTCTTTTTCTATTAAGGTGGAAGCGAGGTGAGTGATTTCAAATTTTTAATCCTTTTCTAATATAGGTGCTTAGTGCTATAAATTTTCCAAGTACCAAGTTGGCTCAGTCCTATAACTTTGATATGCTATATTTTCTAAATAGCCTTTTGATTTCTTCTTTGACCCACAGGGTATTGGGAAGTGTGTTACTGGTAGATTTTCCAGGTTCTTTCTGTTAGTGATTTCTAATATAATTTTCATGAGTTGAATTTGTATAAATTATTGAGACTTGTTTAATACTCATAATCTACCTTGATAAATGTTTCATGTGTACCTGGAAAGAATGATTGTGTTCTTGTTGGGTGGAGTGGTCCATAAATGTTAATTATGTCAAGTTGGCTGACAGTATTGCTCAAGTTTTCTGTAGCTCACTGATTTCGATTTTTCTGTATACTTGTTTTATCTATTATTGAGAGGTGTGCTGAAATCTATTATAATTGTAGATAATGTCTACTGGCCGTTCTGATAGAACAGTCTGGGTGGCATGGATTTTGAAGTTATTAGATACATAAATGTTAGGGATTCTTTACTCTTAATGAACGGACCCCTTTATTGTTACGAAAACAACCTTTACCCCTAGTAACATTTTTTGCTCTGAAATCCCCTTTGACTAATAGTAATATAGCTACTCCAGATGTCTTTGAATTAGTGTTCAATATGCATCTATTTCTCATCTATTTTTAACTTGTGTCTTCATATTTAAAGTGAGGCAGCATATATAGTTGGATCTTAGCATTTTTATTCAGTCTAACAATCTCTGCCTTCTAACTGGGGCATTTAGGTTTAATCAAATTACATTTAATGTGATTACTGATTTTATTGAGTTTAAATCTACCATCTTGCTGCTTTTTGTTTTCTGTTATGTACCGTCTGGTCTTTGAAGTTGAATGACTGATTAAAAGTTTAGAATATAGATACAAGATATACTTTAACATGTTTCTAATCTGTTGCTTAAACTGCTCTGTAGTTCAAGATAAAATAACTGAGAAAGTACCCAGTAACATGAGACCGTCTCTGAGATGTAATGGTAGAAAAAAAAACCCTCGCTTTGTATTTAGGCGTTTAGTATATACAGATGATTCCTAAATTTGAATCTCTGAGATGTGTTTTGAGATCTCAACCTCTATTTAACAACTCTACCTGGATGTTTCATGGGAAACTTGAATATCAAATATCCAAAGTCATGTACCTTCAGCTTCAAACTGATATAATTCAAGCTAAGAAACTGAAACTTCGCTCCGGGCAGGGTTCCTGCCCAGCGTATTGGGTCAGCAGCTGAACATCTTACCATGTGTCACATCCGTGGGACAGCTCAGACATGAGGCCCCAATCCCAAAGAAAGGTAAATAATTAAAAGGATCCTTTATTTTAAATGAAGATAGTACCATAATTCATCCAAATAATTTAGAATAGTTAACTGCCTCTTAAATATGATCTTATACATGATGCCTCCTGAAGTTAAAAGAAATCTGGACTCAGTTTGTCTGTCTACGAAATCTTCTAAGAAAGGAAATCATAACAAGTTCCTGATCAGATACACGCCATTAGAGAATTAAAAAGCATAAATAAATTTGAATAGACCTAGCTATTTGCAGGGTTTTATCCTTCTGTATAAACCTGACTCTTTATATTAAAACTGTATTCTTGTCTCTTACCATAAGCAAGAAATTCCTTAACAGCAGCTCAGAAATGACCTTAATGTCTTGGTGAAACATACTTCTTCACCTCCCGAGGCTCAGTAGGTCCACACTCGAGTACATCTGCTGTCTCGCGTCTGCTCATCTTCTCAGGCATCTGTCTCCACAGGACCAGCATGATGAATCACCATTCCAGCCTGGTGTCCACCTTAACCTTCCAGATGCCACTGCTGGGAGGAGGAGCCATCACAGATCGCCATAGCAACGTAGCCTTTGTGACTCAATGGATCAACCACTCTCAGGCACTGTCCAACTGACACCTGGTACAGCCGATTATTCTTCTGGAAAATAAAAATAAAAAGAGATAGCAAGAAAAAAAATGCCACCAGTTATGTACTTCAACTTACAAAACACTTAACTGTCAGAATACGGTAAAGAAGATATAGTAATCCGGCAGAGATGTGGAACATTTAAGACTCCTTACGGGATGCTACAAACTCACAGCGACCTTCTCCGGGGGAGAAATGGGTCCCTCTGCCATGCTCCCTCACTCACGCCCATAATCAATCAGCAAGCTTCTCACCCCAAAGGTCCACTGCTGGGACCCTCCTGATCCATGGCACTTCATGAGTCGTGGGGGGTCTGATGAGCGCGTTTCTGACATATCCAGGCAAAGGAGATTACTTAAAACCAACTCATGCTCTTCGTTATAAATCCAGACCTAAGGAAGAAAATAAAGATCATAACCCTAAGTCCTAGCCACAGCAATCAGATCAGACCAAGTAAAACTGTCATCATTTCCAGATGACATGATACAGAAAACCCAAGACTCCAAAAAGACTATTAGACTAAATGACTTCAGTAAAGTTGCCAGATAAAGAATTAATATACAGAAGTCTGTTGTTTCTACACACCAACAACAAATGAGCAGAAGGAAATTAAGAAAATCCCTTTTATAACTGCATCAAAAAGAATAAAATACATAGGAATAAATTTAACCAGAGGTGAAAGAACTGTACTCTGAAAACTATAAGACACTGAAGAAAGAAACTGAACAAAATACAAATAAATGGAAAGCTATACCTTGCTCATGGGTTAGAAGGATTAATATTGTTAAAATACCCTTACTACCTAAAGTAATAAACCGATTCAGTGCAATCCTTATTAAAAAATACCAATGGCCTTCTCAAAATTAGAACTAATCCTAAAATTTATACGGAACTACAAAAGACCGCAAATAGCCAAAGAAATCTTAAGGTCTATACAATAAAGCTGTAATAAGCAAAACAGCATGGTACTGGCATAATAACAGACAAATAGATCAATGGACTAGGACAGAGAGCCCAGAAATAAATCGTCATTTATTCTGTCAATCTACGACAAAGGATATATAATGGGAAAAGGATAGTCTCTTCAATAAGTGCTGTTGGCAAAACTGGACAAATATGAGCCAAAAAGTGAAACTGGACCACTTTCTTATACCAAACACAAAAATAAACCCAAAATGGATTAAAGACTTAAATGTTAGACCTGAAACCGTAAAACTCCTAGAAGAAAACAGGCACTAAACTCTTTACGTTGTTCTTAACAGTATCTTTTTGGATTTGTCTCCTTGAGTAAGGGAAATGAAGGAAAACACAAATGAGACTAATCAAACTAAAAAGGTTTTGCACAACAAAACGAGAAGACAACCTACTGAATGGGAGAACATATTTGCAAATGATAACCTCCAATAAAGGGTCAATATCCAAAATATAAAAAGAACTTAACATCCCCAAAAAGTCCAATTTAAAAATGGGCAGAGGACCTGAACAGACATTTCTGCAAAGAGGACGTACAGATGGCCAACAGACATATGAAAAGATGCTCAATGTCACTAATGATCAGGGAAATGCAAATTAAAACCACGTGCGATATCACCTCACACCAGTTAGAATGGCTATCATCAACAAGACAAATAGTAACAAGTGTGGGGGAGAGTGTGGAGAAAGGTGGGAATGTAAACTGGTACAGCCACTATGGAAAACAGTAGGGAGGTTTCTTAAAAAAATTAAAAATAGAACTACCATGTGATCCAGCAATCTCACTGCTGGGTATTTATCCAAAGAAAACAAAAACACTTTTTATTAAAGATACACGCACCTGTGTTCACTGCAGCATGTCTAGTAATAGTCAAGATATGGAAACAACCTAGATGTCCACCAAGAGATGACTGGATAAAGATGATGTGTATACATACAATGGAATATTATTTAGCCATAAAAAAGTGACACCTTCCCATTTGCAAAAACATGGATGGACCTAGAGGGTATTATGCTCAGTGAAGTCAGAGAAAGACAGATACCATATGATCTCACTAATATGTGGAATCTAAAAAACAAATGAATAAACAGACCTCAGAAAATTGAAAAAGAAGACAACGCATTTTTGTTTGTTTAAAACGAGTATTACCAATTATATCTGAGGTCTGAAGGATAACTTAAAAAAATAGATTATGAGAAAAATATTTTTCATTCCAGTGTTTTCTTAATGTTGCCCACAAATGTCAACAGAAAGTTTTTACACAATTAGCTCCATAACTTAAAATGATAAGACATCTTAAAATGTAAGATACACCTGAATCTCAGAAATGGCAGAACACACACAAGTAAATGGGCATCTCAGAATCAATGAAACAGGCTACGTTTGAGGTTAGTAGTTCTCAGACTGACGTCGGCTTCTGTGTTCTTAAAAAGTATTGAAGACTCCAAGAGGTTCTGTTTCTATGAGCTATATCGATTGACATTTACGACATTAGAAGTTAAAATTCAGAAATTAAAAACCTTTGGTTACTTAAAAATAATAAACTCATTATTAACATAAATAACGTACTTTGAACAAACACCAAACAATTTAGTGAAAACAATGACACTGCTGTTGTAGATACAGAGAACAGCTGACAGTTGCCAAGGTTGAGGGGGTGGGGGATGGGGAAAAGCAGCACTTCCTTTGCCATTTCTAACATTCACACAGCTTTCAATTCATTCTATGTAATTGGAAAGTACAAATAATGCTCTAAACAATGATCAGAGGTAGGAAAACTATATGGAGGAGACAAAAATATAATAGTTGTGTTAGCTCTCTAAAATCATCCGTAAAAGAAAAGTCCGATTGAAACCTGGCTGTCTGCCCCTCCCCGTCAGGGTTTCCTGCTAAGCTGAAATGATTGCTAGAACAGGACGGGTCATACTCTAGGCTTAATTCTAGCCATTTACTATTAGGTTGGTGCAAAAGTAACTGTGGTTTTTGCTATTATTTTTTAACCTTTTAAACCGTAATTACTTTTGCACCAGCCTAACAGTTGGCTGGTGAAAGAACCTTGAAGGATACCCTCTGGACTGCCCGTGAGCAGGGGCGTCACTCACCTGAGTAGGGTCACTGTAGTCACATGCCTTCAGCACCACGAGGCTTCCCTTCTGACTTGGGCGGCCCTGGGCCACCAGGCACTTGCCGGTCTGCAGGTGACAGAGCTGTAAAAGAGAACACTCGTGAAACCCATCATGCAAGACGGACCAGTGTCAGAACACACTGAAGAATGCGGGGAAAGGTTTTGGATGAAATGTGACGATGTTATTCCAGAGGTAGAATTCCAGAGGTCATAAAAGACAAACATTTTTTATTACTAAATTTTAAATATCTAAAAGCATCATGACAGACGTTAAGGTTATAGGCAATTTTAACAACATAGGTAGGCAACATTACGTAGAAATTCTACCTAAAGATTTAAGTTTACTAAGCTACTATGGGGAAGGAAAAAAATTGAACTATCACGTCTGCACGAAAGAACCTTAACATGAAATTGAAACAGTAAGAACAATAAGTATAAAGCAAATGGTACATAATTAAATGTAACATGCATACTAAACTGGAAATAAATACAGATTGTAAGTGCCACAGGAATTCTAAAAGTGAGATACATCAAAGCTTGAGTACCTAGTCTGAGTAAAAGGATTAGTTTAGTAGAGATTAGGTGTGCAAGGCAAAGATACTAGTGGTAAGGGATATCAATTGTATGGAACACACACTGGTAACTGTAAGAGAAAACACCTAATAATATCTTCCTGATTTTTTTAAACTTATAAGCTAGAACAGGAAGCGGTCATGCTCTAGGCTTAATTCTAGCCACTTACTATTAGGTTGGTGCAAAAGTAATTGTGGTTTTTGCAATTATTTTTTAACCTTTTAAACCGTGCACCAACCTAACAGTTTGCACTGTAAAGAACTTTGAGCACTGCCTTCTTTGTAACACACAAGAAAACTGGGCAACAATTATAATGTCTACACGTAGCTTTCAGAAATTCAGGAAAAAGGTATGATTTTCTGGGTAGGCCCCTAAAATTTAAGTGTGATTATAAAACTGATGATACTTTGTCAGAAACAAAAGGGAGCAGCGACAGAAATGTGGCTGACCAGTGGGTTTTCTGCTAAGCTGAAATGATTGCTCAGAACATCGGATGTGAAATCTCACCTTACACCGGCACTTACACCCTGCCAGCTTGCACTTCCTGTCTGTGGTAGGGCCCGAGTTGAGGCCAAACAGTACACGGCTGCCCCAATTTCTCCTTTTGTTTTCCTTATTGGACAGGTGTCTGCCAAATGAATTTTACACTTATACTGCCTTTATTTGTATCTTCATATTTATATCTATCCTCTTGGATGGTAGCATATAACTAGCTCTCTTTTAACACTAGTAGGTAAAGGAACTTAATTAACTTTAATAGCAAAGATACCAAAATATTCATAAAAAGAATATAATGGAAGGCAAGCTAAAGCCTATCATTAAATATTTTATCATTAAATATTCTGGTAAGTCTACATTATCATACAACTTTTAATGAAATACTTTGATAAGATTACTTCCTTACCCTTCCACGTTGAAGGACTTTGGGGCGTTTTGGCCCTCTATTGATAAAAATGGGTTGCTGGGGTTTTGCATTGGGCCCAGATATCTGCATCTCTGGGTAAATATTATCCAAATACCATTTAAATGATTTACAACCCAACTTCTTCCTCAATTCAACACGCTCACTGATATTTCCATAGCTTCTGGTCCTCAGGTCAGGTCGTAAGGAAAAATACTGCTCCTGAATTTAAAAAAGAAAATTGAAAAATAAGACAACACGTTTTTTGTTTGTTTAAAATGAGTATTATCAATTACATCAGAGGTCTGAAGGATAACTTTAAAAAATAGATTATGAGAAAAATATTTTTCATTTCAGTGTTTTCTTAATGTTGCCCCCAAATGTCAACAGAAAGTTTTTACACAATTAGCTCCATAACTTAAAATGAGACATCTTAAAATGTAAGATACACCTGAATCTCAGAAATGGCAGAACACACACAAGTAAATGGGCATCTCAGAAGCAATGAAACACGCTACGTTTGAGATCAGTAGTTCTCAGACTGAGGTCAGCTTCTGTGTTCTTAAAAAGTATTGAAGACTCCAAGAGGTTCTGTTTCTATGAGCTATATCGATTGACATTTACCATATAAGCAGTTAAAATTCAAAAATTTAAAACCTTTGGTTACTTAAAAATAACAATCTCATTACTTATTAACATAAATAACATGCTTTCAACAAAAACAAAAAAATTTAGTGAAAAGAGTGACACTGCTTTATGCAAATCTTTTCAATGTCTGGCTAAAAAGAAGTTGGCTGAACTCTCATATCTGCAGTTAACCTGTTGTTATGTATTTAGGTTAAATATTTTTTAAAAATAAGAGTTTGTGGAAATCTGTAGTTTAAAATGAAAGGAGTATTTTAGTAACTGTTTCAGATAATGATGGCTATTCTTTTTTGATACTGCATTACAACTCAATAACTTTTAAAGGTTAGCTGCAATGTAGAACATGAAAGCATATCACTGAGCTTTTGTGTTGCTGGGCTATCTTGCTCTTTGAATGGATCTTTTACCCATGCGAGATTTTTATAACTTCATGCATTAGACATTTGGAAAATACTAGTCCACTGGGTTGTGAAGTTCCTCCTGATATTAACAAATTTCACTATAAATATCCAAAAAATTACATTCATAAATATCACTACCAATCTCATTAGAAAAGTTTTTAAGCACCAGGAAGCTATCAGATTCATGGTTGAGGATGTAAGTTTTCCAAAATTCTAATTTTCACCTGAAAGTTTGAATTTTATCATTGCAACAACTACTACAAGTTGTTTTCCTTGAAGTGAAAGTTTCAGTTCATTTTTGAGAAAATGTTGCCTGATCCCCAACTGTGAATCACCATGGTTTGTGAGTCGTTCATAAAGAGAGTATTCTGTGGAGAAGAGAGGCTCGAGTTCAGCTATAACTGCGCAAATGATTTTCCTGGAAACATCAGGCTTCAACTTTCTGTATGCTTGATAGCAATACTGACACAGAACACTGAGAGACAAGGTGAGATCTAATATAATTATTTTTACTACTTCGCCAATGCCACTTGTAGAGGAAACTGGCCTTTTTAAAGTTCTGAAAGAACTGGCAGTGAAGAATCCAGTTTGGTGCCGAGGCCCCGACTGCTGCAAGGCGGCAGCCATTGTCACCATCAGTGTAATGTGACGATGGTGAAACGGCAAATGCTCTACTGACCTGATGCAAACAGCTTGGCCCCGCCAGGCCTGAAAGCGTGCCCTATGGACCCCTTTTAGAGAGCTGCTGTATTAGGCAGTGATGAGGCAAAGAAGCTTAGCATGGAGTTGGACCGCAGAGGAGCTCACACTCCAGTGGAGGCAGGAGATAAACAGTTGTGCAGGAAAAGTGTGACAGTCCCAGCTTTCACTTCCCATCCTCTTTATTCCTATAACACGAGGTATGTACTCTTCCACTCGCATTTACCTCAGAGTTAAAAATTACTGTGCACTCCCACAGTCATGTTGATAGCCCCCAAACCTAACCCAGCCTGGTATGTAGGATGTGCTCAATACCTGCTTGTTTAAAAAAATTTAACTGTACAAAAATGTTCACAACAGCATTTTTCATAACAGTCAAGAAGTGGAAACAACCCATATGTCCATCAAATCATCATTGGATAAATAAAATGAGATATATTCACATAATGGAATATTACTTGGCAGTAAAAACAAAGTACTGATACATGGTATAATATGGATGAACCTGAAAACATCATTATAAATGAAAGATGGTCACAAAAGACCACATACTGTGAGATTCCATTTGTATAAAATGTCCAGATTAGGCAAATCTATAAAGTGAGGAAGTAGATTGCTAGTTATGTACTAGACCTGGGAGAGATAAGGGGCAGTGATGGCTGAAGGATGCAGAGTTTCTTTCTGGGGGTGATAAAATGTCCTAAAAATGGCTTGTAATATACCTCAGTAAAGCTGTCACAAAGAAAGCATCATGGCAAGTTGCATCGAACAGAGAATACTTGTGCAAAGTCTGACAGCAGAGGCTGGGGTTTGGTCACAGCGGAGCCTGGTTCTGCAGAAGTTACAGTAGAGGGACCAGAGGGAATGAAGAAACTGAAGAGAAACGGAACCTCTTCTAATGTCAGCTATCTCACCTCTTACGGAGTGGTCGTTGGAAAATTAAAAGAAGAGTGAGAACAAAAAATGAGTGAAACACTGGGTGAAGAGGAAAGAGAGGAAAGAAACCTAAGGAGATGGTTACCCAAACAGAAATATGCAAGCGTGACAAGCAACCAAAGCCATCCCTGAAGGAACGATGGCCGCCCACTCCTCCTCAGTGAGAAACGTAAGCTCACCTTATATTCATCCAGCCACACGTGTGCCAGCCTCAGGGAGTTGTGTGTCATGGTGTCCTGTCCCTCAGGAGAACCATAGGGTCGCCTTTTGCGAAAAATGTGTCCCACTCTAGAGCAAGGGATGATGAAGAGTCTGCCTCCACACATCCAAATCTGGTCAGGAGCGAAATAAGGATTAATAGTCACCTCACCATGCTGTGAAATCAGTGTATGCATTTTCATGAAATTATCCTTTATTAAACAGGTGTTTGTGAGACTTTGCAGGATGTTTTATTAGATATTGTTACTCAAATACACAAAGGGTTTATTTTTACAAATTATCTGTCTTTATGATTAAAAAGAAATTGAATTCTAAACAATATTCTTTTGCTACCATGTGTCTAGTCACACTTATCATACATCATTGTTTTAACAGATCAAGAAACTTGATCTTCAAGACTTAGGGACAAGGAATGCGTACTAATCGGTCCTTTAATTTCACTTTGACAGATACTTTGTTATAAAATGTCTACATACACTTTTGAAGAAAAGTTTTATAAAATACACAGAATTACTCTAAGATTCAAAAGACCCTAGTTCTGGTCTCCGTTTGCCCCTTGACTATCTGAGTTACTTTATACAGTTACCTTAATTTTTGTGGGACTCGATTACCTTATCTGCCAAATAAAACTAAACTTCATTATTCCTTTTAATTTTAAAATTCTAAAGATTATATAGGAAAAAACTGCCTTTTAAGAACACTGTCATCAATACATTTGTAAAAATACAAAATGACATATCCACAAAGTATAGTGTTAGTGTCTGAACAGGGATTCTGCTGTCGAGACATGGGGGGAGGGTTCTGTCTGCTTTCTGCCTTTTCCCGAGACTGTCTTATCGTCGTCACGGCTCCCGGAGCCACACATCCCACCCAGGCTGTCATTCCAACCTTAGCAACTGCAGACAGAGATTAGGAAAGTGAAATTCTTCCTTAGGTTGGAGGTACCTGTATATACAAAGGATTCAGTAAGCTACACATGGGGTGATGACAGAATTTGTCATAGTATAAACTGGACTACTTCTGAAAGTGAAATGGGGAACTATTCATAATTTCTCCAGGGGAAAAGGAGATAGTCGCAGGCAATAAGGGAAATCTGACCACCCCCAACTATATGTAGGGCAAGAACAAAACTCTAGATTAAATAAATGTCTTCTGAATTTATACCCAACCATTAAGTTCAACTATCCCTTTTGAATTCTCATAAAATACAGAGGGCGCCAAAAAAACGTGCACACATTTTAAGAAAGGAAAAACTATTAAAATTGTAATACTCAATATATCCCAATAACAAAAGATATATATACCTTTTTTTGGCACACCCCAGTATATATAGGGCTTCTTATCCATCCATGTCATAGGTTATTATAAAGTAGCATTCATTAAGGACAATTTCTTAATAAAGATAATCAAAGAATTTACAGAAAATATGGCATCATGGATGAAAATTATATTCCACTACACAATTAAACATACAAAAAAATAAAATTACCCGAAATGATATTTCTAAATTTTCTCCTCCCCAGATATCCATGCCACTGTCATACTGCCCAAGTTCATTGAAATACTTTCTATTCATGGCGAACAATCCTCCAGCCATTGTAGGTGACCTACAAAAGGAAAAAATTAGAGTGTCAATTCTGTACAGTTATCTGCTGTTTAGGTTTTTAAAAATTCTGTCCAGCTGTGGAACATTACTCATAAAAACTGGACTCACAATTATGAAACATACTTCATCTAATATCAGGGAATGAGCTGGGTCACAAAACTGCATTTTCTAGATATAGATACCTGGCAAACAAAGGCTACTTTTTTAAGTACCAGAAGTACTTTTATTATTACTATTGCTGACAGAAATCTACCTGAACTGAATTAATCTTTTGACAGTTTCAAAGAGCCATTGGGATAAGAACTGGACTTCACAGCCTGCCAAGGTGAGACCATTAGCTCTCAAATAGGGTGGTTCTGTCTCCAAGCAAGCATCTCGTTAACCTGTGGAAACCTTTTTAACTGTCACACTGGGTGTGTGTGTTGGGCGTGTGTGTGTTGATGGCTTGAGGCCAGGTGTGCTGCTAAATGAAGAATTTCTCAGGACCCAGTGTCCACACTCCCAGATGGAGAAACCCTGTGTGTGTGAGTGAGAGCGTCTGAAGCAGACTGGCCCCACACAGAGCCAAGTCCAGCTCCCAAGCATCTGCCTTCCTGACAATGGATTAGGTGGTCCAAGTCCAGTGGATTCTAGTGTTCCCAAGCTGCCTGCCACAAGTGAAGCAAAATTCTCCCTGTAAGAAGAAAACATCACCCCAGGCATGAATATACGTCTAATTTTTCATACATGTCTGGGACTAAATGAAAATAAGCAAACAAGTAACCAAGAAGATAAATCACATGAAAGAGAAACAATCTATAACAGAAACAGATGTGCAGAGAGTCAAATAATGGAGTTATCCAGGCAGAGACTTTAAAATAACTTTAGTATGTTCAAACTTAAAAGACAAGATTGAGAATTTGGCAGATAATTACATACTATCAAAAATGAAACCAAATTTATGCATATCTGAACAACATTTCTGACAAAGACAGAAAGGAAATTGAAGCAGCCAATGAAAGAGATAAGCTTCAAGGAAACAAAAATAAGACTGATGCTAATTTCTCACCAGAAACAGAAGCCAGAAGGGTCCTGAAAGAATATATCTGCCAATCTAGAACTGTATATCGAGTAAAATTATTCAAAACAATGGTGAAACAACATTCACAGAAAAAGACAGGAGAAGTCATCAAAAGGTCCAACCAAAAGAAATAGTTAAATGTGTTCTTTAGTCAGAATAAACATAACTTCAAATGGAAGTTTGCAGATGCAAAATAAAGAGTAACACTAAAGAGGAAATGTGTGGGTAAACCTAAATGAGTAATGGTTACGTCTTGTGTGATTAAAACAGTATGCACACACCCACCTGTATATTTCAGCACTGTAACTTGAGGGGCTAACAGGACTAGGGATAGCTGAGACACTAGCACTGTCTGCAGAAAGCACCAATTTATACTACATTTCGGTACGTTAAGGCTGTATGTTGTAGTCTTTCGGGTAACCCCTAAAAGAACAGTGCATAAGGATGTATAACTTCTAATAATGGTGCGGCTGCTGGAACAGAATAGTAATAAGTAGAAACTCAGGCCAAAGAAGGCAAGAGAAGAGGAAAAAATATATTAGGTTGGTGCAAAAGTAACTGCAGTTTTAAAGGTTAAACATCACTGCAAAAACTGCAGTTACTTTGGCCCCAACCTAATAGAACAGATAGAACAAACAGAAAGCAAGTGGTACCACTGTAGTCAGTTTTTCATACTGGTTTCAAAACAAAACAAAAGCAACTATGTGCTGCTTACAAGGGACACATCTAAATCTAAGACCATAGAAAGATGGACAGCAAAAGGGAAGAGAAGTTACATATAATGTGAATACTGATCAAAATAAAGATGAACAACCGTATTAATATCAGACCACAAAGCAAAAGTTTCACTATTCTAAAAGTATAGCATAAAAGATAATTCATAACGATAAGTGGTTTCATTCACCAGAAGATTTAAGAATTCTAAACTTTCATGCATCTATTAACAGCCTCAAAATACCAGGGGTACCAAAAAAATGTACACATTTTAAGAGATGTTATCTATGTATTACTTTTCAAAGGTGAATTGAATTACAGTAGCAATGTGTAGCATGACGTTCACTCAAAAGATGGCGTTAATCAAATGAATGCTGGTATCATTCATTGTATTACAATTTTAATAGTTTTTTTTCCTTTCTTAAAATGTGTATACATTTTTTTGGCACCCTCTGTATATGAAGAAAATACATAAAAAACTACCAGGAGAAACAAATGGTACAGCTGTAGTGGGAAACTATATACCATTTTCAGTAACTGATAGAAATACGAATTAATAAAAATATGGAATATTTCAGTAACATAATAAATCTGACCAAACTGATACAGAATCCCATTTTTAACAAATGGAGAAAATACAAATTTTCCAGGCACGCAAGGAGTATTTACAAGAATTAACCATATGCTAGACCATAAATCTCATCAATTTCCATAGAATTAAAATCATGTTTTCTGACCAGTGTAATTAAGCCAGGAATAACTAACTATAAAATCTCTATTTGTCAAGAAAATAATAAATGCATTGCTACGTAACCTGAGTCAGAAAAGAGATCACATTGAAAATATTTATAATAGAGAATACGGATGAGAACTGAAGTAATTCATACACCGTGACTTTGACTACATAGAAGGAATCCAATCTAAAAATCCTGATTGTAGAAAAAGCTTAGGTATCAACTGCTCTTCACAGCACCATTCAAACTAGCAGAGAACTGAAGGGAAAAGTGACCGATGCGATCCATGGCACGTGGCATAAACAACACGGCAGACAGGGTCCGCCCTCGGTATGCTGTGCAGCACAGCCCACGACCCTGCCTGCCTGCCTCACTAAGCCACAAATCTCTGAGGGATGGACAATTTCTTACTCATAAATCTTCCTGTAGGACGTGGCAGAGCGCACAAAATCCATAAGCACTCAAGAATTTTTATGGACAAACAAGGCAACACTTGCTTTTCGCAAAGAAGGAATTATCGTTGAAACATTTTTTCCCTACAGAAGTACTGGCGAGAATCTTTCCGATTCACGGGCGAAATCTTACTTTATTGGTGCAGTAGCTCCTTCCGGCCCTCCGAGCTCAGGAAGCGGCACGAGGTCCCACTTGAAGTGCAGCCCCCAGTTGAATCCGCCCCGCACCACCGGGGACGAGCTGTAGGCCAGCGTGTCCGCACTGATGATGTCGATCACGGGGCACACGACCGTCCGCCGGTCCTCCCGGATGGCGGCCAGCAAGGGCTGCAGCCACATCACGTTCACCTCACAGTGGCTGTCCAGGAACACCAGCACTTCCCCTGCGGAGGAGGCAGGCAGCGGTGCTTTCAGGACTCGTCGCCACCCCCTGCACACCCCCGGCCCCGCTGCTGGTGGCACGGGGACTTCATATTCAGACGCTCGCTCCCTCCCTCCTTTCTCGGGAGCCCACAGGGAACGGACGCAGGGACGACACCTGAGGAGGAACTCCCCCTCTCAGTGTGCACTCATACGCACACTGAATTCAAGGCTTATGATTTTTCTTTAGAATTCTACTCGAACAAAGACGTGCTGGCTGGGCCGTGCTGAATTACTGAAGGCGGGGATAAAGAAAATCATGGGTATTGGTGGGGAATGGCAGTGTCATGCCGCTGGAAACACTGTGCTGTTACAATGTATTCTTACAGAGTTTATTTTTTCAGGTAACAGTAATTTCATTTTCCCCCACTATGATCTGCTTATCCTTGTTCACATACTTCAGGATCTGTCAGAAATGAGCCAGTTTGCGGGAAGTTACTCTCAGGCTCAGTATGACCACGCATCATCGTACTTCATTTAGTTAAAACTGGCTTTACGTGAAAAAAGTAACATTTTTAGAAAGAAGAAAAGCCATGAAAAGATTTTCTCCTCACTGGAGCCTTGACTGAAGTGACGTCACTTGAGAATGGACCGTGGACAAACCATTGTGCCCTGCTGTAAGAAGTGACACCAACGACACTCTTTCCAGCCTCACAAGGTGCTTCACAGACACTGGGCATGACCACCTCACCGGCAGTCGTGCAGGACTTGCCTGCCTGAGGTGTGTCTGCTGTCATTAACTGACAGAGTGCATCTGGTGCTTCAAGTAATTCACGTGAAATCAACAGGGATGCATTTCCTGGGTAAATTGTTAGAATAGTACTCCTGCTACCTGATGATGAGATTCTAGTTCTCAACTGCTCAGAATAACCATGAAGTTACCAAAACCCTCATTTCCATTCACATTTATCAAGAGGAGTTAAAAATGCAAGCTAAAACCTTTATGATTTTTATTTTGCTAACAAGGTTGGGGGAATTAAAAAGGAAAGGTGGCAAATGAAAGAAAAAGAAATGCACGCCTGGCAGTTGAGTGCTGAATCCAAAGGAGAAGGAGCTGCACCATCACCATGACGACGGCACATGCTTCCCTCACTCCTGAAAGAACTGATGTGCCATAGCAATAACCCAGAACTGCAGTCATGTGTCTGAGTCGCCAAGGAACATACAGTTATGCTCGCTATCCTCTAACGCAGGGAAATGTATACTAAATTCAGAATTATTTCAATTACCATCACTGTAATAAAAATATCTACACACAACTGGCCACCGTCACTGCACCACACTCTATACCCGGCTGTCCAAAGAATGACCGAGGAGAATCTGAACTATCTGTAAAGTTTTTCAAGAGTTGGGCATATTATTTGTGTATGTTCCTCAATCGTAACAGTGCTCTTCAATCACAATTCCTGGCTAAGAGACTTCCCCGTTTCTGACTGGGAATAAAGTAATGGTTTAATTATTGGGCTGCGAGGGTGGCGGTTATATTTCATGTCATTATCTCACTGAACTGGCAGCTATACCTAAATTACCTTCATGACTTTTTTGGCCATATCCAGGCATTACGTGCACCATTATATTTTTAAACAAATTCATTTAAATTTATTTTAAAAGGAAAATTTTTTATAAAGATCATAAATGAAAATCAGGATCTCCAACTTTACATGGCGGTAACAATAAAAATTCGGTGGAATCAATATAATGTAACTAAAGACTAACCAGATATATTTTCACAACATTCTTAATTTGATACCTGATTTTTCTTTTTAAAAGAGATCACTGTAAGCTGGAAAGATTTTAAAGATTTGGTAGTGCCAATGGGGACTTTCTCCTTGATGGAATCAGAAGGAGTAAGAGGAAATTTTAAAGAGAATACCTTTATAGGTATGTAAGTGAATTTTTGATACTGTATCCATTTACCCAACTAAAACTATGATGCATATCACCAGTGGTACACATTCATATTTGAAGTATTACTGGCATAATTCAAATCAGTTTGGGTATATATAGTTTAAATTTTGAATTTAAAAAATGACTGAAGTTCAGTTGCATTTTGGTTTCGACTCTTCCGCTCATGTGAGTGAACAACATAAACCTATCTGCGGGGAGCCATTAACAAGGGCCAGGAGGAAAACAGGCCAGTGAGGACTCAAGAGCTCTGTTCGTGGACTCTGTGCTTTGCGGCAGCAGGGCTGCAGCTGTTAAAAGGCCTTCCCCAAACCGAACAAGGCTCATCTCTCTCCTGCTGGCATGCCCATTTCAAACACCACTTCCCACGATCTGTGCAGAATCAGGACAGGCTCCAAGGACAGAACCCTCAGCACTCAACACCTGCCCAGAAAACCCAGCGGGAAGTTCTACCTGTGGCGTGGGCTGCTCCAATCATTCTTCCTCGAATCAGTCCCTCCCGCTTTGTATTTCTTATTACTTTAATTTTTCCAGGGAGGAGTTTTTGGGCAAATTCATCTAGTTCTCCTTTCAAATCATCTGAAAATAAAGAGTCCCATAATTATTCACACCACGTGAGGCACATTCAAAGGACATTTTATAGCTACTCTGAAGTTGTGTCTGGCATTTGCAACAACAAATTATCAAGTAAATATTATAGAATCTTCTTCTGCTTTATTTTAAAAGAGAGCCGTAGGTTAGTTATCATGTGAGAGAAAAAAAGGAAAGAAATGAAGGGTAAGAATTGGAATCTAGCCAGGAGGAAATCATTACCATATAGACTTCTTTGTATTTCGATAGCAACAAGCATGATGCTTTGCATAAACAATGTTTGAAATGAACATCTTGAGTGAATGAATGTTCAGCTGGCTACGTATAAATCAGACTTAAAACAAAGAAAATGGGATATAAGTGTCTTTTGTTTCAAAGTAATTTATCAGGTCTTACTCCAGTTCAGAATAAGTGAGAAACAACTTCTGTTGCCCCAACCAAAAATATAATAGCAGCAGTAAACATGTCCTTTTATTAGTTTAGCACCTTCCATGAGCACTAAATATTTTTTATAAATTTTATCTCATTTACCTTTAAGCTTCATAATAACGTCAAAGATCATATAAAAAGTAATTCTTTCCATAGTTAGTATATAAACCACTGTAAATTATCACGAAGTTTCCCTTTTAGATAAAATATACACAACGTGAAAACCAAAACCAAGTTGACAAACAAACAAAAAAACCCAGCACCATAAATTCTAGAATCTAGTATTGAGCCAAACTTTTGTTTGGCCCAGACTCAAATTCTTAATTTTTTTTTTAATCATCCATTGTTGAAATTATGTTTTCTATTAACGTTTCTAAATTTTCTCCTGTGAGGTTTTAATATTTACCAGCATTTGAGGATTTTACTCCCACTGGTCCCAGTATATATTTCCTCACTTTGTATACTTAAGTACTGGTAACAATTCTGTTGTTGATACAAGAGTTGCTTAATAAACACCTGAGTAGTGGAAAAACGTGACTGGCATACAATGCATCAGGGTATCTCTGCAGCTTACTATAATGAAAAGAGCTGAAGGCTTGGAGCTATGTGGACCCGGCGTCTAATTTCAACTCTAGCACTGAACAACTGGAATCGTGAGCAAATTACTTACTGTTTCCTCTGTGACATGGGGATACAACCTATGCACGTGGTTGAGAAGAGCTGAATGAAGAGCACAGATAAAAAGCTCTCTGTGCCCAACGTGCATGTGAAATCATTCTTAGGAGGTATATGTCGAATTAAAGAAAGGTGTATAAAATATGTACCAATTCATACAAATGGCATCCGAGATCGCCTAAAAGCTATCAGAATGTAATCCACTTTTAACTGGGGACAGTCCAGTGTTAACAGACTTACTAGGTAAACATAAGCCAAGGAATTATGCCAAGTGAGAAAAGCTGATCTCAAAAGGTCACATACTGTATGATCTGTGCCTATAACATTCTTGAAATGACAAAATCACAGAGAATAGGTTTGCCAGAGATTATGGATGGTGGGTGTGACCATAAAGGGGTAGGATGAGGGAGACCTTGGGGGTGATGGAGCAAGGTCTGTAAGCTGATTACAGTGGTGGCTACAGGAATCTACTCACGCAGCAAAGTGACACAGAACTGTACACACTGTACCAAGTCCAGCCCCTGCTTTCATACTGTACTGTAATTATGTAAGATGTAACCAATGGAGAAAACTGGGTGAAGGGGTACATGGGACCTCTTTGTAACTTACTGTGATTCTGTAGTTATTTCAAAATAAGATTGTTATTTTAAAAGCTAATAAGCCAAGGGAAACATTTCCAGGGCCAAATGTGGGTAGCACCGTTTGTGAACAGATTACAAAGGTAATGCAGTTTCTTCAGAACGACTCTGAGCGGTGGCCAGGCGTTTGTTTGTGGCCGGCTCCCCTGCAGTTGCATGCGTCCGGGTCCCCTCACGCACTACGTGCTGAGCGGTCAGCCCTGCGGCTGCTGTCAATACAGTGAGCCTAACCCCGCAGGGCAGTTACACAGCTCTTACCGAAGTCACTGTCGTCGTCCACGAGGAGGATTTCGTGGAGCAGCCGGGCCGGCGTGCGGTCCAGGACGCTCTGCACGGTGCGCAGCAGAGCAGACAGGGCTTCGTTGTAGAAACAAATAACCACACTAGCGACTGGCAGGTCCACCGGGTATGTCTTGTCTTTACATCTGTAAAGACGAACACGAGGAAAATTCCAACATTTTCAAAGGCTCAAATGTTTTAAGTTATTATTCACTAAACGTTAATTGCTACCTTGTTCAGCCTCTTCCTTACATTATAATTTTTTTTAAACGCATTTAAGAAAACGAGGTTTCTTACTCAAGAGTTTTTTCAGGTCCACATTTTAAAAACTTGAATTTTTTTCTTTTTTGGTACATAGGTTACATAAAATCACTGCAAGTTTTTTAATGCAACCTTACTACGCTGGCGTTCCCCTTCTCCTCATGAGGTTTCCAGAGGAAATAACAAATATAAAATTTGTATTTGAAAATGTTATTTTTTTTGCCCAATAATAGAAATTGATTGGAGTAAACTATGATATATAGATCAAGATAATGGAGGAGCTTCCACGCAACTACTAGGGGGCATTACACAACAACAATACAAAACCACGGCTGTGAAGACTAAATCCGACGTCCCTGTTCTCCGGCGTGGTGGACAGCGCCTTGTGATGCCGGGGCCCGACCACCCTCCGCCAAACTCAACTGTTCCGGTCCCACTGACGAACCACACAGCTTCATGCCTCGATCTGGTCCCCACGTCCCTGCGTCACTGCTCCGTCCTCACCCTCTGTGAAGCCTTCCCTGGCCACCTGGTTTGGGGGGCCCCCATTTCACCCTCATTCTAATGCTACTGCAATTACTTGTTTCCTTATTTACCTCCCCTGCTAGACTCTAAGCTCTGTGAACCCAGAAATGTCTTATTCTGTGTATTTCCAGGGCCTACTACAATGTCTAGCAAACGGAAGGTGCTCAAGAAAGTCTGTGGAATGACTGACGGACCAACCATATGAAATGAAAAGCCTTTTGAAGAAACAAAAATAATGAAAACAAAAAAGTGAGAAGATGAGTAAAATTCTTCATTGATTTTAATCCTTTTCGCCATGAATCTAATAAACATTTAAAACAAACTTATGCTCAGAAGGCTATTTAATTTTATGCCGTTAGCACCTTCCTCCTTTTTCCCACGATTTTAAATTTTAAAAGACAGCAAACTCTAGAACTTTGTTCATACCACCTCAGATCACATGGCTTCACGTGTAACAAGAGTGGAAATCGGCCCTAAGTTTTCTAGCATCCTGAATAATAAAGCCTAACTGAAAGTATCAGTGCCACCCTCATGACTTACTATACGGGTATGAAAGCACCGTGTTACTAAAACCATTAGCAGAAAGCAATAAGGAGCATACGCTGCGTTCCTTGTATCGGGCACGTCTCTATGGGAGCCCAAGCGGTTGCTAATAAGCATATTGAAGGCATGCTTCTGATACCCCAAGTCTCTCAACTCCTGGTCACGTTCATTAAAAATCATACCTGCAAGAGAGGGAAGTTACAGTCAGTGCATGAAGTCTGCAAAGGATTACTACAATTACTGTCATGATCCTGTGATCTTAAGAAACCTGGACTTGAACCTCAACCACATAATTGCCATGTTTCTCAAATCCAGGTTGTCTCCATTTTCAAAAAACTAAACTCAAGTTAAAGCCAAACTTTTATCAGTCCAGCTCAAAAGGCAAGTGTATCTTAACCGTAAATGACACCTTCTCATAGCCATAATCTTAAGAATATTTTCAAAGGAAGAACTTACCTCTGACCAAGAAAAGACTTGATGAGTTTTTTTCCATAAAAGCAATAATTATAGAACCCATAAAGCCCTCAACAGGTCCAAAGTACAGACAAGATTTTATATAAACCCACCCTCCAAAAAAGACTTGCTAAATCTTTCTATAATGTCATCGGTTCCAGACTCAATCTGCATCGTAGCCAAGAAAGTCCTCCACAGAGCTAATCAAATGTCTGCAACCTAACCTCCTTGCTGTGGCATTCTGGCCGAAATCCCACCTTTACCTAGAACGAGTGTCCTTTTGCTTTCTCCCTCCCATGTCAAGCCCTTGGACTCTCCTGAAAGAGTGATTCCCTTGCAACAGCACTTCCCAAAGTCTGGTCATGGAAAACTAATTCCACTGGACATTAATAAATGGTAAAAGGAAAACAAATTCCATGGTCAAATAATTCAGGGAAACACTGGGTTTTAAAAGTAGAATCAGGTTTTGTTTGTTTTTTAATGGCAGGACACCTCTGATCCTTTACAGTGGTGACTGTTCCGTGGACGCCCAGGCGTGCGGGGATGGGCTCCGGAACGCAGCGGTCCTTCCCCTCATTTACCTGACCACACGACTGCGTCCTCAGATCCATTCTGGGGAACACTACCTCTTCATCTGCATCCTCTCTGCTACTTTTAAAGCTGGACTACATCCTTTTTAAAATTCTATTAGCATTCACAAGAATGGAAACTCCATAAGAACAGAGTTAGGTTTAAAATGAAATAAAACTGCTTGATACTCAGCACGTAGCAGCGCCTTGCACAAATCACATTCTCAAAAAACACTCCTGGACTCAACAAGTATCAAAAGGATTATCTCATGCTGAAATACAGAAGAAATTATTTCTAATATAGACCTCTTGGTAAAAAAATTATTCCATATTAAAAAATCATTTTATGTCCATCAACAGATGAATGGATAAGAAAATGTGACACACACACACACACACACACACACACACACACACACAATGGAATATCATTCCACCATAATAAGGAAGGAAATCCTGCCATTTTTGACAACTTAGATGAATCTTGAGGGCATTATCCCAAGTGAAATCAGAGGAAGAAAATACTGTTGTACTGTATATGGAATACATTTGTGGCTGCCAGCGGTGGGAAGGGGGATGGAGGCAAACTGGGTAAAATTTATCTAAAGGTACAGCTTTCCAGTTACACAAGAAAGTCTGGGATGTGATGTCCAGCATGGTGACTACAGATAAGAGCACTGTATCATGCACGTGTATTTGAAAATTGCTGAGAGTAGATGTTAGGAGTTTTCACACACATATATGGAATCATATGCTGTACACCCTAAAGCGATATAACGTTATGTCAATTATATCAATAAAATTGGGGGTTAAAAGATCACTTCAGCTTAGTTTTCTCCCTCCCCTGCACAAATAAAATTACAGCCAAATTTCAATTAATTAACATGCCAGAGGAGCTGTTTCAATTAATTTTATAATTAACTGTAGATTAAATCAGAACATCTATGTTTAATTTTAAATTTGTTGATCTTTCTAAAAAGTACTTTTTTATGGGTTCTTTTCCAATTGTTTAATGATAACACCCTATTCAGAAATATACTTTTAACTATTACTACCATACTAATTTATATGAATTCCTTCTAAACTTTTCTTTGTAAGAAATCTAGTGGGGTTTTTTTTTTCTTTCATTTTTGGACTATGGTAAACGTACAGACATAAAATTTACCATCCTTGGCACTCAGTACATTCGCCATGGTGTACAACCAGCCTGACTGCCCAGCTGCAGGATATTGTCACCCCAGAAAGAAACCTGTGCCCATTCACGCGGTCACGCCCCATTCGTCCCTCTTCCAGCCCCATAACCGTTAATCTGCTTTCTGTCTTTTGAATTGGCCTATTCTGTACATTTTGTATAAAATGAATCACACAATATTTGACCTTTTATGTCCTGCTTCCTTCACTTACATTGTTTTCAAGATTCACCCATGTTGTAGCATGGATCATAACTTCATTCCTTTTTATGCCTGAGTAATGTTCCATTGTACAGAGAGACCACATTTGATTTGTCCTTTCATACCAGTCGATGGACATTTAGGTTGTCTCCTCCTTTTGTCTATTGAGAATAATGCTGCTATGATAATTTGTATACAAATTTTTGTTTGAACACCTATTTGTAGTTCTTTTGGGTATATACCCAGGAGTGGGATTGCTAGATCGAATGGTAATTCTGTGTTTATTTACTGAGGAACCAAACGTTTCCACAGTGGGTGCACCACTTCACATTCATACCAACAATGTATGAGGGTTCCAATTTCTCCACATCCTCATCAACACCTCTTACTTTCCTTTTTTAAAAAATTATAACCATCCTATTGAGTGTAAAATGGCATCTCACTGGTTTTGGTTTGCATTTCTGTAATAACTAATTATGTTGAACATCTTTTCATGTGCTTATTGGCTACCTTCTTTGGAGAAATGTTTATCAAATCCTTTTCCCATTTTTAAATTGGGCTGTTTGTCTTTTTATCGTTGAGTTGTAAGAGTTCTTTTACATATTCTGGATAATGGACCTCTGTTAGACATGGCTTGCAAACGTTTTCTCCCATTCTGTGGGTTGTCTTTTTTTCACTTTCTTGGTAGTGTTCTTTGATGTACAAAATTTTTTAATTTATTTTTTCTTTTATTGCTTGTATTTTTAGTGTCATATCTAAGAAACCATTGTCAAATCATGAAGGTTTATCCCTATGATTTCTTCTAAGGGTTTTATGATATTAACTCTTACATTTAGGTTTTTGGTCCACTTTGAATTATTTTTCTGTATGATCGGAGGTAAGGGTCCAACTTCATTCCTTTGCATGTGGGTATCTAGTTGTCCCAGCGCCATTTGTTGAATAGACTATTCTTTCCCATTAAATGGTCTTGGCACCCTTTTTGAAAATCAATTGACTACAGAGGTCATAGGGTTTATTTCGGGACTGTCAGTCTATCCACTGATCTGTCTGTCCTTGTGCCAGTACCACATTGTTCTGATTACTTGTAGCTTTGCAGGAAGTCCTAAAATCAGGAAGTGTGACTCCTCTTTGTTCTTTTCTAAGATTGTTTTGGCTATTCAGAGCCCCCTTGCAATTTGTGGACAAAAAAAAGGGGTTCTATGGAAAGTAACCTCACAGAGCGATGAGGTCAGCAGCTCTAACTGGGCAGGTCACAGTGGGTAGTCATGTCCCAGGCATGTAACTTCTTTACTAAAAGGCTTATTTTTGCCTTAAGCAGCCCTGTCCAATGGTTTTGTGCATCTAGGGTAGCACACCTTTGAAATGCCCCCTTTCAGACCCCCAAGAGAGCACATAATCTCATTAACTATTCTGTAATCCCATCCCCGAGTTACTCCAACCTTCACGTAATCTTTCTTACATTCCCTCCTTAATTTCTAATTCATAAGAGGAACTGCCAGCTGTTATTCTCAGAAGTATTTTTCTCACTCTGTTGAGATCTTGTCTCCGGGTGTATCTTCTTTTTGGCTCAAATAAATTTTTATAAAAATTCTCTACAGGTTTGGACATTTCTGATGTCGACAAATTCCATATTAATTTTAGAATCAGCTTTTCCATCTTTTCAATAAAGGCCATGGGGATTTTGATAAAGTTTGCATTCAATCTGTGGATTGCTTTGGGTAGTACTGATATCTTAACAGTATTTAGTATTCCAATCTATAAACCTAGGATGTTTTTCCATTTATTTAGGTCTACCTTTTATTTTTTCCAGCAGTGTTTTGTAGTTTTCAGTGTATAAATCTTGCACCTCCTTGGTTAAACGTATTCCTAAATTTTTTTTTTTTTTTTGGACAGTATTGTAAATGGAATTGTTCTCTTAATTTTATTTCCACACTATTCATTACTAGTGGTTTTTGTGTGTTGCTCTTGTACCCTGCAACTTTGCTGAATTCATTTATTAGCTATAACAGGTTTTTTTGGTGTATTTTTTTGTGTGTCTTTTAGAAAGAATTTAGTTGTTCAGTTAGGCAATATGAGTTTGTCACTTTTAGCTACAATTCTCTCACTACTTCTTTCAAAGGCAAATACAAAGTACATTCAAAATGGTAAATCCGATATTCCTTCTTCATGAAAGTTTTCCCAAAATAACTGAATAAAAACAACTGGAAAATTTCCCATTAATGTTCTTAAAATGTCTCAATAGCTATTTGAAAAAGATTAGAAGGTGTACTTTATGAAAACTGAAGTATTAGCTTCTGTTTCCTTATACTATAATTTTAAGTACTTTTGACTTCATGTATTAGAAAACCATTAAGTCCTAGAAACTGATTTTATTTCTGTGAAACTAGGATCAAATGAAAAAAAGTTTTAATATTTCCTTTATATCCTATGGATCTTTCAATCTCTCAAAATCTCTTACTATATGCTTTTACTTCCACATTACTTATTATTTGATGCTTCCATGACAAGATCAAAGTTCTTTTTTTTTCAGTTTTAAAGAAAACCAATGTGGACGAAAAAGGGGCCTCATATTGAGCCTGACAAGCTCAGAAGAGGCCAGCATGGCGGGCCCTACAAACTCAGAGACCTAAAGTAACCACACAGGATGGTCTGAACGTAAAAACTAAAAGCAGATCACGGCAGGTAGTCACGTCCTGGGCCTGTAGCTTCCTTGACAAAGGTCAGTCTTTATCTTAAGTGAGCCTGAGCCTATCATCTTTTTCTTTTTGCATCTGAGATAACATACCCTTGGAATGTCAGAGTCATCTCCTTTTCCAGACCCCTGAGGGCACACCCACTGCACCAGAGCAGGAGACCCCAGAACCCCTCATTGTTACCTTGTTCCCTGAATACCATCTCTTAAGTGTGGTAAATGTTAATTATTAACTGTCCTGTGCCCACCAACGTAAAAGAAGTATGTGTGTCTCCCTTTCACTTTTTATCTAGTCACAGATTTTCCCCACTTTGTTTTCTCCTGCCCCCTTAATCTACACCAATGGATTTATGTCTCCTCCTTTGATTCTAATGTATAAAATAAGCTGTAAAACTGCCATTCTCTGGAGCATTTCCTCAATTTATTGCGATTTTGCCTCCTGGCAATTGTGGTCATTTTGGCTCAAACAAACTCATAAAAATTCCCTACAGGCTTGGATGTTTTTTACGTGAATACCAAAATGGCTCATTTGTCCCTTAAAGTTTGCTAAAACCAGTATTCTAGAATTGTAATATTCAAAGACACATACAGTAGATTCTTGTTACCAAATTGAATAGAATATAATTTCTAAAGAAAAAGTTCCCATTTTATACTCAGATTTTATAAACTCCTACATTTAGTAAACATATTCCAGCACCTCAATAATCTTATACGTAGAAATATTAGCTATAAGTAATCTCAACTTATTTCTACACCCAGTGGTTTATGTTGTTTTAATTAACTCTGTGACTTTCAAAATATGTTAGAGTCAAGTGCTCTTTCAACCATTTCTTTCCCTTATTAAGTAATGATAGCAATTAAAATTTCCCCAACAGTTTCCACTGTCTTTCCAGCCACTTAATTTTCATTGTTTTTCTACTCTGGACCTTAGTAGTTTCTCCCAAATCCTCATAAAACACTGAAGTCAGAATTGGACATACTACAACATAACCCCCCACCGAGTCTGCAAAAATTATAAGGACCTCAGCTAAGTCATGAGCGAAATAAATCAGTGGGGAAAAATGACACATATCTAATCTCATGATTAGATTTAAAGAATAATTAAAGAATAATTAAACGATTTAAAGAATAATTAAAGTTAAACTTCCAAAGATTAAATATTTTGACATGCTGCTAGCAAAACTTAAGTGCACTTACCCAATTCAGAAGAGAATTTCAAGTTGCCTTTTTCTGTATCTTCGATATGATCACCTATCACATCATCAATTTTGTTTGCTTTGAACTGTGATTCTAATATTCGACTTGGACCTCGAGTGAAACGGGGATAGAATTTTTTGGGGAATGGTCCATGGGGCCCAGACCCCTTGATGGGCACATTCTTAAGTGGCTGAGTCACTTCACTGAAGTTGAAATAAACAAAAAGCAAAACCGTCCAGGTAGCAGATGTAAAAAGGCATCCATAACAAAAATATCGAACTGTGATGCTTCCCATTATAGACCTAGCATAGCTGAAGGGCCATTTTCAGTTTCCTGAAAGAGAAGGACAGATGTGTCAGACACTTCAGGACACCTGGAAGTCATCCACCAAGTTCACAGTCACTATTTCCCAAACCACCACGTTGGATCTATTTACTCAGGCCCCCTAGATCTACCGTTAACAACATTAAGAAAGAAGACGTACGGATAGCACTGAATTAAAAATGAAAGGGTTCAGTAATTAAAACCACCGGCCAAGGCATTAGTGCTCAGAGAACCAATGGCAGCAAAACAGCTGACTTACTCATTTACCCATGTTAATGGATACTTCTTCACCTTTGTTCTGGATTGCTTTCAGTTTGGTAAATTTTTTCAGGTTCTAACTTTTCATGTGGAAAATACAAGTACTACATGTGTCATGCTGGTACACCTAAGGTCCCTTCCAATTGTAAAATTGTAAGACTCTCTTAACCCAAGGATCTTAAAATATGTTATGAAAATAAGCAACTTAAAAAATAGCTGCTTAAGGAACAGCAAACAGTACGAAGCAAAAAGACTTTATTGTGTAGATGCTGAATTCATTATTTATTCGCACAGATTAAATTTTCAGCAGTTGGTTTTGTTTGGATGTTTTAATTTCTTAAGCAGTTAAGAGCTGTTACTTTATTAAATAACAAGCATCTGATTGCTTTGCACTTTCTTCAGATTTAGGTATTAACTTCTTGACCTGTCTGAAAACTGAGTGCCTTTGTTGCTTCTGAAGATTGTTGTGATTAATTATATAAATGACCTGATTTTGTAAGTTTCTCTTTATAGGTTCCTTAATTTAGTATAATGATTCACTACATAAAAAATATTCTCTAAAGAATCTCGTAACATGGCTTGAGGAAAATAACAATATTTACCTGAAAGGGCTATTGAGATTAATAGTGTGATACATTTTTCAGTCCAGAAACAAGGCCTCTTGCTATGGAGCTCTCATGGAGAGGATGAGCCAGGGGTGTTCTGTGAAGAATCTGGACAGAGCTGCCCAGATCCTTCGGAAGAGGTGAAGAGGAGAAAGCTTTCATTTTGCCCTTATGTACTGGGAGCCTAAGATCATGCAGTGGCAAAAATGGAAAGTAATCTCCTGTTTTTATCAAGCCCTTTCTTTATTTGTGCAATTGGATAGTGAGAGCCTGCTGTTTTCTTGTACCTTTTCTAGTAATAAGTTTGGCTATTGTTCTACCTGGTTCTCTGACTGGTTTGAACTGAGGTAGACATGATCTCCATGTATACATAGCATTACGGTCGTGCTTGGCTCAGACAGGATAGCAATACATTTGTTTAGAATTTGCCAGCATTTTGCAAGAATACTGATAGCTGTATTAGTGATTTTTTTTTCCATTAATTTCAACAAATATTTAGTAAGTGTTTGCTATATGGCAGGTTTTGTTAAAAGCTCAGGGGATACTGCAGGAAACAGAACAGAAAAAAGCTCTTGCTCTGATGAAACTTACATTCTAGTAGTGGAAGATGGACGATGAATAATAAACGTAACGGATAAGGAATTATGTAGTATGTAAGAAAGTGAGTAAGTTGCACGCAGTCGAGAAGATGTGCTAGTGTTTGGTGGTTGAGTTGCAGTTTTAAATAAGGAAGTCTAGATAGAACCTTACTGAGAAGGTGATATTTGAGCAAAGACTCAGCAGAGGTGAAGTTAGCTAGTATGAAAGTATTCAAGGCAGAGGAAAGAACTGATGCATAATTCCCAAGTAGGAAAATGATTGACACGTAAGTGACTAATAAGTAGTGATATGGCATCCTTGTCTCGTTCCTATTTTCCAAAAAAATGATTTTATCATTTTGCCATTGAGTATCATTTTTGCTGTAAGATTTTTGAAGATGTTCTTTGTCAGGTTAGGATTTCCCTATTCCTAGTTTGCTAAGAATTACGTTGAATTTTAATAAATTCTTTATCTCTACTAATCAAAGTATGTATTTCCCTTAATTTTTTAAGGTAGTGGATTATAGTAGTAGGTTTTCAAATATTGAACCAGTCTTGTATTCTTGAAGCAAATACAACTTGTTCATGATGTATTTCTTTTTGTTTTTTTTCTCTTTCCCCTTCTTCCGCCCCGCACCCTCCAATCCGGTTCAAGCCATTGTTTCTCAGTCTAGTTGTGTAGGACACAGCTCCCTGGCCCATGCTGGTATTATGAGCCTGAGTCAGTCGTCGCCAGCCTGCAACAGCCCATGCCAACCTCCGGCTGCTCACCTCCGGCTGCTCAAGGCTGCCCAGCTCTAGAGAGAGCCCGTTGTTCACAATCTTAGCTGTAGAGAGCGCAGCTCACTGGCCCATGTGGGAATCGAACCGGCGACCTTGGCACGTTAGGAGCACCACGCTCCAACCACCTGAGCCACTGGGCCAGCCCCATGATGTATTTGGTTTTTAAAATGCTGGTTTCAGTTTTAATGTTTTCTTTAAGATTTCTGTATTCTCTCTGAGCTTGTCTTTAATATTTCTTCCGTATGCTGTCCTTGTTTTGATATCAGGGTGATAATAGTCTCAGAAAGTGAAGAGAATGTTTCCTCTTTTTCTGTTCTTTGGAGGCAGTCATATAAGATAGAAATCATCTGTTCCTCAAATGGTTGATAGGACTCACTTGTAAAATCATCTAGAAATGTTTTTGCAATGATTTAATATTCAAAAGGATTATAAAGCCATCCAGGTTTCCTGATTTTCTGATTAGAGTTCTAGGATTTTATCCATTTCACCTAAGTTTATGAACAATACTTTTATTATTAAGCTACATCTATATTTATGCCCCCTTTTTCTTTTTCAGTATTATTTCTGCTTTCTTTTTCTTGATTAGTCTTGCCCGTGCTTTGTTAATTTTATTGATCTTCTAAAGAACCAGTTTTATGCTTTTGTTATCTTGTTTCATCTTCATTTTCTATTAATTCTGAGAAGTTGTTATTGTCTCCTTCTTTTGTTGGGTTTATTCAGTTATTTTTTTCCTAAATTCATAGTTTGTGGTTTGTATTTTCTAGTACTAGCATACTAGGCTATAAATTTGGTGTTGGAGGTTTTGAAAAGTAGTTATTTTTGAATGTTATAGTTATCTGTAACTTCAATACACAAGGCTGAAAGACTTTAAAAAGAAGGGTCAAAGCAAACTTTTAAAGTTAGTTAATACAAAACAACTAGTGAACAAATTCTTTCAATCATAAACTTGAATAGTTAAGCCAAAACTTCAGCAGTTAGATAGCACTGTAATATATTTTTCAAGAGGTAAATGACTAAAAGGCTAAAAAGCTAAGTACATGTGCTTTCACTGAAATAAAGCAGTATGGTTTTATGTTTTCTTTAGTCTTGGTCTGGTAGTTGATCAGGGATAGATGCCTTGTAAGCTGAGAGTCAGGGTTTTGCCAGGGAGGTTCAGACGAAAAATGAGAGAGGTAGATGCAAGTGGTGATCAGAATGACAGATCACAGATCTAAGCCAGGCGAGGAGAAACTGAGGATGTGGATAAAAAAATACGGATGGGCCAGTGGATCAGAAGCCCTGGTGTTAGCTATGTTACCATAGCAATTGTTAGCTATGTTACCAGAGAGAGTGCGTAGGAAAGACTGAATGCTGTAGCTGGAAAATGAGATGCCAACACTCAGATTGTGAAGAAGTACAGTTAATAATTGCAGAAGAATCCTTTCCAGATACGTGCATTGGATCTATCCCAATAAATAATTTGCCTATAGTACATACATACCTCAAAACCAAAATTATTATTGCTACTGTTATTTCAAAAATGCTTTGAGGCATACTACTTAGGTCACAAAAATCTAGTATCTCATGAGATCTCACTCAATTAAAATTCCAACATCATTATCAGATCAGAGTGACGGGTATTTCTCAATAGCACATTAGTTTCAGCTAAGAAGACCCATTTTTAGATGCTTTCATAGTCATCTTCTATTAACAATGCAGTACACACCAGCTACAAAACTATGCTCCATAAAGTAGTTTAAATTATGTAAAGTTCACCAAGACAACGCTTGTTATGCTATGTCACTACAGATACTTTAAATCATTCCATTAATCTTCCAGTCATAGCCTATTAAATGTACTAAACAATCCAACATTTTTCTTCTGAAAATCATTCGATAACCCTAAAAAAAAGGCTAATACTTAAAATACAGAAACACAGTAGGAGCTTTATATGCCAGATACCCTGCAAGGTGGGATTAGTATTTTAAGCTCTGCTATCATGCTAAAAAGAAAATCAGAAAATACAAAGGAGCAAAAAGTTAAAAATTTAAAACCACCTGAAATCCCACCAATATTAATCTTTTACTATAAATTCTACTACTTATGTTTAATCTCTCTTCATTAACTATAAAATGTTATGCTGCTATTGGCAATTATCAAAAAATAAATTTAGTAGACTTAGAGACATTATAGATAATTTTCTGGTTAATTTTCTTATTTAGAACATTTTCTACAAAGAATATTTATTTCTTTAATAATCAAGGTAAAAACTTTCTTAGGAAAAAACTTCCTAACTTAAAAATATAAGAAAAAATGTGGAGAATTAAATATGTTAAGGCTTTGAATAAAATATGATGGCCTTTTCTTTTAATCTCAGAAGGGGATTTTAGCACACTAGAAGGAAAGAATATTTTAATTCCATTAATTTGTCAAAAATTTAAGAATAAAATTTGAACACTGAACAACTATTCAACTAATGAGACAATTCTATTTAACTAAACAGGACAGCTTTCATTTTCCTTTAGTACAAAATAGTTTTCATAATATTTAAGTTTAAAATGTCTGTCTTTAAATGTTAAGTATTTACCTTTTAGTAGTTTCTGGCTATTTTCTCGTCAGTGCTCTCTGTTCCAAATTGTCAACCAGCACACATTTGTTAGCTTTTTCCATAAGACACATTCGGATTTCAACTCAGCTACAGTCATGTGAGTGCTAGTACTGATTTCCCATAGTGTCCTTCATAAATACGCCTGTGAAATTACCAGGTGATGACAACACAAAAACACACACCATTCTTTCTCATTCCTTATCTACCCTGTAAGTCTAGAAAAAAACATTGCCACCGACGTATTTCATAATTGCAAATAAGAGATTATTGAATTAGGAAAGGTTCAGAGCAAATTCCAGACATCATATGCTCTCTGGGAATAATCCTTTGATATATCTCTGCTATTTATGAATCTCTTCTCTATAAGAAAAACCTAAGAACAGAAACACATGTAGTGTCTGTATTTTATATCTCAAATGCAGAGGAAAACCATGTGGTAATGTTGATGGGAGAAAGAAGCAAATTTTAATTAAACACTAAAGAAAAGGAAACTAAAATGACAGACAACATGACAAAGCACCTAAAATAACCAAACTTAGGACACCTACTTGGTCAGAGAATATGGACTGGTAGAGACTGACCGTTATTCTTTAATACCCTCTCTGACCAACTGACCAGGTAGAAAATTAAGACCTGGAGAAGCCAATAAAGAGAAAATGACCATGGTCTGTCTCATAAGAGCCTGCACAATAAACATTTACTTCATGGAATCATTACATTCAAGATATTTCTAAGTATATATTCTACTATATATATTTAACTTGCTTTACTAAGATCTGTTATATTTTAATAATTCATTTCTAACCCCATGTGTCCACTCAAGATTGCCGGGCATGCTCAGAAATGCCCTGACTGCAGCTGTCTTTTTCTCAGTTCCAACAAAACAGCCCATATTATGTCAACACGGGTCAAAAAATCAAATGTATTCAGAAGCCAAACAGATAAGTAAGGAAAGAGAGAGGACAAACAAGAGTGGTGGCATGTCCCCCACCGAAATAAGTTCAAATTCCAAAACTGCAAAAGCTGTTTATCAGCCAGCCTTGACTGCAACTCCTGACAGAGGTGCCTAACAGCAACAGTATGTAACCACTTACAACCCAAAGCTATGAAACCTATTCTCTTCTCTCCTTCTGCCCATAAAAGGGGGATGAAACCCCAAGCCCATCGGACGAGATGAAATAAGTGAGTAAGAAAGAAGAAAGTGTTCTGAGCTACCCAAATAACTGAGCAACTGAAATGGCCTGAAGCACAGCCAGTAGGAACAAGCACCTGTATGTGACCCACAGTCAACCTGGCCGTCTGCAGCCAGCGTGGTCCTAAGGCCCAAAGAGATACTGGCAGTGCTGCCTACCCTTAAACCATGGCCACTGGGTATTTCATTCTGCTAGTATGTCAGGAGTTTCTCGGGGGCATAGCATACGGCGCTGACAAAGGAGCTCCCGTACATTAGTCACATATGCAAATTAAGACTAACAACAACAAAAAAGGAACAAAATACTAGTCAAGGTGTAAAATAGAGAGGGAAAGAAGTAGCCTTCTCTTTTTTCCTCTTGATTTCACAGAAATTAAGTAACTTGCTTTATGCACACACAGCTAACGGGGGAGAAGCTGGGACGTGAATCCCAGTTGTTTGAGGTCAGACCTACGTCCTTAACCATTTCGTTCTATTACTGCAAGGAAGAGACCGATGACTTCCTGTTTGCCATTCTTTAAAAAATGAGAAGTCATCCAGTGATTTTTTTAAAAAACATAAATTTATGTTTCCCACAAGACTAAAGATATGAGAAATCGTCCCGTCAGGGTTCCCTAGAACGACCACATGTCCAGGTCTCCAGAATTATTCCTCATAATTATTACTCGCTCCCCCTTGTACTCTAAAAAGGGTATCTGCACCCTAGGCATGTTGCCATTCCTGAGTAAGTCTTCCTTACTAATTGTCCAGGGGAGACGGACTTAGGAAGTAAACGTGACCATGACTGAAGGGTGCTAGTGAGGAGGAACTGTCCCCTAAATGCCCGAAATTCCTGCATTATAGAACCATTCCTGTAGATCTGGAAAAGTTATCTTATTATTTTTCCCTATGTCAATGGATTTCAATCCAAATAGGAGTTGTACTTTTTTTTTCCATTCAAAATCTTTGGAACTCCAGCATATAAATTATATAAAGGTGATACAACACCGTGTAATTCTTCATGTTAGGAAAACACTTATCTGCAGAATACTGAAAACCACTAAAATTAAGAAAAAAAGAGAGAGAGATGGAGGAAGGGGGGGAGGGAAGGATGGGAAGCAGGCAAGTGGGAAGGAAGCAAGCAAATTCACTCTAAGAAAAATGAGCCATAGACTATTATTTAGAAGTGGAAAACCTTTTTTTAAAAAATCCTTTCCTGCTTGGATCTATTATTTTCTGGGTCACTTTTCAAAATTCTCAGTCATTGTATCTTCACATATTCCTACTACTCCATTCTCCCCCCTCTCCTTCTAGGATTCCAATCAAATAAATGTTACTTTCTCAGTATATCTTCTGTATTTCTTACACTCTTCAGTGTTTTCCGTCCTTTTTCTCTCTCATACTTCATTCAGAAAAGTTCCTTCTGATCTTTCAGTTTATTACTTTCTAATCTGCTATTAATCAACTGAATACTTAATTTCTTTGTTATACTTTTTAGATCTAGTATTTAGTTGGTTCTTTTTCACATCTGTTTCTTTATGTAACTTCCAGCTCCTTGTTGAAATGTTTAAGTTCAGCTTTTCTGTCCATGAACACAGTAGACATGATTTTATAGTCTGTCTACTTAAATGCCTGCTTCTGTCACCTGTTATCTCTGTTGGATTTTGTTCACGTTGTCTCCTGGCGTGCGTGGTGACATGGATTGGATTGTGTGTTAGATGCTGTATTTGAAAAATCATCTCAGGAATAACTTGAGTCTTAAGATGACGGTATCCTCCTCCATTGGGTGACTGGGGCTGCCAGGAATCAGAGATCACCTTAATCCAACCTCAGCATCTGAGATTTGCTAAACTCCCCGAAATGATGCAGTGGGGCTCTAGTTCAGGCAGAGGCCGGCGTACTCCCAGCATACTTGCATTCCAGGCTGCAGCCTTTTAAGATCCCAATATTAACCATGGTTGGTTCACCAAGATTCTCACCCAAGGCAACGCCTAGATTCCAGCTTCCGTTCCCCCACCCTGTGAGATATCAGCCACACTGCTCAGCCGCTCAGCTGCTTCACCAGAATAGCAAATACCCAGGGTGGGAGTGGCCCCCAGCAAGATGTTCACTTCTCTGGAGTTCTGTAATCTAAATGTTAGCCCCAGAATTCTTTAGTATCTTGTATATTCTCATGCTTTTCAGGAGCATCACCTGGCTTGAACTAGGTTACCCAGGCTGCCATTATCAGAAGCACAAGGCCAGGGTTAGGTTCTAAACTGTTGCTTTTGTATTTCAAAGTCAGCAGGCTAGGTATTGCCAAAAAGAGACAATCAGCAAACAATCATGTAACAGAATATAGGGCCTTTTTCAGAAAACTTTAATAATGTAGTTACCACCGCAAGAGGTGAAGACAGCTGACAAACCTAATCGCTCTGAGAACTGGCTGATTTCTAGCCTAGCTCATCCTCTTCGCTCAAGCTACAGGAAACCAACATCACAGACGGTCGTGTAGACACCCTCTTGAGCCTTAGCATCCTGCACTTCCAACCGCCAGTACCTGCATCTCTGGCCTCTGGAGCCCATGTGCCCACATGTAGGGCATGCCCACAGAGTGGGGCAGTGTATACCTCCTTGAGACAGCCCACACCAACAGACTGGTAAAAATACCCTGCTCCCTCATACCCTCGCCCGGCCCCAGGATAACTCTGACACTTGTATTCTACGCCGTCTCCCAGAGTTCCCCAGCATGATTAAGCTTTAGTTGCCCACAGTGGAATCTGGCTTGAAAACATACCTTTTACTGGCTGACTTCCCTACCTCTCTCACCAACTCATTCCTCTACTGGTATGTTCTGGGCTTACCTCAAAAACAAAAAACTTGGATTTGAATTTCTATTTCAGGATTTGCTTCTGGAGGAACCCACACTAATAAAATCAGGTTTCAGCAGGAAAAAGACAACTTCACAAATTCTTACATGTACTAATTTCATATTTCTAAATAAAAAAATTTATTAGTTTCAAGTGTACAAAGCAATGTACTAGTTAGACATTTAAACCCCTCATAAAGTGATAAGCCACCCCCAAGTTACTACTCCTCTGACATCTTATATAGCTGTTACAATACCATTGACTGTCTTCCTTATGCTGTACTCCACATCCCATGACTACATATACCTATGTATTTAATTATAGTTGACACTCAATATTATTCTACTTCAGCTTCAGGTGTATAGCTCATTGGTCAAGCAACACCGTCTATGACTGATCCCCCTGATAAGCGCAATGCTCATCTGGTACCTTACATGATCTTTACAACACTGTTGATTATATATCAATTTATATTTCTTAATGCGTTCACCTTTTTCACCCTGACCTGTACCCCATTCCCATCTATCACCCTGACAAATCTAGTACCTATCTGGCACCATACCTAGTTATTATAATATTACTGACTATATTCATATATTTCTTATACCCTACATCCCTATGACTACTGTATAACAACCAATTTGTTTTTCTTAATCCCTCCCCTTTCACCCATCCTTAACCCCCCTCCCATCTTAAAGAAGTCCCTCTAAGAGTCCTTGTAATAATGGTTTGGTGGTGATAAAGTCCTTCAGCTTTTTCTTGGCTAAGAAGCTCCTTATCTGTCCTTCAATTCTAAATGACAGCCTTGCTGGGTAGAGCAATCTTTGTAGTACGTCGTAGCTTTTCGTCACTTGGAATATTTCCTGCCACTCTTCTTGCCTGCAAAGTTTCTGTTGAGAAATCAGCTGACAGTCTTATGAGGGCTCCTTTGTAGGTAACTAACTGCTTTTCTCTTGCTGCTTTTAAGATTCTCTCTTTGTATTTAACCTTTGGCATTTTAATTATGATGTGTCTTGGTGTGAGCCTCTTTGGGTTTATCTTATTTGGGATTCTCTGTGCTTCCTGGGCTTCTATGTCCATTTCCTTCACCAAGTTAAGAAGTTTTCTGTCATTATTTCTTTAAATAGGTTTTCAATTCCTTGCTCTGCCTCTTCTCTTTCTGATACCCCTATAATGTGAATGTTGGTATGCTTGATATTGTCCCAGAGGCCGCTTAAACTCTCAATTTTTTGGATTCTTTTTTCTTTTTGCTCTTCTGGTTGGGTGTTTTCTGCTACCTTATCTTCTACATCGCTGGTTGGATCCTCTGCTTCATCTAATCTATTGTTGATTCCCTGTAATATATTCTGTTTCCATTATTGTGTCCTTTATTTCTGACTGGTTCTTTTTCATGGTTTCCATCTCCATTTTTATGAGATCATTGAGCATTCTTATAACCAGTGTTTGGAACTCTGTGTCTGATAGATTGCTTAGCTCCATTTCACTTAGTTCTTTTTCTGGAGCTTTGTCCTGTTCTTTCATTTGGGACATGTTTCTTTGTCTTCCCATTTTGGCTGCCTCCTTGTGTTTGTTTCTATGTATTAGGTAGGGCTGTGTGTCTTCTGGTCTTAGTAGAGTGGCCTTATGTAGCGAGTGTGCTTGTGCTATGGGGTTGAGTGGTGCAGTCTTTCTGGTCACCTGAGCCACGTGCTCCAGGTGTGTCCCTTGTGTGGGTTGTGTGTGCCCTCCTCTTGTAGTTGAGCTTTGGTTGATAACTGCACATCAATGGGAGGGACTGATCCTTGGGCTCACTGGTTTTGAGGACTGGCCTTGACTACAGTGGAAGAGTTGTTGTGCAGCGGCTGATCCTACAGAGCAGGATCTGCCTCAGCAGGGCTCTGGTGCCTGCACAATCTGCCCCTTGGGTGTGTCATACTTGGAGGAGGCTGGGTAATGCTCCAGCTCGTTTTGAAGTTGGCTACTGTGGGCTCCAGTCCCAGGACCACCTTGGAGGGGATCCACTGTAGGTCTACTTCAGCTTGTGCCCCACCCAGGGCCACCTGGAAGGAGCCACAAAGAAATCCACAGATGGTTGCCTTCCATTCTGTACTTGGAAGCACTTTGAGATGCCAAGCCACGAACCCAGGCTGGCTGCCACTAGTGCCAAGCATAGGGCTGCTCAGTGAGAAGTACAGGACATGCTCAAGACAGCTGTTGCTTGTCTCGGTTCCACGTACCTTTGAGACCCTGGGAAGTCTGCATCATGAGCCAAGGCAGACGGTTGGTATGAAAAAGGCACTGGAAGCAGTTTGGGTGTGTGTGTAAGTTGGGTGGGACGAGGTCTCGAATAGCCAGGCATGGCAAACTAAGGTGGAGACTCAGATATGGCCACTGCCTGTGTCCATACACTGGGAAGGGGGAGGGCTCAACAAAGAAATAATGGCCTCTGCCAGCTCCTCCCTCCAGGAGAAAGCCGCCTCTCCAGCCCCCGTGCCAAACCAGACAACTCAGTTCCCCACCATCTGTCCCTACTACCTCTCCATTGGTTGCCCCAGCGCTGGAGCTCAGAGTGAGCGATTCCGTTGGTGGTAAGTGCACGCAGAGTCCCTTTAAGGAGTGCCTCAGAGCACAGCCACCTCCATCTTACTCAGTCACAATCTCTGCTGATTTTCACAACCAGAAATTATGGGGACTTCTCGCCCCAGCACTGGAACCCTGGGCTGGGGTGGGGCTGGGACCTCTCACTCCTCTGAGGGATGTGGGGTACCCCCACAGCCGAAATATCTCTGCAGATCTTTAATGGTCACAGTGAGAGTGGGACCAGCCCCTTCCGCATCTCTGCCCTTCCTACCAGTCTGGACATGGCTTCTTCCGCGCGTCCTTAGTTGAAGGACTTCAGTTCAGCAAGATTTTAGGCAATTCTTAATAATGGTTGTTTTCTAGATTAGTTGTAATTTTGATGTGGTTGTGAGAAAAGGTAAACACAGTGTTTATCTACTACGCCATCGTGGTATGGTCCAAACAAATGGTTTTTAAATATTTAGATACAGAAGTCAATATAAATCTCAGAACACAAACATATTCCTGGCTCTGTTTATTGAGAGTGCCTAAAAGCAATGATATGGTTTTTTTAAATACCATGCTCCACTAAAAGGAACTAGAGTTCCTTGGAGGATTGGCTGATTCCAGGGTTGAAGCATCTTGCTGTGCAAATAAGTCTAAATAGGAAATTTAACAAAGATAGAGCCCTTATCGCTCTTGTTGACTATAAAGTACAAAATTATACATACAGAAAGCTTTTCTGAAGAGTTCCACGATATTTTTATACTTGCAAGAAAAGAATATTTCAAAGTGAAAAGCTTCTCTAAGGAAAGCAAAAGCTATCAGGAAATGTAACTTGAAATCATTATTAATCAGGTAATTAAAATGAAATCTCAAATTTAGCCTACCTAATCAAATCTAGATGCAATATGGTAGTCCTGCCATCTAGTTAATGTGAGATGGTAAAATCTAGGTCATAAAATCTAAGTTAAAAAAAGAATGGGACTTGTGCTCAGGATGGCAGAATAGGTAAACCCTGTGCCCACAACTACGCCAGAGTTACAACTAAATTACAGAACCACCACCCTTGAAGACCACCTGAGGACGAGCTGAACAGAATTCCTATAACTAAGCATATAAAGAAGCCACATCGAGACTGGTAGGAGGGGCAGAGACATGAAATGGGCAGGTCCCACACCCACAGTGTGGCAATTAAGCGTCGGGAAGGATATCTTAGCTGCAGAGATCCCACCTTAGGAGCAAGGGGTCCCAGCCCCATTCTGGGCTCCCCAACCCAGGGCATCAGTGCCAGGAGGAGGAGTCCCCATAACATCTGGCTAAAAACCAACAGGGATTGTGTCAGAGAAAGACAAGGGGCTGCCAAATACTGAGGCGTTTCTCTTAAAAGGACTGCGCACACTCCGTCACAAACCCATTCGCTCTAAGCTCCAGTGCAGGGGCAGCAGCTTAAAAAGTACCAGGGACATACTGGGAGGACGTAAATTGACTAATTTCAGGACAAGGGATGGAGCAGCAGCAGTTGGGGCGACTTTCTCAAGGGACGACGTGCTGCCAAGGGCCACTGGTTCCTTGAAGTGTCCTCCCACCCAGCCAACCTGGTGTACATGGGCACCACATCTGAGCTGTCCATTAACCTAGCTCATACCATTCACTCCATCCAGGTGATTCCCCGACACCCCACCCCACCCAACTCTCCCACCTGGCTGCAGACTTTCCCCGAATCTCTTAAAGGTCCACAAGCCCCAAACAAGCAGTGGTCGACCTCAGTGTACCCGGTAGATCTTGCTATGCAGCCCCATGACCCATACAAGTGGCAACCAGTCTCAACTTGCGTTGTAATTCCCATCAGGTGGCCCCAAATCTAGCATAAGCGGTGGCCAATTTGGCCTGAATGTAGCTTCAACTAAGCGACCACATGCCTGGCACAAGTGGTGGCTGGCCTCAGCTCATATTGTGGTGCCCACCAAAGGGTCCCAAGCCCGACATAAGTGGAAGCCAGGCTCAGTTCGCAGCATAGCCTCTCCCAAGTGCCTGTAAACCCAGCACAAGAAGCAACGAACTGAAAATCACTTTGTAGCTCCTACCAACAGGCTCCAAACCCAGCACAAGAGGCAGCTGACCTTGGCCTGCACCAGAGCCCCTCTCAAGAGACTCCAGAAGCAACACATCCGGTGACCAGCTTCAGACCACACCAGAGCACCACCCAACCAGCTCCACAAACACCACACCTCAAGGGCAGACTCAGCTAGCACCAGAGCTCCACTAAAGTGACTCCTGCTCCATGTAGTCAGCCCCTGCACAAAAGCTCGTCCACTATACTCATGGCCATCCCTCACAGTCAGTCAGCCTGATAAGGGATCAATCCAACAAGAGGATATAACTCTTGTAAACATGTATGCACCCAACAGAAGAGCATCTATGGACATAAAGGGAAAGATCATAGAGTAGTAGTAGGGGACTTTAACATCCCATTGACATCAATGGATGGATCATCCAGACAGAACATTCATAAGGGAAGTGGCTTTAAATGACACATTAGAGCAGATGGATTTAATTGACACGTTTAGAGCATTTTACCCAAAAGGAACAGAATATATATGCTTTTCAATTGCATGTGGAACATTTTCCAGGGTAGACCACATGTTAGGACACAAAACACGTATCACTAAATTTAAGATTAAAATGCTATCAAGCATCTTCTCCGATCACAACAGTATGAAACTAGAAATCAATTACAGGAAGAAAACCAAAAACACAAACACATGGGGGCTAAATAATTCACTACTAAACAATGAATGGGTTAACAACAAGATCAAGGAATAAATCAAAATATACCTAGAGACAAATGAAAATGAAACAACCCAAAAATCTGTAGGACACAGATTTACTTCTCTCAAAAGTAGTTTTAGATAGAATTTCATAGCAATACAGGCCTATCTCAACAAACAAGAAAAATCTTAAACTATCTAACCTCACACCTACAAGAACTAGAAAAAGAAGAACAAACAAAGCCCAAAGTGAGTAGAAGAAAAGAAATTATAAGGTCAGAGCAGAAATAAATAAAATAGTCTAAAAACACAATAGAAAAGATCAATGAAACCAAGAGCTGGTTCTTTGAAAAGATAAACAAAATTGACAAACTTTTAGCCACACTCATCAGAAAAAAAGAAAAAGGGCCCAAATAAAATCGGAAATGAAAAAAAGGTGACAACTGACACTATAGAAATACAAAGGGTTATAAGAAAACACTAGAAACAATTATAGGTCAACAAACTGGACAACCTGGAAGAAATGAATCAATTCCTAGAAACATACAATCTTCCAAGACTGAATCAGTATGAAACAAAAAATCTGAACTGACCAATAACTACTAACAAAATCAAATCAATAATCAAAAAAATCCAACAAACAAAAGTCTTAGACCAAATGGCTTCACAGGTGAATTTCACCTAACAATTCAAGAAGAATAGTCACGGCCTGGGATGCAAGGTTGGTTCAATATCCACAATTCAATTAACGCAATACACTACAGAAACAAAATAAATAAAAATCCCATGATTATATCAACAGATACAGAAAAGCATTTGACAAAATCCAGCATTCTTTTATGATAAAAACTTCCAGCAATGTGGAGATCGAGGGTACATACCTCAACATAATAAAGGCCACATACGACAAACCCACAGCTAACATACTCAATGGTGAAAAGCTGAAAGTTTTAAGATCAGGAACAAGTATGTCCAGTTTCACCACTTTTATTCAACACAGTAATGGAAGTCCTAGTCACAGCAATCGACAAGAAAAAGAAAGGAAAGGCATCCAAATTGGAAAGGAAGAAATAAAACTGTCATTATTTGCAGATGACGTTATATAGAAAGAACCCTATTTGATAGTCACCAAACTGGCATCATAGGCTGGAGAGCAAGTTCTCAAAATAACAGTTCTGTAGTTTCTTCCATGCATTTGAACTTAAACGGGACAAGGAAGATTATAGGAAGTTGGGAGAAAGAAGGCATGTGAGGACTGGATTACAGGATAGTTATGATTATTTGCTCCCTTGAGGGTGATTATGTCTTAGAAGGAAGGATCTGAAAAGAGGCATTTCAAAGGCATTTTAACCTAGAGGCACAGAAACAATGGGCAGGGCTGCTTAGGCCAAGATGATAAGCCTTATAAGTTTATGACCTGATCACCCTGTGCGGTTCCTTTCCATAGAACCCCCTTTCTTCCCTTGTCCACACTTCGTAAGATATATAAATATCTAATCACTGTATTGTATGCCTGAAACTAATATAATAACGTATGTCAACTTTAACTGAAAAATAAGTTTTAAAAAGTTAAATTTAAAAAAAGAATAGAGGTGACTTCTGTTTAGAAGCCCACTCCCATCCTTACAACTAGAAAAGCTTGGGAAACTGAAAATTAATGACACTTTTGTACCCACTGAAGAACTGCAGTTACAGGGCGAACTGCCACCTAAAACCTGGAGACACACAGGTGAGATCTGCTTACCTGTAGCAAAAGCTGCTGGACCCACGAGAGTTAGAAACTCCAGGGATGCAGTCTTGGGAGAAGGGCGCACTTGTGTGGGGTTTACCTCCAGGAACCCCACCAGGTCCTCAAGGTGAATGTAAAGATCCCACAAAGATCCCCTGGTGACTCTGGCAGGGAGGAGAAGAGTAATCATTGTGAAACCTGCCCACAGCCTTCTCCATAACCATAGTTGGGAAAGGACACTCCTCCCACTCCTGCCCCTTCTGCCCTCCCAGTCTAACCTAAGGGGTAAAATAATAATCAACAAAGGTCAAGGCTTATAGGAAATAGGATGGGAAGTGCAGCTATGGAAGGGAATAGGTTGCAGGGGGAAACAGCTATACCATTTGTTAAGGACACAGGCTGACACTTAAGCAGAAGATTACAGAACTCTTACCCTCCCTCACGCTTTACCACCAACAGGGCTCCAAATATCATAAAGGTGGGTTATAGCAAGACATAGACTCTCTCTGGGGAGGAGTACTGTAATTAGAAAACCCCAAAGTCCAGTGGGAAGATAAAAACAAGGACACTAGAAGAATGTGAAGTCTCTGGCACCTGAAGCTCCATTAAGCATAGGCAAACCTCTATCAGTCCCAATTACCTGACACAACATGTCAGGCTTTCAATAACAACAACAAAATACAAAGCACACCAAAAGGCAAGAGAAAATATAGTTTGAAAATATAGTCTGCAATCGTTAGAACCTGACACAGATGACACTGGTTTAGGTATTTTCAGACAGGGAATTTTATAGCCATAATTAATATGTTAAGAGCTCTAATGGAAGAAAAGAAAACACGCAAGACCAGATTGATAATGTACACACTGAGACGGAAACTTGAATTAAAAATGAATCAAAAGGAAGTGACGAAAATCAAGAACGCTGTAACAGCCGTGAAAACTGCTTTCTGTGGGCTCATCAGTAGACTGCACACAGCCAAAGAAGCAGTAAGCTTGAATATAGGTCAACAGACATGTCCCAAACTGAAATGCAGAGAGGAAAAAGAATGGAAAAAACAGAAGATCCAAGAACTATGGGACACTTTCAACAAGCATAACATGCACATTAATGTATTATCAGAAGAGAGAGAAAAGGAAGCAGAAGAAATACTTGAAGTAATAATGGCCATGAACTTTCCAAAATTAATGACAGACCCCAGGAAGCTGAGAGAACACCAAACAGATTAAATACCCTACAAAACCCTACCTAGGTATACCATATTCAGAAAAATCAAAAGACAGACAAAATACTGAAAGAAGCCACAGGGAGGGAAAAACACCTCATCTACAGAGGAAAAATAGAAGAGTGAAATATTTAAAGTATGAAAGAAAAAAATCCACATTGTAAGTGTATATCCATTGATACTATCCTACAAAAGAGAAGGACAAATAAAGACTTCCTCAGACAAACAAAAATTGAGGAATTCATTGTCAGCCTACTGCCCTGCAAGGGGAGAAAAAAGACCATCAGAGAAGAAATAAATGAAATGACAATAAGAATCTTTTCTCTCTCTTATTTTCACTGATCTAAAAAAACAACTATTTAAGTAACAGAGTAACAATGTGTTGGATGATCATAACATACTGGTAAGTGGATGAATAACAGTAATGTCACAGGGATGGGAAGGAGAAATTGGGACTATTTTATTGGTAAGGTACCTGTACCACACGTCAAGCAATATACAGTTAAGGCAGACTCAGGTTAGTTTACAATGTATATTGAAAACTCCAGATCTACCACCAAATTTTTTTTGAAAGGTATGTAATTGATAATGCTGTGTGGTAGGCAGAATAATGGTCCCCCAGAAATATCCACATCCTAATCCCAAGAATTAAAGTAGGAGGTGGAATTAAGGTCGCTGATCACCTGACCTGAAAACACAGAGATTATCCTAGACTATCTGGCTGGGCCCAATGTAATCAGAGTCCTTAAATGAGGACGAGAAAGGCAGAAGAGAAGACCAGAATGATGCAATGTAAAAGGAACTTGACCCACTATTGCTGGCTTTGAAGGTGGAGGAAGAGCGCCACGAGTAGGATTTTCCCCTAGAGCCTCCCGAAAGGCACACAGCCCTGCCAACATCTTGAGTTTAGCCCCCGACACCCATTTCAAACTTCTAACTTCTCTCCAGAACTCTAAGATAATAAATTGTGTTGTTTCACAACACTAAGTTTGTGTTATTTTGTAACAGTATAGCAAGCGAATGAATACTAAGAGAGGAGATAAAGTTGAATCATATAAAATGGCCAATTAAAAAGAAACAATGGAAAAAAGGAATGAATACAAAAGTTACAAACATGGAAGATATTAATCCAGCTATATCAATAATCACTTCAGATGTGAATGGTCTCAACCCAACAAACAAAAGAGAGAGATTGTCACAGTGGACAGAACAAAACAAAATCCAACATGTAGACATATTTGTTATCTACAAGCAACTAACTTTAAATATAAAGACTAAGATACATTCAAAATAAAGGGATCAAAAAGTATACCATGCTAACACTAACCAAAAGAAAGCCGGAATAATTATATTAATTTCAAACAAAGCAGACTTTGTCTGATAATCAGGGATAAAGAGGGTCATTAAATGTTAAGAAGAGGTAATTCTCCAAGATGTAACAATCTTGAATGTATATGTACCTCACGAGAAAGTATCAAAATACGTGAAGCAAAAACTGAAAAATGAAAAAAGAGACAAATCCACTATTACAGCTGGAGACTTCAACAACACTGTTAGTAACTGATAAATCAAGCACACAGAAAATCAATAAGGAAACATGACCTGAACAGTATTATCTATCAACTTGATCTGATATTTATAGAAAACTCCATGCAACAACAGCTGAATATATAATACATTCTTCTCTAGCCCACATACATCTATGTAGACCACATTCTGGGCCATAAAAATACACTTTAATAGACTTAAAAGATTAGAAATCATATAAAGTATGTTCTTAGACATAATGAACTTAAACCAGAAATCAATAACAGAAAGCTAAACAAAACCAAAAAAAACCACCCCTCAGATAACTAGAAATTGAAGTCTCAAGAGAAATTTATTTTGAACTAAATGAAAATGTAACATCGAAATGTGTGGGATGCAGCAAAAGCAGAACTTGAAGAGAAATTTATAGCATTAAGTGAATGTATTAGAAAAGAAGAAAGACCTGAAACCAATAACCTAAGCTTCCACCTTAGGAAACCAGAGGAAGACGAGCAATTTAGGCCTAAGGCTACCAGAAGAAAATGAATTCCACTCCTAGGTACGTACCCCAAAGAACAGAAACTCAAACACAAACATGTAAACTCATATTCATAGCAGCATTATTCCCAGTAGCCAAAAGGCGGAAACAACAGTGTCCATCAACAGATAAGTGGATAAACAAATTGTGATATAGTTATAGAGCATTATTCAGCCATAAAAAGAAGTGAAGTCTCATAGATGCTATAACACGAGGGAACCTTGACCATGAAGTAAATGCGCCAGATACAAAAGGGCAAATATTGTATGATTCCATTTCTATGAGGAATCTAGAATGGGCCAATTCATAAAAGGGGGAGAAGGAAGTGGGGAGTTACTGCTGAATGGTTCCAGTTTCTATTTGGGATGATGAAAAACTTGGAAATCGTGGTGATGGTGACACAATACTATAAATTTACTTAAGTGTACACTCAAAATGGTTAAAATTTATAAACTTCATGTTATGTGTATTTTATCACAATTTTTTGAAGTAAAAAAAAAGTTCAAGTTGCAAGGAACAGCAAAAGAAAATGTCATGAGAAGATGTGAAAAGCGTGGACTCCTCTTCCATGACATTTAACATGAGACGCCCAATATATTCATATTGAAGGCAGGTTTTCTGATTTCGATTTTTCTGAAGGCAGAGAAGATCTCAACATATGGTATTTTCTAGGTAAAAGGGAAAAATTGAGTGGAATATAAAAAATAAAAAAAATGTCTAGCCTAAAACTGATTTGGGAAGGAGAGCAGCAGCATAATATCTTGTCGGAGCACAGTAGTATGAAAAGCATATTCAAAGTTATAATTTTATTTTGTATTTGGAAAACCAACCGTTTTCATAATGCAGAGGTAAACAGGAATGCTGAGCCAAATCTTTAATGATAAAAAAAACAAAGTTAATCCATCATGAGTATATTAATATTCCTCAAAGGGTTAAGTCTATTGCAATGGGAGGGTGGGGACTGGACATTCTTCTGTTTATCCAAGCAGCATCAATTTTAAGAATGTGGAAAATTGTACAAGACAGATAACCCAATTTCAACAAGTATATTGCAAAAGAAACGAAAAGGGAAACTTAAAAGAGACTCATCAACCAAATGCCATGTGTGGATCTGGTTCAAGTCCTGATTGGCACAAACCAGCTGTTATTAGGGGGAAAAAAAAAATTTTTTTTTAAATTTCTTTTTTTTAAGACTCACAGGGAAATGTGAACACTGCCTGAACACTGTGGAAACTGAGGCTCGTGAGGGGGTGCGTTAGTCGGTTCTCTCTAGTTTTTATGTTTGAAATTTTCCACGACCATTTCTGGGACACGACAGAGACGGAGCGGCGCTGCTCTGGCCTGGCCCCGGCCCCTATTTCCACTCACTCCGCGCGGCCCGCAGCCCCCCGCCCGCAGGGAAGGCTCGAGCCCCACCGGAAGTCACTCGGGGCGGGCGCCGAGGTCTCCGGCGTCTCCTCGGTCAACACCCCGGCCTGAAGAACCGAGATCGGGTTTCCAGACGCCGCACAAGCGACGGCGCCGGGCCTGCTGCTCTGCACTGCGGAGGGCGCGGGCCGCCTGCCGGGCGCAGCCGCCAGCCCTCGGGGCCCTCGTGCGGGGCCGCGCGCGCCGCGGACGCTCGCCCGAGGCGCTGAGGGGAGGAGACGGTGGCCGCACGGGGTCAGGCCGCCGCCGGGCCGCGTACTCACCCGGACGCAGGCAAGGCAGGATCCCGGCCTTCCGGGACTCGGGCTGTGGCATCTTTCCTCCCGCCACCGCCCAGGTCCGAGCCGCATGGGCTCCCGCGGACCGAGCTGCCCGAGAGCAAACGCGGCACGGGGAGCGCTGGCGGCCACGGGCTCGCCCAGGCCCCGGGGGGCTCGCCCACTGCCCGCGCCGCAGCGTCGGCTGGAGTGTGAGCGCCCGCCGAGGCCACGTGACGCCCCCCACTCCCCTCCCCTGCGCGCCGCGGGTGACGTCACCGTGCGCAGGTGGCGCGCTGCGACCCCTCTGTCGTCCAGATCGTTCTCAAGGCCTCCCCTGGGGCCCTGGCCCCCGGGGTCTGTCACGGGTGGCCTTCGGATTTTTTCCTGTTATAAAAGGCCTTATTGAAGACAAATGTCCTAAAACATACGAAAAGATGTTCAACATCACTTAAGATATAAGAAACGTTGGTCAAAATGTAGACTTGGCAATAAACCCTTCAGGGAAGCTATGCAGAAACCTCCCGCGTAGGTGCTTGAGTGCAAAATATAGCACTCCTGTGGCGCGACAGCGTGAAGCCACGTCAGTGTCACCAGGCGGCTTGCTAGACATGCTGTAGCTTAAACCCCACGCCAGCCAGACCTACTGCATTTTACCGAGATCTCCAAGTTACTTATACAATACAAAGGACACTAAAATGCCCTTTGCAGTGTAGCATTGTGGTTAAACCCAGGCTTTTTGAGACTGGGCTCAAATATATATATATATATATATATATATAGTCTCAAATTTCAAAACTATAAAAAGTTGTTACTTCAAGAAGATACTCTATAATTATTTTTTCCTTCTACCACAAAATTTCTATTTTGTATTTTACTCTAATTCTAATAGATCCACGGGTTTCTTATAATCAAGTTTTATTCATTTCTAGAAGCAACTAAGGTATAAATGTGGGCCAAGAATATGTAATCATAATGTGGTGCTTATTTTGTGCAGCCAGATCGACCGTTTCAAGGTTCAGTCAAGTTACTCTGGCATCTGAAATACACGAGCACAGGTTTTTCCCATGCCTTTCTAGCATTAGACTTTATAGAGTATTTTGCTAAATACATAGGTATAAAGAGATCATAAACTGGTCCTTTCTTCTTTACATTGTATGTATTATCTCAAAGAATACAAGCTCCATGGAGGGAGGGATGTTTGCCTGCTCTGTCGTCTGTTGCACTGCAACACCTAGGAGGATACCTGGCCCATGACCACTCACTTGTCAATTTAATGAGCATAATAGATGAGACAAGTTGTTTCTTGCTGTAAAAACTAGCTTATGTTTTCTCCAGCATAGGCTATGTTTAGTGATCTTATCCTAAGTCTCCCCCACTCCTTTTTACTCCTTTCAATGTGTTCTTTCACTCAGTTTCTCATTCTCCTTGTCTTTGTGAATAACATATATTTCACTTTCCCAGCCATCTGTACCAGGGTGAACACAAGAGCCATCCCTGTAACCCGAAAGACGTACTTAGACGTCTGGAGGTGTGTTCACACGGGATAGGTATGGAATCAAGCTGCTGCTTCCCCGATCCCAGCTAAACAGTTCTCAAGTCAGAACACAGATTATCAATGAGGCACTAACCCAAGAGGAGAGCTGTAGGCCAGAGTCATGGGAGGAGACAGATATGAAAAAGAGAAACTCAGAAGCAGGGAAGAGGGAGTATTTCCAGGTGTCAGAAAGGTGGACAGGGACAAGTGGGGATTCTGGCCTGGAGAGCTGGACCAGGACCCCCAGGCAAGTGGACTGGATATCAGAAACTCAGGAACCCAGCCAAACGAGGTGTCAATGCCAGAATCTACACTGGCAGCAGGAAAGGAGTTCAGTACAGTTGAGTGGAAGTTGGTATGTACCAACCAAGGCTCTCGAAGAACATCTTTTCTGAGAAGACCAACGGGGCCAGGTAGCCTGTCGAGGGGAGGGATGGAGTTGGCAAAGGCTCCAAGAGTGGGGCAGCCCCGATGGTCTCCGAGGACCAAGTGAGTTTGGCAAACAATTGGAGATAATTGTATGCTGGAGTCTTCACTGTGTGACAGTGACATTTCTAATGTTCAAGGTCTTGCCATCCCAGAAATTTAGTGGCAAATGAGTAACAAAGTACTAAGAGCTACCATGAAAGGAGGAAAGAAAAGGCACTCCTGTTGTAGACTACTTTGGTTGTATTTCTTAGTGCATTTCACAGAATATCATGATGTTCCAAATTTGTACTTTTCTTTATGTTGAGGGACCAGAGGACTTTGTAATCCTTTATAAATGAAGATGATTTGTTTTCCTTTCAGCGGCTGCCATTAGATGCCTCCAATTCTGGGAAGACAGTCTCCAAATACCACTGAAATGACTTGCAACCCAATTGTTTCCTTAATTCAACACGCTCACTAATGTTTCCATAGGGAATGGATCTCAGACTAGGTCTTCGTAAAAAAACCTGCTCCTAAATGGAAATAAAGAGTTTCATTACACCAAACAAATCTTAGATAATAAAATCAGAACATAGATTAGTAACATAGCGGTATATATTTTCATCATCTGAACTTAAAAAGAAAAACCCAGCCTTTCCGGTTTCCTCTGTATAGCGACACACATCCAACCTGGGACTCACCGCGCACATATTCACAGCGTGTGCTGTAGAGGGGTGGTGTAGAGGGGTGGGAAAGGTTGGGCCCTGCCTCTCAGGAGCCCAAGAAGCACAGCCATCTATTTTAGTATATCCCTTCTCTTACTCTCTCAATGATACTCAAGGGCAAAAACCTTCACTCCTCCCATCCCAATCAGTACTTTCATGGTCTCAGAAATGGGGAATGACGTGGTAGCTAAGGGCAAATTGATTCTGGAGGAAGACAGCCTGGGTTTAAATTCCGGCTCTGCTACTTATGAACTAGTATGTAACTTTGGACCCTACCCTCATGATGTTGTCAGGACTGAACCCTTTAATACCTGTCAAGCCCTTGGGAGAGGAAGGCTGGCACATAGTTGGTAGCATGTTAGTGTCAGCCATTATTGTCACTACACCCGGTTAGTCTTTCAGGTGCTTTGATGGAAGGAAGCCCCAAGTATGAATATCTAATGGACTCAATCTGCCCCATATTAAAAGCGGTATTGTAAGTAGACCAATCTCTCCTTGAAAGCAGAACCCTTGTATTTTCGTGTGTGTATTCCCAGTGCCCAGCATATACCATGTTTCCCCCAAAATAAGACCTAGCTGGACAATCAGCTCTAATGCATCTTTTGGAGCAAAAATTAATATAAGACCCGGTCTTATTTTATTAAAGACTGGGTATAATATAACATAATATATATATATAATATATAATAGCGGGTCTTACATTATATTATACAATTATATTAATTTTTGCTCCAAAAGACGCATTAGAGCTGATTGTCTGACGAGGTCTTATTTTCAGGGAAACGCGGTAGGTGGCTGTGTAGAAATTACTCACTAAGGGTTTCACTCACATTACCCAGGTTACTAAAGAAATTGAGTATTATTCCTTTTGTACTGTAAAAAACATTTTTAAAATATTCAATGAAGACCAGAACATGTAATATCACAGAGAGAGTCTTCCACATTCTACCCATGTATCTAAAAGGAGGTCTTGTTGGGGTTACTGTCCATAGTTGTTGTGCATGGATTCTGGATGGATAGCTTTGAAATTAAAATGGAACCACAACTACGTGTTCTCTGTATATGCATCCTTTTAGGTCCCAGTAATGGGCTTAAACCTTGGGGCAATGCACAAAGGAGGGGGCATGGCTTTGGTATAAAAATCTTGGACTGTTGGTAGAAAAGAAGGAGTGGAGGTTCTTGCATGATCCTCAAACTGCCAGCAGCCACATCACTTGGGAACTTAGGTGGAGGAGTGACTCTAAAGAGTTGTCCGTGGGCATGGGAGCTGGGAGAGAGGCGTTTGCTTCAGAGGGGCAATCCTTGAGGGGGAGACAGGGGGAATAGATCCAGGAAGAAAAAAGAATGTTGGTCGATTTACTTCTGAGAAACTTGAGTCTACCTAGAAATTAAAAGTATGGTGCAAGTGTAGCAGAGTGAACTTATTGAAAATAGAGTCTGGAGATAGGTTTAACGGGTGCTACTAATTGAAGGAAAACAGAGGCAAGAACAAAAACTGCTATCTGGAAAGACTGTAGAAGACTTCTGTAGAGGAGGCTCCCCTCTGTATGCTCTCTCAGCTTTCCAGACCAGAAACGTGTGCTTTACCTTGTATTCATCCAGCCAAACATGCACCAGTCTGAGGTTGTTATATATCACAGCTCTGATAACTCTAGTTTGGTCTACGTTGTGTTGCTTATTAATATGTCCAACTCGAGAGCAGGGCAGTATGAAGAGTTGGCCTCCACACATCCAGATCTAAACATAAGAAAAACAAAACAGTAATGTATTTTTGCTCGTAATCGGCAACTGTGAATTTTTTGAAAGAAATACAATAGCTAACATTTATTAAGTTTCTTATTTCATTCAATCCTCACAATAACCCTAAAATGTAGCTAATGTGATTATCCCCAGTTTACAGATGAAGAAACTAATACATAGATTGATGAAGAAGCTTGCCCAGTGACACAGAGCTGGTAAGTGGCAGAGCACAAGGTTCAAACTCAGAAAATATGGCCCTATAGCTAACTCTGAATACTAAGTGATTCTTCCTCTCTCATACAGGACCAATTCTGGTGCTAATTATGTGTGAAAAGGGGCAGGATATTTTGTCTTAAAATATTCTTGAACGATATTCTGAGAGTCACATTTGCTGAAGCAATTAAGTATTGTTGGATGTAAGCAAGTAACGAGAAATTCTGACCATAGCTGAATTAAATAATTCATCTTTTTTGTACTTCAAACCCTTTATAATACTTGTTTTTAACACTTTTTTATTACATAAAAGGAAAATATGACTACCGAAAAACTGGCAAATGTAGAAAAGCACACAGAAAAACATAAACATTACGTTTAGTCCTAATACTTTATTAATGTTAATTCAGGAACATATGATGGGGAGAAAGGAAGGCGGACAGAGACCAGGGATGATAAAAAGTAGAACTGACCAGATTCACTGAGAGAGAGTGGAGACCAAGCAAGTACTCAGCGGGGGTGTCAGGGCTGAGCAGGTAAGTAGGGGAGAGCATGTCATCCACCATAGAGGGAACATGGCTAGAGGGAGCAGAAATTAGGTCTGTTTTTGAAATGTTGGGTTTAGCATATCTACGGGACATTCGAATAAAGGTAACCTGTAAGCAACTGGACGCATACAGGGCCGTGCATGTCACACATAATAAGAACTATGTGAATAAATGAAACACATTTTTAGCCTTGACATCTTAACTGCAATGCCACTTCAGTCAGGGAGCCATCTAAGACATATCTTCCCCCAAAGACAAGGCCAGTTTTCCCTTTTATATGGCCTCATGGTATTCCTTACTTCTCTTTCATTACATGTATCAAAAATAAAATTAAACAAACACTCTCACCCTGCCCCAATAGAATGGAAGCTTCATGGCATTAGAAACCACTACTGCATTGTGTGCTGCTGTATTTTAACAATCAGCACAGTGCTTGGTACATAACAGGCTCTGAATAAATAGTGCTGAATGAATGCATGATTGAATGAATGTTCCTTCTTCTGAATGCCCAGCATGTGGCACAACCTGATGCAGAAGGTGCCCCTTAAATGATGGCCACATTGCACCTAAGTAGAACTCTCAAGAGAGTCCTAAATTGAAACTTTAGATTTGGGTATTGTCACCATACAGGTAGGTGTCGGTTACAGCCATGGGAGTTGATGCAGGTCTGCTATGGAAAACACTAGGAAGGGTGTGGCCCATCCGAACAGAGATGCTGCCACAGGTCCTGGTGGCCCCGCCCTGCCAGGTGCTATCCCTTTAGTTGCTGGGTCATGGGAACGCCCGGAGACCTTGGAGAAGGGTGGGGTGGTTAGGCTGTAGGTGAGATGTACTCAGTTGGCTCAGAGCAGAGGTTCTTCCCGCCACATAAAGAAATCTTGGACTATATTAACCACCACCATGGCTGATGAGCACAGGGGGTGAGAAGAGAGGGTTGACAAGAAAAACAAGCTTAGGAACACCCGTGTTTAAGAAATGTGCAGAAGAAGAAATTCCTGTGAAAGAAATCGAGAGCCACCAAGGGGAAGGAGAACCAGAAATGCTGTCCTAAAAATCCAAGAACACTTCTGGCAAGGGCTTGTTGGACAGTGACAAATGCTACAGTAACCTCAAGTATACGGAGGACCAAACGCCACCCATTAAGGACATCAGTATTAAAGTGGTGACAAGCCCCGGAATGAGGTCACAGGATGCTGAGTGCACCCAGGACGGGGATTTACTAAAATGAAGAGGAAGTGAGAAATGAAGACGTATACGTATACAGGTGTATATACCATAATGATTTCTAGTTTCATCAGTGTTGTGGCAAGAATCTCAGTATTTAAGAGTAAGGAGACAACTCAGCCCTCCTGAGTGCTCTCATTTTACAGATGGAGAAACTGAGACCTGAGATAGTCCATGTGTTTAGTGGCATCCAGGTGCCCTACCTCCTAATCCTGTATTTCCACCACACTACAAGAACCAAGACAATCAGCATAATAAAACAATTCCACAAATAGATTCAAGTTATTATATTAACTTGATGCCATACACTAGAAATAACATTTTGGTAAGAAAATCGGGTATTTCATTAAATGTTTTCAATTTTTGCAAGGAGCCCCATAAATTGTGTATGTCGTGTGACACCAGAATGACACCAGATACGCATGTAGAAAAATGGCGTACTTGCCACTGCAGATTACGTGACTTAAAGTTAGATTTCACTCCCTATGTACAAAGGTAACTATGTAAAAAAAAAAAAAAAAAATCTGAATTACCCTTAGTGAAAGTTCCAAATTTTCCCCTCCCCAGAAGTTCATGCCTTTGTCGTACTGTCCAAGCTCATTAAAATAATGCCGTTTCATAGCAAAAATTCCTCCAGCCATTACAGGGGACCTAAAAAGGAAGGGCACATAAATATCAAATTGATTCCATAGATTCAGTCATTATGGATTTTTGTCAAAATTAAATTGAATATCAGTGATAACATAGTTGAAAACTAGAAAACAACCATATTAACCAATACCAAAATTATCGTAACATTTAAGTAAGTCAAAATACTAAATTAAAGCCTAACCATCTAAAAATAGGCCATAACTTTTACTTCTCATGTCAGCAATACACGTCACGTCAAATGATGTCAGCAATATTCATTAACTGTTGTCTTGGTCGGAGAGGAAATCGTCTTCAGAATGTGAGTTTCCCATGGGGATGACGATTGAATTGAGTAGTGATGTTTCGCGATCCCCCTTTCTAAGGGCATTAAGTAAATTGTAATATTTCCTCCTGGGAAAACTAGCATGTTACAAAACATCTCTTTTTGTCCACCAGTAGCAGGGCCCAATAATACCAAACTAAAGAGTGTGAAAATAATTATATGTTCATTCATTCATTTGTTCAAAACAGTATCTATTAAGCATCTCTAATGTGTTAGGGATAAAGTGGTGAGTCAACAGGCAGAGATGGAAGAAGGGACACCAAGTAGAGGTGGTTGCAATGGTCCCAGAGAAAGAGGATGGAATCTTGGATAAGGGTATAGCAACAAAGTTGGCCAGAGGTGGTCACGTTTTTGATATATGTTGAAGATAGAGCCTGCAGATTTGCTTACTGGTGGGCTGTGGGATATTGAAGGAAGAGAAGAGTCAAGGCTAACACCCACATTTTTGGCCTGGGTACCTAAAAGATGGACTGTCCATGCACTGAGATAGGGAATGCTGTGGGCAGAGCAGGGTTCTGGTGGGAAGATTCAGTTCTGCACATATTTGAGATGTCTAGTCAGCATTCAAATGGAGATGCCAGTAGGCAGGTGGATAGCTGAGTCTGGCATCCTGAGAGAAGTCAGGGATGGAAACATAAATATGGGAGCCGTTGACAGAAGGAGGATGAGATTCTCTCTGTGAGGACGGGAGGTGGAGAAGAGGACAAAGGCTTGAGACTTGGGCCCTTCATTAGTAAGAGGCCGGACAGAAGAGGAAGAATCAGCAAAGGATGGGAAGGAGCAACTGCTGAGGTAGGAGGAAGACCAGGAGATGGTGGTGGTCTGGAGGCCAAGGGAAGAGAGAGGGCAGCAGCAGCCAGCACTGCAGACGGACCCAGTGAGACGGGACAGAGCTGTCCACTGGATTTTACAGTGGGACGGCCATTAACAAGCTTGGCGGGAGGCAAAGCCTGATTAAAGTGAGTTGAAGAGACAAGAGTTAACAGAAGCAAAACTCAAGGACTTGCTAGGCTGTAGTGTTAGAAAATTTACTCATGTGGTTTGTGAAACCAAGAAGTTAATACCATGTTTCCCCGAAAATAAGACCTAGCTGGACAATCAGCTTGAATGCGTCTTTTGGAGCAAAAATTAGTATAAGACAGGTTCTTATTTTAATATAATATAAGACCGGGTATAATATAATATAATAACTATAATGTAATGTAATATAATATAATATAATATAATATAATACCAGCTCTTATATAAGACCGGTCCTTATGTAATTAATATAATATAATGTAATATAATACTGGGTCTTATATTAATTTTTGCTCCAAAAGATGCATTACAGTTGACTGTCCGGCTAGTAAAAGAAGAGAACGGAGCTCGGTGTCAAAAGTTACCAGTAAATGTGGAAAGTGACCTAGAAGAAGTCCCTTCAGAAATAGCCTCATAAATGCAGTTAAAAGTCACAATATTTAAATTGTTCCCACATTGACACATACAGTTTCCAAAACTAATAATCTAAGAAAGTCACATTCACCTTGACCTATAAAATTAAAGATGGAAGCCCTTGGATAAACATTTTATAAATGAACTTGGCAAAGACATCTACACTGGACTATCCACAGTGCTGGCACTTCCATTGATCAGCACACAACTGGCTCCTGAAAACCAAGTCCACATTCTAAAGACGAGCGTGTGAGATTAGAGGGATTCTAACCATAGAGGTGTGGAGAACTGGGGTGAGATGCTCGTTTTCAATGGAAGAAACTCAGGACCTACCAAATTCTATTGTTACAGACTTGTAGAAACAAGATAAATAACAACATGTCCTTAACCCAAGAACTTAAAGGAATAATCTCGGACAGCTTTCTTCCATATGCTATTTCCCCATAACCAGAAGAAATCTCACCGGATGGGTCTAGTGGGTCCTTCTGGTCCTTCCACCTCATAAGAAAAAACATTATCCCATTTAAATTGTAGGTACCAGTTGAAAGCGCCTCTCACAACAGGAGAGGGCTGGTATTCCAGGGTCATATAGTCAATGACATCTATCAGAGGGCACACCACCATTCTGTGGTCCTCCCGGATGGCAGCCAGCAAGGGCTCCAGCCATACTTTGTTCACTTCGCAGTGGCTGTCCAGGAACACGAGAACTTCCCCTGGGGAAGCAAGAACACGGATGAAATATCTGACAACCCAAATCAAAGTTCAATACAACCAATTTGTCAAGCATTTAATGACTGTATGCTTCGCTCTTGAGATGCTTTCAGTCCCACTGGGGGAGACAAGAAACACATACTTTATTTTGTACCAAAAATGTGGGCTATCCTGTGCTACAGCAGAAAGAGTCGGGGAGCTGTGGTGTAGACAGTGGGTTTAGGGGAGATTCTAAAAAAGCAGGTGGAGCTGAGCTAGCCTTCAATTAAAAAATATTTTAGCTTGCCTTTGATCGATCAACTCAATTTAGCAAATATTTACTGTGAGGATACCTTCTTTGGCAGTGATTTTTGGTGCTCGGGATGTAAAGATGCATAATTATTTTTGCTTTTGAGTTCAAGCTTTAATGAGGGTATATTCTGCTTAGAGAAATGGCCTGGCCAAAATAAAGAGTATGTGTTCAGTAATAACCGGTGCTGGCTAGACTCCAGGAAAGGGGTCCTCTTGCACCCTGTGATAGGACCATTCATTGGTGCAGTCTCTTTTTAGGACAAGTTAGCAGTATGAATCAACATTTTTAATACGAACTTCCCTTTTGCCCAGCAATTCCACTTTTAGCAATTTATCCCACAGGCACAAGTACACATTTGCACAAAGATATATGTACAAGAATTGCAGCGCAGCATTTTTTTTTTTTTTTTTAGTAATAGTAAAATATAAAAATCAACTGAAAAATAGCTAAACAAATTATGGCAATCCATCCATGGACTCCCCATGGAATACCACACTATGATTAAAAACTAACCTGAGTCTTAAATACTGTCACGGGAAAACTTCCAAAACATTAAAATTAAATTAAAAGAGTAAAGTCTCAGGACAGTGTAGATAGTGTGATTCTGTATATTTCAAAAGCCTTAAAGCTATGTACGCGTGTGCATGTGTATTGAATGCATAAAACCAGAGGTCTATAAACACTGTGTTTTCATGCTGTGTCAGGGGCTTGTGTTGTGTTTGCGACAATAAACATGTACTGTCTGTGTCTCAGTCAGTCAGGCCAAAATAGAAAAAGACAAGCTGATTTTGCTTTTATTTGGCTTTCTGCTCAATAAGGGATCCCTGCTAAGGACCTGAGTTTCTCATTGGATTGCAACAGGGCTTGATGAAATACCCTTGGACGTTACCCATCTCCTTTGGTTCCAGTGTAATATTCTGCCAACGACCTCTGATCTGTCAGGTTTCAGGAATCTTGATAGCTGGAAAGCTCAGGCCCCCTCGGGACTAGTCCCCCAGCAGTGTTGACCACTCAGGGCTCATCCATGTCTGGTCCCCTTACCTGGACGTGGGACATCTCTGCACTGCTCTTGGTGGCAGCCCAGGGAGTGTGCTGCTCAGAGCTCCGTTCCAGAGGACTTTCTGTGAGGAGTGGGTCTGACAGCTTCCAAATCTTTGGGATCTACTGCAGTGTTCACACCAAGGCCTTGTTCTCCCCAGGGGGCTCCCAGCCAATGAGTAAGCAGTGTGTGTGTGGGTGGTGGGGTGCCGGGTAGAGGAGAGCTAGAACTGGCACATTGGGGCCCAATGCAGGATTCCTTGAACAGGTGATCTTTGCTTGGGGTTCCCCACTAGCCTGGCTGAGCCTCTGTGAAGCTCTTTCAACCCCGAAATCCTTCCTTCCCTCTCTCCCTTCCCAGCTGTCAGGCCAGAAGCTTCTGATCCACACTTCTCCCTCTCCCCTTTATCCTTCACAAACATTTCTCTCTGTAAACTGTTTCTCTTCTCATTTTGTCTTGAGCTCACAGGCCCTGATCTGACGCCCATCCTGGCTTGAGTCTGCTGTAGGATCAGCTATACCACTCCCCCCATTAAGGTTTGCTTTCCTCACATCTTGACAAGAGTCGTTCCCACCAGCACTCCAGTGGTTTCTATGCGTGTACAACTCCATCTCAGAGTTTGTATCTGGGGGAGCTCAGCCTGGACCAGGGGGCTGACATTATGGTCCCTGCAAAAGAATATCTTCTATCTGAAATCACAAATTGACATTTTGAAGCAGAATACTTCCAGAGTCAGATTAAAGACTCATACAGCTGAAATACGTTTCCACTCTGTTTACGCCAGTACAGACAGGGAGGGTCTCCATGAGGATTATTTCTGCAGCAGCAGAAAGATCTCTGTGACCTAAACACTGGGTCGTGTCCCAAAAACAATGTTCATACCTGAAGCACGAGACGCTCCAATCAGCCTCGCTCGAATCAGTCCCTCTCTCTTTTTGGTTCTTATTAATTTAATCTTTCCCCGAAAAATTTCTAGGTGATAGTCTAGTTTTCCTTTCAAATCATCTGGAAAAAAAAATAACTCAACACTTGACAACTTATGAACTATAATTACGGAAATTAAAAAAATTTATCACAATTTCAATTGATTCCTCAAAACCATGCTAATCCACAGAAATTCCAACTTTGAAAGAAACTTTTATCCCATGTAAGGGAGAGAAAGAAAAATGATTCAGCATTGAAACTAACTAAATATTCTATGTTTCTAGTGTAATATTTCTATTTTAATAAGTCACTTAAAATTTTAGTAGAAAAAGCATTAAGCTATGGCGCTTCGGAGTAATCGGACTTTATTACTGAAAAGTGTGCTTCTAACTTGGTAGTAACTCTTAGACAAGTTGTCAAGCCACTGAGTCTCCATTTCTTCATCAGTGAGATGGGATATCCACCGTACTCTTTGCCCTGCTGTAATGAGAGGAAGAAATGCATCACTGGGCACACAGCCTGGTACCTAACAGCCACTCAATATTTGGAGGTTAATATGATGATGACAAAGGAGGCCGGTCTCCAGTCAGGTTGACACAGACGCCTCAGAGTCTAATTTCTTAAGTCCTAGGAATCTGGATCAGGAGGTGAAGGTCATGGCGACCTTGGCAAAGGAGGGATCTCCTTCCTCGTCTTTAAAAAGAATGCCAGGGCCCCCGCTCAGAGGCACTTGCAGGACGGGGGCCGCAGCTCCGCTCAGAGGTCTGCAGACACCTCTCTGACATCTAGGACACAGAAAATCGGGGAGCCGGAGTGAGGAGGAAGCAGACATTCTGGCAGCAGTAATCTCTGACATCAAGTGGAGGGCTGGGGTTTTGCAGCAGGTCAGGTTGTTAGCTTGTAGAAGGGTGGGTGGCAGCAGGTCAGCTCTGGACGTGCCTGTCATGTAACTCAGTGGGGGCAGATCCCTGGGGCCCCGTCCCCTGCTCCCCAAGCTGAGGGGAGTCCATCAGCAGTGCCTATTGGTGTCAGCTGGGAACGACAGCTGCAGCTGAAAAACTTCTCCAACAGCCCACATGAAATCATCGCACATTAACAGCAGGAACGTGTTCATCCTGAGCTCCATCAGAACACAGAACACCCCGTTTCCTGCATTTTCTGTGGCGAGGTTCTGCAGGAGTCAAAGACCAGGCTCCTTGGCGGGTGGTCACATCACCACAGACCAGGTGCGCGTGGATCAGGGAGGAGGGGGAGAAGCGTCCAGTCTGGCAGCACACCTCCATCTCGGTCATCAGCAGGGATTCCCCGGAAGAATGTATGAGCTGCTCGCCAGGCAGCTCTGAACTCACGGTATGGTTCTGAAAGGCTGGGGGAGGTGTCCTGTGGTCATCCTGGGAATGTGTCCTTCTGGGTCAGAAGGTAGAACTCCATAGTCTAGCAAGAGAACACACCCTGACCCCTGCTCATGGCTGTACAGGGGACATCTCGCCCGACGTGTGGCCAGATGTGTTTCTCCCTGCTACTGATCAGATGAAGAGTCTGACCACCTCTCCACATTCCCTCTCGTGCACAAGACGAGAAGTAAACAGCACTGCACCCCTCTGACATGGGTGGCTCCTATAGAAGTAATGTCATGTAGGACAGTGCCCGGCCAATGTGGGAAATTCCTAAAGGCAGCTGACATCAGCTTGAGGTACATTCCACCCTTGAGTTGACGCATCTAGGGTTTCTTCCCCTTTCTGTGCTTCCGACCATTTCTCCTCCTCTTTGCCGTTCCCACCCCTCAATGGGTCAGGCTCACAGTGGATCAGGTACACTTTCAGGTAGGATACCTACGCAATATCTGATTGCACCCTCGGGAAATGGACCTGCAGGGATCTGCAGACTACAAAAATCTTTTCACTAATCGAGGTCCTCTTGGCTTGCTTCAGGTTTGTAAATAAGTTGTAAAACATACCACTAATTTCAAATGCTAAGCATAGTTCATCAGATTTTGAGCTAATACCACAATTCTCTAAGCCAGTCCGCATGCAGAGATAAGTACTTAACTGCAGTTGGTCTGATAAGAATTGTTCCACCTGAAGTAACCGGGTCACGTCTTTTCCCCGCATTAAGCCTGTGATAGGCCCCGTTTTCTCCAGATAAAACTAAAACAATGCCCTGCACAAGTGGTTGCCTTCTCCTATCTGGTTTTCTGCCCACTCCTTCCTCCACAACGCTATAATCATACAGAAACTACACAAAATACAGAGCTATTCCAAGCTCACCCTGTTTTCTCTTGCCTCTGGGCCTTTGCAGTGCTATTTCCTCAGCCGGAAACACTTTTTTCTCCCTCTCCACTTAGGTAACTCCAACTCACCCTTCAGAACTCGGCTTAGATGTTACTTCTTCCTGAGCGTCATCGATCATCTCTGAAGACCAGGTTGGTGCCCCTACGTTTACCTCGTGGAAGCACTAACCACCCCATTAGCCCAGCACCATGCGATGGGGACCAGTCGTACATCCCCACCTGTGTAGCCCAATGCCTGCTTCCATGCCCCCCAGCGACTGGTCTTTGTATAAAAGAACTCACGCACCAGCAGAGAGAGCACTGCCTTCTAAGGACATTAGACAGATGGTTCGTGTCCCATCTTACCAAATTCACTCATGTCATCAACCAAAATAATTTCTTCAAGGATACGGTGTGGTGTGAGCATCATGACACTGGACACTGTTCGAAACAAGGCATTAAATTCTTCATTGTGGAAACAAATGATAATGCTGGCGGTCGGTAGTCTGGCTGGGTAGTGTTTTGTACGACACCTGCAGGCATCAATAAGAGGGGAAAAAATGATTCATCTAAACGCCTGAGAGGTTTTGGGATCTGGTTTCAAACTATATTACAAAGCTATTGTCATCAAAACAGTATGGTATTGGCATAAAAAACGGATACGTGGATCAATGAAACAGAAAAGAGAGCCCAGAAATAAACCCAGGCCTATATGGTTAATTAATTTACCATAAAGGAGCCAAGAATACTCAGTGGGGAAAGGACAGTCTCTTCTATAAAAGGCGTTGGGAAAACTGGACAGCCACATGCAAAAGAATAAAACTGGACCTTGAAGGCATTGTGCCAAGTGAAATAAATCAGAAAAAGACAAAGATGTATGATCTTATTTACATGTGGAATCTAAACAAAAACAAAAACAACTCCCCCCCTTCCCTAGAAAAACCAAGCTTATAGATACACAGAACAGATTGGTGGTTGCCATAGGCAGGAGGTGGGTGAAATGGGTGAAAGGGGGTCCAGTTATAAGATAAAAAAGTCATGGGGATGTAATGTACAGCATGGTGACTAGTTAATAATACTGTATGTATATTTGAAAGTTGCTAGGAGAGTAGAGTTTGAAAGTTCTCATCACAAGAAAAAAAGTTTTTTGTAACTATGTGAGGTGGTGGATGTTAACTAGATTTATTATGGTGATTATTTTACAATATATACTAATATCAAAGCATTATCTTGTACACTCAAACTAATATAATGTTATATGCCCATTATATCTCAATACAAAAAAACTAGGAACGTACATTTTATTCCTGGTATCTGGCACATGCCTCTCTTTGCCCAAACTTTTACTGATAACAACATTAAATCCATATTTCAAATATCCATGAACAGCTTCTAGGTCTGTATAGTTAAAATCCTTATCTGTAAGAAAAGGTAATTAGAGTCATACAAGTTTTGGCTTACTACCACCTCTTTGATAAAGAGGTGATGTTTTTAACTGTACCTATTAAAACTTATTTCTGTGAAAAACAGAAAGCAATCTGAAACAAATACAGCAAACTGTATTTAAAAATTGTTAAATTTAGGTGGTGAATACAACAGGCCTATTTTATTATTTTCTGTATATAGTATGTAAAATACTCCATAATTTACTAATTGAATTGCTCTGACCCTTCCAAATGTGCAATTTATGTCCTATTTTCCCCTTACAATGGCTAACGAAGAAAATCAAAATACTTACTTAATTTTAAAAGTGGCCTCTGTTCTTTCGTTTCATCTTCGTTAGGCCTTTGAACGCTCGCGTGTGGTGTTGGTGTTTCCCATGAGCCACGGCTAATGGGCTGTTGCAGTTTTTCATCAAGGAACAGCACTGAGGTACCCTCCCGGGTTTGCTCCTGCCATTTGCTCACATGATAATAGTGAAAACATAGAAATAACAGAGCGGCGCAGATCCCAAACGTCAAGGATCCACAGAAGAAACATCGAATCACGACATTTCTCATGGTAAACCTAGCATTTTTGAGGGTCCCTTTTTCAATTCCCTAAATCAGAAGGGTTGAAGAGACATTCTGTTAGATACTTCAATGGCTTCTAGATTATCTACGTGGCTTCAAATTTAATTTTCAGGGATTTTTAAAAATAATTTTAATTTTTCAATGACAGTTAACATACAATATTATGTTAGTTTCAGATGTACAACATAGTGACTAGACATTTATATAATGTATGAAGTGATTACCTCAATACATCTATTATCCATCTAATCCCTTACATGGTGATTCTAATATTATTGACTATATTCCCTATGCTATACTTGACATCCCAATGACTAGTCTCTAACTACCAATTTGTATCTCTTAATCCCTTCCCCCCCTTCACCCAACCCCTCTCCCATCTGGCAACCATCAAAATGTTCTATTTCTGGGTTTATTTCTGTTTTGTTTGTCCGTTTATTTTGTTTTTTAGATTCCACATATAAGTGAGATCATATGGTATTTGTCTTTGTCTGTCTGACTTATTTCACTCAGCATAATACCCTCTAGTTGTTCCATCTATGTTGTTGCAAATGGCAAGATTTCATTCCTTTCTATAGCTGAGTCATATTCCATTGTATATATGGACCACTTCTTTATCCATTCATCTATTGATGGACACTTAGACCACCTCCACATCTTGGCTATTGCAAATAATAACGGCAATGAATATACAGATGCATATCTCTTTTTTGACAATTTTCAGTTTTAAAAACAGAATCGTTTTGATATCAGTGCTTATCATATACTTTGATAAGATGAAGTTTTTTTCTATTATCAAAAACTTTTAAAACTGATATTCTTAAGATTACCTAACATCAAAATACATAACATGCTTATAAAACATACACTGTCATTTAAAGTCACTGGCCCATACTCCTGAGCATGTAGCTAAAGAAAATAATGCGAAAGAAGGTTTACTCATTCCTCATACACGCTCAGTCCATCTTGGAGTGAGAGTATAGGTCTCTATTAAAATATCTTATTTGTCACCAATCAAAATTAAATATATATAAAAACATACACTATCACAAGCTGGAAAGAAAGTGGGCAGTGAAAACGGTGCCTCATCACTGGTGGGATGGTGAAATGGCACAACCATTCTGGCGCGATCTAGTTAAGCTGAATTTATACACATACCCTGAAGAGATTCTTATGAGCCATGTACAGGAATGTTTATTGAAGTAATAGTTGTAACAGAAACCAGAATAACTTAGATTTCCCTCAGCAGGAGAATCCATAAAGCAAGGCTATTCATTCAATAGTGGAAATGAACCAACTGGACCGACAGGTATTAATATTGTAACATCTAAAAAAAAACAATGTTGCACCAAAAAAACAAACAGGGGATGATGCTACCTATATACTTTTGGAAAACATGCAAAAGCAGAGCACTTGTTTATGGATACACCGTATGCAGCACATACTCGGGAAAAACCTGTGTATGCAAATGTACACAAATTTCCGACAGTGATTCCTTCCAGGAGAGGAGGGGATTGGGGAGAAAAATAAAGAGAGCCTACAGAGTTCCTAATGCTTATTTTTTAAAAAGCTGTGAAGCGAATGTGGCACCATGATGAGGTTTGATAAAGCTTGATGATACGTACACAGTGTTCCTATTTTTCTCTATATTTCCCTTACGTTGGAAATATTTCATAATTTATCAAAAAAGAAGAAGAAAGCCTTGAGAGGCTTCCTTTCAAGATGATAGATGGAATACAAGTGTCTCTCTCTTCTCCCTCCCGATTCAACTATGAATAAAACTAAAGCTAAAAGCCCGCATGGGAAAAAAGTGGCAGAGGGAACATCGATGTATGTGATTTCAGCACACGTTTGGAGGACAGAAGCTGCTGGACGTGCGATAACGATTTGGAAGGACAGGAAGAGCGGAAGTCACACCTCCAAGTGTGCGCTGAGAGGACTTGGAGAAACAAACGGGGGGAGCAGACCCCAGAGAGCAGCTCAGGGCTGGGAGGTGCTGGCACATCAGGGGACTCATGTGGGGGCTTTGGGAAAGGCCACGTGTTTCTATGCTTTCTTCACCCCTCCCTGCATAGAAAAGTCCAGACTGGAGCCGGGCAAATGCTCCTCTGGAGAAATGGAGCTGTAGAAGCTTAGCCTCTGCGGAAGGAAGCTTGGGCTGACATCAAGGTGGCCCCTCAGTTGTGGAACGTTTGTGTCACACAGCCCTCTTTCTGCTTCACACATAGGATCCTGGCAGCGAGGTTGTTCTACCTGAGACAGGAGATGGAGAATTAGTCCATGAGGAGAAGATCTCCAGATACTGAAATGTGGGAGTGGCCAGCAGAACAGTGAATCCCCTGTGTCACCTTGAAGACAGCGTACCTGCAGCCCAGGTCAGACAAACACCCAGAGACACCTGGTTAGTGTGTCACTTTGCAATTATAGTGGAATGCTGTTGTTATAGACTGAATTGTGTCCCCCAAATATCATACGTTGAAGTACTCACTCTCAGTGTGACTGTATTTGGAGATCGTCTTTAAAGAGGTGACAGTTTAAACAAGGTCAGATAGGTGGGCCCTAATCCCATCTGACTGGTGTCCTTCTAGAAGACGTGAAGAGATCGCAGGGGAGCAGGCACAGAGGACAGGCCGTGTGAGGACACAGTGAAACGGTGGCCGTCTGCAAGCCAACAGGAGGTGGTGCTGGCAATGAGACTCTAAAGTGAAAGTTGGGGGTGGCGTCACTGCCCAGCTGGCCGGCCCTGAGGACCCCAATGCTGGTGGAAAGGCTGGGTTCTGAAAGCCCCTGGCATGCTGTAGCAGTGTACGAGTTAAAGCATCACTGGTGGGGACCTGGGCTGGAATACTGGTGGAAAGGAATGTTCCGGTTGGCACATTTGAGAGAAGGGGGCAGGGCGTAGTAATTATAAATGCCACGGAATCAGATGGCTGCTGCTGGATGCTATGGAAGCATTTGAGAAAGGCAATGAAAGGCTGAGCGTGATTAGTCACTAATTTAAGGCAAGATATCAGGCGGGGGGCTCCTGAGCAGCATATGAAGGGACTTGTCCTATAACCAAAGGACAGAGAAGACTGAGAGTCCTGCCCAGGGCTTGGGGACAAGGGGGGCAAGGCTGACGTCTCAACCCTGGCCAGTCTTCCATCCTGGGAAGGAGGAGAGTCTGAGACGCAAGATGGGGTGTCTGGGTGGGGACAAGTCCGAAACCCTAGGTACACAGGGACCCTCCTGGCCTACGAAATGGCCCCCTCGTCCCTGTCAGGGGCCAGCTCTCCTCCTCTGCTTGAGGACGATGGAAACGCCTCTGCTTTGCAAGACAACAAATACGCTCCCTCAGTGTGACCCCCTTCAAACTGGGGGAAACGGGCAGATGAAAACGGACGGAATGTAGCCGTTTTCACTTAAATGACCACCACGTCTTCCTGTTAAATGTCTAAATTTCGAGACGCTTCTGTTTTAACTTTCTCCCCAAACCAAAAGTAATTAGAAACTGCTTAAAAGAGAATATGGGTGAGGGGAGGCAACCAAACTTGATATACAGAATACACACAGGAATTCATTTAACAGTATTATTGCTGAAAAATAAACCCATATTCTCTACAGGGATTCTACTATGTTAAGAAAATGTGGGGGAAATTCTCCTTAGATGTGAACACTTATAAAAAATGTACCCTCTAATTTTCTTATTTTATCAATATATGTTTTCTTATATGACATTTTTCTAAAGCAGAGTTCCCCAGTTCTCTGGAATAGGCACATCAACTACCACCTGCCCCCCTAGCCAGCCCCACTCCCCCACAAAACACAGAAAACCTCTCCTACCGAACGACAGATCTAGGAGCTTTGTGACTGGCTTTTCAACTCTGTCTCCTCAGGAGGGAATCCTGTTCAATTATTTTCTTCCCTAAAATATGCTGAAGTCACAGGCTAGAAAAATACAGAATTCATAAAGCATTATTTCAATGATGATTTGTGTGTATCGCCAATGCATGTCTCAATGAATTAAAAAAAAAAACACACACAAAAAAAACCCAAGCGTTAATTTAAAAAAATCCTGTAAGGAAAAGAAAGCCGCTAACAATTACCGAGACGCACGCGCAGACGTGCATACACGCGCACCCACTGAGAAACCAAAACCCTAAACTAACTCTGGCTATAGTCATGGAGCTTGGTGAACAATGTGCGTCTTCAGAGGCTGGAAAACGTGACCATACTTTACATGACACCAAAAGTAACTGTTCTGTAAATTGTCAGTATTTGTAACCCCTCGGTTTCGCAGGACAATCTTAAAAAACGATCTCCGTACAAGATCTATGACTTTCTGATACCATGAAGGGTTTGTTTCTACTTAATGTTTTTGGAGTAACTAATACGTTCACTTGGTATAACTCTTAACAAGCACAAAGGGGTATATGACGAAAACTGGCCCTGATTTTCAAGAACCAAAGCCATTATGAAGCTCAGTCCGCCTCCACGCATGGCATACATAACCCAGCCTAGCAGCCGGAACCCTTAAAAACAACCGGATCTTCTCCGTCCTAATCCCCAGAGGTTTGGATTAATCCTCATTCAAGATTCAGTGATTTGATGTGCAGCTTCTACTGCGTCCAGAAGGAAGAAGCCTCCCCCATGGTTGTTCTCTCTCCCAGCACACTGAGCTCACCCACCTACCACTCAGACAGTTGCACTGGCTGCTTGGTAATCAGTGTATTTTCCCAGCCGAGTCACAGGCAGCATTAGGCAGGAGTGCACGCTGAATGATCTCAAAGATGGAATTTTTGTTCGGAGTGGCTGACTTTATGGTGCCAGGATTCTGAGCAAACACTTGACTGTGCTGGGCTGCCCTGCCCCCATGGCAGTGCTCAAAACGCATCATCAGGCTGCCTCACAAAGCCCCGTGACATCACACAGGGTGGCCCAGCCGCAGAGGCCCCTGCCTGGATGCTCCAATCAGCAGGTGGAATTTGGGACTTCCGAAGTTCAGAGAGTCCTTGGAGAAAGTCTTGGGGAATCCTCAGGCCCCAGCTGAGACACAGGAAAAGCCTCATATTGGGTGAGTTGAAATCCTAGCCTTCCCTAGGCTAGGCCTCATGTTAGCGCCTTGAAATAAACTTAAGAAAAAGAACAGGCTTTCAGCGCACCGCAACTGGCTTAATGGTGAGCCAAAGGGCTATTTGGCTGTCTTTTAATTTTTTGCTCTTTAATATATTACTCAACAGTTAGTCATTAGCAGATGAGTTCAGCCAAATGCTTGTGAAATTTCCTCTTTCTTAACATGTTTGAGCGGAGTCGACCTCCTCACCCCCCCTTGAGGAGGCTGGCTCAGTGCTTTGCCAGGGACCAGACGTTTGCTTCCAAGTGTGTGAGAGGCAAGGGGCGGGGCCTAAGGAGCGGGCCTAGGGGCGGGGTGGGGCCTTTGATACCACTCCTGGGACAGAAAAGATGGGCAAGAATGATCTCCCGCATAACTCTGAGTCTCCTTTGGAAAGGCTCGAAAGGAAGGGCTTTCGTTGTCCTTTTAAAATATTAATATTAAAAAGAAAGCTTTTATTCATAATAGCCCTCCCCTGGAAACAACCCACAGGTCATCAACAGTAGAAGGGATGAATTGTGGTCATTTGTATAATGGAATGCAAAGCAGCAACACAGTGACAGAACCACAGCAACACGCAACAACTTCACAGACAGAATATGGAGCAGTGGAAGCCAGACACGGGGGGGTTCTAGTTCTATGTCTACCAAGCTCAAGAAGAGCCAAGATTAATCTAGAGTGATTACCTTGAGGTGGGGTGGGGGGTGCTTGTTCCTGAGACAGGCCAAGAGTGAGGCTTTCAGAATGGTCTAGATCTTCTCAATCTGGGCGAATTCACACACATTCACCAGGCCATTATTCACTGAAGGTTTGGGCACGTCAGTGTATACATGTATGTTTTGTCCTCAAAAACTGAAGGAGAAAAAATAAAAGTGAGCAGCACAATTTTTGGACGAAAGGACGTAGAAGACATGGGTGCTGCCCAGCAGTTGGTTGAGGGTTCCCTGGGAGATAAAGTCATTCATGGGCGGAATTAGGGGAAGATGCAAGATCAAAAGCTATAGCCCGGTGTCAAGGAAAGAACAGTAGACCGAGAGTCAAGCGGCACACCTGCCAGAATCTATTCATAAGGGGACAGGCTACTGTAGCAAAACAAAGCAAACGGTATAAAATAAAGTCACAACACAAGGCAGGTAGCTGGCAGGAGCTGAAGGGAGGAGGTGAGGAGGAGGAAGATAAAACCTGCGGGCAGCAGGGAAAGTGCAGAGAGTAAGGTGCACGTGACCCCATGCAGGTCAGTTCTGTGGAAACTTCCTGGAACTTTTCCTGTGGCCAAAAGGAAATTAGGAGGCTGACACAGTCCGTGCTTTCCCTCAAATTAGTAGGCGCAGTTCATCCTAGTCCATTCCAATTAAACAACCCCAAAGAGGCACAGAGCAGCCTTAGGCTTTATTCTCAGGTTGAGAAGGAAAAGAAAAACACGAATGGGCAAGGCACAAAAGATTTGTGAAAACTTCAAACTGAGAGCCAGGAAAACCATGTTCTTGCTGGCCCCGTGTCTCCTGAGGGGAAAAAAAGCAAATGCTTAAAATGAGGGGCAGAGATGCAGAAATCGGGAACGCAAATTAAAAGAAAACAGGCAACAAAAATATGAGCATACATTTGCCAATTACTGCAAGCCGCACCGAGCATGTGGGAGGTGGTCAGGTCCTAGAGGGCAGGCCCCACTCTCGGCCACCTCTGTGTTTCATGATACTGTACCTGACATGCTAGCTGCTAGCAGATATGCACTCAATTAATTCCCCAATAATCATAACATTTAAGACACAACAAAGGAATTGGTGAGTAACGCCAAAATGTGACTATCTTTTTTGGGGGGAAAGGAAACAAAAAGAGGGAGGAGGGGAAAAAAGGAATTAAAAAAGAATGAAGTGACCTTAGTCTCAGGCCTGTCTGGCTCCCTCCAACCAGCCCAATTGGACTCATTTATCCACAAACTCCATTCTGTCATTCTTTGCTCCAGAGAGAAAGACCTATAGGAAGACCTTCCCCATATACCACCCTGATCTCTAAGTTCCTCCGTGTGTTGTTGGTTAATCTTGCCAACCTATGGTTTTCCTTATCTTAAAAACCCCTTAGAAGAATCCAGTCCCCCATCCACTCTGGTTCCGAACCATCCAAACCATCCATTTAGATCACTCAGATCTGGTCATCTCAGGTGGTCGTTTCCCCCCAGTAACCATATAGGGAGATTTTCCCCCATGTAAGTGGGCGGTTATCTTAGGAAACTCACTAGCAGGGTTTTCATTTGAGAAGTTCCCATTAGAAATTAATGATTTGCTGTCTTAAAATGTGGGGGATTATAGTGGGCTCAGTGCAGTTGGTGAGGACGGAGAACCTCCCCTTGGCTAATATCTAAGGAGGACCATCTTATTTGACCAACAATATGCTGACTGCTTCTATTCTAAACCGGTGTTTTATTAGACTCAAGCTTAATTACTCACAATAATAATGGCTTAATGAGAAATCGTCGATTTGGAGACTTTTGGTGTTGGTAGCTTGATTGCATGCCAAATAATAATCTTTTCAGGCAGCATATTCCCCATTGCTAAAAGGTGGAAGTAACCTACGGGCCCATCAATGGACAAGTGGGTAAGCAATATGTGGTGTCTACACACAATGGAATTACTATTCAGCCCTAAAAACGCAAAGGCATTCTGACACATCCTACCACATGGATGACGCCGGAGGACATTAGTCTAAGTAAAGTAAGCCAGTCACAAAAAGGCAAATTCTATATGATGCCACTTACACGAGCTATTTAGAGTCGTCAAAATCATAGAGAAAGAAAGGAAAATGGTGGTTGCCAGGGGCTGGGGCAGTGGGAGGGGAGAATGGGGAGTTATTGCTCAGCTTTACAAGATGACAAACGAGAGTTCTGGAGATGGATGGAGGTGATGGTTGCCCGACATTATGGATGTACTTTATACCCCCTGAACTGTACATTTAAAAATGGTTAAGATGATATACTTTAGGTTATGCGTATTTTATCATTTAAAAAATTGGGGAGGGGGGAAGCACATAAGGTGATTTATATCCTTTGACTCAGAAAACTTCCTAAGAAATTGGCTAAGAAAACTTCCCCCCTCGTCCTCTATGTTTTGATGTGCTTTATAAAAAGTGGTTTCACTTCCATACCCACACTTTTTGCTTCCTGTCAACTTCCTGTGCGGCGTTACTGTCACTTCTGGTTTGCTTTGACTGCTCTGTCTTGGATGTCATCTTCTCTTTAAGTAAACATTCACAACTTTAATAGACAGCCTACATATTTTTGTCTTAGTAAAAACAGAAGCAAACAATCACCCTACCATGTTTTCCCGAAAATAAGACCTAGCCGGACCATCAGCTCTAATGCGTCTTTTGGAGCAAAATTTAATATAAGACCCGGTCTTATATAATATAACATAACACAATATAACATAAGACCGGGTCTTTTATTAAATTTTGCTCCAAAAGATGCATTAGGGATGACTGGCCAGCTAGGTCTTATTTTCGGGAAAACACGGTTGCATTTTTCTCCTTTAAGTCAAGCAGATGTCCCGTGTTAGATGTCAGGCTTTGTTGGTTTTTAGATGACTTAACTCCTTCTCTTACTGAAAAATAAATAGGGGGGACGTTTTATTAGAAAATGTGCGGACCCACATGCCCAAAGGATTCGGTCAAATGTACGCAGACCGCGGCATGCAGCGCGGCAGCAAATCGTTCCTCCTCTGGGGGCTGAGCAGAGGGCAGCTGGAGAATACGTTTCGCTTTTCCTCCTCTTTTCTTCCACCCGACACTCAATCCTGTTGCTCTTCTGTCTCCAGTCAGAGGCACACGCCGCCTTCTCTCGTTTCTGTGCTCTTCTGCACCCTTTCATCCACTGCTCGCTATGCGGGTCAGCTATTCCTCATGGAGGGTGAAGCAGGCTTAGGCATCACATGAGCACCGAATCCCAGGAACTGAAAGGAAAACTAATATGTGACCCCAAAACTAAAGTGTCCCAATGCCGTTCTGCTAACGGTGAAGTCTTTTTCTCTTAGGTCTCCAGACGTCTTGAATTTCCGTTTTTCTTACTCTTTTCCCACCTCCTGTTCCTTTCATCCTTTTTCCTTATTTATGCATTAGTGTTAACTATGCTCTTTCGTACGTACAATGACTCGCACAACTTAAGACGTGACATGGCTTATCCTTTCTTCTTCTTCTCCCTCTCGGCCCTCAGCAGCCTGGGTAATGGGCTCTTGGGGAGGGGGTGTCTTCCATCCCCGGGTGTCCCGCGGTACGGGTCACGAAGAATGTCTCCAGCACAGCTCGGGGTCAGACAGGTGAGCCTGTGTCAAGGTCAGTGCGCTGCTTCTTGTCTCCATGGCCTCAGGCAGACTCCTGCGCCTCTCTGATCCCTGTAAACGCCAATGCAGCGTCCTCAGAAGGTTTTGTTGTCTTTATTAAGCAAGAATTCATGCCAAGGTGTGTAGCAGGGTGCTTCCACCTGCCTGCCCACTGGGAAGGCAGAAGACGGAGGAGTACATAGAGCTCGGGGTGACAGTGGGATGTAAAGGAGTGCAGTCCTTTTGTGAGCAATTTGGCATACCAGCAATGTCAAAGACACCAAACCTAAGATACAAGGAGGCAAGTCCGTAGAAGAATGTTCCGTACAGCCTTGTTTGTTTTGAGGAAAATTCAAAACCACCTAAATAGCCCAGGATAAGAGACGTGGGAAGTATACTGTGGTGTTCATCCAGTCAACAGAATACAGAAGAGAAAAACGAATGAATCGGAGCCACAAGGATAAACTTCAACAGTATAATATTGAGAGAGAAAAGCAGATCGCAAAAGAAGACATCCAGTGTCATTAACAGCTTCATAAAGTTTTAAAAAATGCAAAACGATAGTTTGTGTCGTACTGACACACATATACTTAGAGCAGTACAGAAATACGTATGGAAATAACAAATACAAATGCAGAATAATGGTTACCTTGGGGAGGGAGCGTGTGCAGAAAGGGAGAGCACGTAGGGTCCCTCAATGGTTTTTTTTAGTTTTTAAAGAGCTAAAGTAAATATGGGGCAAAATGTTAAGAGTTGATAAGGCTGGTGTGTGACCCTGCGCTTATTTTTACGTTATTCTCTATTTACTTTTTATATTGTAATATTTCAAAATTAAAAACAATTAAAGGTCCTGTTCCACTCACAGGACTCACAGGAATCAATTCCTTATAATCTGTAAGATTCGTCATCATATCTATTAAAAACTCTTGGTGTGATTTATTTCCTAGATGGTCCACAAGAGGGAGATCTAGAACAATTCAGCCCCAGGTGCATAAACATATAGACTCGTAAAGACAAATGGCACTTTGGGAAGCTTTGCAGGAGGCTCCTGTCTGCCCTCTATCAAAGGCAGGGCGCTTTCGACCGGTTCTGAAATCTGCAGAATGACCACTGATGGTAAAGAAGACACATCCCAGGATGCGGCGATAAACTGAACAGTGTTAAAAAAAAATGCCACCTGATGAATTGTTTGCAGAGTAAAGAACACGTGGCAGCAAGAGGAACCCAGATTAGTAGAGTGCAGGTAAACATGGGGGCGCCAACAGTGTCCTCTGGAACCTGGGGCCAGGCGCTTGGGGTCTATTCCCCTGGAACGGCACGGAAAACCAGCAACGCCTGTTGCGTATCCACGGAACACCAAGAAATACGGAAACAGCTCTTCCTAAAACCGTAACCAGAAACAATCTAACTGGTGATAAGCATGGCTGTCTTATAGCTGCAATTTACCGCAGAAGCAGCCCCTCAAAGATTTAAACTGTGCAGACTTTTCATGAGCATCTCTGCGACTTTTTTTTTCTTCACTTTTTAAAATCAGGTGCCAAAGGAAATGGGTGAATGCTGGAAACAACATATTGTGCAATTTCAGTGATGCAGACATAATTCAGGTTTCTTATTGTTGCTTTCACTTTGTCTTCACGGAAAAATAATGCAAATTGTGAGGAAACCTCAGTTTGCTCAGTGACACGGTCAGTCATCGGACTTTACTTGCTGCCCACCTTTACTCACTTATTAGGGCACCCCTGCTCATTTCTCAGGAGCTCATGGAAAACAAGACAGCCCGTCCCTGCACCCCCAGTGCAGCGAGACTCTGTCCCTATAAGTCAGGAAGGTGAAGTCCTTATGGATGAAAATGGCTTTCAACAGCAAAAGGGAGTTTCTGCTTCCTGATCATAAAATAACAGGACTCCACTATGATTTACCCCAACTCCTGTGTGTCAGGGGACAATTCTGCATGTGAGGACTCAGGGAGAACCAGGAATGCAGCTCTTATCAGACACCAAATCTGCCAGCCCCTTGACCTTGGACTTGTAGCCCCCAGAACGGTGAGAAATAACTGTGTGTTGTTTATTAGTCACGCAGTCTATGGTTTCTGTTCTAGCATCCCGAGTGGACTAAGGCAAGGTGAGCTTTACCTGTCATGTTGCTTGAGTAGCCCTGGCTGAGTTGCATCAGGCGTCCCAGGTCACCTTCTCTTTTGCCCAGACCTTCAGGACATGGAACAGTCAACCTCCATGGAGGGAGAATAGCTGTGTGAGGCAAAGGGACCAGTTAAACGGTGGAGACCCTCCACCCTACTCCCCTGCACAATCAAAGCCAGCTGCATCTTCCCGGGGTCCTTCAGAGCACAACTGTCTCTATCACCAGGAAGGGTCACCTTCCCAGGGGCTCAGAGACTACAAGAAGCTCCAGAACACCAAGGCAAGGAAGCCTCCACACTGACGAGTGAAGGCAACGCAGATCTCAAAACACAAGACGCTTTCATGGCAGTGGGTTCAGCCCCTCCTCTGCCTTTACTTCCCTGGCTGCCAATTTAGTCTCATCAGGTGGAGAATGAATGGAGAGTGACTCCTATCTGGTCAGGGTGCTGGTGATCAGATCGGTCTATCTTTCATGCTTCGGACAGCTCCCAAGATCTTTTTGTCAGAAGCAAGTGTTCAAGAGATTAGTCTCAAAGGAGCTGTCAAGCCACCAGGAGTTTTGACAAAGCCAAGTAAGAGTCACTCCATATTTGAAGCTCTTAGCCTGTGCTGAGTGCCTTGCTAAGCACTCTTAATAGATCACCCCCCACCCCCACCCACACACACTTCACAATGTTTAAAGTGTCTATTGCTATTTACAAACCATCCCAGCTCTCAGTGGCTTAAAACAACAGCCATTCAGTTAGCTGCATAACTCTGTGGGTTGGCTAGACTTGGGTATTCTGCTGCACATGTCCGCTGAGGCTGCAGCCGTCAGGGGGCTGGCCTGCCCTGGAGCGTCAGGATGGGGCCCTGGGGGACAGCGGGAAGACTGGGCTGAGCTGGGATGCTGGGGTGGCTGGGCCGCTCCCTCCTCTCCATGTAGCGTCTGCACATGGGTTTGCCAGTGAGCAGCCGGACTTCTTCCACTCCGTGGGAGCCGGTAAAGGGTACATGAGACGCTGTCTTTTTACTGCTTCCTGAGTGACTAGAATTATTTGAAAGTGAAAATATATCCTCGGTAGTTATTTTCTGATTGTGAACGTCAATTCATGATTATAATGTTCAGGACTTACCTGGTGTCAAGCCACAGAGACGAATTCAAGTTGACTTGTGCTAAGCAGCGGTTCATTACAAGGTTGTCGGGCTGCGTGTCGGGCTCTCACAGGCAGCCTGATGCCAGGTCTTCGGACAGGGGTAGAAATGAGGTCTGCAAGGACTGTACGGTCCAGGGCTGTTCCCTGTCCTACTTCTCTCCTGGATCCCCATTTCTTTGCCCCCAGGACAGCATTCTGGAAAACGCATCCGGTCAGCCCAGCTGGTCTTTGTTCTCTACTCCAACCCAATCATTTGAGTCGCGTGGTACAAACATGGGTGTTAGGTCCATCCTTGTGATTAGACATGGTTCTCAGAGGAAATGAGGCATCATGATGGTTCTCAGATGCCCCCAAAGATGACTGTGATAGAAAACGAGCCAAACACAGGAGAACAACACCAAGCATGACCCACAATCCCACACACCAGCTGGCACCCACGACGTAGGCCATTTGAGATGGATCATGACCATTTACAAGGGGGTGGGCAGGAAACGGGAGATGGGGAGGAACCTCGGAGTTGATAACTGCAAGGTACCACCTTTATTCCCTAGGCCTGAAGTGGTGCAGGGCAGCAGTTTCTGGAACCTGCAGGAACTGAGCTGTGGTTGTGGGGATCCAGCCAGGCAGAGGCCACCTGGCAGGCAGAGTGTTAGGGGAGCTCAGTCATGACTCCTCTCTCCTCCCTCCATCCAATTGCCTTCCGCTCTTGGAAGCCGACCAGAAGCCAGTGGTCAAGGGGCCCCCACAGGTCAGCCTGCAGGGCACAGGGCAGGTGCAGAAAGGTGGAAAGACAGTCTGCACATCAGATAACCTCCGGCGGAATTTGGTTTATAAAACACATCACTGCTGTCAGACCTCAGATTCAGTTTCGCAGGCGGCCTTCTTCACGGGGCATCATTGTCTTGTGGACATTCTTTTCCACACCTCCAGAAACAGTATTGTAAATGGCTGATTGACGAACGGTCTCGTGTCTGGCGGTGACAATGAGCTACCCACTTATTCAGCATTGGGGTTGTTTTCAGTGCTTCACCCTGGTGCCCTTAGGTGCTTGGCAATGGGTCTGTTGCAAAAGCCTCTGCCTCCTTATCACTTTGCAGGGTGACGTTTGGCCTTCTGTCCACCTGCCTCCTAGACCGTGACCTCTGTGAGTTCCTTCCTCTCTGAAGGCCGAGCTCCTAACACAGAGCAGTTCTCTCTACAGAGCTGCTGGGCAAAGCAATGCATGAATGGCAAGCCAGCAAAATGAATCCAGCAGAACGTTGTGAACTCCTCCCATCTTTCTGAGAGCCCAGGGTGCTGCTGATGAATGTGCCAGCACGTGCCATCCCAGCTTGGTGACAAGGCCGCCAGCTACACGGCAAAAGCCACACGGGCTTCGAAAGCCCACAGGTGGGTTTGACTGTCGCCTCCCATCTGTCCATTTCTAAGAGCAAGTCACACTATCTCTGCGTCTCAGGTCTCTCTTTGTAAAATGTGGACTCGAGAGTTTCTGATGGGGTTTTGTGAAGTGTCTCTAATCCTTGCAACCCGGTAAGTATTGACCTCTCTTTCTCAGTAGCCATTACTACCTGAGAATTTGTTAGGCAATTGCAGAGAGGTAGAAAGAAAGAGACAAATGGGGAAAAAAAATAAGTTATGCCAAGTTCTTGATCAAGGGAAGTCTAAGATTGCAATGGAAAAAAACCAAATGGACAGAGTCACCTGAAGGGACAGGGGAGTGGTACTGTGACTGAAGACTCCCCTTTGCCAACACAAACACGTTTGTCACTTTCACCTCTAATTTCTACAAATACTTTATTGTTCAACATTTAACAAATCCACCTCTTGGAAAAGCCTTGATTCACCTGAGGAAATCTTATCCAGTGAAATGTTTTTATATTGCAAGCTCAACGATCAAATAAAACGAGTGAAAATTTGCTCCCAGCTTAAAATTAAGAGTTGGCAGGGCCTCAGGAAGTTTCAGCTGGGGAGCAAATTCTCACTGGTCTTCTTAGGACAATTAGGGGATTATTGGGACCTCTGTTTCTGTTAACTATTTCCTTCTGTTAACATCTGACTCCTCCATTCCGACTCTCATTCCCACCTCAAATTGCATTTAGAACGTTTGGAGGGTTGGTCTATTTCCAGTTGGCTCTTCCTCCAAGTAAGCTGAGGTGCTTCCTGGCCCTTCCTGCCTGGCCAGCACACAACTCTACCTTTTGTCCCCCCAGTTCTGGGAGACTGCTGGCAGCTTTGCTGTGCCTCCTTGCAGCAGCTCTGCTTGGTTTCTGGGCCTCTTACACCAGGGTCATTAGGGTTTACAGGAGCCGTGAAGCCTGGATGGCAGACCAGCGTGTCGGGCTCACCTCCCTACAGACCCCTTTCTCTGGGTTCTTGGACCCTCAAGTCCTGGCAATGAGTGAGTGTTGGCTTTCTTTCCTTTGGCGGGGGTGGGGGACAGAAATCAAGGCCGGCATATTTTTTTCTTGCACGAATACAATTCCCGTTGGTTTTCTGCATGTTGCTGTGGCCTCCCGGTGCCTTTACCTTCTCAGCTCCACCCACTCACAGAACCAAACACTGCAGCACCTCTGAAAACTCATCCTCAAACACGCCCAGCACCGCCTTTCATCCTCATAGCTCACTTGCTCTGTCCCCTCCAACCTCCCTCGCAGCCCCCATACGCTTACTTCCTGCCCCGTCAAGGCTAGATTTCACTATAACGCATCTCTCCTGAGCCACTACTGGGATTACACAGCACTCTGTTCTATTTTATTGAAGGTAGCAGGGCCTACAGCAAACATACACACGTAGAGAACAGCTGCTGGGCCAGGAAACCTTGGATTCTATAAAAACGTGGTTTTTTATAAATGTCTTTCTGTTTTTTCAAAGCACAGAGGAAACCTGCCGCTGCTTTCCTGCATGGGGAGGTTGCAAAACCAAATGAGACTCTGTGAACTGTCTCAGATACTTAGAACAACAGGATGTACTTTCGGTCCCAGGACAGTATCACCAAAGATGTCAGGATCACGAAAACCACTTTCTAGAACAGAAAACTATGGCAACCATAATTTGATGTCAGCCTGGAGTGCCGTGGGCACCTCATCAGCTGGTGAGTGCAGGGTTTTCTTTTGTGTTGATCAAGATGTGTGGCGGGTGACAGGGCCTCAGGGATGTCGGAAGGGCTCTGGAGTCCCGTACTCCGGCCACACGCCTTCCGCTGTCCATGCTCGAATATTGGGATATGCACTTCACACATCCCTGTTCCTCAACAACTCCTTTTTCTTTTTTTTTGGTAGAAGTTTCCCTTTGTCCCTGCCTTTCATTTCACACGGCTATTGTCTCTGCCGCACCTCTGGACTTGTGATGTTGTCTCTTAAACTGGTCCCCTGCCTGCATGCAATCTACTCCTTCCGTACATGCTGTCTGTTATCACCAGATTGATATTCCTCACTGATGCTTGGCGTGCTCCTCCCCTGCTCCACAACATTCCATAGCTACCCATTACGTAAAGAATAAAAATGCAAACTGCTTAGGGAGGACCAGAATCTGGCAATCAGATTGCCTTTCCTGCTTTACCATTTCCTGTCTCTCCATCTTGGACACCTTCCAACCTTTACACACCTGCTTTCTCTGTGTTGCCATTTCTCCCCTCCTCTCCATGGCCCTTCCCAACAACACTTAGGTGATAAACAGTGCGATCTGAACTTCAAGACCCGACTAACTGTAACCACTTCTAGTCTCAGCTCTGAAAGCACCTAAATCCCTACTCTCCTTTGACAGGCAGGCGGGCACTGCCGTGTGTGTGTGTGTGTGTGTGTGTGTGTGTGTGTGTGTGTGTGTATAGGCATGCAGGGAGAAGGTTACATGAAGGTGGAGGATTGGGGTGATGTGTCTACAAGCCAAAGGGTGCCAAAGACTGCCGGCAAAGCACCAGAGGCTGGGAAGGAGAGGAAGGATTCCCCTACAGGTTTCAGAGGGAGCACGGACCTGCTGACATGTTCATTTTGGATTTCTAGGCTTCACAACCATGAGATAATACATTTGTGTTTTAGCCACTCCGTGGTACGTTGTTAGAGCAGCCTCAGGAAACGAGTATAGAGGAGCATAGGAAAGCACAAGTAAATGTGTCGCCACTCCCCCCAGTCATGACTAAAAACCCCAAAATGACGAAGATGCTAGTAACTGTTTAGAGGGAAACTTGGTTTGGACTTTGAAGAGGAGGAAAAGATCAGGGAAATGGGTTTTCAGGCCAGAACAACAGGTGAGCTTCAGGGAGCAGAGGTAACGAGGCTGGGCAGCCAGGGAGGAGTCTCGCGTGCCGGAGCCCTTTACGGGGATTTGGGAAATGGGAAAGCAAAGCAGGTTTTCAAGCTGGTAACGGCTATCACAAGAGCAGTTTTTAAACAAAACGTAGTGGGGAGAACAACAAGGGCTCTGAAATTAGAACCCGGTCCACATGCTGGCTTCCCCACGCACTAGCTGTGTGACTTAACGCCAATTAGTGAACCTCTCTGGGAATTAGGTTTTCTCAGGCCATAACAAAGAGATAGCCGGAGAATTCTGGGGGGTATATAAAGCAGTGGAAGCAGCCTCGTCTTTGGATCTCCCCAAATCCCCAAGGGAAAACAGACAGAGCAACTAGACAGAACAAACAAAAAAACCCATTCACAACATTTAGCAGGTAATCAGGTGTCCAGGCATCTCACAAACTCCAAAAGCGCAGGTGAGACAAACCACCACAGACACAAGGGCTGACCTGCCCGGTCTTAGCACCCGTGAGGGAGAACGCAGGGAAGCGACAAGCACCCAACCTTAGGTAGAACCCGGCAGGCCAGTTTGTGGACAGTGGCTAAAACTAGGGGAGATGTCCCCATTGAAAGCGAGAGCAATCATGAGGGTCCTGCAGTAAAACCTCAAAGGACTGGATCAGTCCAACTTCATAAATTCTTGAAACTGGCCCCCCAATTCTCTCTTTCCAGATAGGGCCCTCCATTAAGGAGAAACTGCCTGGAATAAAAACAAGATTGAGGAAAACAGGAATCACAGAAGAACACAGAACGTCCAGATAACTGCACCAAGCCAGTACATGTCATTAAGCAAGCTGCTACATGAAAACAACAGAAGGATCGCCTATGTAAAAAAAAAAAGAAGAAGAAAGCTGTTAGAACCAAGCCTTCTTATAAAACTCCAGAAAAACTAACTTCATATAAAAATTAACAGCAGAAAAATATCAAGATCAAATCGCACACAAAGCGACTGTTTAGAAAAAGAAGTAAAGGATGAGAAGATCATTCATACAAACAACGGACACACATACGCTGTAACTGTCATGGTGATGACCTTTCAGGGGCCTGGAGAAGACGCAGCGTTAAAAACAACTATGCAAGCTCCTCACCTGCGACACAGCTGATGCCCACCTCCGGTGTTAGAATTCCTTAAAGGGCTGAGTCCTGCTCCCACTTTTACTCATTTGATTATGAAACGTCGTTGCCTCCCTGAGCCCTTTGGCTGAACACGGAGTAGCCAATGTCCAGTCTTCCATCTTTGGCCTAACAACCTGGGGTCCTGTCTTCAACCCTCGGTCCCTGTGACACTGGTCGGGTCAGGAGGCGATTCAGGACAGCAAAGATGAGCCAGGGACTGTTGACTGTTGGTGACAGTGCCACAAGGCAATCGAAAATTGGGAGGTGGGAGGCCAGAAGAAAACAAAGCACTGTGGGGGTTTCATTTTTACCATAATTAAACACAAGTATAGCTTCAGGAGTCAACTCAGTTAAAAAGTAGTTTAAAGACTTAAAAATTGGACAAAGACTTACTTTAAAAAAAAAAAAGGTTAAAAAGTCAAGTAGTTTAAAGACTTAAAAATTGGACAAAGACTTACTTAAAAAAAAAAAAAAGGTTGTCTTCTCCCAACTTCCTCTAGAGAGGACCTGCTCACAATTGTTTCTTAACTGATTCTTCGCCCATCTATCTCTGTGGGCTTTTCAAGGTGAAGAGCCCCTCCGTTTTAGAACTGATCCAGTTCACAATGTTTGATATTCAGTGACTGTGGAAAGAGAAAAGAATCTGGTGCCACCGCTTTTTAAAGTTCTAAATATCCTATAAGCAAAGTCCTTAGTTGGCAGTTATCTAAATGATGGTTGTTTGTTACTGAAAGCTTTCATAGCAGGTTTCCTGGGAACAGATCTGAAATGTTAGAGGCAATTTCTGGGAAACGTGTATTTAAAACTCTTCCTGAAAATGTTGCCTTTTTGCAGACTTATAATACTGCCTGCTGTAGTAGTACCTCTGTGAAGCCTGTTTTTGGAATGCAGCACTATAGGTAAATGGGATGGCAAGGAGTGTAGGGGCGCAGACCCGCCTCCCGCCTCCCACATGTTCTGCATCCTCTGACACAGGTTCCTCCCACGGCAGGTTCAGGCGACTTCAAATGCACACCCTTCCAGGAGGCAGCGACGCTGCTCGCACACAGCCCAGTAATGACTTTTCCAGCGGTCCTTTCCGCAGATTAATTTCAATGGATGAGAAGAGCGTGAGTTCCCACCCGGATGTCTATTGTGTCTTCCTGGGGTCCAGGGGTGTCTCATGTCCTTTCTCTCCTTCCCAACCCCATAACCCACTGTGGAAGGAACTAGAGAAGGAGCATTAACCTGAGAAAGCAGTTGAATGATAGCAGCCCGTGTAACCTTCTCAACCACATTATTAGGTAGGTTATACTCACATGATTGTCCGTGATTTAAATGTCGTAGTCCTTACCCATTACACGAGCGTGTGGGGTTCCACTGTCCTGCATGTTTCCTCTGGTCCCACTGCGGCGCCTTTTGTGTTATTACACCGTGTGACATGTAGAGTCTGCTAAAGAAGGTTCCCCCTCATGACACATCCCCCCCCGCTCCAAAAAATTACCATTAACCGCTTTTCTCCTGTATTTATTCTTCTGGAGCAACGTTAGAAGTACACATTCTGATTTTTAAAAATCGTGTGTGTGTGTGTGGGGGGGTGGTGACAGGACACAATTCTCTTCACTTTATGGTGGGAGTACTTTGGGTGGGAATGGTGGTTTCGCTGCACGAAGTCCTCCCTCCCCAAAATGTGACACCCCCCCATTCATCCCAGTTTTCTTCACGTCTCACACCGAGGTTCTGTCCTGTGTTTGACGGAGGAGCTGCACGTTAATGTCTGTGCATCACATCTTTCTTCCCCTTTCGTTTTCCAGCGGGCGGTTGTGGGTACATAAGAAAAGCATTCCGTTCTGAGGGTTTTATTTTCCAACCGCTTTATAGAAGGCAAGGCCGGGGGCGGGGGAGGACAGCGTGGGAGAAGTTTTGGGTGGGGGTGGAAGGGCAGGATGACAGTGTGGGGTGCGTTCAGCTTGAGACCCGAGCCTGTGAGAGTCGTGATGTCACACAGGTGTTTGGAGAGGTGAGTCTGGAGTTCATGGAAAGAGGTCCAGACCAGAGACGTCATCTTGGGACTTCTTTGGCAACAGGTGATTCTAAAGCCACAAGCCTGGATGAGTCCAGCGAGGGAGGGAGTGCACCCAGGGGAGAGAGGAAGCCCAGAACAGATCTCTGGGCCACCAACAGGAAGAGATCAGGAAGAACCAGCAATGGAGACTGAGAAAAACAGCCAGCAAGGGAGAAGGAGCCACAGTGAGGAGGCATCAAGGAAAGGGAGTGCTACGGGAAAGGAGGAGAGGGCAGCTCATCAATCAATGTTGCTGGGAGGTGAGTCAGAGGAAGACTAAGGACCGGCCAGTGGTTCAGTGATGGCAGCGCAGCGTTTCAGTGGAGGGCTGGCTCGAACGCCAATAGGAGGAGGGTCTAGAGCAGGGGTGTCCAAACTGCGGCCCGCGGGCCAACTGCGGCCCGCAATCCATTGTTAATTGGCCCGCAGCAAATTCCAAAAATATATTTAGTTTACTTCAATAAACCAGGTGAGGCAATACGTACTTCACCTCGAGTGAGTGGCCCGGCTGTGTGTGTATTTTACCGCATATGGCCCTTGGTGAAAACCGTTGAAAAAAGTTTGGACACCCCTGGTCTAGAGAGAAAAATCACAGGACAGTGGAGAGACGGGGAGGCCAGACAGCTCTCTGCAAGACTTTGGCTGTGAAGGGGAGCAGAGACGTGGGCAGCAGCTGGAGGGGCCGTGGGCTGGGGACTGGTGGGCGCTGTCCATCCTGAAAGTGTCTTGGTCACGGCTGCACTTTAGACTCTCTGGGCAGCTTTAGGTGTCCGGGGAGCTGGGTAGAACTGCAGGCCAATGAAGTCTGACTCTTTGGGGACAGGGCCCTGTTGTTTTTTTATTTTTTAAAGCTCACCAGGGGATTCCAACGTGCCACCAAGATTAAGAACCAATGCGTGAGAGAAAGAAACACGGATGGAGCAGGAAGGAGGGGGAATAATTGCCTGAGGAGAGGAGGGGCGGTACCTGGTGAAAAGAAGGGAGCGTCTTTGAATGGCAGCATGCACAGTTTCCATCTGTTAAGGGGCATGAGAGTAGTCTGTGGGTGTCACTGCTGGAAGGGGGCCGTGGCCGCGTGGGGCCTGGTGGAAGTTCCCTTCTGACTGTCCCTTTGTCGGAGAACTAGGACAAAAGGTTATCAGCTGGGACTGAGAGCAGGGGGCAATGTTGGAGGCTTAAGGAGGGAGGGGAGAGTTTGAAATGGTCATGTAGGGGAGTAGACGAGAGGTTTCTGGATGTCTCCTGTTGCCCAGAAACCTGAGGCTTGTGGGAAGTAAGTTAAAGTGAGACCACAGAGCCTGGCCACCTTCTCCCTGCAGCTCCACGGTCCTGGGCACTTGCTTTGGGGCCAGCAGACCTGGCTGAAGTCCTGGCTCTGCCACTTGTTGCTGTGTGACCTTGACCACATTATTTAATGTCCCTGAGTCACAATTTCTTTATCTGTGAAATAGTGACAATCTCTCCCTCCGAAGAACGTGATAACGGCTAGAGGTGGACTAGAAGCGCCTTGCATAACAGCTGTCCCACGTCATAAATGTTAGCTCCCGTTACGATTACTGATTATTTAGGGACTGGCTGTATTCTACCGAAAGAGCCTGTCGTTCCTCCTCTTTGTGCGCTGGAGCCTATGCTTTCTTCTTGTGTCTTCCAGAGAACATGGTCCAACGTGCCGGCCACACGGAAATTACATGGTCAGTCAATGCCTTTGGCTGAATAATTAACTACTTCATGAGCATTTGACTCGGTGTAAGTTACACGATCCTCCAAACAAGACGAGGGCAAAAGCAAGGCACAAAAAGCAGCCTGTTGCGCCCGTGCTTTTTCCTCTGCACTCCTCCCCATCTTACACACACTGACTCTGATCTTCCTCCTGAAGGGGCTTGGGTCCTTCGTTCCACAGGCTTCTCGGATTTGTGGGACATAACAGGGATGAGAAAAAATACTATTTGGAGAGGGCTTCACGTTTTACAAACTGCTGTCACATATACTTCCTCCTTCAAGCGTCAGAAGAAAGGGCCAGGTGAGGTGGGTGCCCACTGTCCAGGTGAAGACGGTGACTTCGGAAGCTGCAGCCATCAGCATTGGGATGGGAGGGAGGGACTCGAACCCAGAACCTGACTGGAGGAGAGGCCGAGGCAGTGCGTCTGCTCACAGAGGCCGTGGCTAGCCACACCCAGCCCTGGCCCTAGTTAAACAGTCTTCTCTGATACGGTTTCAGACACAGCTCTGGTTGGAACAGTTCCAGGTAGAAACAGTTTACTGGGGTCTCATGCCCTCCTTCATGGAACCTTCTCCCCAAAACCTTCTGTCCCCAGTCCAAAGCCCAGCATGCCTTTCAAAACGCTGTGTGACTCCTGTTCCGCCCTTTCCACCTGGTCCTTAACTCGCATCCCATTTGCAGGCCTCTAACTCATTCCCCTGTCATTCGATAATCTAAAAGCCACTCTAGGAAGACGCTTATAAAATCAATAACTCTAAATCCACATCTGTGTCTCCTCAGCAAAGGCTCGGTGCAGATGTTATGTACATAAAACGGAAAGGGGATGTGTGCTGGCAGCTCCTGCCCCACCATCACCCCCACAACACACGGGGAGGATGAATTCAGATGGGTTTCCGCCCATACGGCTGGGAAGTCAGCTCACTGCCAGCTCCGTGGGAAGCAGTCATGCTCTCCTGCCTGGCAGTCCTGGGGGACGGCTGTTCTCCAAGGCCCCCCTCCATAGCCACACACCTTCTGGTGGGTGACAGGCAGGCACGGCACCCGCATTTTTCTTGGCAGGAAAGACAGAGCAAAGTGCGCAGCTGTTTCGTCTCTGGTTCCCAAAACACTTCCCAGGAGAAAGGTCAGAGCAGCGGATCGCAAACTGGGCACGTGCACATGGCCTACCCCCAGCTGCCCAAGCACAACCTGGGGACGGAGTCCAGGAAAGTCCCTGGGTCATTCTGAAGCAAGAGCCTGAGGGCCACTCCGTGAGACACTCTGCTCCCTCTCCAAGGGGTGAGGCCCTTGGCTACCCCTGACCCCGCGGAACTTTGGAACAGCGCTTCTAGGAAATTCGCTCTCTGCAGTGACTGTCACCTCTGAGTGCTGGCCAGATGGACACCAGAGGGCCACAGGGCATGTGCCCAGAAATTATGGACTCTCTGGATTTTCCAGAAGAATTCTGGGGCGCCAACAGCACTGACCATGCCACTGCTGTGCCCTCTGCTTTTGGGACTGACGTGGCAGAAAAGGAAGGAACTGACGTGTACTCGGCATGTCCCAGGCGATGGTGCTTACACACCCCCAGGCGTTCTTAGCCCCTTGTTTCTGGAGTGGTTGGCCAACTTGCTTGCAGAAACACCACCAGCGAGTGGCAGAGGCAGGCCTGACTCCAGAGCCCACACTTCTCTAAATACTCGAGGACAGAAAACCCCAGTAGCCATAAAAAAATAAACAAATAAAACAAACTATATAAAAAGGGGGAAAGGCATCCTGCATGGGAAAAAAAAGGCAAGATAAAATCAAAAGACAAACAGACTGGGAAGAAATATTTGCAACCCCCAGCACTGACAAGGGGCCCGTTTTTTCAATATATAAAGCGCTCCTATAAGTAAACAGAAAAAGACCTACCATCCAATAGGAGAACGGGGCAAGAACACAAATAGCTAATTCACAGAAAGGTCACTGTAGAGGAAATACAAATGCACAGAAAGGTATTTCTTCTCCTCCCTAACCAAGAAAATGCACAGCAAAAATACCAGGAGACACTATTTTCACCTAACAGATTGGCAAATATCAAAAAGCGACAAGATGTGCTGTGTCGCTGAGGCTCAGACAGACAGGAAAGGGCATACACTGTGGGTGGGTGTGCATACCCACTGCCTCTGAGAAGAACAAGTCACCTGTCTATTGACGTGTTCAGGGACCCACACGTTGCTCCAGCAACTCCGTACCTAAGCATGCGTCCTTCAGAACCCTGCGAAATGTGTGAGACGATGGAAGCAAGAGCACTCCAACGCTGGAAGCCTCAGCCTAAACTCTCAGCCTAAATTTTCATCCGCAGGGGACACCTTACGTAGGTGTAATGTAACGAATCATAAATCATCCTAAATTAGGTGATGTTTCTACAATGGAACACTGTGCAGCCATTCCCAAGAACAAAGCAGCTCTCCAGACACTGAGATGAGCAACCCACAGCACACTTCCACTTGTGGGCATGTCCACTTGGGCGCCACCCTCCCACTCCGGCATGAGGCGTTCACAGCTTCTCTCTCTCCCCAAACCTCCCCCACGTCTTCCTCCATCAGCTGGCTGCACTGCTTGCCAGTCACGAGGAAAGAACCCCCAGGCTCCCGGCCTGAGTCTGCATGTACCTTCTCCCTCCCATCACAAGGGACTGTCCCACGTCCCATCTAAGGCCGGCCACTTTATTGCCCATCTCACCCTTCTTGCCTGTATTACCAAGCAAGGGCTTGCTGCCTGACATGCATAAGAGCAGAGGCAAATGACCACACAAAACGTACTGACCACCATGCAGAAGAACTCTTCAGACCGGCTGAGAAATCGGTCTCTAATGGGGAGTGGTTAAAATGACACAATGCTCTAGCTGTATCAATTCTTGTGAACCAATTACACCAGTTTCTTAAACCTGCAAAGATAAAGAAAAGACTTGGAACTACCGATCCAGTCCAGATGTAGACTCTCCTTGAAGCTCCACTCAAAACAGCTGCTCTCCTTGCAACCCAATCATGAGTTAGGGACCAGCATGAGCCGCCGAGTCTCGGCCAGTGCTCTGTAACAGCTGTGAGCCCCCACTCACTCACCCCTGCACTACACATAGGCACCTTTGGTTTCCCAGAGAAACGTCTGCATCCATCCCTGTAAGACGCTGGGAACCCCTTGCATCGGTCGGGAAGATGTTCTCTCAGGCTGGTCAAAAAACAATGAACTTTGTAATTACGCTTTATTTTTTCACCTAGAGGGTGAAAAATCTACAAAGAGTGGGGATAGGAAAAAACAAGGCAAGGCCCTTAGCTCAATGGTGCTATTGGGAGTGCGTGTTGCAATAATTAAAAATGACCTTACACAAGTCCACGCACAGAGTTTTACTTGGAACGTTTGTCTCTCCCCATTCTCTCCCAAGACCTCATGCAACTCTTACTAAGAGTTATACTTAGGAACATTTTACAAAATACCTTTTGACTCACATGGCGCAAGGAGGGTTGTGAAAAGCCACCTGTCCTTGAGAGCCTCCCTGCTCGGCCAGAGTCCTTGAACTGTGAGCTGGGTGTGTGCACCAAATGGGCATTGATTGATTACGGCATCAAGTGCTAAGGTACAAGGACACCGACAGACGCTGGCAAGGTCGTGCATGGCTTTAACTCTGGGTGTGGCTGGGCCCTTCTGGGAGGGACACAGCTTCCTCTGAGAGTCAGGATGGTAACTGCCTGTGCTATGGGGTTGGAGGTCAACAGGTCTAAGCCTGTACACATCTGAAAATCCAGGACCCGACCTGGCACTCTGCTCTCCAAACGCTGCTAGTTCCAAGGGATCGTAAATATATTTTTTTCTGGCATCTTGTTGAAAAGCCATAACTGGCATTCTAGAGGCCAGGTCTGCACCTCAGCTACATGAACAAATGGTGACAACAACGCGACGTGGTCGTGCTCAGATCTGCGCTGTGCTATATGAACTCTGGGGCCAGTGTAATTACCAAAGTAATTTTGTTTGCTCGGGAAATTATTACAATTAATTTGCATTATTTAATTATGTCCCAAACAGATGGGGGAGTGAGAGGCCAGCAATCAGCCCTGAGCCATCGTCAGGTAAGAGTTGCATTCCGACTCCCTGGGGTCAATTTGTACCAGCGTGGTCAGTGTAATCTTCCAGCGTGGTCAGAGCTCACACACCAAGACCTTTAGCCCAAGTCTGCAGCCCCAGGAGCCCGGGCCCTCAACCCCAAGGGGCGGTAATGCCACATCACTAGGACAAGAGTCACACGGGAAACTCCATCATGCAAAACCTAAGACTCTTCTCAACGAATGGGGTTGCCATGACTACTCCCCTTAGTCAAGGAAGGAGTACATTGATGGGCTGCCTATTCTTTTATTTAGCAAACAGACACCTCCCCACAGCACAGCACTGGGTGGTCACACAGATCCTACTCACGGAATCTGTCGCTCTTCGAAACTGCTGAGTGTGTCTTTAGGGCAGAGCTGGTCAAGACACCGGGCTGTCCTCTAGAGACGGAATAGGAACAGCAGGTCTGTCCCTTGGGATATTATTGCCAGAGTCACTTTTACCTTAACCCAAAGTACTCCTTGGATTCCGTGATCCGGACGGCCTTACGGTTAATGGATGTTATGGATAAAGGACAATGTGAAACACAAATATGGAAGCCACGGGTCCCCCAGAAAATCAACAGAGACCTGGGAAAGGGTTGTCAAGAGCTGTGCTGTCTGTCCCAGGGCTGCCTCCATCTCTCCCTTAGGATGGATACGACTGGCTCCGTGTGCGCCAGGGTGCAAAAGCTATCAGAGGTTACCTAATCGGTGCCCGAGCTTAGAGGAAAATAAAAACTGGAATGTGACTCTTAGCTTTGGTTTTCACGATTAGATAACACTCCTTTTGCTTGGTGTCCAATGAGTTAGCAAGCATTTACGGAGTCCTCAGTCCAGACTTTGTTGTTTCATTTTTCCAAGAGTTGCTTTTTGCACAGAATTGAGTCATTGGTTTCCTGACTACGCAGACCACTGCTCTCCCCCAATTCTATGTCCCAAGCAGAGACCAAGGCAGCTAGGATGTTGAATAGTTTGTCCAAGGTCACCCTGAAGAAGTTTCCTAAATAGTACTGTTAGCCTTGTGCAGAGCTTTTAAAACAGGAGGGGACCCCATTTTAAAATGTCTTTCCAGGAGGTACAGTAAATTAAGACCAATGGATAGAAGTTAAATGGATACCAACGAATTCTCTAACAGCTAGGTCTCAGTTTCCCCTATCTGCAAAATCTGTGTAATAGTTCTCTTAAGGGATTTTCATAGAAATTAGGTAAGATAATATGAACGACCGAATATGATGTCTGGTATCTCACTATTATCAGCCTAGATAAATGACGCCCCAAATGGAGACATCTTTCATATGCCCCCTTCCCCTGAGAAGCACTGTCCTAAATCTTTTGCTTGCTTGCTTGTTTTTAATTTTCAATTCATCATGCAAATTTTTTTTTTTTTTTTTTGGGAAGGAAGTCACAGGTCAACACTGTGGTGTGCCTTGGGCTTGCCACATTTAGCTACTGACTGAAATAATCGTGTGGGCCGCAGGCAGAGGTGAAAATGAAGTTCAGAGGGATAGTTCAGATTGGAAAATATATGATCAATTTATTAATCTCTTTCAGAAAGAAAAGAATGGCTGGTAAGCTTCTTCTGGCACCATCTATAGCAAACACTTCAGAAATATTACTGAATATTACTTCAGAAATATTAACATGTGGAACCGAAAAAAAAAAAAAAGGCTTTCAAAATGCAGGCAATATGGTAAAATGTGTTTTGATTCAGGATCCCCAGGCATTAAAATCTGCACTCCAACAAAACCAACTCAGAGAACAAATAATTAATTTTATTCATGAATGATTGGGCATATTTACACAAATCAACTGACAAAAGTACATAGTTATAACAATTGCTGAACACTGCCCATCACCCAGGACAGGCCTCGGGCAAAGCATTTATTGTAATATGGGAAATAGCACATTGGCTTCCAGGTTCTGAATTCATCCCCAGACGACCCTTCCTACCTCTCCACCTTTCATTTCAAAACCAATTCTCAACAGGTGGAGTGGTTTGCAGGCCTTGATGAATTCTCATCGTGACAGGGATTAAACTTTTAAGAGATGAAACTTGAATGACAGTTGGGGAGTCATCTTGAGCGGGGAAGGGTGGGCTCCACGAGTCCTTTAAACTCCATGGCACAGGCTAAAGGCCTGCCCCTTTCTTCTCCTAACCCGGGTTTCCAGCATTTATGTGGAATAACGCAGCCTCCTGTCTCCCCTACGCAGCGGGGTAGAAAAAGATCAAAGAGAGAAACTGCACAGCTGGGGGGCCGGGATGCCCACCTGGGTTTTGAACCCAGGTGTGGCCCCTCCAGGGCATCCCACCTTCTGTCAAACAGGCAGAGTGGTCCAGGCCCGGGAGAATTTCCCAGACTGGCTTCCTTCCGGCCTGGCGAGCAGGGGAGGAGAAGGAAGACAAACCCACCTGAAATCCACCGCTACGAACCAAAGAACCACGCAGACTGGAGGGGATTTCACACAAGATGATGGAACCTGGGTTGGAACGCAAAGCTGGAAAGATGGCTGAAACAACGGATGCTTTCTGGCTGGGCAGGAGGCACCACCCCAGGGGTGTCCCTGAAGCGGGCTAACCCCTTTTCCTCTGAGAGCACTCTGTGAACTATCTCCTCACCGCCCTGCCCTCCGCCCCCCGCCCCCCCCCCCCCCCCCGGCGTTCCCAAAGCGACCCGCGTCGCGTTCTCGGGGTGGCCACCCGCTTTAGTGAATAGGGGGCGCAGCAGGGCTGACGTCAGCATGAAGGGCTTTCGAGTGACTTGGGGCCACTGTCCTCGGAACCCTACCCAGCACTCAACCTACCTCCAGCCGGGTCCAAGGTCTCGCCCTCCTGGGGGACCACACCGTCACCCCGGAGAACTCTCCACGGGCCCTCGGCAACGTTGCCAAAAGGGCAAGGAGGTGGTTCTCTTGGACTGAGGCAGCACGAGGGGGGGGGCCTCGCCCGGTTTCGAGCCCTTTCCGTCACCCATGTCTTTCTGCAATCTGAGGAACCCCGCGTTTGCCGGGGCGCCGGCTTGCGGTACGGCTCCCGGACACTTACCGCGGATCCACTGCGCAACTCCGGGTGAACCTGAAAAGAGCCGGGTGGGCTGCGCCGGGCTGGGTGGGGTGGGGCGTGAACAGCCGCAGTACCGCAGCGACCCCGACAGCTCCACGCGCGCATTCAGGCGGCTCGCCGCGGTTCTCCGCGCAGCACGTGCGGATCAATGCGCATCCCACAGAAAGCCGGCGCTTCCGCCGCGGCCGGGTCTGCGGGGCACGGGGCGCGTGGGTGTGGTTCAGGGGCTCAGGCATAAATAGAGACACCCGGGGGACGACGCAGGTCAGAGAGAAGCTCGGCGTGAGCCGTGCGCCGTGGCGGCCGCAGGGGAGGGGAACCCCCGCCCGCCAGCACGCGACGGTGCGTGGGGGGGCGCACAGCGGCGCGCCGTGCACTTCCTGTTCGGTGCACGCCGCCTTCCACAGCCCTGCGCTCCCTGGGCCTGCGTTCGTGCCCGCCGGGCCCCGCTGTCTCTTCTCGTCCCCGGGACCGCGGCGCGGCGGGGGACGGAGCAGCGCCGGCCCCCCTCTCCTCCCAGGGCCGCGCGAGCCGCGCCAGAACTTGTGCTCGCAGCCGAGCCACAGCCCAACTGCGAAGAGGGCTCGCGTTTGCGCCTCCTCTTTCCTTCCCTCCCTTCCTCCCTCCCTCCCTCTCTCCCTCTCTCTCTCCTGCCCGGGAGGACGGCCCCAGTTCCAAGCTCGGGCTGGTTTATTCTGTGGCCGAGGATTACATTTATATACAAACTGTCTCAGCCTCGCTGGAGTTTCCACTTCGGCACGGGCACAGGAGGCTTGTTTTCCAAATCCCTGTTCTTAATTGCACCTGCCTTGCAGATTACCTCTGGGAATCTGTGGGAGGAGCCGAGTGGGTGGAAAATGTTGCTTCGCTTAGCAGAAGGAAGGAAACTTTGTCACCCAGCTGGAGACCTCTGCCACGCATAACCCGGAGAAAGACAGACGCCAGAATCAGGACAGCCAGTGGCTTTGATTGGCATCTGATGAGCCCTTAAGAGGAAGAGGACACGAGCTCAGCGCTCACGCCGACCGCCATCCCTCACCGGTGGCGGGCGGCGGCCGGAGCTACCTGCTCCGCCCTCCCTCCCCGCGGAAGTACCCACGCGGTGTCTTCAAGGGGGAAGGACCGTACTAAGGCGCGCGCGGCTGGAGGCCGACGGCAAGGGCCGGGCTAGGAAGGAGAGGACCGTATTCCAGGAACGAGTTCCCCGGAATTAACTTCTGGTTAAAGTTATGGGAAGCGCAGCCATGGACACCAAGAAGAAGAAAGATGTTTCCAGCCCCGGCGGGAGCAGCGGCAAGAAAAACCCCAGCCAGAAGAGGCGATCGCTGCGCGTGCACATTCCGGTGAGTACCCGCACCACAGTGCCCCGCTCCCGGCCCTCGCGTGGCTGCGGGCCCGGCGCGGAAAGGGTTAACGCGGGCCGGCCCGCTAGCGCCGTCCCGCGCGCGCCGTGCGTGTTCCGCAGAGCCGAGCTGGGCCGCCGAGCCCATGCTCTATTTCTCTTCTCACTGGCTTGCCGCCCGGGGCGAGACCGTCCACGCCGGGGGCGTGGGGGAAGGGGCGAGAGACGAGTGGCGCGCGCTCCGGCCAGGCCCGGCTGGTGGCGGGCTGGGCGTAGCCCCGGGTCCCGCCTGGTGCGGGTGCGGGGGGCGGTGCGTAGTGTTGTTTTGTTGAAAAAGGACGGTGTGGACTGCACTCCGGAGAGGTGGAGCCGCGCGCGGCCGCGGGGGACGGAGGGGAGGGGCAGTGGGTGGGGACAGCGGGCGGCGGGGGGGGGGGTGGTGGCTGTGTAGCTGCGCCCTGAAATGGACTTCTTTCCTCCCCAATTTCCCTCAGGGTGTGTCTGGGCCCTGGGGGGGGGGGGCTCCTCTGCAGCCGTTCCCTTTTCCAGCCTTCCCCGCAGCACGTTTCAGGCTTTGGGGGGCTCGGGGATCCCTAATGTGTGCAGGGCTGCCGCGCACTTCAGACCGGGCCACGCGGGCAGCCCGGCCCGGACTTTGACGACATCGATCGGTCTGCGGCTTGACTTTGTTCAGCTGGAAGGAAGGAGGGCGGGATCGTGCCCTCCCCTCACCTGCGATTTGCCGGCTCAGGCAGCCCGCGGCTACTTGTCCTCACCTGGCTGCAGCCTTCGCTAGGCTCCCCGTGGGAGGGATTCAGTGGTGGGACATGCAACACGGCCCTTATCTTCACCCAAAGGAAACCCCCAGCTGGGTCACACCCCTGGCCTCCACCAACCAAGTAAATGTTTGTCCAGACACACGCACACAGGCAGACATACATATGCGCGCGCGAACACACACACACACACACACACACACACACACACACACACACCATAGTAGAGGGCTCCTTGGAGAAAGTGATTTTGTTCTCTCTTCAAATGACCAGTCTTGGGCACAGGGTGCTTAGTGAGCTGCCTCTGACACTTCATTAAAGTAATCTTCCTGACAGCGAAGGGCGGAGCTGGGGCGGGGCGGCTGGCCACTCGCTCTCACTGGATCTGCACTTTCCTTGGTGTTTATTGAACACAGCTCCTGCTTTCCCGGGCCCTGTGCACATACCACTTGGGTGAGGAAAGGTAGAGGCCAGGAGCAGCGACCCCAGACATCCGATGGGTACCTGGGAGCAGCCTGATGTTTGGGCACAGTGGGCAGCCCTCCCTGGCAGGGGGAAGCTCCTGGAGCAGGTGACTGGACCCCTGTCTGTTGTGTGGCCACCAATGTGGTGACCCAATATGCAGGAATAAGCAAGCATTCCTTTGAATAAGCGTTCTATGTGAAAATGATGTATTCCTGTTTACCTTGCTAATGTGAGACGTTTTAATCCCATTTGTAAGTGAAAAGTTAGACATCAGTACTACAAACGTCCTGAAAGCACGTTTGAGTCAGCACTTGAGTCAGCCGTGTAACCAGCCACGCAGTGTCGCTCATTTGTCAGAGGTCATTCTTCTTTATAGGGATGTTAAAATCATTCACAGGAAAGCTGTTACAAATTTCAAGTGTTTCTTGTAAATGTATGGTTATTACATCTACATCAGAACACCCAATCAGAGAGACAGAGCGAGAGACAGAGAGAGAGAGAGAGAGAGAGAGAGAGAGGAAACGGACACTGTCCAGTGTGCAGGTCATATTATGTGGAGGCTGATGGTGACACCGGTCCCAAATGTGGTGTGGAGTGTGTGTGTCGGGTGCAGTCGAGGCATGGTGCTGGTGGCAGTGCAGGACAAAATCCAGACCTGGAAAAGGACTGAGCGTCCAGGCGGTGAATGTGGAAAAGCCACGATACAGTGGGGCTCCTCGGACCACCCTTCCTGCTGCGATGATTTTGGCTGCTTTAGACAATCGCCTTGGGCACGATCCAGCCCTGATTCAAAGTACTGTCCACTCAGTTATTCCACAGCACGTGTGCAGCACTCTGCTTGATAATGAGATTCAGGGGTGAGTGGGGGGGTCTGTCTCCAGCCTCACAGGGCTTGCATTGCAGGTGGGACCAGGGGTTCTCTCCTCATAGAACAGCTAAGTAATTACCTGTTGATCATTATGCTGTTAACAATCTAGCTGGGGAAACACGGCATTCAAATAAATGCTGGCAGGTGGCCCAAGGCCATAAGATGACCAGTGCAAGCAGAAGGGAGACATGACTGACAGTACGCTGACTGTCGAGAGATGTTAGTCCCAGAGATGTTGGGCAGGGCAGACATGCGTGAGAAGTCAGGAGCTGCTTCCCCCAAGGAGTCGGAAGCTGACTGCTTCCAGGTACAGCGAAGATCCAGGTACAGCGAAGAGCCCCTTCTTGTGGATGAAAGGATTTGAGAATCAGGGTAATCAGCAATCGATGGAGGCCAGATCACGGAGGACCTTGAAGTGGGATTGCCAGATTTAGCAAATGAAAATAGTAAATGCCCAGTTAGAGTTTTAGATAAACAATGAGTAACTTTTTTAGTATATGAATGTCCCATGCGCCATTCAGCATAAACTTATACTAAGAAACTATCCGTTGTTACCTGAAATCCCAATTTACCTGCATTACGTGCATCACCTGGCCGCCCTACCTGGAAGGCGGTTCCAGGGAGTGAGGACTTCCTCTCGCAGGCACTGAGAAGCTGTGGAGACGCTGCTGATGCCCTGCCCGGGATGCCCACGGCCCACCCAGAGTTCACTACAACCTTGCTGGGCAGCTCCGCGCCACCCCACAGCTTTTCCCTGTGTCTTTCTCACTCCTGAAGGGATCATCCTGGATGGTGGCAGGCTGGGCTGGAAGTGTTGGAGTCGGGATTATGCCCTAAGGGGCAACCCTCAGCCAAAGAGGGATGTAGGCGGACAGGTGTGATGGACAGTTGTGCTGTGTGTTCCTCAGGACACGTCCGAGGGTCCCCGCAGGGTCCAGCCCAGTTGCCCTCACTGGTGCTCCATTCATCAGCGTGCCCTTGCTGATTCTGGCTTCCTTGCCTCACTTCCCCACACTCCCTGGGTGAAACTCTTGAACCCGCGTCGTCGTCTTGCTGTTTTAGGGGGAATCTAAACTAAGAAGTAATTAGAGGTGATGAAGACCACGCTTCATGAGACTCAGCCTGGCAGCCGTGTGCGAGGTGGTGTCGTGGAAAGAGGGGCTAGTGTCGGAAAATGACGCGAATGCCCCGGTGAAAATGACATCAGGGTTCGAGGGGCTGCACTGCAGTGACGTTGAGAGGGTGGTGTGAGACAGTAGAAGGAATGGCACTAGGTGAGCCGCGGTGTCTGGTGAATGGCAGGGAGAAGGGCCCTGGGTTGATCTTACGGCTTTGACGTGTTGGGTGTAAGACGCCGATTCTTGGGGGAAGTGCTGAGTCCGTCAGCCATAGTGGACTTGAGCTGAGAGAAGCAAATGGAAGGGAAATCAATCTGCTTCCTCCTCTCCCAGCACCACGTGATCACGGGGGCCCAAGAGAGTGCTGTTTCCAAGGACATTTGGGATTCTAAGGAGTGGCTCCCGAAGGACTCTGACGTGCTGTGGGCGGAGTCGTTTGGTGATATCCAGTGGTCTCCTGGGGCCTGTAGTTTCCAAGCAGCTTGTCTCTTCACTGAATTGGATTGAATCCCTCTTGGATATGCTGGGCCTCAGTCCGCACCCCTGGGTCTGGTGCATAAACAGAACCGTGGTCCCTTGGGGTTGGGGGACAGTTCTGCAAACCTCCAGCCCAGGCTCTGATGGCCTTTTACCATCTCGCCCGCCTCTGTGCCTGATGCATCAGAATGGAGGGATCCATCTCAGGGGATACCCTCGGGCCTATGGGTAACGGAGACCTAGTGTGGATGATGCTGGAATGACTAAAGTGGTTTGTAAGTTGAATTCGATCGAAAGGAGAATGGCTCCCAAGCCTAACGGAGGATGTAGCCTTGGTTGATTTTAGCATCTTTCTTAGGGGGCTTGGATCTGCTTTCCGGGGAAAACCCTCTGGGACTTGGCAGGGACAAAAGAAGGTGTGAGAGACAGAAGAAAGACTGAGAGCTAATTCCTTTTGGGGTTACACTGGGCCTTTAAGAGTAGCAAGGTGGGTGGGTGTAAGTTTTGGAGTCCCCAGTGAGTTGGCCCCTTGCCTTAGCTCCCTGCTCTTAGCCTTCATTGCTAACGAAAAGCAGGAATAATAATGAGGTGGTGGGAATGGCTTTAGAAACTCAGAAGCCCGCTGTGCTTGGCGTCCTTCCAGGACTTTGCCAGGGAAGCTATTGCTGGGAACAAGCCTGTCCTTTCTCCTTTTTTGTCTGAGAAAAATCGGCATCCCCATTAATGCCGAAATCCATATATTTCAGACATATTTTAATTGATGACTGTTGGCCGGTATGTCGTGGGTCTTTGGAACTGTTCACAAGCCAGTGATAGAGCAGGCCAAGGGGGAAGGGAGGGCTTCAGAGAAAAGGACCCACGCACGCAGTATGCTGTGGGGACACTGAGCCAGTGGCCCTGTGTTTTCTGCTGACAGTAAATATCACTGCATATATCCCGGGGCCTCTTGGGCAAACCTTCACAATCCTTGAAGACAAACTAAAAATAGAGCCAAGAGCAGCTGGCTGGTCACAGAAGGTTGTGGGGACATGAGCTGGCTTGGGGGGGGGCCTGTCGCAAGTGATGCCTCTTTCCTGGGGTGTTTCCAGAGGGAAGCTTTGAGCTGTTTGAAGCCCTGCGCCCTACACATTGGTGATGGGCCTGCACCAGTAGCCTGTCTCCAACCACATCCTCTAGCTCGGGCATGTGCTAAAGGAGGGGGCATGGCCCCAACATGTGTGGGAATGGGTTCTGCTCCCAGGGCTAGAGGACCGAGTGACCACACTGCTCACTGCCCATCACACCTGGACTGAAGCCGCCGGGAAGGGAAAGGGGGTGCCATGTGGCACAGCAAGCGGTGTCACTTTTGACCTTGTCCTTGACCTTGGTCATTTTTCCCACCTAGAGCAAGATTTGTTGAGTTAGGGTTTCGGGAAGCAGTTTTCAAAGTGTGGTTCCTAGACCCACTTAAGTCACATCAACCCGTGTTTGTTTAATATATAAAATCCTAAGTCTCAGCTCAACCTACTGAATCAGAATCTCTGAGGCGTGGACCCCTGGTTCTGCATTTCTGATAAGTTCTCCAGGTGATTCTTAGGTCCGTTGGAGTTTAAAAACAATTGGTTTTCAACTTCCCTGGTGTTAATACTGATCCATTTCTTCTTCCTTCATGAGTCAGTCTTCCTTCTTTCCTTCTTATCCACCCATCTGTCCATCCACCTGTGTATGTATCTATCTATCCATCCATCCATCCATCCATCACTGGTACTTTATCAGCTTTCTGTGAGAAGACATATCCTTGGCTACTGACTGTTGAACAAAGATAGGATATTTCTGGCTTCCAAATAAAGACAAGCTCCCAGCTCAGCCCCCAGCTGGGGTACCTCGGTGTGGGCCAGCCTGTTAGGCCACCTGGCCTGTTTTCTGGCTCAGCCCCTCAGCGGCTTGTGCATCGTGACTGTCCTGAGTAGAATATGATATCAGGGATTTCAGGAGTCAGTGAAGGAGCCCCCACAACTGTCTTGTGGCTCCAGGGTTTATAAACGAGGCCTGGATGCCCCTCTCTGGCTCGCAGAGTATGCATGTGATGACTGGAGAGTGGGCTTCCGGAAGCCTGGGCATTACATGCTGGCTGGATGCCAGTTAAGCACAGTCCACTGCTGTGGCTGTGGGGGGATGGGAAGTAGAAAGGGGATCTAGGTGTTTCTGTCCTTGAGGACAGAACCCTGCAGAATGTGCACGGAGCTCCATGGAGCAGCTCTGAATACAGCGTTGTGGCCTGATGATAAATGGATCATTCTTTCATCAAAACGACAGCTCTCTGTACGAGGTAACAGACAGAAGTAGCAGCAGCCCCATGTACTTTGTGGGGTCCATCTTGCGTCTTCCCACACATCACAGCCTTGTTGGGGTCCCTTTGCTTTACAAGTCTCTTTCCCTGCCTGCTTTCTTTGAACTGCCTTCTTCCAGTGGCACCAAGGCCCACTATGTTCTATGGCTCATCTCCACTCAGGGCTGCATTTCGGACGGATCTGAACGCTAGTTTGACTAAAGAAAGAACTCGGAAGCGTTTTTTCCTTTGCCAGTGCCTTCTCACCTGCTCAGACCTCATTCACATCACTTGTGACTCCTTGTGTATCCTCTTCAAACCACGCAGACAAATAACCGTGCTCTTAAATGAGGCTGTTTCTCGGTGGCTTATTTTCTTTTACTTCCCTGTTTTCCTGTTTTGATTTATTTGGCTCGGTGCCAGTGACGTCCTGTTCCTGGGCATCATTTCGCTGTTATGGGGGCTGTTCCACTTACTGAGCAGGCAGCAGGCCCTCCAAAGAGCTGGCTTAGAATCTGGCCCACTTTTCCCCCATTCACCTCCATCCACGCACCCCACATCCCTTTGACCCAGAGCAGAGAATACTCACGAAACGCCAGTGTCTCCCCCTTTTTGCAAGATGGTGGACCAACGAGTCTTGATAATCCCATGACACTGAACCAAATGTCAAAATGTTGTCGACGTCTTCTAAAACGTGGAACAAAGGCCACTGAAGTAAGCAGCCGAGGTGAAACAGTCTCTAATTTGCTTGGTTAACGGACCGCGACCTTGCTGTGACGGGGGCAGAGGAGCCCATGGGAGTTAGGCTGTGTCTCTGAGCTTAACCACAGGGAATTCTTAGTGAGACCCCACTGTGCCGTGTGCGCAGCTAGGCCCCAGGGACTGGTCGACTACGGAGCGGCCCTGTTTCCCTTCCAGTGGGAGAGGGTGTCTTACGCGCCGCCGGTTTAGGCCTGTGTTGGAATGCTTACTCCAAATCACCCTCATCTCTTCCTCTGTGTACTTTGAAAATAATTTGATCTCCATCCTTTCCTTCCTGTTGACAGGAAGCCCTTCTCTGCCAACTCACGGCTTGTCACAGACCAATCAGATACCATCCAGGCTTTGGGGCTTCTGCCAGGCCCTCTGTGTTTTGATATACTCTGACCTGGCATGAAGTTGCTGATGAATGTACAACAGAGACCAATTTGCTCTTGGAAACCCCAGGAGTCCAGCCTTTTTTCCATGAGGCAGAGTCCAGGGGCCCGCTGTGGGGAACCCTGCAGCTCTGCCAGCCTGTGGGAGCACAGCGGGGACTCACCCTTCGTGCACAGCCTGGCATGACCTCCATGTGTGCTGTGGGTGCGGCAGGAGGCAAGATGCAACAGGGCCGGGGGGAATTTTAGGAAGTGGGGTACCAGCTTCTCAGTTTATAAAGAAATGGAGAGCTGAACTGCTGAGGGCCGCATTTGTGCTCAGGCAGGCTTAGCGCTGGGACTAGAAAACCACTGACTCATTTATGTCTGTTTCCCAGGCACTGTGCTAGGTGTTGGGGTTGCAGAGACGAACAGCGTTATGGCTTGAATTGCGTCCCCAAGAAGATACGCTGACATCCGCACCTCTGGGAACTGTGACTGTGGCCTTATTTGGAAACCCAGTCTTTGCAGATGTAATTTGTCCAGTTAAAATGGGGTTAGGCCAGGCTCCTAATCCAATATGATTGGTGTCCTTCTAAGCAGAGGAAATTTGGACATAGAGACACAGAGGGAAGACCATGTGACATGGAGGCAGAGATTGGAGTGATGTAGCCAGCAGCCCAGGGGCAGCTGGGGCCACCAGAAGCTGGAGGAGGCAAGGAGGACCCTCCCCAGGAGGTTTCAGAGGAAGCACGGCCCCCTGACAGCTTGATTTGGGGCTCTGGCCTTCAGAACTGGGAGAGAACACATTTCTGTTGTTTTAAGCCCCCCAATCCTGGTTATGGCAGCCCCAATGTCACTGCCTTCAAGGCACAGTTTGGGCGGCAGTCAAAAAGCTACTGGCTACGCTCTACCCCAAGAGGGTGGGTCACGGTCCACACAGCCAGCATCCTTTCCACTGCCACAGCTGGAGCCTGCATTTCCCCAAGATCCAGGTCTTTCCATGTGTCCTTCCCGGCCCCCACCCCCGCACTGCTCCTTCCTGCTGGAAATCCTAGTATGGTGGGGCTGGGGGAGGAGGGGCTGTGAGAAAGCCGAGTGTGTGGTGGCTGGTGTGGCAGCTCCAGGCCCCAGGCCTGCTCCGCTTGTGCAGACCACCTCCTCTGGGCCCTGCTCACGACCCAGGGATGGAGAGGTGTGGGGAGGGAGTGGCAGCCCAGCTTAGTCCCCTCCTCAGCTTCCCGAAGACTGTGAGGCAGCTTCCGGGCAGCTGTGTGTCCGTTGGGCTAACACGGAAAACCTCCCCCTGGTTCCAGCCGGCCTCCCAGCATTGGCCATGCAAACATGCACTGGGTGGTGGGCTTGAAGCTGTCATCACCCCGGGGCCATTCATGTCTACAGCACGTTGCGTAATAAGGACCCCAGAGAGCTTTCTTCGTCCTCAAAATTCAGACACTGCTCAATGGGTATTTTGTTCGTAGTGGCGTTGACTGACCAGTATTATTGATCATCTGATGCCATCTGGGATGGCACGGTTGTCGTCAGATTTAGCTAATGTTGATGGAGCACTTGCTATGTGCCAGGTCTACTTTTATATAAGCCATCTCCCTTTACCTCTAAAACAACTCTGTGAAATAGTATTGCCCTCGTTATCAGTGTTGTTACCCTTACCGTAGAGAAAGACGTGTAAGCCATTTATGGCCCAACCTGCCAAGAAAACTCTCTGTTGTGTCTTGAAACTTTTAAATGGGTTTTTGGTGGCTCCGCTCGGCTCTGCCCCAACGCCAGGCTTTTGATGCCCTGGGACTGGTCCAGGCAGCCTGGGGGTGGGAGGCAGGACTGCTGGGTAGGCAGACACCACCCACATGATGGACACACGGAAGACAGAATACCTGGCCTGGCAAGTTGCCATCCTGCGGTTTGCCCTTGGGATTGACCAGGTCTCCAGACTCTTGGTTCCTTTTTCGGTGAAGGTCATTGAAGGCTAGTCTTTACCCATCTTGTCTCAAAATTAAATAATCCGCCTTCTGTAATTTCCCAGATCTTACTCTCTAGTTCCTTCTCATTTCTTTTGTGTGTGTGTGTGTGTGTGTGTGTGTGTGTATGTGTGTGTTTGTTTTTTAAGTCACTGAATGGTAGAATAAACACTAAACCAGGAATCGGGAAATCCTGTGTTGGCTCTTCCGTCAGTAACTGCAGGGCAGCTTCTTACTGAGTTAGTGAACATTTACTGAAAGCCTGTTGTGTGCCAGGCACTGTGCAAGGCTCCGAGGGCATAGCTGTGACCAAGACGGGCATGTGCCGGCCCTCACAAGGCTTAGTTAGCATCTACAGAGGGCCCTTGGGCACGGCTCCATATCAGTTCGCTTTTGCTGCTATTGAAGCACCCCAAACGTAGTGACTTAAAACAATAAATACTTATTATTCCTGAAATACACAGAGAATAACTAATATGTGATCATTAATATCATACACAATAATCAATATTTAGTGACATTACTACAGAATTGTATATTAATATATAATATGTTAACATATAATCTATTAATATATTACTCAAACATAATATGTGATAATATATTAAGATCTCAATAGGTTAGTATATAATTAATGTTACTTAATAATATGTAATTATTATTTAATTATGTGACTGATATATAGTAACATATTTTATGTGATATAGTTTATACATATGTGTATATGTCTGTGTATATATCCTGGGAGTGCCAAAAAAATGTATACAAGTGGACACTTTGGTCAACGTGGCTCAAACAGTAGTTCGCCGTAATCAGAAGTATCTGGACGGTGATGGTACCACTTTGAGCACCTCTTGTAATTGCAGAAGTCAGTTGTGATTTGTATTCATCTTTTGTTATCGGTAGATACTGAGTATTACTGTGTTTCCCCGAAAATAAGACCTAACCGGAAAATAAGCCCTAGCATGATTTTTCAGGATGACATTGCCCGAACATAAGCCCTAGTGCGTCTTTTGGAGCAAAAATTAATGTGTAAGACCCGGTCTTATTTTTGGGGAAGCACGGTATAATTTTAATATAGTTTTCCTTTCTTAAAATGTTTATACGGTACGTGTTTTTTTGGCACCCTCTGTATATATATGAGGGTTGCAATCTGAGGTCTCCATTTGACTCCAGCGCCATGACCGTGGAAACAGGGATTTCCCAAGGACAGGTGGGCTTTGCAGGGCTGTGAGTGAGGGCTAGTGAAGAAGTGTGCAGAGGAGCCGTGGGCCCTGGTCCTCCCAAGGTGGGCATTTGAGAGTGTCACCCAACCTCCCATCTCATCACCAAAGATGAGTGAGTATCAGATGAGCTGCTTTGCCCCTGGGGAGAGGCCAGTCTCAGGAGGACAGAGAGGTTACTTTTCTCTTCACCACTCTTCTTTGCTTGTTAAAGTGTATTTTGAGATTTCTGAAATGACCTTGGGGCACAGGTAATAGAATATTCTCGGCTCAAAGACAGGGAAATGCTGGGCAGCGGAACCAAACTGATCTAAGGGAGGTCTTCAGCCAAGTGGCTTCCCCGCCAGGTGCAGATGTGGCCCAGTGTGGGTGTGGTGGCCCCTGGGGGGAGGCTGTGCCCTGGACCACTTCATAATGAGGAGGCCACCTCGAGAGTTTCAGTGACTTGCCGAAAGTCACGTGACTGACCAGTGACAAAGCAGGGAGGAAAACTCGGGCTGGGAAGAGAGGAGGCCCTTTCTGGCAGCAGTGGCTGCAGGTGAGGAAAGGCTTGTGGAGCCTCAGCTCAGTCTGCCTGGCCTGCCACGGCTCTCTGATACTTATTCCTCGGGTCAGGTCAGAAAACAATTCCAAAGCAGTTCTGTTTCTCACTGGCCCAAAAGCAAGTGCTGTGGGCAGCGGTGAGCAAGCACCACGCCCTCTTGGCACAGACCCAGACTCCAGGCTGTCTGTCTGTCTGTCCTCCATCCATCTGTCTGTCCTCCATCCATCTTCCTCCTTCTCTAGGTGTGGCGATATCAGGCCCAAGCAGACTTCAGTAGGCTTGGCACACAGGCCTAGAATTTATAATAGAATATGACTTAAGTCAAATGCACACATTTGGTTATATTCCTTGTGTAATGATGACCAAACGCCCTTTGTTACCTTCGTCTAAAAAGTGATTCTTAGCCAGTAATTCTGTGCCTGAAGTTTTGATCCTTCAAGGATGGGGGAAGAAAGAAATCCGGATTGGCTGGACGGAGATGTTGGCCTCAGCTGACCCCCTGGAACATTCTAGAACTGGGATGGCCTTTCAGAGGTATCCCAGATTGGGGCAAGGAAGCCAGACTTTTTTCTCCTTACTTAGATTGTATGCTGCTTTGAGGGTGGGCTGCACCTACACCTTCTTGCGTCCCAGCCCCAGAGAAACCACCTCCCACGTGACCAACCCTACCTGAGGTTGATTGACAAGGTGACAAGAGCAGAAGCCAGACAACATAGTGGGAAAGAAAAGGACGTGGAGTCTTGGAGAATCCAAGGGCTTCGCTAACTCTGCGAACTAATTCTGAAAATCTGAGCGAATCGATTATTTGCAAATCTTATGGGGGCCCAATGTGGCAAAGAGAAAACTTTCAGACTAACCATTGGGCCCATCGGAGGGCAATTTTTAGAAATATCATTATTAGTTGTGTTTTTCCTTCATCTCTTACCTGGGAAAGTTATTTGGGCGTTTCACTCAGGCTAATTGACTCGTAAGAGCGTCATAAATATGACAGGAGGTGTTTTATTTTTATTTTTATTTGGCAGGAGGTATTTGAGATGGCATGATAATCTTAGGGAACCAGGCTGGCACCTAGACTGCCATCAAGTGCGGAGCACAGGGGGCTAATTGGCTCAAGGCCAAGCGTCAGCCCTTGGCCTTACCACCTTCAAACCAGAGGGGGCGGGAAGCACCCATACACCCAGGGCACAGGCGTGGTCCTTACTGTCCTTTGTACTAGATTCTTAAGAACAGAATCCGTTGTGCCAGCTGGGAAAACGTGATGGTTTTCATCAGCTCTGTAGAAGGGTGGTGCGAGACAGGGATGTGAGTTTGGGTGTCACAGACGGGGGTTGCAATTCTAGTGCCACCATTTGGTCTCATGTCCTCTTGGGCATTTTGCTGATGCTTTCTGAGCCCCACTTTCCTCCCCTGTAAATGTGGATCGTCATCCCACCTCACAGGGCTTGGAGAGAAGGAAATGAGATACGTGGGTAAAAAGCAAGAAGGTGCTACTCTGGGAATGTTGGTTCCCTCTGCCCTGTAAGGGGTCTGTGGGAATGACTGCCCTAAAACTTGAAGGCCAAGTCTTGGGGTGGGGCTGCTGAGAGTTGGGGTGGTGAGTACGGAAACTGAACCTGGCAGGCTCTACCAGGGAGCAAACCACTGTACCTGCAGGGCTCCTGGAGTCACGCCTGCCGCCACAGGCCTCCCCCTGGAAGCCCTCCCGGCTGACTCCTGGTCAGTTCAAGCTACTTTCTTTAGTCTTGTGGGTGAAACTCCGGAGAAGGGCTGAGTGCTATGGTGCGTTGCCTCCACCTTTGTTTTTTTTCTCTAGAGAATCACACGTTTCACAGCGGTAGCCATCCATTTCACATCCTTTCCAGAGGGAATGACTGGCCTTGGTCTTACTATGGCATCTGTGTTCCCCATCGTGCATGCACAGCTCAGGGCAGGCCTTTTGTCACTGGGTCCCAAGGTGGCTTTCTTCAGCCTGGGCTATTGTCACAAGGCGCAGGAAGCCGAGCACCGGCCTCTGTCTCCTCTATCCCATCCTTTCCTGGGGACAGGAAAGAAAGGTCAGAGCGATGCTGAAGGTAAGGAAGCGGTAGTGTCCGCCCTGTACAGCTCCATCTAGGTGGCACCGTTCCTGGGATTCTCAAGTTTAGCCTTGAAGGGAAAGAAACAGGAATGATGGCTAATTAAAAAAAGCGAATATTCACTGAGCCAGCAGTCCCTGAGAGTGTATGTGCATCAGCTTACTTGAGCCATGTCAGTCAATGCTATTCTCGTCCCCACTCTCCAGATGGGAAAATCTTTGCAGCAGAGGCCAGGCTCCAAGCCCCAGCCATCTAGCACCCAACCCCCCACACCGAACCACTGTGCCCTACAAGCCTGATGGACATACGTGGAAGGGACGAGGGTGTCTACCTCCAACCATTGTTCTGGGCTGATTGCACGTGCATACATCTGCAGTCTTCTTTTGGACCTCCAGCTGCTGATGGGTCCACCTTGGGCACAGCTGCTCGGTGGCAGGTGGACCCCCAGTGACAAGCTCTGTGTCCTCAGTGGTCTGCAGCCGGCAAGAGCAGAAGGGTCCTGAATATCACCCAGCACAAAGAAATGACTTTTCCCTCTGAACCCTTGCACCGTCTTATGTATGATGCTATCCTTGCCCTGCCCTCTCGGCCCAGGCCAGGCCCCGACACACCTTCGCACCCACACTTCTAACCACTCTTCATCCCCAGCAAACATTCTTTTACGCCATGATCAGTCCTCAGGCTATCTGAGAATTGGTGGTTCTTAGGGGGTTTTCCTCATGTTGCTTTCCAAAAGTTGTCCTGGTCCGTGCCTTCAGTCTCTGAAAGAGTACCACCTTTTATGTGAAGCTGAAAGAAATAGACTGACCCTTAAGACTCTTGGCTGCAAACCGGCCGTTTCTCTTGTCACCCATTTTCCTGTTTCTTCAGCCTTCCTGCCTTGTATCTCTTCTCATCCTTTGTTTTGTCTCTTTACAGCTAGATTTCACCGAGCTTGAAAAACCTGCCTTTTGACCCAGTTCTCTTCCCTGTGGTTGCCACACCAGCCAAGAGGCACTGGCATGGCAAGTCTCTGTGGGGAGGGGACGCTGCCCCTGGTGCTAGCGGCGGTCTGCTGGTTTCTCGGACCATTGGGTCACCTGTGAATGAAATTGTGAAATATATGTTGACTGGGCACTGTGTCAGGTACTTGGCAACATGACAGCCTTTTTCACAGATTTTGTCATTTTAACTCTTCATCCACTTGGCCTGGTTCATATTATTGCCTGCCCCCCTTTTTACAGTTGGGGGAACTGAGACTCAGGTAGACTGAAAGACTTGCTCAAGGGGCAAGGCCAGCATTCGAAACAGGCGTGGTTGTCTCCAAATTCCTCGTTCTTTCCCCTGCAAGATTTCTTCTCATCCCCCCACACCCCCATCCGAGTCCTAATGGGATGGTGTGGGAGGTGCACGTGCCTGCCCAGCTGTGAACATTGTGGGATGCATGTGGCCTATCACACGTGTGACCCTCGCTCTGTGAAGATTACGCCCTGTGAAGATTGTGATGACGGGCTGGGGCTTTGGGGACCTGGGTTTCCTGCCTGTTGAGTCTCTGAGACGAGCTCAGAGACATCACTGAACCTAAGCGGCTTCATTTGTAAACTAGCAATGAGAATACCTACCTGAGGGCTGGCATGAGAATTAAGTAGCATCACATAAATTGCCTGGCATGTCGCAAACTCAAATGAGCTGTAATTATTAAAAGGCGTCATCTTCTCCCCTTGTTGGCTACCATGTTGGAGAAGCCCCAAGAGCAAGATGCGTGGCCGTGTGTGCCAGGGGGTGGGACTCATAGCTTTGGCCTTGTGCCAGACCCGCCCTGTTGGTTTTTCTGTGGCTGCTGTTTCTTCTGCCTGTCATGTACTTTATCTTACTGCATTGCAGCGTCCTTTCGGTGGTGAAGACAGGGTGAACATAAGTCCATCTCAGCAAACAAATCCCCTTGGTCCGTGTGTCGGCCGGGGGCATAGAGCTGGGCCCTGTTCCCCGTGCTTTTTCTTTCTCCCTCACTTTTTCTTCCTTTTCTCCTGTCCCCGTTTCCTGATGGCGCATCTCGCATGCACCTGACCTCTCTGCTGTCTCCTTAGGTGCATGTCCCACTTCCCACAGCGCAGTGTGTGGTGGTGGGTGTAACGGTGGGGTGTGGATGGTGAGGTGTGGATGGTGGGGTGTGGACAGTGGGGTGTGGACGGTGAGGTGTGGACAGTGGGGTGTGAACAGTGGGGTGTGAACAGTGGGGTGTGGACGGTGGGGTGTGGACGGTACAGGATGTGCTGGGTTCAGTTTTTCTGGAACTTGCAATGTGAATTGAGCTCCTTGAAGATTCATTTTTAATGTGACTTTAGGGAAGTAGATGACGGTGGCCTGGGGACAGGAGGGTTCTTCCTTATCACCCAACTCGGGTACGACATGGTGATGTCACGGAATGAGAAGTGAACTGGGGTAAAAACCCGTGGATTTTGGCTTTGGGTTTGTGGCGAGTTACCCAGGTGTCCTCAGGCAGGTCGCCGTGCCTGGCCTTGGGGCCCCTGTTCTGGGTCTGTGACATGAGGGAGGGCCTGGATTCTGGGTGGTTTGGGGCAGGAAGCATCATGGTTTAGTGGGAAGAGCCTGGCCTGGGGGGAGAAGGACTTGGTCTGAGTCGTACTTATCCCTTCTCATCTCTGTGTCCTGTTTCCTCCGCAGTGAAAAGCTGTTGGTAACATCAGGTTAAACCATCTGAAATGGCCAGTATTTCCCTATTTTCTTAACCTAAAAAATGATATTTGTATGGAGTGGAACCTAATTAATATCTGACCTATCCACGATAAAAAAAATCGTTGAAATTCTCATACAAAGAAAATGTTTCTAGGAACCATTTTTAAACAGCGAAGTTTCAAAAATGCAAATTATTCTCTTGCCAGCCTGTGATTTTGAGTTTTTCCCCTCTTGCTGAAACCGAGTGTTTCTCTTCCCTTTTCTGGGCTCTGGCTGCCTCCCTCCAGCTGAAGCCCTTTTCTTCCTTTTTGTCAAGATGCAGAACCCGGGGAACAGTGCACGTCACCCATCAGCTTTGTCACAATCGTCACCTACTTTTCAAAACTTGAAGAGATAAAGTTGTTACATCGATGTAACATCTGCAAGGGATGCACGAAAAAGTACCCTGGCACTGAGTCCAGAGACGCTTGGTTTACACATGGAGCTCTTGGAGACAGCCCCCCCCCACCCCACAGGGTGAAATTAAATTTCATTCAGAGCTGGAACAGATGGTCCAGGAGCCCCTGCCTTCCTGAGGTGCCTGCCCAGAGCAGTTAGGCCAGTGTGAGGGACGCGGGTCCCTCTGCCCAGCTGATGGATGCTGAGTGGAAAAGAGGAGGAGCCCAGCTGTGGCTTTCTCAGAAGGGGGTTCTAGGTCTGCGCCGTTTCTCTCTCATTCGGGCCTTTGCCACGTGCAATACCGTCCTTACCTGCTCCCCAGGATTTCTGTGGAGTTCGGTCACTTCTAAGGTGCTGGCAGGACTGTGGGAGCCCCGTAACTCTGATGCGCCCCATGACTGGCGATGGAGTGCTTCCCATGTGCCCTTGGCGGGCACTGGGCTGGGCAGGCAGTGCATCAGGAAAGGACTCTCCTGCTCTCCTGGGCTTACATTCTGGAGAGCCACTCCCACTCCCCCACCCCCCTCCCTGGGGGCTCTGGTCTCCACCAGTGTCTCTTAGGAGCTTCAGGTCGGTCTGACCAGCCCCTCAGAGTCTGCAGGCTTCGCGCAGGTGTTTGCGTTCAGGAGCGACCGACCACTCGTCGTGGAGCAATGTGGATTGGCAGTTTGCTTTGAGGCGGGCACCCTTTGACACACGGGGGGTGGGGGGCAAGAGGGGAGGTGTAGGAGACAGATGAGCCCTGATCTCCTTCCCCCCCCCCCCCCCCCCCCCCCCCCCCCCCCCGTCTGGCCTCCCACAGGGCTCACTGGGGGAAGGCTCCTTGAGCCGCCTCGCTGGCTGTGTCTGCCACCCCCTGCCCTCCAGCTGAGGGGAGTGGAGGTGGGCCCCTCACCTGGGCAGAGGCAGGGCACAGCCGCAGCTGCCCTTCGTGTCGAGGCCCCTGGGGACACAGAGGGGTCCAAGGAGTGAGTGAGTCTCAGAAGTATTGGGCTGGAAGGTGTACTCCGTTTACAGAAGGTAATAATACAGAGCAAGACATTTGGACGGGAGGGTGGAGAGGGATCTGCAAAAAGGAAGCCTTCCAACCCTTTTGTCCAGAAGCGTTCGCCCTGGTCCTCCCGGCACAGGGGCCTCCCAGGGCCCCAGCCCCAGGAATGTACCGCAAGCTATGTCCTTTAGGGCCCCACAGAATGTCAAGGGTTAATGGTTAATGGTTTGCCAGTGATGATGAAACCAAAAGCCTGTAATTTTTGCTGATGAGGGGAATACGGAAATTTCCATTTGTAGCAGACTCTGGAGAGAAACATAACATCAGAAAAACAGCTTGCCCACAGTCGAGCTGTCGTGATGCCTGTCTCCGAGCCCAGGACAGAGGCGGCAGCAGCAGCTGTCATTGGCAGAGGCCGCGACAGTGAAGGAAGGAGTTCCAGAAAAGGGGAAGCTGCCTGTCAAAAGCAGAAGCGACTTTCTGGCCAGAGGCCTCAGACTCTCAAACGGGGAGAACTTGTTTTTAGTTAAATGCCCACAGGCGTTATGACAGCAGGAAAACTCACTCCCGCTCCGGAAAGTTGTGGGTTTGGCCTTTCACTGGGAGAGGCACCAGTTTATTGTCATAACCAAGCTGAACTCCAGCATCTGCTAAGTTTCTTTGCTTCATGTACGTTTTTCGCTAGTTCCCTATGAAGCCATTAACAATTTGTTAGATGACAGTTGTCTTAGAGGGGAGGGTGTAAGTCACCAACCTGTTTCTCAGAGAAGAGAAAGCATTTAGCAGAATGCCTGGCTGTCATTGCTGGAGAGTCGTGGAGTTGTTGTGGTGCCCACCTCACTTCTCGGGATGGAAGCAGGTGGAGGTCATGACCTTGGAGGCCTGACATCACGTGGTGGCAGCTCACTGGGGAGTTCTGATCCACTGCTGTCAGACTCCGCTTCCAGTCACTCTCGTGCATCTTCCCTTTTCTCCTGGGCACCAAAGTAGACACTGAGTGAGATGCATGGACCCAAACCCATCATCCCTCTGTGGCCTGCTGGCTGAGGGCCGGGCGAGTGGGCAGTGCCAGGGCAGAGGGGGCGTTTTTCCTGGACACGGGATAGGGGAGGGTGGTGGGTGTGAAGGAGCTCGGAGTATTTATGGGTCTGGGAATGTGACCACCCAAGTTCAAGTCCAGGCTCAGGGTACCTCGCTGACTGTGAGCTTCGGCTGGTTTACCGGCAAGACTGACTGTGTCTCTGAGCCTCAGTTTCCCACCATTTTGGTTATTCTGAGTCTGAGCACCAGGGCAAGTGACCTTTTTGCCTACTGTGCGTTCCCTCCCTTCTAAGAGGAAATAATTTCGTGTTCGCCCATCCGTTACTTTGCAATTTTAATAAACAGGCAAATTTGATCCCTTCTTCCAGGAGAAACTCCTGGAAGGGTACTTTCAATTAAACAAGAAACTCGCTAGACAGGGGCAACCTGGCTTGTCCTGGGCATGCCTGGTTTACACCGACTGTCCCGGGGTCACGCTTGGAAGAGCTGGCATGGGCTGTCTATGGCACGGTTTCCAGTACTGCCTCCTCCCCCGTTCCTGCCCGGGCCTACCCACCTTGTTCTCCGGTCATCGAGCTGCCAGCGTCCAGGCCCCTCAGTGTGTGTTGATGGGTTCTGATCCTGCCCTCTGCCCTCCAGAGCCCGTGCTCCTGTGCCGGGTACCCTACAGCCCAGCAGTGCTGCTTTGTGCAACAGTTGCATGTCTTCTGGAAAGTGGTAAAGTGCTGGAAAGTGGCAACTGGAACACACTCAGCAATAGTAGGGGTGAGGGTTGAATCGTGTCCCCCAAAATAGGTCCAAGTCCTAACCCCCGGTACCGGTGAATGTGGCCTCCTTTGGAAATGGGGTCACTGCAGATGGAATTGGTTAAGATGAGGTCACCCTGGAGCAGGGTGGGCCCCTGGTCTAATATGACTGTGTCCTTGTAAGAAGAGGAAAGACACCGACACACAGAGAGGAGAAGGCCGTGAGGACGGAGACAGGGATGGGAACGAGGTAGCCACAAACCAAGGCTTGCCGGCACCACCAGAAGCCGGAAAAGGCGAGGGAGTGTCCTCCCCTGCAGATTTCCGAGGGAGCTCGAGCTGTTGCTGCCTTGATTTTGGACTTTTAGCCTCCAGCACTGGGAGAGAATAGGTTTCTGTTTGAAGCCGCCCCATTTGTGGTCCTCTGTTACAGCCATGCGGGAAGCAAATACAGCAGGTTTTGTGTTTTTTTGTTTTTTTTTTACCCTCCCTCCTTTGCTGTCCTGTCCCTCTAGACAGAGACAAATAGAGACAGGGAGAAACTCCCTGAGGCATGGAGAGGTGTAACGATGAGCTTCCCCACCAGTCTTCTGGCATCCAAGAGCTCCAGGACTTTCACAGGTGGGAGGGGCCAAGTTCAAGGAAATTGGTGGTTGTCAGCACTGCCTGAGCGCCCAGTGTGGGAGAGCTCCCGCCAGCCAGAAACTTTCTCCAAAGACGCTTCATCAGGAAATCCTTTTCCTGAGAAGCTTGCGTCTCTGGGTCTCGGAGCGTGCCAGGGCAGCAGTGGAGGGGGTGGGGGTGTCCGTGCTTGTCCACCTCCCTTGACACAGTTATAACTCTCATTTCCACCATGCTCACAAACAACTTCCTAAACAGTAATTAATTTTTATTCAGAGCTCCCCACAGACGCCATGGGGAAGAGGCCCCGTGGAGCAGGAGGTCTGGGCCAGGACCTGCCTGGGCCAGCTCTGTGCCCCGCCAGCCCCACTCCCTTCCTTCCTCACCTGACACAGGACGTGAAGATCCTGTGAAGATCAAACGAGATGACCTGTGCAAACTGAATTGGCACTTACTCTTTACAGTTACTTATTATCCTACGTGTTGTGTTCTCATTTCGAGATAGATCAAAAAGTGTAAGGTGTGTTTGTCCAAGGTTTCCTCTGGTTGGTCACTGCACAAAAGCTGCATTGCTCAGCCTCGTCTTGGCGGTTTGGCTCCGCAGCCCAGGATGGGGTGTGTGGTGAATCCCACTGGGCGTGGTCTAGGGGCTGCTGGGCTGCAGGCAGACAGAGGGCAGCTGGTGACAGGTTAACAAACGGCTCTGGATAGAAATGCCTTCCTGGTGGCCTTGCTTGGTGTGTATACACCTCCCCAGGGCAATGTCACCTTATGTCACTCGGAGCTGGAAAAAGATGCTCTCCATCCACGTCAGAAGGCCTTGTGAGCCACAGATGCCAGCGTCAGAGGAGCGCACCTCCTTTTCTCTTGACCTGGAACCCCAGAGGAAGGAAGCATCATATGTGGAAGAAAGAGCCATTTAAAAAGACTCCCTGTGGCCAGGCCGGAGGACGTGCTCTGCTGGGAGCCGGGAGGAGGCCAGCCCAGGTCCTGGGTGGGCCGTTTGTGGTGACCAGATTAGCTCATTGTCCTTTCGGGAAACATGGACCTGCATCCTCAGAGAATCAGTGAGGCCCCAGGACAGGGATGGAGGTGGGAAGGACCAGCCCCTCAACAGTGTCTGGGGGAAGCACTGAGTGGCCACTGTCCCATGAAGATGTGCTTGGAAAAAGGAGCAGAGCTGATAATGGGAGGGAAAGTCACGTAAAGATGGACTTGCCAGATGGACTTCTCTCCCTGCAGGCGCCCCCGCCCCAGCCAGGTAACGACACCTGACCCTTGGCCGGAGGGAATTTCCCAGCAGCTTAGGGCCTCCTTTGGAGGCTTTGCCAAGGAGGGATCTTTCTGCCAGTCCCAGCTCGGTCACATAGTAAAGCTGGTGTCTGGTGTGTGGGGGTAGCTGCTGTGTGTCCAGCGTGACACTAGATGTCCAGGGGCCCCAGCTCAGGGCCATCATCTTCCTGTAAGGTCCAGGGAGTTTCACGGGGAGAGTCCGTAACCATTGCAAGCCGCTTTCTTCCCTCGCAGGCATCCCCCTGCAGGCACGGGCTTTGCACATGGCAGCCCTCTCCCCAGCCTTTCACCCCCACGCCCACTTGGTGATTTTACTGAGAATGATTTAGCAAGCAGGTGGGGACCAAACTTTGGAAAAGTGTAAATGTCTAAAATATGGTAGAACATGTTATTTATTAGGTGATTAGGAGAGTATACTGAACTACATGTACACACACGTGTGGGCATACACATGCATGGACATATACATATATGCATGTGTGCATCCGTACATGGGCTGACACGTCTCCCTCTTGTGTCCTAAGTTCCTTGCCCCTCAGGGAAAGAGAAGCAGCATTGTGGGACAGATAGGGTAGTCATTCACACCTGCACAATTTTAATCCTAAAGACCGCTTTTTAACCTAAATCTATTCATAAGGGAAACATCCTAAGACAAGCAGAAATGGAAAACCAAGGTGGCTCGCCATAAATTGTGAGAACAGATAGGTACCATTGGGTAACCTGTGTCCGCCAGGGAGCCACCTGAAACAACCTGTGACCTCGGGGCAGGCCTCTCTCCAGAGACCCGTGCTGGCCCTCTGCTGGGGTGACAGCAGCATTCTTTGCTCTGGTGGCCTTGTGGAGGTTCCTGGAAGAACACGGCCCCAGAATGAAGGGAGAAGGGCCCTGAGCAACAGACCCCCAAGGAGCAGGGAGCTTGGGGGTACTGCCGTTGGGGTTTTGGAGGCACTCTGACCTCTTAGGTGGGTCCTTTTCCCCACCACAGTGCCTTCGCAAATACCTGCCCCACCATGCCCCTCCCCCACCATGATGTCTGGTAACTTGCCCTCCTCCTTCCTCGGTAAGGAAGGGCGGGGAGGCGGGCAGAAATCTGAAAGTGTCCCTGGCTACCTCAGGTTTTTTGTCTCGGTCTCTCTCCCCGGTAAACCTTGGTAACTCAGCCTTCCAGGGTCTCCCAGAAAGTCGGCCTTGACTGTCCCTTCAGGGGTGCAGCTGCCAGGTGGGCCCATCAACCTGTCCCTCAAACTTGAGCATCACCTGGAAGGCGCGGCCCCACCCCGGAGGTCTGGTCCATCTGGTCTCAGTGGGTACGAGAACCTGTTTTTCTGACAAGCTCCCAGGTTGATACAGATAGTGCTTGTCCAGGAGCCACACCTGAGAACCGCGGGGTGAGGCGTATAAGCAGCGGTGGAGTCCTGCTGCTCTTGGTTCTGATCGGTTCATTGGCCCAGAGCCCACTCTCTCCACAGTAATTTATTCACCTGAGAAGGAAAGGATTCGTGCCTGGTCACGGCGGGCACCCAGTGAAAAAAGAACAGAAGGTTATAGAGGAGGGGAGGCCCGGGCCGGGCGGTGGGGGGTGAGGAGCAGTGGTGCTGCCAGGAAGAATTGTGGGGTGAGGATGCAGTTGCAGCCGGGACCTGTGGGGAGGGCGCAACGTCTCTCCCAGCTCCCACGCGACAGAGGGCCGTTCGCTCACAGTCACACTGCCCGTGTGCCAGCTGCCATGCCAAGGGCTTTCCTTTTCAACACACCCTGATACTCTGGCTCCCTGTGCTGCAGGGGAGCTCAGATGACTCACCCAAGGTCACATACCTCGCAAGCGCCGAGTTCCCCTGCCAGGCCTCCGACCTAGGCTGTCGAGCCCAAGAGGAAAGATAGGCATATTTGATCCAAAATTTCACGAAATGAGACCAATTCGTATGCCCGACAGATATGTATTGAGCATTTACCTTGGGTCAGGCACTGTTTTCGAGGCTGCAGCTATCAGTTAACAAAACGTCAGAAATCCCTAACTCCTGGAGCTCACTTCCTAGTGCAGAAATAGACACAATCAACACTGGGGGAAAAAAAAAAAGTAAGTGTATTTCAAACTTTGGGCCATGACCTACAATAGAAATAACAACAACAATAACGCCATATACTTACTTCCGTAGTGTGTACTTTGTGCACTCTTTTCTATTGTGTCCTGTTTCATTTTTTAGCTGGTGGAGGGTTTGGCCCACGCTACGTAATTGTGTGATCAGCTAACAGAGAGCGGCTGGCATCTGAAAGCCCCTGCTCTGAGAGCCTCTCCTAGGTGGAAGGGTCTTTTTACTCTCCATCTAATCCCTGCTGCCTAGCCAGTCCCCCCTTCCTCCAAAGCACAGGTCCTCTCTGACTTCCTCTAACTTCACGGACCGATAGGCGCTGAGAGCTGGAGAAGTGTTAGGGACCAGATCACCTCGTCCAGTCTTCCCATTTTACAGAGGAATGCGTAGAGGTCCCCGCTAGGCCAGAGTAGCACTCTCTGAAGTGCTGCCTTCACTCCCAGACCTGCTGTTTTCCCGTGGCCCCGTCACACCCCTTCTATTCTCCATCCTACTGAGTTGTTAGACCCGTGCTTCCCAAAACTTGAGAAAAGATGCAGGGGAATGGAATGAAGGATTTCTGTGCTGCGGTCTTCCTTGATGTCCCTCTACCTGCACCCTCTTCCCCCAAACCCGACCAAGAGTCAAGAGGTCTAGGACGAGGCCTCGGAATCTGAATTCCAATCTAAAGTCTTTCCAGAGATTGCATCTGTGGCCAGATGTGGGGTCAAGGCCACAGAAGAGGCTACTCTGGTGGCCCCTGCGAGCCTCCTGAGGTCTGGGTCTCCTGTCTCCTCCTCGGGGCCCCTGGCCCAGCTGTGAGGGTGTTGGAACCTGCAGTCATGAGTCATCAACCGCTGGGAGACTGAAGAGGGTGAATATCCATCTGCTCTAAACGAGAGAGAGTCGGCGTGGGTCCAGATGTTTGAATGGGGTCCAAGCCTTCCTGACCTTGAAGCGGCTGACTCCCAGTGAATTTATTTTTGTGATCTTGTTTGGCCATAAGCAGCCTCCAGTTCCAGCCTCCGCTTCCTTGGGAGGCCCCACCCCAGTGTGCACAGAGAGAGGCTGCGTGATCCCCAGTCCTGGAAGAAGGAGGAGAAATCTACTCGTTTCCTTTGGAAGCACACTAGCAAAGAAAGCACTTCAACTTTGCTCCAGAAACTATTAATTTTTTGGCGACATCGTGTATTAAACTTTTGGGAAAACAAGAGGGCAACAACATTGAAAAACTTAGCAACGGCTACAGCCGCGTGACAGCTCGGCCTTTTCAACGTCTTAGTCCCGAGGAACGATGGGCCCAGCGGCTCCTTTGCGAAGCCACAGAACTGGACTTGAGGTGTCTGCCCCGTAGAAGCTCCGAACTTACAAAATGAAATACAGCCCTGCCGCTGGCTTCCATTTGCGTTTGTGTGTCCACTGGGTGACGGTTCCAGACATGTGGCCCCTTCAGTTCCGCCGGTGTGTGCTGCATGTGTCTGCGTGGCTTGCATCAAAACTTGTAGGTAACCCAGGGTGCTGCACACTTACCTTCATGCACACAAGCCTGTGCAGGTATGAAGGCATATTCAACCCCTGTGCGTGCGTGCAGAGGTGGAAGTGTTTGCACATCTGTATGTAAGTGTTTTAATGCCTGGTGTATTGGCTCGTAAACCTGCACAGAGGCACCCAGACTTGTAAATTGAGAAGGGGCCCGTTCAGCAGGCCCCTCAAGCACTGGAGCTCGAAGGGAACCCCATACTTTACCTGTTCTCTGTCCCGAAGACGTGCTTCCACCTGAATTCTGAGGATCAAGGAGTCACTTAGGACGGCAGTTGCGTATGGAGTGCTGTCCGGGAGCTTTAAGCAGCGTCTGAATGAGGCGAGGCTGGGTTTTATCTCCGTGCCTCCCCCGGCCCACCCGGCATTCTCCGCCACGTGGCATCACCCCACACACCCTGCACTCCGCCTCCCCTCTGGGTTTAGGGGCCACGCGTATGGCTCTGACCTGAAATTTCTAAATCACACATGAGTTTGCATTTATTTGGTACTTTATATTCTCTAACTAAATATTCGCGTTAGATGAGGAACCTGAAGCTCAGAGAGGGTGGGCACCTGGCGTCCATGGATTGGGGGAAGCCAAGTCTTCCTCTTGAGCCGCTCCCCTTCTGCCCCAAATTCTCCAGGAATCCTCGGGCCCAGAGCTCCAGCGAGCACCCCGCACAGCTCCTCTGCCGTGGCTTCCTGGGCTGCATGGTGTCACTGGAGAAGGAGCCCGTGCGGAGATCTCCCTGGAGGTCCAGCCACTCCTGTGTTCAGTGTGACAGCCTAGGGCTCAGCACCCTGGGTCCTGGACAGAGCTCCAGCCAGGCCTGCTGGTCACATTTGTTGCCTTCGCTCCCCAAGGGTCACAAGTTTTGAGGCAGAAGGTCTTGTACACCCTGATTCCCTTGTTGAAGGGATAAATCGTGTAGGTGAAGCATTTGGTCAACCACAAAGCAGGGTGAAATACAAGATGTGAGTAAAGTGTGTCCAAAGCTTTTGGAATTGCAAACCCTGCTGTTCTTACCCACAAGAGGCACTGAGGACGAGTTTGTGGATGAGAAGTGAGCAGTGGCAGATGCGTGAACCATCATCATTTTCTAGTTGGGGAAACTGAGGCCCAGAGAGCTGGTGGCAAGGGATTTGTGCACAGGGCAGCATACAGCACCTTGCCTGCAGAAGGTGGGCCAATTCCAATCTGGTGACTTCGCCAAGCTACACTGCCTCTCAGTCAAGTGTTGTTTGATTTCTTCTTTTAATTTTTTTTTTCTGGTCAGTCCCTGTAATTGGCTCATGCCTGGAAAACGTCGCGACGTGTTTGATTCTTAAAAGAAATGTTTTTCTAGGTAGATTTTGGTCCAGTGGTCACTGGGAAGAGTGTGCGTGGGTGTGTGTGTGGGGGGGGGACATTTAAGCACCACATGTCCCACTCCTAGACGATTAGGAAATGACCTGGTGAATGTATCTGGCGGCTGCAAGTCTACACACTTGGCACCAAAAGGACCCGCTCTTTTGCTTGGTGACCTTGTGTCCAATTAAGTCCACTGGGACGTGTCCAGGAAAACTGTTTGCCCCAGACCAGGGTGACAGCCTCAGGTTGTTAGAGCAGAGTGGATAAGGGGACAGACGGAGGCCAGCGGGGCCGAGCCTGGCAGACCAGCTGTGTTGCCCAAGTCCAGGGAACACCAAGCCCTTTGCAGTCTAGGAAACGGTGCCCTTGGCCTTGTGCAATGTTGTGGCCCCGCTTACCCCCGCCCAGGATACCACAGGGATGGGAGTGGGCCTCCAGCCTTCCTCTTCGGAGCCTGGGTCTAGTGTGTCACCATTGTTGCTTCTAGAAATAGAGGAACTGCCTGGAGGGACAGGGGAGAAAAGAAAAAATTCAAGTTACAGGATTTTCTACTCTTCGTACCCTCCCGTTGGCCCCCCCGGCATTCCCAGAGCCCCAGCCTGGACTGCCACCCCGTCCTTCCTAATTTCCAGACTAGCCAGGCCCCCTTTGAGTGTCTCTCTTGTCCCATCTTAGCTTTGCCAGGAGAAGCTGGCTGTGAGCACCAAGAAGCACCATGTTGGTTTTGTTGCAAGGGGGGTGGGGAGCCAGGGGGTTTACCGGAGCCCCCAGCCCTGCTTCTTTAGCCAGAAAAGAATTCTTCCCTTTTCAGGCCCATGCAGGGGAACCCTCCAAAGGCAGGAAGATAAAGGGAAGTTAGCTGGGAGTAGTGATTAATGGCCCGTTAGCGCCTTCAAGGGAAATCATAAAGGTGTTAACATGTTTGAAAGCTCACTGCCTGGGAGGTGAGCCTCCAGAACCTTCTGAAGTCCCTGCTTCCCCTAACCCCCAAACGTTAGGATCGCCCCCTTTCCAGCACGGCTTCTAATCTTTAAAACAATATTTATTTTAACTATTGCTACACGTTCATTCCATATGGCGTACTTCTGTATTACGGTTGGCCATTTCTGTTTCTCTTGTGAGGCCCTATAAAATGCTTTGGGGGAAGCTATTAGGGTACAGGTGATCCGGGGATGTCGGGAGTGTCGTCTGTGTTCCGTTGGCCACTCTCCCGGATGAGCCGCCAGTTTTCGTCTGTTTGTTTCTTGCATGATTATATTTTCCTGCCCACTTTCCCCCTTTCCCTCCCCCTCACCCCTGAATTGGCCCCAGTATGGAATTGAAGTCCGTTTCAAAATATTTGTGATATGGTTTGAGGAAGTTTAACTTTTTGCTTTATTAAAAAAGAACAGTTAACCTCTCACCCTAAATTTAAGGGCTTTGCTTTCTCTTGTCATTGGTCGGGGTGGAGAGCTGTTGTCCCAACACAGAGGCGTTTGTACGTAGCCCCGGCTGCTGTGTCGTGATGTCATACTTATGTCACACAGTGAGTCTTTCTTACCAGCGTTCCTGCAGTGAGATGAAGAGACGGTCCTGAGAGCGGATGCCCGGGACAGGGCTGGGCTCAAAGCAGAGGAGGTCCAAGTGGACTTGAAACGAATGACCTCTGGCTGTGGTCACTGAGCCGCCTTTGGGGCGTCTTAGCAAACGAGCCAAGCTGGTCTTTTAACATTAGGAATCTTGCACTTTCCACCCCCAGGGAGGACCCAGCACCTACACATTCCCAGTTCCCCTGGGTCCTATGGGAACTTGTCACCAGACTACCCGCAGAAAGTTGGACACCTGCCTGGAGACGCCCTGATTGCTTCTCAGGCAAGGTCTGTGCACTCTTGGGAGGTCGGGGTCTGGGAAGATGCCTTGGGTGCCGCCTGCCTGTGCGCTGAAGGCAGCTCTTGGGGTCGTCCCCATCCCTGGCCAGTGGGTGCAGCTGAGCCTGTCAGCCTGTGAGCAGGTTGCATCTCATACTGGCACTGGGGTGGGTGGTGAAGTACAAGGGAGGGTGCACGCACACAAAGGGAAAGAGAACTCGTGCTGTAGGAAGGGTCCAAATATGCCTGACTGAGGAAGGAGCTCACGGCACCGGCAGCTGTCAGTGACGTTCGTTTTCACCGGCTGTCACTGGTGTAAAACAGAATACGTGGGGCCTGGGGTGTTGACAGCACAACATACCCTGGGTCCTGCTTGTCTCCAATCTAGATGTGTCTGCAGGCAGCTCAGCGAGCGAGGGTCCTAGAGCAATGCCCTTGGTTTTGCCTGCAGACGCCCATCTCAGGAAGTCCTGCCTGAGGTGGGACGGCTGCCCTGTGTGGGACAGACAGACACCCCACTTCCATCCTTCCCAGCCTGCCTTCCTCTCCAGCATCACCCGATGGGTGGCTCTCCACCCCGCTGCCCATCAGAGTTACCAGAAAGTTTGGACACAAGGCCCATCTGCGTCCTGACCCAGACTAGACACAGCACGTGCTGGGCTCTGGGCTTAGGACACTGGCTCCAGGCGGGACCCTCAGGGGCTGCAGGCAGGAGGAGCCAGGGGCTCGTTACCAGCACTTTCCGTATCCCGGAGGGGCACTGGCTCCAGCCTGTACAGACCCAGACCCGAAACGCCACTCCGCCACTTAGGAACTCTGCGACTCGGCCCCTCATCTGCAGAATCGGGCAGGGCGTCTCCCTCAGAGCAGTTGGGGTCAGGGCTCCGTGCTCTAGCTCAGGAGCTGGCAGAACACATGCCCAGAGTGGCAGCCCCCTCTTTTTTTAATAGTTCCATTCCTGCGAACCCCGAAGACTTCGCACAGCCCCATGGCAAGAAGCATCTCTCTGCTGATTCATTTCCAGTGCACTTGCTTGCTTTCTGGGTGTCTGTCCGCATGGCAACCTTCCCTTATCTGCCGAGTGGTCAGTCTACACATACTCCCAGACGTGAGGTGTTTGCAGCATTCTACTCCTGGCCGACCTCCAGCCTCTGGACAGAAACTGCCACATAATTATGAGGTATTGCGGCTGCTGCTTTTGTGGACTGACGGATCTGGAATTAAATTTATTTTAGCTTCCACTGCTGGAGTCAGGACAGCTTGATCTCAGGAAGTCCACAAGTGCTGCTTGTAACATTTCAGACAAGCCTGTGGCTCTTTAGATTGGCTTCTGCTCTTAGAACTGGGTGTTTCCATATTAAGTGCTTCAGAAGGGGTGAGAGAGGGACAGAGAAGCAAAAGTAAGAGGCACTTTCGAAGGGCACTCTGTTGTGGGTTGAATTGTGTTTCCCCAAAAGATATGCTGATGTCCGAACCCCCAGCACCTGACCACGTGGCCAATTTGGAAAGAGGGTCTTTGCAGGTGTCACTAGGTAAGATGTGGTCACACTGGAGTAGAGCGGGCCCCTGATCCCATGTGACTGTCTCCTTATCAAAAGGGGACGTTTGGGGACAGACACGCAAACGGGGAACGCCGTGCGAGGATCAAGGCAGGGATGGAGTGATGCTTCTACAAGCCAAGGAACGCCTGTGACTATCACCAGTGTGTTCCTGCGTCCCCCCAGCCCGAAGCAACCGTGAAATGACTCTGTAGGCTTCCCTGTTCTGGACTTGCGTGTAAACGGAATTGTGCAATACGTGGGCTCTTGTGACTGGCCTCTGTCACTTACCATAATGGTTTCAAGGTTCAGTACTTCCTTCCTTTGTTATGGCTGCACCATATTCTGTTGTATGAATAGACCTCATTTAGTTTATCCATTCGTCAGTGAAAACGTGGGTTGTTTCCACCGTTGGCTCTTAAGAGCAAGGCTGTTATCAAGATTCACGTACAAGTGTCGGTGCAGCCACATGTTTTCATTTCTCTTGGGTTTATACCCAGGAATGGAATTGCTGCCCCTGCGGTGACTGTGTTTAACTTTTGAGGAACTGCCACCCCGTTTTCCCAAAGGGCTCACCATGCTACACTCCACCGGCAGTGTGTGAGGGTTCCACCTTCCCCACAGCCTCACCAGCGCTTGTTGTTGTCTGTCTGTCCATGTTAGCCATCCCAGTGGGCGTGGGGTGGTATCTTATTGTGGTTTGGATTTGCATTTCCCTGATGATTAGTGGTGTCCCGCATCTGTTCATTGCTTTTTAGCCGTTTGTAAATCTTCCTTGAAGAAATATCTATTCATATTCTTTGCCTGTTCTTAAATTGGGTTCTGATTGCGGTTGGCTGACGAGGAACGAAGATGGCCTTTGGCTTAAACAGGACTTTTCATGGCTATAGTCTCTGCCATGTGCAATGTTAGGAGAACGTTCTGCTGAAGGAGTGGGTGAGTGATTCAAAATCAGGAGGCAAAATGGAAGACAGTGGTACATTTGGGATGTGGGGACCCTGGTATTTATGTGTGCGTTCACTTTAACACTTTTGTTTTCCCCTATTGTGACGAACTTTTTCTTGATCAACACAAATCCCAGGTTCTCTTCTTAGTCAATCATGTGGGTACATTTGTACCTCGTTAATGAAACAAAGAGAGGGGAAGGGAAAGGTCGGAGGGCGTTTCCTCAGTTACTAAAGAGCTGGAAAATGGAAAGAGGAAACAGGTGAAGTTAGTTAGTGGAGCTGGAAGTCAGGAGTGACAGAGAAGGAGGGTGTGGATGGCATGGAAGCCAAGGCGTGGAGGGTTTCAGGGGGCTCGGGGGGGAATGTGGGGGGCCGTGGAAGAGGTCCTCTCCCGAGTAGGGTGCCCAGCTGTCTGGGTTTGCCTGAGACTGAGGGGCTTCTTGGACCGTGAGACTTTCTGTTTTGAACTGGGACAATCCTGGGCACAGTGGGACGAGTTGGTCACCCGAACCACTCGCCAAGGACCTACTGGTTGGTTAGTTACTAACTGTTGTTTGGAGGCGGTTGGGGGCAGGAAAGGGGAGTGAAGGAGTCCTAGGGTGGGACAGGAAGTTTGGCCTGGCAGCCATTAGTGACATGGATTTGAAACTCCAGGGTGCGTAATTCTGGGGGATCTTGACCTCACCCATTTGTTCTATGGACACATCCACGCACAAGTGCCTAATTGAGAGGGTAGGACTTGAAAGAAGGCGGGGGATGCCGAGGAGAACCACAGAGAGAAACAGCGCAGGAAGCCCCTGCTAAGACAGCAGGCTTTCTTTCAGTCTTTTAGACGAAAGTACCTGTCCCCCTAAACCAGGGGGAAAGTACCTGTCCCCCTTCCTCTGTGTGCTCCTGTCACTTGTGTGCCTGGGACACGGCACGTGTCCGGTATGTGTTTGTTGAATTAAATCCAGACAAGAGGAAGCACATTAGGTGTCTGGTGGAGACGCTAAGGTTATGGGTATTTTCAGAAAGATCGTCATAACGTGATTTGAAGGTATCACTGCAGATACCAGACATACACACTCAAAGTGTGGATTTGCTGAAGAAAAGCAAAGCATCGTGTTGTATCTGGGTTCGGGACTCACTCTCAGGGACCTTTCAAGCCAAACGTGATTCAAATACAACGAGTAAGCCGAGGAAACCGCTTGTTCGCCCACAGTAAGTTATCCTGAGCTAATGTAGGGATGGGGAGAAAAAGGGGTCAGGAAAACAGTGTGTATCAGCCAGACCAGGGGTAGCAGTGACCCCACATCTCAACAGTGAGCAATGACAGGTTTGTTTCTCTCTCAGTCTGTGTATCCGTCATGCGCAGCTGTGACTGGGGCCATGTCCTGTTTGTCGGGGGACCCAGCCCTTATCTGAGTCCTAGCGGTCAGAGGGACCCTTTATGGGCTCTCAGGCCACACCACAGCTCTTACAGGTTCCCCTGGGAAAAGCAAGCCACGTGGCCAGGCCTGACGTGGGCGTGGGCTGTGGGGGAACGCCACAGGGAGGCTGTCACACCAGCTACCGTGTATGAGTGATCACGGGCTCCACTGTCAGCCACGCCTGTGACACCCTCCTGGTGTCGCACAGCTTGGTGGTAACACAGCAGCACAATCCAAGCACAGCTCTCTCCTCTCAGAATTCCGGTGTCAGGAGACAGGCAGAATGACACATAGCGGGGAAAGCAAAGTAAGGCAGAAATGCAGTCTGAGTTGGGCCCTTTGACCTCAGCCAGTTACGAAAAACATCCAGCTAACAAGCTGTCCAAGTCATAGAATATTACAGATATTCTAGACCAAGGGCAGTGGGTTCCTTGGATAACCAAAGTCCAAGTGATTGCTGCTCCGTTGACTTTAAATCAAAACCTGATTCCTGCTTAAAGGGGACGCTCCGACTTCTGACTTCCCATTTCCCTTCTCAAAGGCACCTGCTGTTTTGACCCTAAAAATCCCGCCATGAACAATCGAGGGACCTTCAGCATGTCCTTTTCTCTCTGTGCGGGCTTTCCCATCTTTACAGTGAGGTGCTGGATGCACCCAATGTTCTTGATTTGGGTACATTTCAGTCACCCCATTCTCAGCCTGAGAGTCAGTAGTTCTCGAGGGGAGTCTGTGTTGTGTAAAAGGTTCTCACGTCCTCCCAGGCCAGGCGCACACTTAGCCATTATCATTTTGACTTGATCTCCCTTCCGGCTGCCCCCCGCCGGGGTGGCTCTGGGCCCCTGTCGGACGCCGCCATCGTGGAGAACCGTAGGATCAGAGTGAAGGAAGCCCAACGAGCAGACGGAGGGTGTCATGTCTTCCCATCTCCCTGCCCAGCCTCGGGTGATGCTGAGTGTGAAGCTTCCGGGGAGGTGAGGCACCTGCTCGTCCACATTTCATCTCCTCCGTTTGCTTTCTTGTCCCCAATCACACATGGTCTGTCCCCAAACACAGAGGGGTCTGTGCCCAGCACAGCGCTTGGCACACGGGGCGTGCTAACAAAAGGAGACCAAGTTCACCATCGTGGTGCGTATTATAGAGCTCCCCAAGGGTTGCCTCTTCTCCGGGCCGTCCCACCCGGCCTTGCAGCCCCGTGGCATCTTTCACGTGTCCTAGTCTTGGTCACTAAGCCCCGTGGGCCCTCGGTCGCCACTAATCTCTGCCTCCTCAGCAGGGCCAAGCAGCTGTGGAGAGACAGCGTTGGGTCCCCTTGCCACGGCTGTCCGTGGTTCGGTAGCACGTGCATCACTTAGCAAGTGGATGGTGCGCTGCTTGGTCACCAACTTGTGGATGGTTGGTGTCAGGCTCCCTGGCAGCTCACCGTGGCTCCTTCCTAGAGAGGGTGGCGAAGCAGACGTCTCCGGAAATGAGAACGTACTTAGAATCTGACTCCGAGTAGAGGGGCAGCGGAGAGGGAGGAAGGGGCCGGAAGAATCTAATCAAAACAATAGTTATTAGTGTGCTGACGATTTAATTAACAGAACCTAGCACGGGGCTCCCTCGTGTAAAATTCTTTTTCATCAAGTCCTAGAGGGCTCAGCCCTATGGGGAGTTCAGTGGAAGGGCCCACCAGGACCCTACCTGCCTCAGTGTCCCCAACACCATCTCTCTATGAAATGACAGCTTTAATGAGTGGCAGCTAGTCTCCAAGGCATGAGGCGAGAACTAGCAATGACTAAAACCAGTGATGCCAGGCAGGCCTGCACGTGTGTTGTCACTGAGTCCTCTCAGGTCCCGTGAGGCTGTCATTGGTCCCTTTACAGATGGAAGGAGTCTGGGTGAGGCCGGCGAAGGAACTTGCTTAAGGTCACAGAGCTAGAGAGTGGGGAACAGATTCAAAGTCTGGTCTGAAAACCAGTGGGTTCTCCGCGCCCCCCGCCCCCCCGCCGGGTAGTACTGACTCATGTTTAAATAACTAGGTTATATTCTGGTTAAGAAGGTAAAGAAAAAAGACCACGTGGTGAGTGATTCCATTTGTAAGAAGTGTTCAGAATGGGCAAATCCACAGACAGAAAGATCGGTGGTTTCCCAGGGCTGGGGAGAACTCAGGGGAACAGGTCGTGGCTGCTCATAGGTACGGAGGTTTCTTCTGGGGGTGATGGAAATGTCCAGAAATCGATTGTGGTGATGGTCACGCGTCTCTGTGGATATATCGTGTGCTTTAAATTGGGTGAGTTGTATGGCACATGGAGTCTGTCTTAATACAGCTGTTAAAAAAAAAAAAGAAAAAAAAAAGCAAGCCTATTAGTTTCCCGGGTCTGCCGTAGCAAAGTACCACAAACTGGGTGGCTTAGAAGAACAGAAATTTATTGTCTCACAGGTTTGGGGTCAAAAGTCTGAAACGGAGGCGCTGGCAGGGCTGTGCTCCCCTGACGCACTGGGCTCTGGTGCAGGCCTCTCTCCTTGCCGTGTAGACGCCGTCTTATCCTGTGCCTCTTTCCTCTGCGTGTCAGTGTCTTTGTCTAAATGTCCCCTTTATACAAGGTCGCCAGTCACTTTGGATTCGGGCCCAGCCTAATGACCCCTGCAAAGAGCCTGTCTCCACATAAGGTCATATTCTGAGGTGGTGGGGGTTAGGGCTTCGACATGTCTTTTTCTTTGGTGGGGGGTGGTGGGGTATCGTTCAACCCACAACAGCAAGGAAGAGTGTCATACACTCTGAGAGACTTCTTTCAAAATTGTCAAAATGTTTCCTAAGTTTCAGTGTTTATTCCATTTTACTCAACATGTAATCCTGTGAAGTAACAAACCTGGATCCAGGAATCTTCCTGTTGGTCCTGAGTTTCACAGGGAATGTCCCGCGGTGTGGGGACAGGCCAGCCTGTGCTCTGGCCTGTGTAGCCAGCTGGGCCTGGGGCTCCCGCTGTCCTGACTGTCGAGCTCAGGGAACAGGCTGTGCAGCCGCTCTGGACGTGGCCACGGGAGGGAGCGGTGGGGGCTGCAGACCCCCTGCTGTGAGGGGTCCTAGGGACACTTAGGTTTGGCCAGGGATGGCCCCATGCTTAGTGGCAGCCCAGCTTCCCCAAGCTGATCAATTACTGGAGGGTTGTTTTTGTTGTTGTTTTATCTTTATTTTTTTAAAATCAGAGTTGAGAATTTTTCTGTTGTGGATTCCTTGTTCCACCCGCCCCCGGCAGCCATTTGTGGGAAAGAAGGGAGCCTTCTCTCCCGGGCCGGGGTTCACATCCTACCAGGCCTCTGTCCAGTCCCCTCAGTGCCTTCAGAGCGCCGCCCGCCTACCAGCTCCTCAGACTCATGGCACCTGGAGAAACAGGTCCTGTCCATCCTTTCCTCAGGATGCCCCGTCGCCCTCTTGCCCACTACCTGACAAACTCTGACCCAGCCTGCTGCCCTCACCTGCCAGCCCAGCCCCAAGTGCCCCGTGTCTCGAGCCCCTGGACCCTGTCTGTCCAGCAATCACCAGATGTGCTAAAGCTCAGCACCGGTTTCCACAGTGGGGTCACAGTTTCTCCAGGCAGCACCTGGCTCTCACTGGCTTGCGGCTTCCCCAGCAGGGCTCAGGAAACGGGGGTCAGGGGGTTGATGAAAGGAAGGCCCTTTCGCCAGCCTTCGTGCCCCTCACCCCTGGGCCAGGGGTTCCTTGGGCATCATGGTTCTGCTCCAACCCCAGACCTGCCCCAGAAGTGATGCAGGTGTGTGTTTCTAGAGTTTTTGTTGTTTACCTTCCTCTATTTCCTACCTTGTCTTAAGGTTCCGAATCTCTGTGGCCCTCTCCAATGGCAATTGTCATAGCATGAGATGCCCAAATGGGGCTCCTTTAACACCCGGGTCACACATCATTAAAATGGACTGCATTACTTCTCAGCTGGTTGGTTCCCATCAGCTCCCAGCCCCAATCACCTCCGTAAAACTCAGAGCTGACACGCGGCGTGCAGTGTGTGCCAGGTAGTGTCTTTCTATATAGTTAGCACATAGCGGTGTATCTGTGTGTGTCTATGTATGTACACACATACATACTGGTTTAATCCTGACAGCAACCCTATGGGTGGGGTACATACAGTTATTACCAACCCCATTTTATAGATGAGGAAACCGAGGCAGAGAGAGGTTCAGTGATTTACCCAAGGTCACGGCGCTAGTAAATGGCAAAGCTGAAATTTGAACCTGCAGAAAAGTAGCTGCAGTTTACAAGGACAAGTGAAGACCTTTGTCCTTTGCAGTAGCTCAGGGAGATGAAGCCAGTTTGTCTTGAGAGAAGACATGCTTCGGGGCGATGTTACAGAAGGCAGTCTGGAGAAAAAAAATTGTTTTGTGTACCAGTGTGATTTGTGTTCATTTCAATTAAGTCGGGGAGCCTGGTTCGTGTTAAGCCACAGCCTGGGCTTCTGCCACCTGGGCGGCCCGGAGCCTTCTGTTCAGCAGTGCCTTTGAGGCAGTTTTAGGTCACACGTGTTCAGAACTGGAGCACCTGTGAGACTAGCCACGCTCAGCCCATCAGCATTCGGCTGTGGGTGAGCCAAGCCTGGCTTGTGGCTTACATGGAAGATAGTTGTTGTGAGTCTTCTGGAGCCTTCTAGAGGTTTCCAGGGCCTTTGGAAGAGCAAGTACTAGGTAGGGAGCCTTGCAAAATGCGCGGACCCTCCAGTACCTCTTTTTCTTACCTGCTCCTGCTTCTCTCTCAAACTCTCAGCCTCGACCTTATTCCTCTCATGAAGCTCTTTTTTACAGCTTTCTTCCCAAGCATCCACTTCCTTCTGGAAGCTTGTGTGGTATCTGCGGTCTGTACCACACCAAGTGCTGCTCCCACCCTCGGTCTGCTTGTTCCTTGTCTCCATGACTTCCCTCCAGGCCAGGACTGAAGTCCACGGGGTTGGGGGGATCTCTGGCTTCTGTTTCTCTACTGTCCCATAGTTGGGGGTTCTGTGAATATTCGTCGTTAGGAGAGGGACCACCGAGAGCTGGGGCGAGAGCTGAGGTAGCCGCGGAGAGGGAGCTTTGTGTTAACGGGGCAGCCCGTCTTGTTTTTAACTGCAAATGAAAAGGAAAATGGGGGCTTCCCAAGTGTGAAACTATTCCTGCTGAAGGGGAGCTCACTTGCCCCCTAGATGATGTGGTTCCTACTTCTTGGTCTGATGAGCTTTCTCCTTGGTTGGCCATTGAACTTGGATGAGACATTCAGGTAAAGACTGTGCAGTGTTCAAAATAGCATGTGCTCCCCCAGAGCTCTGAGGTGGGCCCTAAAAGTTAACAGGATGGAAACCTGAGGACCCCGTGGCAGTTGTTGCGGGAGAGTCTTTGTGACTGGCCGTGCTGGGCGTGGGCTCAGAGAAGACCCTGAGAGGAGCGGCGGCCCGTGGAGGCTTGGACAGGCAAATGCCCACGGGTGTGTGTGTCTTATGTACCCCGTCAGTGCTCCTCTCTGTGCATCCTCGTTTGGGCTGAATGGCACATGTGTCCCCCTCTGTCCTCTGCTTGCTGCCCTGTGCACACCCTGGGGCCATGTGAACTAGCCCAGCTAGCTTTCCAGGAGGCAGGGGCTAAGCTCTTCCTTGACAGGTGCAGGAGTCAAAATCAAGGGCACCTGGCCCTCTCGGCACCCAGCTGTGTGGCCCTTGGTCAGGTCACTTCCCGGTTGGTCTCTCATGATTCAAGCGCTTACATGCGTATTAGTTTATTTGACATGATGGTGATAACGCCTTGGGTGGGCCAGCGACATGCTGGAAACACAGACGCAGCAACACCTGCCTGTACGGTCCGAGCACGTGGCACTTGTTTGGGTGGAGGACCCTGTTCCCCGGTCGGGGAGCTTGAGGCCTAGGAGGAGTCTCCACGTGAAGGTCTTAAGACCTCCCAGAGTCTAGAGCTGGGCTGTGAAAAATGGAGAAACTGTCCCCCTTTGGGCGAGTTAGTTTGGTTTTGGTTCCCTGCCATTAAAACCAGGGCACGAGACCTCAGTGATTCCAAGTGTCTTTGCCATCCAGGAGTTCCGCCTGGAAGGAGGTATCCGGTGAGTGGGTGCGTGGAAAACGAATCTAAGTCAATCTGGCTGTTCAGCATTTGTCTCAGTACTTTGGTAAATATTGGTGGCCTCCAGTGCTAGAGGTGGATGAGGCCACGTGCCCCCCCGCCCCCCCGCCGCCTGCATTGGTGATAGGTTACAGTGAAAGGCAATCTTAGCCCAGAGTTTGCCAACCCCCTACGGACACTTTTAGGCAGCAGATACAACCTGTTCTTGTAGCTCAGAGGAAGTCTCGCTGCTGCCCTCGGCAGTCACTCTGAGCAGATCCCAAAGGTCTTCTTGGGACAGGACCAGCCATCCCCACAGCAGAGTGCACCCGCAGGCCCTCTGAGGCAGAGGAGGCAGGGCCGGAAGGCATCCATCCCGGCCTCCAGGGCTGCAGTGTGTGTGGGGGGGCTGCCGGGCTGGCCGATGCTGCAGCTGGTTTATCCAGGGGTGCTGCAGCCTGTGCCGTCCTCCCGAGTCAGTGATTCCCTTGAACACCACTCGTCTGGCCAGCGAGAAGCAGCTCTCAGACTTTACTTCCTGAGCTGATGCACAAGCCATCTGGTATCGATTCAGTAAGGATGTTTGAGGTGCCAAGTCGCCTCTTCGGCAGGTCACTTCCCAACTGGGATCTTGGAGAAGCTACCACAGTGCCCCAGTGTATTGTGTAGAGTCGGTGGGTGCAGAAACGCTGGCCTGAAGCTATTTGTAGCAATGGGGTTCCAAAGTCAAGTACCACGGCGTTGACATCCCTGTACATCTCAGATGCTGTTCCCAGTGGATGGCCAAGCCAGTGCCATGCCAACACCATGCCATGCCCCCTCTTCCAGGCTGCCCAGCTTCCAAGTGAAATAGGAGTGCCACCAGTAGAGCCAGGAGCCGGGCACTGAGCCCAGGGGACCCCTCTCGTTTCAGTGTCTCAGCAGTTGTGCTGCCCCAGCCACAGGGCTGAGCACAGGGACGGCATCACCACCTACAAAAGGAGGGAGGATAAAGGCTTCCCCGAGCAGCTGCTCTCCGTCCACAAGTTTGCACGTGGGTCTGTGGGTCCCTTTGCTGTTAGGGCTATGGCTGCATTCCTGCAGTGGCACCTCATCACAGGGGCCCACGTGGCACACAGCATTGGATTTTGGGGATTGTGGCTGAACATGATGTGGGATTTGGCTGAGGTTTTGTGCTGGATTCCCGGGACGCTAAGAAATGTAACCCAGGTCTGTGACCCAGGAGCCGGCGGGTAGGGGCACTTCCTCTTCCTCTTGTGTGACACGTGTCTCTAGGCTCCTATGTCACTTACACGGCTGAGGTAAAGCTGTGTCTACTTTGAGAGTGTCCTGCCACATTTCCCGCGTCACTTGCAGTTCTTCGAAGTTACTGCTGTGGTTTGCTGTGGTTCACTGACAGCACGAGGCAGGGCTCCATCAGAGGATACCCGACGTGCACACGTGGTTGGCGTCTGGTCCTTCCCCACTGCTGCAGAGGCTACCTTTGTGCAAAACCTTTGTTTGCATTTCAGATTTTCTTTGGGGTGGACCCCTAAAAAGGGAACAGCCAACTTCTAGAGTATGAACGTGTTCCTCTCATTGTTATTTATGCAGGTACTCAGTGAGCCGGTGCCACAGGGAAACCAGACGATACAAATAAGCAAAAGTAAATGCCTTAAAGTGGGTGGGGGTGTGAACCTGTTAGCACAGTGAGGAAGGAAGCCAGGCTTTGGAGGGAAGGTACCTGCAACTGGGCCTGGCCTTGTAACGGCTGTAACCTCAGTGACTTAGCCTCTCCAAGCTACAGTTTCCTTATTGACAAAATAGATAGTATTTTACCCATTTGCTTGTTGTGCAGGTTGAGGTAGCCTATGGAAGTGCCCAGCACTAAAAATACACTCAAAAAAATCAGTTCCAGGACAGAGGCAGGGTCATCACCTACGGATGCCACGGAAGCCTCCTGGGGGTGGAGAGGGACCCAGGAGAACTGTGGGCAATAGCTCTGTGCAGGTCGGAGAGGTTGGAAGGTTGGATGGCTGTGGGCAGGCTCTCAAGGACCTGGCATACCGCCCTGAAGAGCTTGAGTTTGTCCTGTAGGTAGCACGGAGCTAGTGTTTTGATTTTGCTTTGTCTTTTTTGGTCTTGTGAGGATGCTAAGAATAATGCTTGAAAAGCGGTGTTCAGGAAGGTTGATGAGCAGGGGGATTCAGAGGGATGTGCCACAGACAGGAATGTTCCCGAGATCTGCAGGTTGGGCCAACAGTGGTTCCGCCTTTACTGACGTCTTCGATCTACTGGGGCTTCTCCTTCAAAAGAGGTGACCTCCCTTCTCCAAGGCGAGCCTGAAGAGGCAGCATGAACCTAGGGTGCCGTGGAGATTTTTGGAAGCGAGAGTAAATGCAGGGGAAAACAATAACCGTATTTGTGGTTGGGAGTTTGCTAGCTGGAGCAGAGTTGTTTATGCTGCTAAGTCTCAAACCGGAGATGCAGGATGGCTGGCAGTCAGACCTGCAAAAAAGCCACTCACACCCCATCCGTCATTTCCAGTTGCGAGTTTCCTAATGCAGCAAACCTTTGAACACTTTGGATGGTAGAGCCCATTTCTCTGGCGTTTCCAGCTATTCCAAGCCCCACTACTTAGGATTTTTTTCTTCAGGCTTGTTTGTATGCTTTGGAATAAAGCACACAGATAATAAAGCAAGCCCAGCAAACCCAGCAAGGCTCCAGAACCAGCAGGAGAAAATATTGTGATTGGCTGGGTCTCTTGGGGACACCTGTACCTGTGCCCGGGGGCTGGCACCTTCACTCATCACTCCATGGCACCTTCTTTTTGCTAAACCACGAATTTATGCTAGTACTGCCCTCCAGTTCCAGAGTAATTCTACAGATCCCAAGCGCATGCTTATTTTTGCCCGAATGCTTGCGCATCCATTATCCCCACAACAGCCCTGGGAGATGTACGGAGCCAGTGTTTTCACTCAGATTCTTTTCTCAGAGGAGCACCTGACATTCAGAGAGACGACTGAGTTGGGCTGTTCTCACAGAATGTTTGTGTTTAGGCCTGAGAGGACCTGAAGGTACCTCAGGTGACACATTGCTCATTCTGTAGATGACAAAACAGTGTTCCAGCTTAAGGTGACTTTGTCAGGTAATCAGCCGCGTGGGGCCAGAGCAGGGACCAGGCCTCACACGGTGCCCAGAGACATCTTGCCACCATGCCATGCCTCTGCTGTCTCTGCTCTCAGAATGGACCATTGGATGGACAGTGACTGTCCCTTTCTGTCCCAGGCTGAGAGTCACCTTAAGGAAGCCACAGAATCCCAACCCCATTCCAGGTTTCCCAAAGACCCAGACTCTTCCTCAGTTGCCTCTTTTGTCCAGGACCCTTGGTGGACAGCCATGCGACAACGTCCTTTCGTCACCTCCGTGAAGCCTTCCTGCATGCCTCATCCACGTCGTCTTTTCTACCTTTCATGTCCATCACCCCAACTGGAACCACAAATTTTCCAGCCAAATCATCTCATAGTATCAAAGAATAGATTCTTTAGAGAATCGGCCTCTGCTTGAACACCTTTAGCAATGGGTCACTCGCTGTATTTCAAAGCAACTCCTCCATTGCTGAAGAGTTGAAGTGATTAGTACATTTTATTTCATAGTGACCAGTGCAGGGTTCTGAAAAGGGGACACTCATTTTCTCCTAACGACTCAAATCGATTTCCTTCCCAACCAGCTTTCACACCCCTTAAGGCAGTGTGTTAAGGGCTGACCCAGGATTTGGGAAGACACAGAGACACCTGAATGACTGTCATGGGGGAAAGTGTGTTATAGCACAAACCTGGAAGCAGGATGCCCAGCAGGCCCTGCACAACCCCACGAGGTGGCTCCGGCGGCACAGGAGGCTCAGGTGGCACAGGTGGCTCAGGCGTCTCAGGCGGCACAGGCGGTTCAGGTGGCTCAGGAGCTGAGGAAGATTGGGGCAGGGCCTTTACAGAGGTTCCCTCAGGAAGGACCGGGTGAGGCAAGGTGTACAGGCTTAGGACTGGCGGGTCTGAGTCATGTCCGTGGACTCTGGGTGCAGGGACTGCCCCTAGTTGTCTGATACCTGCCTGGAGGTGGTTAGGGCAGGGGGAGAAGAGCCCAGGGGTGAGAACTGATAGAGGAGGTGAGGGGGTGTGGGCTCTGGATTGGTTGGTCTGCATATGAAAGGAGGGTCCCAGGTAAGCAGCCGTTTACTACCTAGAGGGACTGGCTGACCTAGGAGGGGCAGTCCCTCCAGGGTCAGCAAGCCCCCCTCCCCCATGTGAAAGCTTCAGAATTCCAGAAAATAGACTTGGTTCATACAGGGGGGGACCATGTTGCCTTCCGGATGTTTGCAGGTTGTCCGGTCAGGCTTGGGGGACGAGGGTTTCAGAACCAGGGTTTTAAATGGGGATTTCACAAGCAGAGCCTCTTGGAAGGGCCTTAGCCATCATTGTCACCAGAGAGAACCTTGCTTTCTCTGTATGCAGAGGGTAGGCGTCCCCAGGGAGTCCAGGTTTCTGAAGCCACCATGTTGTTTTCCTCTAAAGATAGCTGGCCTTTGCCTGAAGGGACATGGGGACAGTAGAGCACGGGGCTGTGGTGGCCAGAGGACCTCGAGCCCAAATTCCATCAACTGCTTCATCATCGGCCGCTCTTGCCTTCATTCGCCCAGCTGCCTGTCTTTTTAAAAGACCTGGCTCAGCCCTCCCTCCTGCTCACTTGCTTGTGGAGTAAGGAGGTGCCTCCCCAGCAGCCCCAGACACAGGTCGTAATGACAGTTTGCTGCAGCCCGTCAATGAGGGGATCTGCTGGCGCTCTGCCTGTGTTTGGAGCAGCACACCAGCTCTAGCCAACAAGACTGTCGCCTGCGCTGGCTCAGGCCAGCTCGTGCTATCTGCCGTCCGCTTGTTGCACGGCTTTGGGGACTGGGCACTCACGGAGCCTGGTCTCCATCTGTTGCAGGCGTGCAGCGGCAGCAGCTCGGAGAGCAGCCAAACCCTAAAAGTCGCCTGGGCTGGAGGGACTGGGAAAGCCCTCCTCCCATGGGCCTTTGGAGAGAGGCAGCAGGATTTTGCAGAGCTGGGAGCGCTGTGTGTCCCTGTCACCAGCACCTTGCAGCCCTGCACTTCTGATTAGCGCCCGGCCAGAGGAGGCCTCCGGAACCACCTGGGGCTGAGTAAGCAGACCTTCCAGAGCTCGATTTCTGATGAATGCGTGGTGATTATACATTTGTGTGTGCCGCTTTTCCCGTGTCGATGCTTTGTCTCCTCTGTATGCAAGACGGATGCTGAATTGCTGTGTGGTTCTGCTGGGGGAGGGGGCCCTTATTAAATTAAACACCCCCAGGAGGAACCAAATGTTCTGTACCTTGAAGCTGTGTGTTTTCTCCTTACGTAACTTTTCTTGGTGATTTAAAGAGAGTAACTCGTGCGGGTGGTATGTATGTGTGTGGGCGTGTTCATCTCTGTTCCTTCTCTGTCTTATCCCTCCTCCCCCACCAGCTACTGGGTGAGGTGAGGGGAGCCCCCCCCCCCCTTTGAACCTTTCAATCCTGGCTTCAAGTTCCCTCGCTGCAGTCTTAGTGGAGTTGATATTCCCTGCCTTTCCTCTCCCTTTCCCTGAGTGATCGTTTATTACATTCGTCCCACTTGGAAAAGATTGGGGGTGAAGGGGCAGGGGACCTTTGGGCACAGTTCTTGACCACATGCACAAGGCGTCTGGTCTCCTGTGGGAGGGGTGTGAGCTCCAGAAAGCATACTTGTTGCTTTCTAACTTACGGGGAATACATTGAACAAACAGAGGATAGGAGGAGAGGGAGAAAGGCAGGAAGGGAAGGAAGAGGAGATGGGAGATGCCTCACGCGTGACTGAGGCTTGTTTCTCTGGTGGGGAGCAAGGGGTGGAGGCTGAGACCAGAAGCTGGAACTGTGGGTGAGTCCACACAGCAATAAGGGGCTTAGCTGCCGGCCGGACGACACAGCCCTCTCAGCCCCACCCCGGCGGACACGGTGCTTTGAGCAAGCCATTTAGTTTGACGTTTTATTTTGGGGGTGGGGGTTGCCCTATAATCCCTGTCCCTAAGCCAGGGGCGGCACTAGTTATGCGTGACGAGAACTTCATCTTCGAGTCTGTGATTGGTGGTATTTGCTTCCTGGTGATTGGGAAGGACCTGGGGTGGGGATGGGGGTTGTTATAACAGAAGAATAAGGCTTGATTCTGTGCTTCTGACTTTCGGTGGAAGTGGGCAGAGAAGAGAATGTTAGACAATGCAAGACTCGTGGGTCAGTAGAGAATCAAGCACTGGACGATGGCAGATTTTCAGCGCCCAACGACAGGCGACAGGGTGCCCTGGAGCAGTTGGGAGAGGGCTGTACGGAGGGGCGGGGCTCCATAGGTACCTCCCTGGGCCTGGGGACAACGGGACACAGAATGGTGCTGCCAGGAGGCTTACGTCTGAGTGCAGGGGAAACCCCAGAACATAAATGAAGGAGCGTTTTAGGTGCTGATAGGTGTGAGTAGATAAGAAAAGAGTAAGAGCAGAGGGGAGGGCGGTTGAAGGCTCAGCCCACAAAGCTTCCTCGGAATGTGAGAAACAAACGCAGTGAGAGTGAACCAGTGCCCGTGGGCTCAGGACCTCGGGGCCCGGCTGCCTTCCGACTCAGAACAGCCCGGTTCGCTCACTGACCCAGAGAGGCGGTAACTCGGCCACTTACGTCCAGGCCTGCTCCCCTTTTCAGCTGTTTCCCCAGTTTGCACGGAAACTTCAGGCGGCTACATAGATCAAAGGTCCCCAGGGTTTTGGTGTTTGTTTCTTTAAGCTCACGTTTGACCTATGAGACAGGTGTAAACTTTTTATAGAAGAGGAAACTGAAGGTTAATAAGTTCATTCAGTGAACATGCTTGAAAGTCTAGGATCTCCAAGACACTTCATCTTGCTGTACCTGAAGTCCCAGGGCTGAGCTGGGAAGGGAAGCAGGTACCCTGCAGGACTGAGGAAGCGAGAAATGGCAGACGAAGGACGCATGGGTGAGCCTCATCCCAGGCCTTGGGCTGCTCCTCAGGGCTGGACTGCAGGCTGGGATGAAAACCAGCGCTTCATTGCACAAACTTACTGCCTACGTGCCAGGCGCTGGCCATTCCAGGTGAGGGAGACGCTTGGTCTCAGCTCCATGAACTGATGGTCGGGACAGTCAGGGATCCCTGGCAGTGGAGCTGATCATTTCGGGATCTCATTTCAGCTCAGCTGTGAACCAGCGGAAGCCTTCCGGGATTGCCCCAACACTCTCATTCTCACCTTCAAACTGTAGACCTTTGTCTTCCTTTCAAGTATTCCAGGCCTTACTCCCACACGATGCGCACACACACCAGCCTTGCTCCATCCTTTTCTTGCATTCCCTCACACTCAGCCCGTAGGCTCGTGCAGGTTAATACCTTCAGTTTTATGCGGTATTTGTATTAGGTTGTGTTCAGTTAGTTCTTGCAGATGGAGTCAATTGATAACTCCCTGTGGTCAGCCAGGGTTTCCATTTCTTAGAAGGATCCGTCCGTCTCCGTATCGCCTGTTAAATGGCTGTCAGCTGTTTATATTTTGGTAAATATGCGTTGCCTATGTTTTAGGCACCAGGCTCCATGTTTGACATTTTCGTGGATGTTAATTATTTTAATTCCCTTGACAACCCTAGGAGCTTTGCCTTATTTTACACGTGAGGAAATGGAGGCTCTGTGACCTTGAATCACTTACCAGGTTGCATAGCCAGTAAGTGGCAAACGAGGGTTCAACTGGGGCCCTCTGAGTCTGAGTTGCCCCTCCCACTGCACCATGCGGGCATGTGGCCAACAGCTGGTGCTGAAAACTTGCATCTTAGCTGACATCATGGCAAGGTGGCTTAGCAAGGATTTGAAGGCAGACCTACAAGCCAGTGGGTCCTCAAAGGCTCTGTGCGTCCCCAACCTTTCCAGCCCCAAGGTCTTCGTATCATCACACCAGGAGTGGAGAGTGCGTGCCCGTGAATTCTGCGTGCTCTCCAGCAAACCTTTGGTCTGCCTGGAACAAACCTCACCCAGGAGCGTGACAGGCAGCAGGGCTCTAGGCTCAGTCACTGAAATCTAATTGATGAGAAGGCTGCAATCCAGTCACAGGCACCTGAAACCCAGGGAGCCAGCGACGTCCCCCCTTTAGCCCCGGAGCCCCTCGGCCCTGGGCTTGGATATCAGACTTGAGTTTGAAGCTGTGTCCTACTCTTTACCAGCTGGGAACCACGGGCAAATTGTTTCATCTCTCTGAGCCTGATTGTTCTCCTAAAGCTGGTAACAGTAAAGCCTCACAGCATTGGTGTGAAGGCCAGTTGACCAAGGGCCAGTTGCCAGCACATAATAGATGATCAGTAAACAGCACCCCCCGCTTCAGGTGAGCGGTCAGTTGTGCAGTGCCCCAGCTGAGCCCAGCAGAATACCTCTCAAAGCAGTGCCTGGACTTGACTTAGTTTTCCGATAGAGTTCTCTAGGTCTTATCACCTTGGTCATTCGTCAGGAAATCAAGGTAGGAGGGCTTTGGGTTCTGCTGGGTTCTTGTAGTTCCCTTTCTGCTGCAGTCCAGCCAGTTCTTTAACTGTCCTTGGTGATGGTTAAGTTCAGTCGCCGTCCCACCAGCCTATCCCATGTGGACAGCCTATCTCTCCGGCCAGCTGTCTGTTATCTCAGTGCGGTTCCCCTGCTGAGACCCTCTTGAAGATTCTACAAAAAGGAACCTGTTTGTCGTCTCCCCCTTGGATCACAAATCCCTTTCTTGATTTCTTGTAGCATCCTTCACCCTGAGATACAGCATAGGGGGAGGCAGGGAGAAAGTAGAAGAAAAACAAAGCCAGACTCAGGTTTTTGTTTTGATTTTACTTTGCAGGCAAGCTATGTGGTGGCATTTTATTGTTTAATGTCTGTTTTTAAGCGAGTCTGCCATCTGCCTAGTAATAATGCCTTCAGCTCGTTAGTCAGCCGTGAGTTAGAGCTTCACTGTACAGATTCAGTAAATAAGAGAACAGACACCGGTGAGGCAGTGGGAGGAGGAGAGCCAGCCCACCGTCTGCAGGCTGCGCCCCACTGCAGTGATGGGGGACTGGCACATGGGTGGGGGTTCCAGACAGCCCCGGGGGGTAGAGCAGAGGGCCGTGGAGTCGGGGGTCAGCGTTCTCTCCCCGCCCGGTCCTCTTTTTCTTTTGGGTCCAGGGCTCCAGTGGTTTGGGAGTTCCTGGGACAGGCTCTCCCTGCTTCTTGGAGATAAAACCAGACATGGAATCAGGAGTGGGAGAGACATGAGACAAAGCACTGAGCCTCAGAAAACATTGTCCGGCTTTTTCTTTTCTTGTAACCCATACAGCTCGTGTTTTTTGACTTTCCACGCAGCCATTCTGCTTGATTTGCAAGCTGCATCGGCTAAGTCATGTTTTCCTGATGGGAAGTAAAATTGGGGTGTTCTGAGACTTCCAAGGTGAAGGGTGACCTGGGACAGCCTGTGTTCGGGAAAAGGTCGTGAGGAAACAGACGGCTGGTGATTCTGTCTTAGTTTGGGGCAGGGCACAGCCCTCCAACAAGTGGGACCAACCAGCAGAATCTTCCATGAACCGTACTGGGTGTGGGGCTCCCTCTCTCGGGAAGGAAAAACAATAACAGAACAGGTGTGATGGCTGAACGTCTAAGGCTCCTTTTAGATGAGAGTGACACTGACCCTGGGACAGGTCGCCATAGCTCTGGAAATCATTGAGGTACAGTCTCTCTAGTGCTTTACACCAACCACTGCCACCAGACATTAAATCCTGCCCACCCGTGCTTCTTATCCAAGGGAGCCGTGTGAAAACACTTCTAGGAATATTTTCACCAATAGCGATCCGAAGGGTGATTTTTTTATACTTTTACCCCAAAATGAAGCTGACCCTAGTCCTTTCACTGGCATTGCCAGCACTTGGTCTTCCCTCACCTGCTGTGGGAGGAAGTAGGTGGTTCTGAAGGCGAGTTTTCTGGATGGCAAACAGAACCTCTCCCAGTAAGAGGACTGTCCAGACCAGCCCTCAGGTGAGCGCTCCTATTTCAGAGTCAGGAGTGAGCTGAGAGAGTCTGGTGTGCCCTTACTGGGGTGTCTGCGTTTTAGCAATGAGCAGGGGTGATAGGCTTTGAAATCGGGTTGACAAAGACGAGAGTACCAGACGCGGGGGCAGGATGGGGGTGGCTGCCCAGTCCCTCCATGGCCCCCCTAACACCAGGCAGGGCAGCCGCACTCCTTGTGAGGGAGGCTGGTGTGACTCCCATGGTACCACGGCTTCCTGGAGACTCTGCTGCTGATACTGGGCTGGGATTTGGCAGGTGCAGGTCTGTGCTGGGACTCTTGTGTGGAACAGATTTTCCACTCAGGTTTGCAGAGCCCTCTGGCCCCTGGTGGGATTTGTCCTTCATGTCAGGCCAAGACCCCAGCCAGGCATTTACCCAGAGCCGCCAGGCCTGGCTCAGAGCTGGCAGCAGGCATCTGTCACTACCTACTCACTCTGAGTCATCCCACACTTATCTGCTCCAATCATAGAGTCTTCCAACACAAATCCAGGGGACACTTAGAAAGAAGGATGGGTCTTGGAGGAGGAGAGGAGAGACATGCTCCAGTCAGGCCTGGGGGTGGGGTAAGGGACTTTGAGCTGCCAGCTCGGGGGCCTGGGAACCCCTTTCTTCTAGGTCCCTTGGGATAGTGTCAGGACACCCTTCCAGGCTTTGCCAAACTCTTGGTAGCCTCAGTAACAGCCATCTGGCAGCTCTCCCCAGGACGTCTCCTCCTCCTGGCTGCCTGGAGAGAGGGCGCTGGCCGGCTCAGCAGCAGCTTCACCCCCGAGGGGAGGGCGGTGCTTTCTGAGGCCTGCAGAGCTGGGGAGAGGAGGGAGGCGCAACTCCTGCCGCTTGTTTTCTCTCTCTTCACCTCCCCTCGTCCTTTCCAAAGCCCTGCTGGGTAGATGAGACCCACTCCCCCACTGTCTGCAGAGTGGGGAGGAGAGGCTTCAGCCTGTGGACCAGAACCCCGGGTGTTTTGGGTGTGGCCCCCCCCCCCTGCACAGAGCCTCCTGAGGTTTGTTAAAATGCACGGTTCTGGGTCCCACCCAGACCCTCTGTGTGGCAGCCTCCCGGGTGCTGAGCAGCGTCTTACATGCGCTGAGGACCAGCTTTGCAGACGAGAAGACTCTTAGAATGGATTGAGTTGGAGTCAACCTTTTCCCCTCCTGCTCGTTTATCTAAAAAGAAGATTCTAGACCTTCCTCCGCAAGGTCCAACTAGACACCAACTTCAGCAGTTCCCGCCCCACCCCCCAAATCAGCTCTCCCTAATTCTATTCATGGAGAAAGATAAGGAAATCGTTGTGCAATGGCAAAAAAAAAAATCCAAAGAGTATTTTTTTTTTAATAATCCCAAATGCCTCGGTACTTTGGTTACCCCAGAGTCCTGACCGAGAGCTGCCAGCTGCCTTATCTGGAATGCTAACTGTCAAAAACTAGAGTACTGTCGCCTGCACTTAGCAGTGAAGTAAACCAACATCACCCAGTCTCTGACACTGGAGGTACTTCAGGGTCTCAGCTCCTGCCGCCGTGGCAGAGTCTGGAATGCCGCGGAGTAAGGATGGTTGACGGAAAACGAGATAAGCTGACTGCGGGTGACGTTCTTTACGACGTTTAAATAGCCGCTGTGTTCCTGGTGCTCAGTGACCCCTCCGCTTCCTACTTGGCTGGGGGGAAAAGGGGGTTTATAGAAAGGTGGTGGAGGACTCTGGCCTCAGCCCACTAGTGCCGCCGGCATCCCCTCCCCACTCCGAGGGCCTTTCCTGCAGTCTAGGGTCCCCACTCGGGTGCTCCCCCAACTGTCCCTACCCAAGCACTTGTCTGTCTGACCATCTCCACCCCATCAGATTTCTCTGTTCTATCTCATAGGCCTGCAGGGTCCTCTTCTGAGATGAGCTCCTCCAGAGTAATGAGCTAATCAGAGAAGGGGGTCAGGTGATGAGTTCTCCCTCCTGGTGCCCTCGTGGAAACTGCCTTGACCCAAATAAGGGGCCTCAGGGTAGGCAGTTTAAGTACCTAGGTAGGTTTGTGCCATCTCACACTGTCGGGGGTTGACCTTTCTGAGAAATTGGGCTTTCGGTGTCCAACAGATTTTCCTCCTGGATGTGTAGCAACTGTGCATCTAAACTGAGTTCTGGAGGGCGAAATGCTGGCCTTTTGGATCCCAGGTGGAGGAAGAAGGGACATCTGTGTCCTGTCTGATAGGTGTAACAGGTGCTTTGGCACCAGGAGGACGATCGAAACCGGACAATTGTGCTGGAGAATAGAGTATAACTGTCACCACCGCACAGCTGGCTCCTGGAAATGCTACTTCCACTGTGTGAAAAAGAACCTTCAACGTTCCAGGATTAATAACACAGATGTCTGTAGATTGCTTGGGTTTCTTTTTTCTCCCCTGTGGGATGGGGATGGGTGGTGGTTGACCGGTACCTTTTGGGTCGACTTATTCACATACAGTCTGCACACGACCAAATCAGCAATTTTAAGCATGTGATTGGATGGGTTGTGATGAATGTGTGCAGTCCTGCGACCGTCGCCACGACTGTGAAATAGCCACGTCCATCACCCCAAAGGCCCCTGCTGTCCCTTTGCCTGCCGCACCCCCATCTTGAGACTGAGGGTGGGTCTGTGTCTTACCTGTGACTCCCTGCCACAATCCCAGACCACTTAACAGTGGCCACTTAACAGATGTTTAAGTGAATAAATCCATCAGTGGACCTAACGTATTTTTTTAAAAACCCCAGGATTTTTTTTAAAAATCCTTCTGGTCCTTCCCAGTCATCCTCAGGTTTGAAAGATTGTGTCACAAGTCTGTTAATAAATCATTCCTGCAGGATGTAGTCATTCCTGATGCCAGCCACAGGTAATCAGTTACCAGAGTTGACGGCATTCCAGCTAAAAGCCTAGACGCGCCGTCCTCGTCGCTCAGGCGGTCGCGGGCAAGGGTGCGGTTTCCTTCCCACTTTTCGAAAGACTGAAAACACTGTAAAAGCCTCCCCTGCTACTTTTGTTACCTCCCACCTGAGCCCAGAAATCACCGGCCTGCGTCATCCCCTGCTTTGTTGTTCTTGTTGTCGTTTTGGTAATAAACAGTGAAGTCAGCCCTTGAGCAGTTTAGGAGCTCACCGGGAGAACACCCCCAAAGGCTTTCTTAGTTCCAGGGACTTTTCTTTGTCCCTAACGTGTCACCAAGGATTCAGAGTCCCTTCACCCTGCCTTGCTGATGTGCTCTTTCGCCAAAAGTCTGACTGCGTGATCTATTGGTGAGGCTGTGGGGGAACCAGACCCAATCCTACCTACGCCGTAGTCAGGAGAGCAGTCTTTTCCCACTTTCTAACACGCAGGGATCTCTGTTACATCGTGTAGTCTGATCCATTGCTTGCTTATCTGTTCATGTATCCAAGAGATCTTGTCTTTTCTTTTCGGTGTCTGCAGCATATTCTTCTGGAACACTCTAGTTTCACCAGTCTCCCCCGTGGAAGTCACAGGGTGACTTCCACAGGCAGCGGGAACTTTGTGCATCCTTCCTATTTCTGGGAGACCTTCCCAGAAGTATAATGACTGCTCAAAGGGCAGTGCATTTGTGATTTCTGATGGCTATTTCCACGTGCCCTCCTTAGGACTGGACCTGTGGGGTAGGTTCCCTTTCTTCTTCATGGACCTCCCCAGGACACGCTGGGCTCCCAGACCAGTTTAGAACAGTCTTCGGGAAGTGTCCGCTCCCCACGGCAGTTCTGGGAGGTTAGAGTCCACGCACTGGGTGCAAGGATCTGGTTGTGGCCCTGGAGCCCCATGTTTTACAAGTGGGGGGGGTGTCCCCAGTACCTCGGTGCAGAGGGCACAGAGATGTGGTCCAAAGGCTTCCAGGACACTGATGGTGACTAGAATGAAAATGAAAGGGCAGGAGTTGCCAAGAGACAGACAATCCCCATCTCTAGCTCTAGGAATGTCCGCCCAGGACCTGACCCTGAATCTTCTGTGCTTTTTCACCAAGAAATAAGGATCCCAAACCACTCCAGCAGGGAGCAGGTGAGAAATGCTGGGGACACACTCAGGGAGGTGTTTCTTCCTAGCCGCCTCCTGGCCCAAAGGGAGATCCGTGCCCCGGGGACACGTCCTGCACATGAAGTCATCTCAGTGACCAGGTCCTCCTAAGAGATGAGGGCCTTTAACGCAGTAGCATGTGAGAAGCAGACATTTGTTTTCCTTCCTTGAAAAACAAGCCCTGTGTTTTGTACCTGACTCCCTGCCGTGGCAGCAGCTGATATAGAAGTTTCTGCCGTTCTGGTTTTGGCTTCACATCCAGCATTTTTCTTCTCTCCCCTCCTTATATAATGAGCCCCTCCGGAAAGGACTGGATTTTGTTGGCAGCTAAAAAACAAATAAAAAAACCTAGCAGATTCCTTGTTTGGATTCATTAGTGCGTGGTTTGTGGCCTTGAGTCCCCACCAGAAACCCAGGTACCCTGTACCCCCTCGATGTCCCGCGGGGCCTTAGGACTCGTCCACCCCCTCCTGACGTTATGAGGCTGCCTGGTGACTGCAACCAGCGCTCGCTTCCCTCTGGAGCAAGGCAGCTACAGCCCTCAATACAGGGTCCACACTGGCCGGCTGGGCCTGAGAGAAGGGCCTGGCTTCTCAGACCTTCCCAGTCCTCTCGCTGCCTAAACCAGGGAGCTTCTCTCTGCTCATTTATCTTCTCTGCGTGTGGGCCAGGCCTCAGCTGGATCCCCTCAGCTCAGGGCCCTGAGTCTGCGTGTGTGCAGGGCACCCGCCCCCCTGCGTTCTGGAAGGACCAGAGCCATGGACACATGATGAAGTGACCACTCCAGCTTCCGTCCCCAGGTAGACCGACAACCCCAGACCTCCTAGGGGAGCTTTGGGCAGGCCCCGCAGCTAGCTTGTGGGCTCCCGGGGCGTTTCTGTACCTGAGAACTCTGATTGCCCACAGGGAGCGGCCCAGTGTGTGCCTGACATGGCCGTAAGCAGGCCAAGCCCTGGATGGAAGGGGAAGTGGGCAGATGCCATCTCCTGGACCCACTGGTCTCCACATACCTGCTGTGTTAGGCTTTGTCAGGCAGCTCCCAGAGCCCCTCTGCAGAGCACCCGCCAGCCTTCAGTTGGCAGGAGGACACATGTTACTATGTGGTGACCTCAGTGCATCTCACTCTAATGGCCGTGACCACAGGCGTGGAGGATTCCTAAGAAGTAACAGATTCACTCAGGCCAACGAATGACAGAAAAGGGTGGTTCGGAACAAGAACTTAGTCACTGGAGGAAGGATGTATAGATTCCAACAGAACTTAAGTGAGAGGATGGCCTCGGGGAATGCTTGTGCCTGACATTTACTGTGTGCCTGGTAGAGCCAGGCCTCTGCCAGGGGCTCCCATCTGCTCTGTGACTTGGGAAGATAGTTGTTTTCATCTTATGTAATAGAAACATAGACTAGAAGGTCAAAATCAGCTGGAAAGAGCATGGTGTGCTGGAAAGAGAACTTGGCGAGAAGTTGTATGACCAGGATTCAGTTCTGGCTGGGTCATGACTCCACCACGTGGCTTTGAGCAACCCGCTCAAATCTCTCTGGACATCCATTGCCCTGCCTGGAAGAGAAGGGGATTGATTTGGACGGTTTCTGAGCACTTTTCCCACTGTAACGTCTTGTGACTGCATTATTTCCCTGGGTTCAGGCGTCAGGAGTCCAGGGGGTCGGCAGCAGGCCTGGGCCTTGGGTAGAGGTGCTGACAGGTACAACTCTGAGGGGCCCTGGGTGTTGACTCAGACTGCTGTTCTGAGTCCAGTAGTGGCCGGGGGTTGCTGAGGTTGGCAGGAGCAGCAGTGTCCACTGCTCAGAGGGCCAGAGGAGGGACAGATCGGATGAGATGACGGGAGGAGAGGAATGCCCACCTCCCGATGACAGTGAAGGGATGTGATTGTCTTTTGACTCTGTGCATATTTCTGGGCACCAAGTACAAAGAGAGGCCCGAGGGCTTCAGCCAGGACAGAGGAAAACAGATGGTGCTCATCATCGTCCACTCTGGTGACATCTGGAAGGACAAAGGGTCATCTCCTCTCGGAAATTCTACTGGTCCTGCTTCAGAGCTCATCCAGGGCAGAGTCGTTCAGGCTGTTTTGTTCAGAACACAGTAAGGCACACATTTTATTCTGGATTCGTGCGTACGTGTGCAAATAACTGAAACAAGAATTTTACGGAACAGTGAGATGCCTCCTTGTCTTATTCTAATTGATATTTCGATGGTTGTGTAATTCACTAAATCGATTTCATGATCCACTGATGGGTGGGGACTGTGAGCTTGAAAACTGTGGCCAAATGCTTCTGGAACAGCCAGTCCGCCCCGGATGAAAGTGAGAGTGAACTGACAAAATTAAAGCATGGTGCGTGGTGCGGGAAGCGCTGGCTTTGTAAGTCCTCAGCGTTGCTGTTTCCTTTGGTCTCCTTGTACTTTTCAGTCTATGACATGCTGGCGTAGAGGGGGTGGGTGACACAGCAAGCTGGGATGGAAGACTCCTTGGGCACCTGTAGAATGTGTTTGGGAAGAATCTTTGGCTCTGTGGTGTTATAAATACGGACATCTGATATTCTGAAATTCTGAGCCGAGTCCCAGAGCCACATGGGTAGGTGGTTAGGAGCAGAAGGAGGTCTCTGAGCTCCACTCTTGCACAAGACCCTCCTGCATAGAGGAGGGTGTGTCTCAGAGCCAACCAACAGCCCTGTGACCTTATAAAAATGTTCCCGGGGTGCCAATTTTATTCCAGTTTGCGGTGTTCCCTCCTGCCGTTTGTCTTCAAACATAGACCAAAACCCGCTTGATTTTTTTACCCCATGGTGCCAGAGCTGCCTGTGGAGCAGTAGGCAGGGCCGGTGGGGAGGCCAGCTCTCGGGGGCCTCAGGTCTGACCGAGGGCCATTGGGGTCCGTGGGACAGACCCCCAGAGGGGTTAGCACTAAGGCTACCACAGCGTCTGTTGGTGGTTTGGCATGTTATTTGTGGGTAAAAAAAACCTTCTCCAGAAACCCAGAGCTGGTCTTTTCAGACCCTGTCTTAAGGTTCGTCTTAGTAAGAATCATATCAGAGCTAAAAACAGCCCTGGAACTTCACGGCCGTCCCTCTTCTCGGGGTCGGCTCACTGGCTCCGTCTGACCTTGACTGCAGAAGGCCTACGGGCCCAGGGTGTCCCATTTGAACAGCAGGCACTTACCATCGCCTCTTACTGTTCACCACACTCTGAGCTGTCAGCAGTCATTTACACGTGGGTACGAACGAGCTTATTAGCACCTTCTCCAGAATCAGCCTTGTTCAGAGGCAAGATGGACTGTCATTGGAGTCCTGCCCTGTGTCTGGGACTGCGGAGGATGAGTCACTCAGGTGGCTATGACAAGGTCCTTGCTGTCAACTGACGGCTGGCGCACGGAGGGAGAAGGGCACTTAGTTACAACATGTGACCCGATGCTTGACGGAAACGCACATAGCGCTTAGCCGGCGAGTGACATCAAAACGACTGCCTCCCCTGCCCAGGTGAGGCTCAGAGAGAGGAGGCTGTAATATGAGGGTCGGACTTCTCTCAACCTGCTGTTCTCCTTGATGCAAATCCTCTCCCGACAGTACAAACAGGCCTGTTAGGGCTGTTTCCTGTTTTTCACTAAACTCTGCCGGAATGGACAAGCTTTCGTCTTTGTCCTCTGTCCAGCTATGTCCTTTGGGGGTTTCTCGCAGCTCTTGGCTCTGCTGTGTGTACAGAGACCCCCTGCTGACTGACTGGGCCCCCTCACCTGCCCAGGACAGCCTCCCGGGCTCGCGTCCAAGGTCAACACGCACCAGCTGTGGGTGAGGACGTCTAGGCTTCTGTACCAGTCAGGGCTCTGCAGAGAAACAGAACCAAGAGCGGGGAGCGAGATCTCTTACACGTATCCTTCATATACACACCGTGTTCCCCGAAAATCAGACCTCGCCAGACCATCAGTTCTAATGGGTCTTTTGGAGCAAAAATTAATAGAAGACCGGGTCTTGTTTTACTCTAAGACCGGGTCTTATATAATGTAAGTATAAGTATAATGTAATATAATATAATATAATACCGGGTCTTATATTAATTTTTGCTCCAAAAGACGCATTAGAGCTGATGGTCCGGCCAGGTCTTATTTTCGGGGAAACACAGTACTTTAATGTTAATGTATAATATTAATATATGTTTGTTATGTATCCTTAATATACGTGTATATATATGTCATATGCATCCAGTTATTACGAATTAATGCATTAGGTATACATAATGTATAATTGGTATATAAACATGTGTTATATAGTACGTCTGCATATTAAGGGGTTCGTTTTAAGGAGTTGGCTCATGCATTTGTGGGTGCTGTCAAGTCCCGCATTGATAGGACAGGCCAGCAGGTGGACACTTGGGCGGGACTAGATGCTAAGGTCCCGGAGCACAATTTCTTCTTTTGGAAACCTGCGTTTCTGCTCTAAGGCCTTCCGCTGATTGGGCAAAACCCACCCACGTTACGGAGGGTAGTCTCCTTCGCTTAACGTCAGTGATTGTATTTGCCAAGCTCATCTACACGTACCTTCACAGCAGCCTCTGGGTTCACGTTTGATTAAATCATTGGTGCTGTAGCCTGGCCAAGTTGACACATAATGTTACCATCACAGACTCGAGGATGGGACTTGGTCAGTGGAGCCCAAGGCTCCCTGGTCTAGAACATGTCCCTCCTCCCATCACCTGACTTGGGCCCAAATACCACCTGTGGAGATTTGGGTTGTTCTGGATCGAGGCAGCAGCCTGCAACCCAGGCCATACCTGCGGAAGGGAGCTGGAGAGCTGCCTGTGGGCGTCCTATGGGGAGACGGCTGCAGCAGACCATGTGACTTGGCTCTCACTCATGTCTCCTGGGGCCTCCTTCCTCGCTGACTGTGAGCTCACCCAGACCCCCTGTCACCTCCACCCACCTCAGCCCCTCCCACTCCCTTTTCCTGGAGGAACTTGGGCTGGAGGAAGACGAGAAGCTGGGTGGATGGAAGTTCCTAATCCTTAGTGGTTAGCAGAGCCTGGACTTGACCTGGCCTGGGAACACTTGCCTTTCAGAGGTCACTTTGGGGGCCTGAGCGAGGAGGGGATTGAGAAAAGGCCCTGGGAATGTGGATTGGGGACCCCCTGGCATCGCAGAGCACAGTTCCCTCCGCGTCCTCAGCTGTACACCGGGACCCAGTGGGGACCTTCCAAGGTTCCGTTTAGCTCTGGTCAAGCAGAGGCTTCCCACGAGGCAGGGACGGCCCTGCTGCCTTTGCACAAGAAGACGTGGGGTCTCCAGGAGCAGCAGCATTTGGTCACCCCTCTCTGGAATTGCTGTGTCCAGTCCTTACTCTGCCTGCCTTTCAACTCGGGGACGGGATAAAACCGCTATCTGATTCTAAGGAGGGGCAGGAAGTGTCTGCAGACAGAGCCTTTCCAGCTTGATTTCAGGCCTCGGTCAAGTATGGGACCGTTGACCCAGGTCAGGCTGGTGTCCTGGTGACGCCCTGTGCCGTGTCCTGGGCCAGTGCAGCCAGTGCTGCGAGAAGACGCACACAGTGTGTCCTCTGATCTGGTTTGCACAGCTGCCACTTTGTGACGCGCTTGTCAGCTCGCTTTACAGATTGAAAGCCTGAGGCCAAACCGACTGGCCTCCCACAGAGAGCTGAGGGGAGAATTGAGGCCTGCTGACCACTCCAGTCTAAGGACTCTACAGCCACTTGACTTTGAGAAAAGAGTTCAATGTCTGGTGCTAGCGAAGCCCCTGGGTAAGGAATTGGGGACAGCGGTGGGGGGCAGGGTGCAGGGACGGGAGTCCTGAGCCACTTGTGTGAATCAGTCAGGGCCACCAAGGGGAGGGAAAGTGGCCGCAGGAGTGAAAAGTAGTGTGTTTTTTCTTGTCGTTTTTACATCAGGAAGTCTCTCAGACTGCAGTCCGAAAGCGTGATGTCCTCTGTGGAGAGGAAAGCATTCTGAAATTTCTCCAGGCGTTAAGCTTAGGCTCTCCCTCATTTGGCCCCTTTCCCGTCTCTGTTGCAGTGATTCAGGATTTGGTCCTTCTTGTCTTCTGAGAGCGGTTCTATCACGTGAATGTCTTTCAAAGGCTCCAGTTGACCATAGCTCGAGTCACCACCCCCATGGTGGTACCAGGAATTGCCCGTTTGGCGGTTGGGAGGTTTTGTGCAAAGCCAGTCCATCTGGAGACACCTCACGTGTGCCTCCCGCCCGGCGGACCGGCCAAGGCCCTCAGCCTGAGAGGCCAACTTCAAGCCACAATCCCAACAGGTCAGGTACAGACAAGATTCAATCATGTGAGCAGCTCCCCTGTATTAGCAACAGGAGTAGGAGAGGAAGACGGGCTGGCCCCAGGGAACCCGAGTGACCCGTGGGTCTAAGGACGCCACTCGTGGCTTTTCTAGAATCACGCCAAGCATCCTCTAGGACACACCTGGCATTTGTACTGATGTCCCAGCTGCTTAAGATTGAGAGACCTTAGAAATCGGTGGAGAAACCAGAAGGTTAGCACATAAGAAGCAGATCAAGTCACACGTGAAGGAGAAAGCCAGAAGTGAAGCTGTGTGATCACCTCATCCACGAAGCAGCACTAGGGACACACAGGGCACACCCTCTTCCCTCCATTGGTGTCGCTTGGAGAACAGTGGAGAGGATTTGGTGGTTTGAGAGCAGAAAAGAAAGTTATTTTTATGACTAATCATAGAAGAGAAGATGCATTTTATTCTCAATGGAGCAGCACTCCTTTAAAATGCCCCAGATCCCACATGCTGTTTAGTTCAACAGATAAAAACAGAGGATGTGTGAGCTAAAGGGCATCTGAAATTACCGAGTTATACCCTCTCATTGGACAGATGAAAAACTGAATTCAGACGTGCCCAAGGTCCTCCAGGCCTGACCTTGGCACTCGGCCTCCTGGCTCCATCTCTGTGAACAGCAGGTCGTTTGGTCCGTGCAGAGGGACGCGGTACTCATATATGTCTCGACAGGACCCTTGATCCGCTGTCCCAGGTAGCTTCAGATGTCACTGGCACTTGGTGTGCTCAGGTCTGCTCGGTGGGAGTGGAGAATGAAAACCTTGCTAGAAGTGTTCCTTCCTCGGTAGGAAACAAACCGCTGGCAATTCCACAGGAATGTTCCGTCTTGTGACCCTGACATCGAAACCCCCTGGTGGGCCCTCAGATGCAGACCATGGGCCCCTGACATTGGCAGCCTTTCTGTTTGTCCTGCATTTGTGCTTTCGTCAGGCCTCTTTCTGGGGTATCCCAGCTGCATCAACAAAGGAGTTTTGTAAGAGCATCTGATCAATATGCCCTGGGCTCTTCTCTCAGGGCTGAAACATGAGTAAAACAGGCCCGTCCTGCAAGAATTCACAACTCAGTTGTAAGCCGTATAAAGTCTATTATCTTACGAAGAAATGTTGGGCTAAATGGCAGGGGAGCGGGGAAGCTGTACATAAGACCCCAAACTATGCAAAATGTAGACATGTCAGGATGTGGAGCGATCGCATTGGGTGGTGTGGTAGGTACGGGACACTTCCTGTTCTTCGAACCACCAGCGTCTGAATTACTTCTAATTAAGAAGTAGACGTTCAGAAGAAAGTTGTATCATCAGCTGCCCTGGGAGTGAGTCACTGAACGTCTGCTAATCCTCACCCATCCTTCCTTCCTTCCCCCTCAGGCCTCACTGGGCCCAGGATACTCGTGTTTTGTGGAAGAGCCTGCGCCTTCACAGGGTCTGAGACCGAGTTGGCTTTTGTGACTGGTACTGAGCCACTCCGAGGGGGTGCAGGAGTTTAACAGGAAGAACGCCGAGCTGGTTGTGGGTGGACCTGGGCTATAGGGCCTGCCCGCTACTGTCTGGTGGTGGTCTGGCCTTGGGCAAGTGGCTGAACCTCTCTGACCCTCAGGATCTTCGTCTAGATTGGGATGATAGCACTTGTCTTTCCTACTTGTATGGGCTGTTCTAAGGATCAAATGCGGCAACAATTGGAAGATTTAAGAGGGATATACCAATGACAGATGAAGGACGGTTCTGCTGTTGATACCTAACTTCTTTTTTGGTAGATTTTTGGCTTCTGCCTGGATTTCTGAAGAGGGGTAGGGGTGGGGTGAAAGGAGCTGCTTTTAGAGTCAGCTCCCAGCACAGGACTTTTCTCGCCCCTGGGCTTTTCTCTTTTGTCCTGATGCTTTCTGGACAGGTGACATCAGCTGCCCAAATGTTGAAATTTACTTTCCCCGGAGTGTCTGATACTCCTCTCCAGAGCATGTAGCCAAAGTCTAAAATACAGTGTGTGCAGCTGATGGCAAGCCCGGAGTATAAAGCTGTCTTTTGGCAGAAACCACATCTTCAACGTCTCTTGGCCCCTGAACGTTGCCCAGCGACGCATCCGCCCAATGCCCCGGAAAGGCCTGACTGACTGGCCGATGGAACAGGGACCAGTGGGGGTGGGGCAAGGAGTGGAGAACGTCGTGAGGAGAGTGTGGAGCTCCCATGGGAGTTGACAGAGTAGAAACCCCGCACACGGGGCAAGTTCTGAGGCTGAGCCTTCTGGAATCTCAGCCGAGCTGAGGTCAGGTCCCAGCTTTTCTACCTGCTAATGGTTCTGTGGCCATCGTGGCAGTTAGAGATTTTTGCACACGGGCCTCCAAGGTGTACACTATTTCCTGGGGAGCCCTGGGAGGTTAGCATCATGGAATGCGGGGTGGGGGCGAGCCGTCCAGCAAAGCCCACCACGCGTGACCGAGCAAACGCAGTGCCAGGGAGAGGACATACGGCAGTGGTCAGGCGATTTGTACTTTCCTCAGCTCACGCTGGCTGGGCACAGCTGCTTGGGACCACCGCAGGCAGCCTGGGACAGGAGCGGGACCAGCGTCCTTGGCTCAGCTCTTTCCAGACTGTGTTGACATGAGTCACTTCACCGCCGAGGGCTCCGTCTGTGGCTAGAGCGTGATGGTTCTTGGGGCTCTTAGGAGAGGAACAAATGAGTATTTGTGAAAACACTTTGGCGTGTGGAAACTGCTGTGCTGAACAAACATTCGAGGGTCATGATTAGAGACCACAAAGGAATGTTCTCGTTAAAATGGGAGATAAGCCCACACCTGGTTGCTTCTCACTCCCCGGTGAACTGCAGCTGTGTGGGGCCCGCTTGTTGGCTGGCCCATCAGAGCAGGCTGTGCAGCCCCCCGACACGTGGGGCCCGGGTAAGAGGGTGCTGTCCTTGTCCAGGAGTTCATCCAAACAACGTTTGCACACCTGCTGCGTGCTGGGCAAATGTGAGGTCAGGAATAGTGAGATGAATAGCTTGCCCGATGAATGGAATACAGCCCTGTAATAAAGGCTCGTCTGAAGTACTGTGGGAACCCAGATAAGACGGGAATTGATTCTGCCAGAGGTGGGGCCCAGCCAGAGATAATGTCTGAATTGGGCTTTGCATGACACCTAGGAGTTCACTCTGTGAACCAGGATTTGGGGGCTAGGGGAGGAGGGCAGGAAGAGCAACACAGCACAGAGGAAGGAAGGGGCTTGGAGCATTTGGAGAACAGCAGCCACGGCCGGTGATTCATGCCAGGCTCCGTGCTAGAGGCTGGCACTGTCCTAGAGGGGCTGTTCCGGGAGCCAGTGGAGTGGCCTTGAACGGAGGTGTGTGGGCAGTTTAGACGGCATTCCAGACAGTGTCCACAGACACACAGTTGCGTCTGGGGAAACCACAAAGGGCCTGCCTTGGCTGTTGCTCAAAGAAGGAGACAGGGTGCAGAACACATTAGAAGTAAGGCGGCAGAGGTCCGTAAGTCCCCGGGGCCTGGATGGGAGCCTGCAGGGCCTGGCCGAGAGCTCCTGACAATGGCTCATCCCACCAGTCACCGGGGGAAGCCGTGGCTCTGCACCTGGGCTGTCGGCTGAATCACACCAGAATCACTCCTGTCCCTGTGGAGACCCAGGCTCCTCGGGAGATTCTAATGGGCAGCCAGGCCTGAGACAGGAGACGTAAACCAATACAAGAGAGGCCGGCTCTGGAATCTGCACACGTGGGAACCAGCGCGGTCAGGTGACCGGGTGTGCGAGCCATTGCTAAGGCTACAGCAGAGCCCCTGGGGCTTTTGGGGAGCGGCCGACATCGTGAGGCTCCCATTTTTAAGGTTCACTCTTTAAGCAGAAGTTTGGAGCTGGCTTGAAACAGGGAGGCTGAAAGGCCTGGCTAATAATCAGGTAACTCGAGAGAGAGCTGGGCGAAAAACGGTGCCCATCTGGAACCCAGCAGAGGAGCAAGGAGGGGGGAAGGGGGTAAAAGAAAGGTTTGGTGCACAGAAAACTACCAAATGTGGCTGGAAGTAATGAAAGAAGACGCAAATACGTGGGACGACGTTCTGTGTGCCTGGGTGGCTGGGCACTACCGTTATGAGGCCAGCACGACCCAAAGCGACCTACAGATTTAGTGCAATCTCTATCCACGTCCCAACCGCGGTTTTGTTGGCAGGTTTGTTTGTTTGATTTGCAGAAATAGAAAAACCCATCCTACAATTCACATGGGATCTCAAGAGACCTCAAAGTCGCCAAAGCAATCTTGGGGGAAAAAAGAAGAGAAAATATACAAGTGGCCAACGAGCACATGGAAAGATGCTCCCCGTCCCTGATCATTAGGGAAATGCAAATCACCTCACACCCCTTAGGACGGCTCCTGTGAAAACAAACACAAGAGGGGGAAAAAAAAGAAACAGAAAATAACAAGTGATGGTGAGGATGTAGAAAAACTGGAATCCTTGTGTACTGTTGGTGGGAATGGAACCTGCTGTGGAAAACAGTATGGTACTTCCTCAAACACGTTAAAAATAGAATTACCATATGATTCGCTATTCCACTGCTAGATATATACCCGCCCCCCCCCCAAATGAAAGCAGACTCTCAAAGAGATATTTGTACATCAGTTATATTAGTTTACTGGAGTTGCCATAACAGAGCAGAGCAGACTGGGTAGGTGAACAACAGAAATTAATTTTCTCACAGTTGTGGAGGCTAGAAGGTGTCGGCAGGGCTGGCTTCCTCTGAGGCCACTCTCCTTGGCCTGTGGACGGCTGGCTGTCTTGACACGGTGTTTCCTGTGTGTGTCTCATCCTGGTCCTCTCTTGTAACAGTACAGTAAGGGCCTATTGCATCGGGGCCTGCCCGTATGACCTCATTTTAACGTAATTACTTCTTTAAAGACATTGTGTGTAAATACAGTCAGATGCTGCTGAGGTGCTGGGGGTTAGAACTTCAACCTATGAATTTGGGGGCCAACGGGGGTACACAATTCATCTGTGTTCATAGCGGCAAAAGGCACAAGCGCCACACGGTGGAAGCAACCCGAGTGTCTCGACAGATGAATAGATAAGCAAAATGTGGTCCATCCATACAACGGAATATTATTCAGCCCTAAAAAGGAAGGAAATTCTGACAGGCTGCAGCGTGGACGAACCTCGAAGCCATCATGCTAAATTAAATAAGCAAGTAACAAAAAAGGACAAATTCTATGTGATTCTACTTATACGAGGTCCCTAGAGGAGTGACCGGCATAGAGACAGAAAGTAGAATAGGGGCTGCCAGGGGCTGGGGGACAGGGCGAAGGGGGAGTTAGTGTTTGATGGGGTCACGGTTTCCGTATGGGGAGATGAGCGCTGCAGGTGGACGGTGGGATGGCAGCACGACAACGTGAATGCGTTCAGCACGACTGAACGGTACACTTAACCGTTTAAAACGGCTAAGATGGTGATTTTTATGTTACGTGCATTTCACTGCAATAAACAGCAAAAAGGTTACACAGGAAAGGTGAAGGACACGGGCAGGTTCTCCCAGTGCAGGACACCCAGGTATGGTTTCCGTCTGGGTGTGGAGACTCTCACCAGGCAGGAAGGAGGACGGGCTGAATGAAGGTCACGTGATGCCATCCTCGCAGACAAGGCGGGTTGTGGCCGGCTCCACCCGACCGTGCCACTGCTCCAGCCACTGTGCCATCCGGCTCGACTGATCATTTTGTCCCCCCTGCGAGCCCAACGCTCCCCTGACGAGGCCCCGATATTTCTCCCAGGAAGACACACATCCATGGATACTTCCTCGAGTTTCCGCGTCGTGTCATGAGCTGCAGTCCTGTCCATCAGCCACCCCCAAAGATGGGCCTTTTCCCTCCACTTCTGCCCCCACTTTCCCTTCCTGCCCCTTCATCCTGGCCTCCCTACCCCGTATAACAGGAGGCAGTGGCTTCCTGGTCCAGGAGGGAACATGGGGAGTGGTTAGGACATCTGAGGGGGGCTACTGTGTCGTCATCCCCTCCTCCTACCAGTGTGCCATCCGTGTGCCTCCCTCTTGGTCGGTATTCTGGGATGATTCAGGCAGGGGGAGGTGACACACGTAGAGCCATGTGCAGCCCCTGGATGAGGCTGACGGGTACGTGAGGGCCGCTGTCATTGACCACAGGCTCTGTTTCCATCCTAGGACCTGAGTTCCTTTGCCATGCCTCTCCTGGATGGAGATCTGGAGAATTCAGAAAAGCATTCTCGGAAGGTAAGGCCATCTATGTCACAGATCCCCCGCGGGGCCACCAAGGCAGGACTCTCTCAGTGAGAGTCCAAGACACACTTCCGTCTGTGCTCCCACCTGCGTTCCCACCTGCACATACACCTGTGCTCCCACCTGCATTCCCACCTGCACATACACCTGTGCTCCCACCTACATTCCCACCTGCACATACCCCACACGTGGCATCTTGCCATAATTTGGCCTTGCCTCCCTGACCTTCCACAAATTCCAAGGACCTGTTAGTACCCAGGCTGATCACGTGGGTGTGAAGTACTACGTGCCAGGAGCTGTGCCAGCTGCATCGCTCACCGTGTATCCCAGACGGGATTACAACCCTGTGAGAGCCCGATGTCCTCATTGGATAGATGAGGACACGGAAGCTTAAGTCACTTGTCACGGTTCTAGAAACTGAGCCGCGATTCGAATTCCCGTCTCTGTCTCCCTGCTTGTATCACCCTGCTGGTGGGTGAACCTTGAAGCCATTGGCTAAATGAATGGCAGCAGACATGGCTCGAGAGGACACAGCTGCCCCCTTTAGCTTATTTGCGAGTCTGTCTCCTGGCCCCTACTTCTCAAGACCTCACACTTGTCCTTCCCCAGATCTGACCACCCCTGCCATTTCCGTAAGCACACACCGCTCACCCCTCGGGGAGCTTCTCCTTGTTAATTATTCTCAGGATTCGGAAACGCTTCAGAAAGCCTGAGTCCCATAGATAGGTGGGTTAGTGGCCCCACTGAATAGAGACAGAGAATTGAAATGCTTTTCCTGTTAAATGGTTAGAAAAAGACAAACTTGAACTCCCTGTCAGGAGGTGGGCTTAAGTTACCTGGCTGTCATAGCCAGGCCTCTGTGCCTCAGAAGCCCAGTCGGTGAAGGGCTCAGCGTGGAACCTGCCCTGGCACCTCCCTGTGGCCACGTAGCGGGGGGCGTCTCAGGGAGAGGCGGACTTGTGGTTGAGAGTCACTGAAGGTGGCCACTGGACAAGGGCGGCACATCCTTTAAAGAACCTCATGCCCAGTTTGGGGGCGCCCTCTGGTGGTAGAAGAACTCAAAGGGATCCTGGGTCCGTGCAGACACCCCAAGTGGACAGAGGCCCCAGTGGGCAAGGCTGCCTTGGGGCGTGTGCCCTCACCTACTTCTCAGCACACCTGTGGCCACCAGCGTCTCTGCGTGCTAGACGATTCCCCACCAGGCCTCGTCCTTGCCCCGTCAGTCCTGTGGACAGGTCATGGAGGAAGTGAGCCTCAGTCTTTCCACCTTGTTCACTTTCTTCCTGACCTCTGTGAAAAACCCAGGGTCGATCCAATGCCAGAGCAGCCTGGAGGTGAAAAACACCCCTTCCTGGTGCCGGAGCCCCTCGGGACGGAGCCCCAGGCCCATGCGTTCAGATCACAGAGATTTGTGTTTCCTCCTTTGAAGAGGGGCAGGGAACACTGTCCAGGGGTGTTCAGACCTGGGGAAGGACAAGTGTGAGGTCTTGAGAAGTAGGGGCCAGGAGACAGACCCACAAATAAGCTAAAGGGGGCGGCTGCGTCCTCTCGAGCCATGTCTGCTGCCCTTCCCGTCCTCCCCTCCAGTCTAGGAAGCCGCTTCTAGAGAGCTGGACGGAGGTCGGTAGGTGGGCCGTCCTTGGCTCAGGTGCTTTCCCCGGGCCACTGGTGGCCAGCTTCTGTTTGTGGAAGAGCTTAGGGCTGTCTCTCAGGCAGGGTGCCGTGGAAGAGCAACTTGGTGACCTTGGGAGGAAGACACGACAGTGATAAGTCCGGGAAGGGCCGAGCTCTGAGTGACCTCACGCATTTGTCTGTCTCTCTGCAGGTGGACAGCCCCTTCGGCTCGGGCAGTCCCTCCAAAGGCTTCTTCTCCAGAGTTCCGCAGCACCGGCCCTCCAGCCCCGTGTCAGCCCCCGTGAGGCCTAAGACCAGCCCCGGGTCTCCCAAAACCGTGTTCCCGTTCTCCTACCAGGAGTCCCCACCGCGCTCCCCTCGACGCATGAGCTTCAGTGGGTTCTTCCGCTCTTCATCCAAAGAGTCCTCCCCCACCTCCAACCCGTCTACCTCGCCCGGGGGCATCCGGTTCTTCTCCCGCTCCAGAAAAAGTAAGACACTGATGCTATTGTTTCAGGTGGGTGCCGGGCAGCGGGCAGCGTTCCTATGGCCACGTGGCCACGGTACCACCCACAGGTGGCTGTGAGTGGCCTGGGGCTGAGCGCATATGTCTGTGTCTGTCCCCGGGAACACATCTCTCTCAAGAGCAATGTTGGTTTCTGCCTGTCAGGTTCTCCCTATGCTAATCCATCTGGTGTGGCCTGGGCCCGGGGGTGAACTGTAAACGCCTGATACTCAGAGTATGGCTTGAAAGGCCTCCAGCCTTCCCTGAGAAGAAGTAGCAGCGTGAAGCTGAGGCTCGTCCCCTGCCCGGGACGGGTGCCCAGCTCTTGCTCCAGTCTGCTCAGTGGCCCCGGTGGCTATGGTTCGGTACTGGGGGGATTTGATTTGCGTGCACCTGTCTCTGGCAGATCGACTTTTTCTGTTCTGGGCCCCAGGCAGCTTGGGTTGATTAGCTAGAGAAACAGAGGAAGAAAATGTATATTTAAGTGAGTTTTTTATGCTCCTGAGTATTTGTGACCTAAGTATAAAATATTCTCAGTTGAGCCCTGTTGATCGTAGTTGGAAACACATGCATACGAGGCAAGCTGTAATGTGGATGGCGTTCGTTTTCTACTTTCCTGTGTGTTAGTGCATCTCTCTACTCTTTCCGCTTCTTCCTGAGGATGTAGAAAGTTCTTATTCTGGACGGCAGTGATTTGGGAAACAAACTTGCACTTGGGCGTCGGAGGCTTGTGGGGAGGATCTTGCTTTATTTCCAGGCAGCAGGACCTGCAGGTTACAGCAATATGTGACCTGCAAGGCCAGGCCACAGACTGCGATTTCCGTGTCTGTGATTTACAAGGAAAGGACAGGGGGTAACTCTTCTTTTCTTTAGTTTTTTTTTTGGGGGGGTGTGGAGTAGTACCCCTAAAGTCACCCCCATCATGAGTGGACCTAAATGTAAATGCATAAATGTCATATGACAAAGCAGTTTTCGTGGCTGACGTCACCTGGTGACACGGAGTCATGAACTACATACATGAAGCCTGATAGGGCAGGTGTGTCCTAGCACCGATGGGTTGATGCTCTAGGGAGCACCCCGTTTCCTTGACAGGGGTTCTGAAATTCTCAAATACTCTCTCATGCACTGTCTCTAAGAGGAGTGGACATCAGACACGCCCTACGTCAGGGTGTCCTGTTCCTCCAGACACTGGCATCGTGTCTGCGTTGCTAACAACAGAAAACTAGGTTTGCTGGGGCTGCCCTAACAAAATACCCCACGCCGGGGAGCTGAAACAACAGAAATGTATTCTCTCACCGTTTGGAGGCTTGAAGTCCAAAATGAGGATGTCAGGTGGGCTGCGCTCCCTCTGAATGTAGAGAAGAATGTCCCACGCCTTTCTCTGAGCTCCTGGTGTTGCTGGGTGTCCCTTGGCATGTAGGTGGCCCACTCCAGCCTGCACCTCTGCCTGTCGTCACATGGTGTTCTCCTTCGTGTGTCTGTGAGTGTGTCTGCCCTGCGTATAAGGACCACAGCAGTGTTGGATAAAGTGCTCACCCGACTCCACTATGAGCGCATTTTTATGAATTACTACCACTTGTGACGACCCTATTTCCAAATAAGGTCACATCCTGAGGTTCCTAAAAAAGACATGAATTCAGAGGAGACACTTCTTCAACCCAGTGCACAGGTCCTGTAGGAAAAGCCAAGATCTACAATTCACGTCGCTGGCTGGGATGTAGAGGACCGGTGGGCGGGTGTCGGGTGGTCAGCCTGAGAAGATCACAGTTATTTCATCTGTAATGGACACTAATCACAACACGACCCCTTTTTCCCTGTGTGCATTGCTGGCTAGAAATCTCAGAACCAAATTTGTATGAGGGGCATTATGGAATGTCGTTCTAATCTTAGTTCCGAATCCAGTTTTGGACCCGGCCTCCACTTTCCCATCCCTTTGTTTTAAAACAAGGAAGACAGGTTTTGGTAAGGAACGGTCAGGGCTCAGAAAGTCTGGCTCTGGGGGGCTTGGCAGCAAGCGTTGCTGGATCTTTCCATGAGGTCCAGAGGGTTCCTCGTCTTTGTCCACTTAACTGGTCTACACTCCTCATTGTGGGATGTCTGATTAGCCCAGCTAGGATCTCGGAACCAGTCAGTCCCCTGGGGGCGGGGCAGCAAAAGCACACAGGACCTGGACAGGAAGTTCCCGGAGAAGAGACCCAGTTGGCAACTGGAACATTTCACTCCTGCTGCCCAGCCTGTGTGCACACACACACCTCCCATTTTTACAGAGATGCCCTCATGGAACTCGGTCCGATCACCCTACACACAATTGTAAGTGTGCACGCTGCTTCCCCAGTGGGACGCCGCCCAGCGTCGTGACCAGGCATCACCACTAAGGATGTCTCTGTGCCGGATTGTTTCCCGAGGGCTCGGTCTTAAGGAAATGCCCCCTTTCTCCTCGAGTTCTGCATCCTGTCTTTCTATCCTATGACTTATAACCTACATGATGAATGCAGAATTTAAAAGTAGGACAAGCTCCCCACCAGGAGGCAGTGCTATATACTGAAGCTTGAGAAACACCGTTCCTTATTATGAAGGGGAAAGGAAGAGGGGAGGTAGAAATTACAAGCACAGTCCTTTTCAAAGGGGAAACAAAAGCGGAAAAGGCGATAATTCAATCTTCAGGCATCCGGGAACCAGGAAGGGGATACAGGTGGAAGATGTGCTTCCAGCAAATACCAAGGCTGGCTGGTGTTCTTTGCCCAGGGAAGAGAACCAAAGTTTTGTTCTAGAAGGATCTTCTCTCTTGGAGGGCCTGCTTGTATGGAGTGGCTGTGGTCTCTCGCTAATATTTACCTGTGGCCGCCCGGCCCAGTGGCATGTTGATTCAAGCTGTGTCTTGGGAGTTGGGGGGTTCACCGTACCCCGTCCAGCCCACTGTGTAGTGGCAAGCCATGTGCTTTGGTGATCAGGGTCGGTCACCCCAACCAAAACAATAATCCACTTTTGTGCTTCTTCCCCTAATATAATGGTCAGCACACTGTAGCCCGGGGACAAAATCTGGCCTGCCACCTGTTTCTGGAAATAAAGCTTCACTGAAACACAGTCACGTCCATTTGTTTCTTTCGCCTACGGCTGCTTTCACACAGCCACGAAGACCATAAAGCCCAGAAAGTCCACAGTGTTCACCTTGTCTAGGAAGTCAAGAAGGCTTCAGTGGCTGTGTGGCAGTAGAAGCTTCCAGAACAGTGAATCTTTATCTTCGAAAGATTTTTTTTCTTCCACGTGATTTAGAATGAGCTTGCCTTTGGAGATGAGGAAAGGAAAGCACCTATCCATATGTTCATAAACTACAAATAATAAAATTAAGGAGTCTTAAAAGGCAGTAACCTTCCACAGTCAGCAACACAGGACCTCAAGAAGGATTTTGTTTCATGTTACTAAACTTTGCTCCCTAACCATTGATAATAACTATAATGCTATAAATATTATACCTAACAATTACACAGAATCATAAATGCCTACCACGTGCATTCTCATTGCATCAAATGTGATGATTGTTTTCATCTTCATTAAAAACTCTCTGAAGCAGTGTTTTCACTGTTTTCATCAAAGTGGAAACTGAGGCACAGAGAGGGTAAGTCATTGAGCAAAGACCACACAGCTAGTAAGTGGCAAAACCAACATTTGAACCCAGGGGGTCTAACTCCCAAATCTGCTTTTAACCCAGATGGGAAGACGCCACTTTTAAGGAGTGAATTTTGGGAACAGAAAGCCAACGGCAGGACCACTGGCTGGCCTTTTAGGGGAAAACAAAATAGAGGTGGTTCCTTGTTCATTCCTGGAAAAACACACTGTTTCCCCATATTCCCCAATAAAAATTTTAAAAAAAAGAAAAGATTCCATTTAAAAAAAAATTTATTTCAGGCACTGTCAGGTAGATTAGAAAAATATGCAATTTCATTTAATCCTTATAATAACTGCTATGGGTTGAATGGTGTCCCTTAAAAAAGATGTGTTGAAGCCCTAACCCCTGGAGTCTCTGAATGTGATCTGGTCTGGAAATCAAGCCATTGCAGGTGTAATCAGTTGAGATCAAGTCACACCAGAATGGGGATGGGGAGGCCTGATCCCATGTGACTGGTGTTTCATAAGAAGATGGTTATGTAGACAGAACAGGATGAACGTCTACCTATACATGGGAAGAACACCTGTCCTGTGCGAAGGACAGTAATGGTAGGGATTGGAGTGATGCGTCTCCGAGCCAAGGAATGTCAGGCGGTGCCAGCAATCACCCCAAGATGGAAGAGGCCAGGAAGGACTCCCCTAAAGCGTTCAGAGGGAGCCGAGCCCCGCCAGGCTCAGGTGTTTTCTGGCTTTATGGCCAAGTGACCACTAGGGGGCGTGATAGCCCCACATTCTGGGCTTCATGCCCCGGAAACAGAGACGGGACCCACTGTCCCTGCCTGGTTTTTCTAGCTTGGGATGTTTGACTTCAAATGCACCTCCCGAACAGAAGAAAGCTGGTGTCACAGAGCAGACATGTCAACCTCCCACCTGACCAGACCTTTGAAAAGTCTCACACTGACTACATTTGTTCCGTGTGCCAGGCACAGGGGTTGGAGTGGGGGAGGCTTAGAGAGGATACAGCAACGAACAAGTGCGTCCCTGCCCTGGTGGGATTCCATTCTCAGGAGAGGCGATGGTGAGATGCACGTATCATGTTGACAACTATGCTGTGTGGAACCAAGAAAAGTAAGGGTGAAGGGGCAGGGTCGGAAGGGTGCTTTCTGCTGGGTCACAGGAAAGTCTTCTCTGACGTGGAAGCATTTGAGCTTGGATGGGATGGAGCCAGGGAGAGGGGTGGCGCAGGTGTCCTGAGCAGGGGCACCTCTGAGCCTTCCAGCAGCAGGTCAGGGAGGGGGTACGACTTTGTAGGCCAGGGCAGGATGCCACATTTCGTTACTGAATGATCCCGGAAGCCATCGGACAGTGTTGCCGAGGGAATTAGTCTGGTGGCTGGGCAGCAAGCGATGGTAGTGGGGGGACCTGCGGGGGCCACTGGAATGAACTGGTGACCGATGATGATGGTCTCCCACCTCCTTTGAGACCTCCTCGCGCCCCACCAGTCCAGGAAGCCTTACCTGATGGTACTGGCCTGGGACAATCTGCCCAGCTCTGAAACGTCACTGTTATTTTAAGCAGCTGCACAGTCGGTGTTCCCTGGGGATATGCTTCCGTTGCCTCTGTCCTTTGGAAAACCGTGTGTGGAGGGTTGCAGGTGCCCGCCTCGTATTACCCCAAGCTCTCCTAGGCCCTCCCCAGCGCCAGTCAGAGCCCAGGCCTCTGGGAGTCGCCCTTCCCGGAAGAGCCCCAGGGTCTGGGCTGAGAGTGCACCTACATGTGCTTGTGTGTCTGGATGAAGGAGGGAAAGCGACTGGAACTGGCAAGGAAAGGGCGGCCTCTCACCGCCGTTGTGAAGGGGACAGAGCTGTGTCGGGACCCTGGCCTTCCCTTGTCGGCTTCCCCTTGTGGGCTCCCGGCTCCAAGAGCTGCAGTGGCCTCACCCTTTCCCTCCTCCCTCAGGCCAAAACCAACTTTCAGGGAAGGTTCTGGCAAAGGTTTTCAAACTAAGATGTATGGGATAGAAGTCAAAGGCTACGTACTTGGGAGGTAGTTGACACATTTGGTGTATTACTGAGAAGGGGTTTCTAGCATCAAAGCCAGATGCATTAGATACTTTTTGGAAGCTGTCATTGTCTGCCCAGAAGCCCTTGGCCATGCGGCGATGTCTCTGAGGGGCTGAGACAGGGTGGCATTTTGCCAGCTGGCCCCCCACTGAGCAAGAAATAGCATCTTGTCCTTTGTGGGCGGCAGTCCACACACTGAGTAACTGCCCCATGGGGCTGTGGGACATTATCTTTGTCCTACTAGAAAAAAAAAAAAGTGTTGAAAATTGCTGACCTGGACAGCCACCTACTCTGATTACCCTGAGGGCGACTCCAGGTCACAGCCATGGTATCTGTAGGACAGGCAAGAAGGAAAAGGTGACAACAGCCCCTGGGACCCAGGGAGTGTACCTCAGCCCATGAAGGACACGTCTGGCATGGGGGCGTTGAAAGGAGGCCCACAGCTGTCTGATCACAGCCGTGGTCTGCCACGATTTTGACTGCAGCCCCCAGTAAGAGATAGAGTTTCTGTCATAACCCAGCACGTACACATGTGTGGCTGAAAGCCGTTTCTCACAGAACAGTGTTTGCCCTGGCCAGTGCATTGTTTTCAATTCTACTCCCGTGTGTTTTAAAAGCGTGCTTTATCTGACCCACTCAGTAGGTATCTCGGCGGGACAGGGGCGGGGGATGTGATCGCACTTAGGGAAATACCACCCTACGTGGTCATGAATAGCAGGATGGGTTTGGAATGGCTGGAAGTGAATCAGGCCGGGAACTTTTACAGCACAGAGAACCAGGGGTGGAAGGAAGTGCCGGGGTTTTGCCAGAGATGTGGGATGTACACGTTGGAACTATATCTGTTTCGAAGACCAGCTCACAACCGTGACCCAGGTCACGTGGACTTTGCCCACGCCAGTAAATTTCATTTTCTGTCCCTCTTTAAATTAAGATACTAAGCTTCCCCGTAGGTGGTGGCACTCCTGGAGTGAGCTAGCTGCACCTCCGTTCTTCAAGCCCAGCTCCCTATCTGTGGCTCTGAATCACAGGATGTCATGAGAGCCGTTTGAAATTCGAATGAGCTTTCCAGAGAAGTTGATTTCACTTGCAAAACTTCTGGTCCTTTCACCCTATCTCTCTGTATTGGATCGCAGACAGCTTCTTCCTTTCTCTCTCAGCCACTTGAGTTTATTTTTCAAATAAGAGTCTGTTTTCCCATAAAATGACAAAGATTTTGTACTGTGTGGAAGGATGAACGCGGGCTTTTAAGACGCTAACTTCAAACTTCTGAGTCTTGGCTTCTCGTGCCAAGGGTGCCCGGTTGCCAGCAACCTCCCTGCCTCAGCTTGCCCACAGCCAACCAACACAGGAGCTCTACAACCTGGGAGCATCTGTAGGCCTGGTTGCTTAAGTATAGAGTGAGGGCAGACTGCAGTGGTCTCAGTGTCTCAGCATTTGGGTCTGGCACTCGAGGCTGATTACTCTGCAGCCTGTCCAAGCTGACACCTTCCCCATCTTCTCTTCAGGAGCCCATCCATTTATCTTAGATGTCAGGGTCCTACCGGCAGGTTGGAACTGACGAAACTTAATACTACATGGTTATAAAGGTGAGGGAGGAACTGAGAAGCCAGCCAGAGGTTAGTGGCACACCCTCTGTCTCCCAGGGTGGGAGAGGTGAAGGGAGGAGGGCAGCATGGAGGGAGGGCCACGCAGAGGTGACCGGTTAGAAACTGAAAGTTGGTCTGTCGGGCAGGATCAGGAGACGGGCTGCAGCCACAGCCAGAGGTGCTGCCCAAGGCAACTCTCTCCCCTCTGGCTGGAAGCCAGCTGAGAAGGGAGCCTGGGCATGATGGCTGCAAGGTCCGCTCCCGTGGGCCGCGCAGAGCAGCTCCCAGGGGTCATCCCAGCTCCAGAACTTCCTACAAGTCTGCATTGCCCCTCAACTTTGTCCTGGGCCCAGTCCCGTCTCCTTCCTTTCCTGGTCTCGCATATTGACCATGGGCATTCCCTAATACCCATCCTGCATGCCAGCTTCCATCGCAGAGCCTGCCACTTGGGGAACCTGCAACAGCCGTTCTTCTGGACAGCCACAGGTGCTCCTCGGGTCAGGTCTCTGCTCCAGCGTCCCGGTGTCAGTGTGGCAGGAAGGAAGGAGGGAGGGAGGGAAGGAAGGAGGGAGGGAGGGAGGGAAGGAGGGAGGGAGGGCGTGGAGGAAGAAATGAATGAATGACCGAGGCAGAATTGAGCCAGGTCTGAGGACTGGTTGGCACTAGTTAGGTGCTGGGAAGGGAGACTGTATGAGATGGGAGAGAAGGCAGCATCCAGCTCTCCCTTCCTTGGTTTTCCTCTCAGGAATTTGTACCAGTGGGTCTGTCCCCACATGTTGCCAGAATCCAGAGTTTTGTGAGTTTTACCCTCTGCCTGGCTACATAAGATTTTCCCTGGCTTGCCCTTGCTCCATGGCACCGTGCCGAGGCTGAGAGCGTGCCTGGCCGTCCTCAGGCCCCACCTGAGCCACCCTGGCTCCGCGGAAGCCAGGGCCCTGGGCCCTGCATTCACCAGCTGCGGCTGGAGCTTTCTGGATCAGGGCAGCTGGTGAGGTCTGAACCAGCGGGCTGAGCAGACTTCATAAAAACGTGACTCATCTTGCCTGCCCACAAAAAAAGGAAAAGTATGCATGGCATCCAAGTTTCCTGAAAAGTTCAGCCAACACACTGCAGAGCTATGTGGCCTGGCACCCAGTGTGGTCCCCTGGGAGAGCGCCCTCTGGTGGCTACCATGCGGATGTCCTTGAAAGGATCCAACTTGGGCGCCAGCCTGGGCTGGGATGCAAGGTTATTATTATAAGGGACGGTTATTATTCTTTGGGAAAAGCCGAGGGAGAATTTCCAGAAGAAGCTCCCCTCCCTCGTGAATCGCAGAGTTCTCTAGGCCTCTAAGGCCCTGCCTGGGTGGTGATTCTACCACAGGACACAGTGAAAGGAGATGCTGATTAATACTGCTTTTTTGCCCTGACCATTTTATGTCTTAATTCCTTTTTAAAAATAACTTTGTATTTTGACAACTTCAAACGTACAGAAAAGTTGCAAAAATAGCACAGAGCATTCTCATCTACCTTCCATCCAGATTCCCCAGTGTTAATATTTGACCACGTGTGCACCTCGCCTCCCTCCTGCTCTCTCTCAGTACATACATATTTATTTCTGTGTTAATATGAAATCTAAGCCATCAAGAATAAGTTGCAGATGTCATGTCCTTTTACCCCTAAATCCTTCGGTGTGTATTCCATAGAAGCAAGGACATTCTCCTAACTGCAATGTAATTATCCAAGTCAGGAAATTAGCAGTAATCCAGTAGTGGGAGCTAAGCCTCCGACTTCATTCATGTTTCAGAAATTGTGCCAGTGACATCGTTTTGCTGAACTTGACAGTCCCTGGTCGTTCGTTGCCTGTGGTTGTCCTCTCTTCTCACTCTCTCTAAAGCCTAAACAGCCCTGTTTCTTTCATGACCTCAACATGTTTTCAAGGCTCCACAGGCCAGCTGTTGTGCAGCCTGACCTTCACTGGAGGTTAGCCTGACATTTCCTCCTGATGAGGTTTTCCCTCCAGGTTTGCTGGTCAGGCAGGAGGGCCACACGCCTGGTGCCCTGGCGTCACAGTGGGGAGCACGTGATGTCACTCCGAGCCATTCCTGGTGAGACTGACTGATCGTTTGCTTCAGGGAGGTGTCTGCCCCGGTAAAGTTCTCCACTCTAAAAAAGCTACTACATTTCTCTTGGTAAGCGACAGATATTTGGTGGGGACCAACTCTGGTATTAGGTAATGACCCCCTTGTAGCTTTAATAAAACAGATACACCGTATATTATTTATGTACTCTGTGTATCTGTGGTTTATATATCAATAGGGTACGTTCTCCCTCCCCAAGAGTCAGTTTTTACCCCCCTTAGGGGCAATATCATCCTCCCCCCATAATGCTTCCTTAAACAGGAAGGCATTTGCGGTGAGAGGTGTCAGGGAGTATAACATCTGATTAGTGTCGAATAAGGCCAATCTGAATTAGTCAACAATCTGAGTTATGGAATGTCTTTTTTTATGTTTTGTCAGTCTCGGGAAATGAACCAGCCCCACAAATTAATTTTCTAGACATTTGAAACTTAAGCCAGTAAGCACCCAAACATGCATCTCTCTAAGGGTTCGATGCGTTTGACACTTTGTGGTTTTCTGATTCAAAAGATACTAAGTCTAATTTCAGTCTTTGTAGACGCTTTAGGACCCTAACTAGAGCCTAAAGCATTGGCTTATGCAGCCATCACTGAGCTATGAAGACCCAGTTCAGGAGTAAAGGGCCCTGACACCCGCTGCCCGAGTCTTGTTCCACTTCCGCCCCCTCTGTGCCCGCTGTGTGCTCTGCGGCAGTCGTCGCGTCGCCTGAGTAGCACCCACCCTCTCCCCCCATTGCAAGTGCTGCTAAGAAACCAGGGTTCTTTGTGTTTGTTTAAAAAGAGTGAATTATTAGTAGGAAAGTCCCTTGGCGCCTCACTCAAGAAATAAAATGCTTGGGCTTAAGTGTTTTGGCTGATGAGCAGGGTTTTGTCTGATGACTTCTGAGAGCAGGAACTGCCCGTATGTATGTGCTGCTTCTAGATCAAGTCCAAGAGCCAGTCAGGCCAGACCGGAGCTGTCAGTCACAGCACTGGCCGGGGGAGCTGTCAGTCACAGCGCTGTCCGAGGGAGCTGTCAGTCACAGCGCTGTCCGAGGGAGCTGTCAGTCACAGCGCTGTCCGAGGGAGCTGTCAGTCACAGCACTGTCCCAGGGAGCTGTCAGTCACAGCGCTGTCCGAGGGAGCTGTCAGTCACAGCGCTGTCCCAGGGAGCTGTCAGTCACAGCGCTGTCCGAGGGAGCTGTCAGTCACAGCGCTGTCCCAGGGAGCTGTCGGTCACAGCGCTGTCCGAGGGAGCTGTCGGTCACAGCACTGTCCGAGGGAGCTGTCGGTCACCGCGCTGTCCGAGGGAGCTGTCAGTCACCGCGCTGTCCGAGGGAGCTGTCAGTCACCGCGCTGTCCCAGGGAGCTGTCGGTCACAGCGCTGTCCGAGGGAGCTGTCGGTCACAGCGCTGTCCGAGGGAGCTGTCGGTCACAGCGCTGTCCCAGGGAGCTGTCAGTCACAGCGCTGTCCGAGGGAGCTGTCAGTCACAGCGCTGTCCCAGGGAGCTGTCGGTCACAGCGCTGTCCGAGGGAGCTGTCGGTCACAGCGCTGTCCGAGGGAGCTGTCAGTCACAGCGCTGTCCCAGGGAGCTGTCAGTCACAGCGCTGTCCGAGGGAGCTGTCAGTCACAGCGCTGTCCGAGGGAGCTGTCGGTCACCGCGCTGTCCGAGGGAGCTGTCGGTCACAGCGCTGTCCGAGGGAGCTGTCGGTCACAGCGCTGTCCGAGGGAGCTGTCAGTCACAGCGCTGTCCGAGGGAGCTGTCGGTCACAGCGCTGTCCGAGGGAGCTGTCGGTCACAGCGCTGTCCGAGGGAGCTGTCAGTCACAGCGCTGTCCGAGGGAGCTGTCAGTCACAGCGCTGTCCGAGGGAGCTGTCAGTCACAGCGCTGTCCGAGGGAGCTGTCAGTCACAGCGCTGTCCGAGGGAGCTGTCAGTCACAGCGCTGTCCGAGGGGGCTGTCAGTCACAGCACTGTCCGAGGGAGCTGTCAGTCACAGCGCTGTCCGAGGGAGCTGTCAGTCACAGCGCTGTCCGAGGGAGCTGTCAGTCACAGCGCTGTCCGAGGGAGCTGTCAGTCACAGCGCTGTCCGAGGGAGCTGTCAATCACAGCGCTGTCCGAGGGGGCTGTCAGTCACAGCACTGTCCGAGGGAGCTGTCAGTCACAGCGCTGTCCGAGGGAGCTGTCAGTCACAGCACTGTCCGAGGGAGCTGTCAGTCACAGCACTGTCCCAGGGACCTGTCAGTCACAGCACTGTCCGAGGGAGCTGTCAGTCACAGCACTGTCCCAGGGAGCTGTCAGTCACAGCACTGTCCCAGGGAGCTGTCAGTCACAGCACTGTCCGAGGGAGCTGTCAATCACAGCGCTGTCCGAGGGAGCTGTCAATCACAGCACTTTCCAATACGGAGGCCCAGGCAGCCAGTCCCCAGTCAGCCACCGGCGTCTGTAACTACGGCCTCGCTGCGCTTTTCCCTAAGATAAGTCTTTGAGACACACGGGGTCTGGTCTGCTGTAACACTCTGCAACTTACAGGGTAACTTTGCTGTCTTATCTCATTTGATTTCCTTAAAACCCCCGTGAAATGGGCTCAGGCTGTATTATGACCTCTTTTATGGGAGAAACATGGAAGAATAAAGTAAATGGCTCAAAATCGCATGCCCAGTCAGTGAACCTAAATTGCTTTAAGGTGCTACGCTTGACCTGAGTATTTTAAACGGGCCTGTTGGTCACTGTGTGTTATGCTGTGTCTCACTATTTGGAAGAAACAGGTCAAGGTCAAACTTCAGCTCAGGCCTCATATTCTGAACTCGTGGTTTCCAAATGAAGGCAGTGCAGGAGCAGTTGGTGTCCCCCCGAGGAGCCCCGGGGTTCCGGGAGATGGAAATGTGTTTGGTGGCTGGGCGGTGAGGGCCTGGGTGGAACACACGCCTGCTTTCTACTGAGCCTGCAAGTTCCCACGGCCCTCACCCTGACCAGGGGTTTCGCACACCCCTGTGTCACTTGGGCCTTTCCAGGGCATAACTTAGAGAGCGAGCAAGCGCAGCAGGAAATGCAGATGCTTGGTCTCTGGAATCTTTGGCTTCTAGTGTTAGAAAGCCACTGCTCTGTGGCCCTTGAGTCCAGGGCTCACCCTCGGGGCCCCTGTGAAAGCTGGAGTTAGGAGCAGGTCCTGTCTTTGGCACCTTCAGAGCCATCGGCCTGGCGTAGAGACCCCCCGGCCCCCAGGGGCTGCAGGGCCCAGAGGAAGGGATTAAGTCAGACCCCACTGAGCCCTTCCTTGGGGCCTGTAGGGCCCCTTTCAAATGTTAAGGATGTTTAGGGAGTTCTGGGTGCTGCACTCCAGCCTGCTCAAAATAATTATTGCCATGGTCTTTCACTTTTTCTGTACTTTTCTGTATTTTTAAAATTAAGCTTTCCCTGTTGCCGCTGGGTTTAGGCGTCGCTGGTATGAGCTTGCAAGTTGAGGTATTTTGTCTTTGCCAAAAAAAATCACCCTCTTGTCACTCAAAGAGTCTCTAAGCTCCAACTCCCAGGGGAACCACGAGGCTGTGCGTGACCGTGAGTGTGTTGAGTGACGTGGAAGAGGGGGCCTGGGCGCCTGAGTCATGGGGAGTGGGGGGGCCCTCTCCAGAGCCTCACAAACAGCTCTAGGGACGGGACGAGGAAGGCCCCGAGGAGGTGACGCAGGATCTCACTCAGAGTCAAGTGCCACGGTGACCTTTAGAACTTTCCATGAAATATGACACAGGATTTTGCAACCGGCAGGAGAGCTCTAGCAAATATGTGCTAACCGGCCCAGCTCTGGGTACCCACTGCCCTCTTACACAATGGGCTGGGGTTTGCCCCACAGCCTTGCAGGGATCTGGGTGCTTTTCAGGTACTGTCACGTCATACTCCAAGGTGTCACAGTGAGTGTTCAGTTGATCTGTCTTCATGTGCTTTGTCAGCGTCCCAGCAGAGAAGAGGCGAGGCAGCCTACATGCCCCTGGGTGGGGATTGGAGGACCCCGGATCTAACCCCACCTCTACTTCCGGCCTCCCTCCCAGGGGACCTTGGGCAAGTCCTTTTACTTCCCTGAACCTCTCTGTTTTTATTTCTTTAATTGAAATCAATGGCTGGGCCTCCCTACCTCTCAGCATGGTAGAGGAGGTGTAAGGAAAGTGCTTTGGGAAAACTCTGTAAACGTGGAACAAATGGCAGGCTTTGCTAAGTCACGGATGCCCTGCGGGCTGCTGCTGTCTCTGGGCCTTGTCACCCTGCAGCCCCCCGACGTAAGGGCGTGGTGGAGGGCACGTGTGGACGTGGGCTGAGAAGCACCCGTCTTCTGAATGAACAAAGTGCATTCAGTGAGGATGGTGGGTACTGAGTGTCGGCTACTCTCTCACCCAGGCCGTCGGCGACCATGTCACGGAGACTGTTAGCAGCTGCACGTGACACAATACCCAAAGTGGCTTCAAGGATAAGGAAGGTTCTAGGCCTTGTCCAAGCTCGACTTCAGTATAATTGGCAATCCAGAGGTAGCTGGGCCCCGGGAGGTTGCTCTGGGAGGTGTTCCATGCAGCGCCAGGCCAGGCGTCTGCCCGAGGAGGAAGCACTTGTCTTGTGACCTGCAGGGCCGATGAAAACCCCTCGCTCTCAGGGTCTCTGCTGCTCAGAGTGTCTGGTGCAGGGTGACAAACAAAAGAAGAGCCCCAGCCGTGGTGTCTGCCACAGAGAGATGACAAATCCTGGTTGGGGCTATGACCGGAAGCTGGGCCAAAACTGCTGTTTGCTGAATCAGGCCAATGCCACCATCTCTTCTCAGAATATTCTGTTACCATCTCAGTGACAGAGCAGTGACCCTGACCTATCTAGGTTCTTTCCTTCACTCTGCTTCAGTTGCAATATGCTTATTCCCTTCTATGAAGGCACCAACTGTCCCCACTCAACGAATTCACAGAATATAACGCCCAGGGCTGGGCAGCAGCGGTGGGTTCTGGCCTCACAGGGCAGAGAGGACAAGGGTGCTTTCCCACTGCTGGGCTCAGCTACTGGACGCGTCCTCAGGGAGGCGAGCAGGTCAGCTTGGCACAGACGCCTCACTCGGCTGGTCTGTGTTTACAAGATGCACTGTGATGGGAATGAAGCTTTCAAACATGGTGCTTCTCTCTTTTGCCTTTAATTCTTCAGCCTGGAGATCAAAAGTTACGAGTGAGGATAGAGACAGAAACGTTCCCAATCACTCCAGTCACCCCGTGGTCCTGACTTCCTGCAGGAGTCAACCTGGGGCATTGCCCGGGCTCTTGCCGTACTGTTGGTGAATTTCTGTGTGTGTGTGTATGAGAGAGCACGGTAGGATGAGAAGGTGGGCATTTTGGAGTCAGATAAATGAGGGTTAAGTCCATGTTCTCCCAACTTGTTAGCTGTGCCATCCTGGTCAAGCTACTTCTCTGACTCTCAGTTACTCACCTGTAAGTGAACTGGTATTAATTCCTGCCCCACAGCTTTATGGGAAGGATGAAATAAATAATAATTGTGAGGTGCCCAGTGCTCCAACTGGCCTACGGTAGGCACTCAACAAATGCAAGTTATTTTACTAATTAAAACATCGTTCTTAGAAGACAAGAATGTCTTCGAGTTGTTCCTGACACTAATCCCCTCCATTCACTGGCCTGGACATTGGATGGAGGCTTAATAACTGCCTGATGAGTGAATGGCCCCAGAACCATCAGGCATGCCTGTGTTGCTGCTTATTTTCCGCACGAATTTAAACGGGTGCACTTTCAGTCGCTGCTCTCCGAAATGCCATCTCGTTCTGCAGACACTGTCGTCGAAGATGAGACTATTACATTGGCTGAGATACAAACTTTTCCTTCTCCTTCTGATGAAATACACCCCTTTTTCTTACTGGAATTCTTGTTTAGTGTTCCTTTCCTAAAAAAGTGCTGCTTTGTTGTATGTTATTTTTAAATCAAAACATTTCCATTCCTGTTAGGAGCTGAATTGATTTTTTTTTAAAAAAATGTAAATATGAAATCCCAAAACTCTTCTACTTAGTGTTTTTCAGACTTTTAATCACAGTAAGTTTGGGTTGTCATATTTAACAACAGAGATAATCCCAAGTATTTTGGGGACCCAACTGCAGCTGGGTTTTTCGACTTGTTTCAGGAGGTTCGGCTGTTCCACAGGCGCTATGTCGGCTTGGCCTGGCCTCTCTCCTTTTCTCATTCTTGCATCCTTGCTACAAATATTCCATCACTGGATCTATCCATCTGTCCTAGCGGGAAAGAAAAAGGCACACTGAACAACCCTTAGAAGTTGAGACTTTGAGAAGGAGAGTAAGTCATGATATGCTCACCTCTCGTCTTGGGTCATAGAAAGGGACGCTGAAGCCCAGAGATGGAAGTAACTTCCTCAAGGTCACAAACCTAGTTAGCAGATCCCGTAACCTCCTTCTAGTCTAGGGAAGATATCAGGGGAGAAACATGGGAAACGTTTTTCCTATCTTGTGTTTTTAAAAGTTTGTTTCTTGGTAGCAAAACACATAGAAACTAAAAGTTTTTTTGTTTCATTTTATTAGATCAGGGGTTGGGCTTAGAATTCCCGTCCTAGTTCTGCCGTTAGCTACAGGACATTGGACAAGTCACATTGCCCTCCCAAGCCTCAGTTTCCCCATCGGTGCTGGAAGGGGCTGGATCAGACCCTCTCTGAAATCTTTCTGAGCTCTGTCATTCTACAGTTCTTAGCAAGACCAGGGCTCCAATTGTACGTTTGCTGAAGACCCTTCCAGGGAATTCCAGAGCCTCTCCTCATAGGTGGTCTTGCTCCTTTCCTTGCGAAGACCCATGAGGTGAAGTCGACTCAGTGATTTCCAGCTGGACTTGTGGCTTCTCCGCCAAGAAGCCGCCGGAGCCTTCTGACCCCGTGAAGCCCTGGAACACATGAATCAAAATAGTTGTGTGATGTCATGTCATAATGGGAATGTGCTCTGGCCAATTGGTGCCAAGGATTGTCTGTACACCGTGGTTTCCTTTTACAGTCTTTTTAAAGAGACATCTGCAGACCCGCACATGACTGGCAGGGCTGTGCTGCGTTCGCCTAGTTAGTCTTCCCTCCTTTTCTAATTTTAAGGAGGAAAAAAACCCTGGGGTGTCCAAGTGCGCGGCTGACCTTAACTACATAAACAAACCTACGGCGAGGTCCTGCCTGTGCTTCCGGCAGCTCCTTGCGTACTTAAGGCAGCGGGCTGCCCCAGCTGCTGCAGCCGGCGCTCTCTGCAGTGGCACTACCGCCCTGCCTGTGCTGGGGCTGCTGGCCCCAAGAGTGACCTGTCCTGCGTTAGCGTCAGGGCCCCGGTGAGGACGCTGCCGGGCTCCCCACAGCTGCCAGCGGATGCCACACCTCTCCTGGCTCCCTGCCACCTGGGGCTGACACTGGTTCTGCGGGACCTGGTATGTTCACCTGTTGCTGCTTTTGTGGCCGCAGCTACTGATGAAGCGCTTCGGGAGTCTCAGAGGGAAGAAGAAACACAAGGACTCAGACCGCAGCACCGAGAGGCGCCAGTCTGAGCCCCATGGCCTTTTTGGTAGGACGCTGCCCTTTGCCCCGTTCTCAGAAACCCCAGAGCGTGGGTGGGTGTGCGTGGGTGGGTGTGTGTGGGTGTGCAGATTCCTGAGCCAGAGCGAGGCGCAGCCTCTCCCTTTTAACTGTGGGAGTGATGGTTAGGCCGTAGTTCGAGGACAGGTGGATGTGGTGCCTTCTTGGCGCTGCTCCCGTGAGCTGCCCTGCATCCGTTTCCCAGAAGCTACCTCCTCTCGTGCACCCACATGGCCTAAGGAGGTTAGAGATCAGTTGGATTGTCTTTCATTGAGGCCAAACCAGCAACTTGGGGGAAAGGAAGAATGGGTGGGAACTGTTGTTTTCGGCTGTTAAAAATGAAATGTGCTGGCGTCAGGGAAGCTGGTGCTGGGGAATCAGGGAGGAGGGATTCTGCCACCACCTCCGCTCGATGGCTGAGCAGTCGGGCAGGTCGCGTTAGTGTGGGAGGGAACAGCACCGGCCTGAATTGTGTCCCCTGGGGGAGAAGCTCGCTTTGTGGGCTCCCTGGCTTCTCGGACTTTCCACAGCCTCTGCGCGTGAAGGGGGTCGGGAACCGTGTGGCTGAAACAGTGATGAAACATCTGTGATGGAGACGCTTCCCGTGACCTGTGGGTTTGGGGTAGGCTTCGCCCGTGTGGCTGGAGTTAGGCAGTTGGACTCTGAAGCAGTCTGAGCTTCCTGGGACCTGGAAGATCTGTCCACTCCAATGAGGTGGTAGCCTACATTTTGTGAGCATCGGAGAAGCGGGTCGCACTGCTGGTGTGACATGGGGCATTGCTAAGTGTCCCATTGGGACAGCAGGCTTGCTCAGCCCAGGGGTGGTCAAGACGGGGAGCGCAAGGGGTGCGTTCAGGTGTATCTCTTGAGAGGAATGCGACATGCTAAGTGGCGAGATAATAATAATAATAATAATGCCTAGAGTGTGTGTTGTAAGGAAATGATAGGCCAAACATCTGAGCAGTACCTGAGAACTGGGCTGGTCAGACAAGACAAAGTGAATAGGAAACATGCGCACGTCTCTGGGACATGCAATCTAGCTGGTTACTTCCGGACGGCCCCTGGTGGACCTCGTGTGAGGTAAGGGTACAGCAGCCGTGGGATGCAGGCAGGTTTCGGTCTTGTGGAACTGGACAGTACGTTTAATCGGACGCAAAGGTGAATTTCCATAGGAACATGGTATGAGGATGCCCAGACGTCCTGGACTTGATCCCCAGACACGGCTTAACAAGAAGACTCTCACTTTCAACAATGAAGTAATCAACGCTCATTTACTCTAGAATTAAATCTGAACCTGCTGTTTAACTGACAGTCGGCTTCTGCTAATGGGGACAGGCAGGCCCTTTATTAACAGCTTCACATCTGCCAGACAGTGGTTTCTCCCCTGGTGTTTTCAATCTGGCTGTCATCCTGTCTCCTGCACTTCTGAGATCAAAAATAATTATTGCATGTCGACCAAGTTTTGGAAGTGCTCACATGCAAATGCCAGCTCTGGCCACAGGGTCGGGAAAATCAGGGCTCCCTCCAGAACCTTCCTCAGGGATTTGGGAAGCACTCTTGAGGCCCCTCGAGGTGGCTGGAGCCCAGGTGTCCAGGTGCGTCCTGATTTTCCTGTTGTCGGAGGAACCAAGGACAAAGCCAGTGGGAGGTGCTGGCTCTCAGACAGTGCCAGGCACAGATAGCTCCAAGTGACGGAAAGACAGTCAGAGAACGGTCGACTGAGCATTTCCTCTAAGCTCCCTGACTAGCTAACCCTCACACACCTTTCAAGACCCAGTTGAACCATCCCTCCCTCTAAAACCATCCCAACTGCCTGTTGTGGGATCTCCTGTCTTCTCAGTGGCAGGGACCACGTCCCTGAAGGAGCATTCCCCACCCCGCACCCCACCCCAGCCCCGTCATTCTAACCCCAGCACATGTAGCAGCATCACAGGCTCTCACTACAGAATTGCTTGTTATGGAAAGGATAGAAAATAAGCCACTCCAAGGTTATTCCTGCTTCTCTAGTAAGGACTGCTTCAAAGTTTTTGTTTTTGGTTAATTCCTGTTCAGCCGCTCCCTCTTCTTCCCACAGTTATTCCTGTATCCAAAAGAATTTAGAGGAGGCCTCTTTTCCCCCTAAGAAAGCTTTCACAGGGGGTGTGGAAATGTCTGACTCTTACTTATCCTCCTTTTCCTCCGAATCAAGCGTGCTTAGGCACTGGGCACGGGGTCCTTTGTTGCTTCTGTGGCTGGTTCACTCTTTTCCAGGAACCACTTGCTGTCTGTCCCCTGTGCTCCAGTGAGTCAGGGCCGTTCCTCAGGGACAAGGTGCTCTTTGCTTTCTGCAGTTCCTCAGGTGACACATCTCTGTTACACACACACACACACACACACACACACACACACACGCCTGTCCCCACAGCCTCTTGACCAGACAGAACAACCAACCAAGAGAATCATGGCAGACAGATCTGCAACTCCTAAATCCCTTAGTGATTGACTGTGGGTGGCATTTTCGGGTGGCAGTCCGCAGCGCTCAGTGGAATTTTGAACTGGAAAGTTCTGATTCATGAAATGCTCGTCTTTGTCAGCTCCATTTAGCACCTGGCCAGCTCCCTTGCAAAGCTGAGGAAGCTGTACCCCTTCGGTTCTCACGCTCTGTGGGATAGACAGTGACAATTTTGACTTAAGCCTTTTCTTTCAGGCCTGTTTGGTCAACAGAGAGCCAGACTATGAAAAAGAGCATGTGGCAATCCCAATAAAAACGCAAAAGGAAGATTAGGAGAGGATTATGCTAATCAGATAAAAGGGAATTGACTGTAGCCGGTTTTTTCTCCCCTCTGCAGGGGGTAAGGAGGTAAGAACTATTTGGAGTCATAAGGGATCCTCTGAGGGCCAGCACTCCACGAGTCAAGGGGTGTGTCAGGAAACTGCTACTCTGTCCCTGTGACACCGAGGACCAGAACCAATGGCGAGTCTTGACTTGACAAGCCTCCCCTTCCTGTCCGCCCTCCTCAGGATGACCAGATAACCACTTGTGGAACAAACTGCAGAGGTCCTCATGTCCAGATACACTTGTCACCCCAGCACTGCCTGTGCCAGCTCTCCTGTGCCCTGTTAGTACAGGTGGAGCCCTCAGCCGGCTGTGGCCCTGGGGGAAGCTTTCATGGCTCTTGCCTCAAGCCGTAGGCAGAGCTGGAAAGTGATCCATTCTGTCCCCCTCGGCTCCCGGCCTGTCACCTCATCATCTTCTGCTGCTTCTGACAGCCCACCTGCCGCCTGGCTCCTGGAATCCGATGGGGGTTGCCTCAAAAGATCAATCCCAATATTCATTCGGTCACTCATTCAAATATATGCATTCAGCTTTTTGTAATGGAAATTTTCAAGCAGATAGAGAAGTAGGGAGACCGGGGCCCACCTTCAGTGCCCCACTAATGGTATGCCAGTCCTGCCAGCGTCTGAGCATCTACTCTGTGCCAGCACTTGGGGACACAGCAGTGGGCATGACACCGTGCACCCTCCCCAGACGCAACATCTGGTGAGGTGGACAACTGATGGTGGTGTTTTACTGTGGAGGAATATACAGGATGTAAGATTTACCATCTTACCCATGTTTAAGTGACAGTTCGCTGGTACTAAGTACACGCACACCTGAGTTGTGCTTCAGTGTGAGCGTACTAGGGCCACCGCCCAGCTTCTGAGTTTCCCGTCGTCCTCAGCTGAAGCTCTGCACCCATTGAACAGCAGCTCCCGTTTTTGTCCTCCCCCGGCTCCTGGCACCCACCCTGCTACTTCTGCCTCTATGAAATCACTGCTCGACGTACCTCCGACGAGCAGAACCACACAGTATTTGGCCTTTGTTTCTGGCTTGTTCCATAGTCATTTGCGATGCAAGCCGGCGGTGAACACTGTGGCGGGACAGGAAGGATGAAGGGTCAATAGCTGCTAGGGGTTGAGTGACAGGAGGGAGTGGGCCGCACGGATACCCGAGGCTGGGTCCTTCCAGGCAGATGGAGGCCCAGGCCTGAGGAGGGACCCATGGTGTGTTCCAGAAACAGAAGAGGCCCATGTGGCTGAACAGCAGGAGGCAGAGCAGAGCGCTTGGTCGGACGAGGTGGGAAGGGCGGTGCAGCAGGCAGTTTATTCACCATCCTGTAGGCAAGGGGGCTCTGGAGGTTGTGCCTGTGTGAGAGGAAGCCCCTGGGGTCTTCAGAAGAGCTCTGATGAGCTCTGAGGGCCCTAGTGTGGTGAGGGTGGTGCTAGGACCAGAGTGGGGCCCCAGCAGCCTGTGCGCATGCCCGGCTGGGCACGCCCAGACCCGCCAGCCCTGGCTCCCATCCTCTCTGCTGAGTTTGTGCTCACACAGGACGTGCTGTGTCTCATTTGCAAGGATGGGGCCTTCCAGGCTCTAATAGTGGTGGAGGCGGTTGGGATTAGATGGGAGCGCGTACGTACTGCGCTCCAAGGAGCAGCACATGAGCTCGGAACGCTGGGTTTGGCTGCAAGTCAAACAAGGCCTGGCTCACGTCCGTCTGTCTGCGCGCCCCCTGAGCTGTGCAGGAAGAGCTCATCGTCCCTCTGCCCCGTGTTCCTCTGTGGAGCTGTCATCCAACACTGTGTGGCGGCCCCTGGACGGGGCCCCTCATAGACAGCAGGTGGGAGGCGTGGCTCGGGCAGGGCTCCCTGGGAACATCTTAGGTAAGCGCTTCTGATTCAGACTCTCCTGAGGACTCCCTGGGTCCTCGGCCGTCAGCACCCAATAGGCAGGCAGGAGGCAGAGTGAGCGGCTCAGGGCGTGTATTTCCTCAGCCGGTTTGCTCACTGCTCGGTGCCTCAGTTTCCCACCTGTGCACTGACACCGCTAGGGTTGACGTGGAGATGGAAGGACACAGTGGTAGCTCGGTCTGTCCCTCTGGGTGCCCCTTTGCTTTTCTCCCCTCAGCAGAACAGATTAGAAAGGTTCTAGCAACAAGGATCGAGTGACGATGGAGATGGTCCGTGAAGTAGGTGCTCGTGCGCAGAGCGCTCCTGGGCTGTGAGAGGTGAGGCTGCATGCAAGAAGCGTGGTGTCAGGCACTGCTTTCCTCTGGGGGCCCCGGTTCTAAGCAGAGAACCCCGACTCTGGCCAAGTGCTTCCAGGACCTCGGATGTCTGAAGGTGTCACAAGACAATAGGACAAGATTGCAGAGCCTTGTGGGATGAATAGAGAAATCAGGGAAAAGGAAGATTCGTGAAAGGGGAGGGATTTAGACCTAGTGACGCTGGACAGTAACGGAGCAGGCCCCCCCCTGTGGCTCGGCGATCGGGCTCTGGGCTGGAAAGCCTGGCTGGGGTCCCACAGCTGCTGCTGCTCTGTCATCCGGACCCTCCCAGACGGGACTGGCCCGGGCTGGGTCCAAATGCCCAGGAGCCTGGGCACCCAAGAAAGCGTCCGGTGGGCTTCCAGTTTCTAGACGAGATCAAGAACTTGCGCGGTGAATTCTGTCCTCAAGTACAAATTTGTCTTTAATGACAGAGAAGAGAAAAACACGCGCGGTGGGACAGAGCCGCTGGGAACATTCCTGTACATTTGTATGTACAGGAACGTGTTGGACACGTGCTACGACTGCTGGTAGTGAGGCGCACGTGTGCGCAGCCTTGGGAGGTGTTTCGGCCTCAGTGTGTGTACGTACGTGCACGTGTCCCACCTCCCGGGCTAGTCTGTCATTCCCCCATGCTTCCTCACCCAGCACAACCAACATGCTCCTGGCCAGCGTCCATGGCAGCACAGATGCAGGTGTTTTTCCTCACCTGGTACTTAAGGCATAGTGTCAGTCCCCAACAAGGCAGTGAAGGACAGTGCCCGGCGCCCCACGTCCTGATTTGCTCCCCCACGAGCTAGGACTGAGGCTCAGCCTGTGAGCTGCACACCCTGCAGACAGGACAGCAGGCGGGGACCCCAGTGGATCAGGGAGGAGCTCCGGTCTCTGAGGCGGCATTCTTCCTGGGCTCAGCGTTTGGGATTTATTTATGACTGGGAACTATAGCAGGACCTGGTTTGTAACCACCAGCTGTCACTATAGCAACGCCTCACTTACACCAGCCTCTACACTAAAAATAGATCTCACCTTCATCCCTGGGATAGAAAAAAAAAAAATCAAAGAAAATCAAAGTGGGGGAGGGCTTGGTCGCTTAGCTGCAAGACCCCAGATGGATTTCGAGGTACAGGGTATAGCTGCTCAGGGCCTTTATAACTGCTTGCCCCCCCTCCCCGTCCCTGAGAACAGAAAGGGCTGAAAGGCTGGAGTAGGATGGCCAGCCTGCCATGTGCATTCTCGGAGCCCTGGGCGTGCTGAAGTCTCCTGTAAACCTGGGCCGTCTTTATCGTCCGAACCACAGAATTTAATAATTATAAACAGCCTTATGTCATTTGGGCTTTATTTAGTTTCTTAATCTTTCATCTTAATTTCATCTATGAGATTATAAATATTTTTCAAGGTCAAGGACTTCATTAGCAGGGTGGTACGAGAACTCAAAATCCTGTTGTATGAAAAGGAGTTGAAAGAATTGGAGATGCCGGCTGGCGCAGACAGGAGTCAGTTTGGGGAGGGCGGGAACCCCCTCCAAATACTTGAAGGGCTGGGCTACCCTCCTGAATCAAGAGTTGCTTTGTCCTCTCTCTACTAGGAAGACAGAGCTCAACTCCACAGGAAAAGTACTTACCCCGTGAAAAATGTATGTATTGATTTTTAATGCATTTTATCACGTTTTTAAAATCGTAAAGTAACATAATGTTTCAAAATGTTTGGAAGCTGCAAACGGTCCCCCATAATCAGAAACACCCACAGTACCCTGATATCCTTGTGGACCTGTAACGAGTACAGAGTTCTGCAGGTGGCCATTTTGGGAAAGGGGGGCCCCACTTGGGCAGGGCTGAGCCGAAGCTGGCTCCACTGTATCCGCTGAGGGGGGTGGGGTCCTCCAAAGGTGGCTGTGAAGACAGTGTGCCCCCCGAGCACCCTGCCCCCACACAGTAAGCTCTCAGCAGCGTTAGTTATCACAGCTGAGGGTGAGTTTTTAAACATCTGCTGGGAGGTTTACTGAGCTGCTCTCTGAGGTCCTGCCTTTGCAATTCAGGCTCAAATAAAACATAGATGTGAGTGAGAATGAGAAATAAGCTTGACATGTGGAGTGGTCGGAGCCGGTGGTGCAGGAAGTAGCCCGCTGTGCACGGGCCAAGGGCAGGCAAGGGGCACGGCCGTCCTTGGGTTTGGACCTTCCAAGGGAGCCCCTCGCTGCTCCCCTGGAACCCTCAGAGCCTGTGAGCCACACACAGCACCCGTTAGGGATACGCCCACTCTTTTTTTTTTTTTTTGCATTTTTTTTATTGTGGTAAAATATGTATAACACAAAATCTAGCATTTTAATTGTTTTTAAGTGTACACTTCAGTGGCATTCAGTACATTCACCTTGTTCTGCAAACGTCCCCACCGTCCATCTCCAGAATGTTCTCATCTTCCCAAACTGCAAAGGTCCCCATTAAACACTAACTCCCCATTGTCCCCGCCCCCCGCGCCCCGCCCCCACCATTCTACTTCCTGTCTCTGTGAATCGCAGGATTCTAGTACTTCACAGAACTGGAATCATGCAGTAATTGTCCTTCTGTGACTGGCTTATTTCACTTTGCATGTTGTCCTAGGGCTTCATCCACGTGTGCCATGGGTCAGAATTTCCTTGCTTTTTAAGATGGAATAGTATTCCGCTGTCTGTAGCTACCACCTGTTACTATCCATTCAGTGGATGTGGTCATCTCTCCACCTGGAATGCAAGCCCTTCAAGGTGGTGATGGACCCTTATTCCTATTAGCCTAGGACCGGACATGCGGTGCCCACCTCACGCGAGATGAAATGAATGGCCCCACTGCTTCCGGGCGGTGCCATGCGCCCAGGGGCTGAGGGGCCTCCTGACACCCACTGCTGTGTGTAAGGAGAAGTGCAGAGAGCCTGGGGGCTTCCTCCTGTGACTGCCAGCGTGTCGGGCCCTGCGGGAGTCTGAGGGGGCAGCCACAGTGAGCACCTGCCCACCGTGTCTCCACAGTCTGGTTTTCTAAAGGCACAAGCTTCAGTTGGCATCTGGCACCATCCTGTTACCTCACCCCTCCCAGAGGCCTGTGTGCCTCTCGAACCCTGTACACATCAGCACTTCACAGCTCAGCGCAATTAGCCTGTCACAGAGCGTGGCACTGGGAGTGGTTGAAGACCAGGGACTCGGCCTGAGGAGATGTGCAGCGGGCTGGGTACTGGCGTGGCCTGCGGAGGTGGCCTGGGGCACAGGGTCCTTAGAAAGGCCTCGACAGAGGGCCCCAGAAGCCCGGGAAGGAGCCTGGAGGAGGTGAGTGAGGACCAGCCCTGCCTTCTGAGTGTTCTGGGCAGGTTGTCCTGGCCCCGGGGCTCCTAGAGGCACGGCCTGTGAGAGAGTCACCTCCTTTCTTGGGTGTGACTCTCCCAAGAGGAGAGCAGGGCAGGGCTGCCTCACTGTGGACAGGCTCACTCCTCAGCTCGCCCGAGGGTTAAGATGGGCTCTAAAGCCCAGAAAGGGCCCTGACGGGTTTGGCTGAAACGTGGGCCCAAAGATGGCCTGCACCCAATGGAGTTGAAACGCCAGGCCTGCCTTGGGACACTACCAAGGAAGGTGTGCAAAGGCTCTGGGAGATTGGAATGTGAGCAGATGATCGTGTCAGACCTTCTCACGCCGTTCCCCACCCCCACCCCTGGGAAGGTCCAGAGGACACACTTTTCACAACACCTTGACAAATACTTGGGAAGGGAAGCCTCAGCCTCCTTGAAGAGCTCTGGGGTCGGTCTTCTCTGTAGGCAGAAATGGCAGTGGGGCTGCTGCCACCCAATTGGAAATCATAAATGTAACGGGAATAGTTGGACCCGCGTGGCAGGGGCTGAGTGGCAAAACTGAATCACCAAGGACAAGATGGGCACGGTTCCCACAAGGGACCACAAGGGAGTCAAAGCAGCAGTGAGAATCGTCTGACCTGTGGCATTCGCTAGTTGGTCGTGGTGTTCCTAGAAGTGAACTAAATTCTTACTTGATCTGTCTACGCAGTCAAGTTCTAGGTCACGTGAACAAAGTCTAACTCTGAGCATAAATACAGAGTCCTGGCTCCTCAGTCAGTTCCCAGACTGGAGCCAGCGTACAGGGCCAGACCCCTTGACTGAAGGGGAGGCCAGCTCCCCTCAAGGAGGGACCCTGATCCCCCACCAAAAATGTATACTGTTGATCTTTCTCTCAGCATTCCCCAAAGGGACCTACCACCTTTACTAGGGTGATTGTTCAGGAGAAAAGGTAATAATTAGACTTTAGAGATTACTGGACACTGACTCTAAACTACCCTAGTCCCAGGAGACCCTGAGTGTGGCTGTGGACCACCTGTCCCGGCAGGAGCTCATGGAGGGAAAGCCAGTGACTCCAGCGTAGACATTCCCCAGCTCCCCTCAGGGGAAGGCACCAGCCTCCAAGGTCTACAAGCCTCTCCCGGCTACAGTCCTCGGTTTCTTTCGTTCGGGGAGGGGGGGGGGAGAGGGGAGGGGTAGGGATGGGTGGGGCTGATAGAGGCTCAGAAGTGGGGAGCCGGTTAACAGGGTTCCAAGGCCTTGGGGAGGGGAGCAATGTCATTTAGTCAGAACCTGCAGAGCCTGCATCTGTCGAATCCGCTGTGGTGTGTGTTAGCAGCACATCCATAATAAGGAAGTGCCGGGTGACGGGCCATCCTGTGAGCGGGGGTGGTGTTGAGCTGTCGGCTGACAAGGGAAGGCAGAAGAAGCGCCCTCTCGAGTCCCCGAGTCCCTGGCTGGCACAGAGCCCTACGGCGTCAGGGGCACTGGCTCCGCGTGTCCCACCAGGACCTTGCTGGTTTCAGCACAGACGGCTTCTGCCTCCCGCTCCCTGCCGTCCTTTATCAAAACAAAGTCTTCTTCCCACGGGGACAGATAAGTCCCAGGAGCAGCGGCTGCAGAGGGAGAAGGTACAAGGGATAAGAGATCCTTTTCCTGGAGCAAGTTTGGATGCCAGGGGGAGGAGAGGAACCCAAGGGCAGTGAGTCCTTGTGTCAGGGGAGGAAACAATTAGCGGGGTGGGGCAGAGGGTGAAGGAGGAGTTTCCAAACAGTCCTACCACCTTCAGAGCCCCTCCCAGCCTTGGCCATTCAGGCCCCACAGGCGGTACAGGGGGAGTGTGGGGGAGGCATTTCGCTTTGCTGGAAGGGGACTCATGCACAGCGCAGTCCGGGGCCCCTTTGAGCTACATCCCCAGGGCTGATAGATCCTAGAGCGGGAAGAAGTCTAAAAGACCCTCGTCCCAGCCTCCTGCTTTCACGTAGGTGAAGCATCATTGCACCTGTCTTACAAGTGAGGCCCCCGGGGCTCAGATTAAGTGATTTGCACTACATCCGGTAGCTGAATGTGCTAGAAGTTCACAGATCAACTTCAATCCCTAGAATAACACTGTTTCGTGTAAAGACAGATGCCGTTGAATAGGTAATCCATCTGCATGTTAAAACATTCAAAATGGACAAAGTGAGACATTCTTCCACCCTGGACCCCAGGCTCCCAGGTTTCTGCCCAGAAACAGCAGTTCCTCGTATCCTTTCAAAGGTATTCTACGTGTTCTCAAGCTTTCTGTGGCACAAATGGTAGCATAGCATGCGGACTCTTCTACAACTTGCTTTTTCATAATCCTCTTCACCGTTGATGCCGGCAATCATTCTTCTTCATGGCTGTATAGTACTCCGATACATAGAGACTCCATGAATTACTGAACCGGTCCTCTATTGATGGAGCCATTCTCAGTCTTTCGCTGTAAAAAAAAAAAATGTTACGTTGCAACCAGTATTGTACACACTTTTTGTGCTTATGAACAGATCTGTGATATAAACTCCTAGGAGTGAAATTGCCGGGCCAAAGCGTACGTGTATTTCCATTTTGGTAGCTGTTGTTGTCAAGTGGCTCTCACGGGGGTTGTGCCGTGCATGCTGTCACCTGCAGGGCACCTCAGCTCTCCCACAGCCTCACCACACACACTGTGGTCAGAGCTTTTCGATCTTTGTCAGTCGTGATGGTTTCAGAACTGAGCTGTGACAGCCGTGGCGCTCCAATAGGGGCGACAACGTGGGCGTGAGGACTCTTAGGGGAGCCCAGCAGAGCCGTCTCTCCCCGGCCTGTGGTGGCTCCTTAGGCAACTGGGACATGTCCACACCGGTGGCCTCCCGGATCCACCCAGCATCCCCCACCAAGGAGGCAGGGCACCATCTTGACTTTCACCTCCAACCCCACAGGCCAGAAGCACCTAGAGCTGACGTACCCCCAGGCCGCGCCACCAGACAATGCTAAAAAGAGAGATGATGCAAGTTCTTCAACACAAAGGGAGGGGCGGTGGGGGCAGGCCCACTTCAGAGCCAGTGGAGAAGAACTAGAGCATTTGGAAATGGAGAGAAGTCAGCTTGGACTCCGTGGTCCCATTCAGCCTGCCGTCAGTTAGAGTCCTTACTCGCAGGCCCGGAAACCCGTTCTAGCTCATTTAAGTGGACAAAAGGAAAAAATGCGTTAAAGGACATTGAGTAGCTCGCAGAATCCCCAGGATGCAAAGACCCAGGCTGGTGTTCCCGAGAAGCGCCCGAAGTCACTTCCAGAGCAAGGACAGTGGACTTCCAGACACCGAGACACCAGGGGAACTGCCCCGGCCATGGGCTGAATTGTGGCTCCTCCAAAAAAATCCTGTGTTGGAGCCCTAACCTCCAATGTGACGGTCTCTGGCTTGTAGAGGATAACTGAGGTTATGTGAGGATATAAGGTGGGGACCTATTCCAATGGTGGCCTTATAAAAAGAGGATTGTGAGGGCACAGAGAGTAGGTGGCCACGGGCAAGCCAGGAACAGAGCTGTCACCACAGCCTGACAGACCACACTGTTACCTCGAGCTTGGCCTTCCCGGCCCCTACAACTGTGGGAAAATAAATCTCTGTTGTTTAAGCCACCCTGTCTGTGGCAATTTGTGACGGCAGCCCAAACACACTGAGATAGTTCCCACCTCTGGCGATGGGGCATCCGGCTTTGCACCTCCTCTGCGTAGCAGAAGCTGAGTCTGGGTCCCATGGCGGCATGCCGTCACCCCAGAGTGGCTGGATAGACAGTCTGGAGGGAACCTCCCACATCAGAGCGAGTGTCTCCTACTCTAGAGGCCGAGCGTAGGGCAGGTGCAAAGATGCAGGCGGGGCAAAGGAATGGCAGATGTCCTCCCACCAGAGGGACCGTGAATTCGAGCGAGGTCCTAGCAAGGTTGAGACCTCACCCACGGGGCAACACGTCCTTGGTGAGTCGCCAAGTCTCAGGATGGATCATGAGCTTTGTAGGCTCAAAAAACCCACCTTTTCCAGCTTAGCTAGAACAGCTCACTTCCCCATTGATTTCGTAGAAACTTCCCAGATCTCAAGTTTTCCCGTCTAAGTGGCACAGATACGGGCACGTATGGGGACTGGCGTGTGTACCCCAGCACCTCTTGGCTTAGCAGCACAGGGAGCCAGACCGACGGCTGCTGCGTAGTCGAGAGTGACCTGGGACAGGTCTGGAGCCTGGCCACCCTTCCCGGGCCCTGTAGGAAGGCATTTGGAGCTTCCTGTTTTGTGCCTGTGGATGTCCATCCTTCCTCTGTTCTCTTCTCTTGGAGTTTCTCCAAAAAGTTTCTGCTGACTAAATTAGAGTAAAATGTTATTTCTGCCTCCCCTGCAGGTGACCCAGGTCACCTTGAGTGGAGTTATGGGTGTTTCCCAAATTCTTTAGCTATGGAATCATAGTCTCTTGGAAACTCTCATTGATGGCTAATTATGTCTTCTTTGTATGTGATTTTCAAAACCTGACTTTATAAGGGCAACCTCTTTCCTTCTTTTGTTCCCCCCAATTCTTATGGGGCACATTTCTGCTCTCTGCGCTACTACTGCCAACACTCGTTCTCTGAAAAGTTACTGGAGCTAAAACGTGTGACAGCTGTCTCTTCCCCCAGTACTCTGTGTTTTAGAATTTTTTCCTTAGAGGAATTTAAGCCATTAACTGAAAGAATTTCATTAATCCGTATGCTTTGTGAAATGAGTCTCTAAGGAGCCCCATAAGCTTGATTCATATGTCTAAGCCTCAGTTTCCACATCAACAGAATGGGGAAACACATCCCCATCTGCCATTGTAAATGATTATTATGCGCCTGTTACGTGCAAGACCGGGTTGGGCTCCATGGGTGACAGACATGGTAGCGAGGTTTGTGACTGGTGGGCTCTGGTGGTTTGAGTCCTGATCTCATGAGACCAGGATGAGGGTTCAGTCCCTGCCTGGAGAAGGTGGGCTTGCTCTGCCCGGCCTCTGCCTCTTCAGTGAGCGCCCAGGGTCACGAATGGTGACAGACTGACATGGCATTATCACCAGACAGAGGTCTCTCTTCGTCCCCTTGGCAGGGGACTCACACGTCATGGGAAGCGTTCCCAGGCCCATCCTCCTTTGATCGGAGTTGGCGTAATAAAGGAGCAGGGAATCTCGGGCTTAGTGCCATATCTGATTCAGGGGGCTGAGGTCAAGACGGTATCCATGTAAGAAACGTCCAAACTGGTAGAGAATGTTTGTAAGACTTCGTTTGAGCCACACTGACTACTACAGTTGCCAGGCAGCAAGATCTCCAATGTTCCGGATAATGACAGTTTGCAGTTTCTTTTATGCGTTTGGAATTAAGGAAGGGACAGGAGGAATATGACGTGGGGGTGGAAAAGCGAGGTGGGGATTGGAGGACAAGAGGATGTGTTCTCTCGCGGTTGGTCACCCTTGATAAGGAGGGCTCTGAAAAGAGGCTTTTCAAAGGCACGGTAACCTGTAGATGTACAGAAACTTGGACAGGCCCGCGAAGGCCGAGATGAACCTTTTACTGAAGACGGTCGATGCCTGGGGCGTGACGACCTGCTCAGTTAGGAATTGATGACCCGATCACCGGGGAGGTTACTTTCGGTGAGACTTCTTACAGGGCCCCTGTGAACTCCAGTGTGTGTATTGGTTTGTTCTCTGTTGGTCCGTGGCCCTGAACAGAAACACAGATGGCTGTACCTTTGCCCCCGAGAGATGGCAGGGCTCCTGGGTTGGGACGGGGGGCGCTCCCCGTGGGAGCCCCCACAGATCTCCGATTTGGGTGTGTTTTCCTTAGGGTTTGAATTCCTTAGGGCTTGCAGCAGGAGCATGGACCGTGTCAGCACGTTTCTTGTTTATTCCTCACAAGAACCCTATGATGGCTGTACGTGGGTGGAGGCGTCCCCTGAGAAAGCAAAAGAACCATCTTCAGGTTATCCAGCTAGTAAATGGCACCGCAGGGACCCATGCCTGGAGAGTCCTTCCCCCACCGTGGACCCCACGCTTCACTGTCTGTGAGAATCGTCTGGGGGAATGTATGGGAAACGTGCAGATTCTTAGATGTTACCCCCCAAACTGTCACATTCTTGGTCTGGGGTGGGGTCCAGGAATTTGTGTTTTTAATGAGATTTGTGCATGAGGTAGGCGTGAGACAGACGCACCCTGTCTTCCTGAGTTGATTGAAGCTGCGTGACGGGAAAACGCAGGTTCATGATTCTGTTCCTTCACGTGTGTTCAAATGCTACCAGACTGAAAAGTAAAGAAAAAAGGCAGTACTGCATCACACATGTATGAGACCTGGCTCTGTGTCCTTTTAAAAACTGTTGGGTCACAGCCTGGCTTGCCATCAAGGGTGTATCCTACAAATCCAGAATTGAAGACTAAAGTCAGCCTTGGAGGGGAGGGAACAGAGCAAAAATAACAAAATCTGCACTTCCCTCCACTCCCAGAGGACAGATTGGGGCATTCAGATTTGAACGCAAGCCTACTGGACTTCTGAGCTGTCAGGCTCAGAATTCTTTCTTCGCTGACCTCCTGCTCTTCTGGGATTTCGCCATTGCACCTTCCTTCTCCATGTCCAACAGGTTCTGTTATCCTGCTTCCATAGAATTATGCAGCCACAGAAAAGAGAAATCGGAAACTGCTTTGGCTCCAAAGGAAGGCTCACCTACCAGGGTGAACAGTGTTTGTAGAGGGAACAGAGAGAACACCCCAAACCCGCTTGCACCCCTCTCCTCCATGACCCGGCCATTTTCCCCAAGGACACAAAGGTGCCCCATAAATATGATCTGCTTTGGGGCTGGGAGTCTGCTGAAAATACCCTGTACCCCAGTGAGGGATGGAAAAACACGATGTAAGCACAGTGGATTTGCGTGACTGGAGCATTTCTCCTCTCTGAATCAGCAGGCGATGTGTACATCTCCATGAAAGGTAAAGATTCAGGTGGACAGGGAGCATCACATCTTCTCCCAGCACACGTGGCCCCGGGGAACAGAACCCTGAGTTGTGACCCACCACCGGCTCCCTTTTTCAGTGGCAGGAGCCTAACTTGGCCCTACTCCCCTCCTGCAGCTGGCAGCCCAGGAACTGTCTCCTGGGGTGTGTGTGTGGGGGGGGGGCGGGTCAGCTCGTCAGAGCCAAGGAGAGCAGCTTGTTTTGTCTTGTCAGTGGGGGACAGGGGTCCTCTCTCCCCCAGTGGAGCAGCATAAGAGACCTTGCAGGGCTATCCTTTTGGCAGCCATCCACAGACTTGTGGGCCTGAGAGCAGTCTTACTAGGGAGTGAGCAAAGAGGTCCCACTGTGGCCACCTCTGCTCCCTGCGGCCAGCATACGGGAGGTCCAGACTCAGCTGTGCAGACCCCTCTTGTTCATTCACAGCAGAGCTGGCAGAGCGTTGGGGGACGTCGGGGGGTCACATGAGGGTGGGGGTCACACCAGGCTGCCCAGTTCCTGCTATGCCACGTGCCGGGCAGGCTGCAGGAGGAAGGCTGAATCCCAGGTGGCCAGTCACACCCTGACACTGGGTCATCCGGCTGCTCCTCACTTGAGAGGCAGCCCAGCCACTGGGGGGGGGAACGTCACCCCAGGAGCAGCATCAGGAAGTCTCAAGGCTGCTACCAGGCTTGAGTCCCTTCAGGGAAGGCGGGGCCAGCCAGTGTCACTCCGCCAACAGCTGGCCTGCGTCCTGTGTTCACTGGGTCACTGCCGGGCTGAGGCGAGGAAGAGTCCTGGGGTGTAAGGATTTCCAGAATGTCGGAGAGTCCCCAGACAGGCCAGCAGCTCTTGCAGCTGTTTTTATCTCCTCTTGGTCACCCTCATAGGTGTCCTGCATTTCTATTTAATCACTTCTAGTGACAGGTAACCGGTTCACTCACTCATTCATTCAACAACGATTGATTAAATATCCGCAGATCACTTACCTTTCCTGTGCCTGAGTTTCATCATCTGTAAAATGGAGATAATAACACCTGCCTCATCAGTTTTTAGGACTAAATAAGTAGACTTAAGGTGTTCAAATATATTAACCCGTTGAATATTAAACGCAAGGGTTTTCTGAAGTGCATATCCTAACGTGCTCAGTAATTGTGAACTGGGAAATTACTGTTCAGTGCTTTCCTTCTAAAAGCCTTTCTGAAATGCGGAGCAGCCACCGAGTCCCCCACATACCCAGTGTCACATATCCTGGTCCCCGGCGCCCAGAATTGACTGTAGCTGTTGGCAGCTGCCATCTGGGTCACTCGGGTTAGCTGGTGCAGCCCAAGGCCACCTGGCTGTCCAGTGGCCACACCGGCTGTTGGGTTGCGTGGAGCTGAGTTCCCTGCACCGCTGAGGACGTCCCTTACGTGCCGTTACAAGCCGTCACTGTCCTGTACTTGGCCAGTTAACAATAGGTGCTCAAGTTCCCTATCAAATTAGCCATGGTGTCTGGACATTACACCGTTCTTTGCCAGGTTATCTGGGTAACACTGGTGTAGACAGAAGGAAGCTTATTCAGCGGGAGCAGTGTTTTCCTTTAACTGGCACCAGTCAGAACTAACTGTGCTGAGGGAGCGGATGCTGCTGCTGGATGTGACATCGGGGCACCGTGAGCCCCCCGGCCGAGGTCCTTCACCCAGCTGATTCAGCACCTGAAAAGCCATCATTACAGAGGCACCTTGTTACCAGAGAGGGTTACAGAATTCAAACAACGTTTATGCTCCTTAGAAGAGATTTATATTCTCTGTCCTCCCTTTCCTGGGCTCTCCTCAGTGACAGGAAGGGCTCAGGTTGGCACCGGGGGAGGGACAGGCAACAGAATGTCTCACTGAACAGTGTTTGCTGAGGGCAAGCGCAGACGCCCGGTAGTTCCTAGAATTCTGAGTTCATTAGTTAGGTCGCTCTGAGTCCAGGTAAGGAAGGAGGGCAGGAGGGAGGGAGGGAGGGAGGGAAGAAGGAGCGAGGGAGGAAGGATCACCGTCATGCTTCCCCCTCACAATGTTGAACAATAGCTGGCTACATGGAGAGTTTGAGGAGAAAAACAACTTGAGCTTTGGAGCCAGACGGTCCTGGGTTCCAGTGTAGCTCAGCTGAGTGCTCGTGGGTTTCTTCTCCCTACTTGGGTTTCCCCACCTTCCAGTGGCAGCAGTACCACGCCCTGTGATGGACCGTGACTAGTGTCACCAACGTGGGTGCCTCGCTGAGGTCCATGTCGGGACCTCGTCCCTGCGCGGCCTTACCCCACCCTTTTGGGGTTGGGTGAGAGTCTTCTGGTGAAATATTGACCTGTTTGCTGGGGGGGGGGCTTCCTGTGCCTTGGGCCCAGTGCTGCCTTTAGCCCGCTGGCCGCCGGGGGCCGCAGGTCTGCAGGCTCGGCTGGCCCGTGCAGAGCCCTCTGTGGACCTGGCCCCGCTCGCAGGCTGCTGTTGAACTTGGCTCTTGGTCAGGCACTCAGTGCTTTGTGTGTCCTGTCATTTGCCGAAGCGAGGGAGCGGGACCACTTTAAGGGCGCCCCCCCCCCCAGAGCTGAATGGCTGAATGAGGTGGGGCATCAGAAGGAGCAGCATCACCTTCTCAGCCCCCCCCACCCAGAAGAGAGACTTTTGCTGCTGAAGAGAGCTTTTGGCCTTTAAATTTCCATTCCTCTCCGTCAGAGGCAACCACTTGATCCCCTGAGCTTGGGAGATGCTAGAGAAGCTGACACGGGCTAGAGGGCAGGGCTGCGTTTCTCGGAAGGTCCCTCAGTGGCTTCTGTGGCCACTGGCTAGTAGAGGGAGGGACCCTTGGAAATAGAGCAGCAGCACCTCGGCAGCACTGCCCCACGGCTCCATGCTGGTGCCACCAGGGACGTGTGACCCCGGGTCTCCAGCCCGTCTGTCGGATACGTACACACGCTGCCGTTAGTTCTCCGGCCAGCAAAGTGCCGTGTGGCCTGCACAAAGGCTCCTCCAGTTTGGGAAGCGTCTAAGAGGGAGGCACTGGGTTTTAGTGACCTGACCCAGTCGTTACCCAGGTGTGTGAGCGTGTCCTCTGACCAGGTACTAAACGTCCTGGGGTTTGAGGAAATGGCGCTGGAGCTCCCCGACGTGTCCTGTAGGCAGACCCCTTGGGGGTTGTGCATCCAGTGCCCTGTTCTCCCACTCGTTGGCCTGGCTGGCTGGCTCCCCCGGAGCCAAGGGGCCTGGAACTGCAGTGGCCTCAAGGTCACGTTGGAGAAGTAGAAGCAATTGCCAGAATGCGTTCTACAGGCTGCCTATACTTGGCCTTTGCTTAAGCTGCTGTGACTAGGACCTGGAGAGGCCCCGCGGGTGGGCATCTTTCTTTTGGATGCGTTCCTTGAGAGAGTCAGGAAGCCTTCAGCTGGCGACATGAGAGCACAGACGTGGCCTGTGGAAGTAGATGGGTGGGGGTTGCACACACGCCAGCCTCCCGTGACCCCTTGGTTGGAGATCGTGGTGTCTTCCGAGGACTCACCTTTGCGGTGCGTCGCTGTCCCTTGTGGGGAGATGCTCTGACCCTTTCAGGACCCTTGTTCTGTGACCTGGGGAGACCAGTGAAGGTGGACCCCTTGAGAATCTGACCGGTTAAGGGCAGGAGGAGGAGGAGGGAGCGTGACTTCCTGGCCCAGGGCTGTGAGCAGGTTCTCCGGCACCGTCGCTTCTAACTAGTCATCACCACCTACAGGGAAAGCCTGATGTCACCTTTGGCGGTCCAGGCCCGAGGGGCAGGAGAGGCCGGTGCTTAGGAGGCTGGCCTCTGACTTCAGGCAGCAGAATGTGCCCTGACCGTAATTAGCCTTCTTTTACGCATGACTCAGCAGCATCACTGTGTCTGGCTGTGACTGAGCCTGCTGCTGGCTTGGGTCTCCTGCAGGCAGCCTCCCTCCAGTGTCTGTCCCCTGGGCCCCTCCGGCTTTCTGCTTCTCATGCACGGTGGCTGGGACACCAGCTACAACAGGTCAGGTGGCGTTCTACGGCAAGAGCCAGTGTGCCTGCCACACAGGCCCCAAGGACTCCTACTGGGCCACGTGCCTTGTGACAGCATAGTCCTGCCCTTCCTTGTACCTGTGATTGCAGAAGGGAAGGTGGCCCAAGGTGCAGCTGCTGCAGTCATGGCGGAGTCACTTCCTGTCCCTGGTAACAGGCCATTGTTAGTGGTTTGTAGTTGTGCTCTGTGGGCTGTGTCCCCAGGGGTGGCCAAAGAAGGCTTCGGCATTGAGGTCCCACTTGGCTTGGAGAAACGGGGCCCCTGACAGCACTTGGTGGGCTGGAAGCCGCGTCTTACCAGGGGCTCCCCTTGCCCAACGCAAACCCCTTTGGGCTGGTTTCCCTGTGATGAGGACCTGCTGTATAAGTAGTTGGTATCGAAGCCCTCACTCCAAGGAAGGATGCACCTGTTCCAGACCTGCCCTTGGTACACAAGCCAGGTCCACGTGCGGTGTCATTTCGTCTTTACCCTGATAAGCAGGTCTCAGAAGACTCAGGCTGCAGGCTCGAAACACTCCCCGCAGCAGCTCTGACCTCAGGAGTTAGAGGGCACGGTCGTGACACTGGTGTGTGGGAGTGGCAAGAAAAGGGCAGTAGGTAAGGTGGGGTTGGCCAGAAGGGCCCCTTCGATGCCAGCCCTGGTCCCCGAGGCTCCTGGATGTGGCGTGATGCCCCCTGCAGGGTGCGCTAGGAGAAGAGGCAGGCCTGTGGCTCTTGCTTTAGCGGGATGGGGACCCCAGAGCCTGGCACTTCGACAGAGACAGAAATTCATTTGAATCTTTGGTGGCATCTCTAGGAGACACTTAGGTTGCTGATCTTTTGGACAAATGGGATTCTTTTCTTTCTGGGTCCTGGTGAAAACCAACGCACCTGACTCTCACATCTCCTTCCCTGAAAAGTCCCAGTTTCTTTCACTGTTCCCCATAGCTGCTCAGTTGGCCAAACATGGCCATGTCCCATGTCCCCTTACATAAGAAAGCGAATCAGGAGCTGCCTGACGGGCACGTGGCTCCTGCGTCACGCTCCCTGATAAGCTAGCAGAGGAGTCATCACAGCTTCCCCGGTCCCTGCCGCACAGGGGCACGGCCTCGCCGGAGGGTGGCACGGCACGCACAAGCCACAAAGCCATCCCGCATGTGTGCCTAGCGTCTTATTACACACCCGAGTGTGCACGCAGACACAGCCCTGAGGAGTGTCTGTCACAGGCAGTTCAGCTGGGGCAGGAACCACACCTGCCAGTCCCCGAGGCCAGCTTTATGTGATGGATGAATGTCGGTGGACAGATGCTGGCTCTGTGTTCAGCCTGCTGGGGTGACCCTCTTTGGGGCTTAGTGCTCCCCGACCAGCTTTCCCGGCAGGATTCTTACTAACTTCCACCTCGCGTGTGGTGTGTGTGTGTGTGTGTGAGTGTGTGTGTGTGTGGACCCGACTGAGAAAGGGGAACAAACATAGTGATCCTTCCTTTTCTTGGTGCTGTTCAAAAGGCAGTGGGCTTCGCTCTTCTCAGCAGGAATGAAAGGGAGACTCGGCAGCCTCAGCCGCCTGATACCAGAGGGGTTTCCAAAGCAGTTTGATAACAGAACGTTTCATCATGTACTTCAGACGTCAGCACCTCTGTCCAGGGTCCAGGGAGCCGGAAGTACAGCCCGGTTGCATTTACATTGTATCAGAACGTTGAGAAACTCTCGTTAACCTGCTGATAATCAAAAATGTGTTCAGCCTGACTGGTCAAGTCAGGGGTGTGTCTTACAGTAGATAGAATCTGACACACCAAAGAAACCTCCTTCAGCTCTGGGTTGGTCGGAGGGGTTCAAAACCTGGTCCATCACTCGCCAGCCTTCCTCCCATTGTGCTGTGTGTCCCTAACAGGGTGACCTCCCCTGCACCCTGCAGGAGTTCCATGAATCCTTCATTGCCCCCCCAAAAGGGACTCCTCAGGGGACTTACCTTCTTTCTGTTCCTTATCTGAGCACTGCTTACACAGATGTACTCACTTGTGCAAATGCATGCACTCGTGATGTGTGCACTTTTCGGTATTTTGCTCCAATATCACAACACTCTTAAAGACCCGAGCAGCAGGAAGATGTGGGAGCAGGGGAGCGATCCGGCTTCACTGCGTCAATAATACGAACAGGAGAGTGGGGGAACCCGCAGTGCCTCGGCCAGAGCTGAGAGCGGAATTGCTGCCATCCAGGCGGGAGACCCCCGTGGGCGGGAAACACCATTTATCTGCCCACTGGTAGATTAAGTAGGAAACATGCTGGAAAGCCAGCGGAGTTCTGCAAACAGATTTTCTTGCTTGGAGCAACTGCATCTCTCTGCAGAGCATTATTCACTATGGTGGAGAAGGGCCACCTTTCTTTTTCTCTTCTTTGCCTCTGGCCCCCACTGCTGCGTGAGTCAGTGGCATTAAAGCAACAGGCAATGTGAGAGGCTGGAGCGGAGTGTGCCTGGCGGTGTCTGTCTGCCGGGCGTGTGTGCTGGACTCTGGAGAGCTTGGCTACAGGGAGGAAATGGTCCAGGCAGAGCTGAGGGACAGGATGTGTGAGAACGCTTGCAGGCAAAGTGTGCCATTGACAGATCAGTGTCCACTTTGCTTTGTTCTGGTTCTCAGGCTGGAACCCCCAGCTTCTGAGCTCTGGCTCGCACCCCCATACCACTCCCCCAGTCAACTCCGCTGTCCTAGGGGGCGTGCCCCTCCGTCCTTCCCATGATTGTTAATTCATGGTATCGGTCTTATTGTCCAGCAATTTGGATATTTTCACTTGAGGTTCTTGGGATTCTGAATGCCTCGCCTTGAGGAATAAATTATTAACAGGTGAGCGTTAAACTTCAGATTGCACTTGCCTATGCGCAGAGTGGCTGTGGTGTGGAGACAAACGAAGTAAGTTAGACAAGCAGATGGGGACACACCCGGCAAGGCTGCGGGAGTGGGCTTGTTCTGTGGATCTGGTTTTCAGGGTCCGTGTAGACCTGCACACCAGCCGTCTGCTGTTGGCATTTACGAAGACTGGCCTAAATGTCAAGGTGACTTTTCCCGTGTCAGGCTAGCTCCCATGTCAGGGGGGAGAGCCTTTTGATTTCCCTTTGACAATGAGGGTGGGTCTCCCTTTTGAAGGACAGGAGCTAGGGATATAAGGAGAATATGGAAGACAAAATCGGGCCAACCCAACAAAAGCTGACTTGTTCTGAAAATCGGACTGTTCTTCTTTGCGTCTTTCTTATAAAGGCGCACGGCAGAGCGACAGTGTCCAGAACTTGGTGCAGAGACGGAAGTGTTCTCCATCTGTGCTGCTGCGTAGGCCAGCCACTAGCCACGCGTGGCTGTTGAGTCCAGAAATATGGACAGTGCAACTGTCGTAGTTCTAGGGCTGCTGGAACAAAGCACCACAAACTGGGGGCTTAAAATAACAGAAATTTCTCTCTCGCAGTTCTGGACGCTGGAAGTGTAGCATTTAGGCGTCAGAAAGTTAGCTCAGCTGGAGACTCTGCCGGAGAAGCTGCTCCATGCCTTTCTCCCCCTTTGCGTGTGTGCTGGCAGTCCGTGGCTTGTGGAAGCATCACTCCGATTCTGCTTCCGCTCCTCACGTGGCGTTCTCCCCTGTGTGCGTGGCTGTGTTCCAATGTCCTCTTCTTCTAAGGACACCAGTCATATTGGGTTAGGGTCCCCCTGATGACTTCATTTGAACTTGATCACTTCTGTAAAAACCCTATTTCCAAATAAAGTCACATTCACAAGTTTTTTTTGGCCAGGGGTTAGGATTTCAACATGTCCTTTTGAGGGGCACAGTGAACCCATGAGAGCAAGGAGGGACTGAAGTTTTCATTTGATTTAATTTTAAATATAAATAGACACACGTGGCTAGTGACTGGCTCCTGTGGAGGGACAGTTTGAATAATTCAGCATCTCTGTTCAGAGCTCCCCTTGGCCTAGTGACAGCTCCGAGCCGAGCCAGTGTCACCTGCTTGCCAGTGAGGCTTCCTCCCTGGGCAGCAGCCCCGAAGGGCATGGAGGGGCTTGTGGGGGCACGACTAACGCCTAAGAGACGAGGGAGAAAAGGGCTGGCACTCTGATGGGCGCTTTTACCTGCATTTTATGACTTAGTTGGCGCAGCAAGGCTGTCTCTTAATTCTTTGTGGTCTCGTCTGCACGAAACACCGGGACCTCCTGTGGGACCGCTCTGCGGATTCCCAGGCAGGCTGCATGGGTTCTGCGGAGACATTTGGTCTCTAAATGGGCAGGATACGTGCTGAGAACTGGCTGGGCTGGGCGCCGAGCTAGACTGTTCCTGAATGGCAGGACCGGGTGTGGAGAGCGAGGGGCTGGGCCTGGCTGCAGGGGAAAGCCGCCCTCAGGCCTCTCCTCGGGGTCCCAGGCTCCCAAGCAGCTGGCTCTCAGAGTGTGGGTCCCAGACCAGCTCATACTTGGGGACTTGTTAGGAATGCAGCGTCCGGGCCTCCATCGCAGCCAGCAAACCCCCATCTCTGGGAGTGGGGTCCAGAAGCCGGCGGTGACCGGGTTCTTGCTCAAGTTCCGAACTGCTGGTGTGGAGCCCAGTTCTCACTCCCGTGCGTGAGGGTCACTGGAGGACCCCGTTCAAGGGCAGGTTCAGATTCTGTGGCTGGGGCCTGGGGGTCTGCGTGTCCAACAAGCTCCTGGGGAGGCCATGCTGCTGGTCCTCCACCCACACTGCAAGTCACCAGGGTCTAAAACGAGCTCCACCAGGGCTGGCTCTCAGCCTCCAGCACCCGGAACAGAGCCTTGCAGGAGTGTGCTTCATTCACTCACCGTAACGTATTTGGGTGCCGTGGAGGGAGCTGCCGAAAGCCACCTCCTCTTCCCTTTGGGGGGAAGGAAACATTTTGCAGTGACTTATACAATGACCTCTTTCCTGCTAAATGTTAAGAAAAAAAAGCCACGTTGCTCAGAACGGCATTGCAAGATCTCAGTAGGACTATTCCATTCATCTTGGGTGCTGCCAACCATTGGCAGGGAGAGCCGTCTCCGACGGAGGCGTGCTGCTCTTGCAGTCCGGGGGCGCTGATTTGTGAGGGTCCCGGGCCCCTCCACAACCCTCTGGCTTCCCTACCCCTGTGTCCCCCCATTTATCTAATTCTAATCAGTCTCAAAGGCCCGCTTCTGCCAAGAACCACCACACACACCCACACACACACACACGAACACGAACACCCACCCTCTGCTGTGTACCAGGCTTTATCTTGTCTGACTTTCATTTATATATGAACATCTTTTCTTTTTCCAAAAGGGACTTATGCAAACTTAATCGTTGCTTCCTTGCACTGTGGCCTAATGAGCTCATGGATTTCCTTCTGTTGCCCCAGCCGTCCCACTGGCCCTTGTCCCAAGCACAGGACCTTGGCTCCTGCTTTTTCATATCCCCCTGCAAACACTTCTCTGTGCAGGGGGTGCCCAGTAAATGCTTCATCGTCCCGTTGGTTGATTATGTCAAAGCAAAAATACTCTGGAAGGCCCCTTTGCCATTTCTTCACCAAAAAAGAAACATCTGCAGTGGGAAGGGCCCCTCCTTATACCCGCCTCCTCCCCGTCTCCCCCAGGGTGAATCTGTGGCACCGCCAGCTTCTGGGTCTCCCGCCGGTAACCCCAGCTCCTCTTTCTCAGCAGGGGGCTGAGACCGGAACCGCAGGCATCCGCGCAGCCGCAGCCAGGTGGCACTTTCCCAGGTCTATTGGGACCCAGTCGGCAGCAGTCACTGGGGAGGAAGGCAGCCTTCTGGGGGATTTAGTCACCAGGCTAGACCCCTGCCCAAAAACACGAACTGCAGCCATGAACCAGCCATCATGCTAGCCGTTAACTTGGTTTTTCGGGATCTCCTACTAAAACACGGGTTAACTGTCACAGCTCTCAAGGGGAAATAATGGGGAGCCTGCGGGAGTAGCCGCAGCTGATGGTCCACTTTGTTCTAACCACTGCAGGCCGTGCAGGGCCCCCCACCATGTGCCCCAGGCCGCTGTTCTCCCCCGAGGCTATCTTCACCCGTCCCCACCGGGTGCACCCTCCAAGCACCTGGACTTGTCTGGGACCCACTGTCCCAGATGTGATGGACCTCCTGCCCAACTGCCTGTCTCGGTCCGAGACTCCCCGAGGACAGGGCCCAGGTTTTCATTTCTCTCTCAGAGAATCTGTGGCAGGTGAGCCAAGGGAGGGGCTGAGCCTGCAGGTGGCAGCCCCAGCTCGACAGGGGCCTGGAATGAACAGAGCTGTGGCCGAGCTCCGGGGCTCTCTCCCTCCCAGGGGAGGGCTGGCCAGCTTGAGACAAGCGATGCTGGCTCCTCCGTCTTCACTTTCCCTCATGGCTGCCCCTTCCAGTCTGTTCCTTCTAGCTGTGTCCATTGTTACTGGCCTCGAAAGGAGAGGGGAGGTTTTCCCAGCCCGCCCCTCAGCTGGATCTTTAACCATTTTTTGAAGCTTTGCTGATGGGTGGGAGGTTGCGCCTTTTGTAACTGTGGGCAATGGTTTCCTCTTAGCCATCTGATATTTAGGCAGGAAAAAGAGGTGATTGCTTTGGGTCCCAGGAGAGATGATGACATTCAGAGCTGCGTGACGGGCGGCAGTGCAGAAGACCCCGATTTGTCCCCCAAAGCTCCCCACTTTCCCACCTGCCCCCAGTCACCAGAGAAGCCACTTAATACATCCACGATGAAGTCCTGGAGCATGGCTGAGGGACCCTGCACTCTCCCCAGCACTGCAGGTGGGCCCCGGGGGCTGTGGTTTTCTCTGAAAGCATCACTAGGCTTCTCAGAGCCACACTCTTAATGGTAAAGAAGAAAGGGGAGAGGGGGGAGTGGAGGGGAGGAGGAAAACAAGATATTTGGGATCTGAAATAGAAAGAAGGCCTGCGGAGCTCCTGGCAGCCCTGGCAGGGGCTGGGGAGGAGACCCTGGTCTGAGGCCGACCCCTGGGAAACCCCAGCAGCCGGCCACCCTGGGCTCTTGTGCCAGCAGCCAGCCCACACGCTTAGGCCCCTGAAGAGCTGGGGTAGTAAGTACACAGAGTGGGGTCTACCTTTTCCGCCAGAGGAAGCCCAGACTGTTCTCGCTGTGCTGCAGGTCAGGCGGACGCAGTGCCTGTGGTCTCCACCTGTCTACACGGCACCGACCCCTCCCCCCGTGGGCATAGGGTGTCCTGCACACTGGGCTAAGGGCTAGGCCAGTGCCCAACCTTACAGCTTCTGCCCAGATCCTCATGAAGAGATGCAGCTTTCAGCACGCTTTGTGCACGAAGGTACCCCTGCTACCTGGGGAGGTAGCTGCACACGTGTTCAAATTCAATCTGCCCATTTCACTGATGGCTACACGGAGGCTCAGCTTATACGTCAGCAGCCCTGGTGGGCGATAGAACTAGGAGTTTGCTACTGAGGTCCTTGCAGAATAAGTTGAAAGAGAACAGGGGCTGTGCTTCCTCCAATGTGTCTGCAGCCCCGGGCCCAGTGTCCAGTTGCGTGCCAGGCCTCAAGGAGCCCATAGTAAACGCGGTGTGAGCAGATCCACAGGACGGCCTGTCCCAGACACCTGCTGTGAAGGGCTTGTCCTTTGGGAGCCCCTCAAAGTAATTCTTGCCGGGGCACTTGCCTCCCCGTCCCCCAGGAGCTCATAGATATTTTCTCCAGTGGCTTTCTTGGGGGAAGGAAGGCTGAAGAGCCCTAAAGGTGGAAGTGACTGGCTTTGTGATTCTGTGGTCACATCAGAGGGAGCAGGTTCAGCAGAGACACGGACGAACAGGTGACCGTTGCTTTAATTTACACAACACCGAGTCATCAGACTGTGCCTCGCTACAGGCCCTGTGCCCAGGGGACACACCCCCCGCCCGCCTTCCTCCAGTTATGTCACCGCCAGCAGTCTCACCAGGTGTCATGTAAATGTCACATTACCCTTGGCAGGGCTTCCCAGCACGTCGGAAACTTGGCTGCAGGAAAGGCCAGGAATGTGTGACACCTCCCTGGGCTCCCTCAGCACAAGCCTGGTGACCCGCTCAGGGTCCCGTGACCGTGGCCCTGCATCCCACACACTCCCAGAGCCCGGAAGAAGGGGCGGGAAGTGACACGGGGACCAAGAGGGACAGTGGGAGTGTCCCCTGGAGCAGTGTGTGCAGCAAACACCTAACTCCTTGTTCTGGACCCTTCGAATCCGCATGAGGACACGGGGAAGCCAGGCCTGGGGCTAAAAGGGAGGCTGCCAGCCACAGGAAAGGGTAGCTGGAGACCCGGGAGGAGACACAAAGCAGTAGCGAAGCTGGGAGGGGGTTTTAAAGGGAGGGGTTTTAAAGAAAGCGCTCTGGTCTGGAATCGTGCTCAACCTGACAAAGGAGGAAATCCTGACACCTGCTGCAACGTGGATGAACCCCAGGGACATGATACCAAGTGAAAGAAACCGGTCACAAAAGGACAAATACTGTGTGATTCTGGTCCCTAGAGTTACGGGGCGGGGGTGCTGAGAGATGGGGAGTGAGTGCTTAATGGGGACAGTTTCAGCTTGAGGACATGAGAACGTTCTGGAGATGGATGGTGGGGATGGCGGAACGACAGTGTGAATGTATTACTGGCTGCTGACTTGTACACTTAAAAAGGGTTAATGTGGTAAATTTTACATTCCACGCATCTTACCACAATGTAAAACAACATTTTTTAAAAGAGAGGCAATTCTGATCCACAAATCAGGTTTTTCGGAAAGTCTTACTGACACGTTCATGCATGTTCACGTACTCAGCACATAGGTTTCTAAAGCTCCGTATGTTGCCACCGGGTTTTAAAATGGAGGAAGAGCCCTGTGCAGCTGCACAGAAGCCGCTGCTGGGCCTGAGTGGCCGTGGGGGACGAAGTGGGCACAGGTGCGCCCCCAGGAAGGGGTGAGCCTGGAAGGAGGCCCGGCGTCTTCCTTGCACAGCAGCCACTCTGGGCCAGCAGCCATTTGGCGGGTTCTCGCCCTTGCACCTTTGCTCTGAAACCCCCATGCACCCCTAGGAGAAGCCCCCCGACTCGTGGTGGCCTAGTCCAGGCCTCCTGCACTGCCCCTGAGCAGCTGGGGCTGTATGTATGCTCAGACCTACACCAGGACCCCCTGGGGAAGACGGTGATACTGATTTGTCCCAGGCCATGGCCGCTGCTCAGCTGTGTCCGCCCACAGACGTGGAATGTCCGGGGGCACTCGGCCTGCCCCTCCCTGGCCATTCTGCAGGGACCTTCCCTTTCCCCAGCCTGACCGTTTCACTCTATCCAACCCTCTCCCTTCCTAACTGGCCTGGAGGGTACAGGCTGCCTGTCTTGGGGAGTGTGGGGGGCCGGGGAGGATGGTGCCTGAGCCTCAGGGGTCCCCAGAGCCAAGATCTCAACCCTTTTCCTGCTCAGCAGTGGTCACTCCATCCTGTCTCCTGAGATGACCTTCGGGCCAGAGGGACGGGATACCAGCTGCTGTTTTTCATTGAGCAAGTCTTGGGCCCCAAAGCTGAGTGGTCTCATATCCATCAGAGCCCAGCCCCTCCGTCCTCAAGGCCCGGGGGACAAGCACCAGGCAGCCGGCCCCCAAATTCACATCAGAGCACGTCCTTAAAATGTCAGCTTTCCTGCAGAGTTTACATACAGTCAATTACACCCGTTTTAGTGTCTGTTTCTGTGAGTTTGGACAAACATATCTAACTGTATAATCGTCACCAAGACATGGAACGGTTCTGTCACCCCCCCAAAGTTCCCTCATGCCCTTTCATAGTCAGCCTCTCCTTCATCCCCAACCCCTGGCAACCGATCAGGGGTTTCTGATCCCCTGTAAGGGTGCTTTTTCCAGAATGTCGCCTAAATGGACAAAAGCATTACGTAGCCTGCAGGGTCTGACTTCTTCCGCCGAGCGCAGAGCCTTTGAGATTGACCCACGTTTAATCTGTCCATGGTTCCTTCTTCTTGTTACTGAGTGTGCTGGCAAAACTGTTTTCCAAAGTGTCTTGTCTGTTCTATTTTGCGTTTTCATCAACAACGGGTGAGAATGCCTGTTGCTCACCAGCGCTTAGCATTGTCAGTTTTTAACTTTTTCAGCAGCGTAACAGGTGTGGAGTGGTGTCTCCTTGTAGTTTTAATTTGCATTTCCCCCACAGTTAATATGTTGAGCATCTTCTAATGTGCTTGTTATTGGTACATCTTCTTAGGTGACGTACCTGGTTCGTCTTCTGTCTGGTGTTTTTGTTGCTGTTGAATTATTCTCTTGTGATGGAGTTTTGAGAGTTGTTGTATATTCTGGATACACGTCCTTTAGCACGTATGTATCGTGTACATATTTTCTCTCTATCACTTGCCGTGTTTCATTTTCTTAACAGTATCTTCTAAAGACCTTACGTTTCAAGTTTTGAGGAAATCTGGTTTCTCCGTTTGTTCTTTTATGGGTGGTGCTGGTCAGGTACGCTGTTGACCGAAGGACTGCCACGTATGCTCTGTGGATACCCACCGAGCAGGGCAGGTGTGCCAGGCACCGGGTGTGGGGGTGCCCAGCGATGGGTGAGCCTCCACAACTTGTGCACCGTGCAGAACACAGGACACGTAAAGAACTAGCTCCCGCACACTGTGATTTTGTAAGGGTGGCCCGTGCCAGGCACATACGAAGCGGGAATCATTAACGCTAGAAACCAGCGCCGGCTTCACGAAAGATGAACGTACGCAACAATCGGTGCCGAAGCTGTAGAGTGACTCAGAAGGAAAACAGGGAGGAAACCGCTCCCTAAGCGCTCTGCTCCGACAGCATTTCTCAGACGCAGCTCTGGAAACCCCATGAGGGGAGACCAGAGAGAACATTAAATTATGTGGAGGCAGAGGGTACCCACTGGGCACCACTGAGTCCGGGGCTCCAGCCCATCTTCCTCCCTCTTCGGTGTCCCATGGTGGGGGACCGTGACTTGGACCAGCCATCAGTGTGTGGCTGCGATGCTGAGGGGTGGAGCCTTTCAAGTGAAAACAGTGTGTAGAAAAGGGAGACTCCTTGCCCTGCAAGACTCATCAAACAGGGGAGGTCTTTGGGAGGCGGCTTTCCAAACCCCAACATCAAGCTAACGGGGCTGGCCTCTCCCAGCCCCATAATACAAGCCCTAACAATGGTGGTTCTTGTGGGTCCGATGCTGGAAAGCAAGTAATGCTCGACTCCCCAGAAAGATGGTTCTAGTTCCAGAAAAATTCAGCTATGAGGTGTCAGCTTTTCTTACGTCCTGAACTCCCAGAACTGTTGTTGTGTTGTTGTTTAGGGCAGAGACAAGCCCTGGGGTTGAGGTTCTGGGTTGTTTTTCAAAGGACGCAGTGTGTGTTTCCAACGTGAGACGCTTTGTCCCCCTCTGCTCTTCCTTCCTTCTCCCTCCTCCGTGGAGAGACTGCCCATTAATCACTGTGGGCAGATACCCAGGAGGGCTCACAGGCCCTTTCCGTGGGAGGGGAGCGAGGAGAGCTGAGCTCTGGCCCCATAGAAACCCGGCCTGGAAGGCTTCCCTGCCAGGCCTCCCGGGCACGTCACAAGCAGAGGGCCTGGTGGGTGGTGTCAGGTGATGTGTTGAGTCAACAGACCCACAGGACAGCCCTGGTTGGAGTCCCGTGGCAGCTGGCTGCAGCCGGCACCCCAGGAAGGGAATGCCCGGGACTGGCTGCCAGCTACCACCTGGCCTGCGGGGACCCAGCAGGAAGGTGAGCGCCTGGCAGGGATCACACACCCACAAACGGCCTCCCCAGCCCTGCCTCCTCCTCCTGCTTCCAGAGTAGAGGTTGGGACACTGTGCTCCCGGGTTCACATGCCATCATGCCTGGTCCAACCGTGTATCCTGACCTATCAGCTGTACAGCCGAAAATGACCCAGGATGCAGCTCGGGGAAGGGACAGTGGCTCAGAGCCCTTCCTGGGTCACCCACAGCCCCTGCTCACTTGTTCTGAGTCCAGAGCATAAAGGAGGGGGCATCTGGGAGCCCCTCCAGGATAAGGCCCGACAGCCCAGCACCCAAACGCCTGGGGCATTGAGCTCTGTGGGAGGGGCCCACAGTCCGGGGTGGGGGGGCAATCAGAAAACTATCATCAAGTTTTTGAGGATTCAAAGTGGCCCACGGTGCAGAAAGTATAGAAAAAACTCAAGGTACAATTGCAGATTTTAGAAAGCACGCTGCAGGAGCTTCCATGTGCCAGGGTCTTAGCTTGGGGTGCTCAGGGCATCCTCTTGACTCGGCCATCTCCTCGATTTCCCAGCCCGTTTTCAGGCCCCATGTTCTGCTTTGTGGGTCCCTCAGCGCGGACACAGGTACTGCTAGCCGCTGACGCCGTGGGAGTCCGGCCACCGTGTGGGAATAAGGACTATGACAAGGTTTGGAGAACCCTTGGGATTCAGATTCTTCAAACCTGGCTTTGACAGATTTAGAATTGCCCTGAGGTTATTTCTGAAAGGAGAGAGAGAGAGAGAGAGAGAGAGAGAGAGAGAGAGAGAGAGAGAGAGAGAAGAAAAGAAAAGCAGGTAGTGGATGACCAGGACTTCCAAGAGGGGCAGGGGACAGAGCCATGTCCCAGGCACAGAGAGAGGAGGCCTGTGTGGCTTCCCCGGTCGACCCCTCTATGGTCCTGTCTCAGCAGAAACCCCGCATGTCCCCTCCAACCAGATTTGCGATTACATCATAGCCTTACCTGTGTGCACTAGACAGGCTGGCTTTGCAGGAACAATTTGCCTAAACAATGCTATGTTCTAAACAGGCTTCTCGGAGAGATCAAGGTTAGACAGACTTGTCTGAACTTGCATAGAAATCTAGTCCTGACCTTAGAGCACATCTGAGCAGTGCAGGGCTGTGGGGGCAGAGGAATCGTGCCCATAAATATTCTGGCCTCACCTGTGGGCAGTGCAAGAAAGCCTTCCCTGCCCACCAGGCACCTGGGAAACCTCATGCCTTCCTACTGAGTTAGCGTCCTTCCCTGTGTCCTCTCAGGAAATGACAGTCACCACGCTGACCCAGGAAGAAACCTAAAATCCGCTCAATCCCTCCTCCTCCCCCAAATCCAGCATGCCTGAGTCATGGCTTACCACTACGCGCTCTACCCTGTGCAGCCTGCAGCCAGCAGGCTGTGCCCTGCCTGGGGGTGGCAAGGAGCCTAGGACAGGCCACCGAGAGCCTGTGTGCAGTGGTGGGGCCCCAGACAGCCCCACCCTCCCACCTCTGACTCCTGGCACTGGCTGTCCCCTGTGTGAATGTGTGCTCTCACATATACTCATGGTTGTGACTTCCAGTCTGACACCTCCCTGGGCACAGGGAGAGCACCCGACTGGGGGGGCTGAAGACCCAAGTCATTGCTGTGTGTGGCCCAAATTCTGCTCCAGCTGTTGCCTTTCGTCCTGACACGACTTCTCAGGGTCTGCGGTTCTTCCACTGTAAAATGAAGTCATGGGACATTTGTCCGCTAAGGTCACTCACTGGCTATGATTCCCTGGTGGGGGCTATCCGGATTCTGCCACGCTCAGCAGAACTCATCTGTGTACCACCAGACGATGCCTGTTGCTGTTGTGATTCCACAAAGACCTTCATCAGAAGCAACTGGTCTGTAGTGATTTCTCCTTCACTGGAGAATCCATAGCAAATTACTTTACAGAAACCATTTTATATGGGAAATGGATTATTCTAGAATCTCTCTCTCTTGCTGCAAGGCAACTAAAGGCTTTTTTCTCTTCTCTCTTCCCCAAGGATTGCCTCTGAGCTCCTACATCAAAAGACACATATGCTCTTATTTTCTGCTCTAGTGAAGTATATATAGGGTCACATTTGGGGTCCATGAAGCAGAGCTCGGGCCTCCAAAGGAGCATGAAGAGGGCACAGCTCTTCCAAGGCCAGGGCCACCCCAGAGGGCCACCCCAGAGCCTGGCACCACACCACTAGTGCTGATTCAAAGTGAGCCCCTGCGAAATTCCTACTTCCTTCCCCCACCACTATTTTTGTTTTGTTTTCTTTTGCCAGTTTACACATGCAAGTATCAATATGCTAGAGCCAACGGTTTAATGACGAGACACAGAGAACCTTACTTTTTTTAAATGCTTTTTTTTCCTTGTAGAAGAATAAGAACCTTAGAAAGTGTCCTAAAAGAAGTTGGTATTTTTTCCCCCGTTTCTTCCACCTCCCCCGCCCCTCTGCCAGGACGGTTTAAGCCGTTGTTTCTCAGTCTAGTGTAGGACACAGCTCCCTGGCCCATGCTGGTATTATGAGCCTTGCGCTTCCCCCGGCTGAGGCCGTCGGTTGGCTGCTGACAGCAGCTCATGGCAGCTCTCGCCGGCTGCCGGCCACTCACGCTGGCCACCGGTAGCCCACGGCTGCTCACAGCAGCCCAGCTCCAGGGAGAGCTGTTGTTCACAATTTTAGCTGTAGAGGGCGCAGCTCACTGGCTGATGTGGGAATCGAACCAGTGGCCTTGGCGCGTTAGGAGCACGGCGCTCCAACCACCTGAGCCACCGGGCCAGCCCAAAGTTGGTGTTTTTAAATAGAATTTTTCCCCCCACTGCATTGCCATCATGCTGTGACTCCAATAATACTTGGGACATTCTCTGACATATTTTGAATAGTTTCAATTATCAAAGGTTATAAAACAGACTGTTAAGAAGAGTCCATAAGCAAAACTTGCAGCCCCTAAGCCTTACTCCAAGTTAATACATGACTTGAGAGTAAGCCCTAGGGTGGCCAGAGCTACCTAACGCCATCAGATTGTGATGCCATCCAGGCCAATCCTGAGACGAGAGTCAAGAAACTACGACTGAGAGGAGAGGTCCTGGTGGGGTGCGTGGGGTTGAGAAGGACATCTGTTCAGTGCCTTTCAGGAGAAGGGCAGTTCTGGAGCATTTGGAACAAAATCTCCAAGCAGCCAGCGGCAAAGGAGCAGGGGCCCTGGAGAGAGCTGGCCACTGCGTGAACCCTTGGTGTCCAGGGGTGAGGCGTAAAGCAGGGACGGGCAGAGGTTCAGAAGGCACAGGGAAAGCTGAGAAAGAAAAGGTTAAAAATTAAAGCAGTGAATTCCCCTTGAGAAAAGGCCTCGTCAGCGAAACAGCGTGTGCTGGGCACCACCCAGCACCCGGTGGGGTGGGTGCACTCCACTGCTTTGTGTAGTGCCCGGGGATTTCTATCCCTTCCAGTGTCCCTTTGTGGCCTGGTTCCTTAGCAGCAGGGACCGTGCCTCTCCCTGGCTGTGCGCTTTTGTGTGACGTACCCTCCCTGTGCCACCATCCCCCTATGAGCCACGTCACTGTGCTTCCAATGTTAGAAACGTCACAAAACCCCTCCGGTTGAGGGTCTGACGAGTAGTTGTGTGACAGTCTGCATATAAGCAAACCCCTCATCCAGTGTGAATTGAAACTTTGCTCTTCTCACTCCTGCCTGTTAGGAACATAATGGTCGGCAAGGATGTTTTGAGATCAGAAACAAAATAGGTCTCGTTTTTGCCTGTTGTTTTTGACCATCTACATGAAAAAGGCTGGTGCTGCCCCAAGGGTGGTGTGAAGGAGGGGGTGCACATGTGCACAGCCCAGAGCCATCTGGTCTACCTGGCTTATTTTTCCACAGCAAGAGGTTGACTTGCTCAAGGGCCAGGGCTCGTGGGGGTCAACCAGGCCTGGAACGGGGGGCTTCTGCTTCCCGTCTCACCACTGTTGGTCGGCAGCGGTGGCTCTGCTGACCTTTCTCCTACCCCTTCTCTCCAGACGCAGCTCATGCCAGCAGAGCCTGGCCCTGTGAAGTCACCACTCCGGGCTCCCTGGTGTCTGGAGCCACTTGCCCGGTGTCTTGTGTGGCTGCCAGGAGCTGGTTCTGTTCCCTCACTGAGTCTATTCACTTGTCCTGGCTGCTGCCCGGAGAGAATCAAAGGCATTGTCCTGCTCAGAGGCGGACAGCGACCCTGAACAAAGTCCTTAAGAAGCAAACGAGGGAGGGAAGGGCTTCTCAGAAGAACAAAACGAGAAACCTGCCCGTCTTGCAGGGTGACTGTCCCCCCCCCAGCCCAGCCTCGTGGGGGCAGATCTGTTCCACGTTCTGAAGTTGAGGCTGGGCAGTGCTGGCCCCCAGTGCCTCTGTGAGCGCTCCCATCCCGCCAGTCTCGGGGCTCCCTCCCCTTCTCCGAGCACCTCACGCCTGGTGTTACACGCACTGGACTCTCCATGTGTATTGCGTGGTCCTGTCGGCTTAGGTTTGGGATTGGGGTTGTTTTTGTCCCGTTTTTCCCTAACCAGACGGAAAGGTGGGACTTGTCTGATTCACCATAATATGCTCCCACTCAACGGCTGTGCTTGGCCCAGCAGCTGGCGATCAGACACACAGTTTTCCTGAAAGATGGAACCTACAGTTGAGAAATAAATCGGTCTACTTAAAGTAATAGGGGATCGGGTCTGCAGCACCCTGTTTTCCTCTTTATTTGTGGATTGTGACATCAATATTTTTAAAAAGACAAGTTTAGGAATATCCTTCTTACCTGTCCCACTTTCCTTTCATGAGACAGTCCCGCTCCCTCACACTGGTAAAATGGCATGAATGGGGGTAAAAGCCACTTCCCTGTTGATCATGTCTTTACCTTTCTGGCTGACATGAGAAAGAAACGCCATTGGAGGGAGTCCACCCAAGGCCACCTCATCACAGGAAGTCCACAAAGCCCCACGCCCGTCTTGTCTTCCTGTACCCCTTTCCCTTCCAGACACCCCTTATTTCCCTTCAAGCACCTAGTGCTTTCCAAGCTAGCTTGTGAAGCCCCACTTTCTGGAAGAGCAGTTCACACACCCAGAGTGTGATTTGCAGTCTCTATGTCCCTTCTCTCTTGGCAATACCCCAGTTTAATCACAGCAGAAGAGTTTAGGATTTGGAGCCCAGACACTGTGACGGCTGCCATTTACTCACGAAAGGACCTGGGATAAGTAACTTCTTCAGTCATGTTTCCTCACCTGTAAAGTGGGGTGATAAACTGCGCCCCCCCCACCCCCCGCCGGGTGGCTTTGAGGAACAAATGGAGCAAGAGTGTGTAAAGCATTTTGCAAACAGCAGACATTCTGCGGGGTGAAGACAAGATGTGGTTACTGCAAGACTCTGTCTCTTAAAGCTATTTCGGGTATCAGTGAAAAGAAGGGGCATATTTTTGGTTCTAGGAAAGTTGTTTCCCTAAACTACACTCATTCATAATCCACACGTCATATTACCTGTCCCTTTCCCCACAATGTTGCTTTACCCGTTTTTTGGTCCACAAGACTGTTCTCCCCACAAAAATCACCCCCCCTTGGGAAGGGAGAGGGAGGAGACAGAAAGGCAGGTGGAAAGATGGAAGAATCTTTTCAACATGGAAGGATTTCGGTGAGAAGGAGCAGCGTTGAGGGGGCTGGCAAATCATTCCACTCTGCTAGAAACCAATCGTCCCCACCCCCAGGTGAAGCCCACTTCCCTTCTCCGCGTCCCAGGCAGTTCGGCACGGTTCTGTCAAGGCCCGTATGGGCTCTTGCCCTCGATCGGGTTGGGTTAGGATTGTGGCAGCCACACAATAAGCAGACGCTACAGTCTGTGTGTGTTAAAGAAGCCTCTTAGGTGGCAAGCTGCTTAGTCACAGTCTCTTTAATTATTTACATCTGAGAAATTGATGTTCTGTACCCAAAGAACTGGCGAGGGGTTCCACCGGTGATGGATGTCCATTACACGACGGCAGCTGGGCTTCATCCAGCCTCTCTCAGACGGAGAGCGAGGATGCATAGAGAAGAGGGGAGAGGGGCACATGCCCTGTAGAAGACAGGGAGCCCAGGAAGACCAGGCCCTCCGAGCGCTTCTCTTAGTATAGTGGGCATGGGAGGGGACGGACCTCCCGGAGGTCCCAAGGGGGCAGGAGGCACTTACATATGGTGTTAGCCATATGGTGCAAAAGCAGAACAGTGGCAGAAAAGAGTAATTTTCTGAATAGAGGCTGCGTTCACATGATTTATAAGGGGAAAAACAGAAAAGGGTCTATGATGCAAGTCTTCGTGGCCAGTTATTTGTTCCCATTATCAGACACAGCCAGTGTTTCCAGACTCTTCCAGAGACACTCTAGACATAAGCAGACAGACAGAATATCTGTGTATGTATATTCTTTCCCCCTTTTTGGAAACTATAAATGGCACGCTTCTACACAGATGGCTCTGCAGTTTGCTTTTTTCACTTCCCATGCTACCTCAGAGATGAAAAGAAGGATGGGCTCTGCCGCATTCCGGTAGCGGCTCGGGGCTGTCTGTGTGGATGTGCCATGATTTATTTAACCTCTTCCTATTAACGAGCATCTGTGTCTCTAGTCTCTGCTTTTCCAAGCCCCACGCTAATAATGAATGACCCCATACCCTGGCCATTTAGCAATTACACAAATGCGTCTGCGGAACAAGTTCTCAGAAGCGGAATTGTTTGTGACGAATGTGTGCATTTGTAGTTTCGACAGTTATTGCCAGAATGCCTCTGCTAAAGGTCCAGGTTTCCTCTGGGCCTCTGAAAAGTCCTGCGTGGGCGTGGTTCGAGCCAGAAAGTCTGGGCTGGGACTGGGAGTCCAGTCACAGGCAAGGGGAAGGGCTGCTTTAGACGCGCCCTGTGTGAAGACACGGGTGTTTTTCTCTGTTGACTGAGGGGTGCTCAGACCACGGGGGCCGGCCCTCCTTCACATGAAGAACGGAGGCTCCCAGAGGGGCTATGCCGGAGGGGCTCTCCCAGGTTGGTACGATGTGGTTGGTGGTGCAAGCTTTTCAGCCTAAACGCCCGCCCCCGCCATCTGCTCTGTTTTGCTCTTTTGTCGGGGCTCCAGCTCTCGCCCCCAAAAGCAGGGCAGGCCCTCCAGAAAGCACGTAGGATAGGGCTCTGCCTCCAGTGGCCAAGGGACAGTTGGGAGCACAGTCCCTAACATTTCCTGTTCGACTGTGACGCTGGGAGCTAGCCCATTCTCGGCCGCACTGTGAGAAGGAGACATGCTGGTGTGTCTGCTGAGGACTCTGTCACTGGAAGAACCAGTGAAGGACATGCCAACAGTCTGGGGGCCTGAGGCCAGTGAGACGTCCGGCTCCACAAACACAACAGCGTGGGCGCTGCTTCTCCTGGTCCAGCAAAGCCCTCGGAAAGGCTGGCACACCCCTTTGAGCCTTGGCCGGCGTTCTCATTCCTCGCCCTTCTGTGGGCATCTCTGGGGAACGTTGGTGCCACAACCTGGGAGCTTGGCCTGGGGAAGGGCTGGGACCTGCGCCAGGCAGCCCATTTGGCGTCCTGCCTGCCAGACTGCCCGGTCCACCCCTCAGGAGCTGCTAAGCCACCAGCTTTCCTCCTGTTTGGGCCTCACTCTCCTCCTTCCCCACTCCTGTCATCCCCAGCCCCACCTCAAGGCGGGCCTTGCTCTCGGGACCTTTGAGAGAAAACTATTTCCAAAAGTTTTGGGGCCTGAGTGTAGAGCCTTCTGTCTCCTGCTTTCACCTACAGACCAGCCTGGGGCTTGGGAGCATGGATTCTCACTTGGCATGGATGGCTTCATGGGAAAAGGGGTTCCCTGGGACATGACACTCCTTTGACTGGTTACTTCCAAAACTCCTACCAGGAAAGATATGCCCCCACACTCTCTGGGCACAGGGAGGGAGAGAAGATTCGAGCTAAGCTTGAGCCTTACCGGTTCCCTGCTCCCTCCTCTCTCCTTACCTGTTGGCTGGCCAGGCATTTACCAAGCACCTTCCCCTGGCCAGAGAGCCCTGGGTGCTATGGGGACCCAGAGGGTGTGGGCAGGATCCCTGCCCCAAAGACTTGCGTACTTGACATTTACAGCATGTCCTCATAACACACGATCAGGGGAAGGAGGGCTCACGTGGCTGGGAGAGTCGGGAGATGGGCGACTGGCTGACTTGACAGCTGTGGGAGGCCACGGGAGTGGGGGTGAGGCTGGGAGCAGAAGAGGGACACACGTGTGCTCAGGGACAGAGGACAGGAGCCTGGAGCGGAGCACAGCGAAGGAGACCCAGGCCACTGCTGGTGGCTGAGCAGCCCTCGTCCAGGTCAGAGGCGGCGAGCGGGGGGCCTTGGCCGTGGCCGGCGGCCTGTCCACTTTGCCTTGCGTCATTGGTTTAAATACCAAATTTAAAATGAAACCTTTGTTTTCTTACCTGTAAGATGGGAAGACCCGACCGAACTGTAGAGCCTGTGTCTCTTGGAAAACAAATCAACATCAGGCCAAAGTGTCGTACTGTTAGTTTCCTAGAGCTGTGGTAACAAAGTATCACACACTGGTGGCATAAAACAGCAGTTTCATCTCTCAGGGCTCTGGAGGCTGGAAATTGGAAACCGAGGTGCCCCCAGGACCACGCTCCCTCTGAGACTCTGGGTCGAACCCTTGCTGGGCTCTTCTAGCTTCTGCCCGATGCAGGCAGCGCGCGGCAGTCCTGCACGTGGAGGTGTATCACCTGCATCTCTGCCTCCGCCGTCACACGCCTTCTCCCTGCGTGTGTGTCTGTCTCTGTATCTTCTCCTCACATTGGGTTGAGGACCCACCCAACTCCTCATCTGAACTTGATGCCTTCAAATAGGGTCTTCAAAGAGCGTATTTCCAAATAAGGTCGTGTTCACAGGTCCTGGGGGTTAGGACGCTGACACATCTCTTTGGATGACAGGATCCCGCCCAGAACAATGATCTTACGGCGTCCGCTGTTCGTGAGTGAGGACCGCCTGCTCGAACCACGCCTCCTGCATTGCACAGACCCGTTCACGTGGACAGCTGCTTACCCCTGGCAGACGTGTGTCCCCATCCTCCCCATCTGCTTTCCCCTAGTTCCTGTCCATCTAAATCTTCACTTTGCAAGGTCCCTTCCCAGTCCCCCCGCCCCGAGCATTCATCTTCATAGTGAATTCTCACTACTGCAAACTCAGTGACAATATTTAGGCGGCAAATTTTGGACAGCAATAGCTTGTCTCCTCGTCTGGTCCTTAATGTATGTCGTCACATGATATCTGCAGCATTGACTTCCGTCTCTGTTCAATACTCAAGGAGCTTTCCATCGTCTTATCTCAAGTAGTATGGTTTCCGCTCCGTGTGCTCTCGGCACCATGCTTTGTAGGGGAGGAAAAGGGACCAAACAGTATTTGAGTAAATGGAGGAAAACAGTGTCCGACGTGTGCATGTGTAAGAAGTCTTTCGAGCCAGGCAACTTCTGAACTGTTCGTGCACCCCTACTCCCAGTGAGGGGACCCTGCCCAGGACTCAAGTTGGATGACGAGGGACTTTCTGGACACCATTGATTCTAAGGGGTTAGAAATCGGTTTATAAGAGCTTTCCCCCAATATTTAGGATTTAATAATTTGATTCTTGCCACTTGAGATCTGGGGCCCTGGGAAGTGGGGGAGTCTCGTTGTGCCTCCCTCCACCTCAGCCGGCCTTCTGACAGCACTCTGTGGTTTCCTTCTCAGCCTCGGGCCTCTCTTCCTCCCCGTCCACGCCCACCCAAGTGACCAAGCAGCATACATTTCCTCTCGAATCCTATAAGCATGAGCCTGAGCGACTGGAAAATCGAATCTATGCATCGTCTTCTCCTCCAGACACAGGCCAGAGGTTCTGTCCATCGTCCTTCCAGAGTTCAGCCAGGCCTCTGTCTGCATCACCGACACACTATGCGCTCTTCAAAACCGTAAGTCTGGGCCTTGTTTTGTGGGCGGGCCGCCAGGCATCGGGAGGGAAGGCAGCGTCTGATTGTATTCAGCTGAAGCTGAGGCTGTGCACTCCTGACATGTTTGGTATATTTTATCATAAATCATAGGCTGAGGGGAAAAAATGGGGAGGGCCCAGTAAGCAAATGGAATCCCATGAAAAATGGTAACATCTGGAACATGACCTGAAAAAGTTTTCTGTTCCCTCAGCTGCTTTTTTAAAAAATCGGTCATTGAAAGCTTTGTTTGAGTTCATCTTGAGTGAGATACCAAAGTAACAAGTTATAGACAAAGCAAAAAAAAAAAAAAAAAGGTTTTTAAAAAACAGAAATATGAGTCTAGAGTTTTAACATTTAATGTTTGACATCATTTGCATTGGGACGTGTTCTTGAAAAGGTGAGCCTGTCACAGTGGCGCTGGTGGTGCAGCAGGTGTCTGCACCTTTGTGAGAAGCAGGATTAGTGGGTAGGGATGCAGGAAACTGGCTCAGCTGCAGACCGGAGCCCTCCACATTCCCACACGGTGGGCCTGCGGGGGGAGGTCCTGCCCCTCATTGCCTGCCGGGCTCATGTTAGGTGTCACAGAATATCAACACGCTGTTCCCAGCAAGGACAGAAGAACCACATCACCAAGGTCTGTCTGTGGATGTCACAGTTTTATTCAGTTATTGTATTCACTTCCTGGGGCTGCTGTAGCACAAACTAGGGGGCTTAAAACAACAGGATGCCATTGTCTCACAGCTCTGGAGGCTGGAAGTCTGAAATCAAGGTGTTGGCAGGGCTGTGCTCCCTTTGAAGTCTCTAGGGGAGGGTTCTTCCTTGCCTCTTCCTGCTTCTGGTGGCTCCAGACTTTTCTTAGCTTGAGGCAGCATCGGTCACTCTGATCTCTGCCTCCAGCGTCATACGGCTGTCTTCCCTCTGTGTCTGTTTGTGTCCAGATTTTCCTCTTCTTATAAGGACACCTGTTATATTGGATTAGGGCCCAACCTAATCTGGTATGACCTCATCTTAACTTGATGACGTCTGCAGAGACTTCATTTCCAAAGAAAGTCACATTCACAGGTATCAGAGGTTAGGACTTCAACAGAGCTTTGTGAGGCTGGAGGACACAATCCAACCACATCCATTGTTGTTTTGGGAAGGAAGAAGATGTGTTTGTCCTGAGAGAACATACTATTACTATTGCTCTCGTTCATTGAATGGTTATTTTATTAGACTAGCAGAGTATTGTTTTAAGTGCTGAGGGAGGAAATGCAAGCTATTGTTTCTGCCTTCTAGGGCTTACAGTCTTACTGGGAACAGAAGGACACTCAGATAAAAGTTAAGTAAAACGCAGAAAGTAAGTTGGAGGGAATAAGGCATGAAACAAACAGTCGAAATCGTGCTTTGTGCTGAGGGCGACGAAGTTTGTGCAGTGGCACCAAATGAGCTGAGCCCGGAGAACTGGTAGGGTTTAAATAAGGGGAGAGCCTTGTAGAAAAGAGCATTAGCCATGGCTTGGGGTGGGCATGAGTGTGACATGCAGCACACAGAAGGAAGGGGCCGTGGTATAGGAGCAGTGGGCTGGGGCCTGCCTCTGAGCAGGTGGGAGCCTGGCAGCGACAATGAGGCAGACAGGAGACAGAAGATCCCCAGGACGGATGACAAGTTAAGACAGTGGTACGGGGCTTGGTCCCCTGGAGCTACGAGCCCAGGAGAGGGCCGTCCCTGTTCTTGGATGTGAGTGAGAGAAGATCTATAGAGGCTTCTGTTTTCCTGGCACTGTCAAAGAGACTTGGAGATAGAGAGAAGGGGATGTAAAAGAATCCCAGAAGAGAATAAGACCACCCAAAGATTATCAAAAGTAGGAAGTCACCACCTCCCTAGGGCCAGAGGGACAATGATTGGAGGTGGTTACCAGAGCCCATCAGATGGGAGGTGGAACTGCATGGGGGGGGCAGGGAGGGGAGTGGGGAGATGCCCCCGCTGGCCACAGGTGCCATTTGTGGCACAGGGATAGAGACCCTGGCACCTCCTTCTCATCCTGCCCTCCAGCGTTGTGTCTAACCTACCCAGAGGCCAGTGGGCTAGGAGATCGGGGACAGACAGACCCTGTGGGAGCAGGGAACAGAGTGACCAGGGGAGGGAGCAGAGAGGGAAATGACCAGCAGAGAGGATTAAATGATGTGAGAGATGTAATAGCCTCTAGTTAGTGGCTTCTTCTCATTGACTAGTGACAATCCATGGAAGAGCCCCTTTTAGGAAGCGACATTGATTAGAAGAGAATGCAGTTAATTTGGCTTTAGGTCACTTGACACGATGGTGACAGACACAGGGTTTTTCCCTGCTGGCAGAAGTTTTGTGCTTGGGACAAGCCCAGAGCTTTTCCCTAATTAAATAGAAGGGAATCCAAAGAGTGCGCTGGGTCCACAGTCATCTTTCCCCCATGATTAGTTCCTAGTTGTTTCTACTTCACACAATTATGAGGCCAACCAGGGTGTGTCCTCCCAGGCCTTCTAAGGTGGTTCTGGGGCCAGAAAGGCGTGTCCTCGGCTATATCTATACTCAGCCGTGGACACGTGTCCTGGTCAGAGAGCCTAACAGTGAGTGTGACAGGACCATGAGATTTCAACAATGATCCAGATGTCAATGAGTGGCTAAACGAGATGTGGCCATTCCATACAATGGACTATTATCCAGCCTTAAAAATGAACGTTGAGGACATTATGCTAAGTGACATACCAGTCATAAAAGGAAAACACTGTATGACTCCACTTACGTGAGTTCCCCAGAATCGTCAGATGCACAGAGACAGGAAGTAGAATGGTGGGTGCCCCGGGCTGGGTGGGGAGGAGTGGGGAGTTGTCGTTTAAGAAGGGCAGTTTCCGTTTCGCAAGATTAAAAAGTTCTGGAGATGGACGGTGGTGGTGGTGGTTGAAAAAAAAAAAATCAACGCACTTTGTATCCCTGAATTGTCCTCTGAACAATGGTTAGAATGGTAACTTTTATGTATATGTTGCCACAATGTAAAAAAAATGATCCGGTCGAGAGTACAATGTTTCTATCGAGTGAGCTTCAAAGAATCAGGATGACCCCCGGGAGCTCACCACTTACATTTTGAAATGATGTTTCCAGATTGGAAGACAACGTTGCCACTGGCTACCTGACGTTAGGCAGCCTGGCCTTAATCCCCCGTTTGTACATTGTAGCACCCAAGGCCTCCAGGCGCTGCCTTTCCCTTGCAGCCATGGTTTGGCCCCGGCCTCTTCTGCTTTCAGCAGCCCTTGGTTGCCGGGCTGGTGGTAGTTTCCAGGTTATAGAGAAAGTGTGTTTCTTTATCGTTGGATTGTGTTGAATGTCTTTGAGCTTGCCTGACTTCCTTAATTTGGCTTCCAGCCACATAATCTTCATGGAGGAATGTGAGTTGCTTACAGATTTCTGCCAGCCCGAAAATAATTAGCAGCAATCATTTATCTCCGGTTTTGGGAATAAAAAGACCGTTTTCGTAAGCATTGGCCACGGAGATCACTTTTATAAAATGTGTTCCCATGAATTTTATTCTAAAATTGGAAAGGGGATGAGCGTGATTAATTAGACTTCGGTAGACAGCTCTCGTTTTATCATTTATTTACTCAGCAAATACTTACTACGCAACTGATATGCCATAAACTGTGCTACGAAAGGGTGACGGGGTGGCAAATGTTAGTGACTGTCACGATGCAGGGACATTTGTTCTATTCACATCTTGATTAGGAACACGTTATCTGTGGGAGAGTTTTGATACATAGCTAATAACTAACTGGACAACAGGAGGAGCTTTTGGGGGGGTGGGGTATACAGACAGGTAAGTGAGCCATAGAGTGTGGTAGAGCCTGTGTAGTTATGGGAGGGAACACCCAGTCCAGTTGTAGTGAGTCGAAGAGCCAACCCCAGAGAAAGGACGCGCATGCTTTTTTCAGCAGCAGAGAGCAGTAATCAGCTTTGCATTTGAGGAGGGCCCCTCTGGCCAGCTGTGGCAATCAGACTGGGTAGCACAGGAGCTCAGATGAGATGCAGCGTGAAATGGTCCAGGTCTGGCGGAAAGGCATGGACTAGTGTTGAAATGTAAAGACTGTTTAAGAGGTGGCGTTGAAAGGAATGTGGAATGCAGTGATTGATCGATTGAGGACGAAAGAGAGAAGAATCCGAAGGTCTCCTCTCGGGAAACTGGGTGGATGGTGGTCGTCTTTGCTGAGATGGGGCACAAAGGAGGAAGAGGAGCAGGCTTTGTATGTGTGCACACGTGCGTGTGAGCACGTCTGTGGTGGGGGTGTACGATAAGGTGCCCGCGGGACATTCAAGGGAGGGCTGCCCAAAGAGCAGGTGGATATGTGCGTCTGGAGCTAGAAATTAACATTTGAACGTCACCAGAATAAAAATGGGAGTTCATGCCTGATAGTAGGTAAAATCCAAATGTGTGGCAGGTGAGGAGGAGAAAGCCAGAAAAACGTGAACATTCAAGGGGCAAACAAAGGAAATGGGTTCTGAATTGCCAGGAACGTTAGGCAGAAAACCAGGCAAAACGGAAGCAAAACGAAAGCGTTTCATTGTGTTTCACGCATTTGAGGGGAGCGACCGGCGCATGAAACGCAGCAGACCGGCCGTGACACGTAAGACCTGAGGTCACTGATAGCTTTGGCAGGACTCCTTCCAGTGGCGGGTCAAGAGCAGAAACCACGTCACGTGTGCTGAATGAGGAAGAGGTAAAGACGTGGAGATCTCTAACGTAGATAACTTTTTCAAGACTCCTGACCTTGAAGGGGAGGAAACTGGAAGAATGGAGGCGATGGTTTCTTCCCTTAAGTGGGAATGGATTTAAACACTAAAGGGGAAGGAGTTAGTAGGAAGGGAGCAGTTAAAGAGGAAAGAGGAAAAGCAAGCATTCGGTTCTGGTCTTGCAAAGGCAACGGGTGAGTTTTGTTAGGAGATGGCAGCACACGATGGAGGTGTTTTTCTTGGACCGATGGAAGAACCACCTTCCACTGGTTGAAACCTTGATGCAGAGGTATTAGGGTGATCAGTCATTTTCCAATTTCCCTTCCACAGGAGTCATGCCCAGGCTCTCCCTCATTTTTCTTCTAGGAATTTCACTCTTGGACTGTGTGTTGGGTGAGGGTCCCTAGAAGCAGAGCCTAAGATGGGGTTTTGGGTACATGTTTGTTTATTCGTATGGAGCGCGCTTGGGAGAAACCTCTAAGGTGCAAGGGAAGGGAAGAAGCAAAGTGAGGAGGTGGTGTCCGGTGAGAGCCAGCTTCAGCCTGACGGGGGACCTCTGGAGGGGCCCCTGCAGCAGGATTTGCCCCACCTGGGCTTTTGTACCCTCATCCCAGTGAGTTACGGAATGTCCCAGGATGAGGGAAAGGCACCTCCAGCTGGGGTGACACCTGTCACCCAAGGACACTGCTGTAAGAAATGTCAAGATTTGCACCATTGTACAGCAGCCTCTGTAGCAGCTTGGCGCCCCACAGCTAGTGACAGGGAGCCCGGCATCTGCTGTCGCCTGAAGTCTGCGTCTCCTCTTTGTCTGCTTGGTTGCTTCCTGTATCTAATGGGATTGGGGATTGTGTCCGCTTTTCTATTGCTGTATAACAACCCTCCCCAAAACTTCAGACAACAACCATTTATTTAGCTCACAATTCTGTGGGTTAGCAGTGTGGTTTGGGCATTCTTCTGCTCTTGGCTGTGCTTACTCATCTGTGGTCCCTTACCAGGTCACTTGGGGACTGGCGGGACCAGAGTGGCCTCGGCCGGAACGGCTAGTCACTGTTCCATGTGGTCTGTCCTCCTCCAGCAGGCTAGCCTGGATCAGTGCTGTGACAGTAACAGAGTTAAGAGACATGGAAATGTGTCTATACAAGGCCGCGCCTCAGAAGTGGCTCACTCTACCTCCTCCCGTCTGAAATAGACTCTATTTCCTGTCCCCTAGAATCTGGGGTGGGCTTATGTCTTGCTTTGGCCAACAGAATGAAGGGGACGTGACAGTGACCTTGCAGAGGGCTGGGATCAGGGAGGGGTGGAGTGCGGGGGCCAGTTTGGAAACCTACCACGTGTCTTATCACTTGAATTCAACAGCTGGGTCTGCACTTGAACACACAACAGACTAGAGTTCAGAGGTTCATTTATCCATATTTAAGGAGTCTAATTTAGATGGCTAACTTCTCGGAGAGTAACTTCCGGTAGACTGTCGGAGTCTGTGTTCCCTGAGAAACAGACTCTTAGAAAGATTAGTGTGCAGAATGTTTGAGGACATGCTCTTAGGATGTGCACCTGGGAGGGAAGGGAAGGCAGTGGAAGGGGAAGAGGAAAAAGGAACTATGCAGTACTGTCTCAGCAAAGTCCTCTGCGGTTCCACAGGGAGCAGTACGCTGGGGCACCTCCTCAGAATTGTCCCAATTTCGGGCAAAGGAGCCAGGCCTTTGGACCCTCGCACCAGCCAGTCATTAGATGACCGCTGTCCTGGAGGTGGGTTGGCCTTGGGCAAAGCTACTTTCTTCGGCCAAGAGCAATCCTGGCTAATAGTTGAGGTTCGTAGCTGATTCCCAACAGCTAGGGGGATGGCCTTCATTCCTGAAAGGAGATCTGAGTAGTTCATCCCAACCTCTAAGACATGGACTTGTTCTCTGTTTGTTCAGTTTATGACACCGAAATTCTGACAGATGGAAATCAGGACTACCATATGTTTTCTTATGACACATTTAATATGTAACTGCACTGAAGAAAAGGATTCAAGATGGTTGATTGGGGCTGAATGACAAAGGTTTCATTAGGGCCAGGGGGAGAGGAACTAAGGCCCCCAGCCAACAGCCATCACCAGCTTCCCAGTTGTGAGAGTGAGTCACCATCAAAGTGGATCATCCAGCCCCAGTCAAGCCTTCAGAGGAGACTGCAGCCCCAGCCAACCCGTGGCTGAGAGACCTGGTCAGAGATCCCACACCAGGACCACCCAGCTGAACTGCTCATGAATTCCTGACCCACAGAAACCGTAAGACGTAACATATTAGTCTGCTGGGGCTGCCATAACAAAATGCCACAAATTGGGAGGCTTAAACAACAGAAATTTATTTTGCACAGTTCTGGAGGCTGGAAGTTAAAAACGAAGGTGTTGGCAGGTTTGGTTTGTCCTGAAGCCTGTCTCCGCGGCTACAGGGGGTTGCCTTCTGGCTGTGTCCTCATGTGGTCTTTCCTCCAGGCACACACACCCCTGGTGTCTCTTCCTCCTTGTAGGAGGCCACCAATCCTGTTGGCTTAGGGTCCCACCCTTAAGACCTCATTTAATCTAAGTAACTTCTTTGAAGGTCCTGTCTCCAAATACAGTCACATTAGGGGTTAGGGCTTCAATATATGAATTTGGGAGGGGGACACAGTTCAGTCCGTGGCAGATTATAAATTGTTATTATCTTAAGCTACTAAGTTTTGGGGTGATTTGTCATGTATCAAAAGACAACTGATACTTATTTCATCATGTATGTGGAGAGGTAACATAATTCATTCATGAACTTTGTTTTTTTTAAAAAAAAAAGAAGAAGAAGAAGAAGAAAAAACTGACTATCTCGCCACTGAATCTATTTTCAAGATCCCTAGTTTTCCTAATATGAATATTTGGAAGGAAATCATTAACCAGTCTTTCAAGACTATTCTTTGGAATAATTACCTCTTTTTAAAGATAGGAAAGCACTTTAAAAATCTAAAAATATTGCAGATCACTTGACATTAAGCAGCACTTAAAGATTTTTATATGCGGTACTTTGTTTTTATATTTCCTGTCTCACCATTTTAAATATCAAGTTACAACCTAATAAGGTCTTCATGTTAAAACTGTCTGCCCAGAAATGGCAAACTAATGGTCCCATAGGCTGTTACTCACAACAGATTTGATCTTTTAAAAATAGTTTGGGGAAAAAAAAATTCACACTGGGTCCAGGAGTAGGAGCTACAGGGAGAGCTGACTCATACTGGGCTTGGTTATCATGAGAGCCGAGCATAGACAAGTGTTGCTTGTGTGTTGAAGAGACAGGCAGAGAAGAGCTATTCTCCTAGCTGTCAAAAAAAGGTATTATAATTGGCATCCTTCCTGTGTTCCTGCCCTGTTGGAATCCTGACTCGACGAGCAGAAAGAAGGCAGAGCCCAAATCAGATGGACGTCCTTGGCTGGGAGCTTGGCCTGTTCTCTGAGCCTGGGTCTTTTGGATTCTTGTTTATTCTGTTCCACAGGGTAGCTGAGCGCCAAGTAAAGGATGGGGGATCTTTTTGCTTCAAGATTTTTCTTAACCTGACAAATGCCCTGCCTCTGTCACCTCCCAGGGACTCAGGAGGGAAATCATTCGTGTGATAGTCGTTTTTTAAGACCCTGCCATTTGTCCGGCACTGTACTATTCACTGGGTACTCAGCTGAGATCATTCCTGCCTTCCAAGAGTCTCCCCGCAGGAGGTAAATCCTTTAGACTCAGGGACTCCTGGGTCACAATTTAACAGACGGGATCTGCTTCTAAAGATCCACAGATCCCAGGGCCATGTACTTGGCATTGCCGTGATCACAGGGATACACACATGGGCCCCAAAAATGTACGTTTCCACTAGTGAGTTATTTTGCTGTCTTGGTTGAGAGAGCCAACCCTTCGGCCATCATGACAGCGGCCACTTTAAGATTCATCTTGGACTTTTCCACCCTAGAGGAGCAAGCCTGCCTTCCACCCTGGGAGAGGCAGGGGTTGAGATAGTGGAGTCACATGGCATTGAATATTCCCTGGAGCTGATCACGGGTAACCTACAATAGTTCCTCTACTGGGAGGCGGAAGGCATGGCAGTTATCTTTTCCCCTCACTTGGGCTGGCAGTGTGAAAGACGTCACCTAAATATGTAACAGGCTAAACGTATCTCTGCTCCAGAAACCAATGACCGATTTCTATAAACTAGGGGCAGCAGCCAGCTCGCAGAGGCTCGCTGAGTGGGTGTGAGGTAACAAAGGAAGGACAGAGAATGTGGACAGCTTTATCAAGAAGTTTGGTGTGAAGAGGAGACGTGAGTCAGGGCTGTAGCTGAGGCGAGACCCAGAGGGCATTTCTTTTAAAAGATGGATGCGACATGAGCACGTGGACACACTGCTGAAAGAACTTACAAGTTCCTGAACCATCGACCCTTCTCTCTTCACGCCTCTGCTTCAGGAACATAGTGTTCACCTCACAGGATTGGGGTGGGGATCAAATGAGATAATCTGTGTAAAGTAACCCAAAAGCTCCATAACTAGCAACACTAAAGTCAAGAGTTGAACCAAGGAGATTGGGCTCCAAGTCCACGTCCATGGCATGATTTCCGACCCCCTCTGGAGAAGGCCGAGCTTATCAGCCATCCATCACACTGACCCTGCATCTGAGCTCATGTCCCCGATTCAGGGGTTGGCACCTCTGACTCACGGGCCAACGCTGGCCCACCATCTGTGTTTGAAATTCAAGTTTCATTAAGACACAGCCACATTCGCTCATGTATGCGGCGTCTGTGGCTGCTTTCCTGCTACAAGCAGAGGTGAGTAGTTGCAACAGAGACTGCATGGCCTGCAAAGCCTAAAATATTTACTATGTAGCCTTTATTCACGAAAAAAAAAATTTGCCAGCCCCTGACTCATCTGTGCCAGAGCTTCCCTTTGCTGCCATCCAGTGAATTGATAGGGCATCCCGTGCAAAGTGGCAGAATGAGACTAGTTCCCAGAAAGGCAAGAGACGAGCAGTAGGGCTTTGTCCTACTGAAGACATGGAGCTGGTTCCACGGGACAGACAGAACAAGGGAAATCAGTCACCAGTCCTACCCACACGAGGCCCAGGAATCAGACTGGCCAAACAGATGGCAAAGCAGTCCATAGTCCTGTAAAGTTAGGATTGGAGGGTTAGTATTCTCTGCACCCTCAGAACGTTATAAAATGATACAATCTACTTTTGGACTGGATTGAGGACATTTGGAGAAACATAAGTGTAAGGTGGAAGGGCCCTTATTCTCCCCTGTAACCCCATTGCATAAGGAAGGGGTGCCAATTAGATGTAAGCTGTACCGAGAGCATCACAAACATTTTATTGCCTGCCCTGGCAGTGGCACAGAGGAGTTGATCAGACTTGCATTTTAATAGAACGATCAGTCCAGTGACAAGCCAGCAGTTGGAATTTATGGGGGAAAGACTGAGCAAGAAGACTAGTAAAGAAAGTAAACACGAGTCCTTTGAGAGATGACAAAAGGCTGGACTAAGGCCACAGAAGTAGGGGTTCAGAGGAAGCAGTCCATTAGAAACATCTATAAGAGATAAAATAAGCTGGCCTTGGTGATGCCCAGACACATGGCACATGGGAGGAGGACTCAAGGGTGACTCCTCAGTTTGTGGCATGAAAGGATGGATGGCAGTGTCATTACATTAGGAAGGTGAAGCGGATCTAGGGATGAAAGACAGATCCCACTTGGGGCACACTTTCTTTGATTCTTTTGGGACATCAAATACAGACATCGGGGCTGGGTAGGTAAGCCTAAAGGGGAGAAGCAGAGGTTGGGAAAATGATTCTCTTTGTCCGTTTGATTTACCATATATCAAATCAAAGAAATCAAGGCTCTGAGCACCTTTATCTATATAATTGTAGGTACAGGGGAGAAAACAAACGTGGTTTGATCTTAATAAGGAACAATTCTTTACCAATACAGTTGTGTGAAAATGCATTGGGGGCAGGGCAGGGGTGGTGAACATTAGATAGTGGAAAAATTACTGTACCTACTCATGCATTCTAGTCAGGCTTGTCTTGATTTGCATTTAGATGGGAATTCCTTCAGCTTGGAATCAGGATTGTCCCCTCACTCATTGCACTTAGAAAAGCATTAACTTTAGCTCATGAATTGTCATTGGAACAACAGTGACACAAAACATAACTCCAGTGTTAATAGCGTCCCCTTAAGGACCCAGTAGAAATTAGTTGTTGGAACTGTGGAACAGTTTACAACAAGCCTCCTCTGGTGTTTCCCTGAGTGCTGAGTACGTAACCTGTTTGTGAGTAGCCACCCAAATTCTCCAGCAGTGCTTTGGGGAAACCTGTTTCAAGAGGTTGTGTGGGGTGACATGTTTTTCCCATTATTTTTGAGGCTTGGCGCGGAACCCTAAATCGTTGTTATTTGGGGTCTTTGAGTAAGAATAACATCGGGTCGTCTTGAGCATGGTTAAGGAAGAGGTATATTTTATTCAGAAAAAGGGACTTGGAAGCAGGTGGTTCTGAGGAACGACACAGGAAATTCTGATGAGTTCTACGCGTCTGCCAGTGATTCCCTCTTCACACTGTATCCAAAGCAGATTAAAAGCTCATTGCTTGTAATGTGTTCATTCTCAAGTTGGTAAGGCTGCTCAGTAACCTTGGTTTGCTCTAATTAAGCCAGTCCATTCACCTCCCTTGCATTTAATTTTTAAAAATCAGATACATCGGAGAAGTATTTGATGAGCTGTTCCAAAAACAGCATTTTTCTAAGATGAGAAAGTCCTGGAGGTGGGTTGCATAGCGATATGCGTGCATTTAACACTACCGACCTGTGCACGTAAAATGGTTAAGAAGGTACATTATGTTAGGTGTATTTGTACTATAATTACAATTTTTTTTTTTAAATCCTCTGATTATAAAAAGAAAAGCACAAAGGAAAAAAATCCCCTGCAATGCTACCTCTGAGATAGTTAAGTTGTGGTGTGGAGTTTGTTTGTTTGTTTGTGTTTTCTTTTATGCGTTTTTTTATTACCTAGCCTTGGTCATGCCTTTACACACAGATCTAAAAATAGACTTACAACAAATGTAGACTCTGGTGAAACTGCTTAGCAACTTAGCTTTTCACTTAATATTATAATCGGGCCCCTGTCTTCAATTTATATAGTTTGGTTGTTCAGAGAATGTCATTTTAGAAGTCTCACTTTCATAAAATTTGGTGGTCACGACGTATTAACTATTACTTTATCCTGTTCAAGTTATAAAGCACGCTGCTGGGTCTAGTAAACGACAGATACGCAGAGCCTGGAGAGCCGGTGTACCACACGCAAGCCGTCAGGTAGAGGTCCTATTGCTATGGAGTACAATTTCAACAGATTTACTCATGAGTGATGAAATTCTTTTAAGAAACGGAGTATAAGAGACTTCCCGATCTGGAGGCCATGAAGGGTTTTCAAGCTTTTGGCCTGCCCAAGACTCAGCTGCCACTTTGAGGAGAAAAAGAAAGAGTTTTCCCTTCTCCAGATCTGTCCTTGCTCTGGACGTGAACCTGGTCTTTCAGTTTTATGATGTCTGGCAATTAAAGATGGGTTTGGGGGATCCCCGAATACCAATTTGTATGTTTCCTACCCATATTTAATGATACTAAATTGGTATGTAATACCAGTGTGGTTTATTCTTTTCCAGAATGTAAAAATGAATTGCAGAAATTACTTTCCATTAGCTATGTTTGATGTATTCAAACACAGCTAGTGCAAAATCCATATTTAATTCATTCAGAGTTGTTCTTGGTAGGCGCCCCCTAAGAGGCTATATCTAGCGCTCCATGTTGAAATAATCAAAGAAATTGTCTTCATAGTAGAGGCCTGGTCTTAGTGGCTCAAGAACCTGTGGTCATTCTTGCTCTCAGGACACGTGTCCTTAGATAGGGCTCTGTTGTCACTCTGCCTGCCTACTTATTCACTTATACACGGGCAATTAAAGAAAAAGTCTATTTCCCACAAGGCATAAACTGCAGACTGCGTTTAACTTATGCGTTAGGTTTGCGCACATCCAGTCCTTACTTGTCTGTACCAGAAATAACCTCGATGGGATGATTTTAACACACTGTTCCAGATGCTTAGTGATACTAGCTGTAGGTTAGTTAAAATCATCTTACAACATGTCCCTCCATCGTGTATTTGGAATAATCCTGTTGTACAGTGTTTCTGCATGTGTTCTCAGCCCACTACTGAATCAGATCAGGCACATTTGGTGGCAAATAATTTATGGGAATGACATTTTCTGTCTTAAAATGATCTTCAATGGATTTGGAACATGCATAGGACAACAATAGGCGCTCTGAGGTCTGTGGGACAAATGCACCCACTGTTCTTTGAGTAGAATATAGTTCATTATTCTTTCTTTACCAAAAAAAAAAAAAATCAAGCATTTAGCATGTCTGATTTCTTACAGCAAATGCAGGTTCTTTGACTTCCTGTCCTCACAACATGATACAGTCTCTTCTGCCTGGTTTGCAGAGGATGAAATTAGGGACTCAATTAAAACCCACTTGTTGATGTCTGTTATGGGCCAGGCAAACACAATTTCAATTAATTCTCATGGCTGCCCTGCACACAAGATATTGTTATCTCCATTTTGCAGGTTAAGTAAGAATCAAGGTTTGGAAAAATGAAGTCATCTGCTTGAGACTTTGGTGGAGACATTATTCATAATGGAGGCCTACCTTTGAAACCCACATGCTTTTCATTTTGCCCAGCAGCAGCGCCCCCAGTAAGAGCAGCTATCATTTATGGGCACCTGTCCTGAACAGAGGAAGGTGCCAGGCACACAGCACACCCAGGCACAAGGCTCGGAGACCGACGTGCTGAGCACACAGCCAGCACCCAGCAGAGCCCGACTCAGAACCAGGACTAACAAAGGGAGAAGGGCCTGAGCTCTGAGGTCAGAATACACCTTATTCCCCGGGGCACCATTTGCTTTCTTCATTTTTTTTTTTTTCCCTATGCTCTGGTCACACGTTGTGACTTTGAGATGAGTCTTCGAACTCTTAATGAAAAGAAGTTAATAGCTGATGCCACCCTTTTGAGATTTTTACAAACTCTGCTTGGCTTTTGAATTCTATGCCATTACTTGAATCAAAGTGCCGATCCAGTACAATCGAGTCACCTTGCCGTCCTCCATCAGGGAACAACAAAAGACAAACGGTGGCTTTATCCACATGTGCTGTCCAAGACACTGACCTCTATACTCAGACCATAGAAATGGATCCATCCTGTTGAGTGACATATCTGGTTGGACTAAGCTACCTGCATATGAGATAAACGATGGTCTTTCCCATTGTCATGAAGCATAGTCTGTATTGTTATCCTTCGTAAACTTTTAGTTATTCCCAGTTTTGTTTTTTTTGACTCATCAGACGACACATTTATATTTCTCTGTGGCCGTGATAAACTGTGTGTGCTTAAGATGTTTTAAACTTCACCACAACAGTGTAGCACTGCTGAGACGTCAGGTTTAGACCGCGTTTTCAGTTGTCACAGTTGATTCACTGATAAAATTGCCTAAGAAACAGCACATCAGCAGAAAAATGAAATGACCTGAGCACGTATTTCCTAATTCCTATAATTTGGGCAACTCTCCTCGTTAAATATGGGAATAATTTCGTTTTTAAGACTGAATTCAGCAACGGTAATAACATATCCCGAACTTCTCTGACTTTCCTCCTCCCCCCTTACTTGTGTCAGTTTCCTGTCTCTGGCACTTTCTCAGCTGTCAGACAGAGGACAGTAAAAGTTTGGGAGAAAAAAATGATACTGTCTGCCCCTTCATGCGGCAGATCCTGCAGTGAATTCCTTTCCTTTCACTCTAGATAATTGTTCAGCTTCTAAACCCTAAAATTCTGTACCCCTATCGAGTTCCCTCAGTTTCAGTCATTTTTATGCCACCGTGTTCTCCTGGCCACTGCCACCGAGCCTGTGTCACCTCATTTGTGAAGAGCTTTCCACCTGAAAGCGTATTCTTCTGACAAGGACCTGATCTCGGTTGGGGAAGGGAGGGGAGAGGAAAGGTCCTGAGTTGCTGGGGATCATAGAGCTTTTTAAAACAGTCTTATAATTGATTATTTTTTTAAAAAAACAAACTTTTTACACACGATTTAGGACGACTATAGGGAAACAGTGGTAATCAAGTTTCAAGTTGTGTTCTTTTTAGGAGAATTATAAAACAGTATAGAATGCTAAGACTCCGCCGTGAGTTTTGAAGCCTAGGCAATAGAAAGGTGTTGGCAAAAGCCTTTGATAAATAGCACATAATTTCAAGAAGCTTTTGAATGATAGTTACAGCCATACCGTGAGGCTCTTGTGATCCTGTCAACTTTCCTTTATTGGCTTTCTTTTGCTTCCATAAAGACGTCATTGCTGTATTTAAAGACTTCTTTTGATGCTTCTGTTTCTAATTATTACTCTAGTTTCTTTTCTAGTCATTTCCTAATCCACTGGAATACCAAGTCCAAACTGTTTTTCTCTCTGCGATACTTCTCAGACTTTCTCACTTAAAGTTTACATTCATTGTAAAGACATGTTAAATATTCTCCCTGATTCCAGGCTCTCCCGTATCCATCCCCCTTTTCCACTCGACACAGATGTTAAAACCTTTTTATATTGCCAAAAACGGTTTACGGAAATTTACATTGACTTCTTCTATCCCACAATATGAAATCTAACTCCATTCCTTTTGTTCCTGGTGGTCTCTACCAGTCTTTCTTTAACTTCTCCACAAGAACACTCCTCTCTCAAATAAAGTCCATCTGTCAGCTGTGTCCGTTCCTTGATTCCTTCAAAATCTGCTTCATTCTCTCTCCTACAGAAAGCCCTCCTCCTGGACTCTTCCTTAGCTTTGGAATGCACTATGCAGTTGCTATAGTTTTGGGGGTTTTTTTGTTTGTTTTTAACTTAAACTACTCTGCCCTTGTTTATAGTGTTACATACGCAGAAATACAGTTTCCACAATTAGAATATACCCTTCACCAAATTAGAATACCACCTCCTGAGGGCAGGCCTGTATCTGATATAATACCCAAGCATCACTCAGGATATTTTTGACTTCAAAGTAACAGGAAACCTCCAACTCAAACTGGCTCGAAGGATAAAGACTCTTCTATGTTGTCTCTTCTATCAGGTCCAGAGTAGGACAGGCCCCAGGCAAGGTGAGATGCAGGCCTGCTCAGTGATGTCACCAAGGACCCAAGTTCTTTTTCTCTCTCTCAGTGCTGGCTTAGACAGCAGATGGCATATCCATGCAATGGAATACTACTCAGCAGTAAAAATGAGCAAACTGCTGTTATCCTCAGTGACATGAATGGATTTCAGAATCATTATGCTAAGTGAAATAATCCAGGTGCAAAAGAGTGTATACTGTATGAGTCCATGTATTTAAATTCTAGGAAGTATCTATAGTAACAAAAAATAGGTCACTGGTTGCTCAAGACCTTGGAGGGAAGGAGGGAATGAACCACAAAGGGACGCAAGGAAATTGTTGTGGTGATAAAACAGTTTTTGTATCTTGATTGCAGTGGTGGTTTCATGTTGACTCATCAAATGGTACACTTAAAATGGATAGTTTATTGCAGGTAAATTATGTCACAATAAACAAAGAAACCCTAAAAAATCTTTCTTAAAAGATTTACATTTTGAGGTACCCAGGTCCTACATCTGCATTTAGTTGGCTCTGTGTTCATCCTAATCCATCCTGATGAGCCACATAACACAACAGATAGTGAATGAAGGTCACAGAATTCCCCAGAAGGAAGGGCAGAAGACATAATGGAAGTGTTAGCAGGTCCCTTTAATTTCACCTTGACTATTGTACTTCCTTTTGATCGCTGCATGTAGAAGAAAACAGAACAAAAATGGAAGTAGGCGGTCTCAGTCATTTCTGTAACTTTTCATCAATGTCTGGCCAGAGTTTCCAGAAATAAAGAGATAAAAAGTGCTGAAAAAGTGATGAACCATGGTCTGTTCTGGGAAGAGTTAATGACTAGGCCAGATGTACGGGGAAGGGGTAGAGAACAGTGAAGAAATACTTCTTGTGACTTTACATCACTTTTGTGTTGCTTTATCATAGAAATATAACACACTTCAAAGTTTATGTCTTGATGCATTAAAAACTGAAATAATCTTATTGAGCAATACTTTTTTTTATTTGCAAAGTACTGTAGGACAATAAGAGTTGTCAACATGATAGAATGTATTTAGCTCCCAGTAAGTCATGTTAAACACAAACCTAATAATAAAATACTTTGATTAACAGAAAACTAATTTTGATTAACTTGTGAAAGGCAAGAGAAATACCTGTTTCAAACCCTGACTAATGAGCTCCACAGAACCAGAATTTGAAGAGACAGACAAACCCCGGGTATATGTAGGGTTCCTACTTCCTATCTTTGATGTGAATTTCTAGTCATACTGGATTTACTGACCCACCTACCATGGTTCCTGGCACATAGCAGATACTAAACATTTGCTGAGCGACTGTCCTCAAAACCTTTATGTTGTGTGCTTTTGGGAAGCTGGATGGTAATTTAATAGAAAGCATCTAGACAGAAAGGACTTTTTTGGTTTAGTCTGTTTTCTTTGTCTCTTATTTAATAACACTTTCTCTGAAACAGGTTTTCAGCTGACTTGTTGAACTGTAGAAATTGGTTGCCACACTCTGAAAAGCTGCTGTAGAATAAATGCTTTTTAAAGGAAATCATTTTTTAAAAAAACATTAGCAAGAAACTCACTTCATTTAAAGCATCTGAAATTGTTACTTAGAAAAGTTTCCAAAATGAACAAAATCTTTTCCCCAAACATACTGATTAAAATTGATCAGAAGAATTAATGGTGATGGTGTTAAATAGCTTATTTTTTTGAGTTTTTATCGAATTTCGACATCACTTTAAAATATCAGTTGTTGTCACTTAACAGAAACTAAACATGATGGGTGTCAGCGAGAGCTAGTCTAGCCAAGCTCTCTGCCAGTATTCTAGCAGAGTGTCAACAACCTATGGGCCTCGGAGAGGGTCTGTTACAACAAAAATGTTGGCTGCCGTTATTTCTTAGTCACTTTCTTTTTTCCTCATCACATTAGGTCCAACGCTCAAGGGAACGTGGGTAGAATCATTTCCAAATAGGAATGAGGTCCAGGAGAAGCATGAATAAAGGGAATGAAACCATCTCTGAACGCGTTTGTGCTATTCAATCAACTGTTTACCCACCATGTTTTTCCATTGATTTGCTAATAGCAAACAGTTCATTTCACTCGAATATTTTTCGAATATCTACTATGTGTCAGGTACAGGTAACAGCAAGATGACCAAACAGAGCCATTCTTCCCCTTCAAAGAGTTTATGGGACTTAAGGGAGACAGAAAAGTAAGCCCCACCCTGTGTTACGTGCCTTATGGAAGTGTGTGGGTAAGAAAAGCAATTAACCAGGTAAGTAGTGAGAAGAGATCCACATCAGGGAGGGCTTCCGGTGAGGAGTGAGCCTTCTTCATAAGACTCATTCTTAAAGGAATGAGTAGGAACCAGCCAAGTGGCAGGGGAAGTAGGGAGAGAGGCCAAAATGTTCAGCTCCCTTAGTGCAGTGAGCAGGAACAATGCACAAGGCTCAACTGTAGGGGACACAGAGCGAATTGGCAAGAGAAGGTGAGGAAATAAAATGAGCAGGCCCCTTGCTCGGAGCTGTGGAGTTAGCCCGACATGCCTGAGGCTCCCGAGAGCCACAGAATGGTTCTACACAGGAGTCTTTTTCTAAGGGCACTGGCTGCAGGGGAGAGAATAGACTAGAAACGGGCGAGACAGGAGGAATTGGAGCTGACCCAGCCACCAAGCAGGAGAGGGCAGCAGCTTCACTAAGGAGCCATGGTGGAAATGGAGACCGTGGAGTAACCTCAAAGGACGCTAAGGTGACAAAGTGGAAGGAGCTGTTTCAGACAGATGAGTTGGAATTGTCCGCAGAGAGTCGAACTGGAGATGACCAGTAGAGAGTCTTGAGTTCAGGAGAGCGGTCAGCCTGAGCTTGATGCTTGGGAGTGGTCCTCACGGAGGTGGAGGTGAAAGCTGGTTAGAGAGCCTCCCTGGTGGCACGTCCCTATCCTGTCTTTACCCCCACACAGAAGATGCCTTTGCAGAGCAGAACCAGAGCTCAAAGAACACGGTAAGGGGGACCTCAAAGCTGCAGGTTTCCATCCACTAAATTATTCAGGAGCTTCTTGTCTGGTGTTTAAAGTTGATTTATTTCTTGCATTAGCTATTTAAGATTTTAAAAAAAAAGACCAAGTGCACTCATATCTGACCTCAGTGCATAAGGGAAAGCTTTTTTGGCAGTCGTTTTATGCTTAAGTCTTTAGGCTGAAGTTTTCCCTTCTGATAGTCATTCAAAATACTGCATTTTGCTGTACCAGGGCACAATTACATAAGACACACCTTAATAGTTTCGCATTTTTCACCAACCAGAAAGTCACCCTTGTAATGGCTCCATGTTTTTCAGGCTTTCCCTCACTAACGTTCAACTCAGAGCCTTCTGCTTCCCACCCCACCCCCACCTCCACATCACGGTCCAGTGAGTCCAACCTGGCTGCAGAAGCCGATGGCGTGCAGGCAGAAATATTATGAATCAGCACATGGCCTGGCTAGGAAAACCTGGCACCGCTCGGCCTTGAAATGCCAATCGCGTTCTCGCGAGAGAGGAGGGACTCTCCTACAGGCAGCCCCTTCTCTCTGTACACAGCACCTTGCCCTAGCCCTTCCTCCTCGCCTCTCTTCTGGTTTCCTCTCCTGCCTGAAATAGCTAAAATTAAGTCGGGCATATAAGTCTGTTGAATGTAAAAAAATATCACCATGAAAGGGCAACTGATGACCACTAACTTGAAATTATTTGTATTAAGTAATCCATCACTCGTTTGACCCTGTCAGCCTTCATGTCCACACCTACAGAGCTTTGCAGGCCCTCCCATTCCTGAAACTGACCGGGTGTGTCATAGAGAAGTTTCATCTTCCCTTTTCTACTGTCTCGTGACTGTACTCCTTTCTAAGAAGACACGAGCTGCCCCACTAAATAAAAACAACCTGTGGAAATAAATTCAGCATCACAGCATATTATATAGAAACACTATGATTTTCGTAGACTCTTGTACACCCATTATCAAGTGAAATAAAACCTAAGAGACTCACATTAATTTGTTTCCATTTCTGTTCTCTACCAACTTCTACAGTAACAGGTACAGGACTTTTTAGTCTGAGGACCAGTTTTGCAGTTGACAGCCTCCAGAAATACATACTCCCAATTGCTGCCCATTTCTGCCTCCCAAAAACAACTCATCAGGTGAACTTGGTGGTGCACCGAATAAACAGTAATTAGGGATTTCTTTTTTAAAGTATATTAAAATTACTGCAAGAAATTAAAATGCAGACTTTTCAAAAACTAAGATGATTGACACTTCCACTGTGTACCACCAACCACACTTTTCAAAAATTAGTTTAAAAAAGTAAACAGCATTTAATTTTAAAAATATAAAGAAACGTACAGAATAAGTATATGAAGAAAGAAAATATTTCTGTACAACTGTACAGTGTGAGTTTTAAGCTAAGTGTTATTACAAGAGTCAAAAAGTTTCTAAAAATTCATTAAGTAAAAAAGTTACAGTAAACTAAGGTTAATTTATTATTAAAGAAAGAAAAATATTATTTTATAAATTAAATGTCGCCTAAGAGTACAGTGTTTATAAAGTTTACAGCAGTGTGCAGTCACGTCCTTGGCTTGACTTTCACTCCTCACTCACTCACTGACTCACCCAGAGCAACTTCCAGTCCTGCATCTCCATTCATGGTACGTGCCTTCCCCGGGTGTGCCACTTTTATCTTTTATACTGTATTTTTACTGTACATTTTCTATGTTTAGATACACAAGTGCTTACCATTGTGTCATAATTGCCTACAGTATTCAGCACCATAACGGGCTGTACAGGCTTGTCACCTAGGAGCAATAGGCTATCCCAAATAGTCCATATGCCCATGGGATCCTCGAACATAGATGCCTCTCCATTTATTCAGGTACGAAGTAGGCTACCATCTAGGTTTGAGTAAGTGCATTCTGTGATGTTTGCACAACGACGAAATCACCTGACAACATATTTCTCAGAACATCTCCCATCGTCCAGCAACTCATGACTGTAGTTTAACTACTCACCCGTTGAATGACATCTGTTATTTCCAGTTTCAGTTATTATAAATGAAGCTGCTGTGCACATTTATATACAGGTTTTCCTGTAAACATAGTTTTCATTTCCTTGGGATAAATCCGCTAGAGTGCAAGTGAAGTGTCATTTGGCACTTGTGTGTTTTGTTTTATAAGAAACTGTCAAATTGTTTTCTAGAGAGGTGGTACGATTTTGCATCCCCACAGCAATGTAAAAGTGATTGGTTTTTCTGCATCCTCAACAGCATTTGATGTTGTCACTGTTTTTATTTGGGCCATTCTAATAGGTGTGTAGTAATCACTTATCGTGGTTTTGTTTCCCTAATGACTAATGATGTTGAAAATCTTTACATGTCCTTGTTTACCATCTGTATATTTTTCAGTGAAATGTATCTTCGTATCTTTTGCCCACGTTCTAACTGGATTCTCTTTTCCTACTGTTGAGTTTTGAGAGTTCTTTACGTAGTCCAGATACTACATAGTTGTTTGCTGATTATGTGGTTTGCAAGTAGCTTGTCTCTATAGCCTGTCTTTTCACCCTCTTAGAGAGTCTGTCACAGAGCAAACATTTTAATTTTAATGAGGTCCAATGTATTAACTTTTCCTTTTATGAATCATGCTTTTGATGTCAAGTTTAACTCTTTGCCTAGCAATGGGTCCCAAAGATATTATCCTATTTTTTCCTAAAATTTTCATGTCTTACCTTTTATTTTTAAATCCAACATGAGCTCATTTTTGTATAAGGTGTGAAGCTTAACGTTGAGGTTTATTTTTTGCCTACCGATGTCTAGTTGCTGGAGCACCATTGTTTTTGCACGGTTACCAAACATCAGTTTGATACACACCTTCATGTGGGTCTATTTCCAGATTCTCTGTTTCCATTAATCAGTGTGTCTATCCCTCTGCCAAGGGGGGGATAGTCTTGATTACTGTAGTTCTAGAGTAAGCTTTAATATTGAATAGAGTGATTCTTCCCACTTCATTCTTCTTTTTCAAGATTGCTTTAGCCTGTACCTTTCCATATAAAATTTAGAATAAGCTTGTCTTGTCTACCAAAAACAAAAAAAACAAAAAAAACTTGTCGGGATTTTGATAGGAATTGCTACCTTAAGATCAGTCTGGGGTGAACTGACATCTTTACTGTGTTGAGTCTTCCAATCCTCGAACATGGGATGCCTCTCCATTTATTCAGGTCTTCTTTCACTTCATCCACATTGTGTAATTTTCAGCGTACAAATCTTGTACATTTCCTTAAGTGTATGCCTAAGTAATTTTCTTTGCAGTGATTGTAAATAGTATCGTTTTTAATATTAGTTTCCACATATTTGTTTGTTAGTATATAGAAATGTGATTGATTTTTGTGTGTTGATCTTGTATCCTATGACCTTGCTCAACTCACTAGTTCCAGTTGTGGGGATTTTTTGTTGTTGTTGATTTGTCTTTTAATTTCTTGGGACTTTGTATGCAGACAACCATGAAAATAGGGATGGTTTTGTTTCTTTGCAATTTGTATGCCTTTTCTTTTTCTTGCCTTATTGCAGTGGCTGGAACTTTCAGCACTATATGGATTAAGGATAGTGTGAAAGCAGACATCCTTGCCTTGTTCCTGAACTCAGAGAGAAAGCATTCAGTCTTTTGCTGCTAAGCATGACAGAGCTATAGGGTGTTTTTTTTTTTAATCACCAATCCTATTACAAAATTAGTTGTGTCTTTTTTCCTCCACCTGTCCTCCCACACCCCACCCTTTTTTAAAGAGAAGCTTAAGTGTTAGGGATTGGCCCAACTGAGATGACAGAGCAAAAATAAAGTGCAAAGGAGATTTCAGTACTTCCTCCTCCAGGCTAGGCTTGTAAGAGGGACAAAACCAAGTTCCTTTCAAGGGTTTGGGGCCCCTTTGCAGACCTAATCAGAGCTAGAGAGCTAATCTTATTATCAGGGACCTTGCATTCGGCAGTGAGCGAGGGGCCCCCTGTAGGAGAGGTAGAAATTGGCTGTCACACAGGAGAGCCTCACGGAGTGGGGTGCTTGTGCCCTCTCCGGCTGCCAGCCTCACTGCCTGCCAACCTGAGTTGGCAATAGAAGAGTCTCAGATACCCAGATCCTGGGCGACAGTGGTCAGGGCCAGGTTTAGATTTGTGTGAGCTTTTGGCAGCAGCTCACCCAAAGAAGAGAATCGGCTGTGAAAAAAGGAAGCGAATTAAGAGTTCCGTGGCTGGGTTGGCTGGGTAAAACTGCCGGCCACGAAGTGCAGGTACAATACTTGTGACCCATGAAACAATCTTTTTCAATAGGGGGAGGGGATGAGCAGTTTAATCTGAAATTTAAAAAAAAAAAAAAAAAAGCAAACAGTCACGGCCTGTCCTGCGGTGCCATCTCCTCCGGGGTCCCGCAGGCTCGGGCCCCTCTCCCCGGCGTCGCCCCGCCCCCCGCTCCCTACCCCCACCCCCGGGCTGGCCGAGACCACACCTGCGCAGGTTCAACCTGCGGGAACGCGGTGGCCGTGGGTGGCAGGGAAGGTGAGTGGATGTGCGCGGCGGGATGGGAGGGCGAGGCGGGGAAGAGAAAACGGGCCTCGGCTAATGGCCGCGCCCGGCCGCTGCGGGGAGGAGGGCCGCGGCCGGACGGGGGCGCCGCGGCCGCTCGCGCGCGCGCCGGCCCCTGGCTCTCCGCGGTCCTCTTCCCACGCGTTCTCTGCGCGGGTCGGTACCAAAGCCGCCGGCGGCGGGGGGCGCGGACCGTTCCACTCGGGAGGGGCGCAGGTCGGCCGCGGCCTGGGGCGGGGGCGGGCCCGGGCTGGGCCGCGCCGCGCGTCCCGTCCCGTCCCCCGCCCCAGCCCCTCCTCCCGGCCGCGCGGCGCGGAGCGAGGCCGCAGCGCTTGGCCGCCGGGCCGCCGAGCCCGCGCCCGCCCGCGTCCCCACCCGCGGCTCCCGCGCCCCCGCCCCGCCCCCCGCGTCCCCGCGCCCCCGCCCCGCCCGCGCGGCCGGGGACGAGCGCCGCCCAGCGCATGCTGATCCCTGTCCTCCTCCTCCTCAGGCGGCGCTGGCGGCGGCCCCGGGACCCGCGGAAGCCGGCATGCTGGAGAAATTCGAGTTGGAAGAAGAAGGTGAGTGCCCCCAACGGGATGCGACTCCGCTGCTACGCCCGGGGCGGGCGCTGGACCGCGGGTCCCCACGCCCCGGAGGCCGCGGACCCCGCCGCCCGCCCGGCCCCGGCTGCCGAGCGGCCGGGGATGGAGGCGCGGGCGGGCGGAGCGTGTCTGCAGTGGCCGGCGGGTGCCTCCCGAGGGGACACCGAGCGGGGTTCGGGTGAGCCCGGCCAGCGGGCCGTCAGCACGGATGGTTGCTCCTTTTGTCCTTACCAGCCGAACTCGAAGGAGAGCAAGGTGTCGGGCAGTAGTAATTGTTTGTGGTGCCACCGTACACGCAGAGGTAACCCCCAAATGATGGTTAGGGTCTATACCTGTAAATAACAAAAGTGTCCCCTTGTCTGTGTTTGTGAAAATACCCCCAGCAGGGTGTGCCTTCTTGTTTTAAAAGGGAAAGTTAAATAGGAAAACCTGAGGCGGCTTAATGAATTGGTTTTGAGTTCAGGTGACCCTGTCACTCCATCATTGCTATCTCCTCACTTGGGGTTTTTTTGTTTGTTTTGTTTTGTTTTATCCCCTGCCCTGTTTTCTTTTTACTTACCTGGATCTTTTTTTTTTTTTTTGAAGCTGTTAAAATGTGAAGAATAGCTCGATTCTGGGCAAAATTCATATTTAAAATGGAATGTGATGAGCTCAAAGTCAAAAAAGAACTTTGAATAAGATGCTTGACAATTTGAGGAATTTAAAAGACCTCCACATTATCTTGGTTACTCGCATTATTTATTTAGTGACTTCTCTTTTTGCCAAGAGTATCAATAGAATAAAGCTCCTGAACAAAGAAGGTGCCATGTGGATAATGTGTGTTGTGCCAACTTGAAGACTTTTGTTCATTTGCAGTCAGGCAATTACTTAATAAACAACATGCACAGCCAATATGGGAATGTTAACCTGATAGTGTTAGGCCAGTACTTATGTTTATTTTATGCTTTAGATTCCCTGTAGCATTTCACAAACAGCTAGAAAATAATGCATTCATAGTAATTATCATTAAAAGTCTGCATCTGTATTTATTAACAAGTAGTTACATGGTATATTTCAGAATTTTACTGGGATTTGATTTGCTTTTTATCCTACTGAGAAATAATCCAGTTTCTTAAATAAAATCCACCTCATTATTCCTCAGTTTTATTATATCGCAGGTCAAATTTTGGCCGTTGTCCACAGGGCAATATGGTGTCCCCCGTTTCCGTTAAGACTGTGTCAAATCATGAGGGTTTTTGTTTCCAGTATTAGTAACTGAGAGTCCACTGCATTTAAACTTTTTGCAGATGCACAGGGGACAAGGGGAAAGTGGAGAGGATGCTGTTACAGAATAGTTATGGTTAAGATCATAGGCCTAGCTTCAAATCTTACTTCCACTTCTTGTTTAGCTGTGTGACCTTGGACAAGTTGCTTAACCTCTCTGTGCCTTACTTTCCCCATTTATGAGATGGAGCTAACATCATGGTGTTTTGAGGATTTTAAATGAGGTAGTCTGTGCAGTGGTATTTCGTACAGTGTAAACCCATAGTAAGCAGAGTAATTTACTCTGTAAATGTTAGTAACTTATCTTTTGAGTGGCATTAACTACTGTACTGAATTCATAGACTTCTTAAGGCTTTCATTAATGAATACAAACGTAGAGATTCGTCTCAGCATGAGTTTGATGGGTTTTTTTCCTTGAGATTTATTAATTTAATTATGTTGCATTTCTCAGAGCAGATGTACAAGCCTTATTTCTTTTTCATTGTTTCTGCCAATGGAATTAATGTGAAGTATGAAACCTAAGTACCTAAGAAGAGGATCTTCCCATTTTCACTCATCCATTTTTATCTATATTGCTGTCATCCCATTAAAGCATACTGAATTCCACAAATAACCCTGTCAAACATTTCTGGATTTTTTAGGAGGCAGGATGTAAGCTAAGCAGTGGCTTGGAAGCTGTTAGCCAAGATAGAAGAAGGAATAGTATTGGTGTGGTTGTCTAAAATGCTGCTTTGTGGGGTATTTTTTTGTTTATTTTTAACTTTAGATTGCTTATGCATCCAAAATACGGGAAAAATTAAAGACGAAGCAGAATCATGCATTTATTTGGGGGGGGAGCCTTAACATAAGACATTATACCTTTAAATATCCTGCGAACTGATGTGTTAGCAGTCTACATAATTGATAGCTGATGAGTAGATCCTTGTTTAATCTTTAACCCTCCTTATCCAGTTAATGTCATATTTATGCATTGCGGTCAGGAGACATTACTTAGAGATACAGTTGGTGTACATGGAAACACATGACTACTAGTATTTTTGTTACTGTTTTTCTATTTCCTAATACATTGTAACGGCTGCTGTATTTGTTAGAAGCAACTCGGAGGCACTAGTGAAGTTGGAGTAATCACTTAAAATGTCATTTGCGCTGGGAAGAAAGAAAGAGCTGCCCCGCAGTCTCCCCTGCATGGTTCCTGTCTTTTGCCTGGGTTCTGACACCAGCTGCCCACCCACTTTCTGCTGTCCACTCTTCTTGCTGTCACACACTCACCGAGGGACCTTTCTGCAGTGTGTACTGATGGCATCACTATTTTATGGGAAAATCTTGACCACTTTCCTCTGTCTATATATAGGATTAAGTGCGTACATGTCTTCATCTGCGGCCTCCCCGCCGCCTCCTGGCCACACACGCCAGTGATCTGAATGCTTTCTGAGTGTGAGAAGCGCCAGAGATTTTTTTAAGAGGCAGTTGCTAATTCTGTGGGTCTAGGATGGGACCTGAGAGCTCGCATTTCTGCGACACCCCCAGGGGCTCCTGCCGCTGTTTCACAAGCCCCTCCCTGAATAACAAAACTCTGTCGCATACTTTTCTGTGAGGGGCCTGCCGGTCTGTTTAACTTGCCTGTGCCGCTGCAGCAAGGCAGAGGCAGCCAGAGACCAGATCAGCCCCCAGCAGGGCTGTGTTCCATGAAACTTTATCTACAAAAACAGGCGGATTGGGCCCACAGGCCGCCTCTGCCAGACTGCTGCTCTGTGTGTCCCTCACGGTCTCTGGGCCTTAGCGGACGACATTCATTTGAGGGTAAGACCTTCTCTTGCTCCCTTTCTCCACCCTGCCAGTCTTACTAATATATCACCGCTCAACCCAAATCTCACCCTCTCTTTGAGGCTGTGCCCCAAATCCCTTCTATACTTCTCTAACAGTTCATCTTTCTCTTCCCAGTGCCAGATGTGGCTGGGACGCAGTAGGTGCTCAGCAGTGTTTCGGAATCTCAGTGAAGACATTGTTTATACCGTAGTCCCCCCTATCCATGGGAGTGATACATCCAAGGCCCCCAGTGGATGCCTGAAACCACAGATAGTACCAAACCCTGCATAGACTATGTTTTTCCCTATATGTATGTAGCTATTTCACTTAAAGGAAGCACTCTCCAGCTTCTCTTTGGCATATCCAAATCGCCAGCATCACCACTCTTGCTTTGGGGGCATAATTAAGTGAAATAAGGGTTACTCTGACATCAGCACTGAGGTGCCATCGTAGTCAACCCGATCTGATAACCGAGCACGTTACTAAGTGACAAACAGGCAGGAGACCCTGGACAGAGGGATGGTTCACGTCCCAGGCAGGACAGACCAGGACGGCGCCAGAGTTCATCACGCTACTCAGAATGGTGCACAGTTTAAAACTTAGGAATTATTTAGTTCTGGAAATTTCCATTTAATATTTTTTCAGACTACGGTGTACCGTGGGCAACTGAAAGTACAGAAGGAGAACCTGCAGGTAAGGGGGGACTGCTGTAGTTACTTCATGGACATGTTGGGAGGATTAAATGATTCCGTATATGCAAAGTGATGAGAACAGTGCCTCGCCCATAGAAATCACTTTATGTGTTTGCTTTTCAAATTTTTTATTGTTACATCCGTCCTATCTCTGTTTGGTTTTTATCAGAATTAACAGTCTTGAACTTACTTAATGGCAGGACCAAGCACAGTACTTTTAAGCACCTAAACACAACTGTGACTATTTTTTGAAGTAGGTAAGTATTCAGCAGTTTATTCGTGATCAATAAGTCTCTAATTCTGGGCCGACTTCAGGAGTCGTACAGCCCCCCTGGAACTGTGTTGTCTCCTGCCTCCCCTTCGCCACATCAGCCATCGCGGCCTCTTCAGTGATTTCGGGCTTTCTGTCCCTAACTTGCTGTAATTGTCCCCTCCCCCTTAGCTGTCTCGCCAGCTGACCTCCCTATCTGCCCCTCCCATTCCCACCACTTGCTTCCTCCTCGACATCCCTTCTGTCCTAGCTGTTCTTTCTTCACCTGCCAGGTGTACTTTTCCAAAGTGTAATCCTTTCAGAACTCGTCTCCAAATTCATATTTATATTAAGGCTGGTCAACCTCATGCACGCTGATCAAAAACAGGTGAGAAGTAGGGGCCTCTTTTTGTAGGAGGGAAGGCGTCGTTCTTTAGTCAGTAATCTCGGCATTTTAGGCCCCGTTCTGCGAGGAAGTAGCTCTGTCCTGGGATGATGCACCGTCTCTGGGGACTTTGTTCGTTTTGTTGTTGTCACCGTGGGTTTTCTCTAAAACAAGGCCCAGCACTTGGCAAACGTGTACTTTTCCTTCTAGCTCGAAAATAGGACCTAAGGCAACCAGCAACCATGCTACTATATAAACTCAGAAAAAGAACCAAAATCTGTGTTCACGCAAACTCATGTATGTTTAACTGGCTGACGTTGCCCCAAAGTAAGCAAAGTAAGGAAATTGGGACAAAAATCTTAGCTATGACAGTGGCTTGTGGCCCTCCAAAGGGCCACAGTACATGGACAGCTGTGCAGTACATCTGTGGTTTGAAAGTGTCACGGGGACAGGACAGGTAGGGGATGTATAAAGAGTCTCAGAGGGTGATGGGTAATGTAGAAAAGGCTTGAAGCACTGACTTCCTTAGGGGAGAGGAATCTCGTGGGTATTTGTGGTAACCTGTGACAGTATTCTGTCACTTAGCTTTCAGAGCAGCTGCTCAGTGAGGGCACTTACTGGCTGTCGGGTGAGGGGTACTGGCCTCCGGTAGTGGACACGCTCAAGTGACAGGTTTGTGATGAAGCCCGGTGGGTCTGGCAGCATGAGAGAGCTCTGCTAAGGTGTCGTCCGCCCTCTGCCCTTCCCCTCTGAGTTTGCACACCCACCTTACACGAGAGATGATTGTTTGTTGATGAGACACGTAGCTATAGTTTTACGAAATATATTTAATTCAGTGTTTTCTTCTGTAGCTGGCCCCCTACTTAAAAGCTTCCCGTATTTACTAGACTGCAGGTACACATTTTAATGTCTCTCGTGGCAGGATGTAGCCTCCCATTGAGGGGACCTTACCTTCAATGGGACGGAGTGGTTGTCTTCTAGACCGAGCAGGTTTTGTCACCTGACATGAAAAGAGCCCTGGCTACTTTAAACAAAAAGGCGAGTGCAGAGGGGGACTTGGGGATTTCTGAAAGTGGGACTTGTCCCCAGGCTTCACAAGTACCTGGAAAGGCAGCAGTCGCCAAGGCAGCACCTGGGTCATCGCCACGATGAGGTGTCTCCATCCCCTTCCCTCTCCAGACGGACTCTGTCTGCTCCTTGCTGGGTGCTCGGCCCCAACCCCACCGGTCATCTGACCGATGGCTCAGACAGCTGTGCCATGGCCAGGGCTGGTCCCATCCTATAGCTCTGCGAGGGACAGACAAACCCTGAAAAGTTGTTACACCAGGGTCCCCGCGACTTTACATTTTACCTGTGAATTTTAAAGTGGGAAAACTGTTGGTACTACAGAGCATTTGGCATTTACTTGAAAAAAATGGAGGAATCCTTCTACCCTTTCCATGTGATTATCATGATGGCTGGCGTCTGCTGAGCATATGGAGGCACTAAGTCGTTTACAGGTGTCTCATCTAACCCCTTACCCCATCTAACAACCTTAAGACGTAAATATTTTTATTTTCCCTATTGTATGGAGGGGGAAGTCAAGAAAGGAAGAGGTCGAATAAATGCCCTCAGGGGACACATCTGGGAACCGGGTTTCAAACACAGTCTTCCAGAGCTGGTGCTCGGAGCCGGCCTGCATAACCGATGCGGAGCGATCCTTCATTCAGAAACCCTCTCCATGTATTCCCACCTCCTAGACTTTCTTAAGCCCTTTCCACCAGGCCGCCCAGGCTCACCAAGGTGGTGACCGATGGCTCCATTTTGCAAACTCCAGTGGACACCTCCCTGCCCTCTTAGTAACAGTCGGCAAAGAGGACTGTTCCCCTGCCCCACACAGCACTCTGGTATTCTCCTCGCACCTATCTGGCTTGTAGATTTCCTTGGCGGTTGTTACTCTTCTTTCTTTTTCTTGGTAACAGGTTTAGTGCGGTAACTTACATACCATCCGATTGCTCTTCTTCCTTGAGCGTGAGATACTGGACTTCCTCATGGCTCTGTCAGAGGCCCGCTCTCATTTATACCCTCACCTTCGCCAGTCTTCTTCCCTTCCATGGCTTTAGTTACCATGACACCTGTCACCCAGTGTTGTAATCCCATGGATTTAGTTACCACGCTGCTTTAATAACTGATGATACCCAAGTAGGTATCTCCAGCCACATCTGTCCTGAGTATTCAGTTGCCTGCTCGGTGTCTCTGCCTGATTCATCTCGCGACCGCTCTGTTCTGCCCCGCTCCCCTCTTGTTTTTTAAAGCCAGCCTGATGCAGTGAGTGGCACCATGTCCTCCTAGCTGTTTGTTTGTTTGTCACGAGAATGCTGGTTAGGTCCAGCGCTCTTGCTCTCCCATGTCCAGGTAATCACATCCTCTCGCTTTTACTTCCTGAGTACTGCCTCTCTCTGTCACTTCTGCCCTCAGTCTAGGCCAGGCCACCACCATCTCTCTCTTGAACTAGTGAGGAGCGTGGTGTGTCCCAGAATCTACTCTGACCCCTGCCATCAGTCCCCCACACTGCAGCTAGAGACATAAAAACATGTATCTAATCATGTCGCTTCCGTGGGTAAAAGCCTTCAGTGACTTTCCTTGCCTTTCGCTGGAGCCCGGATTTCTCGCCCTGTTCTCCGATGCACCTTCTCGCCCTTCCCTCTGCTGCCTCATCACGTGCCTCCAGCTCCCTGGTCCTTACATTCCTCAGAGTGCTGTGTGCTGCCGCGCCTCTGGGCTCCACACAAGCTGCTCCCTCCTCCCAGAGCCTGCGTCCCCCTCCTCTTGGCCATCAGTTCTCAGTGGAAATGCCGCATCCTCGGGGAAGCCCCAGACGGACATCGCTTATGGTCTCAGGATGCCCAGAGTTGAGGGCTGTTACGGAGAGACGCATTTACTCCTGTTTCTTTACCAGTGAACTGGAAGCTCTAGAAGGATGCCAGGTCTCGAAGATATTATGGTGAATAAGACTTAGTTTTCAGTATTTGGAGTGTGTAAAGCTTTAACGTTCACTCTGGCACCTGGGCCTAGTGCACTTCAAGTGGTTAAGGTTCTTTCTTACAAAGAAATCTGGCATTTCTGTTCAAGGTGACCAAGCAACATTTTAAATTCCGAGTCACCAGTAGTGCATTGTCCCATGACAGCTGCTTCCCCAGCCACAGCTTCAGGGTCCGTGCCAGACGTTCCCCTGGTGGATACTGTAAGCACTGTCCAGTTGGCAGCATATCCCATTCCTCAGAGTCAGCCTGCAGGAAAGATGGTGTTACTGCCACTTCACAAATGACGAAGTTCAGACGCAGAGTGATTAAATATTTGCTCACGGTCCCAGGGAAGGTGATGGCAGATCTGCCCCTTCTCTCTTCTGTACTCGGTCCTCTGGGAACCTTGTTTACCTGGAATCCGCACTGGACAAGACTGGCCAGCTACCTGACATACTTGAGGAAAGTACCTGAGTGAGACCTGTGAGCTTATAGACCCATCTTCTGTTGTTAGTGCTTCACTCTGCAAATCGGTTTTTCACATTTTGATTTGAAGTTGTAATTCTTCAGAGTGCTCCCACGTATTAGAAGGACAGTATGTGCCACATTAGAGATAGCCAGAGGCCTACAGCAGAAGGACCCATTGTGTTGCTAAGCCCCAAAGATGTGCACACATTTGTGGACATATGTTTCAGCTCTGGTCAGCTGGCCCGTGTCAGTGTGAGTTAGAATGCGTTTTGTCAGAATCTCAAACTGGAAGACGCAGTGGGCATTCGGGGGAGTGCCAGCCTTCAGTTCACCTGATTGGATGGACGTGGACTGAATGGGGCTCCACACTTGTGACTCAAGGTGGTTTGCTAAATATATTCATTTCTCTCTCTTCCCTCCTAAAATTCTACTGAAAGAGCAGCTGTCAATGAAATCGAATACAAAAGGTGGTCTTGCTCAACAAAAGTAAAAGCTTGGTTCTAGGAAAAGACCAGTAAAGTGGATAAACTTTTGCAAAGTCTGTTCAAGAAAAAAATAAGTGAAAATGCAAAGCATTGAAAAAGGGGGCTTAAAAAAACAAAACAAAAAAAACATAAAAAATAATTTAAAATTTTTTTAAAAAAGAAGAGGTACTTCTTAATTATAAATGTAGAGTTTAGAAAATAACATTACAAAGAAACATATATATATATACACACACACACGTATATATATACATACATGTGTGTGTGTGTATATATATATATATATATATCAAACTATACCAATAAATTTCAAAGTCTTTTTACTTTTGAATACATTTTATCAACTTTTATTTTCCTGGTTAATTATCCCTTTGCTCGGTCACCATAAAATAATTGAATTGCACACTTGAAATGGGTGAGCTGTATGGACGTGAAGTACCTCAATGAAAACTGTTTTTTGAAAAAAGTAATTAAAAGTCCTCACCCTCCCTTTGCCCCTGCCGAAGAGGCCTGATGGTCAGCCTGTTGATGGGTGAGTTCTGTAAGACCTTCAAGAAACACTGAATGCCTCGGTTATTTGAATTATTTTGGGGCATAAGAAAGGATGGCAGCTTCCCAGCTCATTCTGTGAAGCTGGCTTGATCCCGACATCAAAACCAGGTGACAGCGCATGAAGAAGAAAACAAATGACTAACCTGGCATTTAAAATATGGGCCGAACTCCTACATAAACCTCAGCATAGTGAGCCGTGTACCGGGCTGTGAGCAAGCAAGGTTTGTCCCAGAAATGCAAGAAGACTGCACTTCACTACGAACCGCAAGGGTTTCAGGTCAACAGATTAAAGGAGAGAAACCTCTGGGTGTCTCAGATATTGGAATAGAGATTGATAAAATTCAGCATTTGTTCCTTTAACAAAATCCTCTGTAAGCTAGTAGGAGAGGAAACTTCTTCCAGTTGCTGAAAGCCACCTGCCCTAAGTGGTGGGGGCCAGTGCAGGGGAGCTCCTGGCCTCGTCCCAAAGGTGTGCTTGCTTTCCTGACCTGCGTGGTGCTCTGCATGGCTTGATCCCCGTGAGCTTACCTGGGTCCTCACTGTTGCTGCAGCTCAGTAATTGGGTCTGTTTCCTGAATAAAAGAAAACATGGGCTACAGTAGATGCTTCAGTCATGTGGTTCCTAGACTTCATCGTGCAGCCATTTTAAAACTCTGATGAGGATCACGGAGAATTTCAAGGTCACTGTTTGTCTGTCTGACATTCCTTAGGCATGTAGCGCAGCTCATTGTGAACTACCTAACTGGGGAAACTGTGAGCCTGTACTTACCTGCACTTTTCCTTCCTTCCTCGGAACTCTTTGCCCCCAGCCTAGAAGGGCACATGCATTTCCCTCTTCAGTGGATACTTCGCCCTCAACACACAAAACCAAATGCAAATAGCATGGAGAAGGGGGAAAATCTAATGCTTTTCATTTATTCTACTATCTTATAAGTCCTGTAAAAGTAGATTTAAGCCTTAACTTTGTTAATGTTCACATCTCTAAGCACTTTAGAAAAATGTATGAGTTTAATCTTTCCCATATACTTTTAACTTCCGTGTTCCCCTTTTTGGCTTATTTCTTGCTAATCAATTTTAAATGATTTTCTAAGAAGGAAAAGATACTGTATGAATATAGTCAAGTTGTGTGTCTAAATGTAGAATAAAGGATCAAAGATGAATGTTAAAATAACTGACATAGTGATAATCTTTTACACTTTTAAATTTAAAATTTGAATTTTGACGTTAAACCCTGGGACTAGCCAGCATTTTTCGTTTGCCATGGAGGACGTCAGTCATTGCTTTAGTGCTGAGCGCACACCAACAGGAGCGGATCAGAGCGAGCAGCTGCTCCCCTGTACCCAGGCTTTCGTTCTGGCAGGACTCTGATGCACTGTCTCGGCGCAGAGGGGTTCACTGGGCCCTGGGCCCAGAGCCAGCAGAATGAGTTCCGTGTAGTGCTGACGGTGTGGTGACATCATTAGAGAACCAGGGCCGTTTGCTGAAAGCTGCCTCTGTTGTTTCCTTTCACTTCTCTTGGTGAATCGGGTCCCTCTGTGGTCTGGAGAACACGGAGCAGCAAGCGTTGGGGGCCCTGCCTGCCACCTCATCTCACTCTCGTTCTCTGTCTCCCTTCTTTAGTCTGCTCTTTCTTAGACTAATGATCGAATGACAGTCTGTCCCCTTCGTTTTCATACACGTAAGGCTGCAAGCGACAAAGAATCACACCATCTTAGAATATATTGTTTAACAAATCCTTTCCGAATTAAAATTCTGTGTACATAGTTTCTAGAGAAAGTGATTTATGACGGGAGTGGTCATCTCTGAAATGTGACTCCGTCAAGTAGTTTTGCTGTATTTTCAGGTTTTTAAAATGCGTATGCAGTAGTGTGACCATTCTAAGGTCTTCTGCAATTTTATTCAATTCAATTACATTTTCGTCCAAAAGTATTAGAAACTAGCTTCAATATAAAACATACCTGCAAACACTTTTAAAGCTTTAGATCAATGCTGTTACTTTCATTTTTAAAAATTATATGGGACACTACCATGGGTACATTATTTCTCTGACTAAAAACATCCATTTGCAATCCTTCAATCTTATAAAGGTATATAAATAAGTTTCTTTACTGATCATTAAATCTAGATTCACCAGTATTCTTTTAAACCTGTTTAGGTTGTTATTTTTCTCCCTGAGGTTAGAAATGTAATACAGTAATCTCGGATTCATACTTGGTCCTCTGCGTTTTACGAATGTGTCTTTCAGTGACAGACAACTGAGTAGGCAGGAGCTTGTCCTAATACGGGTGAGGAACCTTCTGGGTGCCTGTCCACTGCTTCGCAAAGCCCCAGTCGGAAGGAAGGGCAGACCTCTACCTTTAGTACCAGGCGTACGACAACCCCCAAAGTGAGCGACTCACAGACATTAATGGGAACTTCAAAACTGGAGCCATCACTTCTGCCGTGAGGGCCGTAGGAAGGCGGTAGGGGCCGAGATCCTTTAATTACTTCAGCAAAGACCTTTATTCCAAATAAGGTCTCCTTCTGACGTTGCAGGTGGACATGTCCTTTGGGGGGTCCACTAAACCCACTACAGAAAGGCAGGTAGGGTTTCAGTAGGCTGTGGTAGGATGGGAAGGCAGTGTTCTGGAAGAGAGAGGAGTGTGCCCAAAGCAGACACAGAAACACAAAGGGCACATTCCCAACGTTGAACTTCCCAAAGTTCAAGAACTTCCCTTTGATAAGGAGGTATCAGTGTGATCCTAGAGTTAAGTTTCCCAGGGGATGTGGGCAGAAAGGTGGATTAGAGATAGATTGCTAGAAACCTCCAGTGACAGTGATGTGGGTACTTGTGTGTTGTGTACCGTGTTCCCCCGAAAATAAGCCCTCGCCGGGCCATCAGCTCTAGTGCGTCTTTTGGAGCAAAAATTAATATAAGACCCGGTCTTATTTTACTGTAAGACCGGGTCTTACATAATATAAGACCGAGTATAATATAATATAATATAATACTGGGTCTTGTATTAATGTTTGCTCCAAAAGACGCATTAGAGCTGATGGTCCAGGTAGGTCTTATTTTTGGGGAAACACGGTAGGAGTGAGGACTCTTCCAGAGTTACTGAGAGCAGAGGGTGGTACGTAATCGGATCTGCTTTTACAAAGAGGAATGCTTTACTTCCACACTTGCCTATTTAGAGTGAATAATTGCATTTACACTCATATGTTGCATTTTCAAATTGTTTTGTTAACCTTCACAAATGAAACACTTTAATATATACTTTCTAATTCCCACTAGTATTCTTTAGCAACTTCCTTGAACAATATGTTAGCTTAGCGTCGTATTGGAAGCGTGGTAAGATTTACAGTCATTGCACAGCCAGCCAGCCTCCTTCGGTAGACCAGTAAGTCAAGGGCCAATATAAGACTGTAATTATGCTTCTATCCAGTCGTATATAAAATAACAAAGAATGGAACATTGTGATAATATCTTAACCTCAATTACCTTTTGAATAATGAGAGTTTGAACTTCTTGCCTTCTCAGGAATTTTAATAATGCATTCCAAACAACCTGTTATTGTTGAATGGTTTTGGGGTTTTTTGGTTTTTTTTTTTTTTTTTTTTTGGTTTAACTCCAAATTCTTCTAGTTTTCTATTTCAGTGCATTTTTTTCCTTCAAGTGCAATTTGAGACTTCATTATAATGTAAATAATACAAATAACGCTTCCTATAATCAGCTTACATTGAATGGGGAAAAGCAGTAACATTTTATAATATTTTACTGTCTTTTTCTGCCTTAAAATGTTAACACTTTTGTTATCAATGTGGTTTTATTACATCAGTAATGATCTGTTCTTACTGCAAACCAAAATAAATTTTGTTATCCTCTGTTTTATATGGTTAACATTTTGCATTTGCTTTGTTTGGTCAAGCTTTTTACATTTTAAAAAAGTATTGTAAATCCTCCTCAAGACCCATAGCCGCAGTCTAGTCATGAGAAAACCATCAGACGTTCCATTTGAAGGCCGTCCTCCAAGGTACCACTGCCCAGCCCGCCCCAGAACGACCCCAGCCATTCAAACAAAGGAAGGTCTAAGGAACCACCACAGCCCGAGGAGCCTCAGGAGACGTGGCCGAATGTCATGTGCTACCCTAGAGGGACAAAAACGAAGGAAATCTGAATACCGAAAGGACTTTTGTTAATAATTTGTTCGTTATTATTTTACTGGTTCATTAATTGTTACAAATGTCCCATACCAGTGTAAGACGGATGGAGGAAACGCAGCTCTCAGCGTCGTCGGGGCGCTGGTGTGCGCGCAGGAAAGGACCCCGGGAGCCCCACTCCCTCACCGGCCTCACTGCCTGGGAAGCGCTCACAGAGGACCCCGAGGGCCCAGCTCCCCACAAAGCCCCAGCTGACCTGGAGGCTGCGGGTGTGAGCAGGGAAGGCCGGGGAGGACGTGGGCAGAAGTGAACGCCACACAGACTTGGAATGGGCTCCACGCCCATACCCATCCAGCGGCGAGGGCGGACGCCCTGCTGGCCTGAGCACCACCTCTGACAATCCTAACGGAGTATGGGGTTGTGGCTCAAAGTCTAAAATAAACATCTTGAATCCACACTGAGATAGACAGACAACTCTCCCGTGCAGAATTCCACGTGCCTTCTTCAGATGCTGTGCCCTCAAGGAGGTGGCACATAACTCCTGACCCGTTTAAGTGCGCGCTGCGCGTACCTGTGACTTCCTTGCAAAGACTGCAGGGTGAAAGGAGGGAAAGAGTGCAGTGGAGATACCTGACAGCCATTACCAGAGCAGGTGATCCAGCTGAGGAGTCCTGTTGACGGCAGGTCCCCTCGATGTGGTGGGATGATGTGGCATTTGCCTGACGGTCTTCCTCCCAAAACACACAAGCCCAAGATTGAGATCATGAGAAGACATCGTACAAATCCAAACTGAGGGCCATTGTACAGAACCCCTGCCCGGGACTCCTCTACACTGTCAAGGTCATCGACACCGAGAAACTCACAGTCTGGGGGAGCCTGAGGAGCGTGGTGACTAAATGTGCTCTCCTGTGGGATCCTAGACCAGACACAGGACATTAGGGGAGACTAAGGAAATCCTAATGAAGGGTGAACTCCGTCAGAATGTGTCAGCACTGGCTCGTTAGCTGTGACAAATGTGCCACAGTAACATCGGGCGTGACCTTTAGGGGAAACCTGGTGTGGGGTGTACGAGGAACTGTTTCATCTGCACAGCTTTTCTGTAAATCTAAAGCTATTTAAACTAAAACGTTTATTTAAATATTTTTAAAACTCAACAGAAGAATTATGATGGTACCCTAAAAAAACGTTTAACACAAAACTTAGGGTTTAAAATTCTGAAAGTTTGAGTATTTCTTTTCATAGTATTTTAAGGTTTTGTTTCAGATAGTCATAGGATATTAACATCTGTAATGTGTGCTCCTTTTATGAAAAGTCTTGATTTAATTCATGAACAAAATATTTTGTTAAGGGTTCCTTCTAGGAGATGGATTATTACATTTTATTGTCGTTTCCATCTTGAATTCATTCATTTGAACTTGAGTGTGTGGATCTGTCCAGCATTTTGTGACATAACTAGTAGTTCGCTGCACTGGTCTTTGACCTTTGTGTTTGCACAAATCCCCGCACTGAATAGGCTATGAGGAAACCACACGGTGGACAGCATGGCAGCCTCATCTTTGGCAATATGAGAGCAGTGAGGGCAGAAATGGTTCAGAACTTCCTGTCCAGCTTTTACCAGAGCTTTCTGTGTTTCTTTCCTGTCAAGACTCCTGCTTTCCAGTAGATCAGTGTTTCGGGGGAAATGGAAGCACAGGAACTTAAATGTCATCCTTCCAGGCTCTGACTGCTGCCTACATTCATGCGTAAGCCCCACCCTGGTCCTCGGTCATGTTCGTGATGGTCTCGTGACAGTTGGTGTCTCCTCCACTGGCTGTAGAACCTGTGAGGGCGGCAGCACATTTTTCGTATCCCTGGGGACCCCAGCCTCGCACAGTGGAAGCTGTTGGTAGTGGATCCTGCCGATGCCTCGCCTACATCCAAGTTCTCTTATTTCACCATCTCTGCCAGAGGGCATTCCTTGGCACCCAGGCAGAAATGCCAGAGGTAATGCCTCAGGATGACCGCTAACCGAAGCGGGCAGGAGTGGTCGTACTCAGCTAGTTACCTCCTGGGTGATCTGGGATCCGGTCCATCTCCTGTTGCGTTGCTTATAGCCAGGTGACCTCATGCTCTGGCATCGTGGGAGTTTGGAGGGCAGAGACTGTGTTGGGCGTGTTCACCTTTGTGTCTCGACACGGGACGGTGCCTGGTAGACAGCAGCACTCCACAAGTATCTGCTGGACACACGTGCACGAGTAGATGAAGCAGCAGAGTTTTCCTGGTGAGCAGTGCCAGAGTCTTGGACAGATTTAAATCCTGCTGTGGTCACTTCCTATCTGACTTCAGGGCAGTTACTTAGCTTCTCCTAGCCACCGTTCGCTCATGTGTAAAGTGAGGAAATTCACGCATGCCCCTCCAGGTTGTTACCTAAATCAAAGGTGATTGGTTGTAATGCCTGGTGTCACAGTACAGACATGCCTGGCCCACAGTCAGCCCTCAGTGTGCATGTGTCGTGGGTAGGTGGCCTTGAGGTTGGGTGGCAACTGGACAAGAAAAGGTAGAGAAGGATGCTTAGATTAAAGCAGAATGAACAAGTTCAAGGACGTGAGAGTAAAGACAGTAGGGAGCTTAGCAGGGAGCCGGTTGCCTGGACCTGAGAACAGGAAGTGGGGAAATAGGTTCCTGAGAGGCCAGACCACGGAGGGCAGACTGTGAGGTCTGACTCGATTCCGTGAGCAGGAGCGGAGATATTTGAGAAGGGAACTGTCCGAGAAGTGACTGGAGTGATGGGATTATGAATTATTTTACCCTGAGGAGCGATCGGAATTGAAAATAAAGATTTGGGAGCGGTTTGCATAGTTTATCATGAAATGGGCAAACCAGCCAGCATGTCCTGAGTCCCACGAAGGAAACCAAAGAAGAACGAGGGAGGGCTGCTTTCCACAACCAAGGAACTTGGTCATTGTCCTGCTTTTAACACTCACTTTGTTAAGGACTTGATACAGTAACTTTTTTCTTCCCATGTATTTCCCAGGCCGTCTAAGTCTCCCCAGAACGTACCGACCTGTGCGGGCTAAATGGAGGTGTCAGAGTCGCTTGGAGACGTAGACGCTGAGCTGGGCCATGAGCACAGTCTGGAGTTGGGGCATCGCAGGCAGGCCCGTAGGACGATCGTCCTGGCAAAGAGCAGAGCTTTGGGGTCTGGAGGCGTCTGGGTTCAGATTCTGCTAATGCAACTTCTCAGTCATGTCCTCGAGCTGCGGTCTAGTGAAGGAGGATGTAAGTGGGCCAAGAGGAGATGCGACTATGCTCCAGGCCGAGGACACAGTCACTGAAGGCGGTGGAAGAAGAGAGCGGAGCATTTAGGAAGGGGGAGAGGAAACTTGGTGCTGGAGGGAGTCCTGGGGAGTGGGGGGCACACCTTTCAGGGCACGGTCCCGTGGGCTGCGTCAAGGATTTTGTCTTGTTTCCTGAAGTAGTTAGAAGCCATTGAAGCGTTTTCAGCAGAGGTGTGACATGATTCGATTTGTGTCTGGCAAAGCCGTTCTGGATGCAGTGTGGACAGCTGTTGAAGAGAACAAGGTTGAAAGCAAAGAGACCAGTTAGGAGGTTGGAGTATTTATCAGATCTAGGGTAGTGGCCGTGGATGGAGGCCACATAGAGAAATAGGTGGAAACTAAGAGATACTTGTGGTGTGAACTCAACCGCGCATCGTGACAAATAGGTCCAGTATGACAGGAATGATGCCTAGATTTCTGCACCATTGGCGGATGGTGGTGCCACACAGTTATAAATGTACTGTAAACCCTCACAATACATTGTCCCTTTTATCAGCTGTCAATCACCTTTTACAGATTTAAATGATAAGACATATTTGTCCACATAATGACTGTTTTCTGTGCACTTTGTCTCCTTATGTAGGTCCGTATTTCTTTTTGACATTTATGTAAATGGTACCTTTATATAAAAATATTTTTAATTCCCAATTGTTCATTGCTAGTATATACAAAAACAATAGCATAGTTTTTGTTTTTTATTAACTCTGCCTTCTGTAACCTTGCTAAACTTTTTTTTTAGATCTGGAAACTTGCAGATTCTTTGGTATTTTCTGTGTAGAAAATCAAAGTCTGCAAATAAAGACCGTTTTGCTTTTTCCTTTTCAGTCTGCATGCTTTATTTTATTTTATTTTCCTTGCCTTATTGCACCAGCAAGCACCCCAGCATGGCGCTGAATAGAACTAGCGAGAGTGAACACCCCTGTCTTCTCACTCTCACCGGGAAAACATTCATAGTTTCCATTATGTCTCTTAGCAGGAGGTTTTTCATACATACTCTTTAGCCAATCGAGGAAGTTCTGTATTATTACTAACATTTGCCTTTCTTCTTCCCTTTTTAGCAGAAGACTCAGAAAGTGGTGTTTACATGCGATTCATGAGGTCACACAAGTGTTATGACATTGTCCCAACCAGTTCAAAGCTTGTCGTCTTTGATACCACATTGCAAGTAAGTGTGCTCAGTTTCTGTGAACGTTTGGTATGTACTTGGATGGCCACTGTATGAGGTGATGTAAACGCAGCAGCACCAGCCGACATGCATCGAGTGCCTTCACACGGCAGGCTCTGTTCTGAGGGTGTCTGAGTTCACAGTGAGGCGGCCGTATGAGGACCGTGCTGTTACTATCCTTCTTCTCCAGATGAGGAAAGTCAAGTTCTAGAGCTAAAGGACTTAGTCACACAGCTTAATCCACAATTCCTAGAATTTAAGAACTTCGTCCACAGAGCTGGTGAGTGGTGGGGTCTGTAATTAGAGCTCAGGTCTCTCTGATGTGTGTTCGAGCCTAAGTTATGAACTGTGAAACTGCACTGCCTCCCTCAGTGTATCCTGATGCTTTTTATTTAGTGGAATATATAAGCTCATTTGAAATATTGGTTAAAAAGAAAAAACTTACTACAATGGAGTATCTCTTGGGAGATCTTTATTGATCTCATTTTTAGCGGAAAATTGGAGCCTTATCATTTGGTATTAAAATTGTGCTTATTATAGCTCATTTTATGCCAATATGACTTACAATCGTATATGAAAAGTTATAAATTCAGCGTTGTGATCAAATGTCATCCAATGTAATAAAATGTATGTCTACACATACATACACGTATACGTTTAGTGTCTGTGTTTATACATAAATCTTTACCAAGCAGGACTGTCTTCAGCTGTGTCCCCAGAAGCAGCCGCCAAGCCAGGAATTCATGGGCATTTGGCCCGTTATTAGGGTCCCCCCCAGGGAGCCGCTGAGGGCCTGGGATGAACTGGAAGGCAGAAGCCTGCAGGTGCTGCTCTCGGGCAAAGTCCCATGGGGGCGGCCTGTGCTGACCCCTCAGCAGGATGCGTGGGGGGAAGGTGCCCTTGGTCACCTCAGCCCCTTGCGTTCGTCCAGGGCTGTCCTGGGACACGTCCGCCCAGGCCCTGCTAGCCTTACCCAGTGCTCGGACCCCCCCGCAGCCTGGTCTGCTGTCATGCCTAGTGGCACGCCCTGAACCTCTTCTTCTGAGGACACTTGGGCCCTTGCTGTCCTCTGACACTTTGCCTGCAGCCAGTGCCAGCTGCACAGAATTTCCAGGAATGTAAAAATGGTTTTGTTCTTAATTTTATTTTCCAGTTGTTTTTTGTTAGCACATAGAAATACAATTGATTTTTGTAAATCAACCTCATATCTTATATCTACTAAATTCACTTTAGACCAAGTAACTTTCAAGGTCCTTTCTAAAACCCTAAGATTCTCTGATTCTTTGACACAAAGAGGACAGGGAACCCTCCAAATACGGTATTATAGGAGGGAAGGTAGTAGACAGTAACTTGAAGAAATACAGTCTCTACCACTGTAACTACAGATTTCAGTAGTAAAAGAAGTAGAAACTCTGAATTCCCAAAAAGAACTGCCAGCTCAACCCATCTCACCCTCCCTCCTACCACCGAAAAGACTTACCTTTTTCAAGTATCAGTAGTTCTCCTGACCGTGGGTTTTCCACCAAGAGAAAAGTAAGTTGCAGCTGGTACAACCTGTCTGTTCTCACTCTCAGCTTCTCCCTTGCCATGAAATTGACTTTCTTCTGAATTTAGAATTTAGCCAAAGTGAGTAATCCATGAAAAATGTGGGGCCAGCCTGTCGTGAGAAGCGGCTGTAAAACAAGCCCAGTTTTACTTCATTGGTCAGTGGATCACAGGAGTCCCTGTGACCCGACAGTGGGTGTGGATGGGGACTGGGGGTGACGCTGCAGGAGCAGGAGGCGCTGCTCCGGCCGCTTCCTCCTCCTCGCCGGGCTGCACAAGCGTCCTCATACCGTGTCCGTGATGGATGGCTGTGCTGCACCCCAGCATTTGGCTTGATGGGCCAGATGACACCCCATTTCACGATGGGACGCTCAGGCTGCAGTTACTCGGCATCTCCTCATTAGTCGTTCCTTCGTCTCTACCAGGGCTTAGTAGGAACCCAGGAACTGTTTCTCAGAAGGAAAATAATTATCTGCATGAGAAGGCATGTCTTTTCCCTGGTTTTTCCCCCAAACCCTAGACATGTGCCCTGTGAGTCTCCTGTGCTGCTTGGCGGGGCTTCAGATGGCACCCCTTGCTGGCTGTGGGCCGTGTGGATGAGGAGCCCACGCTTGTTGCATGGAATTACCTTGCTCTTGTCGCCTCTGGGTCACTCAGTAAAGGTGGCAGAGTAGCCACCCAGATTGGTACATGTTACCCAGGTGTTGTGTGGCTGGCAGGGCATGTGCAGGGCCCCCCTTGAATTTCCCTTGGAGGCGTGTCTCTGACATGGTGGCCAGTGCGTCCGTCACCCTGAAAGCACATGCTCTGGTTGGCATATATCTCCTGAGGCATCTGAAGTATGAGATCCAGCCAGCAGCATCCCTACGGACGCTGAGCATGAGGGCCACAGAGCCCTGCGGCACGCTGGTAACAGTGCGCTGTGCCAGCTCCCAGCAGACCGCTCTAGGGCTTCGGACTTGGTATAGAGACAGGGTGTGTGTCCCCAAGGTACCGCATCTGGATTCCGCTGCAGTGAGTCACCGCGTGGTTACGTCCAGTAATCTGCAGCCCCAGGCCAGACGCGCTGTTCGGCCGCGGTGGCAGACCCCCAGCGTCTGCCCTTCCCAGGGATGACTGATGGTGTTTGGTTGGCTAGCCTGGCAGCCGCGTGGGGAAGCTGTAAAGTGAGCAGTGGTGAAGTCTGCAGCCTGCACAGTACATTTTCTGTCTGATTTTGGAAACGTCAGCCCTGTAGCGACAAGATCGGAGCTTTTCAGGACCGGCCCCGGGGCCCTCAGCTTCTCTGATGGACCCAGAGTCTGCCGGAGCCCTTTGTTCCCTTTGTACGAGCCCAGCGCGCTGGCAGCGTTTGTCCACACCAAGTCCTGTGGTCCTCCCGCTGCCAGGATGGCCGAGGCAGCAGCCATCTGCACCCGGGCACCCCTAGGGTGCGACATCACAGTCACAGGTGATGTTTGTCCATCTTGAAACCACTGCTGGCCTGGGGCCAGGGGAATCCAGTTCCCTGCCAACCAAGAGCTGTGCACTGTGTTCAGGCCCAAGGACGTGAGCCCAGCCCAGACTCTCTGTTCCCAGCACCTGCGTGGTGCCACTTTCTGCATAGCAGAAAGCCAGTCAGGAAACAGAAGTTGCACCAGCTGTGGCACGGGAAATTGATGTAAACAATGTTAACTGGATATGTTAACTGGGTAACTGCAAGGGTAAATACAGACCTCTTCATTTGGTGGTGCTCTCGAAATGTGGCTCCCGGACACGTGGCAGTTTCGACGTAAGCCTGGAACTTGGGGGAAATGCAGATTATCCAGCCCCTCTCAGACCCACTAACTCAGAAAGTCGGGATGAAGCAGAGAGGTCCATATCCTCCCAAGTCCTTCAAGTGACTCTGACACACTCTGAGTTTGAAAAACCACTGCTATGAGTCCTTGTGGAGGTAAGGGGGTCCTGTGGTGCCTTCTGGCTGGCGCCGTGTCTCTGGAAGGTGAGGATGGTGAGCTCATTCTGCACATAATGTGAAAATGACAGGCTGGGGTCAGCTGCTGCTGCAGGAAGCAGGTGCCAGGCAGAGCAGTAGAGCTGGGGTGAAGCTCGCAGGTGCAAATACGGACACAGGAACATGCATCTAGGGAGAATGAAGTGAAAATGAAGGCAGAAATCAGTTCGATGCTTCTACAAGCCGGGAAATGCCAGAGATTGCCGGCCAACCACTAGCAGCGAGGCGAGAGTTCTGGAACAGATTTTTCCACAGTTAAAGGAACCACCCTGCCGATACCCTGATCTCAGACTGACCTAGAACAGAGATGAATTTCTGTTGTCTGTGGTATGGCTGCCCCAGGAGACTCACGCAGGTACCAGTCCAGTGTTGTGGTTGCTACTGGCCTTTCTTCAGAGGCTACAGCAGAGCTGCCCTGTGTTCCCTAGGGTCCCAGCGTCACAACACAGCGTTAGAGGGGAGGGTTTGGAGCTCAGCTACATGAACTTCATAACTGGTGCAGCAGAGGACACATGCCATCCCTTCCTAAGTCCAGTAGTTCAAAGGGAGGTTGGAATTCTGTAGTTTTCCCTCATAATGGCAATATGATTTGTTTAGCAACACTTTACAAACCATAACTATTTTCAATCAACTTTTCATTTTAGATTTATAGAGAAGTTGTAAAGACAGTACAGAGTTCCCATATGCCCCACACCCAGTTGCCTCCCCTTTTGCCATCTTACAGTAGTGTGGTCTACATTAGTCACAGCTAACGATACAGTATTGATACCTAATTATTACCTGAAGTCCATAGTTTGTTCATATTTCCTTATCTTTTACCTAATGTCACTTTATCCACCCGCTTCTGTCCTCCACTGGTCAAGGAAACTTGAGGTACCCGTGCTGGCCTGAGGCCAGTGGTGGCTGGAGGAACACCGGGGAGGCATCCATACGGATGCCGGGGAGGCATAAAACGGCCCACGAGAGGCATCCATACAACTAGAAACCTTGCCCCAGGCTCAGTGAGATTTAACCAACATTCTCTTAAGGTCCCCAACGAGCCATTAATTCACTCGCTGAGCTGCCAGACTCCACACCAGGTTTTCACAAAACCGGAACTTGTGCAGCTTCAGAATTTCAGGTGGCTGCCCGTTCCCAGCTGAGCGTGAACACCAACAACTTGAGCGGACGAGTGTGTCCACACTGGGCTCACCGGCGGGCAGTCTCCCTGTTTGTTTTGTCCCTGCCCCTGCCAGCACTTCCGCAGCCTCCAGTCTTGGGTCTTCGTGTCCGGGGAGAGATCAGGCGGCGTCTCCGACACCTGACGCTCACCAGCCTTCCCCACACGAGGCTCTTCCTCTTTGTTTTTCATTAACTTCCCTGCATCTGTTTTTGGTCTAGATCTTCTAGTTTATTCTGTTTCTAGTTACATACTCCCCATAGTTTGGGGATAACTTCAAGAGGAGAAGTTGCCAGAAATGTTTTTACTCTGCCATCCTTAAGCCTAATGAGCCACAAGGAAAACTCGGGAAGTATTATAACAAAGGACTAAACTCGGTCCCGTGGGAGTAGCGGAGGTGCGATTCAGCTTTGGAGCGACGTGGGCAGCTTTCGTTGTGGAGTTCAAGGTTGAAGGTGATAGGCTTTAATAGGGCGAGGTGCAGCTTAGTCCAGTCGAAGTAGAGGAGCTCTGGGACACACGGGGACTAAGGCATCTGTAGCGCTGCAGGGGTCGGGCTGAGGCGGGCCTTGGTCCCCCCATCCCCAAGAAGCTGGACCCTTCTTTACGCAGTGGCGAGCCACCAAAGGCAGGAGACATGCCATCAGGTATGGTTAAATCCAGTTGACAAGCTCTGATGCAAAGATTTAGCAAGAAACCAAACTGGACAGCTTTAAAGAGCAGTTAGCTATTCGTCAGCATTAATTTTAAAAGCCCAAGGATCAGTTTCATTACTGAAAGTGAGGGTAAAATGACATAGAAAGCAGTGAAGCTGCAGAGGAACCAGATTCCCATTTTCTGGAACACCAATGGCAGCCAAAGGTCATAATGTCTTAAAGCAACTCAGAGCCTGCTTGCTATTTTAAAAAAAGTAAAAAGTTGTGTCCTATGCAATCATCACATTTGGTTTGTTTGAAAACGCTATTAAAAAGTAAATTTTAAAACTGATAACTGAGCAAATTGCGTGTCAGTTGAAAAGAAACATTCAGCTGTACCCGAGACCCCAAGTTTTCTCCTGCAGATTAGAACCAGACTATTCCAGTCCTCTTTCTCTCCTGTTTACTGGTTAATTGGTTAACACCCTGTGCCTTTGATAATTGTGGAGATTTTCCACTTACAGTTTTACATTGCTCCTCAAGTAACTCCACGCTGGTGTTACGAAAGCCAAGTAAAGGATTCGTTATCACAGAGAAGGGGCAGCCAAACCCCAAAAGCAGCAGGCAGGTTACTGAGCTGGGAGCGTTCTGAAACACTCGTCATTAAGCAGTGTGAGTACGTCTTGTCCACTGTGGAATATTCCATTAGATCTTTGGAGGGTGGAATCCTGACTCTCTCCATGATGTGTGGACCTGTCAGCGGTGCGTGTGGGCGAAGTTAAAGCAGTAAATCTTGCTGTCTGCTTCTGGTTGGGTCAGCACAGCGTGGAAAACGAAAGCATTTACCTTTCTTTGGCTCTCAGTGTTGATTCCATGCTGAACGTCTTCACACACAAGCCCAGTTAAGCCCGCCAGTCACCTGTGTGGCCCACTTTGTAACTCAGAATGTCGAGGCTCAGAGAGATCAGAACCTGAGCCCAGGAAAAGCCGAAAAGAAATAGGAGGTGGTTCACTTCACTCCGGATATTCTTAGTGTTTGCTTGTTTCCCATCTCTTGCCAAAGTGATGGCACTTTCACCGTAAATTCTTACTGTTCTCTCCGCCGTTGGACTGCTTCCTGGGGGTTCCTCACTAGCTCCCTGCCACTGACCTGTTCAGTGCCGGCCGTGTATTTCTGCTCAAGAGTAACTGAAGTCAGCCTGCGGAGTCGGTTTCTAACGTCCATGCAATGGCCTGTGCACCTGGCACACAGCAAGGCTCCTTTCCTTTGTGCTGTGGTTACAGCGGCCTTGACCTTCACTGAGTAACTCAGCAGCGTTTACAGGCTGTGGAGCTCTTAGTAGAGATCAGCCAGAGCCTCTCTGTAGAGAGGCAGGACTTCTGTCTGTGTCTGAAAGAACAGTCATTACATGTGAATGTGAAAATTAACCGCCAGCTTATGTGGGTGATGCCTCAGTCAGATTGTTGATCCTTTGAACGTTAATGTCTTTTCCTCTGGCTGATTTGCTGTCTGCCTTTGATTTCTAGCATCTTGTCTGTGATGTGCTTAGATGTGGTTTTCTTTCTATTTATCCTGCCTGGGACGTAGTTGATCCTTTTTGATGGATTCCAATTTTCTGTTGAAGCTCACCTATTTGACGATGATTTGGAGAATGCTCTCAGAAAAATGGCACAATTGCTGTGGAGCTCACTTCATATCCTTTCTCTCAAGAATTGCGGCTCCTTGAGTCCTGCCTCTGCCACACACTGCAGTGCTTTCAAATAGCAATCTGTACGTTTCGTCCAACTTACGTAGTTTTTCATCGTGGCCCAACTCAGAGCTCTCTGGAAGGGCTTTTCAACAGGTCTGGTCACTTAGTTTCATGAATGAGCCTGAGGACTGATTTGTACACTGGTTTTCTCTGCTAAAAGATGCCCTTACTCCTTTCCTGTTCCAGCCAGTTTAGCAAAACAAGCTCATGTGTTTTAAAATCTGTTTATTTGTGACTTCTCCCCCGTATTCTGTCATCATGGTTGTGAGGACCACAGTGAGATTCCAGGAGCAGCACCCAGGTAATGGTAGCAGCCCATCGGAACGGGCACGCCGTCCCTGGATTCCATCGAGCTACCAAAGAGTGTGGATATTTTGGCAGTTCTTGACACAAGCCGTGGTTCAAACGCTATGTCATCAGTGTACAGTGCCACGTAGGTACTGTTTCTCTCCCGTGTCATTGGCTCTGCTCGCCTCTCCCTCCCACTTCTCTGCTAGTTCACCCATCTTATAGACAGACTCAACTCCCTGCTGCGCTCAGGCCAGGGCTGAGACAGGGCAGAAAATAACTAGTGGCCCTCCTTACCCGCCAGGTACCTGCACAAGTGATTCTAAATAAAGACAGAAACAGGCGCTGAATTACTCACCCTCGTCTCATTTGAAGCTTCGGGTGCCTGTAATTTTCTCATTTCTTTTCATTATTAACGGGGTTTGGAATATAGTGGGTGAGAAAAGAATCATTTTCTTTCTTAAAGAGAAAACTATAAAAATTTGAAGAACTACACTTTCACGGTCCCAGCTCCGTGAACTGGAAGTTTAAATTTTTTGCTTATTGCTCTTTGATCTTTTCCATTTAAACATATATTTTACATAATTATAGTGTATAATTTTAAAGTCTGTTTTTTACTGCTCTAAACCGTTTCTTTCCCTTCAACATAGTCTTCATAATTATATGGCATGGTGCTTTTTCCTCTTGGTGTACCAATATTCAACAAGTTTTCTTTTGTTGGGCAGATATTTTTCCAGTTTTCAATATTGGAGGTGATACCACAATGAACATCTTTGATTCAGGAATCCTACTCCTCGGTTTTTAGTCTGAGTAAATAATTAAACAGAGAGAAAGCAAGTGCCCAAACAGTGTGAATATTTTAATGGTTCTTGAGATAAGCTGTGGCTCAAAAACTACCCTTACGGTATGGACGGGGCCACCAGTGGTTTTACAGCGGCACTTGCATCAGGTGCTATCATTGAAAACTACGGGCTTACTGAGCAGCTATACGGTGCTTTAAATTGGCTTTGATTTTCGTTTCTTTGGCTACTAATAAAATTGAACCACTTTCCCCGTGTTCGTGTGTTCTCTGTGTTTAGAGGATCATTTGCAGCACTGGGCTTTTGGCTTTCAATAAATCCTCACCTCTGATGCCTTCTTCACCTGTCGTGGCTCCCAGAGGGTGGGTGTTTGTCATGGGGGTTCAGTGAGTGACTGTGTGTGATGCCCTGAACAGCGCCCGACCCGTAACAGGCACGTAGGGAATCTTTGTCTCTAAAAGATATAAAAGGACAAGTTTGTTACATCTTTCATAACTTCTCTTTCTCAGCCTCGGGGGAAATGAGAAAGCATGCTTTGTTTTGTTATTGAACATATGAAAAAGACATTTTCATTTCAAGTCATTTGATAGAACTTCAGTGTTTTCAAATGCACTAACAACCACATAGAGGAGAAATTAAGCTCTGAAGTTTAATTCTTTTGTATGGTTTTAATTACGGTAGAAAGTCTCTATACAAGACTCTTTAGATACAATAAGGAAAAAAATGAAGTTAATTGTATTGTTTCAGTTTCAAAAAATAATCTGCAACCCTTATATGCCTTTAAATATAATACAAAAGCATTTTTGCTAATGTTAATAAATTCAGTTATTTTTAGGTTATCAAACTTAGAAAACTTAACGTTGAAGTTGACTGATTAGATTTGGCTGAATATTATAGTTGAAAGTATTTTTTCCCCCATGACTCACGGACTTTAAAAGTATATGTTGTTTCTCTCATTTGTCTTCAGGTTAAAAAGGCTTTCTTTGCCTTAGTAGCCAATGGTGTTCGAGCCGCGCCTCTGTGGGAGAGTAAAAAGCAGAGTTTTGTAGGTAAGCAGTGTGGCCCTGGACAAAAACCTAAAAAGGGAAGCCTTCAAAGCAGGCAGCCTAAGGTATTTTAATCAGTGCAGTTGGAACTCAGCCTAGTAAACAAGTTTCCAAATTAAAGAACATGCTTGCTTTTATATCCAGGTAAGGTAGGGCCACTAGTAAACTTAAAAATACTTATGTACTTTTATTTTCTTTTTTCTATTTATTTATTGAGTTTCTTTTGCTTCAGCACCTTATTGTCTCTGAAGGTTCCTGTGTGCCAGTTCCTGTGCCCAGGGAACGGGGCCCAAGGGGGAGGCTGTGGTCAGACATGTGTCTGTCGACCCCCTTTGCTCACGTTTACACACCCACCTGTGGTCCGTCCCTGCTTCCCCGTAGGTGAACACTTCTTGACAGGGCAAAAAAACTGATGTAAACGTGATAGGTACCTTTGCTAAATCGTTATTACTGTTTAAAACATCCTGTAACTTACAATATCTAAACTCCATAGTTTTTTACCTTCTAAGTCATAGCAGACAATGGATGTCATCTGTCAGTGTGCGTCACGTGACTGTGAAGTTACCAGCGTGTGGCTGCCCCCCCATTACAGTGGCTGCTCCCCCCCTTTTCCACAGGGAAAGGTTCACGTCTCCTTTACCTGTGTAGTCCTGGCATCTAGCACGTAGACGGCACTTAATACACAGTAACCGATAAAACCATTGTTGGTAGAAGCTTCTCAGGAAACAGTCCAAGGGCCCCAGAAGAGTCGTGCCTCTAGAACTTCTGGAATACTTCATCTTATTTTAAAGTATTTTAAATTATTTACGTGTAGGTCTTTGGTGATGTTGTATAACAATCATTAAGTTTTCTCTCATTTAATTGCCAAATGTTGTGATTAGTTCCCCTTATTATCCCTTATTAGCAGGTTTAATTTCAACTAAATTTGTGTTATCTTAGGTGGGTGTAGATAATTCACAGATTAATAGTTTTAAATAATATATTACACAGTGCTTGATACATACGCTTTCGAAGCTTTTCCAGTAAATACTCCAGGTTTGCCTGTCTTTTGAAATTTTTCTTTTATGTTTTCGTGGTTTCCTATTTAACACATAATTCTTTGTTCCAGGAATGCTAACAATTACAGATTTCATAAATATACTACATAGATACTATAAATCACCCATGGTAAGTGCCAGAAATCCTTATGTCAGTGATTGGAGCTGTGTATTCCTGTGTGTGTGCACAGGGTTTGTGTATGTGTGTGTACATTTTAAGATGTGTTTTTTTCTTTTTTGGTAGCGTGGTGGAAGTGCTGGTGGTTGATTTTTCCCAGTCTATAGAATGTGCAGGGAACGTCCGTGTAAACCAGTCATAGTATGTTTGAAGCTTAAAGAAGGTAGTCTCAGGAAAAATAAAAGGCACTAGCTTCTTTATTCAGCTTTCAGGAGCTCTCAGGTTAGGGGAAATCTGTGTGCTTGTTTATTGCCTGGATGTCCTGTCAGTTTCACTGAATTTAGGGTCTTGAACAGCGTCGTGGGCATGTTGTAGTGTTGCAGTGCGGCCCAGACCCGTGGATGAAGGTGGCCCCTCGCACCTCTCTTGCCCAGGTGGCTGTCACCACTGACGCCCTCACTATTTGAGCTGAGAATGCCACCGGGCTATGTCATGGGCCTGTTGATGGGAGTGCAGTGTGGTTTTAAAGAAGTAAGAAATTAAAAGTGAAGAAATCTAGTTTTGACATTTTTCTACCAGTTGAAAAAAAGACTGCTACTGGCTAATTTTAGTGGCAGATCTCCCTGGTCCAACTGTTTTTAGAAGAGCGTAGTTTGAAAACCATATGTGGTCTTTATCTAACAACTCTGATTTTCATCATTCTACCAACTTGTTTGGTTTTGGGTTTTGCTTTTTACTTTGGGGAGGGGAGCAGTTTGTTTTGGTTTTTTGGCAAAAGTGGGGGAAGGAGAGAGTTGTATATTTTGTTTCTTTAACTAGTACTATTTTGAGTATTTAAAAGCTAAAAGACAATCCAGGTAATACTGTTTTTACATATAATGGTCAATATTGCCCAGTAATTAAATTCCTTCATAAAATGAGTTTCTTCATACGTCATACTCTTAAAAGGAAATTTTACCAAAGACCTTGTAAGTATTCCATATTTATTTCATGTGATATATCTGATTTCTTAAATACTAACAATGCAGGTAAATACTGATTTTTCTTATAATGGTCATAGCTCTGCTTTGGACTAGCAAAATTAGCACAGAGTATGATTGTTAAGTGGTTAGGTTTTGATAAAATGCAGCTAAACCCCACATAACAAATGTCAGCAATAGTTCACTAAACCAAAATTTCTAAAATCCAGTTGTGTTTTAACATACAGTCTAATTTTTCTTAATACTTGAGGATACATGTTTTTTTCTCCACGTTTCACTTCATTTTCTGATTATGAACAGAAAAATGCTATTGTGAAAGCTATGGCTTATTACATTTTCTAAATATTTATCATTAATATATAAAAACACAATTGATTGTTTTTATTCTCGGCCTGATTGTATGGACTGATTTTTTTCCTCCAGTTTATAGGTTACGTTTTCCTGCTTCTTACAAATCTAATAATTTCTAATGGATGCTGGACATTGTCACTGTTGCGTAGCTGAATATCTGTACTGTCTTCCATTAAAGAGTATTGGAGTTTGGGCAGGCGGTTAATCTGCTTGCAGATCAGCTGGGTCCTTTCGAGGTTTTGTTTTTTTAAGTTTTATTGAGATAGAATTCATATACCCTTTTTTTGACCCATTTAAAGTATACAGTTCATTGTCTTTTTTATAGTCACCCACTTGTGCTGCCATCACCACAGTCAATTGTAGAACATTCTCACTGTCCCTGAAAGAAACCCCACACCCCTACGCCCCGTCATCTCCAGCCAGAGGCACCCACCAGTCCCTGTCTGTGTATACATTTGCCTGTTCTGGACATCTCACATAAATGGAGCCAGGCACTCGGGGGTTCTTCGTGACTGGCTCCTTTAAGCTTCAGGAGGCCAGGCTGGCTTATTGCAGGTACCCCCCCCCCCACCCCCATAAGGTTCCCTGTAATGCAGGTGTACGGCGGCGGCAGTTTTTTAAAAGCTGAGTTGGGAGTGGGAGGCTGCAGAAGGGGTGGTGGCGAGCTCCAGGGTGTTGAGTACCAGGCACGTTATCTCATGTGTCCTCCCAGAAGCTGAAGTTGGAGGGCCTTTTGATCCAGTCGTTTAGGGAGGGAAACAGATTCGGAGAGGTTAAGGAATTTGTCAATAGCAACTAAGAAGCGGTAAGGCTGGTGTTGAGATTTGAAACAGCTGAAGGCACCAAAGTGACTTTGTATGACACCAGGCCATCTCACCTCCCAGGCATTTTTCCCTTTCTACCTTTGTAAAGACTGGGTGATACATATGGTCCAGACACCAAGTGATCCAACAACTTAATTTTAGCACATGATCTAACCAATTGCCCTTTTAAAATTAGAGATGCTACAAACCTTCTGTATTCTCAAAAAGAAGGAATGAGTGTGTATGTCCGTGTGTGTTTTAAAATTTAAGTGTATCAGAAATTTTCAAATTAATGAAAATACAATATTATACTGCTTTATTGTGTCTTAAATTTATAAAACATTTATCTTGAAATGTATTTTGTTTATATTGCCAATATTTCTGAATTATCTTGATTGTTTCCATCTGCTGAATTATGGGACTCAGCAGTAGTTATGAAATAATTTCTTATGTTGTATTAACATTTGTAAATGAGGATTTTTCTTATCTTCAGGTACAGATTTATGAATTAGAGGAACATAAAATTGAAACATGGAGGGGTAAGTACGTTGGGTATTTAAAATCTTTTAATAGAAGAAAAAAGTTCTACTTAGTACGTTAAAATATGTTTTAATATCACAGATCCTTTTCCCTGCTTAATGATAAACTACATTAATTAAAACGCTTATTTCCATCTTGGTTTTGATAGCATGCCATACTACTGTACATAGTATCTGTCCTCTCTGTTTAATAGAAATGTATAGAGAAGCTGTAGCGAGTCTTTATGCTAAGGCTGGGAAAGAGACAATGAGTCAACAGAGCAGCACGCAGGTCTCTGCCGGGGCCCCGCCACCAAGCCACCATTCACTACTATTACTCCCTCAAAATGTGCCTTTGTATAGAAAACACACCAAAGCAATGCCTAAGATTGACAAAAGCAAAGATCTGTTCTTACGTAAACTTAGTAATTGTTTCTTTACAAATTATGGAGAAACCTAGGACAAGTGAATCCTAAACTAGATAATTGACATCAGATAACATGAAAACAGCTTCAAAGTCACTTTCTGTTGTTTGTAACCCTGAAGTGCACCCTTTATAATCATAACACCCTTTTCTGAAATGGAGCCAGTTTTTAAATTCTGATTTCACGATTGTGAAATTGTTCTGTCTTAATGAGACCCGTCATGCTTGATTGGTAGAGAGGGGACCGAGGACACGTCAGCAGGAAGGCACAGATACAGGCGCGGGATGAGAAGCACTGAGGCCGGAGCCTGCGTAGGTGTTCAGGGAAAAGCCTGGATAGAAATGGAGGGACCAACTGAAGGCAAATTTTGAATTTAAAATTGAAATTTAGCTTTGTACCTCCCATAATCTGCTTGGTATGATGAGCAACCTTTGTGGCTGGCTGTGAAATCTGAACATTGGTTAGAATTCCCTAAAAGACCAGGGCTCTTTCAATTTCATATGGTTTGATGGCTTTATTGATTCCTAAACATAGTAAGTTGACACGGGGTCCATGTCTTAGCACTGCGTTTTATGAAGTGAACATGTAACTTAATGCCCAGACAGATACTTCTGGTCAAATTCTACTGTATAAGTAACGGTGGATTAAGTATATTTACATTTTGACATTGCATGGCTATTCGGTAGTAATGATAAGGTCAGCACACCCTTGAATGCCATGTGTATAGAAACCTCAGCAATTATAGTTGATCTTTACAAAGACAATTTCCACATACTAGAAAGATTCCTCGAGATGCAGTAGATTTTGAGCATTAGTTTGGTAAAATAAAACTAAAGAACAAAGTCTGTTACAAGTTTTGTTTTATTGTTTAACTTACAAAAATTGGTTTTAAAGGATTTTATAAAGATTTCATCTCTTGAAGGTGATGGTAACTTGGTAGAATTCTAGTGACCTCTGCTGGAATTGTTTTTTTTTAATCAGATTTCTTAACTTTTCTTCTGATTTTTACATCACTTGTCATATTGTTTCTAAATATTTCATTTTTCCACAGAGGCAACATCCTGAAAACAGTTTGGTAGTTCTTTAAAATAGCCATAACTATAACACAGTAGTTTTCAGTATATTAAATTTGATTTGGGTTTTTAATCCTTTTAATTATCAATAACTTGAAGGGTATTATAATTTATGTAATAACTGCAAACAGCAGATGTGTTATTAATTGCATATTTTCTTTCTATAAATACAGAGCTTTATTTACAAGAAACATTTAAGCCTTTAGTGAATATATCTCCAGATGCAAGGTAAACTTGTAAAGTTTTTCTGTTTTGAAAACATTCATTCATTCAGGTTCATTTCCCTTGTTACCATGTTTGATTGATTTTTTTTTTAATATATATAAGAGCCAGCCTCCTTGATTCCAAATATTAAACTCGATAAATCTAGAGACAATAGAAATCACAGCCATTCTTGGGGCAAAGGACGGATAATGGATTAGGACAATGGTCGTACTTGAGCAGCTTTGAAACCCAGACCACTTGCAGCAGAAAGCATCCAGGGAGCTTGTTAATACTGCAGATTCCTGGCTCTTTCCCCAACCTGTTAAATCAGTCTTTGGAGGACAGTGCCCGGGAACGTGCAGTAAAACAACTCCCCCAGTGGTTCTGACATACACTGAAGTAGAAAGCTCAGTCTCTGTTAGACACTGGTCCAGAGGCAGTCAAAAGGGTGGGCTGCCCCCTCAGTAGCCGTGCATTTTGTTCTTCTAGCGGCCATACATTTTGATCCACGCTTTCTGAAAGGCTCTGATACATTTCCAGAGTTGTATGAAAGCGTTCTTAAAACTCTAGAGCACTAGCGAGAAAAGTGAAATCCTGGTTTTTATTATTTTATCTCCAAGTCCCAACAGACAGATACACCCACCATGCCGCCTGGTTGGCGGTCACAGGAGAGGCCGGAGTGCCCGGAAGTGTGCTGGCCGAGCAGGGAAGCAGCCAGCAGGCTGTGCCATCAGCGGCCAGACCACCACAAGGCTAGCTTTCCCCCGGGGATAGTAGCTTCTGTCATTTCTCAATTAAAAACATTAAACGCACTACTAAAAACCTGCCAAAGGTTTGTAGCTCACACTTGTATGTGAGATTCATTAACGTAGATGGTGAAAAAAGAAATTCAGAAAAATTTACTGAGATCTCCGATTAAAACTTTTCCAAAACATTGTTTTAAGTCAACCAACCTTTATTATTGTAACATAAAAACACTGAAAATGCTTTTAAAGCAGGGGTGGCCCAGAGTTGTCTCGTTTTTCTCTAAAGCCTCCTAACAACTTTAATGGCTTTTCCCGCAGCCTCTTCGACGCTGTATACTCGTTGATCAAAAATAAAATCCACAGATTGCCAGTTATTGACCCGCTCAGTGGGAATGCACTTTACATACTTACCCACAAAAGAATCCTCAAGTTCCTCCAGCTTTTTGTAAGTAGTAGTCAGTGTTTGTAAATACACGGTTGCATCTACTTTAATTTACTTCGTGTAAATTGGTTCCTGTTTCCCTCGGTAGTAGAAGAAATGATTAGTTTTGAGTCTCTACTTCTAAACTTCAGTTTCTCGACTTACTGTTTGAATTGTACATTCTCAGAGTGGATTCCAATTAAAAAGCAATCACCTTTCAGTGCCAGTATCAAAGTAATAAAAAACACTTGGCATTCTCAATTTAAATTGGAATCTTTTATCACCTAAAATAGGGAAAATAAAGCAATTTGCAAGCCAGTCTAATTAAGGAACTGCTATACAAGATAAATTGAGCCCAATATTTATAGCAAATTCCTCATGATGCTTTATTGGTATCATGGTTTTGGAAACATATTCAAAAAGTACTGTCCTCAGAGTTAACTTCTTATTAACTGCAGCAGTAAGAGGAAAACCCAAAGCAAATAAAATTTTGGCAAGAGACTGCTACCATGTTGATCCAAATTAGGGCTATATTTTCTGTAGGTTGTCTCAACTGCATTTGAAATGAGATGGCTTCATAATCATCCAAAGGTTAGACCCTCTTTGGTTGGCCTTGTGTTAAAGGAAGGACCAGACTGTTTACAAGAGGGCTTTACCTTTTTTTCCCCTTTTAATTGCATGCACTCAATTTGAGGTTATAAGTAATTGGTCAACTAGGACCAGTAGGGGACTTCATCCATGGTTCGGAAGCGATCATTTGAAGAGTCTTTTGTAAAAAATACAGTTTAATAGACATTAAAAATGTCGACATCCAATTACTTCCCATTTCCTTCTCCACAGCTTCAAATAAAGAAATAGACTGGCATTCTGGTGACGCAAGCAGCCAGAGCTCCTCATCCTAGAGCACTGCCACTTCTGCTGGCCAGACGCTCAGAGGGCTCAGTTACTGGGAACAATCACCTGTCCATCAAACAGCCCTCTATTGTAACAGTCAATGTGTAAAAATAATACTCTTCATGAATAAGTAAACGCTAAGAAGATAGGAAAGAGAAGAGTAATTTACAGAACAGCATGAAGTTTGGTAAAGGGACAGTCTAGGGAAGAATAATTAGGGACGTATCGATATTGTTGGTCAGACTTCACATCTGTCACGCACAGGCGCTTGGTCTGTTACGGGCCACAAATGCAGTTGCCATGGTATTGAGGTTTAATGCCCGGGGCGGGGCTGGGCTCTTAACGCAGTTAAGGGGTCTTAGAGTAATCACTGTAAAATAATATTAATCATGAGAGCTCTCAATACTACTGAGCATTTTACAGTAAGTCAAGCACTGTCCTAAGACGTCACGATAAATGTAATTCTCACCACCACCCTCTCAGGTAGGTATTTTTATTAATCCATTTTATAAGTGATGTGACTAAGCGAAGTTGAGTAACTGCCACGTCACTGCTGGTGGTGGTGGTGGTGCAGCGTCTGAGCCAGCAGCCCTGCCAGGTGGCGTGTTAGCTCCTCTGTGCAGGGACGCCTGGCTCAGAGGGCTAAATACACCTCAAGTCTCCCAGATGCTGAGTGGTTGGGTTCCAGCCCATTTCCACACCGCGCTGCTGCAGAAGAGGAGAGACAGTTTGAGACAGGCCTTTGGTGTTTTTCTCTTGTATAAAACGTCGGGGAGGTGGCTTCTGCTGGTACTGTCTTATATTTGGGCCAACATGGTAGTTAGAATCATGCTATTAGAATATTCAGCTAGAGGTTTTCAGATAAAAACACAGAATTTTAAAGAAATTTCAACCTGATTTTTACTGGATTGTGAAATCATTTTCTGAGAAAAAGTAGCATTACCCTTGGAGACATGTGACAGTTGGCCTAAGTGTACAGTATGGATTGGAACAGGGGTTATCCAGCACCCAGATGGCCCCGATGACCTAATAGGTCTCTTTTTTTTTCTCTAAATTTCTAGGAGTCTCATGATTTGAATGTTGATGAACTCTTTGACTTGAACATTTTGTTTCTTCTAATTGTTCATCTTTTCCTGATAATTATAAGGTACACCAGGAGGATGGAATCAACTGTACCCTTTATAAAAGGTGGATTTTTGAAACCATAGACCTTATTTTGTTTTAGTCAAACATGATCCTAGATTTCTCTCTTCTGACTTATCCCTCCTCCTTTAAAACAGCCCGTGGGGAAAAAAGAAAGTTAATTTTTAAAGGTTTTTTTAATTGTTCAGTTGACTTGTCCTTTATTCCTAATAGACAAAAACTGGAGTCCTCCAAAGGAGAATTCAGGATGTGGAGGTGGGATGGTGTGAGGACTAGCTTGGCAGCTCAGACAGCCACCGTCACGCACTTGGGTTGGAAATGTGTGGCTTCTTAAAAAATATCGCCTAATGATGAGCCACAAGACCAGGAATTTAACATGAATAATTAAGAATAAAGACTTCCCGGTGGCTTCTGGGTCTTAATTTCCAAATAGATGGGTTGTACCCTTCTGTCCTCTTTTTCAGTAGGTGAAGAGAAGGGGAAAACGTTACAGTGTTAGACCTTTGCAACATTTTACTAAGTAGTGAAATGTTATAGACACATAAACTGGTTTGAACAAAAGACAATTCTTATATGTAACGTTTTCATAGTAATTCAGACATCCAGGTATATCGTTAGGAAAGACTAACTTTAATTTGTTGCGCATAGCTTTTCATTCAAGTGTGGACATATGAACAGGGACAGGTCCAAGTGGGCTCTAGAGCATATGTGTCCGTCCTCCCGTTTAGATGTCTGACATGCCAAAGCCTGCCTTCATGAAGCAGAACCTGGATGTACTTGGAATTGGGACCTACCACAACATTGCCTTCATCCACCCGGACACGCCTATCATTAAAGCCCTGAACGTGTTTGTGGAAAGACGAGTGTCCGCCTTGCCTGTTGTGGACGAGTCAGGTCTGTGTTTGGCCATAAACAGGGTAGAGTTACTGCTAAATGACCTAGCACATGAGATAAGTGGGGGAAGGGGCGGAGGTGGGGAATGAGCTCAGCACCAAGGAGCACTCAGGATAATAAGAATTGTAAACCAGCTTATTTTCTCATTTTCCATTAAGATATGATTGCATGTCCATTTAAAAATAGACAAGCTTATGTAATTCCTAGTGATTTCCTAGCTAAGATTGATTTTAAATGTTTTTTGTTTCTAAGACATTATCCTAACATGTATTTTCATTTTTAGGAAAAGTTGTAGATATTTATTCCAAATTTGATGTAATTGTAAGTATTTTTAATTTTGTTAAACGTGTCATCTAGAATGCCTTTAAAATGTCAAATAATCTGTTTTTGTGCTTTTTTTCTAATTGAATGATTTCTAGCTCTTTCGAGTGTGAGGATCTTATAGGCTGCCCATAGATAACTGTACCTTTAATATTCATTGGTTTAGTGATGAATTATAGATTAGTAGCGTTTCATATTTTAACGGTCATATTTCTATGTAGGAGACATTATTTATTCCAGTAACAGGCATGTGTTTGGTGCACACGTGAACTTGTAGATACTGGTCACATACATCCCATTGTTTGATGATTGGGGACAACTGTTCTAGAGAAGACAGCAAATTTATTAAACAGAGTTATGTAAAGTCCTAGTTTTTAATCCCTGGTTTAAATCTACTAGGTTGATTTTGGTGCTGTATCTTCCCTCTCAATGCTTTTTTTCCCATTCATTTTAAATGCACTTCCTTAGAGTTCTACATTATTTCTAAGAAAGGGAGCTGAAACTCTGACAGCCCCCCATGTGCACACCATTTTTTGCCATAGTATTGACCTCTGCATGAAGTATTCTTTTGTAGCGGTCCCAAACCCTTTTGTTTCATCCTATTCTGCTTAACATAATGGACACCAAAAAAAAAAACCTGGCTTATTGGAATTTGGTTGAGTGGGACCTGCTAAGTAGATGCCCCCTAGGGGGAGTCCGCGGAAGCAGGTTCCCCAGCCCCATGGCACTTCTCACCCTGTGTTAGTTAGTCCGCCTCTCAAAAGACTTGATTCGTTCAGGTATAGAGCCTTGTAGGGTAAGAATGGGGGCATCTTTGACAGCACATGCAGCCAGAACTTAGCAAGGTTGCTTCATGATTAAGGTACACCTTGTAAGCTTTAATCATTATTGATAAGATAATGGCATGTTATAAAGCTGGGATGGTGGTACTAAATTAAGATAAATATTAATGTGCTTAAAAATCAGGTTGCTTTAAACTTACGAATTTTGGTCATTACTATGAATGGAAATGAAAGGATATATAATTGATTCTGTTACTTTATTACAGAACCTTGCTGCTGAAAAAACATACAATAACCTAGATATCACAGTGACCCAGGCGCTTCAGCACCGTTCACAGTATTTCGAGGGTGTTGTGAAGTGCAGTAAGCTGGACATACTGGAGACCATTGTGGACAGAATAGTAAGAGCTGAGGTGAGACGGCTGTACCAGAGCCCCACTCCCCCACACCCCCCACGCCTCTGCCCCCCCCCACACCCCCGCCATACTGCAACAAGTGCAAACTAGGGATGGTGCCTCGGGAATTTTGAATCACAGGGACGGCCCCTGGGACCTCCTTCAAGTTCAGTGGCAGGTGCAGTTTCCCTGCTCCAGAACCTGGCCTTTAAAACCCTCTCTCTCTCCTGATTTAGATGGATAGTAAATGTCTAGTAACTTCGTCTATTGACCCTCGGCACTTGTGTCCTGTTAGACTTACTGCCTGTCGGATTTTTTAGTATACTTTGCCTAACACTTTAAATAAAAGATGCACGAGATAGTTTCATAGCATATCTAATTCAGCATACCCATTCCCAAATCATTTTTTCCCTTTCTTATTAGACAGGGAGTGGGATGTTCTCCTGCTCATCACGCTTCAGTACTAAAGTATACACTGTCTTCCTTCTGGGGCAACAACTAATAGGCAAAATCAATTCATAATGATGAGTCTGCTTTATGCTTTTTATTATAAATGCAAGAATACAGTCCAAGGAGAAAAGTACCTGATTATTTTTTAGAGTAATAACAGGCAACCTTAACTTGCTTTCTGAAAGTTATATGTGTAGTCGTGTGTTGCATCAGGCGCCATCGTGATAGAAACCCACCCTGTTTACCGTGTGTGTTAAAGAGTCCCTCCCTGCCCCATCCTCTTCTGAGGTGATTCCCCTGGCGTCAGCTGTCACAGCTTTTAATGTGTTTCACTAGCATCTCTTGGTGTTAATATACATGCATATACATTGAAAAGAGCTAGAAAGACACGCACCACTCTATTCCCAGCGACTATTTCTGGGTGACGGAGTTCTGATAGTGCCAAAGTTCCTCCGTGTTGTTAAGCTCTTGTGTGAGCTTGTATTCCTGTCACGTAGAAGGAAAAGTAACTGGCTGGTCAGTTCATCTGGTGAACAATAGAAATTTCATTGTAATATGAAATAGGTTATTGAGGAAAATAAAGATGGAGTTGAACAGTTTTCTCAAGTTATGCATCTTGATGTTTTTCCTCATTAAAATAATTTCTTTCACCAGATGACTCCTCACTGGGCGACAAAGACCAGTTTTTAGCTTCTATGTATCTTGCTAGGAGAAGGGTATGGAGTATCAACTGTGATTCAGTTTGTTTATATGGCATAAATGTCACACAAGCTTTTAGATACCACAGACAAGGAACATTCATAAAATTTAGACTCAGCAACAGATGACAAGAAAATATTTTTGGTAGTCATCTCTGTCTAGTAATTAATTCTCCAGATGAAAGGGTTTTTCCTTGACCTTCAGTAGTTCAAAACTTAATAACAAAATGTGTCTCTTATAGATTCTAAAGCATGACATGTAAACTGTCATTTTAATTTATAATTATAGTTAATAAGTAATTGTTATGTCACAGGATTATTGAAGAACCCAGTGTTTTTAGAGATGTATGTTGATTGGCATGAGAAAGATGACAAAGTGATTTTTTTTTAACCTAAAGCAAGCGATGATGTCAAAAGCAGCATCAGCACGGTATCACTCCAGAGAAAACACAGAGAGGTCCAAGGTGGCGGCGTGTAAGGGGATGCTGAACTTGCCCCTCCCACCAGCACACCGAAATATATTCCTGTACATAGAGCAGTTACTCCTGATTGACAGCTGAGGGCTGACTGAACAGCTTCTGAGCAGCAAACGAGGGAAAGGGACTGAATGGAGAAGGTGGGGACACTGCAGGAGCTCTACCGAAGTGCATTGAGCGCCACTGGTCACGTCCCATCACCTCAACAGGACAGGCAGGAGCTCTGTCTGGAGCTCTGGCCTGTCTGCAAGGTCATTACAGCATGTTCCCAGCCACACTGCCCACAGCCCATTTTGGCTCCGAAGAAAGGGAGCAAGGAGGATCAACAGGGCATCACCACACACACCTGGTCTCCCTGCCCAGCGCTGCTCCAGCCTGGCAGGCCAGCGCCCCAGGTGTAAATTGGTGTAGCCACTATGGAAAACAATATGGAGATTCCTCAGAAAAATTAATAGAACTGCCCACCTGGCTCCAACCAGCTTCCCAGAACCACTGGGCACACACAGCCTACACAGAGGTTGCTTCTACACAGGGCCACTTTTTTAAGACAGAGAGAGAGCTATTTTGTCTAATTCATATAAACAAACATAGAAAGTCAAACGAAATGAAAAGACAGAATGTCTTAAATGAGGAAAGAAGAAAAATCCCCAGGGGAAAAAATATACCCTAAAGAAATGGAGATAAATCATTTGCATGATAAAGAATTCAGAGAAACCGCCATGAGTCATAAGGATGCTCAGGATGGAATAGAAGAACTTCAACAAAGACTTAGTGTAGTAAAGAGCTAAGAAGATCTGAAGAATACAATAACTGAAATGAAAAACATACTGGAACTCAGCAGCAGACTAGCTAATACAGAAGAATGATCAGGGACCTGGAAGACGGACTAGTGGACGTCAAGCAATCAGAACAGCAAAAAGAAAACAGAATTTTAAAAAATGAGGATAATTTAAGGAGTCTCTGGCACAACATCAAACATACAAACATTCACATTGCTGGGATCCCAGAAGAAGAAAGAGAAAGGGACAGAAACTTGATTTGAAGAAATAATGGCTGAAAACTTTCTTAACCTAGGAAAGGAAGCAGACATCCAGGTCCAGAAAGCACAGTTTTCCAAATAAGATGAACCCAGAGACCCACACTATTACATACTGTAATTAAAATGGCAAAAGTTCAAAACAAAGAGACAATTTTTAAGGCAGCAAGAAGAAACCAACTGGTTACATGACAAAGGAAACCCAATAAGGCTATCAGCTGATTTATCAGCGGCAACTTCAGAGGCCAGAAGGGAGTGATAGGGCATCTTTAAAGTGATGACAGAAAGGAACGTCCAACCCAGAATAATTTACCTAGCAAGGTTATCATTCAGAATTGAAAAAGATAGTTTGCTTGGACAAGCAGAAACTACAGGAGTTTATCACCATTACAAGAAATAGTAAAGGGTCTTTTTTAAGCAGAAAAGGAAAGTCCATAACCAGAAATAAGACAACATCAGAAAGGAAAAATATCTCACAGGTATAGGCAAATAGCAAATAGAGCAATTCAGACATTTAAAAGCTACTACAAAGGTTAAGGACTTAATTGTAAGACCGGGAACCATGAAATTTCTAGAAGAAATCATTGGCAGTAAACTCTTTGACATTGGTCTTAGTGGTCTTTTTTTTTTTTGATATGTCTGCTTCGGCAAGGCAATTGCCAAAAGAAAAAATAAGTGGGACCACATCAAACTAAAAAGCTTCTGCACAGCAAAGGCAACCATCAACAAAATGAATGGACAACCTGAATGGGAGAAGCTATTGGCCAATAATACATCCAACAACAGGTTAATATGCAAAATTTATAAAGAACTCGTACAACTTAACACTGAAAAAACAATGCAATTAAAAAATGGGCAGAGGACTTAAATAGACATTTCTTCAAAGAGGACATATAGATGGCCAGTAGACATATGAAAAAATGTTCAACGTCACTAATTATTAGAGAAATGCAAATAAAACTACAATGAGATATCATCTCACACCCGTCAGAATGGCCATCATCAAAAAATCAACAAGTGTAGGTGAGGATGTGGAGAAAAGGGAACCCTCATACATTGTTGGTGGGATTGCAAATTGGTGCACCCACTATGGAAAACCGTATGGAAGGTCCTCAAAAAAATTCAAAACAGAACTACCCTATGAACCAGCAATTCCATATCTGGGTATTTATCCTAATCCAAAACACTAATTTGAAAAGATACGTGGACTCCCATGCTCGTTGCCGCATTATTTACAATAGCAAAGATATGGAAGCAACCTAAGTGTGTCTATCAATAGACGAATGGATAAAGATGTATACGTGTATACAATGGAATATTATTCAGCAATTAAAAAATTGAAATCTTGCTATTTGCTAAATATAGATGGACCTAGACAGTATTACACTAAGTGAAATAAATCAAAAACACAAATACTGTATGATTTTACTCGCATGTGGAATCTAAAAAAAAAAAATGAATAAACTAAACAGAAACAGATTCATAGAGAACAAGCTGATGACGGTCACCGAAGGGAAGAAGGGTGGGGGACACGGTGAAAAAAAATAACAAAATATAAAAACCATTTCCCCCTCTTTCCATCTCCTTCCTATGCCCTCCATTGTGTTTGCCCTCCGAGGTAATTGGAAGCAAGTTCTAAAGCTTTAAATCTGTGAAGCGTGCTGCTTTCTCATTCCTGTCCTGCTTTAAGGATGCTTTGGTATAGTAATACCTCAAAACTTCCGCTCATTTATAAAAGACTTTCGAGTAAAAAAAGAGATATGAATATAATCCATTTCACTTTATGATAGTTCATTTCTCCTTTGAATATTGTTATTAATATATAACTTAATAGAGAACTTCATAGAGAAAAGACACGATTAAAAAATAAAAAACATTGTAAGGGCAGTAACCTATTACTTAGTTTCAGTACTCATTTGACCTTCTTTCCCACGTAAAACAGTATCTGATACTTACCAGAAACGGATACTTTTAAAATTTTAAAACTGTTTAAGAGAATATTATGTCTACATTGTACTTCATGTTTTGAGTTGTGTCTTTCATATACTAGTATTTGAAACTTGAAAACTCACCAGGACAGGGCTGGCTAGTTTTCCTTAAAAGTAGTCGAGCAAATCAGCATTGTTTCAACATTAGAGCCAAAGACCTTTATAGGGTTCTATACGCTGTGACTTTCTCTCATTTGTGGGATGGATTCATTCTATAGTATACGAAAGAGAGTTTTTTCTAACACGCGTTGTAAAACTTTTTATGTAAACGTTCTCATATGGCCCACTTTTCTCTCGTTTGCAGGTCCATCGGCTGGTGGTGGTAAATGAAGCAGACAGTATCGTGGGTATTATTTCCCTGTCTGATATCTTGCAAGCTCTGATCCTCACACCCCCAGGTAGGGTCGCCAGCTTCTGACCTTCACCTTCTCACCTTCCCCACACCGAGTTAGGACTGCAGAGCACAGCAGGCAGCTGTGTCTCCACCTCCCACCTACAAGTCCTGGCTTTCTGTGTATCCTCTGTAAACCATTTGCATTTTCTTTGTGGTTTTAAAGTTCTCCTCTTCTGTGGGATGAGAGAGAAAAGCTTATGGGAAGTATTCTGACTTAGCGTTGTATCAGCGCCCTGACAATCGAGGATTCACTGCCTTGTTCATCGTAACCTTTTCCATTAAAAAGCTAAGATCTCTTCAGTTTTGCTATATTTTTAGGACTAACTGGAAAACAGGAGGGAAATTCTTTAGGTTCTAACTATTGAAACCTTCATCTACCCTTTAAAAAGAAAATAAGCTTTCTAGTGTTTTAAGGATACAAAACAAAAGACCTAAACACAAACTTTTTCGTTGGTAGTATATGGAAATTACATTAACTACCAAACAGTGATGGCGGACCTCATTTTCTGCCCCATTCACTCAGAGCTCGCCCTCAGGTCACAGTCGAGTGCAGCGGGGAGGAGGGGCTTGGGGAGGAGGGGACTTGGGGAAGGCGGAGTTGGGGTTTCCGCCGTGTCACACAGTTAATAGTGGGCTGGGCTGAAGGGGTCCTAAAACCACCAGCCCTCCCTTCCTTTCTCCTTCCCCCGCCCTCTCCCCACCCCTATTAAGTACAAACAATGCAGCCTTGGGCCGCGCAGACCACAGCCAAGACCGAGGCCCAGATGGGAGGCTGAGTGACGGGAGAGTGAGTGCCGTGCACTTGCAAGTTAAGCGTTAAAGTGTACGTGCACGACGGGGTTGATTTTCTCACGTTCAGAAATCAGACCAGCTAAGAGTAGTTTTAATATCGACCTGTAACCTAAGGAAGCCCCGTCTCCGGTGAGAAAGCATCCCATTAGCTGAGAACACGAACGGCCTGCCTGCAGTGGAGCCAGAGCAGCCGCGGCAGCGAGGACCCATTAGAAATGGACATTGAGGGGCCCACCCCACATCTCCTGAATCAGAAACTACACATGGCCCTGCTGCAGCCACTTTAAAACTTCAGATATTAGAGAACTTGAAACACATGTCATCTTTAGAATGATGAAATGTCATAAAATGCCGAGGTGAATGTCAGGTTGTTCACAGCCATAAACGGGGCCTCATCCAAACACCTCTGAGCAGAAGAAAGGCCAGGTTGCTTATGTCCGTCCAGGGGATGCTATAGGCATTGACCACGGATGCACATTGACAGTGGCCGACCTCACAGCGGCGTCGAGCAGGAGCAACCCGGAGGGATCACATTTACAGCCAACCAGGCACGTTAGGAAGAGGCCTCACCCCCACGGGCATCTAATCTGGCACCTTCAGGAAATGACACCCCTTTTCCGGGCGCTGGCCCTGGGCCCAGGCACTGTTTGCCCAGTGGGGTCGGGCTAACTTCAGCTCGTCTGTCCTTGCCCCCAGGATGCTCTGTGCATCGCAGACTCAGTGCACAAGTTCTCTAGCCTTGCTGTGCCTTCGTGTTGCAAACCATAGGAACGTTGGGCTGGATGAGTTGAAACGTCCATCCAGATTGATATTTCAGCAAATCAGTCATCAGTGCCGCTCGGCAGGGAGGAACCTGTGGTGCAGCTAGCACCTGAAGTGTCTGTTACCAGAGATGATGTCATAAAGATAGGGTACCACCATGTGCGAAACGCTCTTCGTTTGGGAAAGTGCTCCGCGCTCTGAATGACTGGGTAACACGAGGACAGCTCTCTTGGAACACAGGGACTGCCATCGCATCAGCAGCTCCTTCTGACTGCACGGGGCACGGGAGCTGGCCTGGTGTGAGCATCAAGCGGGGGGTGGTCCAGCCTGGAGAGCCCGGCCAGGTACTCACACTGTCCAAATGAACCTGAGTGTCTACACATGCAACCAGTGCGTAAGCAGTGATGGTGGCAGCGACAATTTTGTAGCCCCTTTTATTAGCCCCTTTTTGCAAAAGTCTGTGTCTTCTGGTATCTGATGAGAAATAGGACAGAAGCTGCTGTGATGACAAAAATGGTAGCAGTTCCTACCAACCCATTTTAAAATATCCTGGCCAGATAGGAGTAGGTGTTACATGCAATTATCCTGAAACACGTTCTGATGCTTCTTTTTACACTTTTACAAGTATGTGCAATGGGAATACTTTGCACCTTCACTGAAACGTGAATGCATTTCTTTTAAAATATTTTAGCAGAACCCTTCTCTTTCCCAAATTAAATCCTGCGTATTTAGAATTACAGTATATAATGGATTAAAAGCATGCTGCAGTCATGATAGGTGTGGCTGGGGAGCTTGGAGCCCACCTCTCCATCCCCACCAGCCTCTGGAGCGTCCTACTGAGACACTGCTAGGTATGTAGAAACCACCGAGGTGGAGAACCACTGCTGCTGTCAGGGAGGGCATGCAGCAGAGTTTTACGGTGCTCTGAAACTTTTCATTTTCCCTCTGACAGGTGCCAAACAAAAGGAGCCGGAAACGGAATGACCGCTGTGAACGGTCAAGCCCTTGTAGAAGAACCTGAACAAAGATTCTGGGTCACGCTTTGCCTCCTGAACACTGACCACAACAGAAGAGAGGAAAATGGCTAAGAATGTATATCAGGGTTTAGTGATGGGTGTTTCTTCCAGTGATGTGGAAACTAAGCATAAAGAAAGGAAAGACTGTGTGTGAAGATTCGGGCTTGCATTAAAAGACTGTTTTCAGACCTTTGTCTGAAAGTTTTCGAATGCTGTATGTCATTGAAGTGCACTGTATCCTGAAATGTTTGATCATTTTTCATTTCAAAGAATTCACTGGTATGTAACAGGTAATGTGACATAAGGCGAGTGTGTGGCATATTCAGATCTAGTGCCTTATGTCAGAACTCAGCGCTATGTCATCACTACTGCCCATCGCAGCGGGAGCGTGGACTTGTGTGAACGGACACTGAGCTAGCGTGTGAACATCTTTGAACCTTTACCAAATCAGTTTGTTTTCATTAGATTCATTGAACAGCTGTAATTTGAAGATAAATAATTACTTTTTAAAACTTTAATGACAGTTTTATGTCTAAGTGTTCTGAACTGTCGTGTAAACGAGACTGCTTTACAACAGCTTTATTTATTTTTACTTTCATGCAATTTTTTTACACATCTTTTGGTGGGTAAATGTCACCATGCCCATTAATAAACCATTGGTTGTTATTTTTAAATGGCAAATTTTTCATTATTTAAGTTTGGATCTGGAAAGGATGTGACTTCTAAAATAGCCGCTGTTGGGATTTCAAAGCTGAAGTTTCTAAAAGCATGTGTGGAAGCCCGCTCTGCTGGACTGCGCACAGGCAGCGGTTTGAGGAAACAAAGTGCCGGGAAGATGTCTATTTTTTTTCTTGTGTACTGAAATGTAAAATCATGGTGTCTGTATGACTGCTGATGCAATCGTTTGTCTAAATCTTATTGTGGCATATACAGTATTGTCATACAGTTGAAGAGAAACAATGTTTCCTAATGTAAGTGCTCTGAAAATGTTGACACTGTATATATGAATATAGTTTGGTTTTTTGTTTTGGGGTTTGTTTGTTTTTTCAGATTGAAAAATTAAAATAAATCTTACTGTCTACCATTTTGTTAAAAAAGTTCTTTAAAATACCATGCATTTCAGCATATATTAAAATTCCTCGTGCAGTTTCCCCCTTAGATTATTTCTCTCCAAATAAAGGAGAACATGAATTCTCATATCCTTTGCTCCATTATCAGAAAAAAACCTTAATGATTTGATTACTAAATTTTCTACTAAACAGAACATATTAAAAATTGCCATGTAGATTTCCTTGTGCTTAGATGTCAATTTTTTCAATTCTTATTAGGTCAAATATGACACAGCATATATATTATATATATATATAATATATATGCATGTATGCATATATGTATGTATGTATGTATATGTACATACATACACACACACACACACACACACACTGAGGGTGCCAAAATGTCTACAAGTGGACACTTTGGTCCGCATTGCTCAAGTAGTAGTTCGCCATAATCAGAAGTGTCTGGACGCTGATGGTAACCACTTTGAGCACCTCTTGTGATTGCAGAAGTCAAACATGACTTGTATTCATCTTTTGTTATCAATATATAGTGAGTATTACAATTTTAATACAGTTTTCCTTTCTTAAAACGTGTATACATTTTTTTGGCACCCTCTTATTAAATTACAGACATAATTTAATTCATGTCTAAAGATTGTATTAATCTAATGACCTTTATTTAATATTAGCTGGCAAGTTACTCATGAGCGTCTACATCTCAGCAAACACCGAGATAAAGCTACACTCCTAATCAGGGTGGAATATTTCAGTTCTGAATGTATGTATTACTAAGCTAAGTTCTATAAGGTAATCCATTTCTCACCCAGGGCACAAAGCTTATTCCCAAAATTCTCCTGTTTCACTGTTAACTATTTGCAGATGACATGATTATATATATAGAAACCCTACAGACTCCACCAAAAGAACTTTTAGAAACAATACAGTAAGTTGCAGGGTGCAATATTTATATACAAAATTAAAAATTACATACTAACAAATATCAGAGAAATGAAGAAAACAATCCCATTTATAATTAACAACAAAAAGAATAAAATACCTCAATAAACTTAACAAAGGAGATGAAAGACGTGTACACTGAAAACTACAAGACATTGTTGAAAGAAATTGAAGAAGACACAAAAGGAAAGATATTCCATGTTCATGGATTGGAAGAATTAACATTATTAAAATACCTATATTACCTAAAGCAATATACAGATTTTATGTAATCCTTATCAAAATCCCAATGGCATTTCTCACAGAAATAGTACAAAAATCCTCAGATTATATATGGTATGGTACCACAAAAGACCCTGAATAGCAAAGTAATCCTGAGAAAAAAAGAACAAAGCCAGAGGTCTCACACTCTCTGACTTCAAACTATACCGTGTTTCCTCAAAAATAAGACCTAACCAGAAAATAAGTCCTAGCATGATTTTTCAGGATGACATCCCCTGAACATAGAAGCCCTAATGTGTCTTTTGGAGCAAAAATTTATATATGACCTGGTCTTATTTTTGGGGAAACATGGTACTACAAAGCTACAGTAATCAAAACAGTATGGTATTGGCAGAAAAACACACAGACAAATGGAACAGAATTAAGATCCCAGAAATAAACCCACATATATATGGGCAACTAATTTTCAACAAAGGGGCCAAAAACATACAATCAAGAAAAGAAAGTCTCTTCAATAAATGGTGTTGGGAAAACTGGAAAACCACATGAAAATAATGAAACTAGACTGACACCATACACAAAAATTAACTCAAAAATGGATCGAAGACTTGAATGTAAAACCCAAAACAATAGGATACATAGAAGAAAACGGGCACTAAACTTACGGACCTTGGTCTCAGAGGGGTTTTTGTGAACTTGACCCCAAAGGCCAGGGAAATAAAAGCAAAAATAAATGAATGGGATTACATCAAACTCAAAAGCTGCACAGCAAAGGAAACCATCAATAAAACAAAAAGGCAACTGAATGAATGGGAGAAATTTTCAAACAATATCTCCAATAAGGGGCTAATATCCAAAATATGTAAAGAACTCATACAACTCGATGACAAAAAAAATCCAGGTGAAAAATGGGCAGAGGACCTGAAGAGACAGTTTTCCCAAGAGGACATACAAACGGCCAACAGATATATGAAAAGATACTCAACTTCACTAGCTATTAGGGAAATGCAAATCAAAACCACAATAGGATACCACCTCTAATAGGATACCAACTGCCACAATGCTATTATCAATAAGACAAGAAATGACAAGTGTGGGAGAGGATGTGAAGAAAAGGGAACCTTTGTACACTACTGGTGGGAACGTAAATTGGTACAGCCTCTATGGAAAACAGTATGGAAGTTCCTCAAGAAGTTAAGCTACCACAGACCCAGCAATTCCTCTTCTGGGTATCTACCCAAAAAATTTAAAAACATTTATTCATAAAGATATCTGTACCTCCATGATCATTGCAGCATTATTTACAATAGCAAAGACATGAAAACAACCTAAGTGTCCTTTGATGGATGAATCAATAAAGATGTGGTACGTAAACACAATGGAATACTATTCAGCCATAAAAAAGATGAAATATTGCCATTTGCAACAAGATGAATGGATCTTGAGAGTATCATGCTAAATGAAGTAAGTCAGAAAAGGACAAAAACCGAATGATTTCACTCAGGTGGGATATAAAACAGAAAGCAACAAATGAACAACAACAACAAAATACAAACAAACGAGAAAATAGGCTCATAGATACAGACAACAGTATGGTGGTTTCCAGAGGGGTAACAGGGTGCAGGAAGGACAAAGAGAGTAAAGGGGGTCAAATATATGGTGACAGGAGACTAGACTTAGGGTGGTGAATACACACTAGATTAGACAGATGTCATAAAGTTATACACCTGAAATTTATATAATGTTATTAACCAAAGTTACCCCAATAAATTTAAAAAGAAAAATATTTTACATGTAAAAAAATTGTCCTATTTGAATATTTTTACTGTTTATAGCAACTGAAGGACAAATTTTCTTGAACTATAGGCAGCTGGCTAATTTTATGCTTGCATTAAAAACTGTATGCTCATGGAAAGAAATTAACAGCCAAAATTTCTTGTACACAATAAATTAAAGCTGGCTTCTTTCCTATAGTTTATCTGGGCACATCACCATTTTTTCTTTTTTTGTATTTACATCCAATCCATTTGGATGTAAGTTTCCTGTTTGACCCCGACCTTGGTCCTGCTGACATCCAACCAACAAAGGAGCTTAGACCAAGCCTGGCTCTGACCAGTCCAGGGAAGACTTCTGTACAGCATGCTGAGGCCAGACCACTTTCTTCCTCCAGCCAAGAGCTGCCTCTAAGGCTTTTCATTGGTTCTTCTCCAGCTGGCTGTTCCTCTTTCTCCTGTTAACAAGTAAAATCAACTGTAGTTGGTTTTCTTTTCTTCTGGTTGGTTTTCTTTTTCTCCTTCAAGGTCAAGCAGTAAGAGCCTTCCCAGCTTTAGAAGTTGCAGGATGGAAACCTTTTAGTTCAATGAAGCATCTGACACACCTTTCATCTTTGTGTTTTGGTTGACTTCCTTTAATTTCAAAAGATTCATGTAGTTAATCTTTCCTCCATCAAAATCAAAGAAAAGTTGGCCTTTCCTTGGAAATGAAAACTTTAACAAAAACCACATTAAGGAACAAGCTACAAGATAGGAACCACTATTATGAAAGTCTTCAGGGAAAAGTAAAATATCAGAATAATTTGAAAACACGGTTGAAAGTTTAGTATCAAATTACATACTGTATGTCACACTGAGGACAGAATCAGACATTTAATCCAACCCCAGAAGAGAAAAGAGGGAAGGCAATGGAAAAGGACAGAGGACAGGCTGAGCCCCCACCACCTGTTAGCTCACCCGGTCCTCAGCTGGCCTTCACGGCACAGGAAGTAGGGTAGCTTGTCTGAGACTAGATTTTAGGAGGGGGTACTTCAGAACTAAAGGCATTGCCTTGGTGAGAGACCGTTTCTGGAATAAAACACACACCACTCAATGTTTCTTTTTTCATGATTGAAGATACAAATATCTCTTACTAAAGTCTGGGAGTCTGAGCCAATTGTGTCTTGTCCTGGGGCAAATAAACACTATACTTCATGGTGAAATGTGGAGTGCTCCCTCTGTAAGATCAAGGACAAGACCAAAGATATCTGCTCTCATCACTTCTCTTCAGCATCACAGTGCAATAAGGCAAGAAAACTAGATAAAAAGCATCCAAAATGAAAAGAAGTAAAAATTACATGATTATGTAGAAAAGCCAATGGAATCCACACACACACAAAAAAAACTAAAAGTGATAAATGAGTTTCGCAAATTTTAAAGATACAAAAATCAATTGTATTTCTAGCAGCAAGCAATCAAAAATTAAAAACAACTTAAATCCCATTTGGAACAGCATCAAAATATATGTATAGCCTGTACACTGAAAAGTACTAAATATTGCTGAGAGAAATTAATGAAGACCTACATAAATGGAGTAATTGATATACTTGCTCATGGGTCTGAAGACTCGATGTTGCTAAAATATAAATCCTCCTAAAGTCGATTTATAGATTCAAAACAGTGCCCGTCAAAATCCCAGCAGGTTATTTTGTAGAAAGTGAAGCAGATTCTAAAATTCATATGAAAATGCAACAGGATAGTCCATGACTCGGTAAATAATGAAATAGATGATGAGCCTGGGTCTCAATGTACCAATCTCTTAACTTTTATACATGCTTGAAATTGGAAAAAAATAAAAAACGTTGCAGAAAAATTTGTAACTTCTTCCGTAGTGTTTTGGATGCTTAGTTGTTACGGGATACTTACTATTTCATGAGCTAATATCAAGGTCTAATTACACGTAGTCATCATTAATGCTAGTGGATACGAATCCGTATTTTAAATACTCTTGTTAATTTTTACGTTTCTGTAAAAATTTTTGTCATGTGAGTAGATTATCGGGTTTGCCTATAATGTAGCTGATAAAGAGCTCATTCAAGGAAGAGGTGATGGCTTTCCCATTTTTCTTAGTGTGTGCTCATGTTGTGTTTTTATTCTCATCATTAATTCATGGTTTCTTTGAAGGAATCTTCAAAGACCAATGACCATTTTGTTAGATTTAATTTAGTTTAACAGAACTTACGTAGTAGATTCTGTAATTCCTCAGAACCTGATGATGCATGAAAAGCAATACAGTATAATATTCTGAGCACAAAACAGTGAGGGCACTAATGCCAACCCCTCCCTTTTGTGGAAGTGCCACCCAGGATACCTCTCAGACCAGTCATGACCCGGCACCATCTGTCTTGTCATACAGGCTATGAGGGTGCCATGGTCAGTCCATACGTTACATATTAGTAAAGCTCAATTCTTTATTTGTAAAATAAAAATGTTTTAAAAATAGAAGTTCTATTCTTTTTCTGCACACCAATGAAAGAAATTCCAACAATGAGACAACCCTTCACACAGGAGGAGGAACCAATAGTGAACATGTCCCTCACCGGTAATTACATCCTTCGGTGGCCATGAACACTGTGACTAAATGCCACATCTAAGGCACATCTGCAGAACGTAGGTAACCCAAGCCTCACTGGCATGAGCCATCCCTTGTTTTATTGTAAGGAATTGGCCTCTTGCGTCTTCCTGAGCATTCCCCACGTGCTGTCATCGCGCAGGCTTTGGCACAGGAGTTCTGCTCCAGCCATGTGACCCTCAGAAGACTTGCTCTGCTGGGCACTGCAGCTCCTCTGCTGGCGAAAGCTGCTATCAGGTGCACTGTGGCTTGGGGGCTTGCGGAGAAGGCCCATTTCTTCCACAGCCCAGCAGAAACTAGACTCGAACTTTTAATGAAAATTTTTTGAGAATTTTATAGTTGATGTGTTAGTTTTCTAGGGCTGCTGTAACAACGTACCACAGACTGGTGGCTTAAAATAAAGTAAATTTATTTTGGAGGCCAGAAGTCCCAAGTCAAGGTGTCAGCAAGGTCACGCTGCCTCTGAAGTCTCCAGGGGCGGATCCTCCTCACCTCCTCCAGCTTCTGTGAGCCCAGGCATTCCCTGGCTTGTGGCAGCATCACTCCAATCTCTCATCACGGGGCTGTCTTCCCTCTGTGTCTGTGTGCCTGTGTCTCTTCTCTTTTGAGGACACCAGTCATGTTGGATTAGGGGCCCCTCTACTTCAGTATGGTCTCAAATAATTAACTCTGCAACAGCCCTATGCCCAAATAAGATCACATTCTGAGAGGGTTAGGACTTCAACATATCTTTTTTTTTTGGGGGGGGGAGGGCACATTCAGCCCCTAATAGTTGAGAACAATTTACAACTACTGCATCAGCCTGGACCTGCCCTCAGAGCTCCTTCCGGAGCCAACCTCCTCCGCCACGCATGTCCTCCCTACGTAGACTTAGGCTGGCTGGCCTCACGCCCCTCTCCTGGGAGCACTCCATGCAACTCCATACCACAGGTTTGGGCCAGACTGATCCCTGGCTTCAGCGAGGGGAGATTCTTTCATCCCAGTCCGGGATTTGCCTTCCCCAGGATGGCCTCATACTAAGACGCTGAGGGCAGGCTTAGTAAGGACCTGCCGAGGAAACCAGGCCCCCCGCCACACGAGCAGGATCTGTCCTCTGGACTCCAACAAGACGACCACACAATGAAACGACCTTGGCCTCTATCCCCAAACCTGCACTGTTTGATTTGAACAATACCCACGTGAGACATAACGTATCAGTCTGGTTTGGCTACTCCAAGAAGAAGACGAGTCTAGTTCTTTTCCATTCATCCTCTAACAAACACTTAAAAAACTAAACACTTTCATGTCTACTTTCATTTAGGGGTACTCTTTCCCATGTAAAAAAGGTAAAATAATGTCACAAATGTCCTTTCAGGAAAAAACAAGCATTCTTTCTCAATGGTAGGGAAAAAAAGGAAGTTTTGTATATTACCCCTGGGAATTAAAAAACTATGTTGGAATTAGAAATCAGATGTCACTGAACTTGTCAATGCTCACAGCAAGTTAAATGTTCCTATGATGTGGACAGTTCCAGCTTCAAATAACTTCCACTAACTTCCTCATCAACCAACGCAGGGGGTTCAGGCCAGCAGAAGCTTCGGCCCATCTGCAGGTTTAGTATGAGCCCTTCACTTGAGCGATGATGGTAATGAGCTGAACCAATCATGTCCTCTCTCTGGAATTTAAATGGAAGAGACGGAGTTCTTGGTTCCCAGGGAAACAGAAGGCAGTGGAAGAAAACACAGAAGTTAGCATGCAGAGTTCACAAGACAGAGCAGCCCTGAATAGAAAGAAGCACAAGTTCCAGCTGCTTAAAAGGTTAACAAGTGATCTCATCAGTGAAACTACTTTGCATTTAGAAGCAAGTCCACTTCTCCCACCCATGTTCCTGTAAGATTTGGCTGCAATCAGTTATTTCTATGTGAATTCATACCATCAATTCCAATTATTTTAGGTAATCTGAGTCATTTCTTAAACCGAATTCTCCCCACTCTAGAACAAAGGAATCTTCAAAACTCCTGGGTCTGACTAACCTTAAAGGGCTTTAAGACAATTGGAACATTTCTTAAATGATTTGTGCTGGACAACTGCACTTCTTGGTCTGGATTCCTAATATTCCTAGACTAAGGCAGTGCATTCAAACTTTTTGAGGCAACCTCAGTAAGAAACAGATTTTACCATGGGACTCAGTACACAATACATATATATCACATCTGTAAATATATATCCACACAACAAAAATGTGATGAAACAATACTTTCTGTAGGCAACATACTATTTTCCATTCTGTTCTATTAAAGAAAAAAAAGCAAGAAAAGAAAAAAGAAGGTAACACCCACTAAGCTGATTTCACAACCCACCAGGGAGTCGAGTACTATCAGTTCAAAATACTGTGGTTGGGGATATCCAAACCCGCAGGATGAAAATGATACATTTCCCTGGAGAGTCCATTTTTAGACCTGAAGTTTTTACATATTTCAACTAATTATAGAGTAGAATGCAAAAATCCATTGAGATAAAACACAGAATTTCAAAGACATTTCTCACAGCTGGATGCCTGAAGCTTCGATCTGTAGACACCCGCCTCCCTCCAAGGAAAAAATGCATAAAATGCATATGCCCCTTCTCCGAGGAGTACGTGGCCGGAGTACGTGGCCGGGGCAGAGAAGGACTCAGTCTTAACGCCAGTGTGCTAACTCAACAGGCATATTTATGGGACAGTCACCTCTAAATCTTCATACCCAGGAATCCAATCTTGCCGCTCAGCTTCCTGGGGCTCCTTCTCTGTGTTCACTGGAAAAGGCAAAAAGCCATGCATGACCAGCAAGTTGTCCCACTCAACAGGTCAACACTGTCTAACAGCCGGAGGCCAACGGGTCATTCGTACGAGTAGCGGGGTATCTGCTTTTTTAGCAATCACCAAGGGCAGGAATATCTACCATGATGGAAGTCTCCCTAGCTGGAAATCTCCCAACTGTCCTCACTTCCCAGGCCTGGCTTTCCCCTTCATTTTCCATGACGGAGGCCCCGGGCTGCTGTCCCTGCACTCATCATTGGTGCCCCGCCAAGGGCTCTTCACCAGCACCGGGGAAAAGGGGTTGTCAGTGCGCCTTTTGTGGAAAACACGGCCGCGTCTGGAGAGGTCAGCCCACACCGGAGAGCGAGCCCCGTCGGAATGACGGTTCTGGAACGTTCGCAGCCAACAACAACTAGTGTTTTAAGTTTGTCTACTGAGGTGTGCCGCGTCGGCACGTGGCAGGGTTGAGACCGGAACTGGGGAAACGCACACATTTTGAATGAAATGAAAAACATTTTGAATTAATGCACTGTCCATTCTTCTCACGGCCCCTCACCTTGGATGACGTTTAGTCACCACGTACACCTCCAAACCCAGACTTAAACGCCAATATATCAAAGGGCCTTTAAAAAAACACAGCCAACCCACGGGCCAGGAGGTAACAGCCACGCGCCTCGCGCCTCTCGCCTTTTAACGGCTCGGGGGTAGCGAGTCCACCAACCGCTCGTCGTTTCGCCAATCACCGCGCCCCCCGCAGCTTGCTCCGCCTCTCAACCTGCTCTAACCAATCACTGGGAAGCTAGCTTCTCTCCGCTCCCGCCCGCCCCCCACCCCTGCGACTTCCGAAGCCTTCAAACCTCACTGGCGCACAACCGCGCGGTCGCAGCCTGATTTTATTTTTAGCTCCAGGGCGAGCAGCCCCGCCCTCAGGCTCCGCCTCCTCGCCACCCCCAATGGGAAACGGAGTTTCCGTCGCGTCACCGCGCGGGCGGGCGAAAGTTGTCCAATACACATTGGAGGAGAACTGGCGTAATTAAAAAGCGGCGGAAGACGGAGGGAGGGTCATGACGCAGCGAGTTTCAGTCGTGACATTTCCGGGGGTATCTCGGCGTCGCCTTTTTCTCCCTTTAAAGTAAAACGTTGCCCGACGCACCCCTGTGCTTTTCTGGGGCGGGGGCGGCCGCCGCGGTTGGGGCGGGGGCGCTGACGCGAGTCGCTGGGGAGCCGCCGGCGGCGGCGGCGGGAGGTCACGTGGGCGTGTTTGGGGGCGGGTCCACGCGGCGGTTCCGGGCGGTTGGGCGCGCGAGCTTGGAGCCGAGGCAGCCGCGCCCGCCCGCGCCCGCCCGCCCCGCCCCGCCCCTGGATGCCGCTCTGCCCCGGCGCGGCCGCCGCCGATCGCAGCACAGGAGCCGCCGCCGCCGCAGTTGATGTGGTTGGCCCGGGCCTGAGGAGGCCGCCAAGATGCCGCAGTCCAAGTCCCGGAAGATCGCGATCTTGGGCTACCGGTCCGTGGGTGAGTGGCGGGCGCCGCGCGGCCTCCTTGCGCCCGAGCCCGGCCTCGTCTAGGCGCCGGGACGCGGCGGACCCGGCCAAGTTTGGGGCTGGCGCGGCCATGTGGCGGCCGCGCGTTTCGTAACCAGCCGCCCGCCGCCGCCACCTCCATTTTGAGCGGCGCCGGCGGTGAGGCCGGGCCCCGCGGGGCGGCGGCGGCAGGGGGCGGCCGGGACGCGGGGAGGACGTGTCTGGGGAGGCCGCGGACGCGAGGGGAGTCACAGGTTCGTTCGGGCCCGGGTGGCGCTGGAGGGGTCCGCCGCCCTCCCAGAACTGCCGCAGGGCACCCCAGAGGGAGAAATCGCACCTGTCTCACCGCCTTTTCGCGGCTTGCTGTCGTGATCGCGGCTAGCAGCCTTTCCGCCGCAAATTAAATAAAGTCCGTGGGATTTTAACAAAGGAAACATCACCTCGGGTTTTTTTCTGTCTATGAAGTTAAACATTTTAAAGAAAACCAGGGGCCTAAAGGACGTTTGGCTACTGAGAGCAAGTTTCCTATCGAAGAAGCCCTACAAGAGCCCTCTTGGGTAGCCCCCAGATGCCGCCCCGACCAAAGTAGGAAGGCAGGGAGAAAAACATTTCTGATCTCTCGGTGTCCTATTTTTTTTTTTTTTTTTTTTTTGGCGCAAATAAGGTCAAGTACTTGTAACCGGGCTGTTGAAGTAATTCAGAAGTTTGTTGTGGTGGGGTTTTTTTCCCCCCCAACAAAAGGTTGACGTATTTAAAACTGTTCCCGGCAGTCGCCTTTTTACCGAACTGAGGTGGTCTGTGGTTGGGGTGGGGGGTGGACCGCGTGCCAAAAAAAAGAGTAAGAGAACAGAACCGTTGAACTTCACCGTGCTTCAGGGTGAGGCTTTATTGTCTTTGACAAGCAGAAGCCGGGGGAAATTACATTTATCTTTTCAAGTTGTTTTTAAGGAGTAGCTGTCCAAGGAAAATGTGCACTTGAGTGCAGTGGGGGGAAGGAGCTGAAAGCGAGGGCTTGGAGTCTATGGTGATTGCAACGGGTGGTAACTATACCTGCTGTAGGAAAGCTTGTAACTGCTCACAGCTCTGGATGAACTCCCGACTGCACTTGCTGTTCTCTTCCTCCCCCCATTTTCCACCGTGGGTTCCAGGGTCTGTGCTCTTTGACCAAGATCAGCTACCGCATGCTTACTCATCCTTTTATCATCTCTCTCTGTCAAAGTGCTTTGGGATGGGGGCATCCATCCCAAAGCACTTTGACAGAGAGAGATAGGGGCTTCCAAGAGTCATAGGATGACTGTTGTATGATGCAGTGCCAAATCCTGGGTGTATGTGGGGGAAGAATAGGTGACAGCCTTAACAGCGGCAGCCAAAAGGACCCATGCCTCAAAGTGAGGCTTTTACAGTCACGAATAGTGCACTCCCGAAATGTCCATATGGAACCCCGCATTCATCCATTATTGGCAGCCTGAATCACCCAGCCCTTGCTTCTGTGTTCTCCTTATTTCCTCCTCCTCTGCATTTTGAAGAGTGGGCCTGTGACATGTCTAATCAGATACATAGTGCCCACTAAATGAAGATAGCAGTCTCTGAATAATCAAGTTACAGGTGATATGTACCTGGGCTACCAGATTTCAATTCGAGAATGTCCCAAAGATGCTGACTTACTCACACCTTGAAATTCTTGAGGTGATGATTCTGTAAGCAAGTCTAGTGTTTTATCACTCTTTTGCTAAAGAAGTTCCTTATGTTCAGTTGAAATCCTTCTGTTTTCTCTTCCTTCTCATCATCCCCTTCTAAAGACCCAGATGTGACAGGTCACCGGTTAGTCTTCTCTTCACAAACGTTTATTTTAAACTGTTTATTTTAACAAACAGGCTGTTAAAATACTGTGCTAAATTAGCGTCCAGTGGGACACAAAGTAAGTTCTAGTCCCTATTTTCTGTGCCCTCAATATGTCCTGTTACTATATCCTACTCCATTTTCTCCATATTTATTTTCAAGTGTAGTGATGATTAAAGTAAAAGGTATTTTGCAAAGATTAAATTACTCCCAGTTTTTGCATTTGATTTTAAAGTTCTTAACCTTTGTTCTGAGTCAGGATACTTTGGAGTTTGTGGGGTCTTTTGTTTTGCCAGCAAGGAAGAAGAAAGTGGTTCCCTGATTCCCATGCACTAGCCAGTCTTCAGAGAATTATTCAGTGTGTGGACCTCTAGGAGGTGACTGATGTGTTTGCTTGCAAATGGTGCTATACTAGAGAAAATTTAGCACATTTGTTTCTAGGTTGTGTTATTTTGTGATGCTAATTTGTTGTATCATATTGACTGGGGTTAGAAGTGGTAGATAAAGGTATAGCTAGAAACCATGCCTTTCTTAGAATGTTCTCCTTTTTTTAAAATTTTTCTTTCTTTCTTTTTTTAAGTTTACCTTCAGGTAAAAACTACTAAATGCTATAATTGTTTTAGTACTTGACTTTCAGATTTTGTACTTTTTTGTAAACACTGACGAAACTTCCAGTAAGGAAAATAAAATTCTCAGGTAATTTATACAACTCTTCTTTTCCTGAAGTACTTTTTCCTGTTGTTTACCCTGTGACGCTTTTAAGGACACGTCACCAAAACGCAAGCTGGCTTTCAGGGAGTGCTTTGTATTAATTGTTGTAGTGGTGGCCAAATGTACCAGCTCCCTTACATCCATTGTTTCTGATACAAACAAGTATTCCCATGAGAGGGGGTAACTAAACTTAATCAAGTTAAAGTTGTAGTGTGTGGTAACTATCTTCAAATAAAATCTGCTGCATCTTTCACTGGAATCTTCTACAGAGGCTGTGATAATCTAGTGAACCACTAGAGCATAATCAAAGGTTGTTTGCCATATATCAGCCTCTGAGGTTAACAAGAGAAATGGGATCACAGGAATGTGAAAGATTGTGAGAGAGAAAAATGAAACTGTGTGGTTTGATAAAAGGCAATTCAGCAGAAGTAACTCAAATTATTACCTTGTCAAATGTTTTATGTAGTAAGGAAGATGCATCCTTTGATTTGGTACTTCATAGGGAAAGATGTCATTAAATTTGTTATAAATAGCATATCCGATTGTATTCTGATTTACTATTTTTAAATTATCTTGTTCTTTTCTGATACATTTAGTTGGAAAAATTAAAAAGTCAAACATTGTTTGCCGCCTGTAAAATCTATTAGTATGTGAAATTGTGTGTTCTGGCACTTAATAGCATTTTGAAGTTGTGTACTCGGGTCGGGGGAGTCCTGTAGTGACCACTTTTTGTTGAAGCTTGAAATTAACTTTTTCAGTGTCATTCATTGTTCTGTACAAGAGAATAATCAGAGCTTGCAATCAGGGCATGTGGGTTGCTTCTACATTTTGGCTGTTAGGAATTACGCTGTCCTGGACATTCCTGTGCAAAGTTTTGTGTAGACATGTTTTCACTATTCTTGGGTATATTTTAGGAGTGGAATTGCTGGGTAATACGGTGACTTTATGTTTGACATTTTGAGGCACTGCCAGACTGTTTTCCAAAGCAGCTGGACCATTTTACATTCCCATCAATAGTTGAAATTGGTTTCAATTTCACCAACACTTGTAATTGTCTTTTTTATTCTATCACTCATAATGGAGGCAAAGTAGTATCGTACATGATTTACAAATATTTTGTATTCTGTGGGTTATCTTTTCACTTTTTTGATGATGTCCTTTAAAGCAAAAGGTTTTAAATTTTGACAAAGTCTAATTTAGTTTTTCTTTTGTCATTTTTGCTTTTCGTATCTAAGAAACCATTGCCTAATCCAAGGCCTTGTAGATTTATTACTGTGTTTTCTTCTAAATGCTTTATACTTTGAGCTTTTACGTTTGGGTCTAAGATATATTCAGAGTTAGTTTTTGTACATGGTGGGAGGTAGGAGTACAGATTCATTCTTTTGCACGCAGCTATCGAGTTGTCCCAGCCCCTTTCGTTACAACTGGTCTTTCCTCATGGAATTGTCTGACATCCTTGTCCAAAACTACGTGACCATTAATGCACGTGTTTTTTTCTGGACTCTGTTCCTTTGATCTATGTCTGTCCAATATGCCATTATCACTCCATTTTGATTACTGTAGTTTTGTAGTAAGTTTCAAAACAGGGAATGTGAGTCCTCTAACTTTATTCTTTTTCAAGATTGTTACGGCTTTTCTGAGTCCCTTGCATTTCCATATACATTAAACTTCCTAAAGGACTCTTATCAGTTTCTGCAAAAAAGCAACTGTGATTTTGATAGAATGTTTTACAATTTTGCAAGTACCTTTAAAAGTCTGGTTTTAAAAACAGCTGAATTCTCCTATCTGCTTCTGAATTCATTCCCTTGCAATGTGATACTTTAATGAAGTATATGAAGGAAAATCCAGCTTTGCACAGGTACATAGTTGGGAAAGGGAGGAGTATTTTAATAGCTTTCTCAGATAATTGTAGATATTCTTTGATACCCACCTAAACTGCCAGAGGTGGTGAGTTTCTTAGAGGTTAGTTGTAGTATGCAATCTGAAATCATATGGATGAATTTTTCTGTTCTGTTACATTGAACTCTATTGGTTTGTTTTACACTTTGAATGGATCTACCCATGCCTGATTTTAGAACATTATACATTGGTCATTTGGAAAATATTGGTTCACTATTATGTAGATCCTTCCACATTTTGACACGTTTCAACACAGTGTTTTTTAAATCACTTTTTTAATATCACCACCAGTCTCCTCAGAAAAATCTAGATAATGGGAAGCTGTTAAGCTCACCATAAGTGATGCAAGTTTTCCAAAATCCTAATTTCCTTTCGAGAGTTTGATTTTATTGTTAGCAAAGTGCTAGCAGTTATACTTGGAGTGACAGTCTCATTTCTTTCATTTTCAAGAAAAAGTCTGCCAAATACCCACATTTGAAATAATGATCTTTTGTTGGTAAAAATGGTGTTCCATGATAAAAATGGCTATTTCAGATCACTTCTCAGACAATTGCACATGTGCTTTACTTTGAGATAGCCGTCACGCTTCAGTATGCATATGTCCCGCTTTGTCATGCAGAATATTAAAAAGACATGTTCTTAAGGGTCAAGATTTAGTAAAATTAATAATTTTACTGCTTCCTCAAGGACACTGTTAAGTGAATTTTTTTATTTTTATTTTTGTAATGTAAGTACATGATAGTGAAGAATACAGTGACTTTCCACTACAGTTTGTAACCACTCTTGATTCCTGCTAAGGATACCAAGCCAGAAGTTTTACCCGCCATTGCTTTTGCACCATTAGTACAAATATGAACATAGTGACAAAGGCAGATAATATCTTGGCTTTTTTATGAAAATAGTTTTGATCTCATGAGCCTTCTGGAAAAGTCTCGAGGACCCCCAGAGTTTCACAGATTACACTTTGAGAACCATTGAACTGTGGGTACAGAATCTTGCTAGACAGCTGCTCAGTGTTCCACGGAGTTGAATCGAGAGTGGCTGCATCCTAGATGCTGTTCAAGGGAATGTGGAGAGCACAGTCTTCGGGGAGAGGCTGCAGGGGAGAGGCCCTGCAGCGTGGGAAGAGTCAGGGATGGGAGGCAGGAAAGGAGACGGGGGGTGGCCAGAACATCCTGAGGTTGTAGGAAAGGGAGTCAGGAGCTGGTTTTCCCAGGAACATTAGGGGATCATTCCTTCTGAGCAGTAAGTTACTAAAGCCTGGGCAGACTTAGGATATCTCAATGCCAGTTGACTTGACCTCTGATCGTGGTGCAATTTGGGGTGTGTTGTTTTTTTGACCTAATAAGGGCGAGGCTCCCAAAGAGTAATAAAAATTGCCAAGGGTGGCAACGTACCAGGACCTGTATACCACTACTAACGTGGTTTTCAAATATAGCTATCAGGATAAAAGTAAAAACAGCAACTTTATCACAAAATGAGAAACAGCCATCTCTACCTGTGATTATGAAGTCAAAAATGTACACCACTTTCCTTAGTTTAAGGTCTGCAATAAGGAGTTAGTAACTTCAGTATTGTTCATGAGTAGATGAGTTATTTGAATAAATCAGAACTGAACTTGAACATGATTGTGTAAGTTAAAGCATTATGAAATCTTTAGTGATCACATTTGAGAGAACCTTTATTCTTGTGCGTAGTTTATCATAAAGTACCAAATTAAGTTTTACCAGTTGTTAGAGTACTCACTGTCTGAAACTGGGAACTGTCAGAATGCAGACTGCTCAGTACCTTTTACATGAATTGCATGATTGATTTAGAAATATAACTTAATATCTCAAACAGAAAGATCCTGGAATACTGTTTTAGTATTTTAATATCCTTAAATGTATATTGGGCTTCTGATGAAAAAGAGTTTTATGTAGGACATCTGAATTTGAAGTCTAAATTGGTATTAGTTTAGAACAGAAGTGCTAGAAACCTTGTATTGCTCTCTGTGGACAAGTGGAAGTAGGGTGATTTAAGGATCCTGATAAAATTAACTCCTTCGTGTCCTTGGTTCGTTGGTGGTGGAACTGTAATATAATTGAGTTCCCCCTTACTTCTGTTCCCCCTCCATTTATCTTGTTATTGTGCTTGCTTGCTTGCAGAAGGACTCTTTGGGGACTTTTGAAACAGAAATTGGTATTTTAACAAGACCTGTGATCCTGCTTTTTGCAAGATTAAAAGTTGGATGTTAATTCCTTGATGGCATGATAAAGAATTTGTGAACATGGAGACAAAGATACTGGCTTTTATAGTTAATATAGTTCTATGAAATGGAAATGCTTTTCTAAGACTTGTAAGTCTTAGATGGAAATGCTTTTTAGATATTTTGCTTTTTTCCAAATTTAAATCAGTCACTTTGGAATTTTTTAATTTTTTCCTTGTGACTTTAATTATTATGAATAAGCAAGTATGAGCCCCTTCAGTGCAAGGACACTGAAAAAATCCCGTTCTCGGACCCGTGTAGGTGAGGCCCAGCTTCTCAGCTAGGTTGATCTTACCAAGCACCAGTATTTCTGCCTGGGCAGGAATTCGTCATTTGGAAATTATTTCAAATATAGAAACAAGTAAAAAACGTATTTGTCATGGCTGTTGAGGAGAGAAACTGGCATTTAAAACCAGTCAATCAGACTTCAGTTTCCAATCAGGCACGTAAGTACCTTCAAAGTCATGTCTACATGAGAATGTCCAAACCTGTAAGAGAGTGTTTATTTGAGACAGACAGAATACACCTGGAGGCAGGATCGCAACAGACTGAGAAAATGCTTCCCATTTGGAGTTTATTTTAAAGAGAATGTTTTAAAATATAGGTTCCTTTTATTCTTGTTCATGATTTGGATGAGTGACTGAATAAAAACATAAATGGCAAGGTTCAATCATGGTGGCCAACATCAAGACAGAGAAGGCGTGGCAAACTGCACAGCACACCGAGGTAAAATGCGACAGTCCACGGCGTGAGTGGGAGTGGGAACACACTATGGAATTTCCACTCTGCCTGCTAGGAAGTAACGACATGAGGTCTGGTGCGTTTCTGACCCCGCTTATATGGCCCCGGGGACAGCAGGGGCAGGAAGGAGTACATGGCGCTGAGATACGAGAGCGTCACTGAGGTGGCTCCTGAAGGAAAGGAGGACCATGACACACAAGCCACAAATGTGAAAAGGCTTCTATTTACGTGTCAGAAAAACTGTGTGTATGGGGTGAGAGACCTGGATTGATTTTTCTGGGCCTTTTCGTTGGCCTTGTTCTCACTGTGAACTCTGAACCACTGGGAGAGCAGAGCGTTCCCTCCAGTCTGGGTGTCACATGGTGGGGAGCATTGCCAGCTGAGAGTGGTGGTTCTTCACTTGGAGTTCCTGAGCTTTCCCTGAGAGTGCAGGTCTGTTGTTCTGGGGAGAGTCCGGGGCTCTGATCATCCATCCATCCAGAGGATTTCAGTGCCCTCCAAAAATTGAATTGCTGAAATGACTGGTTGAAGCAGGACAGTTTGTGGCTTGTGTCACATGTTCAAATAGGTGTGCGTTAAGTGTTTGAAGAAACAAGTCCCTACTGTGTATTTAGTGGCAAAGACTATTGCAGGCCTGATCCCTGCCCTCAGGGAGCTTCAGCCTAGTGAGGGAGCCACGCTGCTCTTGGTGGGGTGCTGCTCTTGGTGGGGTGCGCATGAACTCTGTGAGTAGGTAGTATTAATGGGCCTGTTTCGCAGATGAGGAAGCCGAGCTACAGAAAGTTTAAATGATTTGCCCAAGGTCAGTTACTCAGTGTCTGAGCCGGGATTTGAACTTATGCAGTGGCTCCAGAGCCAGCACTCCTTAACCAGCTGCTACACACATTATAATTTAAATACAGCTGGGAGAAATGCTTTGAGAGGAATTATCCAAGGGACAGCTGATGGAACCATGGGTGGGGGTGGGAGAACTGTCCCTAGAGAACTGTCATTAAGGCTGGAGTTGGCCGGGCAGCGGGTGGGGCACAGGGGCAGGAGAAGAAGGGCGGAGCCTGCCAGTAGAAAGGAACTGCGTGCAGGGCTCCAAGGCGTGAGAAAGAGCTTGGCATTGGGAGGAGTAAAGAGGAGGCTGTGTCCGGACTGGTGAATGAGGGGAAGAAGACTCAGCTGGGAGTGGCCAGGAGGTCACATGGGACTTCTCTGGGTGCCCAGTGTCTACCGTGGGGCCCTGTTGAAAGTTTTAGACGTTTCCCTAGAAACGGTGGAAAGTCACTGAAGGGTTTGAAGCAACGAGTACAATGATCTTCTGCACCAGGATTGGCCAACTTTTTCTGTGAAAGGCTGGGTAGTAAACATCGCAGGCTTTGTAGGCCACGTGGCCTCTGTCACAGCTACTCACTTCTGCCTTTTGTAACACACAGCAGTCATAGACGATACGTAAACAAACGGACATGGCCGTGGGCCAGTAACACTTCATTTATGGACACTGACGTTTGAATTTCATTTCATTTTCAAGTGACATGCAATATTATTGATTCTTCTTCAAACATTTAAAGATGTAAAAACCATTCTTAGTTCATAGGCTGTACACAAACAGACCGTGGGCCCAGTCTGGCCCCTGGTCTGTAGTTTGCTGATCCCGTTTTAGCTCCTCAAAGAGATCCCTCCCACTGCTCTGTGCAGTGGATGGGGACAGCCCGGGAATGGAAGGGGGAATGAAGTTCACCCTCAAGGTGTCATGGACGAGTGTAGTGCAGGTGACATGAAGAGAGATTGGAGATGTCATGAGGAAGAATCAGTAAGACTTGTGATGTGGGAGAAGGTGAGGGTACCTTCAGGTGCTCAGCTGAGTGTCCGAGTGGGCACTGGTGCCACTGGCTAAAGTGAGAAACGGTAAACGAGGGACGGGGCTGGGGGTGGACCGGTCATTGCTTACCTGCCGGGTCCACACCCTTGCCTTGTCTTCCGGCAAAGAGGCCTCAGGGATCCACCCTGTTCTCGTGGTCAGCTGCGTCTCCATGGGTGCATTGAACCTGGGTTAGTGGAACTGGAAGTAACAGATCCTTTTCTGGAGAGTGCAGTCACGTTCATGGTCAAGCATGGAGCAGCCGACAGCTGCAGCGACCACGAGGTCTTTCTGTAGCACCGAGAGCAAAAGAGGGAAGGGACATCCGCCAGGATACCGCCTTGGATTTTCAAAGATACTAGGTTGGTGCAAAAGGCACTGCGGCTTAAAATGCAAAAACCACAATTACTTTTGCACCAACCTAATAGTTCAATATTTCAGAGGCACCATTAACAAAGCACATGGAATGCAGTAAACCAATAGAAAAACTAAGTGTTTCTTGGTTCTGAGAAACTAAGAATAGTTTATAACTATTTCAGGAGGAGGGTTTAGAGGAGACCAGGAGGGAATGGATCTTGAGTACAAGGGGCTAGAATAGCTTTTGTGGGAAGAGGGGTGTGATGACATCTTCCTTTGACCCTTGTGATAATGTAAAGAGGGCCAGACAGACAGGGCTGCATTGCATAACCCGGGGATGCAAGGAGGCGTCCACAGGGTGAGTGGAAGATAGAGGTGGTCGCAGCAGGTTGACCCCCAGGTTAGGGACCACCCCTTAGTCATGGCTGCGTCTTAGTGCCCTATGAAGTGTTGTGTGATCTGAGCTGCTGGAAGGAACTGGAGGATTTGGGGACACCCTGGAGGCTGGAGGAAATAGGTGATTTAGGGTGATGGGTTAGATTTGAACTTGTTGCCTGAGGACAGTGGTTCTTAAACTTGAGTATGCAGCGAATGGATGGGTGAGGGTGTTGTTAATATTCCCATCCTGTAGGTTTGGGTGGGACACAAGAATGTGAATTTGTAGTGAGTGACCGTGTGATGTTGCTGGGACACTTTCCTGCTGTGGGAGGAAAAGAAGCAATGACAGAGGATCCCTAACGAGACTGGGGGCGGGGTGCACACCTTCGCTTGAGAATGGTCACCAACCCACTTGCTTGTGGGACTTTTCTGCAGCAGAGCTCAACAGGCTCAACAAAGCAAATGACTAGATTAAGATCACAGGATTTATCGGGGAGCCCAGAGAAAGGAAATTGGAGGGTTCTGACAAAAGACGAGTGGACAGTGACTTAGCTTGGGACTTAAACTGATAGGGAAGAAGCAGTGGAGATTGGCAATTCAGGGTATGACGTATAAAGTACTCTATTTCTAAGCTTTTTGGCTATAACCTGTAGTAAAAAATACATCCTACCTTGTGACCCAGTCATAAATGTGTCTATAACCAAAACAAAAAAGTCTCGTAACACCTTTATTATTTGCATTCCATTCTGGTGTTCCTATTTTTTAAAAAACAGTGTTGGTCATAGTTCAGTGTGTTGATTTCATGACCTGGTGGGTTCCAAGCCCTGATTAGAAGACATTGCTTCCAGAGATGGTCTGGATGAGATGCTGGGAGTCAGAAAGTGGGGGCCCTGAGATGGGTCCATGGGGGTACAGGTGTTGGAGGTGGAGTCGTCTGGGTGGTAACCAGGTCATGGCGCGCTCCTGAGATGGGTCTCTGACGTGGCATGCAGATAGTTAATGGAGGCAGGGCCAGTGCCTGGGAAGCATCCATATACCTGGACATAAGTGATGTCAAGAATTTGAGATGAAAATGAAAGCAGTCTAGGAACAGGTTGTATCCCAAATACATTACAGGATCCTAAGTGGACCCTTCTGCCGCATGACTTGATGGATTAGGGCCTAGATTATGTCCCAGGGAACAAGGAACGTGTCAGCTGTTACAGAGAGTGTGGGTTTGAAGTGGGGAGGGGGAGAGTCATATACAAGTAGTTATTTTTTTAGGAGAAGCATGAAAACTAGTTCAAAATTCATCTGAAAACTGTTGCAGTATTTTGTGTAAGCAGTACCGTTTTGCAAAAATCATGAAGTGTGCGATTCAATCAACAATTTTGAAAGGTTGTCTTCTGCAGTGAAAATAACTGGATTAAAAAATTTACGGTGCCATTATATCATTGCAAAAATATATGTAACAGTACTATTTTTACCTGGTGAAGTTTAGGTGAAACTTTTTTAAAATAATTAAGATTTTTAAAGTTAGGGTAGTTTTTAGTTTGCAGGAAGAGTATTTGGAAGTTAATGTGAGATACTGGAGTGATGATTTTCAAACCTTTCATAATACTGTGTTATGTCATCCAATGAGTGATTTATGTCTCTGTATGTTGATAAACACACACCTGGGTGTGTGCTGCTGTCAGTTTAGTTCAGGTCATTGCTGTATTATTGTCATGCAACATTTTTCCAGGAACTGAGCTGGAGTTTGAGATTCCCCTCCGGTTGCACATATTTATGAGCCTTCTGAGAGCATGATCGTTGCTAAAATAACCAGTGTTCCAGAATCTGAATTTGACAAGGACAGAGGCCAAAATTTGTAAATGTATGAGGTTATTGGGGAAATTCAAAAGGTGATCAAGTGCAGAATATAATTTGCTCTAGATCAACCAGGCCTTTTGTAGCTGCAAGCAGACTGCATGGAAAATTTGACCAAAAGAGCTGAATTCCTTGCTTTAGAGAACAAGGACGTCCCTTAAAGCCACAAATTACTAGAACCACAACTGACAACACTATGTGCAGTGGAATTTATTTACTAAGATTAATTATCATGTAGTGCTGACTTGTAAAAATTTCAACACTAGTAGTCTAATAATACTAATTTTAATGGAAACAGCAGAAAACCACTGTGTCATGTCAGCAAATGTAGCCTTCCGGTCCCTTCTTAATTTAAATAATTAACGACCTCCCCCTAGGGGAGAGTCCAGTGGAGTGGAGGCCCTGGGGAGAGGAAGCTTTTCTTCAGTCCTGCTTCTGCTAATGAATAAGCCCTTTTCTCCCAGGACCATCTGGTTGAGAAATCCAGCTTGCTCCTTGCTGTCAACCTCCATTGTGATTTGGGTTGGACTACGTTGTCTGCTCTTGGCAGAATGATTACTTATGTTTTCAAGTTAAGTGTGACTTTAGCCTGTCAACTAGTGTATGTCCTTTGTGATACAAATGAGGAAGTCTCCTTTGGATATGTCCCAGTAATTGTATTTTTTTAAATGTGATCCACTTGTTAGCTGTAATATCTCTTGCTGTCTTATTTAATGGGTATAATTTTCTTTTCAATTTGTGGTTTCCTAACTTTCACCTCCTGAGGCTATTCTCACCCTCCCTCTGCCCCTGCAGGTAGGGCTGTTGAGACAGACCTACCTGGTGCCAATGAAGAGAACCAAATAATAGTGATTCCTACTGGTTTCCCTCAGCTTTGGAGGAGTTTTCACATGTATCGTACATAACGCCTTTCTTTACTATTTTTAATCCAGTTCTACTTCCAAAAAAGTTAGAAAAATCTTTTAAATTTCTTTCTTCCCTTTTTCCTTTGTAACTCTTACCTTCAGGGAAGAGTTTTATCTTCAGGGAAAAAAATTGTCTCTTTCTTCTTCCCTTCTTTCCATTTGTAAGGCAAAAAAACCCACTTACCCTACATAAGGGTATCAAAAGCCCACCAGAGTGCCTGGAAGTATTCTTGAGAAGCCCTAAAAAAGTTTCTTTCTTTTTAATTCTTTTGCGTCAAGCAATAACATTCAATGTAAAGAAGAATTTTCTTATTCTTTAACATTTTTCAGTTTTGCTAACATATTACAAAAGAGGGTTTTTTTATCTTGCTATTTACATTTCATAAAACAGTTGTGCTATATTCTGAGCTAAATGCTCCTTTATGAGCTAGCTTACATAACATGGTTTCTTTTGAACACAATTCATTTGAAATGTGTGCAGTTCCTGGACAACTGCCGTATCCCAATGCCACAGGCAGGCCCATGCGTGGGTACCAATAAATACTAGATAATTGTTTCTTAATTTCTGTTGAACTATGTTTCCTAGTCACATGTATAAAAGTGGGATTTTTTGTAAGATCCGAATGTATGAGCGAGCCCTTTGGAGGTCTGAGTTTTAATTCATTTGTCCAGAAACTCAAGTGTCTGCAGGGTCTCCATAGACTAATTAATGAATAAAAATAATTTCAGATAACTGCAAGCGCTCAAAAGAAAGAAAACAGGATGGTGTGATGGAGTGACTGGCGGGAGGGAGTGGCTGCCACCTTAATGGGGTAGTTTTAGTGAAGGCTTCTCTGAAGAGACGTTTGAGCTTAGACCAGAATGATGACAAAAATGAGTCAGACCTTCAGGATCTAGAGATGCCAGAACAAAGGTGCTAAGGCGGTAGGACGTGGCAGGGACAGACGGGATGTGACAGGCACCTAGGGAGAGGCTGGGTAGGGGGAAGTGGTAGCAGACAGGTTAGGGAGGTGGGCAGAGCAGGGGCTGGCCGAGAGGGCCTGCCGTCAGGAGCCATGGTTTGGAGCAGGACAGGAACGTGTAGTTGCCAGAAACTCTTGTAATCTGCTTTGTAGAGAGTGATTTCAGTTTTCAGTAATTCTAGAGACATTTCTGCGGAGCCTGCCAACCTGGGGGTGTTCTAGCTGTCTCCCAGCAGCTCCCACTGTAAGCCAGCTTTTTCATGAATAAATGTCTCAGTACATGGGGACTGCGTGTGGCGTGAACACGGTGTGCCCCTGTGAGCTGCGTCTCCGCGCTGTGGAGGAAGGCAGGCAGAACTGAAACCCCTGCACTTAGCGAATCCCACTCTTGGCTCTGCCGGCAGGACCTTTGAGATGGAAGTTGATAGGACAGCAGCATCTGGAGGGTGTGTTTAATAATGCTCTGAGGACTAGGACTGACAGGCGAGAGAGGGAAGGGCTTGGGGGAGTCAGGGAGGAACCACTTCCTATTTCCTGGTGAGAACATAATCTGGACTTGGTGCTCACACTGTTTCTCCACAAGGAAGCTTGCTCTAGTCCCCTGGTCGAAATTTAGGTAACACATAGAGGGGCGAACACTTAGTTGGTGCTTCGTTAGCGTGCAGACTCAGTTATTACTGGTGATAGTTGTGAAGTCCAGACGCTCCTAGGCCTTTGATCTGAATGATTAGGACGGGATTTCTACCTTCAAAGAGCTTTTAAATAAAGACTTTGTCATTTTTTTTCAGATGACCCTCTGTAAAAGCTGTACCTGGTAACACTTGTAACAGCCATTAGGAAGGCGCCCAAAGAAACTAATCATGTTTTATTAATTTCCATATTAAAATTAATGGCCAGATTTCAAGGAGACTAGAGGAAATCAGGTTAGCTTAGACCTAATTTAAGAGTTTACCTTTAACAGCATATGTAATGTGCTTGTTAGTCAGCAATGTTTGTTAATGTCACAAAAGTATTTAATTCATAATAGCTTAATTGCCTAAGTGCTAATTAAAAGAATGTTTTCTGATCTCAGTACCTTCACTTTCTTCATGTTTTGTTTTGTTTATTGTAAGATTAATTTTTTTTTTAATTTTTATTGGGGACTATTGGGGAACAGTGTGTTTTTCCAGGACCCATCAGCTCCAAGTCAAGCCGTTGTGTTCACTCTAGTTGTGGAGGGCGCAGCTCACTGTCCCATGTGGGAATCGAACTGGCGACCTTGGTATTATGAGCTCGCACTCTCACCAACTGAGCCAACCAGCCGCCCTAAAATTAATTTTTTTACCTTGATATGCCACTATATACTGAGCTGTTGCTTTCTTTTATAGGGAAATCCTCGTTGACAATTCAGTTTGTTGAAGGCCAATTTGTTGACTCCTACGATCCAACCATAGAGAACAGTAAGTATTGTTTTCAAGAATTTATAAACTGAGAAGCCTGCCTGTTGCGTACAAACAGCCATTGTGTGTTCCTGGAGGCTTTGGTTGCAGGGCTATTCCATTAAACATATAGATCTCCAACTCGGATCTAAAGCTGCTGCCAAAAACTTTGCCCACTATGCAGTGAATCACTTTTTATTCCTTGTCCAGTGTAGAAATCGTTACTCAATTCCACAGGAACCCGGAGTCCTCATTTTCCAGGCTTTGCTTTAGGAAGATGGAAGTAGTGTGCACCCTTTCCCCCCGCTCAACAGTACCCTTTCTTAGGGATCCTGAGCTTGAACAGAAAGGATGGAGACGCTCCTGATCTTTTGTATCCTACCCTCGTGCTGCCGCAAGCCGCCCCAATGCCTTCCAGTTTGAGAGACTTCGAGAAGGCTGTGGAGACGTGAGTTGTCATGGGGTTGGAGAGAGCAGCTGCAGCATGAAAACAAAGCCTGTCGGCCCCTCAGGCCAGGCGCAGACAAAGCACTGAAGACCAGACCAGCCACAGCTTTTATCTTGTCCAGTTTCAGTGGTTTCAGAATCTTCCTGTCGGATTCTAGGGCCCTGAGCCAAGTCTTAATTCTAGGGCTCGTGGATGAGAATCTGAAATAATTCCATTCGGGGAAGTTGTTGGGAACTGGTCTTGTTTCAGGCCACCTTACAACCCCACGTAGCTTGGAACCAGTCTTCTCAGCTTCTTGACACCTCAGATTTGTCACTAGGAACATAACACATTTAAACATGGGAGTCATGAACACCTGACTGGCATATTAGACATGAAGCCGCCTTAACAGCCAGGCTCACAAACTTGAACAGCTAGATTCGCAGATTTCACCAGCCCAGAGCTTGCGAGAGAGACTTCAAAAGAGGCTCTTGACAGGGGGGTTGACAGACAACATACAGCCCGCAGGCCAAATAGGTTTTTGCATTTTTTATATTTGTAACAAGTCAAAAGAAGAGTAATGTTTGTGATATGTGAACGTTATATGAAATTCAAATTTCAGCATCTATAAATAAAGTTTTATTGGAACACAGCCATGCTCATTCATGTACATACTGTCTATGGCTGCTTGTTCTCTACAATAGCAGAGTTGGTGAATAGTTGCAACAGAGACCATATGGCCCACAAAGCTTAAAATACTTACTATCTGGCCCTCTGGCTAAAAATACTCAGCTGTCCTGTGTGTCCCAGTGTGACAGGGAAGGTACCTGACAGCGTGTCTGTGTCCTGTCTCCTTCCTTCGTTGGGGTGTCAGCTCACTAAGGTCGAGGACTGCAGTCTTCAGCACCAAGAGCAGTGCTAGTGGTGATAACGGGCACTCGAGAAATAATTCTGGAATGAATGAATGAATGGTGTTTTGTTTCGATAATCTTTTCATAATAGCCATACTTCATAACCACGGTTACCTAGTTCTAATCGAAGGTTGCTGTTTTCTTGCTCGCCATCATTTCTTATATCATTTTCATTGAGTCTAAAATGTACTTTTTGATCTTATCAAAGGTATCTGAGGCAGGTTTTCACACAGGTACCACATGACTGCCTCCTGGCCACCAGGGATTGAAAGCATAGTTACGCACTACGCCTCCCAAGTTCAGGGAAGTTGTGGTGTGAAAAAAAAAATACAGTAGAATATTTTCTTGGAATTGATAAAACGGGTTCTATTGGGTGTTCCCTATCTTGAAACAATCTGATTTAGTTTTCATCTAATTTAACTATTTCCTTAGGTGATAATTTCCAGAAAAGGAATGATATCAAGTGTGGCAGTTGGCTTGAGTAGTCTGGTCTGATTTTCACTCTCCTATCCTAGCACCCCTGCTGGCATAGGAAAAGTATGATGCTAGTACGCTTCTCCTGGATTATTGCTTCTCTTCCAGCGCCCTTTCTTTCCCCAGGGAGCTCATCCTTCTGCTAAGATCTCCTCTCTGCCTTCCTTGTTGCTTGCAGTTTTCTCTCCTAACTGTCATCTGTCTGTTTTTTTTCCTTTTGGCTGTGGGACAAAGTGGGCAAAAGTGCACATAGATTCTGCTGCCCAGCTTTGATCAAGTCGAATGGGCAGCCAGGACATTTGAGGACTCCTCATGAGCCAAGATGCTGGGACAGCGTGCAGAAATCTCTTCCGTTTAGTTGTCAGGGTTCCAGATGGTTCCTTGTAATAGTCAGTTACTATTAATAGTTCTTTCCTCTTTTGTCTATATTTGTTTGAAGTCTGCCTCCTCAGAATTCTGAATTGTCTTTTCCGGAAGTTTTTTGAGTCTGATTTTTTTTCCCCCCCTTAGTAGGGAAAAGAAATTGTGACAAATTGCTTGGATCCTTAAGCTAAATGGGAATGATGGCTTCACACAACACAGCACATCTGTTCCATTGCGGTTTTATCTGTCAATAAAATTGTTAAATTTTTTTATGCTAAAAAATGTAGCATTTCAGTTAATATTAGCTCTTTGTGCTCTGACACCAGACTTCCTATAAATTAATGAAAAGTTTTGTGCTTTTGATTCATTCTAGAAATCAAACTTCATGTAATACATTTCACTTTTTCACAGGAGAACAGACTGTCCACAGATAGAACACTCAGATTACTTTGATCAGATAGGAATTATTGCTTGATTTCAGTTTCTTTGAAAACATTCATTATTTACCCAATCTTGATTTTAGTCAGCCAGTGTTTTTTGGTTAAATAATGGAAGTAGGGAAGCATCTATAAACTCAGAGATCTTTTCTGCTCTGTGAAATGTGGTAAGGAGATTATTAGGGACTCTGCTTACTTACGTGTCATTATTCAAGATTTAGTGATCTAAAGTGAATTCCTTTTTTATTTAGCTAACATGTGACTTCCTTTTCCCCTATAGCTTTCACAAAATTGATCACAGTAAATGGACAAGAATATCATCTTCAACTCGTAGACACAGCCGGGCAGGTAAGTATCTCTAGGAGCTCAGACTCTCCATCACACAGCAGCTATGATGGTCCTGGCTCTGGCTTTGATGCTAAAACACAGCAGCAGCAAGACTGAGAAAACCTCAGATGATTTATGTGTGACTATCGATAGGCTGTCTCCTTTACCTTTTTTAAAACATTTGTAGCAGTTTTTCAAATAATCACTTTGGTTTTCTGCTTTAGAATTGTTTTAACTATATCCATAACATTGTGAAGGTTTATGTTTATTACAGGAGAGTGGTTTTTCTGTTTTCTAAGCTTGAATTCTATATCAGAGACTCGTGTTAGTGCCTTTTCTCCCTTCGTAGTATGTGTTCTCCTTCCTTAAGAACAAAAGTACATTTTTTCTAGGGGAAAGGCATGAGAAAAGCATGGGGCAGAAACGAGTTGGTGTATAGTATTATTATATATGATTACAAGATTAAGAGGTTTCGATTTGATTTACTAGACAGTAGGTAATTGTCAAGGGTTAAGTAACCCAAAAAAAGAGATTCTTGGGTTAATGTGACAGTGATTTGGGGAATGGATCACTAGGGGAATTGCCTGGAAGCAAAGGGTAAAAAAAATTAAGAACTTGAAGGGAACAAAGAAACCCCTTTTGACAGCTTAATTTCCCCATTACCATAGCATCCAGTCCAACTTTTACTAGAAGCCATTCCATTAAGCTGAATTTATTTCAGTTCACTGGAGGATGGGGAGTGGAAAGCAGCTGCAGTGCTAGTTTCTAACACCTCACCTCACCTTGCATCTTATGATCAGCAAAGGACCAGGCTAGCAGGAGGGGGAGTGTATTTTAGTTTGGTTGGCCATGTTAAATGGAGGCCTTTTTCTGGAACTTGGGAAACTTGGGATAGGCCTATCTTGGTTTGGGATGAACTCCCTCTGCTTTGTTTTGAAGTGAACCTGGAAGGAAAGTGTAACCCCTAGTGAAGCAAGAAAATAGCTGTATTGAGTCGTCATAGCACTGGAGAAACCCTGGAATTCCCCATTCTGGAAGCTTCAAATAAAGTAAATCAAATGTCTGTGCCAGAGGGTTATGACATGTAACTCTCATTCACGCTACACACTCCTACCTGGTGGTGGACATAACAGGTGTGACACAGGCCTTTCTTTCTGCTGCAGTTCCATCCTCATTCTGTAGAGACTGGATGGGATGACACAAACGCTTATTGCTCCAAGATCTGTTTTTAAATTAGATTCATATGGGCTGGCTCTGGGGTTAAGACACCTAGTACGAGAGAAAGGTGATTAAAGGGCAAATTCTTTAAAAGTAATCTAATCATTTTGTTCACTAGCTTGCAGATTTTAGGAGTAAAAACGCCCATAATAAATTGCTGTATAGCAATATATGACAGTAAGTGCTGTTTACTTAGTTTATGTTCTAGCCGATAGAGTTGCCCAGCTAGGGATGATGATGAACATAGTTAAATACAAGTTGATTATTTTTAGTTTGTCTGAAATACTTTGTTTTGGTCTAATTTCAGTAGACTTAATGACAAGTGAGTCAATGACAATTGATGTTATGTCAGATTCCCCTTTTAAAAAAAAAGTATTAAGCTTGTTTTCTTAAAATAGTGATAAATGCATGTTACAAAAATAAAGTAGCACAAAAGAGTAAGTAGCAAAACTTAAATTTTTCCCATTCTACCTACCTAAGCTCCACCCCCATAACAGCAACCTGTCGATCAGTTTCGAGTATATGCTTCCAAGATATTTTATACATGAACATGCAAAGGGAGTTTTAAGTCAGTTTTTTACACAAAAAGTAACATAGCTCTGTATCTCCATCTTGGAGATTATTCCATATGAGTACATATGGCCTCTTTTTTTTCTCCCCAGGGCTGCAGAATATCCCGTTGTTTGGCTCTATCGTAATTTAACTTGACGTACAGTTAGGTTGTTTCCAGCCTTGCTCCCACCAGTGGTGCTGCCATCAATACTTTGTGTCATTTTAGACAGATGGTACGATGTAAGAGGATGCCTGGGTGGACTTGCTGGGTCATAGGGTCACCGTTTACATGCTCCCCAGCGGCGAATCGGAGTGCCCGCTTCCGTAACCCTCCCCGACACCGTCCATCTGCTAGGGAAAAACAGGATCTCAGCATTATTTTAACAAGTATTTTTCTTATTAGGAGGAAGTTCGATCATATTTGCCCATGTTGGAGGGTATTTGTCTTTCTTTTTCTGTTATTTATCCTGTTTATTCATGTACTTTGCTGTTGGGTCTCTGCTTACTGATTTGAGAGACCCCTTAATATGTGAAGAAAATTAGTGTTTTGTATATGATATGCAAGGTTTCGTTTTCAGTTTGTTTTCATTCATGGTTTTGTTTCAAAGGTTTTCAAACAAAAGAACTTTTTCATTATTTTTTCTTAAATTCTCACATCTACTGTGCACGTAGTTTCAATTTCCATCTTTAAGTCTTTGATTCCTCCGGAATACATTTTCACTGAGGTGTGAGTTAGAGATCCAGCTTAGCCATTTACCCCCAGATGGCTCTGCGTTTGTTCCCTATACATTTTGTTGAGGGTTACTTTTTATCCTTACTGATTTGAAATGCCAATATTATCATATCCCTAAGTCCCATATGTGTTTGGGTCTGTAGATTTTTAATTCCTGAAGCTTTATGGTTTCCACCCACCTGCCTCCACAGTTGCTATTCTTTGTCAGAAATTATGCTTCTATCCAGGATTGTGTTACATTTATATATTAATTTAGGGTTAATTAATGGGTGTCCTCTGACGATTCTGCAAGTTCCTGCTGGAGACTGGCATTCTGTTCTGTTTAAGTCTTATCTCTTGGGAGTATTTTAACCTTTTCTTCAGATGAATCATATATTTTTATTTTGTTTGGTTTATTCCTAGGCAGTTTGTCCTTTTTGGTTGCTGCTGCAGCTAAGAATCTTTTTCCTCCATTATACTTTCTAACCAAGTTGTTTTTTGCACCATGCTTCTTAAATATGATTACTCTTTATTTCCACATCTTCCCTTCAGGGAAAAGGTAATTTGAACTTTGGATCCACTGTAGCTGAGCTGGTGACTAAAATCATTTGGAATTTTGTTTTTAATCTGGGTAGAGAGATCTGTCGTTTCATTAATAATTTGTTTTTAAAAAATCAACACTAAAATGGATTCAACTTAATGGAACTTACACTAATAATGAAAACAAACAAAGGTTTTATTTTGCACATGTAGTAAGCTCTGATGTAGAAATGCTATTTTCTGATTAATGACCACTATTTATGATATCAAATAGTTGATAGTAAAACTTAATTTTTGTTTTTAAAAGACACATTACCATAGGGCAATAACTCTAGGTCATCGTGAACATTGGTTGTAACCACATTGTGGAATTGCGAAGTTAACAGTCTCTTGATCTAATAGTGGCTGGCCTTGATTTTTCATGATAGCGCCTGGGATATGTGGTATACTGACAAGTTATATTTCGACTGAGGATGAAATGTTTGTACCGGGCAGTGGTGTGCATTAATGAAAGCTGCATTGACATTAGAACCTCATGTATGCTTTAATAATTCTGTATCTAATGCAGTTTCATAAAGCCTTATGAAACCGGATACTACTACCGTGGTTCCCCAAAAATAAGACCTAGCCGGACAATCAGCTCTAATGCATCTTTTGGAGCAAAAATGAATATAAGACCCGGTATTATATTATATTACATTATGTCATGTCATATCATATCATATTAATTATATTCCTGGTATTACAGTAAAATAAGACCAGGTCTTATATTAATTTTTGCTCCAAAGACACATTAGAGCTGATTGTCCAGCTAGGTCTTATTTTCGGGGAAACACGGTATGGCGGCTGCACAACGTGTGCCTTTGTTTTTAATTCCTAAAGTGGTTCAATAAATAACTCATTTGATCCTCAAAGTCTGGGCCCCCACTCTGTTTGAGTGTCGTGCCTTGATTCCCTTCTCCTCTTGCTCCACTGACGACCAGTAGGTTGGTGTTCAGGCCATTGTGACTCACATGCAGAAAACAGGGCAAGCGGTAATAACAGTAATTCGATATATGAAAACACAGATTTATGGAAGAAACCAGGAGCACTTGTCAATTTTCTGTGAGGTCAGAGATTCTGGACTTTTCGTGCATACAAGAAACATCGTCATGCTTCTCCCTTAAAATGAGAACATGGAATCTGTCTTTTCAGTCCTTCCATCCTCTTCTCCCAGGATTTGTGAGTCATTAGCCTTCCCCAAAAGTCTTAGAATAGCCAGAGTCATTTTTGAAAATTACCTTAAAGCACATTATCACCCCCACCCCAGCCAGTCATAAGTAAATCTTGAGTGTGTAGGCTATGTTTCTAGAATAATATTGTAATCCACTTTTTGTTTAATTTCTTTTGACCAGGTAATATGTGAAAAACGGGGTGCTCGTTATGCCATATGATGATTTTTTTTCTTCCACAGGATGAATATTCCATCTTTCCTCAGACATACTCCATAGATATTAATGGTTATATTCTTGTGTATTCTGTTACATCAATCAAAAGGTAAGACTCTTGCTTCTTGTTTGAGTTTGTTTGCTATGTAGAGGAAGCATTAATCCTTATAAAGGGTCATGCTGGAATTGGTAGTAGTAACAGTCAGACTTAATTATTAAGCTAAGTGTTTTTCAGTAATTGTTTTGTGGCGCCAACAGATTGTTTAGGGATGAAAATTATCCTGATAGATGTTGTCTTACACTGATGGACTAAAAGCTCTGTTTCTTACCTAAAGCTGCCTAGATTGACCATGACTGAACACAGTATGAGCTTTTCTGCTAATTGAAATAGGAAATACATAAATTGATTCCCTTTTGGTGTGTTTTCACCATATTAATGTGGAACACGGTTGACTGGTAGGCTCTCTCACTGAGGAACTTTCTACAGACAGTTACTCAGAGATTAAAATTTGTGTTTATGTGGTTTGTCAGGTCAGTGTTAGACTTTTACCATTTAAATGTCATACATATTTCATTTCGAATATTCTCAATAAGGGTTACTGAGTGTTAAATACATGCACATGTGAAATGTTGCTAGGAAAAAAATAAAGGAATTTTGTGTTCAGTTCATTTTATATTAAAATGGTGAGTCTGTGACATTTTCTATTTTTCCCCACAATAAACATTATATCGCAAACATTTAAAAACATCAGAGATAAGATGGATGTCTTAATTTCATACTTTTTCTTTTATAGTTTCGAAGTGATTAAAGTTATCCACGGCAAATTGTTGGATATGGTGGGGAAAGTGCAGTAAGTAGTAATATTTTATCTCTTGTTAGATATAGTCATTATAACAGTACCGTCTGAACAATAAAATCTGGCACTGACTACTTTGGCTTTCTTTTTTTTTCTCTTTTATTAACAGAATACCTATTATGTTGGTTGGGAATAAGAAAGACCTACATATGGAAAGGTATGTAGCTTTTAAATAATTGCTGATTTATAAAATCAAGTATAAGGTGATTTATTCGCTGAAGTTTTAGTTTTAATTATTGTTTTTAGGGTAAGAATATTTTTAGCTGCAGCGTATCTGTGTTCCTTCCTGCTGTAGCACATACAGATACAGCATATCTGTATAGCAGTGATTGTGCTTAGAAGCAAAACTGCCTTGAAAAATGTTTCCTCTAGAAAAAAGAGAGCAAACACTACAGAAAATTATCTTTAGGTTCTTCTGTCACTTTGTGTAAAGCAGACTCTTTAAAAGACAATGGGGCCTGGATGTATACATTGTTCCCCAATAAAGTCCTGTTCCCCTTCCCCAATAAAATCTTTAAAAAAAAATAAAAAATAAAAAAAATAAAGACAATGGTAACAGTCATTTATTCAACATTTTTGAGTACTTGGGGTTAGGATTAGAGTGATGAAGAAGGCGGGCAAGGACCCATTCCCTTGGATCCTAATTCTAGAGAGAAGACTTAAGCAGCTAGTGCACAGCAATCAAACTACAGGCCCTGCCACAATTGCTCTGTTCTTGGGTGCTTCCAGCCTCGCTGGAAAACATGGACGTCCTAGAGAACAGTCATGCCCTGTGAGCTGTCGGGCCTTGCTGGAGCACAGGCAGTCTGCAGGGCACGGTCTATTCTGTTCCCCAGCTCGGGCGTAAGCAGAGTACTCGTCTGTGTCACACACGGGCGTGAGGAAAGAAGTGAGGAAAACAAGGCCCGTTTCATAAGTATTGACGTTTTAGAGAATCAAGAGCAAAGCTCTTTAATTAGAATTTTCTTTTTCCTTTAGGGTGATCAGTTACGAAGAAGGGAAAGCATTAGCAGAATCTTGGAATGCAGCTTTTTTGGAATCTTCTGCTAAAGAAAATCAGGTTCGTAGTTTTTAAAGCTCATTCACACTGCGTCCCATCCCTCGCAAGCACGTTCCTCTTAGTCAGCATTTCAGCACCAATTTGATGACTTCTGTTTAATCTTGATCCTTCCCTCATTTCTGTTATCTATCTCTCACTTGTTTTAGGAGATACTATTTATGTTTTAATTCAGTCAATTTTCTACTTACGGTGGGACCTGGAGTATTTGTGGGATAAACAGAAATCAATAGTAAAAGAAATACTACCTTTGGGAACATATATTATCATTTTTGTTTTATACTAAAGGCTGGTTCGGAAATGAGTCCCGATGTAGAAAAGAGACAAGAAAGGTCTTAAATCACTATGGCAATAATTTTGTACCCACACTTCCTCTCTTTTTCTGTAGCATGCAGCTGAGTTAGGTGCATGTGTTGTTTTTAACACAAACTATTAAGACCTGTTTTACAGACATTTCTGACCAATTTCAGCCCTGCAGATGTTCCTTTAAAGGTGTATCCGAGGGAGGACTATTCTGTGTCAGAAGGCTTCACATAGCGACTCTTTCCTTTCATGGCTTTATTCAGATCTGCAGCGCCCAAGCTTGTCTCCTGCCTCCATTTTCTCACCAGTGTATTTCTCTTTGCTGCCGTTAATTGTCTAAAGCTATAGATCAGATGCTGTCACCCTCTACTAAGAAATTGTCAATGTGTTGCCATTGTCTGTAGAGCAAGGCTCAAAGCCCTTAGCATGTTCACGATTTGTACTTATCCAGTTTCTTCTCTCCCCACATCCCTGTACTTGTCAGTCACACCAAACTACCGTGTTTCCCCGAAAATAAGACCTAGCCAGACAATCAGCTCTAATGTGTCTTTTGGAGTAAAAATTAATATAAGATGCTGTCTTATTTCACTATAAGACCCGGTCTTATTTCACTATAAGACCGGGTCTTATATTAATTTTTGCTCCAAAAGACACATTAGAGCTGATTGTCCAGCTAGGTCTTATTTTCGGGGAAACACGGTACTCCCACTTCCTTAAACACAGTGGGTACTTTCAAAATACCTTTCCTTTACCCGTGTTCTTCTCTGGCTTAAAATGTCCTTTCTCTCATTAACTGCTTACATTCAAATGGTGTTTTATTTACTTTCTACATGTTATCGTGTCTGATCCTCCAATGAGATTAGCTGGTTTTCTTTTCTGTGAGGAACCTACAGTTCAGTGAGGGCGGCGGGTTCTGGCAGAGGATGTTGGGTACAGTCAGCCTGGCACTCCTGTTTCTTAGCTCTGCCACATCTCCCCGTTACTGAGACCCCTAACCCCCCAGATTCTGCTTCCATTTCACCTTCATTGACCCATCCCACTAAAATTACTAGTAGTTTCTTCCCTCTTCTCCCCTTAAGTCATTCCGAGACCCAAGGCAGCATCATGGACCTTCAGATTCTCCGTAACATCTAGCACAGTGGTTTTGTATCTAGTAGTTGCTCAGTCAATCCAGGTACCATTTAATAGTCAAATCCATGTGTCCCTGTGTCCAGATAATGAGGGATATTGCATCTGTGTAATTGGTTTCTAGGTTCCAGAGAGCAGGGGGTTTATATGAATGTATTCAGTTCCTGAATACAGACAGTGAAAGTTCAGATAACAAGACTTAAGATAGTAAGAGATACCCATGTTTTCTAACTGAATTAAATCAAACATTTATTGGGTAGCTAATCTGTCCTTAAGATCATCTAGTTGAACCATCTCGTTTTAGAAGTAAGGAGTTGAGCTCCAAAGAGGTAAATGACCTTCTAAGATCACTATAAATGGTATAGGAACTTGGACTAAATTTTAAATCTACCCCAAATTTAGCCTTCTCTCCTCCATACCGTGCTTTCTGATGGGTGAGAAGAGGGGGCCGTGTACATGACCAAAGTGTAATGGAGACTAAAGTCTTCCTGGGGAGAGGTAGAGACTGTTCTGGATTAAAGGATCTAGATGTGAACCTGATTGGAATCTGGTTCTAAAATTCCTGGTGTAAAAGGCATTTTTGGTCATTTGAGAAGATGTGATTATGTTCTGGATATATTAGGGAAACGATGTTCATTTTCTTAGGTGAATGATGGTATTGGGCTTATGGAGAGATATCCTTATTAGGAAATGCAAACCAAAGCATTTAGGGGTTAACTTTCATAATGTCTGCGACTTACCTGCAAATGGGATGTGCTGGATGGGTGGACGGACAGAAGGAGAACAAGCAAATACAGCAAAGGTGTTAACATTTGTTGAGTTCGGGTAGAGGGCCTAGGTAATTATTGTACAGTTCTTTGTGTTTTTCTGGATGCTTGAAAATTTGCATAACAAAAATTTGAGGTAGAGGAGTACAGTTGAATGGCCCCAAGCTATCTTTGGTTCTGTTTGCTAACTTTATTATTTGTTTCTCTTAAGTGAAAACCTGAGGGTCCTAAAGCAATTATTCTATTAGCCATTGTAATTAAATAGGTATCATGAGCAGTGTGCACTATTCACATAGATTTGTGTAACTGCTGTGAAGTGTGTGTGCGCATGCGCCTTACTGTTATGTGAGTCTGGCAATTCCTTTATTATTCCTTCCAGCAACCTGGTAGGCGTAGGTACCTTATGGAACCTCCTCCAGTGTATTAAGAGGGTTTGCTTAGTAAGGCGTATTGCCTCGGCTTAATTTATCTTTTTGAGAGTGACCTGTAATGGTTTGCTTTAGGTACGTTATTCAACTACTGTTTGGTCTTGGGTGCGGCTTTCTCTCTAGTTTATGTCGTGCTTTACTATAGCTGAAGCTTTTAGTATGCTTCTGGACAGGTTTACTCTTTAATCTTTTAGTTTCCTGCAGAAGGTAGTATACTGCTTTTTGAATACCCAGAGAAAAGATGAATTGTGTTGAGGCCTTAAGCCAGACAAGCTCAAAGATCAGATGTTCCCCCCGCTCCTTGTATGGGTCTGCTCTAGGGTTGTCATCAGATCAACAAATACCTTATTAGAAAGGAAATGAATCCTTTAATAAAAGCAAAAAGATTTCTGTTCCCAAATTAGGTAAATACAGTAGAGGTACGCATATCCGTAGGAAGCTACAGTCCTGATTAAATCCCTTAGCGGCATGACTAGATCATTCTCCACTCCTGGTCAAGTCTCTTGTTAGGCCCTGCTCACATCATCATTGAACATACTGGAGACAATCAGGGGACCCTAAGCCGAGTGAGCAATTCTAATCCCCAGTGTCAGAGGTGTAAGTGACTCTAATCCACATGCATGCGCAATGCTTACGACCACTTGTCTGTTTAGGAAGAATTTGTCTGTATATGTAGTAGAACACACACACACACACACACACACACACACACTAGCGGTCACGTGATCAGACCAATTTGTGTGAGTTCAAAATTTTTATTGATAAATCTTCACATATCGCCTATTTGTAATTTATATTACTTACCAAAAATCCAGTATTTTAAAATAAACTGTTCTAAGCAGAGTTCAGTTTCCTTGATAACAGTGCATGGTACTAAAAATGACCCAGTCAGTGAGAATACTGTACTTGACTACTGCTGAACTGTGGGTTGTTTGCAGTTTGGGTTTATTTACTGTGGAGGCCTTCGGCTGTGTGTCAGCAATTTGATGAAAGAGAATATACTTTGGCAGAGTCAGGTCACACAAATAATCAGGGAGAGTTCTAAGATTGATCTAGAAATCCAGATTCCAGGCACACTGTATTTTCTTAGTAAGAGTTTGGCATGTATCTTTCCAAACATCTTTCCACGCTTTATTTTTAGGATGAGATAAATAACAACTTGTTTGTATAACCAAGGGAAAAGAGGGGTGTTGATAATGGAGGAAGACGGAAGGAGACTTGCTGAAGCCGGCGACCTTCAATAGAGAGGAGGGCTGGACTCGGGGCTGGCGTTAGCTTGGTTAGGGTTTTCCTTCCTACCAGCTGGAGAGAGGGAGCAGGGTAGATGGGTCTGTATGTGGCTTGAAAGAAGCAAGACTCGAAGGTGACATATTTCATCTCACGGCATAAGAGTCAATCAACACTGAGAGTTTGAAGGAAGTGGAGGAAAGGGTCTGAAGGAGGGGCGTGAGGAGCGCAGGGAGCCCTGCCTGCCTTTGTCCCTATAGAACCAGGGGTAGAAGAGGGAGCGTGGCCCTAGAAGGGGCTTCAGGGGAGCAGAGTCCTGAGGGAGAGGAGTGCCAGCAGGTGAAGGGCAGTTTGGCTGATCCTGGACCCTAAAAATCCAGAGGTACCGTGGGAGGGAGGGAAGGGCTGGAGCGGGACGTGGTGGACGGGGCCTGGGGACGGGGGCTTGCTGTGCTGACGGATGGAAACAGGACCAAAGGCATGATAGGAGGTAAGCTCTGCTGGTGTCAATTCAGGGTGAGGAGGGAAGGCCGGGGCTCCTGCGCTTCTGGGGCGGCCGCTTCACCTTCACCCTGAAGAAGGGGCATGGCAGCGGACCATAGCCCTGCCAGCGGTAAGAATGCTTCTCAGGCGTCCACTGCACAGCTAACGGTCACTGGGTTGCTCTTCCTTTTTCAGACTGCTGTGGATGTTTTTAGAAGGATAATTTTGGAGGCAGAAAAAATTGATGGGGCCGCTTCACAAGGGAAGTCTTCCTGCTCCGTGATGTAATTCCACTGCAGGACCTGAGGACACGGACCTGTCCTACCTGAAGATGCAAACTGCCCGTTATCCTTGAAGATCAACTCTGCTTCGTTTTTCTTCTGTTAACCTGAACGATTTCATTTGGGTCAGAGCTTTTTCCCACCCCTTCTTTCAGATTATGTTAAACTCTGACTGTCCACATGAGTTCACTTCCACTTTCAAATTTTAAGCAATCATATTTTCAATTTATATATTGTATTTCTTAATATTATGACCAAGAATTTTATCGGCATTAATTTTTTTCAGAGTAGTTTGTTGTTAAAATAATGTAATCATCAAAATGATACATACTGTTACACTACTGTTAACTAGGCTTCCATATATCAGTGTTTATTTCATTGTGTTAAATGTATACTTGTAAATAAAATAGCTGCAAACCTTAATCCCTTGGGCTACTCAGTGTGGCTTTTAAAGAAGAAAAGCTTGTCCTGCCCAGGGTTTCTCTCCTGGTTGGGTTCCAGGAACTGGTGGGGGAGGTGTCCACGGGCAGAGGCCAGTGGAGCCGTTGGGCCCACCGGACGGCAGTGATGGTTAGGGTAGGTGCCAGAATTGGGGTGGATCTCTGACCATTAAAGTTGAGTGGCCTTAGGGGTCTGAGGGCGCCGCTCCCAGGAATGACGACCCCCTGCATCCTCAAAGGCCCCGTCTTGGCTGGAATGCTTCGTGCAAGTAGGGCTGCGGCGGTTACTCTGCAGAACCTTCTCGTCACCCTCTGACTTATTTATTTGGCTACTTGAAGAAAAGGAGACATTGAGAAACACGTATTGTCTCTCTCCTTGTGCTTAGCTTGACGTCTGTCCATGGCAGACAGGATCTGATTTAGAAGATAGGTTTCCCTGCCACCATCCCCAAACCTCCAGTAGGGTGAGATAGGGGACATTGCCCACTGAGTGTCCTGTGCAGGGGCTTCGTGACCCTCCTTCAGACCAGCCCACATACCTCCTGCTCTGCAAGGGGCAGCATCAAAGGACAGAGGACTTAATGGTCATGGTGACCAGTACAGTGACTGGCAGGCGGAGTGTGTTGAGTGGTTTTTAAATGATGCCCTTTCCCAGTTAAAATTTCACACGGCCAGTTCTAATGTTTAGGAAATGTTACTCTATGAAAAAAATATAATTTTGCTTTGTAACAGATTTTTTAATGAAAAATTAATGGTTTTAGAATATGCCGTTGTTTTGGATCTTTTAGGTATTTTTGTCCTACCGTTCCAGGATGACATTTGAGCCTTAGAAGACCTCCACCAAATACTCACCTTTTAAATAAAAATAAATTTTGACCATATAGTATCATTACTTATTAACAGGGTTGATTCTTAGGCCCAGTATTATGTGTCAGCACTCAGTGTATGGGACCACGTTACGTCCAGGTCCAGTTCATCCAGTCAGCCTTTTTCATCTGAGAAGTTATTTCTGTGTAAATGCAAACTTGCAGCAGTGTATCCACACTGAAAACAGCTCCCTCTCAGCGTGGGCCTTTCGAGCCTGGCCCGGGTCTCCTGTTTGGAGGTGGCGTGGGATTCCTTTCCAGGGGGCACTTCACCCATTCACTCACACTGTTCTAAGTGCCGTGAACACAACAGACATCTTCACCCTGGCAGAGCTGGCGTCCGATCTTGACTTCGAAGACACCACAGGGTGGGTACAGCCCTGCTCTGCTGTGCAGTGGTCCCATTGCTTGACCTGAGCTCGTCACAGGTTCCAAATGTGGAGCTGCGGCTCTGGACTTGGAGTGATGGGAGCTTGTTACCCTAGGGCAGGATAGGAGGTGGTGGGTAGGACCAGAAAACATGCTTGGACCTGCCAGGTTTGGCTTAAATTTGTTATGACTGTATTTCAGCACTTCCAAGACGTTTTTTACACTTGAACGTTTCTGAAGTCGGAATGAGCCTTACAGTCTGTGTGCTGCAGTCTTGTGTCACCAGGTCCCTGGTGGCACTCCCGCCAGAATTATTCATTACCTCCTCCTCACCAAATCCAGGTGCTACTTTCTCGTTTCTTGACCTTTCAATGGCATTGCAGCTGGCTACCTGTCATTGGAAGTCTCTTTCCGTGACGCCACATTTTCCTGGTTTCCAACCAGCTCTGTTGCTGTGTTAGTCTCTCTCTCTCTCTCTCTCTGTTTCCTTTTCTATTAACCTCTGAATAGACCCCTTTTCCTATTCACACCCTCTTCCTTGATTTCACCCAGTCACATAACTTGCACTAGCGTGTTACCTGAAGACCAAAATTTATATCTTCCACCCTGACCTCTGTGGGCCCCAGATTTATCTTGTCTTAATGTCTCATGTGTTATGATGTATTATGTTCAAAATTGGACTCTTGATTTTCCTCAAAAACCTGAGTCTCCCCTAGATACTAAGTCAAGAGATTTGGGAGCCATCCTCTCCCTATCTCTTCCCTCATCCCCTCCTATCCATTCCGTCAGCAAATTCTAATGGCCCTGCCTTCCAAAACCCGTCTTGTATTCGATCCACTTTTCTCCATCTCCACTGTGTACTGGCCTACTGTAATAGCACACCCTCCAAACCACTTACGCTGCAGCCCAAACCAACTTGTTGGAAACAAATTGTTTTATGTTACTTGCTTCAGATCCTTTAATAATAATTGTGCCAAAATCAAATGTCCTACCCCTGAGGCCTACCCTGATCTAGCTGCTGCTTAATGGTCAGCCTCACCTGCCACCCTGGATATGCTAATATCCTTGTTTCTTTTGTTATGTATGTTTTAGTTCTTTTCTTAGTGGTTGTCCTAGGAATTACAATTAACTTAGTTTGGATTAATACCAACTTCAACAGTATACAAAAAATTGGCTCCTGTAAATAACTCTATCCCTCCCCCTCATTGTGTTGTACAAATCACATTTTTACATATTGCATACCCATCAACAGATTTGTTATTACTTTATGAAGTCTCCTTTTAAATCGAATAGAAAAAAGTTACGGTAAAAAAGTTTGTCTGATAATTACCTATGTAGTTGCCTTTACTGGTGCCATTTCATTCTTCATGTGAATTCGAGTCATTGTCGAGTGTTCTTTGATTCATCCTTCAGTATTTCTTGTAGGGCAGGTCTGCAAGACAGGACTTCTCTCCATCTTGTTTATCTGGGAATGCCTTCATTTCCCCTCCGTCTTTCAAGGACAGTCTTCTCGGATGTAGACTTTTTTTTTTTAATGGGGATGTAGACTTGGTGGCGAGGCTTGATAGCACGTTCAACCCACCGTGATCAGGTCTTTCATAAGCGGCACAGCTTATACACAATCAGTCGCCCTTCTGGGTTCCCAGGAGTGTGTTACTCTTCCAGAGCCCAACCTTGGACATCTTATTTTCCAGTTTTTTGTTTAAAAAAACAAAAAAAAATTTTTTTTGTTAGCTTGTTGCCCCAATATCTAATAAATTGCTGATTGTTTTTGACAAACGCCTCCAGGGAAAAAGGCAGGTCAGATGAAGACAGGCCTTGCCGTGGGGTTCTCCAAGGAACTACCAAATGGGACAAATAATGACAGTGCTGAGCATGGGGCTTTGAAAGCCCTCCAACCACATCTTGACCCTTCCAGGGGCTCCTGAGGAAGGTCTGGCAGCAGGGCAAGTGGAAATGCCGCAAAGCTCACTGCTGAGAAGCAGTCAGTTTTCTAAACGCTCCCCACATTGTGGCAAGGCTTTCATTTCGAGTTGTGAAAAAGTTCATTTTTTTGGACAGTTTTTGCCAATGTTCTCACCGGGTTCGCAGAGCTCCTGACTGCCGTGTGTCACCACGGCCTGCTCTGTAGCTCCTTGCCTGTTGGATGGATGAGCAGATGAGCCTCGTTACGGGGCCGCATCCTGGACAGGCTCCTTTGAACTTCACCCACATGGGTTGCAGTGTGGTTGAAGTTACCCACCGTTCACACAGTGCATCCCCAGGGGGGACGGCCTTTACTTCCTGAGTCCACCCGTATGGACTAAACACTGAAGGTTGCTGGGTGCCCCCTGCCATTGTTAGTGCAAACTGCCTCGGACTCAGTTATCAGGACTGGTTATCAGAATATGCTGCTGCCTTCTCGATTATCGTCTAAATGGAAACCGGTTTAACAATTCTTGGAGCGGTGTGGACTCCCAAAAAAATGTCTGGGCCCCATCGGAAAAATGTGTGTGCAGCCGCCTCTCTCCCTGTGCCCCGGCCTCACTGGCACTGCCTGCAGCGTTCCCAGGAGTGCATGTTTGTAGAAGGCCTTTGGCTGCCATGGTTACTCCAGCGGACCAAGACCACTGTGCATATTAACAGAGGCTGCCACTAAGGCTATACCAGCAGGAAACCAGAAAGCATTCCAGAGCCATGCTATCTCCTTCACCTCCGCCAAGAGGGGAAAGTTATGTTAAGCAAAAGTTTTCAAAAACGTTTACATTGAGCAAAACTTTTTGTTAGCCATCCTTATTACCTTTCCTAGAATAACCAGAGGAAGTCTGTTCTGGAGTTAGAACCGAAAAAAAGCTGAGAGTGAACTTAGCATCCCTATTTTCAGAGGAGAGACCTGCGTTCCAGAGGAATCTCCCAACTCTTAGTCCGTTGTTGTTTGCACTGCCCATGAGCCTGACACCCACAGGTAACCCCGAAGAAAGGAAGCGTCAGACTAAGACAGGAGCATAGCAGCTGTACTCCCAATTTTGCAGCTAATGGGTGTCTTTGGGCAACTCCCTTACTCTCTGCTCTTGATTCCTGCATCTACCGTGTTTCCCCGAAAAGACCTAGCTCGACAATCAGCTCTAATGCGTCTTTTGGAGCAAAAATTAATATAAGACCCAGTCTGACTATAATATAAATATAATAAAAGTACTATAATAGAAAATAAGACCTAGCTCGACAATCAGCTCTAATGCGTCTTTTGGAGCAAAAATTAATATAAGACCCGGTCTTATTTTACTATAAGACTGGGTATAATATAATATAATATAATATAATATAATATAATATAATACCAGGTCTTGTATTAATTTTTGCTCCAAAAGACGCATTAGAGCTGATTGTCAAGCTAGGTCTTATTTTCGAGGAAACATGGTATGAAACTTCCCTTTGCAGGGATTGTTGTAATGGCCACAAGTGTGAAAACCTTGGCTGTTCCGCAAAGCCCTGTACAATGCAGTCAGTCCTGCAGATATGGCCCTGACCCGGACATCCAGCCTGAGGTCTTTCCCCTGATGTCAGGGTCTCCACTGCTTTCTGGAGCTCCCTGAGCTCCCACAGTTAACGCATCTCCAGCTGGCTGCTCTAGAGGTTGCAATCTTGTAACCTGAAAGGTCTTCCATTTTTCTTTTTTAAGGTTTTTATAAAAAATATAGCTACATAAAATATTATATGAGTTTCAGGGGTATAACATAGTTGTTCAACATTTATATACCTAGAGAAGGGATCACCATGTTAAGTCCAGCAACCATCTGACACTGTACCACGCTATCACAATATTATTGACTGTATTTCCCCATGCTGTAGACTGCATCACTGTGACTTGTTTTCTACCTGGAAATTGGTACCACTTTTGCCCTTTACCTCCCTCCTCCTTAATTTTTCAATTACAGTTGATATACAGTATTATTTTGTATTAATTTCAGGTGTACAGCATAGTAGTTAAGACATTTCCATAAGAAGTGACCCCTGACTAGTACCCACATGTCACTATGCATAGTTATTACCATATCATTCACTGTATACCCCGTGCTTTACTTTACATCCCCATGACTAGCTTGTAACTACCAATTTGTACTTCTTAATCCCTTCATCTTTTTCACCCTGCCTCCTAATCCTTCCCATATAGCGCCCCAATAAATGTAGTTCCCATCTGACACCATACATAGTTACTACAATCTCACTGACTATTTTCCTTATGCTATACCCTACATCCCCATGACTACTGTGTAACAACCACTTTGTACTTAATCCCTTCCCATTTCTTCACCCACACCTCCAATCCCCCTCCCATCTGGCAACCATCAAAATGTTCTCTGTATCTGTGAGTTTGTTTCTGATTTGTTTATTTTATTTTTTAGATTTCATATATAAGCGAAATCACATTCCATCTGTCTTTATCTGACATATTCCACTCAGCACAGTACCTTCCAGGTCCATCCATACCACTGCAGATGGCAAGAACCCATCCCCTTACATGGCCGAGTAATATTCCACTGTATATATGTACCACCTCCTATTTATCCATTCATCTATCAACAGACACCCAGGCTGCCTCCACATCTTGGCCATTGTAAACTATGCTGCAATGAGCATATGGATGGATACATCCCCTTGAAGTAGCACTTTGGGTAAAAACCCAGAAGTGGAATTACTGGGTCCTTCTTTGCCTCTTGTTATAGCCTTTGTTTTAAAATCTATTTTATCTGGTATAAGTATGGTTACCACGGTTTAGTATTTTTTTTTTTCATTTTCATGAAATCTTTTTCCATCTCTTTACTTTTTATCTGTGTGTGTATCTTTCAATCTGAAGTGATTTTCTTGTAGGCAGCATATGTAAGGATTTTGTTTTCTTATCCATTCAGCCCTCCTGTCTTTTGATTGGAGCATTTAATCCATTTACATGGAAAGTTATTGTAGATAGATATGTAGCTATTGCCGTCTTATTATTCATACTTTTTATTCCCCCCACCCTCCATCTTAAAGAAGTCCCTTTAACATTCCGTGTAGTAAAGGTTTTGGTGGTGACGAACTCCTTTAGCTTTTTCTTGTCTGGAAAGCTCTTTACCTGTCCTTCGACTCTAAATGATAGCTTTGCTGGGTAGAATAGTCTTGGTTGTAGATCCTCGCTTTTCATCACATTGAATATTTCCCGCCAATCCCTTCTGGCCTGCAAAGTTTCTGTTAAGAAATCAGCTGGCAATCTTATGGGAGCGCCCTTATAAGTTAGTAGTTGCCTTTTTCTTGCTGCTTTTAGAATTCTCTCTTTGTCTTTAACCTTTGCCATTTAAATTATGTGTCTTGGTGTGGGCCTGTTTTGGCTCATCTTGTTTAGGACTCTGCCCTTCCTGGGTTTGTATGTCTATTTCCTTTGCAAGGTTAGGAAAGTTTTCAGTCATTATTTCTTCAAATAGGTTCTCAATCCCTTGCTCCCTCTCTTCTCCTTCTGGTACCCCTGTGATGCGAATGTTGTTACGCTTGATGTCGTCCCAAGATCTCTTAAACGATCCTCATTTTTGGGGGGATTCTTTTTGCTGTTCTGATTGGGTGTTTTCTGCTACCTTGTCTTCCAAATCGCTGATTTGATCCTCTGCTTCATCTAATCTGATTCCTTCTAGTGCATTCTTCATTTCAGTTATTGTATTCTTCACTTCCAACTGGTTCTTTTTATAGTTTCTCTGTCCTTTTCTATGCTCGCTATCTCTTTTGAATTTCTCACTGCGTTCCTTGAGCAAACCATTGTTTTCAACTCTTTATCCAGTTAGATTGCTTGCCTCCATTTCATTTGATTCTTTTCTGGAGTATTCTCATGTTCTTTTAATCTGGGATGCATTTCTTTGTTTCCTCATTTTGGCTGCCTCTCTGTGTTTGCTTCTACATATCAGGTACATCTGCTATGTCTCACAGTCTTGGCCAGGTGGCCTTATGTAGTAGGGGTCCTGTGGGGCCCTGGTACAGTCTCCCTGGTCACCTGCTCTAGGTACTCTAGGAGTGTCCCTTGTGTGTATTGTGTGTGCCCTCCTGTAATAGGTGAGTCTTGATTGCTATTGGCATGTCAGTTAGTGGGATTGACACTCTGGCTGATTGGCTGTGGGATTTGGCCATGTCCACAGTTTACAGGCTCTTGTGGGGTGGGGGGCGGGGCACATCCCAGTGAGTGGGATTCCCCCCAGAAGGTTCTGGTGCCTGTTAAGACCGCTCTTTGTATATGCATTTGTGGAGCTAATTGGGCAGTGCTCTGCTGTGCTCTGAAGGCAACCTCCAAATGTGTTGGTTGTGGGGCCTCTTGGGAGGGGCTCCAGGGCAGGCCCAGGTCACACACTGCCTGTGACCACCTGGGGAGTACATGGTAAGAGCTACAAAGCGATCTGTGGTTTTTTGATGCCTGTGCTAAACCTGGAGGCACGTGGAACAGGCCACGCTGATAACCGAGGACATCTGCCACCAGTACCGGGTCTGGGTTAGCTCCACAAAGAGCCAGGACACCCCAAAGTGTCCTGCTGCCACCTGCTGGGTCCCTTAAAGTTCAGCCGTTGATAAAGATCATGCAGTATGTGAGTTGGGTGATGCAGGGTGTCGGAGAGTCACTAGAGTGGGAAGAGTTGTGGTCACCAGGTTAATGTAGATTCTGGTTTGGTGCCAGTGCTGAGCGTGGAGCTACTCAGTAAGTCTCAGAGCACACCGGAAGCTAGTTGTTGCCCACCTGGAGCCCACAGACTCTGATAGTTTTCAAAGAAGTGCAATGCAAGAGTGCAATGCATGTGGGGCTGGCTGCTCAGGAGAAAGTGCCTCTGGCTTTGGGGGTGTTGGGTGGGGAGGGATCCCAGTGAATCAGCAGGACAGAGCTCCAGAGCTCACCCTAACCAATGAGATTCAGGTTTGGCCGGAAGTGTAGGGGGCGGGCTCAACACATTCAAGATGGCGCCCGCCTGCTGCCTGTATGGGCAGAGGACCTCACAGGGAAAACGCTGACTGTTCTCCAGCCCTGGCCTCAAAGCCACACACCTCAGTCTGCTCCTCATGTGCTTCTGACTTCCTGAGTCACCGCCCCACCGCTGGAGCCCAAGGTGAGTGCCTGCGAGCGAGTGAGTCTGTGCGCAGCTGTTTAAGAGGATATCTGGGTTTCCTGTAGCCTTCCGTCCCTCCCGGATGGTTGGAATCCCCAGTTTTTTCAGCCTGATGTTGTGGGGGCTCCACTTCCTGGCACCAGAACTCTGAGCAGGGGAGTCTAAAGTGAGCTTGGGGTCCTTCACTCCTCCAGGGGAACCTCCGCGACCGAGGTGTCCCTCCCGATTTTAAACCTCCACACAGAGGTTCGGGACGAGCCCGGTTTGTATCTCCATCCCTCCTACCAGTCTCGACATGGCTTTTTTCTTTATATCATTTGTTATAAAACTTTGTTCATTCAGAGCTCAGATGGTTGTCCAGGATGATTGTTCTATAATTTAGTGGTAATTTTAATGTGTTCATGGAAAGGAGCAGGTGCAGCGTTTACCTGCGCTGCCATCTTGGATCTCTCCTATCAGGTCTTCCATGTTTTCTGCCCTTGTCTTCCGAGATTCCTTCTCAGGTTTTGGGTTCAGGGCTATCTGAAAGTGGGGGCCTCCCTAGGAAAGGGAGGTTAACCTGACAGTGTTGGGTACTGCTCTGTGGGGTTTGGCCATGTCCACAGTTTACAGGCTGCTGTGTGGGGAGTGGGGCTTATCCCAGTGAGTTGGATTTGCCCCAGCTGGTTCTGGTGCCTATTGAGACCGCTCTTTGTGTAAGAATTTGTGGAGCTAATTGGGCGGTGATATGCTGTGCTGTGGTCTTAAGGCAACCTCCAAGTGTGTTGGTTCTGGGGCCTCTTAGGAGGGGCTCCAGGGCAGGGCCTGGTCACCCACTGCCTGTGACCACCTAGGGAGTACCTGGTGAGAGCTACAAAGCGATCTGTGGTTTTTTGATGCTGTGCTAACCCTGGAGGCACGTGGAACAGGCCACTCTGCTAACCGAGGGCATCTGCCACCAGTTCCCAATCTGGGCTAGCTCCACAAAGAGCCAGGACACCCCAAAGTGTCCTGCTGCCACTTGCTGGGTCTCTTAAAGTTCAGCCGCTGATAAAAACGGTGCGGTATGTGAGTTGGGTGATGGAGGGTGTTGGAGAGTCACTAGAGTGGGAAGAGTTGTGGTCACCAGGTTAAAGTAGATTCTGGTTTGGTGCCAGTGCTGAGCGTGGAGCTACTCAGTAAGTCTCAGAGCGCACCAGAAGCTAGTTGTTGCCCACCTGGAGCCCGTGGACTCTGATAGTTTTCAAAGAAGTGCAATGCATGGTGGGCTGGCTGCTCAGGAGAAAGTGCCTCTGGCTTTGGGGGTGTTGGGTGGGGAGGGATCCCAGTGAATCAGCAGGACAGAGCTCCAGAGCTCACCCTAACCAATGAGATTCAGGTTTGGCCGGAAGTGTAGGGGGCGGGCTCAACACATTCAGGATGGCGCCCGCCTGCTGGCTGTATGGGCAGAGGACCTCACAGGGAAAACGCTGACTGTTCTCCAGCCCTGGCCTCAAAGCCACACACCTCAGTCTGCTCCTCATGTGCTTCTGACGTCTCGAGTCACCGCCCCACCGCTGGAGCCCAAGGTGAGTGCCTGCGAGCGAGTGAGTCTGTGCGCGGCTCTTTAAGAGGATATCTGGGTTTCCTGCAACCTTCCGTCCCTCCCGGATGGTTGGAATCCCCAGTTTTTACAGCCAGATATTGTGGGGGCTTCTCTTCCCAGAACCAGTATTCTGAGCAGGAGAGCCTGGAGTAGTGTTGGGGTCCTTCACTCCTCTAGGGGAACCTCCGCGACCGAGGTGTCCCTCCCGATATTAAACCTCCACACACAGTTTTGGGATCAGCCTGGTTTGTATCTCCATCCTTCTTACCAGTGTCGATGTGGCTTTTTCTCTATATCCTTAGTTATAAAACTTCCGTTTATTCAGACTTCAGATGGTTGTCCAGGTTGATTGTTCTGTAATTTAGTTGTAATTTTAATGTGTTCTTGGAAAGGAGGAGGCGCAATGTTTTTCTGCTTCACCATCTTGGATCTCTCCTAGCAGGTCTCCCATGTTTTCTGCCCTCGCCTTCCGAGATTCCTTCTCAGGTTTTGGGTTCAGGGCTATTTGAAAGTGGGGACCTCCCTAGAAAGGGGAGGTTAACCTGACACTGTTGGGTATCTTCCTGCGGGGTACTCTGCATGGTAACCCTCTCAAGGAAGGTGGGAAGGGTCAGAGATGGTGTAACGTGCCACCCCGGTGTCCTGGACCTCAGGTACAGCGTACGTGCTACCCAATTCCTGGAAAGAAGATTTGAGGGCCCAATGTGGGGAGGTCCTTTTTCTGTTTCAATGGATTCCAGCTCTGTGGGGTATTGAGCTGCGTCTTTCTCTCAGGCTTCCTGGCCCTGTGAGCTCCAGAGCGGAAGCTTGTCCTACCATCCTCAGCTGATGGGTGACTGGCCTTCAACAGTTCACCTCTTACCGTGAGGGCACTATTAGCATCTGGCCAGTGGGGTCATACACCCTCTCGTTTAGAGAGATGTCCAGCCCCGTATTCACCCCGTGCCAGCTGTCGGAGGCAGACACAGCCAGCCTCAGTTTGGAGGGGGGCACTGGGCCCCACACTAGTCATGGGCTCTGGAAATACCCAATCCAAGAAACTAAGAATTGTTTCAACCAGTGGTCCAAGCCAAACTGGGAAAAGGTCTTTACAATGCGTACACCTAGCAAAGGAACAGATGACAGGTGTACACACACATGGAACAGATAACAGGTTAACACAGAAAAGCAAAGGAACAGATGACAAGTTAACACACACACACACACACACACACACACACACACATCAATAAGGAAAGACTCAGAAAAAACGGGCAAAGGATATGAACAGCAGTTTACAGCAGAGCAAAGCCAATGGACAGTGTATGGACAGATGTTGAGCAGCTGGACACAAATCCACCTCAGGTGCCTCAGCGGGTTAGTAGTGCCCTTTGGAAAGGTCCCTGAGGATTCCAGTGGAGTTGAAGGAGAGCTCAGGCTTCACCCAATAATTTCACTCAAACCCCAAAGGGGCCGGGATTGCCCCCTGGGGGGCATTTGGAAATTTGAGGGTGTTTCCATTTGTCAGAATGATGGAGGGCAGGCCTTTACTGGACAGGCCCAGGGACACAATGTCCTGCAACTTGCAGCGAGGGACCGTCCCACAGCTTCACCCATAAACATACAGTGTTCTTTGTTTGGCTTTAATATGTGCTGAAGTTTCTAGTATGGGAACTTTTGTACGTTTCGCTCAATTTTGCTATGAACCTAACACTGCTCTAGGAAACAGAGACCACAAAAAAACAAAAGTAGTTAAGAAGCTTAATTCTCACAGTTGAAAATGAGGGAAGAGACTTCTCCTTTTTCTTCCAGAATTTCTTTCTCTGTCCTTTTCACTTGTATGTACACCTTTTTAATGGCTCAATAGGCTTCTTCCCAGTATAACAACTGGGGACTGTTTCCTGCAGGAGTTGAGAGCCATCTTTTTGAAAGGAGTAATCAAGGAAGATAACATCCCACCTCTCAGTGTCCTGGGAGGAGAGGGGCTTAACTTTAGCTGTCACCTTACTCGGAATTCCACAACCCATCTCCCAGAATAAAGACACACGAAAATCAGCCCTTTTGTCTTGAGAACCTGTATGTGACGAGTTGCCCCGCCCTGGCTGTACCCGGGCTGAGATCTCTTTAGCAGTTTGCCTGTGGTGCAGTCACATTCTGGTTTAAGGCTTATTCAGTAATACCACGATTTGCTTTCTCTTCTACCTTTATGGACTGGCTTTCTGGGTTGGGAGTTTTCGTGTTTAATTCTGTTTCCCCAAAAGGCCTGTGTCCAGAGACAAATGTTGGAATGTATGGTTGGGCAAATGTGGATGCCATGGGAGCGGCAGTCTGGCCAGGCCCCCTGGGAGGCCTGTCCTCGGGTGCCAGGGTGACATGCAGGTCCCAGTGAGTGTCCTGTTTTCCTTGGACAGCCTCCCAGAGCAGGGGCAAGGTCACTCCTGTGCCCCAAGAATTGCATGACCTCCTTTGCCTGTCCCTGAAGTGTTTCATCTGCAAAATGGTGATAAAAATATACTTTCCTGAGAGCAGCTCAGACTGCTCCCCACTGTCTTCCTTCCTTCCCCTCCACCAGGACCCACTGCCTTCTGTGAAACCCCCTGGGGTCGGCCTTGTGAGCTCCTCGGGTCTCAGAGCTGGCCGCTGCCCCAGCTAACCCCCCGAATCATTGTTGTGTGTGAACACATCTCATCTTCCCAGCAGCTTGGGGCTGCACTGCGCACCCCACAAGCAGTCTTTGAGTCTCGGTCATGTGCCAAGAACTTCTGCGCCCTGAGACAGTCAGCCGGAGTGGAGCTTCGTGTTCCTGTGGACCCGTCGTTGTCACCCAGGGTGGTCTGGGGCAGAGCACTGTGGCTCGCCAGGAGGGTAGCTCCGGTCAGGGTAGGTGACACCTAAACGATGGATCAAGGGTGAGCATTGATTTCCCCTGGGGAGGGGGGTGGGGGTGAGGGGTGGCTTTCAGGGAAGCAGGACAGCAGGAGCAGACCCAAAGGTGCGGCACCTGGCAAGAGATGTGGGCCTGCCAGGGGGTGGGGCTATTGGAGCAGCAAGTGTAAGGTGGTGCTGGCAGCAAGGGCAGAGCAGCGGTCAGGGGCAGCGGTCAGGGGCTGTCTGCTCATCCTGAGTAACCAGGGGGGAAAGGGAGTGGGGGTTTGGGGCGGGCTTTGTGGGAAGGAGTGGGGTAAGGGCCCCCCAAGGGCAGAGGGGTGTGGTCCTGACTCCTCAGGGACATTGGTGGGCTGGGGTCAGAGAGAAGAGGCCTGAGGAGTTGGCTGGGACTCACCGGGCAGTGACGTCCGTGAGTGCCGGGCGGACCCCAGGCAGGGACGCAGGGCACTGTGGGTTCGATCCCACCTGCTGGGGGGCCTCCTCGCAGGCTTACACGCCAGACAGCACTAACACGCCGGCCAAGCAAATCTTTTGTCTGGGGGTGCTGACCCAGCAGGGCGCCGCCGGCTGTTTGTGGGGGCCAGCGCATGGGATGGCTGGGCCACCATGGCGCAGTCCTCTGGGAAGGTGAGTGCGACCCGAAGGTAACGTGCAGGTCCCCAGACATACCCTCCCCTCGCCTTCCGTTCTCAGACTGGGGGGGGCGGGGACTACTGCTTGATGCGCCCTTTGCGACTGACAAAACCCGAGCAAAGTTGACCAAATTTCTTAAAACCATTGGCCTGGCCCTGGCGGAGGGCCTCTGTGCTGTGGGAAGGTACCCTCGCCTGACTCGTCCAGCACTGGCTGGGGGCCCCCCTCCCCCCTGTGGCCTGAGGAGCCGCTTGCTGTCGGCAGAGGGAAGGGAAGTCGTGCTCTGGCTCTCTCAGCTCCCACACTCGCACGCGTCCCTGTGGCCTCGCCAACTCCAGGGGCCCGGAGGGCAGTGCCACCGTTGGTGCTGCGCTCACGACGACAGACAACAGTTACTGGCTCCCAGTAACGTCACTTGTCCTTGGCCAGGGCCCTGCTCAGAGCATAATTCTTGAAACCCAAAGACTTATTGGAGGGTTAGAATTTTCGGTTCCTCAGCAGAAAGTAGTTTTGGGGTTGATATGGTTCCTGTTGCTTAGTTTGGGGGCAAGTGTTACGTCTCCATAGGTCACAGTCTGAACTGACCGCTGGGTTGGTAAACCTCCAGCTCCGACACACGCCTGTCACCCAAAGGAGTGACCTCCTAAGCAAAGGGATGTGTCACATTGAAAAAGCCATTCTGAGCCGTGAATCCTGGGCCAGGCCCTAACTCGGCACCACGGATTCAGTCTCCAGTGGAGCGGCCCATCCCAGAACCTGACTTTCTATACACTCAATGCTGGCTTGTGGTGAAGCGTTGTCTTTTGAAACCATTTCCTTGATGTTACGTTTCATCAATAAACAAAAATTGAGTTTAAAAAGTTCCGTAGGCGTTTGGGAAGAGTCTGTTTTCAATTGGGCCCCTGGTCCAACAGTAAGGCCCGGTCCCCACATACGTTCTGGAATGTGCTCAACGTGTGCTCCTGGCATGGGGTGGGCTGAGCACTGGGTTTGAGCCCAGCCCACCACCCATGCGTTCTTTCACCCAGTCAGCGTGTTGAGTACCTACTGCATGCAGCAGGTCTGGGCGTCAGTGGCCCAGGAGTCAGAGTTCAGTGGAGGGTGTTGGGCCCCAGGTGTCTGCTCCCAAACTAACGGAGAGAAGCCTATGACCCTGCACCCTCCAACCTGGCTGTTCTAGATCACTCTGTACGAGGGCAAGCACTCACGGGGCGGGAGCTGGAGGTCTTTGGGGACTGTGACAACTTCCAGGGCCGGGGCTTGATGAACTGGGTGAAGTCCATCCGTGTGGAGGGCGGAGCCTGGGTCTGCTTCCACCACCCTGACTTCCAGCAGTTCAGGAAGCCAGCAGTTCATCCTGCAGCATGGCGACTACCCCGACTTCTTCCGCTGGAATGGCCACAAGGACCACATGGGCTCCTGTCGGCCTGTGGGAATGGTGAGTGGGCCACTCGACCTGGTGCTTCCTGCTGGAGTGACCGAGGGGCAGGCCTGGTCAGACATGGGACCGATAGGGAGCGTGGCCTTCCCAGGGTTAAGATCTGACGGGACTATGGGATCGTTAAGATGGAGAGATGTCACACACAACAGCCACTCGTGTGTGTGGGGGATGGCATGGGCACCCAGCCGGCAAGCCCCTGGACATTTTCATGCCTGTATTTTCAGGCACATATGACGCAAACACTTTAAATTTCTGATCTCAAAATCTTGCTGAATTTTCCACGTCAAATGCTGTCGGAAATACTAGAAGTTTGGTTTTGCAACCAGATGGGGGAGCACTTGGCTATAGAGTAAGGCTGACTTGGGCCTGGTGTGTCCACCTAGGCGGGTCGTCTAGTAGCATTTTTCAGGACCCTTCGATGCTCATTCGTGGAAAAGCTGATGGAAGAAGCTCTGTCACTGGCCAGTCAGCAGGAATTTGGGAGCAGGAGCTAACAGGTGGCCGCCTTCGCACAGTATGGCCCCAAGTGTGTAGGGAGAGCAAATAAGGGTGTCATTCCCCATGGCAAAGGACTGTGTATGTCTAGTTGTCCTCTCGGTGGGATTTGAGGACCCAGCTTCCCCATTCCTTAGGATTCTCCCAAGTCAAAGTGAGTTCCAGACGGTTGGGTGGGAAATGGCGGATTCCCGAGCCGTGTGTCTGCAGGGGACCCTTCCCTGCATGTGGGGCCAGGGGTGCTAGTGAACACCTGAGGAACTCCTGGATGGGGCCCCCTCTCTTTTCTACACAAGTGGCAAAACCAGCTGGCCTTTGCCACCTCACGTTGTAAGAGTGCTGTCTTAGTATTTCCTCCAGGCCACGGACATTTGGAAAAAAGAATTACCGTGGTGGCCCTGGATCTTAGTGCTATTTATATGAGAAGCACCCTAGGTAGCTTTGATTGCTGTTCTCCTAAGAGCTGTCCTTGGGGCCCCTGCTGGCGTCAGAGCCAGTCGGGAGCTGGCGGGAGCTGGCCCACTTATGTCTTTTGGAAACACAGGGCATCTTATAGGGAGATCTATGTCCTCATCCCAGGGAGCCTGCAAGCTTTTCAGCAAACGAGATCTCTGTATTTGTTTTAGACTTCTGGCTTCATGTTTTAATAAAAGGTTCTATTTCAGTTTGCAAAATATTATCATGTAAAGGCTGCCTGTGGCGGCGGCCTGGGGAGGGGGGTGGCAGGTGTTAGGGACAGAGTGACGTGACTGTGTGGCTGGGGCAGGAGTCCCCATCCCAAGCGCCAGGAGGGAGCCCGATGCCCCTGGTCCTGGTCAGAGCACAGCCACTGTGCCCCGCTCTGCGACTGGGCTGGTTCAGGGGCGCTGCAGCTTTTTGAAGTAACAGGCCCCTTTCATCCAGCCAGATCTCATGTGCGAGAACAAGCAGACGTGCTGGGTTGGAGTGCGCATATTGGGGTGGGGGCACTCACAGCCCCCAGCCCAGGAACTCCGGTGCCCAGAGCCCCAGGTGATTCTGAGTTCCGGTTGTGGGGAGGGAGACTCAGTGCTGTTGGCCTTCTTTCTTTCCTCCACCCTCCCAGGGCCTGCAGCATGGGGCATTTCTGCCTAGCAATCTTCGAGGGCTGCAGTTTCGCTGGCCAGTGCTTGCAGTTCGAGGACGACTGTCCCTTCCTTCAGAGTCAGGGCTGGGCCAAGAACTGTGTCAACGCCATCAAGGTGTATGGGGACGGAGCGTGAGTAGCCGCATGGCGTGGCTGCTGACCACAGGTGGGCCCTGCACAGCAGGGGAGGTGGGGAGGATGCAGGGTGGGTCAGACCCCAGCAGGAGGGGAGCCTGTCCCATGCCCTGGTCGGACAGTGAGGTGGCTTCCTCTGTGGCACAGCAAGGCCACAGTGAGAGGACACAGGGCCCAGAGGCACCACTGAGGGTGATGCCCTCCACAGCACAGCAGGGGTACGAGGCACTTTGCACCCTGGTAGGTCTCTGATCTGACTGATTTTATGGACTGTTTTTGCTTCTCTTGAGCCAAGGAAACCGCCCTGATTACCTGGGCACCCTTCACCTGCAGCCCAGTCTCCCAGGTGGCAAAGGGTGGGTGTGTTCTCTCCTCCCCCGCCCAGGGCCTGGCCCTCCGAGGTGTCCATACACTGCTCTGTGCCTTGTCTGCCATCTCTGCTCTCAGGGTTGTTAGCCACTGCCCAGGGGCTCGGAGCTGTGGGAGCTGCAGCTGGGAGAAAGGAAGGGACCCCTGGGCCGGCTCCTCCGAGAAGCTGCCTTCACACACTGGTTTCCCGCTGGCAGCGGTGTCCCTGGGGAGCAGGAACCTGTGTGTGGGCAGACTTTGGAATCTCCAGGGCTTAAAACAGCGCTAGGCATACACTAGGAAATGAATAGTAATTGGTCCCCATTCTGTGCCAGGCAACCTGTCAAGTGCCGGCTGCTGTGTGTCCAGACCACCCTTTCTGAGAGCAGGAAAGAGAGTGAGAGAGAGAGAGGGAGAGAGACCCTGGAATCACCCCTGGTCCTTGCAGACTGGTCAGGTTAAAATCTTGGCTTTCACTGAGTACCCAGGTACCCACGTCACACCCAGCACTGACCCCAGCACAAGGACAATGAACAGACAGTGGGTTAGGGGAGTGGAAATAAGCCAAGAGCAGGGCTGGGGGCCACTGGTGTTCCCCAGAGTGAAAGGATGGCCTGGCGCAGGGAGCGGGATGGTGTGGAGACCCTGAGCTGCGCAGCCCCCGTCACCTGACCTCCTGCACCCGCCCCAGGTGGGTCCTGGGCGAGGAGCCCAACGACCATGGCCGCATGTCCCTGGTGGAGCGGGGGCACTTCTGCAGCTTCTCCTCCTGGGCGGCCCACAGCGCACATCCAGTCCCTCTGCAGGCTTGTCAGCTTGCTAGGCCAGAGCCAGGAGAGGCCCAGGAGAGGGCCAGGTCCTTCCTGCCCCTGAGACTGGGGACCATGGAGAATAAACGTCATCAAAGTGGAGAGAGCCGGCCTGAGTGATTTCTCTGCCCTTTCCTGATGGCAGGGCAGCCTGCGGGGGGCGACCGGGGCCCTGGGCAGAGGCTGGCAGGACTCCCCAGGGCAGGGGGCCCCAGGGACCCACAGGGTGGTGGAGGGTACTGTGAGGCACCCACTGGGTAAGATTAGGGCTAGAGGGGACCTGAAGGTCATGGAGTCCAACCCTTTCATTTTACACATGAAAAGCCCATGCCCTGAGTTGGAGGGACCACCTAGAGCCCCAGAACAAGCTCCTGGGGGAGCCAGGATGGAGCCAGGGTGCGTCCTCTGACCCCTGGCCATCCCCTCCCAGTTAGGGGAGAAGGGGAGAGAAGTGGTGGGAGGAGTGAGGTGTGCGTGTGGGGGGGTCTGTAGCTAAGGGGGGTCTGCAGCTGTGCCTCTCCCTGACTCAGCGACTCGGGGCTGCCGGGCCACGTCCTCCTCTCCAAGCCGTTAGCCTGACTCCCACTTGGTGTGTCTTGGCCTTGGGGTTTATATGACTTGGTCCCTCTCAAATATGGGCTGGCTCCCAGGGACACTGGCCCCTTACATCCTACAAGGAGAGGGAAATCAGGGGAGGCGGTGCTTGAAAGCTGAGGGAGGTTATTTGGGGAACAGGTAGGCTCCATGGGAATGGAGGGGAGGGGGCTTGGAAGGAGCTCAGAGCCTCTGCTCCAGCCCCACCCGCTCACAGGGCTAGGGAGACCCTTCACAGCCGTGGGGGCGTCCCGGGGACTTGTCTGTGGCCTGGGCCCTCTCTAGGACACTGGGTCCATCCTGTTGGGAGTGGCCACTGGCCCGGGAGGGCAGAAGGAGGAAGGAGCCTATTCTGGGGGATTTCTGGGAATAAGAGGTGCTTGCCTTGTGCCTCCGTTTCCACAGCAGGATAGCAATAGCACCCGCTCCAAAAGATCAAATGAGAACGGCTGATGAAAGAAGCCCTCCATGGGTCCAAGGAGCTCAGTCCAGCACCCCAGCCGCCAGGGCAGGGGCCAGGCCTCACAGCCCTTCCGTGCATTCCAGAGGTTTCTCCTGAACGAGTCCCCCAGTTCCGAGCACTGAGCAATAGTGGCAGCTCATTAAGCGGTGATTTACTGCTTCATTGATAGGCTTGTGCTCCGGGGTGACCTCCCCTTCACCCCAAGCCCCTGCTCCCTAATCTGCCAGTAAATCTGCTTTTCCTTGGAAAGAAGGACAACAAGATTCCCACCAGAATGCTTGTGGGCAGGCTTGTAATCTGTCTGAAGTCGGTCCAGGGGGCCGGAGGACCCAGGGCCAGCGCCTTTTGAAGAGTCACGTGCTTCACATACTTGTCGCTGCTCTGTGGTTAGGAAAGCTGGGGCTTTCGTAGCCTTCCGTCCTGTCCTCAGTCCTCAGCCCTCAGTCCCCGGCCTGCCCGCTGGCCCCCTGCTGACCAGGGGCCGGCATGTGGTGTTTATGAGGCCCAGTGTGACCACAGGAAAAACATTCCCTTTGAAGCCCCTGGGAGGGGAGGGCAGCTGAGGGCTGGCCCAGGAGGGTTCCGTCCCTGTCCCCTCCCCCAGCCTCCCTGCCTGCTCCCTGCAGGTGAGCCCAGCTGTCTCCCTGTGCCCCTGGGGGCTCCCCACATTCTCTGCTGAAGGCCTCCTGTCTCTGTCTTCACCCCACCAGGAAAAATCCCGTCAGAGTCCTACATACCTTTGTTCCCCTCAAGAAACCACACGGAGTTTCAATAAAAACCTGTTGTATGAGAGTTTTAAAAATTTAGCTTCAGAGCTTCAATTTGGGAAGATGAGAAAGTTCTGGAGATGATGGTGGTGATGGTTGCACAGCGGTGAATCTCGTGTTCTGTATATTTTACCGCATTGAAGACGAAACACGAGCTCCTCGTGGCTGGGGTGCTGGGGGCTGTGGGAGATAATTTGGGTGTGATGATCTTCCCAGATCCTGGAGGACCCTGTGGGTCTTACCTGCCTGCACGTCCCCTTCCCTGAACAACCTGTCATCTTCTTATTGATCTCATGTTGAGGCTGTGCGGCGACAGCCAAGGAAACTGAAAGTGCCCAGGGAGATGTCCTCCTGCATGGTGGCTCAGCTGGGTGAGGACGTGGCTGAACCCCAACTTCCTGAGCCCCAGCCCCTGTGCAGCCACACAGGTGTCTGGGAGCAGTCCTGTGACCCTGGACGGAGCGACTGGCATTGCAGGCTGTGAAGCCTGGATCTATAAAATGGTCATCTTTCTAAACAGCTCCTTGGCCTCCCTGCTGACTACGGCTAACCCCCTCTTTGGACTCAGCCATTGAAAACATCCTGCAGTGGGGGTGGCCGGTTAGCTCAGGTGGTTAGAGTGTGGTGCTGATAACACCAAGGTTGCCGGTTCGATCCCCACAGGAGTCACTCTGAGCTGTGCCCTCATTAAAAAAAAAAAAGAACAAAGTAAAAAGAAAAAAGAAAAAGAAAACATCTTGCAGAGTCCAGCTGATTCTGTTCCTTGACATGGGCTCTGCCTAAAAGGGGCTGGCGGGTCCCTGGAAGGGCCTGCAGGTTTGGAGAAGGCCGTGCTGGAAGCTGAGACCAGCCCCGTGCTCCACCAGCGTGTGTGAGGGAGCAGGCTGAGCAGTGGGCAGTGATGACCCTGCATGTGGTCCATGCCAACCTGGGACCCCCAGGACTGAGCCCCCTGAGTGGGGAGCTGGGGTGAGGAGCTTTCCACCATGAGGGAGAGTCCGTGAGCAACCGGAGGGAGTTGGGATTGTGTAGGACTGCTCGGGTTGGGGGTCAGTCAGGGGCGTGGGCAGGAAGACCGAACCACACACCCTGCCAGGCCCCCCAACTCCCACAATTTAGAGCTAACCTGCTTGTCTCCAGGGGTCCTTTCCCATGGGAGACTGGGCAAGCTGCCCCTGGGTGCCAGGCATAGGAGCTGGGCCCAGACGTCCCAGCAGGCCACAGGCATGGGCACACCCACCAGTAAGCCTGCTGGCCGGACATCCTCCAGAGATGGCAGCAGCCCTCCACACAGAAAGGGGAGCCTCCAGTGCCACTTGACACGTCATGGAGGCGCTGGATGCCGAGGCTATCTTACTCAAAAAGCAGGATAGAAAAGGTACATGAAGACATCTTTGAAAAAGGTAGAAGAAACAAAAAGGTGAAGCTGGGATGAGGGGAGCATCTACACTATCACCCACAGAGCAAAGTCCTGATTCCTTGCTCGCCTGGGGCTCGCGATCGGGCCAAAGCAAGCGGGGTCAGTTCCATGAGGCCGAGTCCAAAAGATAAAAAGAAACCATGGTCCCAGGAGGAGCACAGCGATTCCTGGGACTCAGGCCAGAGGGAGAAGTCTTCCCGGGACCCATGCTGACTTTCACGAGCTGCATCGGCAACATAGCCCTCCTGCAAAGAAAATAACAAGCTTCCTAGGATTTTTGCTAATAACACCCCACAGGGTTAGGCCAATGGCACAAGGCCAAGGTAAACTTTCCCGTGGGGGACATTTGAACATCCCTTGTTTACACAGGAACATTTAGCTGATTCTAAGGAATCTAATTGGGCTGTTCAACCCCGGGCCCGGCCATACTTGGTCATCAGTAAATACTAATAACAACAACACAGCTAACATTTATTGAATAATTACTGTGTCCAAAACACTGCCCTCAACCATGTTTACAGATAATGAGGTGGGTAGGTTACTCTCTCTTACAGCTGAAGAAAAAGACTTAAAGAGGTTATTGTATAACCTTGGATGCCACTTGAAGTGTGGCTCCTTGTGGGAGAAAAATGGGAAAGGGTTCCAGAGGGAAGAGATTTGGGTGGAAAACGACGAGGCGCCTTGGCTGTTTAGATTAGAGAGGGAGGGGGGAGGGTGTGTGCTGGCTGCAGCAGCACATCCAAGTTCATCCCTGTCTTCAGTGCCATCCAATGATAACCCGTCAGGAGGGCAGGACTCGTGCTGTGGTTCCAGTGGACAAGATACTGAGGCGCTGAGAGGTGAAGGCGTTCGCTTGTGGTCACACGTCGGGTCTCCGTTGTGCAGTCCAGCCCTCATCCAAGACCGGGGGCTGCCTTTGTCTACCCAGAATCCCTTCCCTGGGGGAACTGTCTTTGGGAACGGAGCAGTGCACGTGTGGTTCACGTGCGGGTAGTCCCTGGAAAGCGGGGGCACTGCTGGAACTGTGACCATAGAAAGAGGGGTGACTGTGTGTGATCCCTGGACAGCCAAAGGACAGACTGCAGTGGGCGACGTGCTGGGTCCACTAGGGTGGCTGTGATGCGGATGAGGCCGTCACAAGGGCCTGCTCCCAACCAAATGCAATGCACCGTAGAGCCATTAAATTCTCTCTCCTTGGAAATTAAATCTGGTGCCAAATCACACCAGGAGAGGGGGTTGATGGAGCCAAGGAAACTCATAGCATCCTAGACATGAATTCAAGTTCTGGCTGCTCCCTCCCTTCCCCCGCCCCCCCCCCTCGCATTTCCCTAGTTCTTATCCTTCTTTAAACCTGGACAGTTGTCTCTCCCTTCACTTGATATCCTTCCCATGAATCCCCTTTCCTTGCTTAAACTCCGTTTCTTTCGCAGCAACCAACGATCCCGACGGACGCCCGCTCACCCCACCCTTTCTGCTCCCAGCAAGATAAAGGCAGGTGTAGAGAGTGGCTTCCCTTTGGAAGGACGCTAAACGCATGTAAATTACCCTTTGTAGGATTAACAAGCTCCACAGGAATTAAACTTGGCTTCAGAATCCTCTCCGAGAGCAAGCAAATGCATCATTTTGTGGGCAGCTGGAAATCTTCTGGAATGAGTGAAAACAGATGCTGCTAAACCAGGCTCCCTGATGGTCCCGCCTGGCCACGCACGCACTAACACACACGCACACACACATTCTGTGCTGGGGGACAAGAAAAGCTGCTCATAAGAGGAGAGGCCCACAGGCAGAGTGTCTGAGATCTCTGATGGGATGGAGCGCATCCGGCATCAAGAGACTGGTTATCACCTCGCTTGTCTCCATCCGCAGAGAAACGCACTGAGGGGTGGTGGCCACATTCCTCATCTTATTATTCAGGAAAAGGCACTCTCGCCAGCCCTTTGCCCAAGATCTCTCTCCCTAGGAAGATTAATGGGATTGGAGAAGAAGGAAGGACCAAAAAGCTTCTGCGTCTCAGGCATAGAGGGGAGGCCTGCTCCTTTCACGCCAGTGCGTCCATATCCTTTGCTGGATTCCTCATGTGGACTTGGGTCCTAACAGAACTGAAATCTCCCACTCACTGGGGGAGTTACGTCACCTACTTACCCTCTCTAGGCCTCAATTTTCTCATCAGTAAAACCAGGAAGATAATACGTAGATTGACAAGTTGTCATGGAAGCTAAAAGTTATTGCACAATGTGGTCAGCAGAGTGCCTGCCTTGTAATTGTCACTTGATTATAGTGAAATAATATGAAAAATTCCAATAGCATAGGAATCTTTGTTTGTTAAGTATTTGGGGGGGATAAAATACCGTGTTTCCCCCAAAATAAGACCAGGTCTTAAATTAATTTTTGCTCCAAAAGACGCGTTAGGGCTTATGTTCAGGGGATGTCATCCTCAAAAATCATGCTAAGGCTTATTTTCCAGTTAGGTCTTATTTTCGGAGAAACACAGTATGCAGAAAAGGTTCTATCAGCCTCGTCCGTTGTCACTACCAGCCCGAGGTGGTGAAGACAGAGACCTAGTTTTGCCTCACCATGATCTGTTGCAGACAGGATGCCACTGAAAATGTGGATGGTGGGTTAGTTTCAGGTAATTAGCTACAAGAAAAGTTGCAGAGCTGGCCTGAAACTAAACCAAAGACGGCTGCTGCCTGCACAGCGAAAAGTCAGGAGGCTTGGAAGTTCCCTCTGCCCCATATATTCTTCCCTTTGCTTCGTAAAGACTGAAATCTGGAATGTAGGGGGAAAGCTTTTTTTGTTGTTCCCTTAACAGCAAATGGAAACTCAGTAATTTAGAAGGGATCAGACCAGGACCCTGACAAGGGAGACGGACACCCCTGTAGCAGCAGCCAGAGGGAGTTCCCTGCAGGCCACTTGGCCAATAAAATGGAGAGGATGTTTGGGTTGTTTCCAGTCTGTGACTATTGGCAATAAAACTGTTACGAAAATTCATGGGTAAGTCTTCATATGGACATATGCTTTCATTTCTCTCGGGTAAAGAGGAATGGATGAGTCATATGGTAGGTGTGTTTAACTCTTTAAGAAACCGCCAAACTTTTCCAAAGTGCTTGTGCCATTTTATATTTACATCAGATGTATATGAAAGTTCTAGCATATTCTTGCCAACAAGAATTCTTGGACCGATTAGCCATTCTATTAGGTGTGTCTGGTATCTCACTGTGGTTTTAATTTGCATTTCCCTAATGGCTAGCGAGGTTAGGCACCTTTTCATGTGCTGATTAGTTATTTGCAGATCTTAGAAGAAATGTCTATTCAGATCTTTTGCCCATTTTTTTAAGCTGGGTTATTTGTCTTTTTATTGTTAAGTTGTAAGAGATTTGTGGTTTTTAAAAGTATATTCTGGATACTAAACTCTTATCAGTGATATGATTTGCAAATAGTTTCTCCCATGCTGTGGATTTGAGTTTTCATTTTCTTGACAGTGAACTTTGAAACATAAAAGTTTTTAATTTTGATGAAGTCCAATTTTTCCTTTTATAGTTTGTTTGCTTATGCTTTAGGTGTCATATCTAAGAAATTATTTCCTAACCCAAGGTCATGAAAATGTACACCTATGTTTTCTTCTAAGAGTTTTATAGTTTTATCTCTTACATTTAGGTATTGATCCATTTTTGAGTTCATTTTTGTATGTGGTGTGAGGTACAGAGTCCAAATTCTTTTGCATGTGCTGTCCAGTTATCCCAGCTCCATTTTTTGATAAGATTGTTCTTTTGAATTGTGTTGGCACCTTTGTAGAAAATGAATTGACTGTAGATATATATGTTTGTTTCTGGGCTCTTAGTTCTATTCCATTGGTCTATATTTCTATCCTTATGCCATGCACTGGTTGATTTTTGAATGTTAAACCAACCTTGAATTCCTGGGATAAATCTCAGTTGTTCAGTTTTTAAAATAGATATGGAGTTATTCAGATCATATATTCCTTTTTATTTTATTTTTTATTTTTGACATTCAATATTATTTTATATTAGTTTTCAGCATACAACATAGTAGTTAGACATTTATATAACTTATACAGTGATACCCCCCGATTAGTCTGGCGCTGTACATAGTTGTTGCAATATCACTGACTATATTCTCTATGCTCTACTTTACAATTATATGTTCTTCTTGATGGAGCTTGTGTCTTTCATGTTTCCTGTGCTTGGGTTTGGTGAGTTCCTTGGATCTGTGGACTTCTAATTGTCATCAAATTTGGAAACTTTCAGCCATTCCTTCTTCAAATATTTTTTCTGTTCTTTCCTTTCTCTCCTCTTTTTCAAGGACTCTAATTACTCATATATTAGGCTACTTGAAGTTGTCCCACAGCTCACTTCTACTCTTTCATTTTTAAAATTTCTTTTTTCTGTTTTTCATTTTTGATAGTTTCTACTACTGTGTCTCCAAGTTTACTAATGTTTTATTCAGTCATGCCCAGTCTGCTGGGTTGTCATTGTTGTTTAATTTCAGACATTGTTTTCATCTCTAGAAGTCCAGTTGGGACTCTGATATCTTTCATGCTCCTACATCACCTTTTGAGCTCACAGAATACAGATAATAACCTGTTTTCATGTCCTCGCTGCATTCGTCTGAGCCCCCTTGTGGGGTTGGGCAGTTACCTCTATTTCTTTTCCCATTTTGAGTCGTTTTCTTACATGCATGTGTTGATCAGTCTCCAGCTGCATACGGGAGAGGGACCTTCTATAGATCTCCAGGGATCTCTCCTCTGTGGTACTCTATCCTACCATCTCTTGCCACTTTATTCCTCCTGGATGCTCAGCTCTTTCTGTAACTCAGGGAGTCCACTGGGCTCCATCTGGGTTCCCCCTTCCTGCTCTGTGGTCTGGAAATGCTCTCAGGGCAGTGAGCTGGCCGGTGGCAGGGCTCACCTCATTTTTCCCGTCTCCCAGGAATTATTGTCCTTCACTGCCTGGCATCCATTGTCTTGAAAACTATTGCTTCATATATTTTGTGTGTTATTTTGGTTGTTTCAGGTAGGAGGCAGGAGGATAAATCTAATCTCTATGACTCCATCTTGGCCAGAGGTGGAAGTCAACGCTTATAAATTTTAAAAGCTGTTTAAAAACTGCCTTCCCTTTGTCTAGTTAGCCTTTGACATTTCTCTGAAGCTGCCAAGAAGTCTGTAGAGGAGATAAAGTGAAAACTTGGGGAGATGGGATGTTTACCAGCTGGTTTTCGTACTACAGAACAGCCAGGTCTTTATTTACTAAAAAGGCCTGGTCAGACACCCAGGAAAGGCCCAGACATTCCAAACCCTAAGGTCTTACGGGGTGATTTAACGAGGGCCATATGCATATCCAGACTCTCCACTTCACTCTGGGCCAGTCTCTCAGCTGCAAGTCCCTTGCTCAAAGGACCTAAGCCCTGATTTCAGAGGCCAGCAGCCAGAGGCAGTGGCCAGTACAAAGATTTTTCTTGGCATGAGAGGGAGATTTTGTTTTCTAAGCCTGCTTCCTTTTTAATCTTAAACTAGATTGGAAGGACAGTGACCCCTTTGAGCAACTGAATGTCATCTTGATAGTGAGGGGATGTGGGGAGTATGGCCGACTTGGGCCCAGGACTCCACCTCATCCTGACTCTGGACCCTCACTCAGGGACTAGGGGACTCTCTCTGGTGTCCAATGCTGGTTCCATCCCTCCCTGGACCCTGGCAACATTAACGACATGGGACACGTGTTTATACAGGGACCTAAGGGTATATGGCCATGTACTATTCTCCCAACAATAATTTTAAGTCTCTGATAATTGTCCTCCAAACATGAATAACAGTCGTAATAACACTGAAGCTTCTTGCAGCCTCCTTTTGTGAATGGTACAATCTGTCCTGTGCTTGTAGGTGTTCAAATACAGCACCGTGGACATTGCTTAGGGTCCTCCCTTCCGCCCTGCACACATCCAGTTTCTGAAGTCCGCCTCCGGAATATAGCACCACTTTCTGCCTTCCCCTCTCCTGCTGGATCACTGTAGCTCCCTCCTGCCTCCTTTCCACCCACCTCCACCAGTGTCTTCCGGTGAGTCCAAATCCCACTGTACCCCACCCAACCCTTCCGTGATGCTCACTGCCTACAAAGTAAGGTCCTGCTCCTCAAGCTGAGCTGCAAACTGATTCACGAGTTTGGGTTTCTCACGTTAGGCCACTTGGAAAATAAATGTCCAAACGCCCTGTGGGACCCCACTATGGGGTTTTCTTTGAAGTCTGGGCAGGGTCAACCACTGGGAGAAGGTCCGGCCTTGTAATGAGGTCTGGCTTTCCAAAGCCACTCTACTCCCCTGCCCCGCCCCCCCCAATCATAAATCCCATGGAGGTTTGCCCCACTAGCTTCTCGAAACAGCCCTAGAGGGAAATCCTGTTGCCTTTAGGACCTGGAGGATCCGAGTTGGAGGTCACCCGCCCCTCCAACGCCCCCTCCCCCGCAGCGTCTCAAGAACTGCCCTAATGGGAGCCACTAGACAAGCTCCCGGTTGGGGGTTCCTGTAGAGACCTCGGTGGACAGTCCCAGGCATGGGGGGTGGGGGGGTGGGGGGCTGAAAGGTATAGGCGTGGTGGGCGGGGCTCCACGCCCCCAGCACACTACCCGCTGGAGATGGCGTCTTGGACTGGCGGGCTGCTCAAGGGGGTGACCCAGCCCTCTCCCGGAAGCCCCACAGCCCTCTCAGCCTGGGCTTGCATTCTGCCCCCGCCTCTAGCCCCCCCACACCCTCCCCGGCGGTCTTCTTTAGAATTGGGGGGCGGTGCGTCGTGATTTCCCAGCAAGGGTAGACTAGGGCTCTTTCCAACAAGGGGAGCGCCCCCCAGGCTGCCGAGCATTCTTAAAGCTGGGAGCCTGATAGGAGCCGACTAGCCCGATGGAGGGGCGCAGCTGCCGGCTCAGCGAGTTCCTGGGTGTGTGCGCGTCTCCCCTACCCGGACCCTCCGTCCACCTCCTCTCGTGTCCCGGCCTTTGATCTCGGCAGGCTTGGCAGAGGGCGGGAGCCCAGAGCCTCAGCCGGCAGCTGGGAGGGTCGCACGTACAGCCGGTGCCCCCGGTGCTGAGGCCGGGGCCAAAGTCGGCCCGCGGGACCCGGGAGCTGCGGAGCGGAGCGCGGGGTAGGGGCTGGAGCGCAGGCCCGAGGAGTGGGAGGGGACAGGTTGAGGGGTGGTCTCTGAGGAGGAGCCAGGCTGGACTGTATTGTTCGGCATTCGACCGCCCCAAGCGCGTGTCGCTGGCCTGGGAGGGCGCGCGGGGCGCTGGGCGCTCGACTTTCCGGGTTTCCCCCACCATCGGCGCCCCGCAAAGAGATACGGGATTCCCAGCGCTCCCCGAGACGTCTCTGCCTGGCTCGCCTGGGCCCCAGAGGGAGGGGCCTGCTCAGGTGGGGTGCGGGTCTCCTGAGGGGCATGGGGAAGGGAGGCCCTCTGCACCGGTGGGGCTGGGACTGCCCCATCAGAAGAGAGGGGATCCCAATTGGGCCGCTCCCTCTGGATCAGCGGTCTGGGAGGCCTTGTGGGCGGCGTGGGAGCCAGGGTCCCCCATCTCACCCCACCACGCCCCGTGTCCCTGCAGGAGCCTGGTGCCCCGGCCCCCTGCGATGGCCGCCGGACGCAGCCCCAGGGACTGCGGATGCTGGGGTGCTCCTCCTTAGCGGGCGCAGCCTTTTCCTCACCTACCGCGGGGGCCGGCAGAATGGGGGGCGGCGGGTCGGCCCTGAGGGTCTGCGCCGAGCACCGCGGGGGCATCAACTGGCTCAGTCTGAGCCCGGACGGGCAGCGCCTGCTGACGGGCAGCGAGGACGGCACGGCCCGGCTCTGGAGCACCGCGGACGGCCAGTGCTGCGCCCTCCTCCAAGGTAGACCTGCCGCGCCGTGCCCTCCGCGGCTCTGGCTCTCTTCTCCGCCTACTCTCCTGCCTGCCTCAGACCTCGCTTCTTCCGTCCGCAGACCCCATACCCAAAGTCCAGCCCCCACCCAGCCCACGGTACTCGCGGAAGGGCGCCCGCCTGGATCCAGCATCCAACCAATCCGGCGCACACGGGCTGGGGGTGCTAGGTGGGGTGGGGTGGGGGCGCAGAGCAGGCTGAGATCCGGGTCAGTGGGCTGAGGGGCGCCCTCTGCGGGGAGCGAAGATCACTTGTTAAACCGCTGCGTGAAATCATTTCCATTACAACAGTTTTGCCAACAGAAATCGCACCCGTACCCCTGCAGCTCAGCAGCGCCTTGCCTGGTCTCTCACTGGCCGGGTCACCTTTGGCTGCACACGTCTCTTGAGAACATTAGGGTAGCAACCAGGGCTTGTTAAGTGCCGGCGGTACTGAGCACGGCCGTGTGCCCTGCTCACACTACTGGGTAACTGAGGCACAGAGTTAAGTAACTTGCCAGGGTCACAGACAGTGGGGGGTAGAGTTGAAGTTTGAACCCCTACCCCACCCCCTGCCCTGCTCTCTGCTGTCTCATTTCATCTGCAATTTAACATATTTGGACACTGGATGAAATAGCAGGAGTACTGTGAAAGTTTTACAAATACATATCGGTTTATATTCGCGTTCTTACTCATTGGAGGTGGATATATTTCATGTATCAAGTCTCTGGCTGGGGCTTCCAGCTGTCTGAACCCTACCGGCGGGGGTGGTGGCAGTGGTGACCTTACAGGGGATGAGGGGAGCTGCAGAGAGTGGGCTGGAGAAGAGGAGGGGTGTCTGGAGGGACAGACAGAAGCCTTGCCAGGGACAACAGAGGGAAAGGCACAACTTTTCATGCTGAGTCGAAGGTGGTTCCAGCTTGACGCGGCCGCTCCAGCCCACCTGTCACTGCAGAGGCTGGATCCCTAGCACTGAGACACTTCTTTATGTGGAGGGACACTTTGACTTTGAACTTGCAGCAAGACCAAGGGTGTGTGGGCAGGCAGGCAGGGAGGGCCTTGGCAGGAGCCCGGGAGGCTCAGCATGTTCTTTGAACACAATAACTGCATCTTATCTGCACTCTTCATCCCTTCGAAAATATTTTTAGTTTGGCTTTTTTGCTTATTCTGCACAATTCCAACAGCTCGAGGCCAAGGCGCTGTGGTCCCTGGAGACATAATGAGCCCTCCCTCCCCCACACCAGCCCTCCCTCATGCCCTCCCTCATCCATCCCCCTGGTTGGGAGAGGACTTGTTCCCTCAGTGACCCCGAAACCCTTGGGGCAGTGAAGCCCTGTCTCTGGTCTGTGGATAACGGTCAGGGACCCACTCTGCCGTCCCCAGCGCCCCTCTGTTGATGGGGCTCTGAGCCAAGACTCACTTGGCTTGTGTTGTCAGATGCCGGGTAGGTGCTTGGCACACAGAGGAAGGGGCTGGTCCATTTGGGAGCCTTGATCCCCTAAGGGCGCCTCAGCCAGCTCAGGGCCAGCCCCCCCACCCTCGGAGGGTCAGCCTGGCCCAGCTTCAGAGATGAGGTTCTTTTTCATAGAAAAACTTCATTATCACTTCTTAAGTCTTTGTTTATGTGGTTGTTATATTTTTATTGACTCACAATCAATGTACATATTCTTTTTCTTCTTTTTCTTTTTTCACTTCCGTGTGTCATAAAAGGGGTCCCACATCTCCTGGTCTTCAGCATCCATGGTTTAATAGCTTCAGTTTCCTTTTGTAGCGGTGTCCTGGTGTACTAGCATTTCTCAGCGTTTTTCCTGGCCGAGTTCTCACTTACACTTGGCACGGTGCCTTCCTGCTGTCGAGGTGATGTTGAGATGGGAGGATGCAGCCTGAATGGGGGTGCTGCCCTGAAGTAGCCTGTCCGGGGGGCCTGGGCTAGCGCCCTACCACCCGGCGGTGTTTGTGGAGGACTGCAGGATGGGAGCCCCCGCCCACCCTCTGGACACCCTGGATGCCTGCCAGCAGCTGGAGGCAGCCTGAGGCTCCTTCTTACAGTGCCCAGCCCTCCCGCTGGCAGAAATGCTCTCAGGCAAAGCTTGTTGACAATCTTAACATATTTTATAAACTCTTTGGGGTTGGCAAAAAGCTGGGCTGTGTTTTGCCAAACACAGTTAGCCCTCAACTTTTAAACTGACGTGTGTTTTAAGGGAAACATAATCTGCAACTTCTTCGAGTGTTTATTTAATTCGCACAAACGTTGTTTGCTTAGAGGCTTGGTATATGCTATCCAAAAAGACTGGAAAACATTTCTTTCTTAGTCTTTTTTTTTTTTTAATTGTTTCTTAGAACACAGGAAGTTGAATTCTTGCAAGAGTAACTAGGCTTAAACTCAGGGTCAAAAAAAAAAAGTGTGAATTTGCTTGAAACTTCCGAGGAGATTCTAAGTTCTGAGCCCAGACAGCTAAATGAACTTTACAACTCAATCAAAATCCTTAATATCATAAATATTTCTCCCAAATGTGTGGCTATTTGAATCTATCAATGTTCTTATCAGTGAAATGGCTCATCGGTCTCACATTCCTTTGATTCTGTTGATTCTCTGGTGCCGGAATCCCCCTCAAATAGACTCAGCTTCAATGTGCTGTCGAAAGTTGTTGTCTGAGGTGCCCTGCTAGGATGGGGACCCCGAAGTCTCCTGGGGCTGCTGAATAATACCTGAGATACAAACACAGGTCCCATGACGAGGGCGCTGTTTAAAATATCTGACAACTGCACCTATAAGAGGGACGACCAGGTGCGTGAGGCCGAGGACGATCTGGTGGCCCTCCCTCCGTCCTAGCTGTCTCTGCCTCACCCTCCATCTCTGCCAAACACCTAAATTCTGGCTTGAGGGACCCCTCCTGCTTGGTGAGGACCGGCTCCTCTCCCCGGTGCTCTTCCCCCACCAGCACCACGTGGACGCTTGCTCTGTGGCAACACACAGGCTTCTGCTCCCTTGACCCGACACGCTCTGTCCTGCAGTGTCACGCTCCCTGGTGACCTTTCCTGCGTGGGCTCCTCACTTTCAAGGCAGGAAATGTGTCTTAATCATCTCTGTCTGCATCTGGATTCGTTTCCTATGAGTGCTGTGACCTGGGTGCCTTAGAACAACAGAAGTTTATTCTCGCACAGTTCTGGAGACCAGACGTCCAAAATCAGTGTCCCTGGGACGAAATCGAGGTGTCAGCAGGGCTGCGCTCCCTCCGAAACCTGTAGGGGAGAATCCGGCCGCCTCTTCCAGCTGCTGGTGGCTGCCGGCACTCCTTGGCTTGTGGCCACATCACACTGTCTTCAGAGCCAACACCCGCAAGTCTCTTTCTGCTCTATCCTCACATCTCCCTCTGTCTCCTTCTGATGAGGACACTTGCGGTTCCATTTGGGGCCCATCCTGATAATCAAGGATCATCTCTCCATCTCAAGATCTGCCAATGCATCTTTTTCCAAGTAAGGTAACATTTCTAGGTTCCAAGACTTAGGACCTGACATCACTGGGGCCATTATTCGGACTACCATAGTGTTTCTCCCCAAACAGCTAACACCTTCTTTTATTCAGTCTGTGCAACAGCCCCCCAAAAATAAGCCATGTCCTTTGCCATGTCAAGGAAATCGAGGCACCTCCGGAGAGATGAAATAACTTGCCAACAGGCAGACAGTAGCAGAAGCGGAGCCCAGGCATTGGGCTCTGAAGACCACATCCTTAGCCTCCAGACTTGCCTTGTAACACTGGGTTTGTCGAATGGTTGAGTGAATACAAGTAACTGAAAAGTTTGAAGAAGACTGAAAGGTGATGATGATGAAGAAGGGGGAGGGAAGGAGAGCAGGGAGGAAGAAGAGAGTGGAAGGTGAGGGAATAAAAGGATTGGGGGGCAGGGTGATTGCCCTCTGAGTTGTTCCCGGCACCCCACAGATCCTGAGACTACCAGATGTAACTTATTTCAAAGGGCTTGTCGATTCTGGACTTATCTGAAACCCTCGCTGCCCCCTGCTTTCTTCCCTTCTTCCCGGAAGAAAACCTCGAGCTGGCATGCCCTGGTAGGCTCACGTGTCCCCTTATCTACAGGACATGAAAGCTACGTGACCTTCTGCCAGCTGGAGAATGAGGCTGCCTTTACGTGCAGCGCTGACTGCACCATCAGGAAGTGGGATGTGCTGACCGGGCAGTGCCTGCAGGTGTTCCGAGGACACACGTCCATTGTGAACAGGTCAGCGTGACCTGGGGCCCCGGGCTGCCAGGCAGGGAGGACTCAGCTTCTTGTCATGGTACCTGTCCATGCAGGAGTGTGTGGAGGTGTAGATGGCAGTGACCAAGCACATCTTGAGTCTGGGCTTCCTTCTGTGGGTGGTGGAAGCCCAGAAGCCGAGCCTCTGCGTGGGTCCCCTGATATTCCTGGGGGGCTCGCCTGGCCTTTCACTGCCCCTCCTGAAGCAGGAGGCCTTGGATACTCCAGCCCACGATTTTCTCTGAGAGCATTTTGTGCTTTCCGTCACCTGGGCTCATTGAGCGTGTAAGACACCAGCCAAAGGTCTCCTGTGACAGCCCGCCAGGCAATCCTGCATGGTCTGAGCCCTGACCTTTCCCCTCTTGCCACCAGGATCCTGGTCGCCAACAACCAGCTCTTCAGTGGCTCCTATGACCGGACAGCTCGCGCCTGGAGTGTGGACAAAGGACAGGTGTCCCGAGAGTTCCGGGGCCACCGCAACTGTGTGCTGACTCTAGCCTACTCTGCACCCTGGGACCTCCCCGGGGCCCCCTTTGAGGAGGAGGCTGCGGCGGGGGGCCTCCTGGTAACGGGCAGCACGGACGGCATGGCAAAGGTGTGGCAGGTGGCCAGTGGCTGCTGCCACCAGACGCTGCGGGGCCACACTGGCGCGGTGCTATGCCTTGTGCTGCACACGCCCAGCCACACGGCCTTCACTGGCAGCACCGACACCACCATCCGCGCCTGGGACATCCTGAGTGGGGAGCAGCTGCGGGTGTTCCGGGAGCACCAGGGACCCGTCATCTGTCTGGAGGTGAGACCACCACCCGGCTCCGGTGTACTAGTCACTTGGGCTGTGTAACCACCTACGCCGACGGGGTGGCTTGAACACAGAGACTGGTTGTCCCCCAGTTCTAGAGGCTGCAAGTCCAAGATCAAGGTGTCCACAGGGCTGGTTTCCTCTGTGGCCTCTCTCCTTGGCTGTTCGATAGCCCTGTGTCCTCACGTGGCCTTCCCCCTGCATCCACATTTCCTCTTAGGAGGACACGAGTCATGCTGGGTTAGCAGTAATCCACCTACCTGACACCTTGCAGTTATAATCACTGTGCTGGGGAACACCGGCCATCCGTGCTCTTCCAGTGCCGAGTACCGTAGGGGTTGTATCTGTGACAGCCCTGGAGGGGCTGGCACCGTCCCCACCTAGGGGGGAAGCAGCTGCAGGGCAGAGTCTATGACTTGGTCCAGGGCAAAGTGACGGTCAGATGGCCTGCTTGCCTGCCTGACGCCAGACTCTGCGGAGAAGGGAGGGGCAGCAGGATGTTGCCAGCCGGAGTGGCAGTTGGGTGGGACCCACAGGCGGGGGTGTTTGTGGCCCCTCTGCGGCTAGCGATACAAATGTCCAGCGCCGACCTTCCCTCCCCGCCCCCTCCCCAGCTCGTGAACCAGCACGTGTACTCAGGCAGCGCCGACAGGACGGCCAAGTGCTGGCTGATGGACACAGGGGAGCGCGTGCGCACATTCACGGCTCACCGACGCAGCGTGAGCACCCTAAAGTACCATGCGGGCACCTGTAAGTGGCCCCGGCCCTCCCCACACCGCCCCCGCTTGCTGCACCCGCTTTGCCACTGCCTGTCCCCGTCACGCCTCTCCCCCCTCCAAATCTTCCCTGGTCAGGGCCTCTCTGCTTCTCTACTTCTCCTTCGAGGTCCCCTTGAGCCTCCGCTGCCATTCAGGATGGTCAGTACTGAAAGGCAGCGGCCATTCCCAGATAACAGTGGTCTGAATGGGATCGCGGTTTGTTTTTCTCTCAGCTGGAAGAATTTTAGGGGCTGTCAGTCTAGGCTAGAATGGATGGCTCCATGAAGTTATGAGGCTCCCAGGTCCCTCCTGTCACTTTGCTTCATCCTTAGCACGTATCCTCCATCTTTAAGGGGCCTTATGGTTCAAGAGAGCTGCTGGAGCTCGCGTGTCATACATCAGGCTAGCAGGAAGAAGAGGGAAGGGCAAACGGATGAGTCTCCTGGCTGAGTAGGCCCCTTTCAAGATCTTTCCTGGAAGCTCCACCCAAAGACTTCTGTATACATCTCTTTGACCTCTTCCTGCAAGAGAGGCTGAGGAATGAAATCTCTTACCGGGGGACACTGCTCCCAAGACTAATCAGGGTTCTTTTGCAAAGAAAGAAGAACAGAATGGCTTATCGGGTAGGCAACAAACTGTCTATCCCATGGGTCTCAAATTGTCACACATCTGGGCTTTGCTGGCTCTGTCGAACTGACTTGCCATGCGTTCACACTCCAGGCACACGCAGAAGACAAACCCTGTTCCGGGGAAGCAACCGCCCCAAGCACACCACACAGGCATGGGAGGGGGCTCCCAGGTTCCTGAAGATCTGTTTCCCAATGCGGTCCCCAATGTTACGATTTGCTATCAGTCCCTCCAACACACACTATTCACACACACACACCAGCAGGAAGGCCCAGAGCTGAGCCTAAGTCGGCTTCCTAGCACTGGGGTGAGGGAAGAGCCACAGTGCAAACTTCCAGTGACTTCGCAGCACAGGTGTTAGATGAAGACAGAATGTGGATCTCTGAAAATAGAACTTGAGATGCCCTTGGGTTTAGGTGTTTGACAGGGAAACATTATTTTTCCCTTCTTCCTGTATCCAAACCCGGAAGTGTGATTATGGCTCCGCTCCCAAGTCCGGGACCTCTAACTTAAAAAAAATGTTGCCTAGAGCGCCTCCCCTTGGCAGCAGCTGGGATGGAAGCTGCTGCTGTATGCAATCCTAGGGGCCCTACCTGCTGCCCACTGTTAAGGAACTTGGTCCTTGGTCTTTGCCAGCAGGCTGCAGGATGGTTAGACTTAATTCCTGACCCTCTTCCCACCCGCTGCATGTTCAACAGCTACACTGAGTTGGTGGGAGGGGAAGGCAGGCAAGGAGCTGAAGACCCAGAAATGGAATTTCCCTCAGGGCCACATTTACAGGTGGCTGTAACAGAAAGGCTGTCAACAGGCAGGTGACACGTGACATGGAGTGGGAAGGGAGCCCTCTGGGGGTTCTTGCTGTGGCATGCTCCAGCTCAGGCTGCCGGTGGGTGTAGCAGATGCTGTGGGTACCACATTCAGAGGTGCTTCTTGCTGTGGCACCTGAAGTCCTCTGCCTGAGGGCATGTTCCTGTGAGGAGCGCTGGGAATTGACACCGAGAGGCCCTGGGCCAGTGACTCATGGAGTTGCTGGATAAGCAGCCCAGCATCCTTGCCCCCGGGTGGGACAACTGAGACGTGGTCTGCACCTTCTCCCAAGGCCCCAGCAGTCACCGGCTCACCAGCACACCTGTATGGCATCCTTTTTTCCTGTTTCTCTCCCCACTTCCGGGAAGGCCCTGCCAGGTGAACTATTTGCACTGAGCCCTAGTGTCAGGTTCAGCTGGGACAACCAGGCTAGCTGCTCGTGTACCAGGTCAGTGTTCTCAGTGTGGTCCCTGGCCAACAGCAGCAGCAGCAGCATCTGGAACGGGTAGAAATGCAGGTTCTCAGGCCCCACCCCAGACCTCCTACGTCAGAAGCTCAGGTGGGCCCAGCAGTCTGCCTCTTAACAAGCCCTGCCCGTGATTCGGACACACATGGGGGTTGGGAATACTCCTACGAAATTACAATGTAGGAAACCGGGCTCCTCGGGGCCAGAGGTTGGGCAAGGACACTCTGGTGGGCCCCACGGACCTGGACTCTGGGGAGCCCAGTTCATTGCTGGGGGCGGGGATCTGGCTGATCCTTGCTCCGGAGGCTGCTCAGATGGTGGGGAGAGGGGTGATACCCCTGAGGCAGGGGCTTCAGAGCTGCCGGCAACACCCGGCTGCCACCAAAATGCCTGAGTGGGAACCTGGGCCCAGATGGTGCTCAGCAGACAGAAACACCTGGAAGGCCAGCGCAGGCGGATTGGAAACCCGAGAAAGGCCCAGCAGGCCCCCAGCCGTCACTCTGACTCACAGAAATGTAGTTAAGATAATGAAGGCGCCGCCTCCTTCCTTTCAAGGGGCTTCTTCTATTCCCCACTTGAACCTTATGACATCCCTGTAAGGCGGGCGGATGGGGCCTGGAGAGGGTCCAGGTGAATCGGCCCGCCCTGCCCCTGCCCTGCGGCGTCCTGGAGACGTGGAGGGCTCTCGGGCGGGACGCCCAGTGGCGCGTGTGTCCACAGTGTTCACCGGCAGCGGGGACGCCCGCGCGCGCGCCTTCGACGCCCAGTCCGGAGCGCTGCAGAGGGTGTTCCGCGGCCACGCCTTTATCATTAACTGCATCCAGGTAGGCGCTCTCGCTGGCTGTCCCCTGGGCCCCGCGGCCTGATGGCCGAGCGGGGATGCACCCCCTGCCCCGGAGGCAGTGGGGGCCGAGGGAGGAAGGGAGGGAGGGAGGGAGGGAGGGACGGCTGGCCGGTCCCCACGCCCCCAGCACTCCACCACACGCAGAACTGCGTCCCTGAAGCCGAGGTCCTCTGGGCTGAGAGGTGTCTCCCCCCCGCCGCCCTGCCTGCCCCCATCAGTCGGCCTTGGTAGTTGACGTTCACGCCGATGCCCCAGCATGCAGAGGCGTCGCTGCGAGCAGAGCAGGGCCTGTGCGTGGTTGATCTCCTAACTGCAGGGACAGCTGCTGTGCCGCGCTCGGGCAGGGGGAGGGGGTAGCTGAGAGCCCCACGCCCCGCGCCCGCAGGTCCACGGCCAGGTGCTGTACACCGCCTCGCACGATGGCGCGCTGCGCCTCTGGGACGTGCGCGGGCTCCCGCCGCCGCGCCCCACCGCACCCCAGCGCAGCCTCTCCCGCCTCTTCAGCAACAAGGTGGGCTGCGCCGCCCCCGCGCCCCTGCAGCCGGCCTGAGCCCGCCGCCACCCACCCGCCCAGGGACTCACGGAGGGAGCGCGCCCGCCCCCCGGTGGCGGGAGGGGACGAGGCGGCCAAGCGGCGGTTTTGCTTTTCCTTCGGGTTGGTGGACATTTGAGGCTCTCCCCGGGTCCTCTGTGAGCCGGCCCTTGCGGGGAGACCGTGCTCACTCCCGGGGAGCCCGGCCCCAACCCCTTCAGCCCGAGGCCCCGGCAGAGCAGGCCCACCCGGGACCTTCCGAACTCAGGGTCCCCAGCCTACAGTCCTGAGCGCCCAATGTCCCCGGAAGCCAAACCTTTCCTGCTGAGAGGAAACGGATGTTTCTTCAAAAAGCCACTGAGCCGCAAATTGTCATTATTTTGGCAAATTGTCTTTCGGAAGACACTTGTATAGAGCCGAAATACATGTGCGTAAAAGTGTACTGGAATATATCGTCTTTTGTTCTACAAACAGTCTCAGCGTCCACTCAGAGGGAGGAGGGGGTGCCAGGAACCGGGGGCCTCACACACCTGTCCCTCCTCGTGAGTGAAATTAGGGGCTGCGACGTGATGATCCCTCCAGTGTCATTCGTGTGGGGAGTGGCCGGGGAAGAAGCCAAGAAGCAAGGAACGGGCTCTCTGCTTGTCTAGGTGACAGCAGGGACCTGTCACCCCTGCTTCGGAGCTCCCATTTCTGCATGAATCCGGAAGAGCCCCTTCTCTCAGGTCTGGAGTAGAAAGGCCAGGGCAGTAGCTCCCTTGCGCCATGCACAGGAGCCAGCTCTTCGGGGACATAGATACAGGAGGGACTTAATGGGGAGTGGGGCACAGGTTCTGGAGAGGACCCCAGGGAAGCAGCCCCCAGCAGTCCCTCTCATCACCACATGGGGGCGCGCTTCCAGCCCTTGGCTGGTGCCCACTTAGTGCATCCACGGCGCCCTCGGTGCCAGGCCCTGGCTGGCCCCTGATGTAGGAAGAGAAGCTACAGAAAACAGTCTGCCCTTGCGAGTTCAGCATCTCGCCAGGGACAAGCTTCCCCACGCAGAGGCAGGCCTTGATGCAGAGAAATGGTCTCTCTATTATCTTAATGCAAAGGGCGTTTCATTAGGAAGATGCTCTGCTGGACAGGCCTCTCCTGCTCCCGGAGTGCCCAGGCCCAGGCCTGACGAACAAGTACAGTATTGGCAGGTAGGGTGGTAGGAAGGGGTGCACACTTTTGTGATGTGCTCTAGACCACACCCCCAAATCCTGGGAGCCCAGGGGCCTCCCTAGGAAAACAGGCTTGCTGGTGGGGAGCTTGCAGAAGCCGCATCACTCCCTATTCTTTGGGTGGAACTCCAAGCACACAATCCAGGTGTAGGGTTGGGGCCGCCTGCCCTGTCTGGGAGCACTCACTTTCTAGCAGTTCTTCTCCAGGGCCCGCCCACCCCAAGGGGGCTTCCCAGGGAGGTGAAGCTCCTCTGGGAGGGCACGCTGAGCATCCTGTTTCGCCCCTTCTCAGCATGTTTTGCTGACAGAGGCAGCTTGAGTACGGAGTCGCTGGGGACGCTAACAGCTGACGCTGCATTCCTGCCTCACCAGCTCTTGCTCATCTGTCATCTTAGATTCCCCTATCGTAGCCACGCACAACAGAGAATAAAACACACATGCTACCGCACGTCCAGGAAAACAGCCACTGGGTGCGGATCGTAAAGCGGGGGGGCTGCTGCATTCGTTTCTCCAGCCTGCCTCCCCTGGAGAAAGAGTAGGAAATGGAAAACCACTATTTTGCATTTATACAGCATAGCATTTGAGAAATTATTTCAGCAACACAGAGGCCTTTGCTAGATGTGGAGGATTTAAAGAAGACCAGCCAACCAGAAGATGTTTATTTGCCTTTGATAGCATATTCTTGCCTTTGTTATATCCAGTTGGATAGCAGGACAAGAAGTACTTAAAGGATACATGGACAGGAAAATACGGACAGGACACAGCAGTGTCACCAGAGCCAAGAGCAGACAGAATTTCGCAAGAAAAGTGGTGGGCATCAGAGCTGATGGGTGCTGCACGTTCCGGCCACAGCCTCCTCTCAACCCCGTCCATCTACATCTGCGCTGCCCCCCGATGGCCCCAGTACGCTGCCACCCAAAGCTAGACCCCTGCCTGCCTTTCAGAGTGCTCCGCAGTTGGATTCAGCAATCCTTCCAAATCCTCCTCCTCCCCCAACACACACCCTCTGGTGGGTCTAGCACAGCCCCTGTGACCCCATGAATATGGCACACTGGGCCTGTCCCACCCCCTCTCCTACCTCATTCATCCCAGGTCTGGAATGTTCCCTTTCCCCCTCTATCCCAGGACAGCCCCTCCAAGGTCCACATCCTCTGTGACTTTTCTAGCCTCAGCATGCTCCTCCCATTTAACAGCATTTTCATCACAAAAGTCCTTTGCTTCCTCTCTTGCCTTCCAAAGCAGGCAGCACCACTTGGTCACTGCCTGTGCAGTTTCACACAACCAGCAAGAGGCAGCGCCTGGGTCAGAGCCTCTCTCCCAGCTCATGGAGGCGGCAGCTCTGCAGAACAGTGTATGCCCGAAACTGTCCCTAACTCAAGAGCTGACTACTATGCATCTCTTCATGAGACAATGCAGCAAAGTCAGAGACCTGCTGGCATGGCTGCTTCCCTAGCCTTTTCCGTTGATCATTAAAAATCACTTGGAAAGCTAGAGGCTACGTCTGGCCCAAGCCCAGGACAGTAACTTGTTAGCCAAAAGCTGCAATTCAGGCCCAAATCGGATGCGTCAGACACGGTCCCAAAGGAGGCCAAGCAACCCTGTCATCACGGCTCTCATTACCCGACCCCCCTTTAGTCTTCCTCCCCACCATCAGCCCCAGCCCTGCTTTTTACATTCATCTTTTTATAACAGACATTGATGTTTTCATTTCCTCACAGAAATCAGTGGAAGCAAATGTCTCAAATCTAAATGAAGTTCTAGACCACCCAGGCATTTTCAACACTCAGAACAGTTTAGTTTGAGTAACTTATCACAAAATTAGGCTGACAATTTCTGAATATATTTTCCACCTTTTATTTCCGTCTGTATTACCCATTTTAAAAAGAATCATAATAAAAACTTCCACCAATTCCAAGTGGACTGCTGTCCAAGCTTTATGAAAACAGTAAGAGAAAAAGTCAAAGCATTTCCGCCAGCCCCTGGACAGAACGTGGCAGTGACCCATCTGCCCTCAGTCACAGGAGCTTCCAGCGACTTCTGGAAGAGCAGGAAGTGTCTTGAAAACATATCCACGTACTTGATTCAGTCAGTGCCTGGCTGCTGCCAGCTGTGTCCTGGCGCTGGGATGGGTTTTCATTTCATATACGAGGACATCGAGAGGAATGCAATAAGCGTGGTTCCTCAGCCAGTAAAAGGCTAAGGACACACCTTTAGAAATAGTCTTCTGTAATACAGATATACCAAAAACCCTCACAAAACCTGCAGAAAATATCCCTTAATCTCTTGGTAGGTATCCTAGCCAGCAGTGGGTTTAATATGACAGCATAGCATTTGAAAAGGCTAATTAAAAATAAGTTGCTTCTATTAGCATTTACGACTTTCTCATTTAATAAAAGATTTTGTTTTTGTAAAGGAGAATTTCGAAGACATATAAATTCTGAATTTCAAGTGCATATTTTACTAAATTAAGAGCAGAAAACATTGGTTTCAGGCTGACGGCGTCTGGCACAACTGGAGCCCGTGCCTCCTCTTTACGCCCCCAAAGCACCTGGAATGGTTGAAGATTCAAAGGACATTCAGGGGCAGGCAGTGAGGGGGAAGCAGGAAGGCAGAGCTGCATCATGGGAAGTGGGCCCAGGAGGGCAGGCGAGCCAGGCAAGATGAAGAGGAGACAGACGGGAGACTTCTCTCAGGGCCACCCTAGGCTTCAGTCCTTCCCTTTTCTGGGTGGGAAGAAACCAAGCCGGGAGGGCGGTGTGAGGACTGCGGGAGCCGCAGGCAGGCAGCCGGGGAACAGCAGACCAGGCCAGACAGTACTTCCCCAAATCAGCTGGAGGGACCAGCACCCCGGCCCCACCCCACGTCTCCTCTAACCTTATACGTCCCTCCCTGTCCCCTGCCCGCCCCTCCTACACCCAGGTAGAAAGCACTCGGAGCAAAATCAGATAAAAAGTAAGAAGAAAAAGAAGACCTGTAATACATTTTGCATAATGATAGAATTTATAAGCAGAAACTTAGTACTTATTTCTGTTCACTATTTAGTTTTTCTTTGTTGCTGACTTTGTATTTTCTACGTAGGATAAGTACTTCGCAATAATAATTTCCTCATCTTCCAGAGTTGAGTCCAGATAATCTTCCTCGTGTTCTGGAATATCATCCAATATTTCATTGACTGCCTCTGTCTCCATATCTTCATCTGTTGAGGCACTCGAGGTACCTGCAATGAGGTCACACAGTAACACGTGAGTTAAGGCAAAAGAAAGGAGGAGAGAACCCACGGCAAGGTGGCACTGACCGCCGTCGGCCTCGACTACACCTTCCCTGGCCACGTGGAGCCGCCGGCAGCACGACGTCCATGCCCGTGTGTCCCCAGGTCCCTTCCCACCTGTCAGCTTCCAGTTCAGCAGAACATGGCTCTCAGCTGGCCTTCCGAGCCCGCGGACCTACCTGCCGAATCAGAAGGGGATGTGGATGGGGTTGACGACGAGTCTTCCGCCACGAGCTGCAGGTCAGAAGGGAGACTGCCTCCGTTGAGAGCCAGGGTCTGCGCTGCCAGCTGGACGTTCCCCCTGAACACTCTGAGGGCAGCGGTGGCAGCTCCAGTGTCGAAGCCCATGTACACCAGCTGGGGGAGAACACAGGGAGGTGGCGGCACTGCCGACGCAGCTCGACTACACGGGGCTGACACACGTGCAGCACGCCTGCAGCGAACACAGCCATACCTTCCAGGACATACGTTTATAAAACCCACGGCACGCATATACCACGGGCCTGCCTTCCCACGCCCCTCTGGGGCACCAATGTGAGCAGAAGTGACCTGGAAAGGACTGAGAGGGACTCACACCAAATGCGTCAGTGCCCAGTCATCTGAGAATGGTGACAGGCTGGCAGGCTGACAGCAAAGTGCCATACGAACGTGGTTACCAGTATCATCAGTTAAGTGGCCACAACGACCCAGGCACGTTACTGTGCAGGGGGGCAAACGTGGGCAGTTGCCACAGTGACACCCGTTTAGGTCACAGGCAAAGAAATGGGCGAGCTGCGTATCAACTGGGATGTGTACACAAGAGGAGAAAAACCTGCACAAAGGACTTCCAGTTGCCCTTATTTTTCCTACTCTCACAGGAAATACCTCCTGCTCTCCTTCTACCCACCACAAATGCCACGTCCTTGGCTGGCCCCTAGGGCGGGCCTATGTCACACCAGGAGCCCCGGGAGCCAAGGACTCAGCCCTGTCCTGCTGCCAACCTTGTCACCCCACCCATCCCACCCGAGGCCGTGCAGGTAGCGAGGGGCGCAGGTGACTCACTTACTTGGTCAATATTTTCCTGGGAAGGACTTTCTTGATGATGGTTGGTTTCAGGATCGGAATTATTGAGCCACCACCTCTGAGGATTACTGAGAAGAGTCTAAAAACACAGGAACACCCTTCACTCATCACTAACACCTGCTCCCTTATGCAGACTGAGCCTCTGTCATGTGCTAGGCAGACAAGTGCAGGCCACAAACACATGGAGGGCACCGCGGTTAATTCTGCACAGGGGCACCTCACCCAGGCTGGGCCGGGAGGGCTGGTGTTCAAACACGGCTTCCTGCCCAGGGAGGAATGAGGTGGGCCCAGCGATCTGTCTGTCACTGGGTTCCAGAACAAGACAGTGCTGACCCTTAGAGCCCAGCCAGGAATGAGGGGCCCGCAGAAGCAGGCTCCGTGCACCGAGGAAGGACACTGCGGCGTGACTGGAGAAGTGGAGGACGTGGTGCCTGGGCCGGAGCCAGGGCAGCGCGGGCAGGGGAGGGGTCCGTGGGGACACCGTACCTTCAGGGCCTCGTCCAGGTCCCCCCTGGCCTGACGGAGGGCATGCCTGGCTGCGTGGGTGGAGTAGCCCATTGTTTTCAAGACGTTGACACTCTCCAGGCGGCGTTTTCTCTTCTCCTGTTCCTCTTTCCTTATTTGGGCCAATTCCTTTAGGAAAACAGCAAAGTCTCATTGAGTTGGGGATTGAGATTTTGTAGAAAACCTTCTCAATGTATGCTCTGTAGGATTTGGGGGGTTGCCAGCCTCAGTGAAAAATAAACTGAGAGGTGGCTGTCTGCCTGTCTCAGCCCGTGGCGCTGCTCCCGGGGTGGGCACTCGGGAGTCAGAGGCCTCCATCCAGGACCAGAACAGGCCACTGAGACACAGTGAGCTCACTGCTCGGTCCCAGAGAGGTGCACAGACCCCCTTCTAGGCAGGGGCTGGGAGAGCTTCCCACATGGGTGGGAGGGCTGCTCAGCCTTTGATGAGTCACCCGGGGTCTTGGTAAAAGGTGGATTCTGAATGGTGGGGGGGAGGTCCCAAGTGATGGCAGAGCTGCTAACCCCAGACCACACTCTGGGTATATACAGATGTAAGGAATTACGAGGATTGTTTTTCAAACAGACATCTCATTTGAAAATACTGGCTTTCCAAATGCTGCTAAAATCTTACTGACGATCAAGTAACAACACAGTAACGAGGACAGTATTAGCAATGTCTGCTTTTTATTTGTACTGAACTGGAGGACGTCAAATGAAACACCCAGAACTGGCCTTTCCGAGCCTTTGTCTACGGCTGAGGTTTACAGCTAGAAAGGACCTGTGACATAACCTACACCAGCGTCATGTGTTAGAGAGAAGAAAATGGTTGCACTCCTCAGCATCGACTCATTACCTATCTCTAGACCTCAGCTCCTTGACTGTAAAATTAGCACATTAGACACGTAACATTCCTTCCAACTCCAAAATTCTAAAGTTCTTTTTTTTAACTGTACTTATTTCTAATTATTTTAAATGATTATACATTTTGTGCCTTTTCCTAATATAATGTTGATTGTTCCTATGATTTGACTTATGTCTAGGCAAGAATAGCATCTCAAACCGTAAAAAGGGCCCCCTGGGAAAACACGGCCCCCTTTAAAATGGTTTCCAGAAATACCCTCTGTTGAAAGTGAAAACGAGAAAGAGAGAAGACCACTCGGCTAACCGTCCTGGCACCACAGCAGGAAATATAGAAAGTGCACTGTCTGAAAATTAATGCAATTAAAACAGACAAGCTTCTCCTGATTTCCCAGTGGGAAGTGACAGTTAGTAATACCTACTGCAGAATTCTCTCTTCTGCTCTTTCATATCCGCAAGCTAAGGCACTTCGTCAATAAGTCTGCTATGGCCTCAAGTTTCACACCTACTCAAAGGCACAGGCGGCAACCCAGTGTCACCGAGACCACATTAAGGTACCTCTCTGCGGTGGGTAATGTGGGCGGCTGCGTGGTCCACGTTCCCGTCACAGGCCCTGAGGCCCAGCCGGGCTTCCTGGGCAGTGAACCCCAACTGCAACAAACTGTGAAATTTTGATGGATCAATACATAGCTCTGTAAAGAGCCGATGCGCCTACAGACGGGAAAAAATAGAAGAGTCATGTAACCATAGAAACAGTACAGCTTCCCACAAAGCTAATCCTGCAGGACATTAGACCGATGTGAATTAGGGTATGTCAGGTTTTCGATAACAACTCTGTGACCGGTAATCAACTAGCACGTGCAGACAGACAGCACTCTGCCCACGACTTACACGTCACGTAACATGAGCAAACAGGCTGAGTAGTGGGAGAGGGCCGGTGTCCATGATTTCCTCCTCCTTTGTAATAAATCCCCTACATTTCTCACCCTCCCTTGCAGCGGGGGGTAGGCACCGGGTTGAGTCTATGCCAGTGGCACGGAGCAGACCTGAGGGGCACAACTTCTGCTCATCTCTCTAGAGAGGCTTATCCTGGACTCTTGTCCCCTCTGCTGGCCAGAAGGGACACTTCCAGGAGTAACTTTAGATGGCAAACCAGCACTGCCCTGGAGTACTCACCCCCAGACGGCTAGATGAGAGGCAGGGGGACTTCTAGCCAACTAAAATCCCACCTTTTTGAGGTTCCCTTATTATGGCCTCTCCTCTAACAAATACAAATGTGTTTATGGTGTATGTGATGGAGGGGGATGGGAAATACACGCCTGTTCCTCGCAAGTCACATGCTACTGAGTTTACGAAATACTTAACTTCTGGGGATTAAAAAAAAAAAAAAGTGAAAATGGTTACAACTCTGAGTGTTCACTTTCTTACCTTGTTGAGATATTCACAAGCCTCTTCACCATTTCCACTGTGATAATTTCGGATACCTTGAAGCAAGTAAAGTCTTAAAAACAGTACCTTCTCTTTCCCACAATTTCCCTAAAATTATTGGGGGGAAAAAGGGTAAAACTGTTATTTCTAATTACAGGTGAACAATACTCACATTTACAATTCCCTTTGTCTCCATAGGGGCAGAATGTCATTACTGAAACATTTATCTTTCCTACCGCTGATGTAAAAGTAAAGCCCCCTATGGGACAGCCCGTCCCATAGGAAGAAATGGTGTCAAAACACCTGTCACCAGACACCCAGGGCAGTGGCCCTTCTGGTACGTAGGGAAGTATGCAAACACCAAAACCAGGAATATCTTACGCTCTGCTTGGGTCATTCCCAAGCAGAATTCTGATGACATGTGGAAATCACCCAAGAAGAATCCTTATTCAAATCACAGCACTTGAGCTCACTCAAGTGAACCGTTACTCTTCAAAGTGTTTATTTTCTGCAATTACACTTTTCATTAGACTCTGAACAGTCACCTGCCCTCTCACGCAGGGTGATCAGTGGGATTCTCTGACCAGGTAACTGTGTTCTCCAGGGCTGAACGCTGCATAGACCAAAGCCATAGCCAGATTTGTGAAACTTAACAATCCTGTTAAAACTACAGCTTACAAAGAGCACACTGCATCCAACTCAAATCACTCTTTGGCAACAGTCTAAATAACAGGAATAAACTCAAGTTTTAGAAGGGGGCTCAATCATACCTAAAACAAATTACAGTAACATACTTTTATGTTGACCAGTCTCTGATGATTTTCTCCATAACATTTTTTAAAGCATTTCTGTGCCGAGTTTAATTTTTTTTCTGCATCGTCAAGGCATTCCAGTTGTCCCAAGTGGAAGTAACACCATACTGTGTCCAGCTGGAGCACCGCATAGTTATCCACTGTATCCAGTAGCTCTGTGCCACACTCACTAGGAAAGAGAAAGGAAACAACATCACTGAACAATGGCCAAAAAACTTATTTGTGAATTACTGGAACTCTTCTCTAGTTTTTGGTGTATTTCCAAAGACTGAGTGCTCTAAAACAGAGATCCTAATGTTTATGAAGGGAGCTATATTTATCATCTGAATCCTTCCAATGGGAAGAAGAGAAGTTAGGACTCAGGAATAGCAGCTTCACACACACCAGCGCCACCACCACCACCACCAATCCCCGCTATGCTGGGAACAAGTTTGGCCTCCCTGGGTTCTTAGCTCCATCTCCTCAACTGAGGGAGACCATGCAGGGTTTCTCCTCCCTGCAAGTAGCCGGAAGTGAGCTGAAACCATCACAGGGTTCCCTTGTTTGTTTCCCCACCTCAGGGATCACTGTCCAGCACTGCCAGAAAACTGATGTTTTCATACATTTTGCCCAGTTTTTTAGGTGTTTCAGGTGTGAGGGTAAATCTAGCCCATTATTTCATCTTGGCCAACAGCAGAACTCCAATTTCTCATTTTATTTTATTTTAATTAGTTTCAGGTGTACAAAATAATATAATAGACATTTACACCCCTCACAAAGTGATAATCCCCCTCCCCCATCTACTACCCCTCTGACATTGCATACAGCCATTACATTTCCACTGTTTCTATTCCTTATGCTGTACTCCATTTCCTGTGACCATATATATATATATATATAAATTATAGTTGACATTCATTATTACTCAGCTTCAGGTGTACAGCGCAGTGGTCAGGCATCTCCGCCATCCATGAAGTGGTCTCCCTAATAGGACGTGTTCCCATCTGACACGCTACAAAATCTTTACATTAGTGATTGCATTCCCCAAATCGTCTTTCCTACCCCCAGGGCAATACTGTAGTTACCAATTTGTGGTTTCTAATCCCCTCCCCTTCTCCCTCATCCCCAACCACCTCCCATCTAGCAACCCTCAGTTTTTTCTCTACATCTCTGAGACTGTTTCTGATTCGTTTGCTCATTTATTCTATTCTTTAGATTTCACATATAAGTGAGATCAGATGGTATTTGCCTTTCTCCATCTGACTTATTTCACTTAGAATAATGTTCTCTAAGTCCATCCATATCGTTGCATATGGTAAGATTTCATTCTTTTTTTATGGCCGAGTTATACTCCATTGTATAAATGTACCACAGTTTTTTAATCCAGTCATCTACCGATGGGCATTTCGGTTCTTTCCATGTCTTGCCTATTGTGAATAACGCTGCAATAAACATAGGCGTGCATATATATTTTAGAATTAGTGTTTTGGATTTTTTGGATAGATACCTAAGAGTGGAATTGCTGGGTCATAAGGTAGCTCCATTTCCAGTTTTTTGAGATACCTCCATACTGATTTCCATAGTGGCTGCACCAATCTGCAATCCCACCAACAGTGCACAAGGGTTCCCTTTTCTCCACATCCTCGCCAGCACTTGTTGTTTGTTGATTTATTGATGATAGCCATTTTGACTGGGGTGAGATGGTATCTCATTGTGGTTTTTATTTGCATTTCTCTAATGATTAGTGAAGTTGAGCATTTTTTCATGATTGTTGGCCATCTGTATGTCTTCTTTAGAAAAATGTCTCTTCATGTCCTCTGCCCATTTTTTAATTGGGTTGTTTGTTTTTTGGTGTTGAGTTGAATGAGTTTTTAATAAATTTTGGATATTAACCTCTTATCAGATGTATCATTGACAAATATCTTCTCCCATTCAGTAGGTTGCCTTTTTGTTTTATTGATGGTTTCCTTTGCTGTGAAAAAACTTTTTAGTTTGATGTAATCCCATATGTTTATTTTTTTTTCTTACTTGCCTTGTCCCATATATCAGTAAAAATATTACTAAGGGTATTGTCTGCAAATTTACTTCCTATGTTTTCTTCTAAGAGTTTTATGGTTTCAGATCTTACATTTAAGTCTTTAATCCATTTTGAATTTATTGTATATGGTATAAGGAGGTGGTCCGGCTTCACTTTTCTGCATATGTCTGTCCAGATTTCCCAGCACCATTTATTGAATAGTCTGTATTTACCCCTATGTAAATTCTCACTTCCACTGTCGTAGATTAAGTGACCATATAGGCATGGATTTATTTCTGGGCTCTCTATTCTGTTCCATTGATCTATGTGACTGTTTTTATGCCAGTACCATAATGTTTTGATTATTATAGACTTGTAGTATAGTTTGATGTCAGGTAGGGTGATACCTCCCACTTTGTTTTATTTCTCAAGATTGCTATGGCTATTGAGGGTCTTTTATGGTTCCATATAAATTTTAGGATTTTATGTTCTATTTCTGTGAAAAATATCATTGGTAGTTTGACAGGAATTGCTTTTTTTTTTTTTTGGTAAAATTCACCTGTAAAGCCATCTGGTCCAGGGCTTTTGTTTGTTGGGAGCTTGCTCATTACAGATTCAATTCCTGGTGGTAAACAGTCTATTCAGATTTTCTGTTTCTTCTTGAGTTAGCCTTGGAAGGTTGTGTGCTTCTAGAAAATTATCCATTTCTTCCAGATTGTCTAATTTGTTGGTGTATAGTTGCTCATAGTATTTTCTCAGAACATTTTGTATTTCTATGGTGTCTGTTGTCACTTCTCTTTCATTTCTGATTTTTTTTCATATCTCTCTTTTTTTTTGATGAGTCTGGCTAAAGGGTTGTCAATTTTGTTTATCTTTTCAAGAAACCAGCTCTTCGTTTCATTGATCTTTTGTATTGTTTTGGTGTTTTTTTTTTTGGTCTCTATTTCAATATTTCCACTTTGATTGTTATTATTTCCTTCCTTGTATTCCCTTTGGGCTTATTTTGCCGTTCTTTTTTCAGTTCCCTTAGGTGTAAGGATAGACTGTTAACTTGAGATTTTTCTTATTTCTGTAGGTAGGCCTGCATTGCTCTGAATTTCCCTCTTAGGACTGCTTTCGCTGCATCCCATAGATTTTCGGTCATTGTGTTTTCATTTTTGTTTCTCTCGAGGTACTTTTGATTTCTTCTTTGATCTCATTGTTGACCCATTCATTCTTTAGTAACATGTTATTCAGCCTCCATGTATTTTTGTTTTTCAGTTTTTTTTCTTGTAATTGATTTCTAATTTCATAGTACTGTGGTCAAAGAAGACATTTGATATGATTTCAATTTTCTTAAATTTATCGAAACTTGTTTTGTGGCCTAACATGTGGTCTACCTTGGAAAATGTTCCATGTGCACTAGAGAAGAATGTATATTCTGCAGCTTTGGGGTGTATACATTTTTTTTGGTACCATGTGTGTATGTGTATGTTTGTATGTATACATGCATATTTATGTATGTTATAATGAATTCCCATATACTAATAATCCAGCTTTACTTAGCAAGACATGTTTGATCTTGATTCGCCTGTGTGTCTATCTCAATCTTTTTACCCTGGCCAAATGCTTCAAATTACTTTCAGGTCTCAGAGAACCTCTGAATAAAAATAACTATGTTTTCAGTTCATAGTATGTTAACATGTTCAGTAAGTAGTAGATATAATAATGCAATAATAATTGTCAGAGCCTTTTTAAGTAATGAATAACTTTTTCTCTGAAGATCTGTTTATTTGGGCCAACTATTAGCATAATTTTTTTGAGTTCCCCCTCTTCATAAAGGAGATGAATTCTAATGCATGTCCATCACGTAGCTAGAAGAAACTTCAGTTCTGTTTCCTTTCCCCTTTGGTGTTTTTCCTATCTTCCCCAAGTAGGCTAAAAATTCTATCAAAACTTGCTATTATACATATTGGGTATGATGTAATATGACCAAGCGTAGTTTCTTTCCGTATTTAAAACGAGAAATGGTCATCTGAGGGGCCAACGCTCACACAACAGCAAATGTGTTAAAATCCATGAGTTCATATATTGATACTTAAAAAAAAAAAGGAAAGGAACCTCACGGGTGATGTTATCTTTGGGGGAATGCTAGGGAAAGAACTCATTTATTCTGAAAATAAGGAGAAAGAAGCGAGCATTTTATTCCGTCTTTCAGTACAAATCATACCTTAGCATAACCAAATAGCTAATGAGGAGAAACATTTCTTTTCAGAAGAATTCTATCAACAAATACAAAAGGGATAATAAGGTATCACACCATTTTTGCAGCCCCAATAAAACAATGGATTTGGGGAATGGTCTTCAACATTGACACCAAAACCATGAGGTGAAAGGCTGGGGGGTGGGGGTGGGGAGCCCTGTATAATGGATAGTTCAGGCTGACAACACCTCACAAAAACAAACGTGATATTCCACACGTTTGTAGTAAAAAAGTATATGTTTACAGGAAAGAGAGATCAATTAGAAACACGAAGGGAAGAAATAATGTACAAATTGGTCTACATCTAACTACTCTTTCACAATTGTCTTGGGTGAAAACCTGAAGTCTGAGGTACATGGGGTTAGAAGGGTGCTGTGTACAATTTGGGGCCCATCTCCCTTAAAACGTGTTCACCGAGTACAAACGTGCCTACCAGAAATATTTGTCAGCATCCAACAGACATGGCAAGGCTAGTTCATATTGTTTTCTTTTCAGGAAAGCTCTGCCCTTCTCATGATATCCCATAGCTAACATGAGAGCCTAAGGGGGAAAAAAAATTTTTTTAATCACTTTGAACTATAATAAAACAAATTATATTAAAAGCATACTAAGCCTAAAGAAATCAAAGTTTAAAAAAAAATCACAACTAAACTTAAAAGCCAAAATTAAGAAAAATATAGTTAAAGCTTTCTTTCATTTAAACATTGAAAGCAAGCACTCAATTAATGTGGCTGATTGGTCATAACCAGTACCTGTCCGTTTGTTTCCATCAGTTTATTTTAGCATGCTCTGACCTAGATCTATTTCTAGTATTCTCTAAGATGAAACATAAAAAAGCAGCAGTAATCCCTATGTTCTTTTTAAAAGGAGCATTCATTTTACTTTCCATTCTTAATCAAGTTTCTTCTGAAGTATCTGTCAACCCTAGTATTCCCCAATTTTTAAAAGTTATCCCAAATTTTTTAAGTTCATTAATATTTTTAGATTTGAATTTTTGTATAATTCAATCATATAAAGGTTTTCCAAAAAGATCTGGATGACATCATTTAATATAAGAGAGCAGTGGGCAAGTAATTCCAACATTAAAACATAAATAATAACAATCCACTGATAGTTACAAAGTTACCTTATTCACTTTAATCTTTAATTTTAACAGAATAATATATACAGTGAAACCTACTCAAAATTATCCTTTAAAGACAGAAAAATTAAAATTAACTTGACCCAGTCATGAGAGCTTTTCATTTGAAGAAGCTACTGGACTCCAGCTCAGAGATTGATCTCAGGATCTAAGCTGCATAGTGCAGATTTTCCAAGGTAAAAATCGCCTCCAACCTGTTCCAAATTGTAGAATAGGGAATAGGAGAATGGGGAGACAGGGGAGAAGAGCAGATCACCTATCATACTTTCTCCAGCCTCCCACTATGATTCATCTCTTGGGGGACATGGCCCACACCAAAAAGCCACTGCCACAGGAAGCCATTTACGCTGAAGGCAATGTCACACCACCCGGGAATATTCCAAGTCGCTGCTACAGGAGACTGAGGTCATGCCGTTTTGTACTACTGCCTTGAAATCACAGGGTGAGCCCACACACTGTATGGTAACATTCTAAGTGTTAGGAGCTGCAGACAGAAAACTGTTTCTAACCCTTTGCAACATTCCAAGATAAAATAGCTAGAAAACTACCTCTCTTCTGACAGCAAATCAAAGAACAAGCCATCAATTTCTTAGTACTTACTTTTTTTTCTGACGGAGGAATTTTGATTGATCTGCCTGTCTGGTTAGCTATGTCTAAGTATGGTGTGGTTTCTGGGTCTACCACCATCTCAGCTGCAAGAAGACCAAAAGAAACTCCATTAATTCAATGTTAAAAAGCAGTGACAGTGACATTTCACATGTTAGACGATTGGGAAGAAAAGCCAATGAAAAATGTGATATCCTCACCATCGGGTAATATCCCCACCAGGGGTGATACCCCCACCACGGGGTGATACCCCACCATGGGTGATACCCCCCACCATGGGTGATACCCCCCACCATGGGTGATACCCCACCACGGGGTGATCGCTGCCACCTTGAAGTACTTGAGGGAGGTGAAAAGCCAAAAGTTCCGTGTACCTCTCTCTGCCAGTATCTCAAGTCCTCTCCTAGTCCTCGCAATTGTTTGTTCTTCTAGTCTGGCTTCGTTTTGCTCTTCTTCTTCAACCTGGAAGCTCTTTCTTGCATCTTCTTCAGACTGTTTTAGTTCCAGCACCATAGCTTTCACATTGTGTGTCACTCCTTGTTCCTCAAGTGATTTCCCTGTAAAAATCAGAAACGTGTGCTGTAAACAGAGCCATTAAACGTACTGGTAACAGGCCATTCTCAATGTTAAACAGAATTCTTAAACCTGCATTAGTACTTGCAAATCACCATGCCACAAGAATACGCTTAAACCTGCTCGTGCAACTGTTACTGCGAAGCCGTGGATAACATCAGCCAGAGGAAACAGAGCTGACTAAATCCACCCTTTCCAATTTTCTTTATTCTCATCATAAAGTCAAATCGAAGCAATAAATATTTGAGAATCTAGGACAGGGAGAGGACTGTGCTAGGTAAGGTAAGAGGAAAACGAGGAAGCATAATACGTGAGTTTTCCTCCACTCTAGTTGGAGAAATAATAAACCCAATTCACAGGCCTGGGCGAGCAGCCACAGTGCACGGCGCACTGGGAGAGCTCCTGGGCTACAGCGGGTAAGAGCCAAGACCTTGACTTCTACCCCTTTGGACCTGGAGGCCCCGAGGAAACTACTTATCTTCTAGGACTGTTTCCTCATACATAAAATGGAAATAAAGATAAGGGCAGAAATCGATGAAACAATGAAAGGGAATATTAACAAAATCAAAAGCTGGCTCCATGAAAAAAATTAATCAAATATACAAACACAACAGAAATTAAGTCAAAGATGCAAACAAATCAGCACCAAAATGAAAAAGGGTATATACAGATGCAAACAGATTTTAAAATAACAAAATATTATGAACTATACATATATAAATTTGAACACATTTCAAGAAAACGCTTTTTTTTTTTTTTTTTGAGAAACTTGACAACCACTCTAACATTTACATAGAAAAATAAAGATCCACTGATGGCCAAGTCACCTTAATAGATGTGAGCCAAGGGGGAGAACTCATCTTACTAGATTTTAAAACTACAACAAAACGACAGTAAGAAAAAACTATCGGTGAAGATGGTCAAAAGGCACAAACTTCCAGCTGTAAGACAAACACGTCCTGGGGACACGACGTACAGTACAGTGACTCTTATTAACAATACTACAACGTATACTAGGAAGTTGCTAAGAAAATAAATCTTAAAGGTTCTCATCACAAGACAAAAAATGTTTGTAACTATGTTAACTAGTCTTATTGTGATGGTGATTTCATAATATATGTAAATATCAAATCATGATGTTGTATGCCTGAAACTAATATAATGTTATACGTCAATTATGTCTCAATTAAAAAACAACTCTACAGTTCTGGCCAAGGAATAAACCTACACGTAAACGGAAAGAATATATAAATCATAAAGGGGGCACGAGATATCAGTGTGGAAAGAATAAGTTTAGTAGGGGAATTGGAAGAACAATCAAGCTGGATCCTTCTTCGCCTTATATATAAATGGGGACTCGGGACAGATTAAAGACCTCATACAGAGGAAGCTAATACCAGAAAACACAGAAGACTCCCTGTGGCCCTCGGGTTAGGAAAAGAACTTCTTAAAACACACACAGTAAGGTGAAAAACTGATGGGTCTGATAACAAGATCAAGGATGTCCGCCCAATGAAGGCTACCACAAACAGGATTAACTGAGATGAAAGGACAGACAGTGAAAGGATACCTACGACATCTAAAATAGACCATGGGAAATGGCTAGCAGGGATGCTGGAAAGGAAGACGGGCGAGGCTGTGAAGGCAGCATTCCATCAAGCTAGGATCTGAACTTGATTCTCTCGGCCACAGGAAGCCACTGGACAGCGACCAGACGACAGTGCCTGAACTGCTGCCGGAAGCAACTGGTCTCCCACGTCCACTCCGCCTCCTTCAAACCTATGCCCTACTGCAGCCAAAGTGACCTTTCAACACAGACCTACCGTGTGTCCCTCCCTGGTGTCAATGGCTTCCCAGTTCTCTTAGGAAACACTCTAACACTGAACACGGCTCAGAGGCCAGCGTTTCTCAGCGGGTGCACTACTGACATCGTGGGCTGCTTGAGTCTTTGTTGTGGGGGCTGCTCCGTGCCTTGTAGGATGTCCAGAAGCATCCCTGGCCTTCTCACCAACTAAGGGACAACAGCACAACCTCCTCTCCCCCCTGCCACCAGGTCATGACCACTAACAATGTCTCTAGACTTTGCCAAGTGTCCCCTAGGTGGTGATTTTGCCACTGCTACCCCCTTTCCTGTGTGACCTCTGCCTTAAACAGAGTTGCCCTCCCTCACTGTCCACACTCGGCCACCCTGGACCCTTTCTCAGTTCTTTCAATTTCCATCACGTGGCTCCACCATGAGGCTCTCTCAGTCTGGAATACTCCCCACCACAGCCTTCCCGTCCTCACTCAGCTTTAGCTCGTCTCCCTCAGGGAGAATGTTCTGGAACCCCAATCTTCCTCTCAGCACACCCAACACTTCCATTGTGTAACCTTTTGTCAGACTGATAGTGTCTTTCTTCCCTACTAGCAGACAGATATTTATTAGAAAAGTTTTTCTGCTTTACATTTTTATTTTAGTAAACTCTAAAATAATTGTTTTTGGATTATACATGCAATAAAATCACTAGAAATTTGTGAATAAAGAGAAAAAAAGTTACAAAGTCATTATTTCTTGATTTTAAAATGCTGCATAGTTTGCCATAACATACCTAGTTGAAGTTGTTTCTTATTTATGATAATTTTGATATAATTTTCTTGAAATCCAAAGGTTTCAGCTATTCTGTAAAACAAACCAGTGAAAACTGTAGGTAATCAAATTTGTTATTTTCCATTAAGATTTTAGTCATGATAGCTATTTTATACGTTTTACTCAGAAACACGCACTATTTCAATTTACTGACTTACAAACATCACTTCACGATAAAGCCAGCTTACAAGATGGTTACTTGAAACTGCGCAAGAGATATGTTCCTTTTCAAACTGTTATACTACTTGTTTCCTCCTCAAGTGGAGACCACTGGTGTGGCACATCCATTTGAACAGGTGAGCCCTAGATGCATGTCAGGAGAAAGTACATTCTCTATCTTCCACGGTCTCCTGGGAGGAACCCATAGTAGGTGGCTGTTCCACACAATCTCCTGCTCATGCAGGTTGAATGAATGATGCCTCCTGAATCCAACCCTAACAGCCCCGATGTAGACCAAAGAAGAAAGTGAGAAAAATCAGCTTCAGAAACCCGGGCTTGGCTAGCCCTGGAGGTGCTGAAAAGACTTGTCATTCAAAAATATACCAGTGGATGGAATAACCAACCAAGACTCAAAAGTTAGAATTTCACTAGTGTGTGACAGGCAGGTATTTTTTCTTTTTGCAGATCAGCCAACTGCCTGAAATCGGCTAAAACACTTTGCTGATCATCCCAGCAAGCTGTTAGTGCACTGAGGAAGCAAGTTCAAAGCTAATGATGTGGTGAACACCAGGCTGTCTCCTATTTCTATCACTCATTCATTAATTCAAACATGTAGCAAGTACCTGTTAAGTGGTGGACTCTGAGTTCCCACCAAAAATTCTAAATCACTAGTACTGGTTGCAAAATCATAATTTGTGACAATGACTCAAGTTGTGCCAGGACAGGAAGAAATGTGGTGCCAGTTTCGAGTTCTCACTTGCACTTAACTACCAGTGTGAGCCTGAGTAAGTCCTGCAGCCTCAAAGCCTCAATTTTCCCTTCCCTAAAGTGAGGAGAATAACACCTGCCCTCTGTCTTCTTGAGGCTGGCCACAGGATCCAACGAGCCAATGGAACAGGACCCGGGGCACCGGGCACACAGGTACTTACTTAGACCTCAGTTCTTTGCCACTAACGTGCAATCGGGTCTCCAACAGGGTGTTCCTATCCTATTCAAAAATAAGATAAAGAAAGTAACTTCAGACTGTTGCTTTAAAAAAAAAATCTTAATTTAGTCAATCACATCACTAAGTTAACTAAGCATTAGAACCTACGTAAATTTGAGAAAATTACTCACTTTTCTTCGCTGTCGAGGTAGAAATACCTCAATCGTGGCAATTCCTTTTGTCTTAAAATTTTCATTTCTTGTGCCACGCTCGATTGCTTTGCAACGTATTTCTTCTAGTATCTTTTCTACTTCATTTCCATGACATTTTAGCTTGTCCGCGTACTTCTTAGCGAGGTCCTATGAAGAAATATCAGCAAACACTGATCAATGTAGCGCCAACTCAAAAAAAGCTGGGGGTGGCAAAATACAGAACAGTCCATGCAGGACTCTAAGGCAAAAACTGATGACAAGTGGTCGCCCCTATTACAGCGAAATCCAGACTGGTTTGACATCTTAATAGGTATAGAGGTTAGAGAGGATCCAGGGAAAAATAAAAACAAAAAAAGGGTAGGAAAACAGACCCAACAGAAAAAGTGAAAATAACTGGGATTATCCTAGGGGGGAATAGAAAGGTGGGCTATCGCTTATGTGACTGTAATATATAAAAAATTACTTTAAGGAATAGCAAACTGAACAACTCCACTGGAGGGGAAAAAAAACAGAAAACATTTCTACAAGTTTGGACATTCTTATGTCGACACCAAGGAGACACAACACTGCTAATTATTTATATCTTAAAAGAAAAATACCGTCAATGCCAAACTAGCTTCTTTATTTTCATCTGTATATGGAGGTTTCCAAAGTTGAATTCTGTCTTCCCTTAAAAACTGGGTCAGTTTTGCTTGGAGATATTTCTTTTGCTCCATTCTTGAAAGCAAAACAACACAACATGATAACCCACACCACATTTTCAAAGTGTCTTACAACTACCTAATACGTTGATGTGTTTTATAGAGTAAGCAGAGGTCCCCTACACTCTTCCCACTCCAGTTTAATCTCAATTACTTTTAGATTAGGTTTTAACTAGCTCTAGATGTCTCTAAAATATATACCGGGGGAGGCCAAAAAAATGTATACAAGTGGACACTTTGGTCAACGTTGCTCAAGTAGTAGTTCGCCATAATCAGAAGTGTCTGGACACTGATGGTAACCACTTTGAGCACCTCTTATAATTGCAGAACTCAAATGTGACTTGTATTCATTTTTCGTTATCGGTATATATTGAGTATTAGAAGTTTAACAGTGTTTTCCTTTCTTAAAATGTGTATACATTTTTTTCGGCACCCTCTGTGTATAACATACATACTGAAATATATATTATATATTCAATTATATATTGTATGTACATTAAAATATGTATTTCAAAGTTGCTAATATGTAGCAAGGTTATCACACTTTTCTATTTCTTAATCTGTTATTCTATGATCTAAGAGAAAAGATAAGAGAAAGATGAATTCCTAAAGTAGTGAACTTTCATAAGACACAACACAGAGCTTATAAAGTCTCTCATCTTTTGGCTAGTTTAACATGAAACAAAAGACTAACTATCCTGGTAGGAAAACATAAAGATAAGTTAGTTGAGCCGTGAACTATCAATACCAGATATTCCCTATATCTGAATGTTTTTAATTAATTAGTATTGACAATACTAGAAAAGTATTGCGTGATATTTACGACAACAGCACAACAGCAGATCTACATATATAACAGATTGGTTGGCTCATCATTTTACAGCTGATAAAACGCAGGCCCCAGGTTTGTAAAATGACTCCGACAAGGTCACAAAATTAGGCAGCACCCCACTAGCACTGGGACGGCTGCCTACAACATCCGACTCTGCATTCCGTCACAAAACCCCTTGCTGCTTCTCTGTCCTGTGTGTAACTAACTGCTCTCACCCAAAGAAACACCTGCCGGCATCAGAGCTGGCTACGCAGCCCTCAGTAGCAGAGCAATTCAAAGGGGTGGGCGAGGCTGCCTGGGGTATGAAACAGCTGAAAGGGGTAGTGCAGCCTAATCAGACAAGCGGTAAGAAGAGTAAAAAGTTATTAGATCCTGAAGGATGAAGACAAATTCTAGAGAGTGAAAAATATATGAGTTAAGGTAACCTAGAGAAGTAACTTTCTTTTTTCTCTTCGGGGCCTCTATTCCACACTCCCCCAAACCCAATCAGCTGATTTTTTAATCAAGTTTGAAAACTTAAGTGTATTCCATAAATTAGTATTTTAAAAGACAGTTCTAATCTATTTTATATCAGTTTGAGAGAGAAAGAGGATAAACAGGACAGGAGGAGGAAAGGAAGAAATAAATACGTTCAAGGCGGGGGTTGTGTGCCAACAGGCAACCTACAAAAGAACCTTAGACTTTCAGCACTAGAGAACTGCTTCTCACACAGAAAAACGTATTAGTCCTGATGGTATTAGCTTCTCAAACACACATCACTTACACGACCACCACTCAAAGTTAATTCCCTACTCATAAATCTTCAGAAATTCTGCATAAAATATCATGGGGGGCGGGGGACATTTCACCGGCTGCTTACTGGAGCAAAGCTTTGGAAGGCTGAATGCACAGCCCTCTGCCATCCCCTCCAAGAAACTACCAACAGAAGGCCCAAAAGGTTTCATACACCCAGTGTGTCCCTCACTCCACCCACCGGGCAAATATTAATAACTAGCAAGGAGGCTCTACCGGCTGCACCACTTAATGTTTAACCAAAGATGAAACCACTGTTGTGAAACTTAACAAAACTCCAGTTAGAGATAACACAATAATTGAACATACAGATTTTTAAATCAAATCAAAAGGAAAAAAAGGTTTAAAAGATCAGTTTTCGGTTTTAACTGGAGAAATGAAAGTTTTGTGCGTGCCATACAATGTTCCACGTACAGCCCCCAAAAAGGAGAAATCCACTAACCACCGCTCCAAACTCAAAGTGAAACGTTATAAACCATAAACCGCGCCTTGAAAATTTTCACTTTCACTTTTGAAATAAATTGATCTACGCAACCTTTACCCAGAGCCCCTCAAACACATATATTCAAAATACATTAAATTTTTTCTCAGGCGGAGTAAAAGATTCTTGTAGTAACAAACAAGAGTAAGGGAAGGTGAGAAATACAGAATCAGATCGTCGAGGTTGGAGAAAATCAAACGTGTTCTCTCATTAAACAGCAAAGAAAATCAGGCTTTGATTGCAAATAAATCCCAAAGGGAACATGTGGAATAACTGCGTTATGATTCAAGCTTTTGTGTGGCTAATTAATTTTAATGTATACATATATTTGTCTCCCCCTCGAAAACAGCATTTTTTTTTAATACCTCACCACCCCCCGCCCAGCCCAGCGCAAACCTAGAGCCCCGCGAACCGCCGGCGCGTCCCGAAGCCCCAACCTGCAACCCCCGGTCGCGGTCCCGGTCGCGGTCCCGGTCGCGGTCCCGGTCGCGGTCCCGGTCCCGGTCCCGGTCCCGGTCCCGGTCCCGGCCGGGCCTCCGCGCAGGGCGCCCACCGCCCGCCGCTGCGGCAGCACCTGATTCGGGAGGGGGAGGCGTCGCGATCGCGGCAGGGACGGAGGTCGCCAAGCCGCGCCGCTGAGACCCCGAGTCCAGGACTGGACGCTTGGCCGCTGTCGCCTCACCTCGCCACCACAGTGCTCGCTGCGACCCGCCGAGTGCCCGGATGCGGCAGCGGCCGCCGTTTGTTTTCATTCCGGGTGAGGCTGGCCCCGCCCCGCCGCCGCCCCCGCGCGACCGGGAAGAAGGCTTATGAACGGGGCTAATACGGGGGCGGTCCTTGGGCGGGGGTCCTGGGCAGGCTGTGGGCGGGGCTAACCGAGCGGGGGAGGGTTGTGGGCGGGGCCAGGGCGGGCGGGGCCAGGGCGAGGACCTGGCTGGATTGAGGGAGGTGGAGACCGCGGGAGCCGGGGCTGTGTCGCCGCGGAACCGCTGGCCAGGCCCAGTTTGCCCACCTTCAGAGGAAATTGAGCCTGGCTTCGTTTCTCCAAAAGCCTTGAAAGAGGCCAGAGCACGTTGCAGGAAGACCCAGAGGTTGGGTCTGGACCTCCTGCAGCAGGGTCCCTACCCCTCACCCGCCCCTCCGTCTAAGCCGGACCAAATGCGTTGTCCCCCCTAAACCTCTGGGTTTTATCCCCCTCCATCACCCACCACCGCCGCCTCTCAGGGGGAAGTTTGGTGACTTCACCCGAACTTCCCTGCTCCTGGCCCTGAGCTTCGCTGCCCGATGCCGGCCCTGCAAACCTCGTATCCATCACACTCTCCACGACGAGATCGATGGAGATCCGAAGCGGTACTTCGGAAGCACTCTGCCCCGTGCTGTGGTAAATACAAATAAACCTGTGGTTCGGGCTGTGTCCGTGTGTCCAGTGGAGGAAAATAGACAGTATGCAGAACAACTAAGTGCAATTTGAGAAATGCACTGAGAACAGGGCCAGAGCCCAGGTGGTTGAGCACAGGTCCTGGCAGAACTCTCTTTGCGAGATGATGGTTAGATCGGCCTCGGGAAGGTGGACTGAGAATGGAAGCTAGAAAGAGTCCGTCTCAGACCCCAGAAAGTTTGCTGGGATGAGGCTGTTAGCCCATCCTTGGACCTGCTCTAGCACTGTCATGGGGTGCGACCTGAGGGCATAGGTCGGTGCACGCAGGCAGAGTGTTATCTCAACGGGGCGCTGTGGATAAAGTCTCGGGTCAGGGTCTGTCCCTCTCACTACACCGGGACAACCCCCAGAACACGATTAGCCCCAGCAGTACATTTCCAAATATGGACATATTGAGTCTAGAATAACACCAGGGGGCCCTAAGGCAGATAGTCTGACCCAGGCTTTGCATACCCCCTCACACCCTCCACCAGGAGAGGGGAGGCAGGACTCCTCCTCCTAGTGCCCTTCCATTCTCTGATGGAAAGCCTTAGGCGGAATGTACACCTAAATCCATATTAAGGAAGAGAAATGTGTTACCAAACATGCCGTGTCTGCCAGTGTTCCCTGCCCATCTCGGAAAGGACTCTGCACACACTGCACAGGAATTTCAGTTCCCTTTTCCTCATCTGGGACTTGCAGGCATTGCCCACTGGCCTAGTAGTGCCTACAAAGCTGGTAGATTTCTGTCTTTCCAAATAAGAGTCTGTCTCAATAGGCTCCTTTGGGTACATAAACACATAATCTTTGAAATGAAAATGCTTTATCTTGGGCCAAATCAACTTCTTAGTCAAGGCAAAAGACAAATAAATGGCCCAATGGGGGAAATTATTGTCAATTCACATCAAAGACAAATATCTTTAATATATAAAGAGCTCTTACAATTTGATAAGAGACCAAAATAGAAAACTGGACAAAGGGTATGAAAATATGATTCCCTGAAAAGGAAATATGGTTCACAAATATATGAAAAATTACTTAACCTCACTCATAATGAGATAAATATAAATTAAAACTACACCAGATACCACTTTTTACCTATCAGACTGGAAAAAAATTGATAACATGCTATGATGGCAAGGTTGTGTGGAAATAGCGACTCATAAATTCCTGGTGAAACGACAAATTGGTACAACACCTCGGAGGGATATCTGGCAGGGTCTATCAAAATCAAAATGCATATTCTCTTTGACCCAATAATTCAACTTTTGTTATTCTTGCTGTATTTTATTAATTTGCCTTCTTTCTGTTGTTCCTACGACTGACATTTAGTGGCTTCAACCTCAGTTATTTGAGGTGAAGAATTCTTCCCAATTTGTGTTTGTGTGTTTGTTGCTATAGGTTTTGTGGAATCAAGGAACTCCTGAGTAAAATCAGAAAATCCTTAAACAACCTTTGCATGACGGTGAAGCTTAATGCTGAATGTTATCAATTCTTAGTAGAAAAGTGAAAAGTAACAGGAAGCTCTGGCTTTTCAGCTTTATTTATGGTTGCTTTGATCAGAACAGTGGACCTGCCATGGGTGGCATTGTGTGGTAAACTCATTTTTTAGAAATGAGGGGTGTGGATTTAAAAAGAAAAGAAATTCATTCTTGATGTCTCTATTTATACATGGGAATTTCTGGGGAGTGGTTATAAACTGGAATTTTGGGGGAATTTGAATGATGACTAACACTTTCAGTCTGACACGCTTTCAGTTTCACCGATAACCGTATTTGGAGACTCAGTCATTTTATTTGGCATCTTGGCTGCACTAGAAGAACATGGCAGGAACAGAGGAAACAAGCAGGTAGAGAGGGAAATTTGTTTACACCTGATGGGAAATATATAATTTCAATCACCCTTGAATATGATATTAGCTGAAGGAAGTTATGAAAAGGTCAGATGAGAGAGTTACTCTGATTCCCAGGAAATGTGAGCGGGGAGATTACATCTCTGGTACTATCAGAAAGGGCTTGGTCTGCTCACCTATGACTCTGGCAGAATCTTTCTGGAAACAGGTAGTCCTCAAATTCTGTTTCCTAGTTTTGAATCTCTGACATATTCTGGTCCCAAAGATTTAACTCAAGTACCTACATTCATCTGTCTCTCAGTAGATGGGTAGGTGATATGCTGACTCTGAAAAGATAAAGACATAAGGACAGAGATGATGAAGTAAATCAAACCATGGTATCAATACTATTGAATTAAGTTCAGGATAATCTGTGTCTTATTGTTTAACCCATTTTCAATGTTAAAAAAAATTTTATATACAATATTCATTTTGTAATTTTAAGTTTAAGGGTGAATGAAAAGTAAGGTGAACACGGAGGCAAGAAAGTCACTAATCATTGCTGTAGGCTTGTGGTTTTAGAACCTTCTGATAGAAGGTACTAGAATAATTTACTTTTGTTAAACTTAACTCCAGAAAATTATAAATCATGTATTGTGCCTGACAATTAAAAGATAAAATCAGATATGTCCACTATCCCAGTTTTCTAAATAAAACTTATTGCCTAAAACCTAAAAAGAGTGCAGCATACACTGTTCGTATGGTGTGAAGTGTTTCTTCCCAGACTGAAGGAACAAACTCACAGTGGAGGTGGGCCACAGACTGATGGCATAAATACTCAGGGAAGACGATATTAATGCTATGGGAACCCCACATAACCACGGAAGGACAGTAAGAATTGATCATATTGTCAGCTGATAGATCATTGAAAATAGTTACAAAAGATGGACCACTGTGAGATTTCTGGCATATAACTCAAGAGTTCAAACAATTTTGTGACCTTGCTTTAAAAAAACCCCTTCCGTTCCCTTCTACTAATCTATATGAAAAAGTTTCTTAGTACCAGTGTCTATAACAAAAAAAGAAGGAAACAGAATTGATGTTAATTATGTGTCTTATTCCAGCAGAGAGATAAATAAACTGATTGGAAAATAAAAACAATGCCATTTACCTCATTAAGAGATGGATTTCCAATAAAATTTTACTTTTTTTAGTTTAACAATTATTTATCAAAACTGGCAACATATTTATATTGCTTTAATCAAATATACATTACTAATAATGGCGATGATAACCCTAACCAGAAGAAACTCTTCAGTACTTAGAGACTTTTGTTCATAGGATATAAAATTTCCTTAAATTTCAATTTGTATTTTTGTTGAGAAGTATGATAAGAATAATCCATAAAAGACTTCCAAACATAACATATATTAGGATAAAATTAGGTGAGGGAAGTGGATGGTAAGACAAGTTTATGAAGAGAAAGGAATGGTTAAAGAAGAACTTATTTATGTATTTTTAAATGGTGTGTATCAAATTGGTATGGTATTTAGGTATCACTGAATACAAAGAGTCACATAACAGTTTTGTTTTTTAAATATATCAATATTTGCAATAACCTGGAGTTACATCCTTTGCAGCCATTTAAACGTGTGAGGAAAAATTTTAGGTGAAAAATAGGATATTGTGAGGGGTACAGGGTTGTTCAAAACTTGGAAGACAACACCTCCCCAACCTTCAAAATCATACTGAGTTTGGGGTTCCCTCTGGTGGTGAGAGTCAGAATTTGTGTGGGTCAGAGCTCAAGAGAAGTATCTGGCAAGAACGCAGTGCCATGTTCTGCAAGCCACACCCTTCCGGGCGTATATCCTGGGACCTTCACTATAAAACTTGAGACGAGTAGGGTTCATTATACCTGTTCATCCTGGACTATCGTGTTCTATCTCCACCTTGGCTCCTCTTCTCCCAAAGCAGGCAAAGATTTCATTCCTCCATCCAAGCCCAGAATCAACCAGGAGGGCAAAGAGCGGGACAGAATAGTACCCTACACATCTCACCAAGCAGGATCCTTGATCATACCCTGTTTCCCCAAAAATAAGACCCAGCTGGACAATCAGCTCTAATGAGTCTTTTGGAGCAAAAATTAGTAAAAGACCTTATATTATATTATATTATATTATATTATATTATATTATATTATATTACATTATATTATGTTACATTATATAATATCTGGTCTTATAGTAAAATAAGACCAGATCTTATATTAATTTTTGCTCCAAAAGACGCATTAGAGCTTATTGTCCAGCTAGGTCTTATTTTCGGGGAAACATGGTAGTTGCCTTTCTCTTGCTGCTTTTAGGATTCTCTCTTTGTCTTTAACCTTTGCCATTTTAATTATAATGTGTCTTGGTGTGGGCCTGTTTGGGTTCATCTTGTTTGGGACTCTATGCTTCCTGGACTTGTATGTTTATTTCCTTCACCAGGTTACGAAAGTTTTCAGTCATTATTTCTTCAAAAGGTTCTCAATCCCTTGCTTTCTCTCTTCTCCTTCTGGTACCCTTATAATGTGAATGTTGTTACCGTGATGTTGTCCCAGAGGTCTCTGAAACTATCCTCATTTTCTTGGATTTTTTTTCTTTTTGCTGCTTTGATTGGGTGTTTTCTGCTACCTTGTCTTCCAAATCACTGATTCAATCCTCTGCTCCACCTAGTCCGCTGGTGATTCTGTCTAGTGCATTCCTCATTTCACTTATTGTATTCTTCACTTCTGACTGGTTCTTTTTTTATGGTTTGTATGTCCTTTTTTTTATGCTCGCTATCTCTTTGTAGAAGTTCTCACTAAGTTCCTTGAACATCCTTATAACCAGTCTTTTCAACTCTGTATCTGATAGGTTTCTTGCCTCCATATCGTTTGGTTCTTTTCCTGGAGGTTTCTCCTGTTCTTTCATTTGGGATGCATTTCTTTGTTTCCTCATTTTGGCTGCCTCTCTGTTTGCTTCTATGTATCAGGTACATCTGCTATGTCTCCCAGTCTTGGCCGGGTGGCGTTATGTAGTAGGTGCTCTGTGGGGCCCAGTGGCACAGTCTCCCTGGTCACCTGCTCTGGGTACTCTAGGAGTGTCCCTTGTGTAAGTTGTGTGTGTCCTCCTATTATATTTGACGCTTTATTGTTACTGGCATGTCAGTGGGTGGGATTGACCGCTTCTGTGGGGGTGGGGCTTACCCCACTGAGTGGAATTTACTTCAGCAGGCTCTGGTGACTGTTGAGATCACCCTATGTGTGTGCCACTTGTGGGGCTAATTGGGAGGTGCTCTGCTGTGGTCTGAAGCCAACCTCCAAGTGTGTTGGTTCTAGGACCTCTTGGGAGGGGCTCCGGTGTAGGCCCAGGTCACCCCTTGCTTGTGACTGGCCAGGGATTACCTGGTAGGAGCTACAAAGCAATTGTGGTTGTTCACTGCCTGTGTAAAACCCATGGGAGAGGCCACGCTGCCAATCAAGGACATCTACCGCCAGTACTAGGCCTAGAGTAGCTCCGCAAAAATCCAGGACACCCTGAGGCCTGCTGCCATCTGCCAGCTTCCTTAAGGTTCAGCCACTGATAAAGCCTGGGGTGGTATGCAAATTGGGTGAGGCAGGGTGTCAGGGAGTCACTAGAGTGGGAAGAACTGTGGTCATCGGTTCATGTAGATTCTGCTTTGGTGCCAGTGCCGAGCCTGGAGCTACTCAGCAGAAGTCTCAGAGCACACCAAGGCCAGTCACTGCCCAACTGGGATCTGCAGACTCCAATAGTTTTTAAAGAAAGAGTGCAATGCTGGCAGGGTTGGCTGCTCACAGAGGAAATGCCTCCAGCGTTGGGAGAGTTGGGTCGGGTGGCTTCCCAGTGAGTCAGCAGGGTAGCACAGTGGAGCTCACCAGGCAAATCACTTCATATTTGGCTATGTGAATGCGAACTCAATACATGAAAGATGGTGCCCGCCTGCCAGCGGTATGGCAGAGAACCCCTCACAGGGAAAATGGCGACTCTCCCTCAGCCCTCATCCTGAAGCCACACATGTAGTCTGATTCCCATATGTCCCCGACGCTCCCCAAGTCACTTCCTCCACCAGAGCGCAAGGTGAGTGCCTGTGAGCGAGTGAGTCTGTGTGTGGGCCCTTTAAGAGGATATCTGCTTTTCCTGCTGCCTTCTGTCCCATCTGGATAGTCAGAATCCCCACTGTTTTTCACACCCAGATGTTGTGGGGGATCCTCTTCTCGGAACCAGTACTCCGGGCTGGGGAGCCTGGTGTGGGGCTCGGGTCCCTTGCTACTCTGGGGGGAATTTCTGCAGCTGAGGTATCCCTCCTGATTCTCAACAACCACATGCAGGTGTGGGGCTGGCCTATTTTGCGTCTCTGTACCTTCTACAAGTCTTGATGCATCTTCTTTATATCCTTAGTTATAAAACTTGTGTTCAACTAGACGTCAGATGGTTCTTCAGGTTGGTTGTCCTATAATTTAGTTGTAATTTTAATGTGTTCATGGAAGGCAGGAGGCAGAGTTATCTACTCAGCCATCTTGGGTCTCTCCACTTCCGTTTTTACAGAGCAGCCTCATGGGTCTCTGCTCCCAACATCCTCTCTCTGGGGAGAATGAGGAGAGGGGTGGATAGACGGGTGCCTGACTCAGCCACCCAGGTCCAAGGCCTCAGGCTCCACTTCCCACCACACACACACACACACACACACACACACACACACACACGGAGGGTGGAAAGAGCACTGGATTTAAACATGACATCATGTGGTCTTACCCCTCAGAGTCTCGCAGGCCTGCCCCACCACAGGCCTGGTTTCCCCCGCACCCTGTTCTCAAATTAGATTGGATGAGCTCTCTGAGTTCCACAAGCTTTAACCCTAGCTCTGCCCTCAAGGAGTTTGTTGAATAGTAAAGGAGGCTAGAGACATATCTCAATTCATGCAATCATTCATTGAATGCTGCTAGGCCTTCAAGCTATATATGTATAAATATGACATGCCTCATCCCTCTAGGAGTTTACAGTCCAAACAACAGCACAAAGTAAGACGTAACCAATGTTCTGTGAAAGAATTCTCTGCACGTTCAAGGAAAACAAGACACATTTGTGTGACGCTGGTGGAATTTTAGGTAAATAAAAATAGTGGCCTGGTCTTAGTGCCAAATGAGCATACATATAAAAAAGTGCCTGTGACATAATAAAAAAATATCTACTTGGTGTCTGCCCCCATTTCCTGGTACCCAGCTCCTAAAGTCGTGGACTACCTGAAGTGATGTGTCCTTTTGTATGCCAATGAGATGGCTGGGGGCTGGGGCTCCTGGGGAACCTCAGGAGGGGGCTGGCTGCCAGGGCCAGCCCGGAGACACAGAGCAGGACCAGGAAGGGTGCAAAATGAATCTGGGGGTAGGGTTGTGGGGACACAAAGGGGAAAACCAGCCCCACAGGGTGTGGCAGTAAGTGTGACCCCTGAGATGTGGGACGGCAAGGGCTTTGATGAGCAGGGTTTGCATCAGCAGCTGAGGCATTGCCCATCTATGAACAATCGTTGGCCAAGGTCCTCAGAGCACTGTAGTGCAGTGACAACCCCTCTGTAGCTCGTTTCCTATGGGAACCTCAGCACATGGATCCCTGTGGACCCCGCCGAGCCATGGCCTTCAGGGGGCTGGAGGGCACCTGGCCTTCTGGCTGCTTTCATGATGGCTGCACCCACACATCTCGTGGGAGGTGCGCAGAATACTAAAAAATGTAAATGCTGCAATCAGGACTCTGAAAGTAATGTAGCTGGAATTATTGAGAGACATTTACAAGTTAAATAGCCTAAAAGGCTGCAAATGCAAATGGCATTAAATTAACAGGGACTTGGGTAACACAAGAATGACACGTCCCTCCTCAAAAAGAAAGTGGTTAGAGATCAAATCACAAGCCAGGATACCCTCCATGAGGCCAGCAGAGGCCTTCGTTTCACAGGTGGGAGCCCGAGTGGTGGCCGCTACTGAGGCTTTCGTCACTGCGGCATGACGGCACTAGATGGAGACCCAAGCTTTCCAGGCCCTGGGCTGGGTGCACTCTTCCACCAGCAAGTAGTTTGTGTCGAATCATGGCTGAGCCAGTCCCTGTTGGCTCTCCCGATGCCCTTGGGCTGGGGCCCCACGGTGTGAGAGGACGGCTGAGAGCTACCGTCCCATGTGCCGTCCGTGGACCAGGGGACCAAACCCCAGTCTCACGATGCTAGTGGTGGCTGGGCTGGGCAACACCCATGGCAGGCCGACAGACAGACAGACAGACAGACAGACTAGCCTGGCAGGTGGGAGGCAGAAAGCGGGTGACGATTTGGGCAATACATTAGGGCCACAACCTTGAATGGCCTAAATAGCAGAGATTTATTGTCTCAAGGTTCTGGAGACCAGCAGTGTGAGATGAAGTGTCAGCGGGGCCGTGCTCCCTCTTAGCTTCTGCTGGTCCCTTGGCTGTGGCAGCAGAGCTCCAGTCACCACACAGCATTCTTCCTGTGTGTGTCTGTCTTCTGCCCGACTTCCCCCTTCTTAAAGGACACCTGCCATATTGGATTAGGGCCACCCTAATGACATCATCCTAACTGAATCATCTGCAGGGGCCCCATTTCCAAATAAGGCCAGATTCACAGGTACAGGGGGTTAGCACTTCAGCGTCTTCTGAGGGGAACAGTTCAACCTATGACAGGCAGTGACTCTACACCATGTATTTGGTAAGTTCTGTGTGTGTGTGTGACACCGTACCAGCCACTGAGGGGCTGTGGCCCCTGCCTGCAAGGAGCTACACCTTGCTACCAGCCACCTACATGCAAAACTGAGCGCCCGAGTCATTCTGAACTGAACCCACGTTTTATTTGGCTCCAGTTCCCTCTGGGAGCTGGCTGTCCACCACATGCTACTCAAGGCTCTCTGGTAGGGGTTGTCCTGAGAACCCTGACTTGGGGAATACAGTGGTGACCATGCAAGTGGACATAACTGCCGGTAGCACTGGACTCCTCAACGTGAGCTTGAAGCGCGGATCCTGAAGTCCACTGTGGCCCACTGTCCCCTTCTCCCCCAGTGGGACACCCGTGAGGCTGCCGAGGCGGAGCCTCTGATGTGAGCACAGGAAAGGGAGCGCCCTCGGAGAGCAGGGGAGTGGTCCGGAGACCTGGGTTCTAAAGCCAGCTCTGTTACTGATGAGCAGCATGACCCTGGGCAAATCCCACCCCGTGTGGCCTCTGCTCAGGGGCTGGGTGGCTCTAAGCCCCCTCCCAGTGCTGAGATTCTGACTCTGGGGGGAGGGCAGTGTGGGTGGTGGAGAAGCCTCACAGGGCGTCTTACAGGCAAGACCCATTGCCCTGCAGTTTCCGAGAGGAACCTTTACCGGCTAATCAATCTTCACCTAGCAGCGTGAATATAAGTATATACAGCGTTATATAGGAGTATAACTATATGACTTTAAACTGTAATGTTGGTAAAATTGCAAAAAGTGACACCCTAAAGAGTTGTTTGGCTGTGCCGTGTGAGTGGGCTGGGCCTGTTTGGCACCCTCAAGAGGTCCTCTAGCGAGCGGGGCGCCTGGGACCCCTCCCCCCATCACCCCGTGTGGCCTGCAATTCACACCCAGGACGTGCGGCCTCCTCCAAGGAGTGGGGAGTGAGGGTCAGAGGAGGGCCCTGGGAGGGCATGGCTAGGCTGCGGTGCTGAACGGGCCAGGGCAGCACTGGGTGGGCCCGAGCCTGGCGTGGCGTGGGGCCCGGCTCGGGTTTGGAGCACCTGTTTTGCCCGGCAGATGCTCCCCAGAGCCCGTGTAGCATCACAGGGTGTCGGCCCCGCGATGGCCGCCAGGTGGCACCAGAGCCCGCGCCAGCCTGCAGCCTGCGGGGCGCCCCAGGTCGAAGTCGGAGGGACCCAGGCGCGTCTGCAGGTACGGATCTCCCGCCCCCGCCTCGGCATCTCCAGGGCAAAATTATTTTTAATGGAAAACTTCAAATATATACAAAAGCAAGCCGAACAGTATAAGGAAAAAGCTAATCCAGTGTCTCCTATTCCTCCACCCATGCCGCACCCCCGTTTATTTCTAAAAGCAAACTCCAGACATCCTAACATTTCATCTCAGTTGGTAACTCCATAAAACAAGAACCCTTAAAAAAAAGAAAAACACAGTCGCAACGTCATCACCACAAACGTCGAACAAATGCAGATCGTGAATCAGGAATCCCAGGCGTTGGGGGAGGGGGCTGGAATCTGCAGGTTCAGGTACAGAGCCAGCAGGAGCTCCACCCAGCATGGACCTCGCTCCCTCTTCCCCAGCCTCTGGCCCACATGGTGGGAAACTGGCGCCGCGGGCACCTGCGGAAGCTGCTTCCAGCCCAGCCACCTGGGGAGACACTGAGTCGGTCAGAACTCCTCCGAGCCCAGGATCAGTCAACTACGGCCAATTGGGTCACATTGTACTAAAAGCCACGCCACCCGGTGACTGTCAGGATGAAAGGAGAAAGTGGGGATGGGGGGGCAGGACCACCTCCTATCCTCCTGAGGGAGCTTCTCTTCCCCCACCCAAAGGGGCCCATTATACTTTTTGTGAATGAGGAAACTGAGGCTTAGGGAAGTGGATTGTTTCCTTTGTAACACAGTCTCCCAAACTTGGTGACTTAGAACAATAGAAACTTGTTCTGGAGACCAGAGGTCTGAAATTAAGGTGTCAGCAAGCTCATACTCCCCCCAGAGGCTCCAGGGGATAATCCAATCCGTTCCTTACTTCCTCCAGCTTCTGGTGGCAGCGCCTTCTCCGTGTATGGGCCATCTCCCTCTGCCTCTTTCTACAAGGACATTTGTGATTACATGTAAGGCCACCCAGATGAACGAGGGTGATGTGTCCAACGGCCCTTAACTTCATCACATCTGCAAAGACCCTTTTCCAAATAAGGTCACATTTACAAGTTTCACTGATCAGGACCTGCTGTCTTTGGTGGTCATTGCCAGCCTACCAGGAGGACATCAGTAACTTGCTCAACGTCACACAGCTGCGTAAGTGGTAAAGTTGATGTCTGAACCTTGGTCTGCCAGCCTCTTAAATACGTTGATTAAAAACCCAGGCTCTTAATCAACATATTCTTATTTCCTTGTGCTCCAGAAGTCCCTATTTCAGGGGCCACATCAGATCACTGTGTCCCATCCTCTGGCTCTGGTCATCAAGCCAGTGGTCACATGAGCTGAGGGATGCTGAGAAAGCTTCCTTGCTGGTAGGCATGTCCCCTCCTGGCCTGTCCCTCAGGAATCCTTCTGAGAGCACTCCTGCTGAGAGCTCAGGCTACCTGCAGGGACTACCTGCGGAGCAAAGGAAGCCATTGTCACATCCATTCTCTTGTTCCTTCAGACCACAGCTGTTTCTCATCACCTATCTGGTTTCCTCACTGCCTGAGTGGGAGTAGGAGTAAGGGATCACAGCGTACACCCCAGGGTCAGAGGAGGCAGGGCTGTCCCTGTGGCCCCTCTCCCGCCCTGACTGGGCCAGGCTTAGGCCAACTCTGGGCCTGCTGCCTGCTGCTGCCCCCACTAGTGTCCTGGCTGCCTGCTCTCCCTCGGGGGGGGCCTCTTCAATCACCCCACCACCACCACACAGACCCTCATGTCAGGACCAGGCCATCTCTCCTCACTTTCAAAACTAGCCACCTGTCCCATCGGAAGGGCTCATTCTGTGCGGAGCTATTCCACCAAGTTAATAGCCAGTATACTGGGAGAGGAGGAGGATGGGGGCAAGAGGGTGGTACCATCTAAATAGACTTGTCTCCACCCAAAGGAGTGAAGCTCCAGCACTGACCTCCAGGCACCAGGACCCAGGTCATGGGAGGAAGCCTCCCAAGCCCTGTGATCCAGATGGTCCCACTTCTCCCCGAGGTCACTGAACGAAGCCTTCCTCAACTCAAAACACCCACCCACCACGCCCTTCCCTGCAGCACCAGGAGTCCCTGGTGAAGGGCTAAGCGTCCCCAGGAAGGACATCCCCGACTCACCTGCACGGGGATCCCTTCACAAGGAGGGGCATGGGAATACCTTTGATGAAGGGCATTAAGTGAGCAAGTTGGGGTAAAGAGGCCACAGTGCGTCCTCTGAGTAGCCAGGGGTATGCAGGTGCTCAGCGAAGGTCCTGTCAATAGAAACACAGGTGCTGAAGAGGACTGAGGGAAAAACTGAGCGTTTCTTCCCAGGGCTGAGCCAGAGTGAGTTTCCATCCCGTTAGTGTCAACATGTTTTAAAAGCAGCATTGTGCACAGTGGCCAAAAGGTGGAAGCAACCCAATTGTCCGTAGACAGGTGAATGGATCAACAAAATGTGGTCTACATACGTATGTACATTGTATATATATGCACGTTCTGTGGAATCTTATTCAGCCTTAAAAGGAGGGACGTTTTGACACCTGCTACAACGTGAATGAACCTCAAGGGCGTTGTGCTAAATGAGATAAGCCAGTCACAAAACGGCTAGATACTCTGTGATTCCATTGAGGGACTCAGAGTAGTCAAATTCACAGAGACAGCCCACGCAGTGACCAGAGCTCTCTTAGACAGCTGCATGTCCAGAAAGCACTTCTCTTGGCTGCTAGGGACCCAAATTAGGACCTGAGTGTGCGAGCCACGAAGGTCTGGGGCGTCAGTCAAGAGGCTGACCCTGAACCAGGAGTGGAGCTGAAGCCCCGCACCCCAAGTGTGCGTGTGTGTGTGTGTGTGTGTGTGTGTGTGTGTGTGTGTGTGCGCGCGCCCCTGGAGTAATGTCTGCAGTCACATAAAATGCTCTGACGGTCTGTGTGAATCTGTGCGCAGTAGGTATATCCACAGACCTAAGGCACATCTATGCACAGGCTGAAGACCACAACGGGCCTGGCCAGGGCGCGCTACCGTGCTCCCAGCGTGGGGATCTCACGTTCGGATGGATGGGGAGACGCTGCCTGCTCTGATCCCTAACTCATTATTAAGCTCCTCGCTCTTTGCAGACGCTCCCTGCGCCTCCCCCGCTCAGGGCTGCAGCGGCGCAGGCGCCGGGCCGAGCCGAGCGCCGAGCGGGGAACAAGCAGCCGCGCTCCGGGCCGGGGTCCCGGGGGAGCAGGTGAGCGACCCGCGTCGCGCGGCCCCTAAGGCCCTTGCAGGAGACGCCTCCCGGCCGCTCTGCGCCGGCGCCTCCGCCTTCCCTGCCTGGCAGTACCAGTCTTGCCTCTATTGGCATCACCCTTCCTCCCCCTGCCTGGCATCCTTCCTCCCCCCTGCCTGGTTTCTCTTCTCCTCCCGCCTGCCTGGCATCCCTTCTCCATGCCTGGCATCCCTCTTCCCTCCTGTCTGGCATCTCCCCCCTTATCCCTTGCCTGGCACCTTCCCCTTACCTGGCACCCCCCTTCTTCCCTCCTGGCATCTTCCTCCCCTCTTCCCTTCCTGATATCTTCCCCTACTCCTGACTGTCTTCCTCCCCTGCCTGGCACCCTCCCCCACCAGCCTGGTACCTTCCTCCTGCCCCCTGTGGTGCACGGCTTCCATGACTGGCAAACTCCCACCCACCTTCCTCTCTGACACTTGCCCCCCCCCATGCCTGCCTGGTACCTTTCCTTCCTTCCCCTACCTGGTACCTTTCCATGCTCCCTCCACCTGCATTTCCCTCCTTCCCTTTGCCTGGCACCCTCCTGCCTGGCACCTTCCTCTCCTCCCTTGTGTCTGGCACCTTCCCTCCTCCATGACTGCCTTGCACCTACTCCTCCTCTCCTCTGCCGAGCACTTTCCCATTCTGTTCTTGCCTGGCATCCTCGCCCTCCTACCCACCCCCTGGCACCTCCCATCCTGCCTGACACCTCCCCTCCTCCCATCCTGCCTGGCACCTTCCCTCCTTCCCCCTGTCTGGCACCTTCCCTCCTCCCATCCTGACTGACACCTCCCCTCCCCCTCCTTGCTCCTCCCATCCTGCCTGGCACCTCCCCTCCTCCCTCCCTTCTGCCTGGCACCTCCCCTCCTCCCCTTTGCCTCCCACTTCCCTTCCTCCCAACCTGCCTGGTACCTCCCCTCCCCTCCTCCCCCCTGTCTGGCACTTGCCCTGTCTCCACTTGGCATTGTACTGCCTGGACACCTCTCTCCCGTCCAGGTTGTCCCTCTGTCTCCCGCCTTCCTGCAGGGCACCTCCCCCAACTCTGGGCTGGTAATTTCTTCCTTAACTGGCATCTTCCTCCTCATTGCCTCTGTCCTCACCCTTTTGCGAGTCACCACCAGCACCTACACGTGACCCTGAGCCACTCAAGTCCCCCACTCCCCATCCCATACCTACAGCACTGCCCTCTCCTCATCCCCCAAATCCCACCATCTGCCCAGGGTCTTCAGCTCTGACTGCAGCCCACAGCCCCTGGGGGTGAATCCAGGAAGGCTGTGCACCCAGGGAAGGGAACATGCTGATTTTCCCTGAGTGCTACCCCTAAAATTCCCTCAGGCCGCCCCCGGGGATGACCAGAAGTCATCCAGGTCCCATCCTGGCCTGATGGTCAGGCCCTTCACCTCCCATGCCCAGCTCTCTTGCCCACCTCTTACCCAGTCCCCAGAACTTGCCCCCCTGCCGGGGCCTGGGCCCTGCCTGGTTCTCTGCTCTGTCCTAGCTCCATCCTGCACGACTGGGTCTCTGACTGCTTCCTGCACTCACTCTGCTGCCAGCCTCCGCCCTTCCTGTACCACCCAGCCCAGGTGGGCCCTCACCTGAAGCCGCAGCCCTGGTCTCTTCCTGCACACCTGTCCTCCTCAGATGTCCCCGCCAGGGAGTTGGCCCACACGTGGCCCCTCAGGCCTCGCCATCAGCCTCCAGAGGCCCTCTGTGAACGTGCCCTTGGGGCTGCAGGTCTGGCCTGCCCCTCCCACTGCCCTCTCCTTTCAGATCCTCCTCAGAATGGCGCTTGGTGCTGCAGGCACGGTGGGCTTTGGGCCCGAGCACCGAGGGGGTACTGGATGACTCCCCTGCTGCAGGACCCTGCCACCTATGACTCCAGGCCTTCAGCACCCACCCGCCGTGGTACAGGTAGGCACTGCCTCCCCTGCCAGCCCAGGAGCAGGAGCCCTGGGGCCCCACTGAGAATTGTTGGCTATTGGTCTCTGGCCGCACCCCATGGCCCCCTCCCAGCACTTGTGCCCTCAGCCAGACCCCTGGCAGTGCTTCTCCTCAGCCCTCCCGTATTTGGGGCCTCTGCGCAGACCCTGCTGACACTTCTCCACCTTGCGCTCCCTCTGGCTGTGTGCCCCTCCGCTCCTGGCATCCCTGGGTCCTGTCTCTCAAAGCCAGCCAAGCCAGGGACAAACGAGCCTGAAGCCGCGTTGTTGGCTCAGGTGAAAATGGTCTGGGGCTCTGGCTTGTTCTACTTCCTTCCCATCGTGGCACCCAGACACACACCTCCTCCCCCCTCCCCCACGCGTGTGTGCAGGGACACACACACACACTCCCTTGTGTACACATGCTCTCTGCTAGCTGGGAGGGACCTGCTGATCCCTGGTGCAACGTGGGCTCTAGAAACCTAACCCCAAACAGCCTGTGGCAAACCTCAAAGCCTCCCAGGACCCAGACAGGGGTTTGTTCTGGACAGGAGGGGTGGTGGCAGCCTGTCGTGGTTGCATGGCCTCTGGTGGGAGCCAGCCTTGCGCTCACAAGCCAGGCCTGGAACTCAGAGGTGCCCTCAGGCCCACTACACGCCACTTGGACCCTCCTCAGCTCCCCCCTGGCAGAGTGAGCAGAGGGTGGTCTAGCTCCCCTATCAGTCCCCCAGGTGCAAAAGGAAGTGCTGAGGCACTGGGTGGAAAGGCCACCTCCCCGAGAGCGCCATTCATCTGTGGGAAGGGGTTGGCACTGGGGCTGAAGCCTGTGGGTCTGTTCTGTGTTCTGCCTGCCTAGCCCCACCTGTCACTGTGGCGGCCTCACCTGTGGGAGTCCCCAGGCAGCAGGCCGGGTGCATGGGACCCAGTCCCTGCCCTCAAGGCCCGAAGTCCAGCAGGGGGAGCTGAGCCAGGCCATCCCACAGGAAGTGCCACAGGGGATGATGCAGGCCTCAGGCTCTAAGGAGGGAGACAGGGGGAAGCCCTTGAAGTGCAATTTGCGGTGGTCTTTCAGAGGACAGGAGAGTGGGGCCAGCTGGTGGCAGGGTCAAGGGGTGGGCGAATGAGAGTCCCTTTCTCAGCTTCTCCTTCCTCAGACGCAGTGGAGGAGCTCACTCTCCTGTTAGGGCTGCTCTGACGGCCAGGACAGCCCTTCCCCCTGTACCTGGGCTGTGCCCAGGGCAAAATGGTGTGGGGCACTGGCTGCTGGGGAACCTGGCTGGCCCAGTGGAAGGAGCAGCACCAGGTGGCAGCGAACACCGCTGGTCACCGTGGAAACAAAGGGAGTCGGGCAGAAAAGTCAAGGCCCCCAGACAGAGGTCCCCCCACTGCCCCATAACCTAGCCCCCGCCTGAGGTTAAGTGTACCTGTTCTTTGGCTCGTGGGGTTTGGTTTTTCAATGCGGAATCCTAATGGAAAGGTGTGAGCTAGTGTATCAAACATATTCTTTCTGGGCGGCTCTAAAGTTCTGGGGTGCCTGAGGGTGCAGGCCAGGTCCAGTGGTGGGGCTGATGGGGGCAGCTGAGCTCCCTGGTAGGCACTCCAGGACCCACCTGGTGAGTCCTCGTAAATTGCGGCTGATTTGGGGTGCACTGAGCTGAACCCAGCGGGGCTCCTCAGCAGGAGTAGGTGGGTACCTCCTAGTGACACCTGGTCCCCGACTGGCCCTAGTCACGTGGTGAATCAAGGATTCATCTGGGATTCCTGGGGAGTCAGGAGCCCCAACCTCCTCAGATGATGGTGGTGGGGGGTGAGGTGCTGGGGGAAGTTTCTGGCAGTTTATTTTGCAGTCACAGTAACATGAATTGGCTTTCATTCAGCGTGTGTAGTCGCAGGCGTGGAGCCGGCTTTGACGCTTGGCGGCTTGGGCATGTGCTGTCATTTGGGTGCTGACAAGCCCCCTGATAGCATCTAGACCAGGAGCTGTCTTTGCCCCTCCCCGGTTCCCTCCAGCCTCTGTGGCGGGTTTGCAAGTGAGAGCTCATTGTGAAGTGGCTGAGGTAATGAGCTGGAGGTATCACCTGGAGGAGGTGTCAGGGGAGGACGCCACAGGCAGACACGTGATGAGCAAATGCCGTCAGGTTTGACTGGATTCTGAGCCCTCTTAAATTACTGCACCAGAGGGGTCAGCCTGCTTCTGTTGGGCGCTTAGCTGAGGGACACTCTGTGAGGGTCTGGCTGTGTCCCCTAGTGTCCTGGTGAGGCATGTGCAGACTTTCAGTAACTCATAAGGACCCCACGAGAGAGGAGTTGCTCGGTTCAGCCCAGCCCACCTCTTGATTTGTTTCCCAAGCTATGAAACCGATTTCTTGTGAACTAAACATCCAGGAAAGTTGAGAGTACGTCTCATGAGCGTGTGCTGTCCTCATGTCCTTACCGGAATTTCCATGCTTGGGTCCTTTCCATGTTAACCTTCTTTCCAGACCAAAGAGCATCTGGGCTGTGAGGGAGGGGAGAGGAGTAGGAAGAGAAGATGAAGGAAGATGTATTTTTGCTCCACCTCATTCCAAGAAGGGTTGGAGGTACTTTGCAAAGACACCTACACTGAGGAAATCGGGACACTGGGAATACAGGAGGGGAAGTCTGTGTAGCCACGAGGAGGTTAGTGTATAACCTCGGGGGACCCCGGGGCCCTGGGGAACATGAGCAATTATGTTCCAGACAACAAAAATCAAACCATTTGCTCAGAGACACTGATTTCTGACCCTGAGACCCCGGGAAGTCTCTCCTGTGTAGTGACATAAAGGGACACTGGATGACAAAGTTAAACAATGTCCTCACAACACCACAACTGTTTCCTAGGGTAAGGCAAGGCCCAGCACAGAGCTGGGCAGCCATAGAAACATTGCCAATGATTGTGTCCAATCCACAGATAAAATTTAGAACAACTAGAGGAATGTATTGCTGGCCTTCAGGAAATAGTCTCTATGTTACTGTTTGCAACAATGTTTTTGATCAATATCAGGCAGCAGGAAGGTTTGTTTCAAATTGGGAATCCCTGGGGTAAGGGTAATATCCTCAAAAGAAAATAAAGACCTCAATCAGCCAGTATGCCCAACAGGTGAGTTTGGGTTCAGGGAGGGACCCATCCCACGCCTTACCCCCCAGGTCCTGAACCTACTAAGAAATAGGCACTGATGGTGTTCCGCAGGGAAAGCTGAACTGAAGAAAGGCTTGAACCTGACGCCCAGATGTAGGAGGCAGACCCTATGTCCTGACCTGTGGAGCCTGGAAACAGGAGGCGCTGAGCTTCCTCCTGTAAGCAGACTTGCTGAGAAAGGAAGGACAGGTCTCCGGGATGACCCTGACGTCACTGCTCCCCACCCAGGAGAGGAACTTGTCCAGTGGGTGTCAGACCCTCACTACCTTATCAGACAAAGCCCCACCCGAGGGGAAGGGGGTGGGGAGAGGTGGCCCAGGATTATTCCAGAGTCTTCTTTCCAGGGGAATAGAGTAGAAGCTTTCTTGTGAACACATGAACACACGAGACCAAGTCCTCTCTGCCGTGAGGGTGGAGCTAGCCACATTGCTGACAGTGACATCAAGTCCAGACCTGGGAGTGATCTTTGACCTTACCCCTTCTCTCTCCATTGGAACAATCACCTCCTCCTTTTATTTGATTTTATTTCCTAGACCCAAACCGTGGTGGCCCTCAGAGAGACAAAACAGTCAGCCCTTTATACAGGCCCCTGCCGTTCCCCTTGTACCTCTAGCACTGAGGCTCAAGGTCAAAGGCTAACTGTCATCTTGTTCAAAGTCTAAGCCTCTCATTTACATTAATTGCTGGCCCCCTAGGATCATTAGAGTTTGTGGCCCCTAAAATAGGGAACGAGGGGTGAAATGGAGAATTCTTGCTGCTTCAAAAAGGGGCAGCCCTTCCTGAGCTCCACGTGACTATTCCAAGGTTTTGGTAGGCGTATGTTGCCAGATTTCCTGTTTCTTAAGAGATTCTGGAAATCTGGATTTTTATGTATAAGCTCCCAATTTTTAAGTTTTTTTTTTTTTTTTTTAAAGAGTGTTTAAGACGCAGCCAGGGCTAAGCAAAAGCTGTCTGCCTTGCCCGGTTTGTAACATCGGCCTTGAACTTCCCTCGTCCCATCACCAGCCCTGTCTTCTATCCTCATGCCCAACATGCTAAATCAGCATTTCTCACCTCAAGATCTCAAGGGCCCCAGGCATCAGTGGGCCTCGTCTGGGGAACACTGCATTGAGAGCCGTCGCTTTAGGTAGTCTCTTGTCATCAGTGAATTGCAAACAAAATTTGAAGAGTGTTGTCAAAACTTGAGGGCCGCTCCTAGGGTGTTGGTCAGGGATCCCGTTTTGAGGCGCGCTGCTCATTAACCCTCAGTGAAGGCTGCTGAGGGGAAGGGCCGGGCGCTGCTGTGGGACCCCCTGTCACCTTGTCCGTATTTAAACCGCAGGCAATGGCCCCACCTGCGACGTTCGTTCACTGTCTGCCTCTGAGTCAATCATTACCTTTGTGTTCCTCATCTTTAAAATGGGTACAGTCGTATCCATTTAACTGCCTGGGGTGTTGAAAGAACTAGATTACACAATGCATGTGGAACTGTTTTGTAGGCTATGAAGCTCTGTAAAGATGGATGTGTGAATTTGGGGGTGATTGACACAGTCTCCCCCAATGCATTGACGAGGGCACGTAAATGTGTACTGTATGCAGGCGTCTGCTGGTCAATATTCAACTACTGGCTCCTGACAGGCTAGGAAGGGGGTGCTGAGCTCTGATTTGTATCGTTTGCCAATTCCTGTGGTGTAAATACTCCCCTACTGTGGCTGATTTAAAACGACCAACATGACACTCATGTTCCTTTGATGGAGTAAATTTGCTGCCAGTTGAAGACTAAGTGCAAAGGGTGTAGATTGTCTGGAGAGGGGGCTTGGTCCTGGTGCCTGTGCTTTTTCAATACCTTCAGCAAAGACTTGGATGAAGAGAGAAGGTCATGCTCACTGGATGTATGAATGACGCACGGCTGGAAAGGACGGTAAATATATTGGATAATGGAATTGAGATTCCAAAGCTCTCAAGCCAGAGTAATGGGCTAATGCTTACACGATGACTGTTAATAGGAATAAACACAAATATCTGTTCTTGAGTCCAGAAAGGCAACGTGACAAGTATGGGATGGGGAGACATGCTTTTTGGCACAATTGCAGTAGAAAGAGAATTGAGGTTTTAATGGACAGTGTGTTCAGTACACGTTCAAAGTGGGAAGGGTGGTTACTAAAGACTGATCCATCGTTCACAGTGGTGACTGTTCAGCCTTCTGTGACTTAAAGAGAATTTTCGTGTGTCCTCTCGTCATGATTTCATTGTTGACAATAACCCAGTGGGACGATGGTATAACCACGTTAAAGGTGAGACCGAGGTTCAGGGAGGTTGACGTGATGGCACCGTTGTCCTGTCTGTGGGAGGTGGGATGAAGATTCGAACTCAGGCCTTCGGGCCCCAGGTTCTGCCCTGTGTCGTGCTAAAAGAGCACATCGTTCTGAGGGTCGCGCTTTCAATGGCTTCAGGCAAACCCAAGGATGTGGCGGCACGCTGGGGTTGGGCACAGACTGGCACAGCCGGTCACCTGGGGACCAGCATCGGAATAGTGAAGAGCAGTGTCGGGGTGGGGTGTGCGTGTGCTCGGGTGGCCAGAGCAAAATGCCACTGATGGGCGGCTTAAACAACAGCAGCACAGGTTTTCACGGTTCTAGAGGCCGGAAGTCCAAGGTCACGGTGTGAGCTGGGGGGGTTCCTTCTGGGGGCTGTGAGGGAAGACCAGCTCCAGGCCTGGCCGCCTGGCTCGTAGACGGCCATCTTCTGTGTCTTCTCTCTGTGTATGTCTGACTCTGTGTCCCAATTGCCCCTATTCTATAAGGACACCAGTCATATTGGATTAGAGTCACCTTAACGACCTCATCTTAACTTGATGACCTCTGTAAGGACCGTGTCTCCAAATGAGGTCATATTCTCAGGTGCTGGGGGTTAGGATTCCAACACATGAATAGGGAGGGAGCTAAGGGGGCGCAATTCAACCCCTAACAGGGAGACTGATCGCTACCTTCAGTATTTGGAGTCGTGTCTTATTGAAGACATAGGAGATGAGCTCTAGGTGGCCAGAACCTCCAGGACGTGACCCCGGGTCATCTCCACCACAGGGAGAACCGGGGACAGTTTGGTCCCTGCCACTGTGGAATCCCTTGGGCCCCGGGCCTCTGGAGCACAGGCCCCTTGCCTGGCTCTAGCTTTCCTCGTGGGAATGTGCGGAGCCAGAGAGAAGCTGCCTTCCTTTCTGTGCCACGGATGTCCCACATTCAGTGGGTCACTGGTACATGTGGCGGCCAGCCCATGGTGGCCCTGCAGCCAGCTCCCTGGAACTCTCGGCATAGCTGCAGCTGTTAGCTTCTCCACCACTGCCAGCTGTGCCAGCTGTGCCAGCAAGGCCCCAGCCCTCTGATCAGGTGGCTGTTAGGCGTGACTGCCCCCTCCCCATAGGACTTACTCTTCGTGCCCAGGTGCTGGGCTCCCCTGGTCTGCAGGCTTCACTGGGAGAGGCTTTCTCACAAAGCTCTGGGATGGAAGCACAGCTCCACTCCTCCCTACCTCGTGCCAGAGCTGGCCGTCCTGGCGCGGGAGCCGCAGTGAGCTTCTTGCATCTCCCACCCTGTGGAGGCCTCCAGCCCCATCGCTCCCTGTCTGCGCCCCAGATTCCCTGAGTCCTGAGGGCTGAGGCCGTGTCTGGCATGGGCACCAGCAGCACGGCACAAGCCCGTCACCTGTAGGTGCTCACTAACCACGGGAAGGGGACGGCAGAGGGGGAGGGCACCGGTGCGGGGAGGAGGTCCTGCGCTTCCCTCAGATGCTCCATCTGCAGCTCCCCAACCTCAGCCTCCCCAGGCCACCCAGTGGCCTCGCGAATCCTTAGATTTAAGTCCAGTTGATTTGCTGCTTGTGGCTCCTGGGTGTCTCCTTACCCTCCTTAGGCCAGCTTGAGTTCTTCAGACCTGTGGCCACCAAGTGGCACCAGGAAGGCGGGAGAACACGGCCCTGGGGCTACCCGGGCACCCTGCCTGCTTATGGCCTTGTAAGCACGTGTTCCCAAAGGAAGCAGTGCTTCAGGTGGGAGGGCAGGGAGCAGGGCGATGTGATCATGTGCGTGTTTCCTCCCCAGGAGTTACACGGACACACGTGTGTGTCTATCCAGGGAAGCCACTGAACCGCCCACTGCTCCATGCACAGGAGTTAGGGGCTAATTCAAAGTGTAATGAGGATTCTACCCTGTTTCCCCGAAAATAAGACCCAGCCAGACCATGAGCTCTAGTGTATCTTTTGGAGCGAAAATTAATATAGGACCCGGTATTGTATTATATTATATTAAAGACCCGGGCTTATATTATAGTAAAGTAAGACTGGGTCTTATATTAATTTTTGCTCCAAAAGACGCCTTAGAGCTGATGGTCCGACTACGTCTTATTTTCGGGGAAACACGGTATTTGGGGGCCTAAAGGGTAATTCTTACACAGGATCTAAAGGAACCTACTGAAATTTATTTTAGACACCTTAATAGCAAATTTTCTGGAATTTGTATTCCCAATGTTTGAAACAATCTGCTTGAGATTTTTTGGGGGGTTTATTTCAAAAGGTAATTGAGGGTAAATCAGCTTAAATATACAGGCCTCTGGGGATCTTGATGTCCTTCTTTAAAAGACAGGTGTAAGGGCCTGTGTGTATGTGTGTGTGTGTGTGTGTGTAAGTATTTCTATCTGTCAGGCATTACGCAAGGGCATGTTAGGGAGGCAGCTTGGAATAAAGGAGAAAACCCGGGGCCTTGAATCGGGAGACTGGTTTGCAGTCCCAGCCCTACTTCATGACAGCACAGTGACTTTTGGCAAGTCACATGGCTTCTCCAGGCCTCCTTTTCCTTATCTTTAGAATGGGAAGCCTCCCCGCTACCTGGTCGGGTCTCTGTCAGGATTAGGCCAGTGACTGTGGTGAAAGTGCTTGGTCAACAGTAAAGTCGTATACAAACCTAAGCTGTTGCTATTGTTATCAATCCTACGATAACATGAGCACAGATTGTAACATCATCCGGCATTTGGAAGCGCGTGAGAAATCCCCAGCTGACTTGGCGTGGGTGCTCTCTCTCCCTCTGAGATATCACGGTCTCTACCAGGTGCCAGATGCTTGGGATTTATCCATGAAAAGACATAAAAGAGTCTTTTTGGAGCTTACATTCGAACAGGGGAACGGAGCAGTTAAACACTAACATAATAAGTAAGTAGATTATATAGAATGGTGGAAGGTGTACAGTGCTATGGGGAAATGAAGCAGAATAAGCGAGATAAGGTGTGTGGAGTGGACAGAGGGCTGCAATTTTAATAGCGTGGACAGAGTTTGCCCCTTTGAGAAGGAGACATGTGAACAAGATTTCAGGGCCCTAGCCACGCAGGTAGCTGGTAGACGGGTGTTTCAAAGAGGGAACAGAAGGCCCAAAGCCCCCAGGCTGGCGAGTGCCTGGAGTTTCTGAGGAACCACTAGGAGGCCAGAGGCTGGGCAAGAGAGAAGAGTGAGGGAGTGGCGGGAGCTGAGGCCACAGAGGGAGCAGGCAGTGGCGAGGGGATTGGGTCCTGGGACCCGCGGGAGCGTGGCCCTTACTTGGAATAAGATGGGGGGCTTTGGGAGGGTTTCAAACAGAGAAATAATGTGATCTGACTCCCCTTTTTAAAGGATCGCTCTGGTTGCCATGTTGAGAATAAACTGCTGGGGGCAGGTCGGAAGCAAGCTAGTTCATATTCACCAATTGCACCAGGGTGGGAGCTGTGCGAGGTGAGAAGGGGTTGGATTCCGGATCAAGAGGCAACAGGACTTGCCTTCAGATTGGATGTGGGACGTGAGAGAGAGGCAGGATTCCAGGGTCATTCCGAGGTTGTGGGCCCAAGCAATCTGAAGGAGGGTGAGGACGGTGAGAAGGAGAGGCCACATTTGAGGCAGAGGAGCAGGAGTTTTGTTGTGGGCGTATGAAGTTGGAGCCATCGATGAAAGATTCAGGTGGAAATGCTGAGTAGACAGTTGGATGTAGGAGTCTCAGGGCTGGGAGAGAGGATTGCGCTGGAGGAAAACTTTGGGAGCTGTCAACATAGAGATGGTATTTAAAGCTCTGAGACTGGATGACAGATGAAGTCGCCAACCAGGTGATTGTGGAACAGTGAAGAGGACCAAGGACCGAGCGCTGAGGTGCCCCAACTGAACGGAAAGAAGAGCTGGACAGCCCAGGAGGTGAGAAGGGGCAGCAAAGGACCCAAGAGGAAAGCCCAGAAAGAGAAACGTCCTACAGCCAAGGGAAGAGAGTAGGTCCGAAAGGAGAGAGTGGTCAACTGTGTCAAACGCTGCAGCTGTTTAAGCAAGATGATGTCTCAGCGTTTGGCAGTATGGGCTGAACTCACTGGTGGCCGTGACAGGAGCATTTCCAGGCTGGCAGCGGTGGGATGTGCCCCTAAAGGAATTGGGGTTTCTGGGGAAGTGAAGGCAGTAAATAGAGACAAGTCTTTTTAGAAGTTTAGTTGCAACTGGGCCGTAACCGATGGGGGACAATGATGGGACTTCGTGTGCTCACAGGAGGAATCCAGTAGCCAGGGGAAAGCTGACCGTTGGTGGTGAGGGAGAGGGTTGCTGGAGCAAAGTCCTTGAGGGCGGGAGAGGTGACGGGAGGCAGGACACAAGAGGATGGGCTGTGGACCAGCGCACAGATAACTTAGCTGTAGGAACACGGGAGAGAGCTGCTGGGAGGCAGGAGGACGGGTGGGAGTCTCTGGAAGGTCGTTGGAAGCTTCCCTTTTCTCAGTGAAGCGAGAAGCAAGGGCACCAGTTGGGAGTGAGGAGGGGAAGGAGTTGGAAGTTGGAGGAGGAAGACGTGGAAAACTCAAGTGGAAGAGGGCAGCGGAAAGAGAGGGAGGTCAGGCAGGTGAAGTCTGTGCTCCTGAAGCGCCAGGGAGACCAGGTCAGGACGACTGAGTGTCTTTCTCCTGCCACATTCAGGCGCTGGGTGCAGGCGAGGAGTTGGTGAAGCTGGATTTAACTCTTAAGTAAGAGAGTCCAGAATATATGCAGGGGAGGTTAACATGGTAACTTTCGTGTTACGTCTCTTTTACCATGGCTTAAAAAGAGTGGGTAGGTGTGATGAGGGGTACAGGTCCAAGTAAGAGATTGCAGTGGAGTCACAGTCTTTTGGGGGTCAAGGCACTGGACAGAGTGAGCTGTAAGGAAAGGAGGTAGTGGTCAAAGAATGGGGTGCATTAGACTGAGTTTGAGGGTGGGGGCTGCAGTTGCTGGAATGACGAGGTCCAAGAGATGACTGGAGTTGTGGTGGACGGAGGGGGAAGGATCACCGCAGGAGAGGTCGCCAGGGAACCAAGCCCGTGAGAATCCTGAAAAGCAGTAGGAAGTAGATAGGAGTCGTGTTGGCGGGAGTGACAGTGAGCCAGGAGCTGGAATCCTCAAGAAATGAAGGTACTGTGTATGTGGGTAAGATGCAAAGCCACCTGCCAGGGCAAGGCCAGTGGTAGGGGGGCTCTGGGAAAATCATCCTTGGGGGTGGAGCATAGCTTCTGTTGCAAGCAAGCCAAAGCGATGTTCACAGAAGTGGCCACGTGGATTGGGAATTTTATTTATGACAGACACACAGAGGGTTTAGGTCGGTGGGAGGTGAGAGAAGCAGAGGGGGACATGGAGCCTGTGGAGCTGACAGTGCAGGAGTTGAGGGGAGTCTGGGCTTTCCATCGCACCTGACACAGTCATGAAAGAAGGGCATGTGACAGGCAGGTGCACCAAGGCAGAGGTGGCAGAGAGGCAGCTTGCGAGGTTAGGAGAAGAGAGGGCAGGGCTCCCCGGGCCCTGTCGGTGAAGGGGAGAAAATGCGTTTCAGATCCTGTGACTGAGCAGAACTCATCCTTGACTCTGGATGGAGTTGAAGACATCTGGGAGGCCAGGTCCCTGTGTTGTTTCCCTGGATATACTATCTATACGGTCCACTGCCAGCTGCCCTTTGGTTTAATTTCCCCAAAAAATGTCTTCAAGGAAATGCAGAGGAATTCTTTTCTCTATTCAGTTTTCTTCCCTCAGCTGATATCCCAGACCTCAGAATGTAGGGGTTGGCAGAAATCGCTCTGACCACCTGGTCAGAGCAGTAGCTGAGGCCTCGGAAGCTTCCCAGGTGAAGGGCAGGACATATGCCACCAGGAGACTGAAGTACAGCCAAAGGCCTTCCCAGCCCAGGGAGGACGAGGGAGCCAGGGCCCAGGCTCGAGGCCTGGCAAGGGGGGACAGCACCCTGTCCTTCCCCTGGCACTGCCAGCCAAGGCCCTTCGGGCCTTCCGGAGGTCAGCAGTAAAGCAGCAGCATCTCATTTCACAGATGAGGACACAGCACACGGGGAGGAGGTAGCATTCCTAGGACCATGTAGCAGGCCGTGAGCAGAGCTTGGTGTTCTCAAGAAGCCGCGCGCGGCTGCCCTGAAGCTCCCCAGGCCATGAACACAGTGAGAACTGGACCAGTGTCTGTTCCCATCCTTGCCAAAATGGGGACCAGGCCAGTGTGGCTCCTTTTGGCACACAGCCACAAGCTGTTGGGCGTGAACTGCTACAAGACACTGCCTAATGAATGGCGGCCATGAGGGGAGTGAGCGAAAACTGGCGGTGAATCTAAAATGTGCGTAACCTCTAGGCCTGCGCATGCTCAGGGCCCCAGAGCCCCAGCTCCTCTCTCCTCCCAGGACTGGCAGTTAGAGCATCCTCTGTTTGCACTTACTGTGTGTGAGGTGTGTGTGAGGGCGGGGGGGGGGGGGGGGGGGGGGGTGTCATAGAGCCCCCATTAGACTGAGGAAACCCACCCAAGCAAAGAAGGTTTCCAACTACGCTTTATCCTGCACCTGCTTACTATGCAGGCCCCTGGGGGCCGCAAGGGGGCCCTGCTCACAGGAAGCTGACAGCATTGGACGTATGTGTGACAAGGGACCAGGCTTCACCTTGGGTTCGCAGCACCCTCTGACTGGGCGTGGGCCTGCTTCTCTGTGTCTGCCTTGGTTCCTGTCTCTGTCTTATGGAATCCTTGGATTTCAGGGCAGGAAGGCCCTTCTTTTACTCCTGAGGAAGCTAAGGGACAGGGAGGAACAGCGACTTGCCCAAGGTCACACAACTATTTTGGTGTCCTATTTTTCCTTTGTTTTTTACTTCTTTCTATCATACGTGTTTCTCTTGTGTGTTTGCAAAACTGACACAGAAAGGCGAAGTCTCACAGAGGAATAGACAGCCCCCTCCATAGTAGCAGAGGGTCCTGGACCCAGAAACATTCTCCCACAAAGAGGAAGAGACCCGGTGCTGCTCTGGCCTGGGAAGTAGTGAGGGGTGGGGTGGAGGAAGTCCGTGCCACCAAGCCTCTGGTCTGTTCTGCCAATGTCCTTTCTGCTGGCTGGAGGAAGCCCCTCACTAGAGGTGGGGGTTAAGGGACAGACTCCCCTCCAGTCATCTCTGGGCGCTGGGCCTGGCCCCATTGGCTAGCCAGGGTTCCCTGGTGTCCCAGGACTTAGGCTGGGGCAGAGCCGCCTCTGGGCCCCCTGGCTTGCCCTGGGGTTTAGTGATCAGAGGGGAAAATGGGGGCTGGCTTTAGGGATGGGCCAGATCACTGAAATCAGGGGTCCTTAGCCTGAGAGCTTCCCTCTCTCTCTCTTTCTCTCTCTCTCTCTCTCTCTCAACACACAAACACACACGCCAATCCACGAAGGTAATTCCGTTTCGCCAAGGAAAGCTTTCTTGCTGGGAATAGAGGAAAAACCGGGCAGTGCAGAGGTCTCTCCCTTCAGCTGGCTTTCCTTTGTTCCTCCCCTGCCTTCCTCCCTCTCCCCTTCCCAGCTTCCCTCTCTCCTCCTAGCTTCCTTCTTCCATTCTCTCCTCTTACTCCCCTCCTGCTCCTCCCCCGAGCAGGGTCCCCGCAATAGGACTTCCACAGAAGGTGGGGAGGGTGGGACTCCGGGTTCCGGCCCCAGCCTCGGTGACCATCTTCCCGCAGGGAAGGAGTTAAGTCTCCTCGCTGCATCCCTCCCTCCTCCGCCTCCCCCTGCCACTCCGAGTCCTGCAGCTAGGCCCTGGGCTGACCTTCACCGGGAGGGAGGCCGCAGTGCGCATGCCCGGCCCGGTTACTGCCCGGCTCCCACCGCTGCCGGGGCCCGGGCGGCCGGGCGAGGGAGGGCGGTCGCGGGCCGGGACGTGCCCCCGGCGCTCGGCGCGGTGGGGGGGCTGCCGAGCCTGTCCCGCCGGCCGCGGCGCATCTCTCCCTGCGCGGGGAGCGGCGCTTTGCCATTTGGTGCCGGTGGTGCTTCGGCGAGGGAAGGAGAGATGGGGGGACGGCAGGGGGGACTCCGGCTCCGGGCGCCTGGCGGCCGCCCTCCACCCAGACACGCACATGGCCTGGCCAGAGCGCGCCCTGGGCCGGGTCGGCCGAGGCTAAGGGGACTGGGACTAAGGCCCCCTGCCCGCTGGAATGGGGCATACCCGGGGCCTCCTTCCCACCCGGCAGGAGCCGGTGGCGGGGCACTGCTGAGCGCCCGCCGTATGGGAGCTGAGCCGTTGGGGATCCTGGCCTTTGTGAGGTGGGAGTCCTGGCCGGGCACCCACACTCCCGCCTCTGCTTTCTAGCCCGAAGGCTCCCCCGTGACCACACCCCTGAGGTCGCCCCTGTAAAGTCGGCATGCAAACGGGACTGCGGGCGGGTGCCTTGTGAGTCTGGCCTTATGAGTGGGATGTGGAGTTGGTTAAAGTGTGCCCGTGAGTGCCGAGCCGGGTGGCTCCTGTCCCCTGGTGTTTGCATTGGGGGGAGGGGGCGGGGCATGTATGCATTAGGTGCTGCATAAGGATGTCTCCCAGGGGGGTGGCTGCAGGGGAGGCCCTGGTCCTGGGGGGGTCTCAGGAGGGGGTTATCTATGGACTTGAGTGATTCTCACCAGCTCCTGGTTTCACCATAGCCCTTGGTCTACACCCCTCCTGCAAACTCTACCACCAGCACCACCTCCCTCACAAACGCTGGGAGGGTTCCACCCTCAAACTTACCAGCTACCCAAGCTGGGGTGCCCATCTGTCTCCTCTGCTGTCTTCTTTTTCCAAAAGGCCTATCCAAGAGTTGAGAACTCTGTGCTTCACACAAAGCTAGGGGAGTGTACCCCTGCCCCAGCCCTCTAGAACCTCCAAGGCCTGTAGTTTCACAGGGCCATATGAGAAGCACCCACAGGGGGTGGGGGTGCCGTGGTGACTCCCACCTTCAGGTAAGTGGCAGACTATGAGCTCCATCCACTGGCCCACTGAGCTGTGGGCGGTTGCAAGTATTAGCAGACCTTTGGTCATGTGGACTCCCTGTGTCCAGGCATGAGGGGGGAGTGGGATGTAAAGGCCACTCAGGGGGCCACAGCCGATTTGGGAAACCAGACCTACCACACCTGAAGCACAAAGCATATCAGACATGAGTCAGCCCAGTGCCAATTTATGGCTCAGGATAGGTGGCAGTCGGCATTCAGATAAGAGAAAGATCTGTGCACACAAGTGGGACCAGGGAAGGCTTTCTGGAGGAGGCCTGAGCTGGGTTTTAAAGGATGAATATGATCTGGGCAGGTAGATGGGCAGTAGAGGGCATTCCAGGCAAAAGAATATCTGGAGCAGAGGCTTAGAAATGGGAATAAGTGAGGAGTTTTGTTTTGGAGATTAGTGGACAGACTGGAGAGATTACCTCCCCAGGTTGCCAGCAATCACAGCCACCGTCATGGCTTATGCCAACCACCCAACCATCCTCAGTGCCACTCCAGTGCCCAGCCTTTGTGTGTGTGGGTCTGGGCTAAGGCCCAGGTAGAAATTTGGTAGAAAGGGGATCTCTAGGTCCCCTGCTAAGGGAGCAGGAGGGAGGTAGAGGAGGGGCACCCTGGACCACATGCCCCCTCTGGCCTTTCAGAAGATTCACTGAGGGCCCTTACATGGCCAGGGAGCACACCAGGGCTCAAGGGAAACCGGGCTGCAGGCAGAATGGCCTCCCCAGGCAGAACACTGCCTCAATTCTTTGTCCTGACCTCTGAAGGCATTTTGAAGGGTTGAGGGCAAGGACCCCCAGGGCAATGCTGGGTCTTTCAGGCCTAACCTCAAATAAGTTTTCCTACAAATTACCCCTGGCATTGCCCCACCACCACCACCTGGATTCTGACAGTGCAGCCCCAGGAGGCCTATAAGCTTGACCCACGGTTGTCCCCAAAGGAGGACAGAGGGGTGTGGTCTTTAGGGGCATGGGCAGGTCCAGGGCTCCAAGCTTGGGGATCTCAGGACTTGCTCCTCCTGTTTCCTGTCTTTCCTTCACCCTGGGCTGCCAGCTACCTCCACATCGCGTTTCTGAGGCTCCCTCACACCTCCTCCCCTACCCCAGTGCTCTTTGGGGTCTTGAGGCTGGCCCCACTATCCCCAGGAGCCCCAGCTCCTCTAGGTCTCCCACCCCACACCCTATTCCAAGGCCATCAGGCCCTGCTTGCCTCATTCTGTCCACCCATCCACCGAAGCACCCACCCCAGCTCCTTGCCTTCCCCCACATTTTTCTCTTCCTGTTCTCATGAGCCTGATCCACCTCCCTCTTTCCAAAGTACATCCCCTATTGCCCTCACTTTCTCACATAGAGACAAAGACTCACAGACCCAGAAATAGACTCACACGGAGCTGGAAGACACGCACCCACACGCGCGCACCCGAGGCTCCCGTGGAGGGAGGCACACAGAGAAGGCGTTTGTCTGTGCACGCACGTAAACATCCACACCCACAGCCACCGCCGTGCCCACACAAGGATGGAGACACACTCGGCCGGCGAGACAAGGGCGCACACATCTGTGAACGCAGGGGGACACCGCCTCCCCGGCACACCCACCACTGCCGCCGGTGGGAGGAAGGCCTCGTCCCAGCTCCGGCTCCCCCCATTCCTTCCAGCGAATGTTTCCCTACTTGGCCTGCCAGGTCTCTGGGGAAAGGGCCTCAGAAATGCAGCAGGAGCCACTTGGGGCAAAGTTGGAACTGACTGTTCCCTGCCTGGCCCTGCCGGCGGATTCCCTAACCGAGAAACTATTTGTGGCAAGAGCCGGGTGGCCGGCGAGCCCCCTGCCACCTCCCCTCGCGTCCCCTCCCCGCACCGCCTCCCGCGGCCCTCGGGCGGCCTCGGCTGCAGTGCCGCTGCCCAGCGCCCAGGAGCCGGCTTGCCGGCGTGCCTTGCGGCTTATCTGCGCTGTTTGGACAGCGAGGGTTGGAAAGGCAGGCTTTTTTGTCCCCGCCGAGTCAACAGGCAGACCCCGGGCCGCCGGACTATTTCTGTCTTATCAGTGCAGGAATGCGGCAGCCGCGGCGGCGGCGGCGGCGTGGGCCGTGGGCCGTCGGGGCAGCCCTGACGGGGCCCCCTCCCCACTCCGCTCGAGTAGAAGTGTGAGAGAGCCCAGCAGGACTCAGAGGGGAGAGTTGGAGGAAAAAAAAAGGCAGAAAAGGGAAAGAAAGAGGAAGAGAGAGAGAGAGTGAGAGGAGCCGCTGAGCCCACCCCGATGGCCGCGGACGAAGTTGCCGGAGGGGCGCGCAAAGCCACGAAAAGCAAACTTTTTGAGTTTCTGGTCCATGGGGTGGTGAGTGGGGGAAAGTTAGCGGGGGAGGGTGAGCGAGCTGGCTCGGGCTGAATGGAGGGATGATTGGGAGGGGCCGGGAGGGGGCTCGCTAGCCAGGGCACCACGTCCCGCGGCCCAGCCCCAGGACTGTGCCGGCGCCCTGGCCCCCGAACACGTCGTCAGGCGGCCGGCAGGAGATGGGTGCCCTGGCAGGGAAGGGAGGCGTTCGCATGGGTTCTTGTCAGGGGCTGTGGGTGGGACTTGGGGACTGTCCCCCCCAAGTGGGGGGGTCCCATCTGTACCAGTCGTATTTTCCTCGGTTCTTTCCCTTGTGGGCCCAGGTGTTGACCCTGCCATGGGGGTGGGGGTGGGGGACATGGCATGGGCTGGGCTGTCTGTTCATCGTTGGGAGAGTGTCTCTCTCTGTGTCTCAGGAGCAAGGAGCAGGTGACCCCTGGAGGGCTGAGAGCAGGAAGCTCTCTGGCTGAACAACCTCTACATCCAGTCAGGAAGGCTCGGGGGCTTTGCTGATGGCCTCTGACATCAGGGTCAGAGAGAGGCTCTCTGTAGGGACAGACCCCAAAGTAAGAGGTCTGAGGATCCCCTTGGCGGACTCAGCCACCAAAACCGCTGTCCTTAATACCTCAAAGGTGTGAAGGAAGGGCTGGAGTCAGGGACGCGAGGCCTAGAGACCGAAGGGGAAGGACAGCACTGTCCAGGACTTGCTGAGGGTCTGGGAGGCAGCTGGGCCAGGTTGGAGGGGAGTGGGAGAAGCAGGGACGCTAGGACTTGGGATGGGTGCTGGGGTTGGCATAGTGGAAGCAGTCAGGTTTCCTCTGGCCAAATTTGGTTGTGACCCCAAGGAAGGCACATTCTCGGTGAGGGAGGCCAGAATCCCTTGCATCCTGGCCCTTCATTGGGGGTGGCCCTGGTAGCTGCCACAGCTCCCTGGGGCCTCTTCAGCAGATCCACCAGTATCGCTGGCCTTGATATATCATACAGCAGCTGATAAGGAAAATGGGCTTATTTGGGGTGGCCTGTCCTCCAGCCCGGAGGATCTTTGGAGTAATTTCCCAGGGGTGTCTGTGTTGGTCAGCCGAGTGACCAGTCCTAACTTTGCTGCTTGGGTGGGATTCCCTTTAAAAAGGCCCATCTAGGAAGGAGAGATGCTGTACATATGAATTTTTTATTTGGCCAACTTAGAGCTTCAATTCTTGGGTGGCTGTGGGCCTCACTGCCCACTCCCAGGGCCCCATCTATGCCAGTGGGGAATGATGGGACCTGAGCTCCATTCTGGGCCACCATCCTAGAGGTGTGAGTGACAGGGTCAGGTGGGCGGGGGGTGGAAGACACATGGACAGGCAAGTTTCACTGTGGGAGAGATGGACAGAGACAGCTGGCTGGCTGGGGGTTAGGGTTAGACAAACTGTAAGGCGGGAGGGAGAGTTGGCAGATAGAAGGCATTCACCGGGCTCAGGGTCAGGGCTCCTCATGTCTGGGGGCAGCTGCAATCCTAGGGGTAAAGGGGTAGTGTTTAAATGATAATGGGGACACAGGGTCTGCATCCCTTGCTCCCTAATCTCCTTCCTGCTGTCCCTGCCCCAGACCCCATCTTACCCACCCTCCACTTTAGAGCCACTCAGGTCCTCTCCTATCCCTTCTTCTAGAATTTGGACAAGTGGGGTTTAAAAAGTCTGTGGAACACCTCACTTGATGAATTTGCATCTCATCTGCATCCCCTCTGAGCACCTGGGTAGTGTCAAGGGAATACACCTGCCTCATCTCCTCTCCATGACCCCCTTTGAACCCTGACTGGTGACCTCATTGGGGTGAGGTGGGAAGTAGAGGAGGTCTGTGGATGGGACCATCTCTGGTGAACCAGGTGGACAGCAGGAAGGGAGAGATGGATCTAAGAGGAAATGCAGCTGCTTTTGACCTACCCAAGCCCTCTGGGCAGTTCACCTCCAGGTGGCTCCTCCCCCCGCCCCCCCCCCGCCCCTCCTCCCAATCAGAGAGTCTTGGTGGGGTTTGACCTCAGCCCCTCAGGTTGTCTCCAGCCCCACCTCTAGCCTCTACCTTGGGAGCAAATTATGGGAGTGAGCCGAGTCAGAGAAGCCCCTGGTTCTGGGGGCTTGGAATCAGCCAAAGCCAGTAGGGGTGGGGGCTGAGAGTTCAAAAGTAGGCGCCCAGAGAGAAGCGTGGGGTGCGATGGGGAGGGAGAATGCAAGGCAGGGCGGCCCAGGAAGTGGATTGGGAAGCAGGGAATGGGAAGAGGAGCGCAGGAGTCCCAGCTGGGAGCTCAGCCCCAACCTAGGGGAAGTAGCAGACAGCAGAAAGCCCTGGCTTCTCAGGAACCAGCCGCTCAGGGCTGCCTTTGCCAGGAGCTGCGTGACCTTGGCTAGGTCGCTTTTCTCCTTGAGCCACGGTTGCCTCATCTGTCAAGTGGGATGGAAGGACCTGCTTAATCTGTCTTGCAGAGGAGCGTGTGAATGTGCACATCCTTTGAAAAGGTTGAAAGGAGCCATTAATATTCATTTTCGCGGTACCTTCCGCAAATCCGACGCTGGCAATGCCCTGTGCAATTGCCTGGCTTCAGTTAGCTTCCTGCAGCGAGACGCAAAGCCCCTCCGCCAAAGCCGCGCGGTTCCGGCGCCCCCACCCTTCCCACCCCTTGCTCACGCCGGCAGCATCAGGGTCACCAGCCGGGGTTTTGGGGTGGGGGAGACGCGGCTCACCGCGTTTGGAGCGGGGCCCTGGTCTGACCCGCGGGCTCCTGTTTCTGCTTCACCCCCCGCCCCCCACCCCCTCGCCTCAGCGCCCCGGGATGCCGTCTGGAGCCCGGATGCCCCACCAGGGGGCGCCCATGGGCCCCCCGGGCTCCCCGTACATGGGCAGCCCCGCCGTGCGACCCGGCCTGGCCCCCGCGGGCATGGAGCCCGCCCGCAAGCGAGCAGCGCCCCCGCCCGGCCAGAGCCAGGCCCAGAGCCAGGGCCAGCCGGTGCCCACCGCCCCCGCGCGGAGCCGCAGGTGAGTGGGACCCAGCGCGGAGGGGGCGGGCCGCAAGACCCGCAGGGACCCGGTGGGCGAGGAGCGGGATTGGCAGAGGCGAGGAGGAATGAGCAGCGAGGAATGAGTCGTCCTGGGTGGGATACCGTCCTGGGAGGTGGGCTGAGGGGCCACTGCTGTGCTTTCTTTGTGTGCCCACCATAGACAGGCCGCGGCCGTCGCGTCCTTCTCCTTGTCACCTGCTCGACCCTCTACCCCTTGTCCCCAGGTTCTGGGTGACGCTTCAGTCTTTGGGGTGGGTGGACTGGCAGAAGGGCTGAGGGCAGAGCTTTGGGACTGTGTTTCTCAAAGTGTGGTTGTCGGCTGCACCCTCCCCAGAATCCCCTGGCTTGACTGTTTAAAAGCCCCGGGACTCCAGGTCTTGGAAATCTGAATCACTGACCAGGGGGGTGGAGCCTGGGAATTTGCCCTACGTGGGTGTGTGTGTGGGGTCTGTGCTCAGTCCTGCTTTCAGGTGATTGTTAGGCACTCAAAGATTAAAGAGCTGTCATGATCTGCTCGGGCTCAGGTCGGCCCCCAAGCCACCAGGGGCCAGCCCATTTCCTTATGGGAACCAAATGATGGTACCCCCAAAACCCCTGCTGGTGCCTGACAAGAGACATGCCCCTTTGGGTTTCACTACTTAGCCACACACACATGCTTCCCTTTGCACACCAGATGGGGTCCTATAAAAAGTGTAATGTGGATTGTACCTCATTATTAAGTATTTTTTACACATCAAGGAAAATCCCGTTTATAGGAATACTATGAATTCTTTTACAAAGTGAATCGTGCTGTTATACAGTAAACAAGTCACTGATTTATCTTGTATAAATGGAGAGTGTCACATAGATAATTTACTCAAAACAAGTCAGACCTTTAATGAAAGCTCCTTGCCTAGCCGTGGATTTTTGGACAGGGAGGGGCAGTGGTTGAGAACACCACATGGGGGCAGTATAGAGCCATCCTCTAGGCTGGGTTCTAATCTCAGTTCACCAAGGATTTTCTGGGGTGCTTTCGGGAGTCAGAAGCAGCTACAAGGTCAGGAAGAGTCCAGATCCAGCCCATGGTCACGTCCCACAGGAGAACATCCACACACACTCTCTGGGTCCCTATGGGTGTCTCTCTGGGCCCTGTTGGCAGGTGGGCCAAGGTAGAGTACCCTGCGTGTCAGCGTCTCCTTCCAAGCCCCGGGTAGCAGTGGTACAATCCTCACCAACTTCATACTGTCACCTCCTGCCCCAGGGGTCAGAGTGGGACAGGGTCAGCTTCCCTCCCTCTGGGCTCAGGCCACCTTAGGGGGTGCACCCCTGCTTAGCACAGGAAAGTCCTCAGAAGCCACCCTCCTTCCTTGCCTGTCCTCCCTCCTCCCCAGCTTTCCTCAAACACTTGGCAGCTCCACCGCCCCCATCCCCTCTTAAATCTACATATCTCTGGCCCTGACAATGTGGTGGGGCAGAAGGGGGCTCCCAGGCCAGAGAAAGAACGGGGTCACCTCTGCTCTCGGCGACAGGACAGAGCGCCAATGCCACACACCACTGGCATAGCCCCTTGGGTGGGCAGACTAGCCGGCTGTGGGAACCCCAGCCAGGCGGGGGGGAGATGTTGGGATAATTTAGCAGGTGGCCTCGTTACTCCCAGATCTGTCGCCATGGTAACCTGGTTTTTTCTTTAAAAAATGTACAGTGCCAAGAGGAGGAAGATGGCTGACAAAATCCTCCCTCAAAGGGTGAGTGCCTTTCACAGCAGCCCCCAGCCCACCCCCCCGCCCCTTGCTGCTCTGCTCTCCTCTCCCCCACCCCTCCCACCCTGGTCACCAACCCTCCCCCCTCAGGAAGACAGCTTCAGTGGAACAGTCACTTTCACTTTTTGTTTAAAAAGCTAATTAAGAAGTGAGGCTCCTTAGGTCAGAGGGAGGGGGTGGGGTGGAGGGAAGGAGTGGAGCCAGAAAGGGGGCGCATCCTGGGCCTGGGGAGCTGTGCACTGAACTACTGCGGTCTGAAGACATACTGAGTGCGGTGGGGGGGTAGCTCGGTTGAGACATCAGTTGCAATGACTGGGTGAGGTGCCACGTAAAGGCAAGCAACCACAGAGCCCGTCTCAGGGACCCCGAGGTCCTAACCACTTCGCAGACACCCAAGGGAAGCCCAGAGGCTGTGTGACAAAGGAAAGGACAAGATGAGGTGAAGCCTCAGAGTTTGCTGGGCTCCATGGTGGCTCCAGCCTTCTCTAGTGATGACATGGATGGGTCCCTCTAGAGGGAGAAGCAATGTTTATTCCTACACGTCGAGGTGGCGACTGCTGAGTCAGAATCCTAGGGAGAGGTCCCATTCTCACAAAATCCCAGCATCTGGCCAGCTCCCCTCCACGTCTGTGTACCCTGGGGTCACATGACACGCACACATTCCACCTGCAAGATTGGTTGAGCCCCTGGTTCCCTGCCTCGCTCCTCCTCTTCCAGATCCGGGAGCTGGTCCCCGAGTCCCAGGCTTACATGGACCTCCTGGCGTTTGAGAGGAAACTGGATCAAACCATCATGCGGAAGCGGGTGGACATCCAGGAGGCTCTGAAGAGGCCAATGAAGGTGCCTTGATTTGGGGACAGGAAGCGGGCTCTGTGTCCTGTGCCCAGAATGGAGAAGCGGGGTTGCCCTGGGGCGGCGGGGGCATCCATTGTTCACTCTGTGGGACACTCTTTATTTCGACAGCAAAAGCGGAAGCTGCGTCTTTATATCTCCAATACCTTTAACCCTGCAAAGCCGGATGCTGAGGATTCTGATGGCAGCATCGCTTCCTGGGAGCTGCGGGTGGAGGGGAAGCTCCTGGATGACGTACGTCCTGGCCCAGGTCTCTCCAGGTGTCCTGGGGTGGGTATGGGGCTGAGCTGAGGACAGAGCTAGACGTTTGCAGAGAGGGTCAAGGAGTCAGCCCTGGCCAGGGCTGGGTGGCCTAGAGAGACATCTCTGTGGAGGCCTGCTGCTCTACCCGACCAGCCCCACCCACGCCCCGCTCATCTGCCCCCACGGTCCCTGTTCTGCCCCCACGGTCCCTGTTCCTCTCCCACAGCCTAGCAAGCAGAAGCGAAAGTTCTCTTCCTTCTTCAAGAGTTTGGTCATTGAGCTGGACAAAGACCTCTATGGGCCTGACAACCACCTCGTGGAGGTAAGACCCAGACTCCTCTGGCCCTAGAATCGCCGCCCTTCCACAGGCCCCGGTCCCTGAAGAATCTAGACCACAGTCCCACCAGCTGCACAGATTTGGATCAGGGACCCCCCTAGAGCCCCAGGCCCCACCAGCCCAGATGGGCCCGTGAGGTGACCCAGCTCTTCTGCCCTGGACAGTGGCACCGGACGCCAACCACCCAGGAGACAGACGGGTTCCAGGTGAAGAGGCCAGGGGACCTGAGTGTGCGCTGCACGCTGCTCCTCATGCTGGACTACCAGGTCCGAGCCAGCCCACCCCTACACACCAGGCCCTCGGCCCCCCACACCCTTTCTCTTAGGGTGGGACCAGGCCTCCCAGGAGCGTATCCCAGGAGACCCCATTCTCCTCCCTACCCCCCTTTTCCAGAAGCATGTTTACAAGGAGCCCCATCCCTGGTCCCACGCTGCCTGGCCCTGAGTTCTTTCCACTCCCTTTCTCATTTTCATGGTCACCTTTTCGCAGCCTCCCCAGTTCAAACTGGATCCCCGCCTGGCCCGGCTGCTAGGGTTGCACACACAGAGTCGGTCCGCCATCGTCCAGGCCCTGTGGCAGTATGTGAAGACGAACAGGCTGCAGGACTCGCATGACAAAGAATACATCAATGGGGACAAATATTTCCAGCAGGTAGCCTGAACCGAGGGACCTGGGACGTGGGGAGCAGGCAGAGTTACTGGTAGGGGAAGTGCCTCTACTAAAGTAACACCACCCCTACCTTCTAGATTCCCAGGTATCAGAAACAGTACATAGATACGGTCTCAGAGCCAGAGACCAGGGTCCTCGGCCAGGCCCTAGCACGACGCAGCTCTGTGTGGCAGCCATCCATGTTAGCTACCCCAGGTTAGGAAGATCTGGACCCTACAAGGCCAACAGCTCTGGGAATGTAATATTCTTGGCACTGGGAGTTGGATCCCCAGGTTCTAATCCTGGGTCTTGACTCCAGTAAGTTCCTTAGCTATTTTGAGCCTTGTTCCATCTTTGCAATAGGGTGACAACACCTGTCCCATCTAACCCACTGGGCAGATAGGAAAATCAAATTGTTGTGAAAGGGATTTGACAAACATTCTACCAAAGCAGAGTTTACTGTTAATACACTTTAAATAAGTACAGCAGATAAACCCGAGGAGTAGAAAGAACAGCCGATGTTTATTGAGCACTTACCACGTGCCAGGCATTGTTTCAAGCACTTTATGTGTATTGATTCATTGACTTCTCACCACAACCTTGGGAGAGGAGTACTGCTGCTATCCCCATTTTAGAGATGAAGAAACTGAGGTCTGAGTCATTAAGTTGCTCAGGTTGCATAGTAAGTGCTGGAAGCAGGATTTATACCTAAGCTGGACAACCCAGGGCCCTGTTCTTAACTGACCTGCAGCCACCCTAGTCCCCGCCCTGTGAGCACTGAGGAATTAGACTTGCTCCTGGCTTCTTGTGGTCTTTCCAGAATGAAGGATCTACAACTGCACTTATGTTCTTTTCAAGCACAGAAGAGTGCTCTCTCTCTCTCTCTCTCTCTCTCCCTCTCCCTCTCTCTCTCTCTCCAGATTTTTGATTGTCCCCGCCTGAAGTTTTCTGAGATTCCTCAGCGCCTCACAGCCCTGCTGTTGCCCCCTGACCCAATTGTCATCAACCACGTGATCAGGTGAGGCCCCGACTTGCTCCTAAGACCAGGGAATCATTGTGTCCGGCCCTCCCAGACCCTCCCATCCCTGTGCCCCCTCCCTCCCCGCTGCATCCGCCCTGGGGCCCTTGGCCTATGTGGGGGCAGGTGAACACCAAGGGCCGGACTTCCTGGCAGCGTGGACCCGTCGGACCAGAAGAAGACGGCGTGCTATGACATTGATGTGGAGGTGGAGGAACCACTGAAGGGGCAGATGAGCAGCTTCCTCCTGTCCACAGCCAACCAGCAGGAGATCAGCGCCCTGGACAGTAAGGTGGGGCCAGAGCCCAGAGCTGGAGTGAGACTTTAAGCCAGAAACGACAAAGCGCAGACAGAACTGACAGGAGCGTGGGCCAATGGAGAGCTGAAGGACAGGGGTCTCTTCCCTCCTTCCCTGGGACTGCATAGGCGGGGGAGCAGGGGACCCAAAGGGATTGCCCTTGAAAGGAACAGCAACAGTCCTCCCCCCACGTGCCCCCTCCGCCTTTCCCTTCTTCTCCCACGTCACCATGGCCAGGTGAAAGCGTCTGGCTTTCTACCTGTAGATCCATGAGACGATTGAGTCCATAAACCAGCTCAAGATCCAGAGGGACTTCATGCTAAGCTTCTCCAGAGACCCCAAAGGCTACATCCAAGACCTGCTGCGCTCCCAGAGCCGGGACCTCAAGGTGAAGGGGACTCGGGGAGCACTGGATGGAACACAAGCATATCGGGAAGACAGTAAACGTTGTACACGGGGGCTGGAGGGGGTCCAGGCTCAGGCTGACCCCACTGCTCCCTCCCAGGTGATGACAGATGTGGCAGGTAACCCCGAGGAGGAGCGCCGGGCTGAGTTCTACCACCAGCCCTGGTCCCAGGAGGCTGTCAGCCGCTACTTCTACTGCAAGGTGTGGAGGGGTCCATGCACCTCAGGCCCCCACCTCTCCCTCCCAGAGAAACCATGGCCCTCACCTGGTGGGAGCCCTCCCTGCTCCCAGATGCTGTTCCGGGTCAGGCAGGGGGAGGGCCAGGTGGTGGGAGTCGTGCTGTCACTCACCAGCAACGCTAACCCTGCTCCTGCTCTTACTTCTTTAAAGATCCAGCAGCGCAGGCAGGAGCTGGAGCAGTCGCTGGTGGTACGTAACACCTAGGAACCTTGGGAAGGAGCAGTGGGCCGCTGGGCCCGAGCCTGTGCCCTGGGGCTCGGCCGTCACCCCTCTGCCGCCTGCCTGCCTGCCTGCCTGCCTGCCTTCGGGTGAGGCGGGGAACTGGATTAAAGGTCATTCATCTGATAGCAGCCGTGTGGTCATTGGCAAGTGGGAAGGACGAGGAAGGGGAAGGCACTGGGTCCCCCTGGGAAAACTCCCCAGCCCCTTCCCTCAGATTCTTCTTCTCACTCGTTTTCCCTAGACCTAAGAACACTTTGGCAGAAGACACTTTTAATAACATTTTCTTATTAAAAAAATACAGCAACCAGCTCTCCATCTGTCCATCCATCTTGCCTCGCCCTCCCGGGGCTGAGGCCGAAAAGGGAAGTGTGCACGGTGCAGGCCCCGGGGGGCTAGGTGCTGTTGGCCTGCTCCTGCTCAAACAGCGCCATGGCCAGCTGGGCGCGGCCCCCCAGCCCCTCCAGGTTGCTGAGGCGGCAGCGGTGGTAGAGTTCCTCGCTGAGCCGAGGGCTGCAGTCCCGCAGGGAGAACTTCTGCACCAGCCCTGGCTCCACGGCCCGGAAGAGGTGGAGCCCTGAGAACCGGAGGAACACATCCATCACCTCCAGCCCCTCCAGGGCTTCCTCCTCTTCCTGGCCTGCCAGTTCAGCAGCCAGCCGGGCGCGGGCCGCCAGGTAGTCGGCGTTGTAGAAGCAGCCCTCCGCAGACGAGTGGCGGTCAAACCTGCCTCCCACAGGAGCCCCCCGGGAAGGGTCAGCACCAGGAGGGGATGGGGGGTCAGGGCCAGCCCCCGGGGGCCCTGGAGGAGACCTCTGTGGTGCCAGCGTGGGGTTGAACTCCTGGAAGTGGACTGGAAAGAAGGCCTGCCAGCCGGAGATGGCATTCATGCGGCAGCGGTTCAGGACTTCGGGCCCCGGCCGGGTCCACACAGTGGTGAGGAAGAAAAGCGTGTCCACCGGGTGCTTCTTCGAGACCACATCCATGAGCCGTACCTGGGAAGGTGCCTCTGCTCGCACGGCGAGCCAGGCCAGCCTCGTCCCAGGGTACCGTCGCTCTAACTCAGCTGCTGCGGCCTTCACCCCAAGAAATGGGTCCAGGGCCCCTCGGCCACCTTCCCGCGGCCCATAGACCAGCAACAGGGTGAGCAACGCGTGCTCTCGTGGTTCCAGAACACTGGCCGCAAAGGCCTCGAGGAAAGCAGGGGCCACGGCGGCTTCGGCCACCAGGAGAGGCAGCACCAGCTGCACGCGGGTGGCCTCAGTAACATAGGGCATCGGTAGGATTTCTACCCGACTCAGGGGCCGCAGCAAGCTGACCCTGCGAGCCAGGGCCCGCCGGTGCCCACGCTGCGTGACGGCCTCCAGCAGCAGGTCCAGCGTGTACTCCATGCCCCGCGCTGGGTCGAAGCGCCGGTAGCCGTTGAGCAGCCTCTGCTTCTGGAAGCGCAGGCGGGGCTCATAGCGCCGATTCAGCTGTTCCACGGCCGTTTCCACAGCGTCGCCCACATCTGCCCGGCTAGCCCCTTGCAGTGGGCACTTGGGGGCCCCGTCTGCACAGGAGAAGGTGTGCTGCTCTGTGAAGTAGTCCCAGCCAAGCACCTCAAAACGAGAGTGCGGTGTGAACGGGGCCGGGAGCCCCACGGGCCAGCTGAGCCCTGCCTCTCCCTCAGGGGTCAGCAGGGTCAGGTTCCGGATCTGAGCCTAGGGGGCGAGGGACGCACAGTAAGTGCCCATCTAAGTAGCCAGGACCCAGCCTGTCCTGGGCTCTGAGCTCTCGCCTGACTCTGCCACCCCTCAGCTAATCCCTGTACTTGACATCCTGTGTGAACCGCGGTAAGCATCTGAGATGAATCACACCCACTTCACACCAGTGCAGAGGAGGACGAGGGGGGCATGTGCTGTGGTGGAGGGTAAAGCCCACCAAATACACAGCTCGGCAGCCTCTCCCACATCTAAAGCGCTGCCATCCTCCTCAGAACAGGACCTTTGCTTTCACCTGTGCTCCACCTCTCACAACCTCTACAATTAACTAGGCAGTTCTACCCTTGGGTTTCTTAAGGACAGTACTAGGAGTTCAGGGACTTTGGGGTTTTTGCCTCCTCGGTGGAAGGAGCTACTGGAGAGGAGCTAAAACTATTCTAAGCAGTGTACCAGGCCCCGGGCTCACTGTTCACCTGCAGACCCTGTTCACTGCATCCAAGTTGTGCCAGGAGCTTCTCTTATGATTCACCTGGACCCCTACGAGCCCCTTCTCCCTGGAGCTGTCAGTCTAGGTAAGGTCAGCCTCCCCTCAGCCGGCTGCCCGCTCACCTGCAGCTGTTCTATTTCGCTGTACGCCCGCTCCAGCTCCAGGGCGCTGAAGCGCTTGTGCAGCCGGTACATGAGGGTCCCCTCAGAGACAGGGTGCACGGCGAAGGCACTCAGGAAGGCCGGGCTCCCCTCCTTCTCGGGGTCTCTATTCTTGGCCAGTTCAAAGGAGCGATAGTGCTGCCCCTAGAGGAACCAATCACACAAATCAATGCCCCACGTGGACAGCTGTCCGTCCCAACCACCCGACCAAACTCAGCATTCAGCCCATGACTCCTGATGCCTGGAAGGGAGGAGGGAGCAGGAGCTCGCTCCCATGTCCCCTCAACCTTGGCCTTACTCCCACGTGACACTGGCGTTTCGGAAAGAGAATGCCCTCTTCCCCAAAAAACCCTACTGTTTCTCGGGGGAATGAAAGCCCTGAGCCAGCAAATACTCCCCAAACGTCCGTTTCATCCCCTGATTCAGTCCCAAAGACAAGGGGGCTTTCTCTAGAACAGTCTCAGATTCTTCATGACTGTGAGTGTGTCATGGGAGGGGTGGAGGGTGAGGGGCTGTTGGGCGGAGGACGGGTGAATAGGGGCACCTTTCTCTCGTGTTCACAGGGTCCCTGACAAGATTCCACTTTTGACAGCCCCCAGGGTCTAAACAGCCCCAGGGGAGCAGGGGAGCCAGAGGAGCGTCCTGTGGCTGGAAAGGGCAGCACAGCGAGCTGCTAGCAAGGCGCCGGCAGATCCCAGCCTGAAGACCAATCCCTCCGTCCTACTAACGTCAGGGACCGGGACTGACTTGTCAGGGCTGTTACCTGGTGCTGTGAGACGCAGCCGATCCCCAGAGAGTCAATGAGGCAGCGGCCAAGCCACTCGTCAGGACGGGCGCTGAGAATGTCTCCTCGGCAGCCATCCAGGTGTGGCCGCAATCGCAGCAGGAGACTCCGTGACAACAGGTAGCCGAAGCCCCCGTGGCAGTACCGGGCCTGCTCGCCAGCACCAATGAACTCCTCTGCCCGGCCCAGGTACAGGTCTTGGTTGATGCTGAGGTGGCCGGCAAGGGCTGCCAGGCGGGGGGCCTGCACATACGTGTCATCCTGCATGATGAAGAACCAGTCGTAGTCTCCTCCGAAGTGTGAGTGAAGATGGCGCAGGGTCTCTGACATGAGCCAGGCTGGCCGCTCATCCCCATGTGACACCACCTGCATCCCTGCTGGAACCCGGGCCCCTCGCTGCCCGGTGAAGTAGAGTAACCGAGGGAAGTGGTGGGCCACTGTGCGGTTCACGGCCACGGCCAGAGTGGACAGTGTGGCCCGGGAAGTAAGGACAGCCACCAGCAACCGCTCACGAGAGCCCAGCTCTGTCTGGATGTACCGAGTCCTGTGGAGAGACCAGTGTGCCAGGGGTCACCTCCCTCACCTTTAGGAACCCAGCCCGGCCAGCATTTACACCCTCCAATGAATGAGTGAGTTGGGGGTGAGAAAAGAGAAAGGAAAGGCGTCCTTATCGATACGCATTAGCTCTTGGAGTGAGCATCCTCTGAGCAGCCGACACTGGAATTCATTTGGGGAGGGGTCTCGTAAGGACGGATTAGATGGGTTAGACACAATTCCTGTCCTGTTCGAGAACATCCAACACTAATTTAATAGCAATGGGTGAGACGGTCTTAGACTCAGGAGGAGAGAAACAATTGGGACAAACCATGATGGACAATAAGGCAAAGCATTGCTCCAAGGAGCCCAACACGGATCGCCAGCGAAGGCAGAGGTGAGGCCTACGAGCAGCCCTAAGCTGGGCTCTGGGGCCTGGGCCACACACACGGCTCTCACCTGAGCACCTTCTTGTAGGGCTTGCTGGGATCCCTGTAGTAGGGGACAATCCGGGGTCTGAAGTCTTCATCACTTTGGTCCAGCCGAGTTCTTGAGTCCTGTGGCCCTCCTGCTTCCCCCACAGCCTCTACGCAGGGATCTTCTCCCTCGCCCTGGATCCAGGAAACCCGCAAGAGGCTCAGGCTGCATCCCAGAGACAGCCCGAGGATGAGGGGCAGTGCTGGCCGCAGCAGAGCCAGCAGGGAGCTCAGGCGCATGTTGGTAGGCTCTGCTGTGTGTGTGCCCCGAGGGCACAGCTTCCAGGATCAATCAGGCCAGTTGTTGGACTACAGTTTTAAGCAGGGAACGTGGGGTCAAGGAGGCCAGCACCAGAGCAAGGTGTGGTTGCTTCCCGGCCTGGCATCCCCAGGAAGCTGGACTGTCCCTTCTTCACGATCCTGTCTGCCTGGTCTTCAGTTGTCGAGATGCCAGATCCAGCCCTCAGTCCGAATGGTAATAAACATTAGAATCAATTTCACCTACTAATGGATTATGGTCAGTCTTCCAGTAGAAAAGGGAGAAAACAAAACTCACTCCTGCCAAACCTAAGCCAAAAAGGACTACACACATCTGTAGACGGGCTCTCCGTCAAGAGCTAGCAGCAAGGGATCCAGAAGCACATGCTCTATCCGAGCAGGGGCCCAGCTAGAGGAGCCTGCCCAGGTAGACCTTTCCCAAGAGCGCCTGGCTGGCACGTTCTCACTCCGTTTACTGAAGGAGCTGGTGACTGGCTACCGAAGGCCGGCACCTGGGAAGGAGCAGGGCCTTTCTACTCCACTCCTGAGGGGTAAGGAAACACAGGGCTAGAGTCACCCGTCCTTCCAGTCAGGAGTGGTCAGGAGCCCCTGGCATGGCACACCGATGTTCTGCCCACCAGAACGAGGGGGCAGGTATGGTGACTCAGCCCTGAGAGCCTCTCAGAGGAGCGCCACGGCTGACTGAGCCGTTTTGCCCCGCAGTCTCCTCCCAATCCCACCTGCTGAGAGGTTGGTGCTGCCCACCTCCCTCTGGGAGGAGAGGAGAGGGAAGCAAATGACTAACTCTGGCTGTGTAAGAGCGATTGGGTGTCTGGTTTGACCAGGGCCCAGGTACCCAAACCAAACGAAACCGAGAGGAGGAGAAGCAGCCAGAGGCCACGCAGGGATGCTCGGAAGAAAAACGGACGCTCAGCTCTGTGACCGTCGCCAGGCCTGGCGCCCCTGCTCTACGTTCAGCGATCCAAGACCAATTCTAGCCCTGGCAGGAAGGCTCAAAGAGACTTTTAGCCGTTGATCTCAAAACAGAAATAAAACCGGCTGCGTCACGGAGCTGTGGAGAAGGGGTGGGGGGAAGGGGTGTCGCGGCTGGAGGAGGAGGGCAAAGACGCCGTGCTCGGGCCCTTCGGGGGGGCGGCAGCCCCGCCCGTGCCAGCGGGCAAAGGACAAGCAGGGCCACCCCGAGGCCCGCACACGGAGGCCCCTGCAGCAGGGCCAGGGACAGACTGATAAAAAGATGAGACCGACGCGACCGGCGACGCGACCCACACCGTTCCGGGGCTCGGGGGCGAAGGCGTGGGGGTGGGACCTGATCCTGGGGCCGCGAGCGGCACTCCTGTCGCCCCTCGCAAGGGAAGGGCGGGGAAGGGGAACAGACCCCAGTGCTCGGCCGAGGCGCCGGCTCCGCAGTTTGCAGCGGCTGCCACCTCACAGCCCGGCCAGCTCCTTCCTCTTCCGCCCGCTGTCAGTCCCCGTCTCTATGGTGACCGCATCCGGCCGCTCGCTCTGCCGCCGCTCTCTCTATGGTTGCCCCGCCCCTTCTCTGCACCGCCCGCCGGGCCCAGGATGACGTGGAGGGCCCCGCCAGCCGCCCGCCACCTCAGGGATGAGCGTGCATTCCACAGACGCTAATCCGAATGGACCCTAAGGTGCCCCAAACCTTCCACCCCAGCTTCCGTCTGCCCTGGAAAAGTAATACCCGCCCCCTCAATGATCACGCTTCTGCCCGTATCCGACTTCTCCCAATGGGCTTCGAACCCCGTCATCCACTTAGTTATTTCAGAACTGTTGTTGTTTGCCGACTACATTCCTGGCCTTCGTCGTGAGTACTGATGGTGGGCGAAGTGGGCATGGGCCCTGACCGCAGGGAGCTGAGAGTGGACAAACAGGCATTCATGGCACACTGACATAGCAAAAATATAAACTTAGGTAGCAATCCCAAACTGTCGTAAATACCATCGCAGAAAAGCAAGACTCCAGTGGGACAATGTGACAGGAAGAATTAGACTGAGAACTTGGGAACGCTGAGATCCAAAGTTTCAGTAGGTTACCCAGACAAAAAGTGAAGAGGAGTTTTCCAGGTAAAGAGCAGAGCAGAGAAGGCCCTGAAGGAGGGAAGAGATTGGCTTAGAGAAGAAGGGGGAAGGCTAGGGCAGCTAGGGCCTGGTGAGAGAGGGGAAAACAGCCTAGGGGAGGCAGGCAGGGCCTTCCGACCACCGCAGTGGTCTCCCAACTGGGATGGCACGTCCCTAGGGGGCAATTTACAAGTGTACCTGGGGCAATTGTGTTGTCAAATGGTTGAGGGGAGGAGCCAAGAAGGCAAGATATCTTGCATGTTGTAAGATAGTATCACACGAGCCGGCCCAGGCAGTTAAAGCTCCCTGCTCCTGACTCCGAAGACTGCCAGTTCGATTCCCACATGGGACAGTGGGCTCTCAACCACAAGGTTGCCTGTTCGACTCCCGCAGAGGCTGGTGGGCTGCGCCCCCTGCAACTGGCAATGGCAACTGGACCTGGAGCTGAGCTGCGCCCTCCACAGCTAGGACTGAAAGGACAACTTGAATCTGAACGGCACCCTCCACAACTAAGATTGTGGACAACAACTTGACTTGAAAAAAAAAGTCCTGGAAGTGCACACTGTTCCTCAATAAAGTCCTGTTCCCCTTCCCCAATAAAATATTTTTTTAAAAAAAGATAGTATCACACAAGAAAGAATTGTCTGTCTCACAGGGCTTTCAAATGTCCTGAACATTCATGTAAGGGGAAAAAAACAGTGATAATCACTGATCCTTGAGCCTGTGTTTTATATACAAAAATGATGTGATTTTGCAGGATGGTGATACGTGCTGAGGTCTCAAGGAATGTAACTATCACGTAAATGGAAGGAAGATTGTACTCTGTTTTGTTCAGGAATCTACTGTGAGTGACCATTTTGGAGAACTATATCATGGGTAGCAATGTCACTCATGGCGTTCCGTCTTCATTTGTACCGTCACATTCAAGGTGAGCCCACCTATAGGACTAAGCGTCTAATTATGTTTTCCAGCAGACTGAAAGAACATTTTATTAGAAAGGATTTCCTTTTCTTTCTTCTGTTATGGTTAGGACACTCTAATTTTTTGAAGCTTTTGTGTGTAGTTAGGTTATGTCATCTATGAACTTTATTTCTACACAGTAAAAGGGGTGTCACAAAAAATGTTTGTGATTAAAAGGGAGCATTAGAGCTGGTGGAGTTAAGAACCACCATTCTAGGAAATATGTGAGCTAGAACTCACCAGCACTGTTATCCTTTACTGTGTTTGGGTCTTATCCTCAGTTAGACTGCAATTTGAGCTCCCCTCAGCAACTGGCACAAAAAAGAATGAGTTGTTAGAAGAGACTCTGAGAAGTAGAGTAGGGACCCTCACCTGGAGTTTGGAGGATACAGGTTCCAGACCAGCATTGTCCAATAAAAATGTAATGTAAGCCACCAATGTCAGCCATATATGTAATTTTAAATTTTCTGGTAGCCAAATTTTTTAAAAAACAAAAAGAAACGTAAAATTAATTTTAATAAATTTTATTGTGTTATTAAATATGTCCAAAATATTATTTCAACATGTAATCAATATACAAAATTGAGATATTTTACATTTCTTTTCTCCCCACACCTTTGAAATCTGATGCAGATTTTATGCATATCTCAATTTGGACTAGCCACGTTAAACACTCCATAGCCACCTGTGGCAGGAGGCTACCACACTGAATAGCACAGTTCCAGACCCTTCTCAGTTAATAAGTTCCTAGGTAATTCTGAATGAGACATTTCCTTCCATGAGTCTCAGTTTCTTCATATTTGAATGAAGTATCTAGACCAACTGTCTTGATTTTTCATATTTATCCAGCCCTTTTCTCCTCCTCTCTATCCACATCTCTCTCCCTCTCATTTCCCCATTTCTCCTCCTCTCATCCCCAGGTCTGTTCCCTGCAAGATATCCAAATCTTGGGTGGGAACCGCAGAACTTCTAAGGGGCCAACAAGTTTTCTGAGCCACTCTTGCTGTGCTGAGGGAAGACTGCCCAGCAACTGTTGACTCATGAGAAATCCTGGACCTGATTGGTTGTTATACAGGCGACTTCAGAGAAGTAACTGGTTATAGTTTTCTCTTGCCATCCTGAGCCATTTTACAGAGCTGGAGTTCTGTAACCAGAAAATTCCAGCCTCATATCCCGGCACTGTCTCCTACCAGCAGTATTGTTTTATTATAGCTCTGTGCCTTTGTTTCCAATCTGTAAAATGGTAATAAGACCCACCTCAGGGTTTGGTGGGGAGATTAAATGGGATTGCGTGAACGAAAGAGCATAATAAATGTTAGTTCTCTGTAACCTGTATCCTGTCTGTAACCATACATTTTCATTAGGCTGCGAGAGAGAGGCATATTGCAGACAGTTCTCCCAGGAGGCTAGGTGCCTGGAAGAGTGATTTTATGTGATCCACGCCATATATATCTTCTTTGCTTCATAAAGAAAAGCTTTGCAGTCAACCATTGCCCATATTCTTTACCTAAAACAATGCTTTTGCCCAGAGTAGATGCTTAATACTTGTTAAATGTATTAAAGAAATATCTAGCGCATACTTAGGCCAGGATTCTACTAGTAGCAGAGAAGAAGGAAGCCTAACAGAACTCTGGCTAAGTAATAATTAGCAAATTAACAAGAATTAAACTCTATTTTTCTAACAATCATATTCTGTAAGTACTACCATCATTCCCATTTTACAGAGGAGAGTATGTATTTTGCCAGAGGTCACACACTGTAAATGGTAGTGCTGGGGTTCGAATGCAGGCAGTCTGCCCCCAGAGTTCATACTCTTCGTTATGACATGTCAGCGAGGTCCCCGCCTAGCAACTCCAGCACCATGAAGAAGTCACTTTTAAGGCACTCATCACCCAAATGTCATGGTCCGTTTACTTTGTGAAGTTTCCTTAATTGTGAGCTCCCTAAAGTCAGGGAATGACTTGTCACCACTGCAACTCCAGCATCTGGCTCTAAGCCTGACACACAGTGGGTTCTTAATTGGTGGAAGGTATTCTAGCAAAAGGAAAGCACAAAGGTGTAAAGGTGTGAAATAGTGGATTACTTAAAATACGAGTAGTTAGATTCTACTGGAGCATCAAGTTTGAGGAAGAAAACTAGTTCTGTGGAGGGAGGAATGAGCTTATTTTTTAAAAGCGTCAAGAGGGCCACTTTTGGAGAATGTGCTCAGAGGGAGTAACAGTGTCCTTTGCTTCCCTCCAGCCGTGTCACTGATGGTGAGGCACCGTTGGTCAGGCGGCTGGAAAAGTAACAGAGATCACAAAGGGCCTGCCTTGCATTTGAGGCTATGAGTTTGGGACTTAACAATGTAGGCGATGAGAAGTCTACGACAGATTTTAAACAGTGAGATTCAAAGGAAAAGTAACGGGCAACGTCTCATAGCAAACGGATGATACAGGTACACTAAGAAAAGGGGTCTTATTCTTTACTTCAGGGTTTTCCCACCAAACTTAATGGGTGCGATGGAAACCTAACAATTCTACAGTAGGTTGGCTACGAGGTCAAGGTTTAGGAACAACGTTTGGCACCTCTTGCCTACTCTGGACCAAGCTCTAAAATCGCGGTTTCATGAAACGAGGACGCCTTTCTTTCATGGACGTATTCTGTTCCTCGCATCTTCCCCGCCGCCGCGTCCCTCTTCCTTCTCCTCTCCCTCCCCTTCTCTGCCCATTGTTTCTATCCATTCCCGCCTGATGAATGCTGGGAGGTGTAGTCGCTCGCCTTGCTACCTGAGCCGGTAGGGCGGCCCTATCAACTCGGTATCAGAATTCAACAGAGGCGGGGTAAAGCCTGGAAGGCCCAGCCCACTTATCCGAGGAGCAATCTGGGATTTGCAGTTTCCAGTGTCCGAAGGGATCCTGCTGGCAGAGGGGTCTTGGACTCTAATCCACCCAGACTCGCGCACCCTGATGACGTCACAGCACCCGCGAGGCCCCTGGGATACGTCGTAGTTCTGGAGGAGGGAGCTCAGCCTTGTCCGCCACGACTCGAGGACAACACTTCCCAGGAGTCTGCAGGGCGGCGCGCCAAGAGCCGCGCGAAGCCGTGATTGGCTGGTGAGCCGGCCGCACGCGGAGGAGCCCAAGAAGCAGCTCTGTTGCGACAGTGGCCGAGCGGCGAGGCCCAGTGAGTTGGGGGAAGGGGCCCTGGGGGGAGGGTGCCGGCCAGTGAGGGGGAGGGAGGACGAGAAGAGGGGGAAGGAACGGGGTCAGGATGGATGGAGGAGGCTTCGAGGGAGAAGAAAAGGCCAACGGGAAGAAGCGGACGGGCGGGGGCTGGGGTCGGTGCGGGGGCTGGCGAGTGAGGAGACCCCGAGGGAACTCGCTGGGGTGGAGGAGGAGTGTGTCCCGGGAAGAAGCTGGGCCCGACGGCTAGGTGGTATGGAGGGGCACGACGGAGAGGAGGCCCGAGGCAGGCGGGAGGAGGAAGCCCGGCAAAGCGAGGCGGCCGGCTGGAGCGCTGAGCGCCAAGTTGGGGGAAACCGGAGACGGGACCTCTGCCGAGGAGCAGAACCCGGTCCCTAACTGGCGGGCCTGAAAGGAGGAGCGTTTCCAGAGCGAAGCTGGCCGTGGAGATTGGTGGACGAAGCCCCAGGGAAGAGATGTGAAGATTAGAAGAGCGGCCGAGGATCAGAATTGGCTTGAGAGACCCCGACAAAGTTGGGAGCGACCAGGCAGGGGCGGAGCTGGTTCTCCGAGGCTTGATAGGAAAATTCCTGTGAGGGATGGAGCCGGGCCCAGGCACTGTCCCGTGAGTTTAGAATTTGGAGTGTTTGCCTTTCTTCAGGCTCCCTGAAAGAACAGTAACCTACCCCTGTGGTCCATCACCATGCCCTCTGACCTGGCCAAGAAGAAGGCAGCCAAAAAGAAGGAGGCTGCCAAAGCCCGACAGCGGCCCAGGAAGGGACATGAAGAAAACGGAGATGCTGTCACAGAACCACAGGTGGCCGAGGAGAAAACTGATGAAGTCAATGGACAAGAGACCACAGGTGAATTGAGGGAGAGGTGGGTTCCTGGGATGCTTGCTACGACTTTAAGGATGCCGTATGGGGGGGCCCTGGAGACTGTATCTGGCGCCATGAACCAAAACAGTAGAGTTGGAGCTTGTAGCATCCTGTGATCCGTCAAGGGAACGACCCAGGGGTCTCACGTACTCAGTGGCACGCAGACATGAGAGTTGTGCTGCTTTGTTGCTCTGTCACTGGGCTGTGAGGAGGAGGTCAGTTTCCTGTCCCTTTCTCAGTTTTCATTTCTACACACAGTGGTCAATGTGCCAGGCCTTTGCCACATTATACCCTTGGCCTCCCATAACAATAAGAGAAACTTACCAATTGTTTTGTTTTTTCCCCTGGTTTTTTCCCCTGGGAAAAAGATGTCTTTTTCTGTTATTTACATTTTGGGAAATATTTATCGAGCTCGTCTCAAATGCTAGACAGTGTGCTACATATTGAGGTACTGTAAACACAGTCTGCCCTCTGGTAACTTATAGTCTGGATGGAGAATCATGATAGTGTGTGATAAAGAATATTCCAGGTTCTTGGAAATCTATTTCCAGCCTTCTTTTTTGCCCGCTGAAAACTCCCTAATCAGGCCTTCTGCTCCACCACATTTTGGTCCTTTTACACACTAAGTTCTAATACCACAATTTTTGTACTAGTTACAGCTGACATTTTTCTCAGGGCCCAACTCAAGATAACAAAGCCTTTCCCAATCAAACCTGACCTCAGTTATTTCTATTTATCATACCCCTGTGCTGTCTTACAATGTTACGTCTTTACCTTTGTGTCTTCTGTTTCTTCATCTAAATTGTTTAGTCTTTGAGTGCAGGGACCAGTGTCTTAGGGGATACTTTTTGCAGATAGAGATATTAAGTAAATGTCGGAAAGCAAAGAAGTGTTACTCATGCAAGTTATGACAGACAGACAGGAGTTCAGAAAAGGGGGAGTTAAAAATGATTGAGAGAAGAGAATTGGGTGGTAGGAATTGTTTGCAAAATAAGAATTATGGAAGAAAGCTGGTGCATTAAAGTCAGGCCGTGGGGGGAGTTTTATTCCTGGCCAGAGTAATGGAGGCGTGAGAAGTTAGGGACGATGGAAGTGAGAGCGGAGTCTGTCTTTACAGCCCTCTTCTCAGACTTTTTCTTTTCTGTCCCCAGAAGTGGATGTGCTGACCAAGGAGCTAGAGGACTTTGAGATGAAAAAGGCTGCTGCTCGAGCTGTCACTGGCGTCCTCGCCTCTCACCCCAACAGCACCGATGTCCACATTATCAACCTCTCCCTCACCTTCCATGGTCAAGAGCTGCTCAGTGACACGAAACTGGAGTTAAACTCAGGCCGTCGTTACGGCCTCATTGGCTTAAATGGAATTGGTGAGGCCCTTGGAAGGCGAGGTGGGAGGGATCTCTTCTCGGCTCACCTGTCGCTCAGCAAGTATTTACTCAGCACCAGCTCTGTACGAAGCAAGGAGTTGACAATATGGGTGGGAGAGCTGGTATGCCCAGGGAAAAGGAGCTGGCCATACAGAGCGGTATGTGGTATGTACCACATGAGTAGGGACAGACAGTAGGCGCCGGAGAAGTGGGCAGGAGGGGTGGGTGGCAGTGTGAACAGACTTCACGGAGGAGACGTGGGACAGGAAATGGAGAAAAGGCGTTCTAAGAATGGGGCTGTGTGTAGAGGGGAATAGCAGGATCTGAATGAAGGAAAGCAAAGAAGATACTCAAAAACAAATGGTGAGGTGGTGGTTTAGCTGGGGTGGAGGAACTGGGGGGGCTCCCTGGCCAAGCCGTGCTGAGTGTCCTCTGCCCGTTGTCGGCCTGCCCCTCAGGAAAGTCCATGCTGCTCTCTGCCATTGGGAAACGCGAGGTGCCCATCCCTGAGCACATTGACATCTACCACCTGACGCGGGAGATGCCCCCGAGTGACAAGACGCCCTTGCAGTGTGTGATGGAGGTCGACACAGAGCGGGCCATGCTGGAGAGGGAGGCTGAGCGGCTGGCTCACGAGGACGGTAGGGCTCCCGGCCCAGGGGGTGGGGGTGGCCTTCCCCCCAGGAAGGCCCGGGGCGCCTCACGGCCATGCACTGCCCGCAGCGGAATGTGAGAAGCTCATGGAGCTGTACGAGCGTCTGGAGGAGCTGGATGCCGACAAGGCGGAGATGAGGGCCTCCCGGATCCTGCACGGACTGGGTTTCACACCTGCCATGCAGCGCAAGAAATTAAAAGACTTCAGTGGGGGCTGGAGGATGAGGGTTGCCCTCGCCAGGTGAGTCCCTCTCTCCTTCACCTTCTGTAGCTCCCCATCTCGCGCTTCAGTGCTCGCTCCAGGGGAATTGTTTCGAACGGGGTTTCGTGGTCAGTAAGGGCCAAACACGATGCAGACAGCCACAGACGTGGAGTGCGTGGGATGCGTGGGTTGAGGGGTGTACCTCCTGACTGACTGGTCATTGTTGGGTTCCTGGCAGGGTTTGGGAATCCTAGGACCAGCCCTAGGTAAGACGGTGGAATGAATAGTTCTGTTTTCTTCTTTCCTCCTGACTGCCCTCTCACCCTTTTTTTGTGCTTCAGTCCTTCTGAGTTTTGCTGTATAAAGATGAAATGTCAGCTATTAAGATACCTGGTCCCCTCACCCTCCTGTGACTTGGACCCAAAGAGAGTTTCCTTAACTACCATTCCTCCAGCAGTCCCCCCAGAAAGTCCCCAGGTGCACGGGTGAGCCTTGACACTGCTTCAGCAGGCCTGCCTGTGTGCACCTTTGAACAGGAGCACGGTGGTTCCGTGTGCTAGCAAGGAGGAGCCACCCCAAGTTCGCTTAGAGAGCTTTTCAAAATGCAGATTTCCTAGCCTGCCCTTCAGATCTAGGCAATTACAATGTCGGAGTTTGGTGTCCAGAAATCTTATTTTTAAAGAGCTCCACAGATGTTGGAACCAGAGCTGTCCCCTTGCTTCTCCTGTCTTAAGATTCCATCTAAGAAAAGAACATTCTTTGGCTTCCTTGCTAGAGTACGGCAACCCTGCCAAATAGGTCGAACATGAATAGTGTTTGCTGTAGCCATTTATTTCCTCTCTACCCTTTTGTCTTTCTATTGGTCAGTAGCCTCAGTGTAGAGGACTTGCAGACTCGTAAGGACTTTCACAGCCTCGTCTCCAAACGACATCGTCCGTCTGCTTCTCAGCCCCGCTTTCTGCTCTTTAATCTGCACTCTTCACCTCTGGTTTCTGTCCTGGCTCTCCCCTTCCTTCTGAGGTGTAGAACCTGGAGGAGATTGTAGGACTCAGGCCAGGCCTGGCCAGCACTGCAGGTAGCAGGCAAGGCCGTCCCCTTCTGTGGAGCACTCATTGGGCTGAGGTGGCTTTGTCTCCTTTCCGTCCTGCAGAGCCCTCTTCATTCGGCCCTTCATGCTGCTCCTGGATGAGCCCACCAACCACCTTGACCTGGACGCTTGTGTGTGGTTGGAAGAAGAACTCAAGACGTAAGGGGATGGGTCTGGGCCTTGGGAGTGGGCAGGTCCTCAAGGGGGAGTTGGGCAGAGTCCCGAGGAAATGGACACCCAGAAACCACACTGATATTAGAGCAGTGAGCACATGACTGGTGAGGCCAGCGGGAAGGCCGCGGTGACAGCGGCACGCACCTTTAGCTGCCGGCCTTGCTGTTGGTTTTTGTTTCCTCTAAAATGTGTGGGCTGTTTTCTGTTTCTATTAAAGACTGTTTCTCTAATGGTATTTATAAACATCGCGTAAAGGGGAACTCCTCTAAGATTATGACGTAGTGACAAAGGACAAAGCACCCGCATGGCAGTGGTCGTTCTATGGCTAAAGAGCTGCAGAACCACGAATGTTGTACTAACTCGGAAAGAAGGCTTTTGGTGGTCTCTGCCATGACTTGGCACCTTCTTTCAAAAAGAAGAGCATGGTGATTTTGACTGTGCCTGCTCCAGTTCTTCCCACCCACAGTTCTAGGTACTGATAGGTGTGTTTGTAGACATACACTTCTGTTTTTACCATGGCTGTTACTACCATCTCCGTTCGTTCCACTGAAAATTAGAACAGAAGATGGAGGAAACTCAGACCGTGTCCCACACTTTGAAAGGCCTCAGAGTCTCCTTACAGGCAGACGGGGCACTGGCGGCTTAGGCGCTTGCTGAGAGCAGGAACTGGCCCGGGAATCTCAAGGGTGCTCGGTGCCAGCATGGGACAGGAGGCGGCTTCTGGGTCTGACTGAGCCCCGCTGCTGTGGCTGGCCCGGCTTTGAGCGCCCCCCTGACCGGGTCTTTCGCTTCGCAGCTTTAAGCGCATCCTGGTCCTCGTCTCCCACTCCCAGGACTTTCTCAACGGCGTCTGTACCAACATCATCCACATGCACAACAAGAAACTGAAGTACTACACGGTGAGTGGGCCGCAGCATCTCCACGGTGACCTCCGTGCTCAGCTGCCTGACGTCCTCCTTCAGAACAGCCAGACTTAGCCGCCCTTTTCTGTCTATTGCTGTAAAAAGACGTGGGCGAGGAGTCCTGTAGCCTGTTTGCTTTGAATCCCACAGTAGTTGCTTTCAGGCCGTAGTCCATGGATTGGCAGCCTGTGCACATGGTGGGTACTCGCCTATGGCAAAGAGGGTCAGTCTTCATGGTACCCAGGCGGGCCCTGCGCCCTCTGCCTTCCTCAGTGGCTGCTTGACGTTGCTTCCTGACAACCAGCGTATTTACCTCTCCTCCCACGAAGAACGGAAGGCAGGATCTCGGCAGCCTCCTTTTGTGCTTGCCTTTCATATTCTGCCTTTCAAAAAATATATCAAATGAAAAATGAAACATAGAAGTCCTCTTCGCTCGTAATTACGCTTGTCACAGGAGTATTAATAGTTTCTTGTATAGCCTTCCAGAAATTTTCCGTGTTCTTTCAAGCATTTACAGAAAATTTCCTGTATATGTATTACAATTGTAATCTTAGTCGTTTTCTTCTATAGGTTGCTTTTAAAATTTAGTATACATTGGACTGCTTTCTGTATGAGTATATATAAATCAACCGCATTCATTTTAGTGGCTCCATGGTTATTTCGTTGTGTGGCCATCCTGTTCCTTACTTGTCAGACCCTTTTTGATATTTTGCTGATGGAAAATAACATCAGTCCAATTGGGCAGGGTTTGCAGGTCCCACATCTGATTGGTGTCATGTCTTCCCTGCTAGGGGCACTTACTGTCATCTGCATGGGGCTTCAGTTTCTAGGGGTGGGGTGTAGGAGGAGGAGGTGAGCTGGGAAAGCGGTGAGCTTCGTGATGGCGGTGTGACAGTGGTTCTCAGGGCTCCGCTCACTGCTGGGGGTGTCTTCTGGCTCACGTGAGGATTTGATCTGGAACCTGCTCTGCCTAAGCCAACAGGGAGAGGCACACAATTCGAAAGACTTCAGATCCCAGGTTAGGGGTTCGTCTTGAATCACTTCCTCTTTCCCGACGGCACAGTGGTTAGGCAGGGCCCAGTCAGATGCCACCCGCAGGTGAGAAGCGTGGGTGCGAAGCAGGACCGAGGCTCGGGCTGCCCGCCTCACTGGCCCCTTTCCTGCAGGGTAACTACGATCAGTATGTGAAGACACGGCTGGAGCTGGAGGAGAACCAAATGAAGAGGTTTCACTGGGAGCAAGATCAGATCGCGCACATGAAGGTAGGGCGGTTGGCGAGCCGGTCACGTTCTCCCGCAGAGTTGGACGAGGCTTTGGGGAGTTTGGGGGTGCCGCGGTAGGTCAGGAGGAAGTGATGTTTGACATGAGTTATTTGGCGCCTGCGCGTACTCCAGTGCCCCTCGGTCTCTTTCAGAACTACATTGCTAGATTTGGCCATGGCAGTGCTAAGCTGGCCCGGCAGGCCCAGAGCAAGGAGAAGACGCTACAGAAAATGATGGCGTCGGGACTGACGGAGAGGGTCGTGAGCGACAAGGTGGGGTCCGCCGGGTGGCGTCGGGGGGTCTCCAGTGAGGTGATTCAGGAAAGCCCTAACGTGGTAAATGCCCTCTCGCTTCTAGACACTGTCGTTTTATTTCCCACCGTGTGGCAAGATCCCGCCTCCCGTCATTATGGTGCAAAACGTGAGCTTCAAGTATACAAGAGATGGGGTGAGTCCCGTGCTCGGGTGGGAGGCCGCATGCTGAGCACACCTACTAAGTCGTGGGGTAGGGGCGGTCTCAGGGTGGCAGCTGGGCCCCCATCCAGGCCTCACAGTGGCCCCTCTGCAAGTCCTTGGAAGGAGAAGTGCTCTGTGGGGCTGGTGTCTGCCGCCAGAGCTGCGTCCTCCGCTGGGGACTGGGGGTCTGCGGCCTGGGTCTGCCGGCAGAGGGACCGGCATCCTGACCCCGTGTCCATCACTCTCTCCCTCACTCCCTCAGCCTTGCATCTACAACAATCTAGAATTTGGTATCGATCTGGACACGCGTGTGGCTCTGGTGGGGCCCAACGGAGCAGGGAAGTCCACTCTCCTGAAGCTGCTGACTGGGGAGGTACGGTGCCCGTGGGGCTCCCACGGCCGGGGTGCGTCTGAGGGACAGGAGGTGGCCGGGCCACTGCGCTGGCGGGGCGCGAGTCCCCTGGTGGTGAGCGAGGGGTCGTCCCTGCAGTGCTGAGATGTGGGCTGTTTTCTCAGAGAAGGCGAGGAGGAAGAAGGGGAGTCTGCGTGTGTGACCGAGAGAGAGACAACACCTGCGTGTGTCTCAGCCTTTCTGTGTTCTCAGTCAGAGCTCTTTAGGAATGTCTGTGCATTTAGAGGCACATTTTTATTTTAGAAAATGTACTACGTCCCCGTCCTCGTTGTACGTGTAGTGTGTGTTCTGGTGGACATTTAGTGACCGCGGAGGAGATGTGCTGAGCACACGTGTCGTACATCGGCCTCAGTGTGTGTCAAGGGCCCGGGGAGCAGTCAGTGAGGTGACGCGGAGGTTCTGTTTAGGAAGTTGTGTGCGTCTCGTTCAGTGGGAACAGACGCTTATGTCCCTGCTCTGCCTGTTTCTTTTCTTGTGTGCTGGTCTTTTCATTTCCTCTTCTTTTCTTTCTAGCTCCTGCCCACAGACGGGATGATCCGAAAACACTCTCATGTCAAGATAGGGCGTTACCATCAGGTACAGGCCTGGGCTCGCGTGGGGGTGGTGCCCGGGGCGTGGGAAGGTGGCTGCGTGTGACCACGTGGGTTCCTACCTGCTTCTCGTGGAATCTAGAGCAGGGGCCTGGCTGTGGGGTAGAGAGTTCCTCGGCAGGTCACCCAGCGGGGTTCCTTTTGAAACGGGGCGCACGTCACACCTGCTGGGCTCCTTTTTCCTGCAGCACTTACAAGAGCAGCTGGATTTAGACCTGTCGCCTCTGGAGTACATGATGAAGTGCTACCCAGAGATCAAGGAGAAGGAAGAAATGAGGAAGATCATTGGGCGGTACGGTCTCACTGGCAAACAGCAGGTCAGTGCAGGGCTGTGGGGGTCGCCCCGAGGACGGGCGACCGGCGGGTGGCCAGAGGACACCGCTGTCCTGAAAGTCTCCTCGTCTGCTTCTAGCCCTTGAGACAGCCTGCTGCCTTTCCTTCGCCCTGGGTTGTTGTGTATTAGAGCATTTAGGTCTCTTTAAGGGCAGAGCAGGGACAGCCTGCCAGTCTCTGACATGCCTTGGTCCGCAGACTAGCAGGACGAACCGTAGTGCTCGGAGGTGAGAGAAATTAAACCTAGAAAGCAGTTTCTGGATTCGGATGTGGAGTGAGGGACCTCTGGATTGCTCTGATTCATTAAGATTTAAGTTCTGAGAGAGTGCGAGAGGTGTGGCCTTGGTCACGGCCAGGGTTTCCGGCTTCCAGATGTGTCCATCCTCAGGCCCCGAGAGGCTGATGGCTGCGTCACCATCTCGCTGTGTGATCTGGGGTCTTCCTGACCCCACTTGTTGTAAAATGGCGGAGCCGGGGGAAACGGGGTGGGGGGGTGGCACCGTCATGCACGTGGTACGGTCCCACTCAGGTGAGCCCGATCCGGAACCTGTCCGACGGGCAGAAGTGCCGCGTGTGCCTGGCCTGGCTGGCCTGGCAGAACCCCCACATGCTGTTCCTGGACGAGCCCACCAATCACCTGGACATCGAGACCATCGACGCGCTGGCGGACGCCATCAATGAGTTTGAGGGCGGTATGATGCTGGTCAGCCACGACTTCAGGCTCATCCAGCAGGTGAGGCCCCTGGCCGGGGCGGGAGGCCCAGCTGGCAGCTGGGAGAAGGCTGCGCGGGACAGGCGTGGCGCGTGCGGGCACTTAACGCGTGTCTGTGCTGGGCTTGCAAAAGGGCGCGGCCTAGACCAGATCTCTGGCAAACTTAGAACGCCTTAACAGAAATACTTCAGTTTTTCAGTGGCTACTTGGGGATGTTAGCCTACTGGGCATGGTCGGCCCTCATCGGAGAGGGTGTGGGGTAGAGAACGGTGCTTTCACTACTGTCCCAAGATGCTACAGCCTAGAAATGGTATTGGACTAAGGAAGGTTTTGATTACACAGCGGGCTACCCCCAGTCTCGGGTGAAAAAGCTGCCCGTCATTTCTCTGAAGCTTTGGGGAAGATGGGGTGGAGCTGAGAGTGAAGGCTCTGCACGGATCTAGCCCCTGCTGGGGACCTGGACATGGGGGTGACACAGCAGGTCCCGCTTGGGGGGCTCCAGGCCTGTGGTGACAGTACCCGTGGCTTCAGCCATTCCAGAGAACGGCGAGGTAGTGAGACCAGCCGCGAGCTGCATCCGGGGCTGTGAGGGGCCTGGGAGAGGCTATGGAGGTTTCTTCCCGGAATTCCCTGAGCACAGCCTTCTGGGCAGTGATCGGGAGAGTGCTGGCCAGGGTTGTTAAAGCGAGGATTTGCTTTCTAGGTTGCGCAAGAAATCTGGGTCTGTGAGAAGCAGACAATCACCAAGTGGCCTGGGGACATCCTGGCCTACAAGGAGCACCTCAAGTCCAAGCTGGTGGGCGAGGAGCCCCCGCTCACCAGGAGGACCCACAATGTGTGAGCCCGGGGGCCGCACTCCTGCATTGCTGCAATTCCGCTCCCCAGCCCCTGCCCTGCCCCCACCAGCCTTAGCTGCACTCTGTGATCCTCTCTACAGCTGGACAGTACCTGTCCGTTCCCTGTCCTTCCAGTTACTTTTGTCCATGTCTGGACTCAGCTGGCTGTTCCCTCCGGCCCTGTGCTGGTTCCTGACCCCGAGTGATGCAGCCAGAGGTATCTGAGGGTCAGCCCAAGGGCCCGCACCCTGCTTAGCCTGTAAAGGAGCTGAGGATCCTGGTTCTCTGGGATTTGGTGATGTGGGAGGGATACCCCCAGCCCACCGTCCCCATTCCTTTCTGCTTCTGGTTTGGAGCTCTGGATCAGGCCTGCGTCCTGATCGGTTTTTAATTAATTATTTAACTGTAACTTTTAGACCTGCGTGACATCTACAAAGTGTCCAATAAAGAAAGAAGAAGCCCTGGTCCCTACCTTCCTTCTCGGCTCTCGGGGCCTTTTGCCTCCCTTCTCCCTGCAGTGCCAACTTTCATCTCCCCTCAGCAAGAGCTGGGGCGGGAGTCGTTGGGACAGAGGTGGACTGAAGACTAGTCCCCAGGTCCCGGGAGAACCTTCCGTCCCTTTTGCAGATTTGAAATCGTGCCTTGTCATAGGCCAGTGGTGCACAAACCTTAATGTGCCTCAGAATCGTGGAGAGCTCGTTAGCCCACGGGTAGCTAGGTCTTGCCTCCGTTTCCGGTTCAGTGGGTCTGGACCAAGGCCAAGAACCAGCCTTCTAACAAGTTCTCCGGTGATGCTGATGCTGCTGGCCTGGGCGCCGCATTTGGGAACCAGTCTCCTGGCACATGTTTTTCTGAGTGCTTGAGGCTCTCCTGTCACACAACACTTGGGACGCTTGTTAAAAATGCAGCTTCCTGGGCCCCAGATCTACGCATTCCATTGGGTGAGATAGCAGAGGTGCAGGAATGGTGGGGAGGCTGCCCTTTCACACCGAAGTTTGCGAAGCTCTGTTCCTTTCACACCGTGATGCAGGGAGTGCTGTACTTACTTGTCCACGGCCTTGTGGTTGGTGCTCCCAGCCCAGGGCTCTGCACGGCCCATCAGCGTGAAGAGCTCTTCCGCCTTTGCGCCAACAGTGGCCATCCCTCCCCACACGGGGCCTCACTCCGCCTCTGAAACCTCAACACAGCAGCCATCCCTGTGGGAAAACGTACACAGCCATCATTTTCCAGTGCCCGTCATAGTAATTCACGACTAAACAGAAGTCCCAGGTGCTGTGTAAATCCTCAAGGAGCTCATGACCTAATGGGAAAGCCAACCAGACTAGAGAACAAATCAGAAGCTAAATTGTGGCTTAGGTGGTGGGAGCCACAGAAGGATTTGAAAGGGAGGGACATTTCCCCAAAGGCGGGGCTGGTGCTCTAACATGAAAGATGAGAAGGATCTTCTCAGGTGGCCAAGAGCAGGACAGTGAGCTTCAGGTGGGAGCTGTAGCTGAGCCTGAGACGCCGATGCCACCTGAGGGGCGAGGGCTCCTACCCCGCCTGCCGGTCCTGGCTTTGCTGCCTTGTGCCCTGAGTGGGGTCAGGAGCAAAATGGCCTCAGCCTATTTGGCCTCAGCCTGTCGGAGTAGCAGAGACTGGGTTTGGGGGAGGAATGGTATTGAGAGAGCTGTGGGGATAATGAGAATGAAGACGAATGGGAGCTCCTGCTACTTCAGCCCAGGGGCTGCTGGGCTATGTGAAGAAGTCCTGTGAAAATCGGTGGGGTCCGCGTGTAGTGTCCCTGGGGTGCTAGTGAACTGGAGGAGTGGAAGTAGGAGGCGAGTTGGCTGGTCTGTCCAAAAAAACTCATCTCAAAAATTTTCAGAATGCTTAAAAAGCCCACAAAACACGTATTTCTGTAAATGCCTCATTTTGGATGAAGAATTGCCCTCCTGGTCCTCTTAAAACAAACCTTAGCATGTAAGCTACGGCAGGATGTTGGGAACCGAGTGCAGGGGTGAGTCGTGTGGGGTGGTTGCTCAGATTTGCCTTCGCCCACTGACAGCTGATGCTGGTCTTCGCTGCTCTTCCCACCTCTTCCTGATTCCAAAAACCCTTCTTTTCCCCCAGCCTATGCTTTTCATGTTGCTCCAGATTTCTTTAATCACGGCATTCAAGGACCTGAAAACTGGCTCACCCATAGGCGCAAAGTGAGACACCTCACTCATTTCACGGCAGCCTTTTGCTTCCCTGAGTTGGCAGCTAACTTCCACAGGGACCCTACATCTGCTTTTACGGAAGCATCCAGTGTTTCTCCCCCCGGCTCCTCCAGTCCTCCAAACACCCCCCACCCCCGCAGCGCCTCCCAGCTGTGGTTTCCAGGTGCTGAGTCTGGGCTGTGTCCATCCAAGCCTCTGCACCCTGACATGTTGACTCCACTCGGATTTTCACACCATTGATCTCCCACTCTTCCCGATTACATTGCCCTCCTCCCCAATTGTAGCCAATCTACAAAACCAGCTTCAAATCCCCTTTTGTTCCCAAAGCCTTCTCTGGCTACTGTAGCCCTCACTGATTGTCTTTTCTGTACGCTGTCCCCACCACACACTAGCCCTTTGACTCTTCCCTAATTGTTCCACGTGAACCAGTCCTGTCTCTTCGGCTGTATTGCAGGGCTAGGGGGGCGCAGGCACAGGGGAGTGGTGCGGAGCCTGTGTCCTTTCCAACTCTTCCCCAGCACTGAGCCATGCAGAGCCCCGTGGGTGCCGGGAGATTGCGTGGCGAGGTTTGTTGGTGTGAACTAACAAGTGTGTTACACTGGAAGATGGTCGCGTGGGGCTGGGGGCTGGTGGAAGGTTTCTTATTCAGAGACAGGAAATCACCAAGGGAGAGGAGAGAGCAATTAGTCTCTTTCAAGATTAGTCCAGAGCCCGTCCTGGATGGGGTTGGGCCAGCCCCGCCCCTCCGTCCCAGGTGCTGGTCCCCAGCCCCACCTGGCCAGCTGCTGCAACTTCATAAGAGGAGCCCCAAGGGGTGGGAGACAGCTGCAAGGAGGAGAATGAGCACGGAGCATGGACAGCAGCAGCCGTCCGGGAGCCGCAGGGGCCGTGGCTCCAGCGACAAGAAGTCCCGGAAGCGTAGTCGGCGCAAAGAAACCTACTCAATGTACATCTACAAGGTGCTGAAGCAGGTGAGAGTGGAGAATGTACCGGCCTGGGGCGGGTGCTGGACTGAGTCGGGACTCGGGGCAGTCCTGCACGGTGGCGAGTGGCCTCACGCACGCCACGGTCGTACTTGCTCTCGGAGGCTCCTATCCCTCTTAATATGTGTTGTGCACCTGTGATGAGCAGGGGACGTGGAAAGCCTGCTCCCCACCACCGTCCAGAAGCTTGCAGGGCTTTTGGACAGACAAGACGATTATGTGGAACGCTAGGTGGGGCATAATTAATAGGGAAGGCCGGAAAAGTAGGCTGGTGGTGATGAGATGCTACGCACATTATGGTGTGAACGAGAAGCGCTAGTTAGCGATGGCTAGGGCCAGGGAAGCGTCATGGGAGCTGAAGTCTTGGGACAGACCTTCCAAACAGGTGGTGCGCCGTCTCCGAGGAGCTGTGGGGTTGGGCTACCTTAGACATGAGAAACCTGACGTCCATATTAGACTCAGGGCTGCTGAGTCACATGGCCTGACAGCCGCAGAGGTCAGGCCCCCCCTAGCTCTGGCTGAGCCCCTTGAACACTTCCCGCTGGTCCCACCCCCTAGCCCACAGGTGCCCTCTATTCAGGCAGCCTACCAGTGCACCTGTGAGAAGCCCCTACTCCTGGGACTCGCACACTGACAGTTTGAGGCATCAATGGGTACCCAACCACCCATGTGTCTGCAGGATCAAAGGCAACCCTGCCTGTAAAGCTGCTGCCCTGCTCAGCAGAGCCAGGCCCACGGAGAGGCAGGTAGCTGTGTAGCCTGCCCAGCTCTCTCCAATCTGCCTAAGACGCTTACCCCTCCATTAGATTGGCTCCCAGACGTGGAGCCCGTCTCCAGTCTGAATCCCATTAGCAGTTTTAGTGACCTGGCAAGCTGGTCTCTGGGAATGCGTGGTGGGGTGGAGAGGATTGGCCAAAAGGGCAGCACCAGAGAACAGACTCCAATGTCCTGAAGAAAACGGGGTGGAAGCGGGTATTTGTGAGCCCTGTGGCTTAGCCTAACTTTGGGGCTCAAAAATGGTGAGAGAAGGGTTGGAGCAGGACTGGCCCTGCAGAGAGCTGCTGAACGAGTCACCCACACACTGCAAAATCCTGTCAGGGGGCGGGGATGCAGGTGTGGGGAGCCACTGTTTCCCCCCGCAACCCTGAGGAGAAGGGGAAGTGATGACAACACAAGGGGTTTAGGCTAAACCGACCTTGTACAGGCACAGATTCCCTGCACTCAGTGGTGACCGGAGGCATCTAGTTTGGTCTCCACCATTGGCTTGATGTGTATCATTGGGGAGTCACTCACCTCCCACTTTGCCGAGAAACACTTAATGTCTGCTTCCATTTTGGGATTATTTTCGGGTCCCTACCATTTGTTTTATTAGAGATCACCAAGTTTGTGACAGGAGGAGAAACTGAGGCCGAGGAACATGACTCATTTGAGACAATAGAGTGATTCAAGGTCCTGCCACAGAACCAGGTCTCCTAACTCCTAGTCTGGTGCTGAGACTGTGTCTTACAAGTGTGACCTCTGGCAAGTCATTTGATAACAATCCACCAGGTTAAGTGCGCACCTCTAGGAATAACCTTCCTTATGCTTGTACAAATGTTCAGAGACGTGTATTTACTGTAACACAATCTAACAGCAAGAAAACAGACAAAGCCCCGAAATGTCCATTAAGAGGACTGGTGACAGAAACTGATTCTTCCACACCATGGGACACTACGCAAATGCGTTCACTGGGAAAAGCACGACGCTGTGGAACTGACTCCGTTTGTCAAAGACAGACGTCCACATGTGCTTCCACAGGAACTCGATCGCATTACCGCTTGCGGTTGGGGGAAACCTTTGCTTTTCAACTTGGCTATAGTGGTATGAAAATGAATCCCTCTTGCCATGTCTCTCGGCCTCTGGGAAGAGGCTGACGAGGTGGCCTTCCAGTCCTGCCTCCCCAACTTGGGGCCGGGACCGCGGCCTCAGGCAGAGCCTCCTCGTTAACAGAGGGGTCCTGCCTTTTCTCCAGGTGCACCCCGATATCGGCATCTCCTCGAAGGCCATGAGCATCATGAATTCATTTGTGAACGATGTGTTTGAGCGGCTGGCCAGCGAGGCCGCCCGGCTGGCCCAGTACTCGGGCCGAACCACACTGACGTCCCGGGAAGTCCAGACAGCCGTGCGTCTACTGCTGCCCGGAGAGCTGGCCAAGCACGCCGTGTCTGAGGGCACCAAGGCCGTCACCAAGTACACCAGCTCCAAGTGACCCAGGGCCTAACTTAAATAAAGGGTGAACCACTCCCGCGCACTGTGGTGATTTGAAAAGTGGACATTGTGAAGTTGAGGTGAGTTGGGGCAAGGAGATATCACCACTTTTTATGGCCCCCAAGGTGGAATAAGAACACTTAGTCATAGTGTTGAAAAACTGCTTTCTGGGGTGTACCCCATGAGTGACGCATGACAAATGTTCTAATTGGTAGTGAGCTGAGGTAGGACGTGGGGCTGGATTAGAATCCTGGATATGCTGCCAGCTGTTTCCATCACACCCTCTCTGGGGCTGAAATTCCTCCTGTATGTTACTCTTCAGGCCACGGTTTGGGGGATGCTGTTTCCGGCAAGCTATCATTTTTGTCCTGTGGTGGGCATAGGGGCTGTGCAGGGCTATCCTTCAAGATACAAACATGGAATGGATCCCAGGAGGCTCCCGGGATCTATAAGATGTCTTTATTTTCCCCTAATATTTTCTTCTCCTTCGTTTCAGAACAAATTGGTGGGAATGTTTCTGAGACTCCTAACTTTTCTTCCCCATTTTTTTTTTTTTAATCTCTAACCCACATAAAAAAATGGCAAAATAGTGCAGTGACCACTTGTACGTCCCTTACCTGGATTCACCACTTAACATTTGACCCACTGGCTCTTTCTCTCGCTTTCAGCTTCTGCTCTAGCTTATGGGCATGTGACTCATAAAGGCTGGGGGTTGGGGGGAAGGGGTGGGACTTAGTGAATTAGTGCAAAATCCTCTGTGTTCTCTTCGTCACTGGATACGCTCAGCTTGTGGCTTTGGACTCTGTGCTGAGAAGGCTTCCCGCCATACCAGCTGCCACTGTCTTGCCGTCCTACCTACTCCACACGCATTTTCTCATACGAAGAGCTTCACGTGGCAGTGCTCTGACCTGAGAACTGATTTTCCACACGTGGCTCCCACAGCTAGAAGGGGGCCCCCTGAGCCTCCACTCTTCCCAACTCCCAGTAAATGTCCTACCTTGCTACTCAAGGGGCGATTCAGAGAGCAGCAGTGTCGACACGCCTGGGAGCTTGGTGGGAATGCAGAGTCTCGGGCCCACCTCATTTTGACAAGAGCCTCGGGTAACTCGCACAGTGACGCCTGAGAACTCATCTCTTGCTCGTCCTCACTGCTGCCTCCCTTCCCCGCCTTTCCTTTGCCCTGTGCCTTATATATGTATTTATTCCTAAGCCCCTACTTAACACTGAGCTGAAAAGGTCACCCTCAGCTGACCAGAGTCAGGAGGAAATGTTTTGTAGTTTCCTGAGAATAGTCTTCTGAGCCTCCAGGACAGCCATCTACCAGAGCAGAGGGTGCTGGGTCTGAATCCAGGAATATAGGGTTCCTCCAGCTGAGAAGTGTATTTGGAGTAGTTAATGCCTTTGGGACTAATATTCACCCAGAGCCTCAGTTACAGGGTGACTTCAAATAGTGACCATTCTTTATTTGATCCTCACAAAAAAAGTGAGGACCAGAGCTGACCCCACACTCTGCCCTGACCTTCTAAGGCTTGCTGCCCTCCCGCTAGTACGTCCTCTGAGATAAGTGTCCCCAATCCTGAACCCGCAGCCACCTCCCCTCATAGCCTTAGAACATTGAGACAATGGGACAGAACTGGGTTGTTCTGGCTTTGGGGGTGGAGTCAGGGTGGGACCACAGAGATTCTGTGGATTCCATGACCAGCTCAGAGGGCAGCGTGAGGAGTGGGCACGATGTCTGAGCGGTGAGTGAGGGGCCGGAGTGGAGCCCCCAGGGCTGGAAGAGCAAAGTGCTTCCCGGGTGCTGTCAGGCTGGGGCCTCTGGGTGGGGCGAAGGCCTGGGGGGGCGCGGTTCTGTGCTGGGCCAGGCCTGGCTGGGCCCCAGACTCACACACAGCCACCCTGGCAGCTCCCGCGAGTCAGCGTTCGCTCTTCAGACTTCCTTTGGATTATTAATTCCAAAACCAGGGCTCTGCCCTGGGGAAGGGACTGTTCTCTGCACTCGTCCCTCACCCCACTTCTGCCCACCATCTTAGACCATTGCAGCATCTCTGGGCTGCACCCTTACGCTGGAGGGGCCAACTGTCTGCTGACTCCTAAGGCGTCTTCCTTACAGTGACCCCCTAAGGGCCATGTCCATTCTTCATTCTCCTTGCTTCATTCCCCCAGTGACCTCCGTCTCACACCTCCAAGCCCCAGTGTGCTCACTGTAACTCCCCTCTCCCTTCACTGAGCTCCGCTTGGGAGCCATGAGTAACCTTCACATCACACCTTCTGGAACCCCGGCAAGTTCGCATTCCTCCAAAGGCCCCGCGGAACCCCTCCCACCGTCCCCACTCCTCCGAGGCTCAGAGAGCCCGGGGCTCGCTGCCTCCTCTCCAGAGCTTACCAACGCCTCTGGGACTCCTCCCACGCCACCCTGCAAGAGCTGCTGGACCGGGAGCAGCCCCTGCTGGAACCCGTGCCCAAGCGGGACCGGCAGTCCTTCCAGTACAGGATCTCGTCGCTCTACCTGTGCTACCTGGGGCTGCTGCGCCGGTTCGACACCCTGTATGACCAGATGGTGCAGCCGCAGAAGAGGCGGCTGCTGCGCCGCCTGCTGGACAGCGTGGCGGGCCGCGTGCTGGAGCTCAAGGAGGAGCTGGTGCGCGCAGACCTGTGCGAGACCCACTGCCTGGACCACGTGCTGCAGGACCTCAAGCTCACCACGGTGCGCAGGCCCCTCGTGGAGCCATGTCCAAGCCAGCGGGGGGTGGTGGAGGAGGTGGACTTCACCTCCTTTGGACACCCCTAGCGTTGGGACAGCTGCAAGGGAAGGAGGGCAAGCAGATCAGATCGGGGGATGAGGTGTGGTCGCTGAAGGGCTTCAGGAACTGAGGTGGGAGGTGGGGTCCGGGGGTGCATGCAAGTAGTTGGGGATCGCTAGAGAGTCAGGCTGGAGGTCCAGCGTGGCTGGGCAGCCCCGGGAACACAAGGGATTGGTGAAGAGTCCTCCAGCGCTGCTCCTCCAAGTGTGGTCCGTGGGCCAGCAGCTTCAGCATCACCTAGGAGCCTGCAGAATCTCCGGCTGCACCTCAAACCTACTAACCTGCGCCTGCACTTTAACAAGACCGTCCGGTGATCTGTCAGCACCAACAGGCTACAGTGTACCGCCAGTCGGCCCCCAAGGTCATGGTTCACTGCTCCACACCCAAAGCAGTCGCAGAGCTTCCCGACAAGCTGCGTCCAACTGAGCTGTGCACCTGAAAAAACAAACAGATTCTCTGGGCCCTGCCATTCTGGTGTGGGAGTATTGGGAGGGCCTAGGAGTCTGCATTTTAAGAGCTGTCTAGTTTATTCTCATGCGAAGCCAGGTTTGGCACCACTGCTCATTAGCTACCATGATCCTCCAGAATTCAACTCTGGCCACGTGGTCGGGGCAAGGGAGAGAGGCATGACTGTCAGGGGGATGGTAACCCAGAAATCTCCCACCCCAGGGCTCTAGGATAGAGGAAAACAGTGCCAGGGTCTGTGTGTGCAGCTGAAAATGGTCATGGATTGGCTAGATGGCCCGGCATTTGATTCCTGACCCTCTTTCCCCCATATTGCCCCAAAGACAGAACTGGAGGTGCCAATCCCCAGATACTTCCGGCTGGAGCAGTCCAGTGTTCTGAGGGAGCAGAGGCTGATGCTGGCGCAGATCCTGTCCAGAATGGGTTCAGTGTCCTTAGAGCAGGTAAGTCAAGGAGACCCCTCCCTTACACCTCCCAGACGCCTGCTCCCGGAATAGAGATGCCTCCCTCTATGGGACGCAGAGAGGCCCTGCCCTGCCCTGTGCCACTCGCAGAGTGAACTTTGGGTAATCCCTGGTCTCCTTCAAGGCTGCTCTTGTGTCTAACACCAAGATGGAGGGATAGCTCTTGGGTACCTAGGTACCCTGGGATGGCCATGCCCCCAGCCTGTCTTTTGGTGGCTGATCTCCCAGCTGCCCGCATGGATGCAAGCCCTCCCTCATCTTCTTCTGCTCCTTTGTCTCTGCTCTGGCCAGGACTTTCCAACAATGCACCGCACTGAGGCCATAATCCTATTGCAAACAGCCGAGCGGGCCAGGCAAGGCCGGCTCCGAGCCGCCATCATGCGAGAGATTCGAAGAGAGGAGGAGTGGGATCAGAAGATGAGGGAGGACGGGGGGCACACGTTCAATCAAGACCAAGCGGCTATCACCATACAGAAGGTAACCCTCTAGTGCCCAGGAAGAAGGTCAGGGTAATCACCTCCTCCAGGAAGCCTGCCTAGCTCAGCAATGGATGACAAGAGGTGCAGGATCTCTATCCCCAAAAGGACTTGAAGTGGGAGACCATAAAAACCTCAGAAACAGAAGGGTCATTAAAAGTAGGGGAGAAAGATCCATAATAAGGGAACAGAACAAAATAGATGATCATTCCAGTAACTCTTAAGACTGTTAAAAATGAGTAACTAAAATGTGTCCAGGGCCTCTTAGCACCTGAGGCAAAATGAACCATGATGAAGAGAACTGACGTGATCCCGTGTGTGGGCCCGACCTCTCTTATCATTGTCCAAGGGGCTGCTAGCACAGCCCCACTGGGCAGTAGTGGTTACCAGCTTGACGAGCCTGGAAGGGCCCTAGGAAAATTTCAAGCAAAGTGGCAGAAAGGGGCCACTTTGCTCCTGTAGCCATCGCCACTCCTGGGGCTCACTGGCCCTGCTCGGTCACAGGAAGTCACTTGGCACCTTTTCTTGCCAGAAGCAGGCCCAGAATGGCCAGTGTAGGGCTGGGTCTCTCCATCGGGTATCGGTTTCCTCTGCCACGCCATCTTCTCTCTCTCAAGTCCCAGCGCCTCAGAAACTTCTGTCTGCCAGCCCAATAGAAGAAGTTTAGAGCCACTTTCTACCCCAAACCAGAAGCAAACCAACTAAAAACGTGAACCCTGAGGAAAGATACCCTCTCCAAATAGGATAGATTTGATTATTGATCAGCACGCAGAGTGTTCCAATCTGATCCCTGCATTTGGGTGACAAAACCAATGTCCCACTGCCCCATGGAGGAGGAGATCCTTGCCTGCAGGGCTCGCTAAAGCAAGTCTTTTGAGAGGAGGGTCGGCCCCAAAGACAGAGCCCCGGTTCCCCCTGGGAACCAAAGCAAGTCATTTTGTCCCTGTTACCAGCCATCAAGAGTATGGAATTCCTGCATTCCAGTCTTCCAGTTCCCCAGTAAGGGCTAATCAAAGGCCAGGAAGGGCACTGAATGAAAAGCACTTAGTTATCATGGGCCTGCTAGTCCCAGGAACAGGAAGACAAGCCAGGACAAGAGCTGGCTCCCTGAGGCGACCTTAGGGAGTGGAACCTGCCCGGCAGGTACTGGCCCCGCCTCCCTCTGTCCGCTGAGCTGCCCTCCCCTGGCTGGCACAGGGCTGTCCACAGGGCTGAGAGTGACTGGCGAGCTGAGAGAACAGCACTGGGCAGGAGTCAGGAAAACTGGCCCCAGTCTCAGCTCTGCAGTGACAGGCGTTGGGCCTAGGAGAGGCCGTGACCCATCACCAGCGTTGGTTTCCTTGTGTCCCAAATGTAGGACTGAATTAGGAGAGCTCCACAGTCCCTACAGCACTGATGACTATGTGCCTGGGTGGGATCAAGTATTTATTCCAAGTGCTATGGGAATTCTGAGACAGGAGAGCGGCGAGTGCTTCTTGGAGAAGGTGGTGCTTGAACTCTAATCGGTGCCTCAAAAGACACCGCAGAGCGGGACTGCTTGGGAGTGCCTCCGCTCCACCCTGTTCCAGGCTGTTCCAGTTGCCCACCAGCTGCCCTCCTGGAGGTGCCTCCCACAGCTCCTCCCCCACTTCCACCCAAACCTCCCGTGGCCGGACCTTCCGAGATAGTGACTGCTCGTCCTCCCTGGGGCTGAGCTTGAGAGCCACGTCCCCTCAGAAATGCAGTGTGGGGAGTGTCTGGGCCCGTGTGTCCCCCCAGGTGTGGAGAAGTTACCTGCAGAGGAAACGCACTCAGCAGGACCGGCGAACCGAGATGGAATTCATCGGCATGGTGAGCGCCTCCTGGCCCAGGCGGCCGGCTGGCCAGTGCCTGGGGCCGCGCCCTCATCGTTGCCCTCTGTGCCCCACCCCAGAGCACAGCCCTGTCCAGCCCCTCACTGCCCACCACTCAGGACTGTGGTGGGCAAGATGCAGGAAGGCAGGCTGACGCCAGGGGACCCTGAGGGGTGCTTCAGGGCTTGGTTGAGAAGGAGGGGCAGGACCTGAAGGCTACTGCCAAGCCACGCCCCTTCCCCGCCCTCCTGCTCCTAGAGCCCCGAGAAGGATCTCAAGTGTAATTGGGGGTGAGGGATGGTAGCACGAGCGTCCTGGGCCCCTCGTCTGTGCCCCTGGCTGGAGGAGAGGCTGCATGCCTGGGCCCAGCAGTGGGAGGAGGTTCAAGGCCAGGGGGAGGCTCTTACAGCCTCTGGGAGAACCCCGGGGACGGGGCAAGTTGGGATGAGGCAACCCATCACACCAGAACATTTTGGGGACCATGGGCTCCCCATTTGCTCTGGGGGCCCCAGACTCACTTCGGCCCTGCGTTCAGGGGTCAGGGAGTAGTGTGAACAACACGAGGAGTGTGCGTGTGCGTGTGGGGGAGTGTGGGTAGTAAGAGGGGCAGGCGGGGGTGGGGGGTGGGGGTACACAGGAGGTGGAAAGGCCCGCTCATTCCCTGAATCTTTCTGTCCTTGCTCTCCGATCCTTCCTTCATCCAGCTGGCCTCCACTGACTTAGGAATGGAAGGGCGACAGGGATGAGGGACATGACCCCTGGCAGGGGCTTTGCAGTGGGCAGAGCCCATGGAGTCCTGGCTGATAAAGAGGGCTGGGGAGGGAGCTGAGGGGGGGCAAAGGATCAGAGACCAGGGCTGGGACGGCTCCTCTAGGAGCCTTGGGGACATCAGAATGAGAGAGGGGCCAGGGGTCCTGCCTGGGAGCGGGTGTTGGGAGGCTGGAGCTGGACGCTAGGGGGCCAGCGGTGGGCCTTGGCGGGGAGGGGCCGGGGCGCCGGGCATGGCAGTGGGTGAGGAATGAGCCTGGCCTCCCGGCCCATCAACAGTGTGAGCTCAGCGTTTTCAGTAATTGTCTCTGCGCGGAGTGATATTTAAAATACATTTGGGAGCCAATGAGGCAGGAAAGTGGCTGCTAGCGCCGCTGCCAACTCGGGAGCGGGCGGGGGTGTGGGTGGGGGCTGGGGCCGGAGGCTCACAGGGGAGGGGGTGCTGCGGGAGCAAGCAGGGGGGCCAGCCCGGATGCATCTAGCAAACTCATTATCGGAGTAATTTACACAGACGAGTTTCGGCTCCAAACACAATTTCTCCTGATGTAGCAAGCCCGTTGTTCCGTGTGGGTGTGTATGCGAGGCCTCGTGTGCGCCGTGTGTTGGAAATGAGTGGGGGGCAGGTGTGCGTGCCTGAGGCCCGGTCCCACTTCCCCACTCCCACTCCTGAGTCCCTCAGCCTCCTCCCCCCCCACCCCACTTCCCCAGCTCCCCTCGCTCAGGCAGGTGGAATCCTTGGGCAACATGTCCCAGGCCAGCCCCAGGGGGAATGCCGGCAGGCTCCGCCAGATGGAGAAAGAAGAGGAGTTCCAGGTGGCGCTGGGGAAGACCCAAGACTCGCTCAGAGACCTCGAGGGGCCCTTCCTGAAGGAGCAAATGAAGGAGCAGATCCGACAGTGGTTTATTGAGTGCCAGTCAGTGCCCAACCTTGGCGGACTCAGCCTCCACCCCTTTCCATCCTCACTTGTGTCCTCACACCTTCCTCTCCTCTGATCCACAGTGTACCCTTTTCTCCGTTCACCCCCATCCACGCGACACACTGCTCACATTCGGGTTAAACCTGGGGCCCCCAGCCTGTGGGACCATCTCCACACATGACTTCCCATCTCCCCAGATGGAAGAAAACACGGCAGAATAAGATGGGAAGAGCATCCAGGAATGTCCCCTGACTCATCCGTCCTTTCTGTTCTGAAACTATCTGTTTCTTCCCTCTCCCCCTGAATCTCCCTGGTCCTATATCTTTGCCCATATTTCTCTCTCTCTCCATCTATTCATCCATCCACCCACCCTCTACCCACCCCTCCATCTACCCATCCATCCAGCCATCTGTCTATCCACCCACATGTCCATCTCTCTAACCATCTTATGTTCCCTTAGTGCTCTTACTGGCCGGTTCCCTGATTATCCAGATGAGTCTTTAGGTGGATCCTACCTGATCTTTGCAGACAAGACTCCGGAACAGGTACTCTGAAGGTGGAGGCAGGAGACTTTCTGTGGCCGATGGAGTCTGAGGTTGCAGAGAGTACTGAGTATAAGCTGAGGACGGCAGTGGGGGGAGGCAGGGGTGTTGGAAGAAGCACATGTAGTCAGCAAGACTTGGGCAGGAGGAGGGTACCTGCGTCTGGAGAAGGCATCCTTGGCCAGGGAGAGGAACTGTCTGGTGAGAGTATTATGGCTGCAGAAGCCTGTGGGCCAGGAGAGAGCGGCAGCTCTGATTGGAACACTCCATCACCGGTGCCCTTCTTCCTGGCCCCCAGTGAAATCTCTGGACGTTGAGCCATCTGGACCTACCAGTTCCCCTAGGCTCTGGGGACCCTCACTCTACCCCAGTTCTCTTATTTCTGTAAAATCCCCTTGATCTTCATTTAAATGTCTTTATCCTGGATCACAGGTGAAAATGGAACTGGAGATGCAGGTCGAAGAGAGCAAAAAAAAGAACCAAGAGAAAAATAAGGAAAAAGAACAGGAGAAAAAAGAAAAGAAGAAGAAAAGGAAGGAGAAAAAAACCACGATAGAGGACGTGAGGACCAAGTGGGCAGAGACAGCAAAGTCTGAGGGGATTCTGGTGGGAAGGCTGGTCTGGGTGAGAACTGGGGTCACAGTTTATGACTGATGGAGGTAAGGGGGTCGAAGTCAAAGGATGTTTCTATTCTAGGAAGAAGATGCAATGCTGAAAGTGTTGCCATCCAAATTTATACCCATGATTAATGCTGGACATGAGGAGTATAAAAGTAAAAGGGGAGAAGCCCGGGAAGGTGTCCAGGCCTTGTGGGGCCTTAGGGGGACATTTGGTCCTGGGGAAAGTGGACATATGCCACGTAGACCATGAGGTGGCAATGTGGGTGTGTAGGCCAAAGGAAAATGCCAAAGGGGAAGGGGATGGGCGGCGTTACGGGTTTGGGTCTGTATCCTGCAGTCACAGGCCTTGGCATCAGGCCTCTTTCTGTGGTCTGGGGAGAAGCAGTGGCAGGGAGCCAGGTGAGGAGAGGGGGACCAGCCTGGGTGAGGTTCCTGGCCCATGTGCGTGAGCAGGTGTGTGAGTACACCTGGGACTCTGACCTCCATTTGTCTGTCCATCTCTCCGCACTCAGATCTGTGGAAGAACCATATGACAGCGTACACCCCGGTCAGAGTTTTGACCCTGAGACCCTCCGGGTGGAGAAGAGGAAGGAGGTGGAGCAGGAGCTCCGGAAACAGGTGGGCGTACTGGCTCAGAGCTTCGCTGCAGGGCCCCTCTTCCCACCAGGGCCTCCAGCTGCTTCGGGCTCTGTCCTCGCTCCTCACGTCCCCAGTCTGTCCATTCTCTACAGCATTCTCTAGGCACTGCCTTCCCTAGGTAGTCCATCTTGGTCCATCTCGGTCCCCACTGTCCTCTGCCTCTCCGGCATCCCTCTTTCTCCCGGGGTGGAGGTGTGGCCTGGAGGTGAGGGAATAGGAGGTGCTCTGAGCCGAGGTCACACCCACCATCCTCTCACCAACGCTTAAAAGAGCTGAGAAGTGTCCCACCCCAGTGCCAGGTACCTTAGAAACATGAGATCACGTGACCTTTGCAACAACCCCTGAGGTAAGCACGGTGATTTTCCTGATATTAAGCGTGAGAAAACTGACACTGAGAGACCGTGCAATTGCTCAGGGTCACACAGACTCTAAAGGGTTGGTCTGGGGCTTCAAATGAAAGCTGGTTGATTCCATCCTGGGGCTTCTCCCACACTGCTGCCAGTTGAGAGCAAGGCAGGATGTGGATTAGGATTGGGCATGGACGGGGGCAGGGACCAGGGAGAAACACCAAGGCTGAGGGTTCCAAAAGAACACCTGGGCAGGTAGGTGGCCACCCGCTGCCTTCCCTGGGCTCTGCTGGCTCCACCCCGAGGCTCCCCTCCTCTCCTCCACCCCCGCCTCTGTCCCCACCTCTCCCACCTCACCTGCCCAGCCCCTGGCTGCCCCACCGCACTGTCTGCTGTCTCCCTAGGTGGATGAGCTGATGCGTCAAGAGCTAAAGAATCTGCGCCTGGCTGTGGACAGGGAGGTGGGGAGACCCTTGAAATTTCCAAAGGCAAGATGAGGGGCTTGGACTGGGACTGGAGAGGGTACACAGTGGGCGAGGCACGGAACAGACGGCAATTTCCTATGTGCTTGTTTCCAACCAGAAACTACTGAGAAGAAAGCTGGGAAGAAGAAGGAAAAAGATCTGACATCAAACAGGTAGTAGACCTTCCACATCACGGGGGGCGGTGGAGCAAGCCCTGACCCAGGACAGATCCGGCTGCTGGTCCTGGTTCTGTTGCTGTGTGACCTTGGGAAAGTCACTTAACTTCTCTGACTCCCTGTCCTCATTAACCAAGCACCTCTCCTGCCAAACTCACAAGATAGCTGTGAGGATCAAATAGAGACATAAGAAAGTGAATTGAAAATGGTGATGCAGAGTAAGATGTGAGTGGCGTGTTGTTCTAAACGCTCCTGGCCTCTGTTCGTCCTCCGATCAGCTCTTCCCCCTCCAGAGCCATCTCCCCCCCTGGCCTTCCCACTTTGAGGTGTTGAAGAACTTGTCAGTGGTCCCTTTCTACTCACTCCTCTGGGGAAGCGAGTCACGCACATATTGACGTTAGCTGCTTTAACAGCCACCCCCCCTGGAGCGTGTAACACCTTAAATGTGGTTTCTAGGTAGAGGGCAATATGTCACCCAAATGACTGGGTTTCTGGTGGTGGAACTTTGGGCCGTGAGCAGGCCGAGGAAAGTTGTATCTCAGAGGGCGCTGGCCCTTCTCACACCCTCTTGACCCACAGAGCACCTGCTGTGGGCAGAATGCGTCCTGGACCAGTGGGTTGGCACGGCGCCTCCTGACGCTGGCTGTCCAGTGGCACTATTGATATTTTTACCCACAGGGTGTTGGGCAGGAGGGTCCCTGAGGCCCCTCTCCTCATGCCTGTGGTGCTCATCTCTGTCTCCATATCCTTTCGTCCTCGGGGGTCCCCTGCACCATCTTCTGCCAGGTCCATGGACTCTCTGTTTGAAGAGCTCGTTACTTTGAACCTTCTAAAGAAGAGCGAGACCGTGGCATTGAAAGACTATGTGGGTGAGACCCCCCCACCCCAGCGTAGGCTCCCAGGCTAAGGCACGGTGCCAAGGCCCCCGGCCACAGCCTTCCTGGTGGCCGAGTGACACCCTCTGGAGTGAACCTTCTCCTGTGTGGCTCTCTTTCCTGGCCCGCCTAAATGGGTCCCACTCACCAGGTGGCCATCTGTCCCCCAGGTGACTGCCTCTATCTTGGATCCACTCTGAGTTTGGCCAAGAAGCTGCCCATGCCTTCCCTGTTTGACATACGACAGAACATGGCCTTGTACGGGGTCCTTCGTCTCGGTGAGACGCCCTGTGGGAGGGAAGCCTGGGTGGCTGAGGCGTGCATGTCCCCGGTGCCAGGAACCAGTGGTGGACTCTTCCAGTCCCTTACTCAATCTCAAGTGACATCTCGTCTCTGTCCCATTCCCAGAAGACTGGAATCTTTCTGAAGCGGTTGGTCCCTTGCCCTTTAATTGCACCCCTTCATGATACAGGGGTGAAAACAGATGGCATGGGAAACAGAAAGGGCAATGGAAGGAGGCAGAGAGCTCCCTCCTGACACCCATGTATAGTTGTCGTGATTGCTGAGCCATTGGAAGGCCTCTAGGCTGCCACTCTCGCCTTGCTTGCCTGGGGACTGCTCAGGTGTCGGGAAAACAGTGCAGCCAGGCTCTGAACCTCATCTGACCCAGCCCCGGCCTTCGGCCTCGCCTTGCACAACGTCCCACCCCAGTTCCCCTGCCGACCCACTGTCTGCCTCTGGCCCTGCTTCCTCTCTCAGGCTCCCCAGATATACACTCCATGGCTCCCCTCATCCGCTCCATCCTCCTGGTGGGCCCCTCCGGCATGGGGAAGAAGATGCTGGTCAAGGCTGTGTGCACAGAAACTGGTGCCAACCTGTTCGATCTGTCGCCTGGCAACCTGCAGGGCAAATACACTGGCAAGACTGGGGTGCAGAAGATAGTGCAGATGGTCTTTAAGGTGTGGCATTTCTAGTTCTCAGACTGTGACAACAGGGCAGGGTGGGCTTTATGCTCAGCAGGTCACACATCTGCCTCGCTGGTGTGACTTCCGGAGCTGGGAGGTCCTCACCAAGCTCTGCTAAGAGCTTGTGGACACCTGGAGCCACAGTGCTGGGGGAGGTGGGTGGAAGTGGGGAGGAAAAACAAGGCTGAAGATGCAGCTGGCCCCCCCGCACTCCTCAGGGAGGGTAGGGACACTGTTCCCATGAGGTGCGATGGGTGTGCAAAAGGGCTGGCAGGTGAGGTGGGCAGGACTTGGGGAGTGGAGGTGGCGCTCTGAGGCCGCCACTGCCCGAGGCCGGCCCTGACCCTGGCTTGGACCAGATGGGGGGTGAGCCTTGCCCAGGGATGTCTAACGTCAGGTTTCTGTTCTCTGACCTGCCCAGGTGGCTCGACTCCTGCAGCCGTCTGTGATCTGGATTGGGAATGCTGAGAAGAATTTTTATAAGACGGTCCCAAAAGAAGAGCAGGAGGTGAGGGAGCGTGGCCAAGCAGCCCGAGCCCGTGGCGAGCCCCCGACACCTCAGCCACTGCTGCAGTCTGCCTCTCAGGCTCCATGTGAGGCTGAGCAGGTACCCCGAGAACCTAGAAGCCCATCCGATACGTCACGGTGTCCTGAGCCCACCAACCCTCCCTCCCCAGAGCAGATGGACCCAAAGCAAATAAAAAACGACCTCATGAAGGCCGTGCGGCTGCTGAGTCCCGGAGACCGCGTGCTGCTAATAGGAACCACGGAGCGGCCCCAGCTGGCGGAGATGAAGGCGCTGTGCCAGACCTATGAGCGGGTCATCTTCATGCCCCGGCCTGATTATGCGTCGCGCTACGGTGAGGCCCCGGGGAGCAGTGGCAGGCCCGGGGAGGGGGCCGGGGACCACCCCTGCCAAAGCCTCCCCGCCATTCTTCCCATCCCCCATCACGGCTCTGAGCAGTGCCACCAGGGCCAGGTGCTCTGGAAGGGCAGCCACACAAATGGCCCAATGCCCTGGGTGCTGGCCTGGTTCTGTGGACACAGGCAGGCCACCTAAGTCCTTGGTGCCTCATTTCCTTGTGTTGAGTGGGGGCGGGTTACCCTACTTTCCTGGGAGGAGTGGCGATGCTGAACCTAGAGACGCTCACTCTCCAGAAGCACACGGCTCGTTTCAGGCACAGGTGGCGGTATCCACTGCCTCTCCCCGCCTCATGTCTTCCCCCAAACCTGCAGTGCTCTGGAAGCGGATGCTGGAGGCCCAGGGAGTCCAGGTGACCCAGAGCCTGGACATCAGTGCCCTGGCCAAAGTGTCCGAAGGCTACACAGCTGGCCACATTCTCAAAGCCATCCAGTCGGTGCTGACCGAGCAGCGGCTCCTACGGCTGGCCAAGCGGCCCCTGGTGGCCTCAGAGTTCTTGGGTCATCTGGCGAAGCTGGAGCCAGTGTACAAGGAGGAGGAGGAGTCCCTGAAGGTGAGGCTGAGGGTGGGGGAACCCAAGGGGGAGGGTCGTGGGCCCGCACCCACCAGGTAGTCAGCCCTCTGAAGCCCCAGGTGCACAGCGCACCGTGGCCCCGTCTCTCTGTCTCTCTGCTCCCCCATGGAGTTCCTTCAGCCTGGAGGGCAACAAGAGGTCACAGGGAAGGCCGTGTAGGCAGGACCAGCCCACCTGGTTTCCTTGAGGGTGGGAGCCTGAAGCCCTAACCTGTGTATTGGGAGCCCTTGGTTGCTTCTGGCACCAGCTGCACTCACTTCCCCACCTCAAGTCAGTGGCCACCCCCAGGGTGGCAGGATGGCTGCAGGGTGGAGGGGGGAGCGCTTGTCCCTGACAGTGGCTGACACTGGAGCCCGGAGCATATGGTGCAAGCAATAGAAACCGTGACTCTAGCAGGATACTGGCCTGGGGAGAAAAGGCTACTGAGGACACAGAGCCATAAAAACGGGAGGCAGAACCCAGGGCTCGCCTCTTCTTCTGACTCAGGACTGGTACTTCAGCACCCCGCTTGGCAAGAAAATGATGAAATTTATCGAGGACCAAGAGGCCCAGGAGGCCAAGCTGGCGAAGGAGAAGAAAAAAAAGAAGTGACAGCTGAGGCTGAGTGCCCGAAAGTTGCAGAGGGACTGGGCAGCCCCCCATGGGCAAAGGGGCCAGAGAGCAGAGGCATAAACGCCCAGATGGCTTGGGGACCAGCTCTCTTTGTTCATCTCTGTGCTTCTGCCCCTTGTTCTGTGTCCCCTGCCTGTGCCCAGCCTCCACCTCTCACCCCACCCCTCCCAGATCTCTGACCCCCCCACCCCGGGCCTTCTTCTCTTGTCATTCTCCTGTCCTGGCTCCCCGCTCCCTTTCCTCCTTGAGGTATGTAAGGGAGGAAAATAGGAAGAGAAGAGAGAGGGAGAGGGGATAGTGGGAGAAGGAAGGTCTCAGTAAGTAGAGAAAGGGGAAAAAGCAGGAGTCTGGAGGTCCTGCCGCATTTAGCACTGACGCCCTGTGTGGTCTGCATACTCCTTTCCTGTGTCTGCGCCCTCCTGCCCTCCTCTGTAAAGTGAGGAGAGGTTGGGCCAGCCAATCTCCAAGGTTCCTTCTACGCTAGGGTTGGATTATTCCTGCAAAGGTGCCTTCGAGTCAGGGAGGTGGTGGGGTGGGGAGGAGAAAGGGTGTGAGGAGATGGCGGCATTTGTGGCTGGAGCCAGGGTTGTTAGTAGACGCACTGCCTTCTCTGAGTGCTCTTCACCTCTTTCCTCCGGAGACGGCCTCCCCTCCACCTGACCAAGCTCTGCCCTCCAACCTTTAACCCGAGCCTGGCCCCAGGGGGCTGAGTGGGACACAGCTCTTGTCCCTGGATGGATGTCCATCTGTGGGTCCCCCTTGTGGAGAGAGAAGAGCTGGGTGGGAGGCTGGAGTCAGGAAACTGGGAGCAGGGACAACCATGACGCCACCAAAGGCTGGGAGCCCTGGGTTTTTCCCAGAAGACGCAAAGCGTATGTGAGTAAAGGTAAGGTGTGTTCCGCAGGTCATAAAGGCGGTGAGAACCAGGTGTGGGGAGACCACCCACGGGGGCGGAGCAAGCCCAGAACTGCTGGTGGGCAGCCGGGGCTTGGCTGAGCCCAGTGGCGGGTTTGAGTTTTTTTCTGCCCTTGTTCATGTTATTTCCCCAAATGAAAGTAGTCTTATTATCCAGATGTGCCTCGATGGGTATAGTCTCTTCTTCCTTCCCACTCTCCAGGCGAGCAACACCCTAACCATGGCAGCTACAGGGGACACCCAGGGAGATGGGGGGTCAGCCCCCAGGATGGAGGGGTGAGGATTCTATTGCTGCCTTGGGGAGCCGTATTCCCCTGGATAGCGTCTGTCTTCCTAAGAACCGCGGGAGGGGATACCTCAGGGAGGAGGCCTTCTCTGCCATTTGTCACTACTGTGAACCCCTCCTTAGGTTTGGGAGGGTAAAGGTGTGGGTCTAACTGGGACATCTGGGAGGATAGGAACAATTCTAGGCACCCACCTGCCCTCCCTCTGGGATCAGAGCACAGGCTGCTGGCAGTCTCTTAGTGGAGTAACGGGAGATGGAAAAGACTGAGGAGTGGCAGCTGGAGAGCCCCACCCCACCCACTTCTAGTCCCTGCTCTGCAACTAGTGGTCACACCTGCGCCAATCACATCCCACCCCTGGGCTCATTTTCCTTTTGCCTGTGAAGTTGTGATTGGTGCCACCGTCTGGGTGGTCCCTTCAACCCTGCTGCGGACCACTCGGGGTAAAGCTCTGCGTCGAGGGCTCCATCTTCCTCAGTCTGCAGGCTCCTCCCTAGTTCCCACTGCCAGCCTGAGTGCTCATTCCCTAGGAATGACAGCGAGGGCAGTCAGGGCTATTTACGGCTTGGCTCTCCCGCCCCTCCCACCCTGGGCCTTCCTAGGGCCCAGCACCCACCTGCTGGCATTGCCCTGAGTCCTGCTTCTTTGGCTCTCTCTCCCTAAAACTGGCCATGCCAGGGAGAAGGAGCTCCCTTCCCCACTTGGGACACCGTCTGGGATGCTTCCCCTTGGCCCCTGCCTGCCGAGTCTGGGGGCCTCAGCGCTGCCCAGCCTGGGAGCCCCCCCAGGCGTCACCGCTGCTGTGCCGTGACATGGCCCTGCAGAATGCCCTATACACTGGGGACCTGGCGAGGCTGCTGGAGCTGTTCCCCCCGCACAGCTCAGCTGACCTGCTGCTGGAGAGCCGGGCGGCCGAGGCTCGCTGGAGCAGCCAGCAAAGGGGTAAGAGGCAGTGGGCGGGGAGGGGGGGTGGGGGGTGCTGAGGACCAGCTGGCCACATCAGGCACAAAAGTACCAAGTGCTTGAGGAAATGAAGACGCCCCTGGCAGTTTCTCCCTCACCCCAAAGCTTGCTTAAACCTTGGCCCAGGAGCAAAGTCATGTGGAGCTCAGAATAGCTCCTGGGAACCTCGTGGCTGGATCCGGCTCAGCTCAGGCTCCACTCAGGGACGCAGACACCCTCTCCCTCCATCTGTCTGTGTCCCTCCTTCTTTTTCTCTTTCTGCTTTTGGCCCCCACCTCTCCTCTCTCCCACCCCTCTTCCCACATGCTCACACTCTGCCGTCATGAGCTGGTCTCCAAAAGAGTGCAGGGGGCAGGAAGAACCCCTGGATGATAGACATGCCCTCTGTGCCAGGCTGGTGGAGGGGCCCAGCAGAGGGCCTGCAGAGCACCCGGAGTCTGGCCCGGGACCCATCGTCGCCCGCACAGCCTCCGGACCTGCCCTGGCCTTGTGGCAGGCAGTGCTGGCCGGGGACGAGGGCTCTGTCTCCCGTATCCTCGCCGACTCCAGCACCGGCCTGGCACCAGATTCCATCTTTGACACCAGCGACCCAGAGCGATGGAGGGACTTCCGCTTCAACATCCGAGCTCTGAGTACGGGCCAGGGGCCCTGGGGTTCTGTGTGGGAGAGGGGAGGCTGGGATGGAGCTCTGGGCTCCCTCGTCCCGGCCTCTGCCCACCTCCCCGATTGCCTGGCAGTGCTCTGCCTCCCTCCAGGGTCTGAGGCCCATGTCCCCTCTCTCCCTAGGACTCTGGTCCCTGTCATACGAAGAGGAGCTGACCACCCCCCTGCACGTGGCAGCTAGCCGGGGCCACACAGAAGTTCTGCAGCTGCTGCTGCGGCGGCGGGCCAGGCCAGACAGTGCCCCCGAGGGCCGCACAGCCCTGCACGAGGCCTGCGCTGCTGGCCATGCTGCTTGTGTCCACGTGCTGCTGACGGCAGGAGCTGACCCCAACATCCCTGACCAGCATGGGAAACGCCCCTTGCACCTCTGCCGAGGGCCTGGCATCCTTGAGTGAGTGATCCTTGCGTTCACCTCCATTCCACTCGTAGGGGAGACAGAGATGAGCTCAGGAAGGCAGGGGGAGCATTCAGGAGCTGGCAGGCTGCTGGGCTGCATGGAGGAGTCAGGGCTCACGTAGTGTGTCAGGATGCCATTGCTCCCCAAACCATCCAACCACCGGCCTCGGGAACTTTGGAATGACCCGGACTTGGGACCATTTCTGCTTTCCCAGCGGTGGAGGAGGGGTGTGACGGGGGCCAGCTGCATGGCCTGCATTGGGGAGTTTGTCTGGGTCCATTATGCGGATGTTTGAATGTTTTCTCAGCTTATCCTATGTTCCAGGCAGTGTGCTGAGTATACACCACCAACGAAGGCACAGTCCTGCCCTCAGCGACTGGCTGTGCAGTGATCCAGGTTGGCTTTACAGAAGAGCGGCCCCCACTTAGGGCCTGCAGAGGTCACTGTGGGCAGGTCTGGTTCTTCACTTGGCAGGTCTGGCGTTTCCTGATTAGTAGGCACCCTCAGACAAATGGGCTCCAGGGCTGAGTCCAACTAACTCAGCTCACAAGACACTGATGGAGATACCCAAATGGGACAACATATTATTTACTATAGGGAATATTCCTTTACAGTGAGCGACCCAAGTAATTATGCCCTATATATAGGGAACCTCAGAGGATGAGTCCTCACAATTCTTTGAGGAGCATGGAATCCCACAAAGGGAGCCTTCGAAAATCTATAACCTAGCTGCACATACAATGGAGGCTTTCTCTCTACTGACTGCGCACCTGCCAAATTTCACACCTTGCCCCTGGATGGTACCAAATTTTTGGTCCTTGTGTCCTTCTTTCATAGACCTTCTGCCACCTGTTAACCTTGCCAGCCTTCAGAGAACTCCAGTGATTTAACAAATTATGGTTGAAGATGTGTTTGTCTTATACCAGTGTGGTCCAGTAGAAATATGATGAGCCACGTAGGTAATTTAAAATATTCTAGGAGCCTTATCACAAAATGAAAAAGAAAGAGGCGAAATTAGTTTTTTACACAGTGATGAAATACACGTAGCATAAAATTTACCATCTTGACCATTTCTAAGTGTCTCATACAAATGGAATCAAACAGTGTTTGTCCTTTTGTGACTGGCTTATATCACTTAACATACTCTCCCCCGGGTTCATTCACACTGTAGCATCTGTCAGAATTTCCTGCATTTTTAAAGGCGGCATAATATTCCATTGTATGTGCATTTATCCATTCATCTGGTGATGGACACTTCGTTTGCTTCCATGTCTTGGTTATGATGAAAAATGCTGCTGTGAACATGGGCGGATAAATATCTGTGAAACAGGCGAAATGAATTTTAATAATATTCTTAATACAGTAGATCCGAAATGTTATCATTTCAACATGGAATCCATACAAAGAAACGATGAGAAAGTTTACAGTCTTGTTTTGTACCAGGTCTTCACGCTGGTATGTACTCTCCACTTAGAGCGTGTCTCAGGTAGGATAAGCCACATCACAGTGCTCAATAGCCAGATGTGGCCGGTGGCTACTGCACTGGACAACGCAGTCCCAGCCTCTGTGACGTCACCCCCAGTGGCGATCCTTCCTTCCTGTCTTGAGTAAGCAAATGTATATGTATAATTATTATGGAGATTTCAGAAACATGGGAATGTGGGCAGGATAATATAATGAACCCCCCCACGGGCCGTCGGCATCTGTACCGCCCACTGCCCCACCCGACGCTGCCGTTGTGGGCCCTAGTAACAGCTTCTCAGGCCTTTTTGTGTCACATGCTGCTCATACCAACATCGTCTAAGCCTAGGTCTCAGCCATTATCCTCATTCGACACATGAGGAAGCTGGAGCTCGTCTTAGCAATGAGGCCAAGCCCTTAGCCTTGGATTTTGGTGCATGTGTTCTCACAGGTGTACACCCCTTCCGTGGGGCCGGCGTGGGGCAAATCTGGCCAAATTGGATTTTGTGGATCTTTGTCCCACTGCTCTCATTTCCGTTTGTGCCCACAGCCAGGCCCCACTCTCCACTTCCTCCTCCAGTCCCTCCAACTGCCCTGCTGTCCCTGGACCCTAAGGCCAGCGCCGCCCACCCCACCCCCCCGGCCCCCGCCAGCTGTGTGAATGTGGGTGAGATCCTCATACCCTCAGGGCCTTGGTTTCCTCATCTGAACTGGCCGTAGGAATGCTGTGAGCCTCAAACAAACGAGCGTGTAAGGCCGTCAGAAGGCGCCTGTTCTAAGTGCCTAATGGCGGATCGGGGCTGCTCCTGCCACCAAGGTTTTAGTGCACTATTCATTCCTGCAGAGAGTATGTGGACTTGAGAAGAGGGCATTGTTGACGCTACAGAATGCAGACAGAACCAGGAACCACCCAAGGCTCCTCCGTGTTTGCTTTGCTCAGACTGGTGGGAAGGCGGGGGGAGGTCTGCACCCCACTTTCCTCCCCACCACCCTCTCGCCCTCACTAGGTGTGCAAAGCTACTCCTGAGGTTTGGGGCAAAAGTCGATGGTCGGTCCGAGGAGGAAGAGGAGACCCCTTTGCATGTGGCCGCTCGGCTTGGCCACGTGGAGCTGGCAGACCTCCTTCTAAGACACGGGGCATGCCCCGATGCCCGTGATGCCGAAGGCTGGACCCCGCTGCTGGCTGCCTGTGACACGCGCTGCACATCCCCTGCTGACACCGAAGCCACCACGGCCCGCTGCCTCCAGCTGTGCCGCTTGCTGCTCTCAGCTGGCGCCAACCCTGATGCAGCTGACCAAGACAAGCGGCGGCCCCTGCACCTGGCCTGTCGCCGCGGCCATGCGGCGGTCGTGGAGCTTCTCCTGTCCTACGGTGTCAGTGTCAACCTCATGGACTACGGGGGACACACAGCCCTGCACTGTGCTCTGCAGGGCCCACCCGCTGCCCTGGCCCAGAGCCCGGAGCGTGCAGTGCGGGCTCTGCTCAACCACGGCGCCGTCCGAGTCTGGCCTGGGGCCCTCCCCAAGGTACAGGGCTGGGGGCAGAGGGAGCGCAGCAACGGGGAGGGGACGGGACACCCAGGGATGCCACGGCTCTGGATACAGCCTGGAGCACTTGGCTATTTGATAGGTCCGTTCAGTCTTTCATTCCAAAGTCAGCAAAGCCCAACAGGGGGTAAAGGTGAGGACAGAGAGCAGCAGGAGGGGTGTGTGTGTGTGTCCCCATGTGTACACATGCTCACATTCATGCATGTGGATGCATGGGTGCGTGCACACGTGTGTACATGTGTGCTGAAGGTGCATTGAGGGCAGGGGGGCCAGATTATAAAGGATCGGACGAGTCTTGAGGGAGGAGCCAGGATTGATGGGGGCAGAAGTAGTTTCTTCGTTAGGAAGTGAGCTGATGAAAGAAGCATTTAGGAAGCTCCCCCTGGCAGCGGGATCCATCAGTGAGACACTCGGGGTACAGGAGAGGCTCCCCTAGGGCAGTGACGAGCCCAGGTCATGAGGTCCAAGGCTTTCTGACCATTGCAGATGGACGTGTCCTGGTGTCCAAGAGCTTAGCAGGACACGCACCACCCAGTCCAGCCACTGCTTTCTTGGCACCTGAGAAAAAGACTTTCGCTGTCCATTTGCAATCTGTATCTTATTTTATGTTAATTTCCCCAAAGGGGGTTCAACTGCTAGACCTGTGTTACTGAAGCCCTGCAGGGGGCCCTGCTCATGCTGTCGTGTCTAGAGGGGCTGTATGATGTCATGGAGGGCATCATGGAGGGCACTGGGCCTGGGGCGGGGGACCAGTTCTCTGAGGAGTTGGGTCAGGACCAATATGGCTGTGGACAGGTCCCCTGCCAGCTTGCCCCACTTCCCCCACCCCATCCTGGATGCTCTCCGGCTGTTCCCGCCTCTCCCCTTCACTCGCAAACCCAGAAGCATCTGTCTGGATTCCTAAGCAAGACCAAATAATTAAACAGCCCGAGAGTTCGGCAGATTGGTCTCCCCTTTGGGAAAATACAAGAAAATCAACAATTAACACTAATTAATCTCCTATTAACACCAGATAATTAGGAGACGAGCAATTCCCTGTAATCTGATGGCGGCTCTGACAGCTAATGATGTCCCCGCAGTCAGGACAGGGTGGGAGGAGGAGGCAGAGCGGCAAATGGCTTTCCGGACACCTCACTGCCCGCCTCTCTGGCCCCATTCCTCCGAGGGAGCCATCACAGCAACGTGCCCCATTCACCCCTTCACCCAGGCGAGCGCCGGTCAAAACGTGCAGGAAGGAGTCCACAGCCCTTTCCCATGATAGGCAGCTGTGCCAGGCTCAGCTGGGGTGCCTGTCTTCCAGGGAGGGGCTCCTCCCTGCAAGGAGGCCTCCATGGCCCATCTGGGCCAGCCCCAGTTCTCCATATCGGACGGGGCCCTCAGGAGGCCTGGCTTTGATGTTTGCCCATGTGACTGTAGGCAAGTCACTGGAATTCTTTGAACCCAAGTCCCCTGCATGTGATACAGCCTGGACCTAACAGTGATGCAAAGCTGTGGGACCATAGTGGGTAACCAGCAGGAGCCAGCATAGCCGACCACACCTGATGCTGTTCGAAGGTGTGTGGCCTATTCCATGGGTTCTTCAGTCCTCCCAACGACCTCTAAGGTCAGTGGTGACTAAGAGTGCAGGCTCTGGAGCCAGGCACACTCCCTGTGTGACCCTCAGCAAGTTGCTTAATCTCTCTGGGCCTCAGTTTCCTCATCTGTAAAATAGGGACATAACAGTATGCATGCGTGTGTCTCAAGGTTAGTGTGGGAACTAAATGACTTCACACATAGAAAGCCCTTTGGACGGGGACTAACCTGGAGTTAGTACTCAATACCTGTTAGGTGGTGGTGGTGGAAAGTTCAGTGATGTATGTGAAAGCACTTGGAAAGCTGTCAGGCGTCATCCAGTGTAGGAGAGATGCAGCTTTGAATAGCTCCAGGAGGCCTCCTGGGAGGCTTCCAGGGAGCCTTGTACAGGCAGCTGGCAGAGCACAGTGGCGTGGTAGCTAAGGCTAAGAACCACAGCACGGGGCTTACATTGCTTGAACTACAACTTGGGCAAGTTACTTAACTTCTCTGTGCCTCTTGTCTATAAAATGGGATAATAAAAGTTTTAGCCTTGTAGGGACAGGATTAAGAGAGTTAACACAGGAGAAGTGCTAAGGAAATTATCTGGCATAGATTATGCACAATAGAAATGTTGGCTGTCGTATTGGTTTCCTGTCACGGCCATAACAAAGTACCACAAACTGGGTGGCTTAAGACAATAGAAATGTCTTCCCTCACAGTTCTGGAGGCTGGAAATTTGAAATCCAGGTGCTGGAAGGGTTGGTTCCTTCTGGAGGTTGTGAGGGAGAATCTGTCCCGTGCCGGTCTCCCAGCTTCTGCAGGTCGCCCGTAACCCTTGGCGTTCCTTGGCGGGTAGGTGCTTTGCTCCCATCTCTGCCTCCGCTGTCACAGGTTGTTCTCCCAGCTCGTGTGTCTGCCTCTGTTTTCTCTTCTTATAAAGATAACAGTCATACTGGATTAGAACCCACCCGAAATGACTTCACTTTAACTTGACATCTGCAAAGACCCTATTTCTGAACAGGTCACATTTATAGGTATGGGGGTTAGGACATCAACATATCTTTTTGTGCTGTCTGGTCCTCCTGTGTGGACGGACTGGGGCCTGCGGGGTACGGTAACCCTGGGGACGCTGACGCAGCTCTGTCTCCTCCAGGTGCTGGAGCGCTGGTGCACGTCCCCGCGAACCATTGAGGTCCTGATGAACACGTACAGTGTCGTGCAGCTTCCTGAGGAGGCCATGGGCCTGGTGCCTCCCGAGACTCTGCAGGTTAGATTCCAGGACACAACCACTCAGCCTGCCCCAAGAGAGTCCCACCTCCTGAAAGGAAGCCCTGTCAATCGCCCCACTTTGCCTCACAGAAATGACCCAGAGACCCTCTCATGGCCCAGAAGAAAACTCACAGAGCGAACCCCCAAACACACTCCCTACGCCTAAGAGGCTCCTGAAGACACCCACTGGCCACCAGCCTCCCCCTGTGGGAGGAGTGGGTGCCACTTTCCCCAAGCTGTCCTGCTGAGCCGCTCATTCTGTCCCCAGAAGCACCGCCGTTTCTACTCGTCCCTCTTTGCCTTGGTGAGGCAGCCCCGGTCGCTGCAGCACCTGACTCGCTGTGTGCTCCGTGCTCACCTGGACGGCTGCCTACCCCACGCCCTGCCCCGCCTTCCCCTGCCACCCCGCCTGCTCCGTTACCTGCAGCTGGACTTTGAGGACGTGCTCTACTAGGTGAGTCCTGGGTTCTGTGGACAGTCCCGCAGGGTTTTTTTTTTTTCCAGAGGGAGGGGAGTAGGCAAGAGAAGAGTTGAGGGCAGGGCCCTGGCCAGAACCCGCCAGCCCCCCAGACCCCCCCTGAATGCACACCTCTCCTTCCAGGTGTCCACTGTCTTTTGAGAGAGGCTGAAAGCAGACGCTCCAGGCCCCAGGGCACCAGCCCTCTTCTCACAGTGCCCCGAACCAAGGACTGAATTGAACCAACTGGGGCAGAGGGGGCCCTCTCAGCAGGCGGTCCATCTCCACTGGCAGAGTGGATGCTGCCATTCCCACCAGGGAGAGGCAGGCGGACCCATGTTTGATGGGCAGAGAGCTAGGACTCATGGCAAGTGATGCACTCCCCTTGGGGCCTCCCGAGGTCCCCTCCGGCCCATCCCAACCCTGTATGAGCATTAAAGTCTCCAGACCTGTGTTGTTTAGTACTGTTTCCGAAAGACCTGCCTCTGAGCTGGCCCACTCACGGGCTCGCCCCTGGATCTGCCCTCTGGTGTCAGCTGTGTCACCTTCCCACTTGGTCATTCACCAGCGGTTGAGGGATCCCAGGCAGGTCCCTGCCCCTCTGGCCCATGATATGGCAGAATGGCTGCCAGGTGATAGTGTCAGAAAAGGCCTAAAGGACAGCTGGCCAGTGGTTGGCTTGGGTAGGGCAGAGCCTCAGTGGATGAATCAGAGCAGACAGTTAGGACAGGACAGAGCCAGGAGGAGAGGTGAGGGGCAGAAAGGCCAACGGGAAGGTGGGTGCAAGCATAGAGGGGAGACTGGAACACCCAGGTTTAGAAAAACAAAACTCAAAACAACTCTCCTCACTGCCTGTGCTGTAGGTCAGGGAGCACCGATGCACACCTGGTTCCTGCCTCTCTTTGTGGCGGCAGGAGCTGAGCTGACAGTTATGCCCCTGGGTTCTAGTCCTGGCTTTTCCATTAATTGGTGGAACATAAGTCTCTTCCCCTCTCTGGGCTCGTTTCCGCATCTGTAAAACAAGACAGGAGGGAGTCCCTGAGGGTCTTTGCAGTACCAGGCTTTTGAGAACAGACAGGGAGCCCCAGCAGCCGGCTTAACACAGGAGGGAGGTGGAGGTGACGGAGCCGCAGAGCAGCCAATCAAATGTACTACAATGCGTGACGACAAGGGTTGCTGGGCAGATTTCCTAGGGTTCCGGAGTGTGCACGCGCTGGAGTTCACGACTTTCCCGCCAAGCGCTGGGAGCAAGAGGTGGGGGGCCAGGACCCTGCGAGGCGACGGGGGCGGGGCCGAGACTACAAGAAGCCCCGCAGGGCGTCCGAGTGAGCCGCTGAGCAGACGCGGGGCGGAGGCCAGTGGGCCCGGCTTCCCACCTGGCCTCACCTGCCTTGGGACGACGCACCTGGTTTGTGCTTCCAGGCGCCAGGACCGGACCGCCTGCCGGGAGCGGGGGTCGGCGCGCAGAGCCCAGGCTCAGGCCCACAAGCGGTGGGGCTGACATGACAGGCCCTGGCCCTCAGCTGTGGAGCGTCCTCTCGGGCCCCACCTCCGGGGCACGTGGGCGCACGTTGAGACGGTCCCGAGGCAGTTTCCGCGGGGCGTCGGTGAGTTCCGCCCAGGAGAGCGCGGGGCCTGGGAGATCGCCCCGCGAGCCTGCTGCGGCGCAGGCGCCCGGCGCGCGAAGGCCTGGCTCCCATCCCAGTCCCTCCGTGGGGGCCACTGAGCCGAGCGCGGGACGGAGCGCAGTGAGACGCCCCCTGGAGGAACTCCCACGGCGCTGACACGGAGTGACGGGGAGCTGTTCGGGATTGGGGGACAGGGAAGCCTCCTCCTTGAGGAGGTGACATTTCCCCTGAGGCCTGAATGGCAAGGAGGACCCCGCCGTGTGAGTGCGTGGGGGAAGAGCTGGGCAGCGACGTGAGCTGATTTCGGTTTCAAAAGGTCGCTCTGGCTGCTGAGTGGCAGGCGGGCGGAGGAGCGGAGAATCCGGGAGCATAGGACGGCTCCTGCAGGGGTCCAGGCAGAGGTGGTAGAGCAGTGGGGGACACCTATGGGAGCTGACCATGGAGTGGACGTGGGGGGCTGAAGGACGCCCGGTCCAGGATGCCTCCCAGTGTGTTGGCTGAACAACGAGCTGGGTGGTGGTGCTAGTTACTAAAGTGGGGAAGATGAGAAAGGGGCAGGGGGCAGGGGAAATCAGAAGTTCAATTTGGAAGCTATGCAGTGGCAGCTGACTATGGGACAGCTCAAAGACGCTGTGTTGCAAGGTCTTTGAATCTGGCATTCAGAGACAAGGGCAGGTCTGGGCATATCACCGTGGGCTTGTTGGATTGTGAAAGATGTGTCAAGCTCTGTCCTAAGAGAATCCTGACTCTCAAGGCGATGACTTTTCTGAGAGTCCTGTTTATGCATTTTGATGGAAACTCCGTTCCACATTGTTTTCTGCTTCCCGAGACCCAGGTTTTAGGCACTAGGTGTACATACACCTGTTCCTGCCCTCAGTGAATTTTCCATCTAGTGTGAAAAATAAGTGAGTGAATAATTAGTTCAAATGCAAGAGGCAATGAAGGTTATGAGAAAGACACGTGGGAGCGGGAGCTGAGGGTGTGAAGAAGGCAGGCAATAGGACAGGCACCTGGAAGACTTCCCTGGAGGCGGGTGCCTCTCCCAAAGTGATAAAAAGGGGTAAGGATTTCTGACCAAATCTGGAGACCTTTTAAGGAGGGAGGGGCCAAGGGAAGGAAGGCGGTTTGGAGTGGTCAATGGAAGGGCCTGCTCCCAACTTCACCTGTTCTCCCCTGCGCGGGCCAGTGTTAGGAAGGTCCTTTCTGGGATCAGATACCCAGACACACTTGCAAGCCAGGGAGCTTCCTCCCCTGCCTCCCGGCTGCGGGTCCCGCGGGCCCAGAACCTCTCCCCGGTAATTGCTTTCCGTAATGTGTTTGCTCCAAACCAATTTCACGCCTCCGTGAGGACTCCGCCCTGCACTGGAGGCGCGGACCTCCCCACCACCAACCTATCCGCGTGTAACATGTGCGCACACACAAACGGCACACATTGAACGCAACAGATACACAGGGTTCAAGTACCTGAACACAGCAAACATACATGAACCTACACACGTGATGCTAGATTTTAAGACTCGTGTACAACCCCAGCGCCCAATCTGCGCTCACAGTTGAGTACCCAGCAGCGCCCCGCGGCGGGTCCTCGGACGGCTTCACCTGGTCCTGTTCCTTTGCCCTCCGCGCGTCTCCCTGACTAACGCGAGGGGGCGATGACGTACTCCGCACCTCTCTCGCGGTGATGCAGTTGCGCTCTGCTGCCACCAGAGGGTGCCCGCGGACAGGGCCCGACGCTGCCCACTGTCAGTGGACTTTCTTCCGCCAAGGAGTGAGGCGGAGGTATAGCTCTACTAGCTTTGACTTTAGATACTTTGTTCGTTCTTCGCATCCTAGGTGCTGGTTCCCAATCCATGAAGGGGAGGCCAGATGATGGGGTTCAACACGGGCACCCACAGAGAGGGCAGAGTCAAACTAAAATTCCTCTGTAGGAGCACTTCCCCAATAGGTGGAGTAATGAGAGTGGGCCAATCAGAGTACGTGGACAATTAAAGAAGCAATTTTAGAATTCCATGTTAGACAGCGAGGGCAGGCACTTGCCCACAATAGACCCGGTCGGGCTTCAGTAGGAGAACCACAGTTTTCCCTTGGTTAAGAAAGTAGCCGCCGCTGTTCAGATTTAACAGCGACAGCTTCTGTCCTTGGTACTGATAGGAGAGTAAGAAGTAGTTTTTGGAGAGCCACTAGTTTGGGGCATTTCCATTGTTGACCACCCTGCTCTTCTTGGTCCATTTACTGTAGGAAGAGCTCATTTTGAAAGGCATTCCCTCATATTCACTGGATCCTTGCACCAGCTCTTTGACTAAGCAGAGTAGATATTATATTAATCACTGTCTCCCATAGATGGAGAAGTTAAGGCAAAGAGGGGCCAAAGTCACATGGCCCAGTGAGGGGTCAGAACAGGAATTTAACTCCACGTCTTTTTACTGCAGCCAACGCTTTTTCCATTTACCGTGTGGCCTCAGTTCCATGGTTCATGAAAGTGCAGAGAAAGGATATGGGCTGCTTCAGTTGCCACTATGTATATGAGGGCTTTTATCCTAGTTTAGCTACGGAATGTCAAGGCCTATGAGAAGTCACACTTCATGACTCCAGCGTGACAAGGGAACAGATAGAGGATATAAATGGATTATAAAATACAGTATCTAACAAACACACACCACACCAGGGCAAAACGAAGTCCTGGGGTCTCACTTTCCTCATATCAGAGTTGGTGGCCCACTGAGATTTGTTGGCTACAGGCTTTATGCCTGTGCTCTCTGGCACAGAGGATTCCACTTTCCTGACTGTAGCTCTGGGCAATAAGCTCTTGGCTTAAGCGAGGTGACATACATCTTCAAGATCAGAGGGTCTTTAACCTTGAGTCCTTGACAATGTGTGATCCATTCTGTCCCACCAGAGAGTGACAGCCTTTTAAAGTGGCCTTTTAATGAAGGGACTGGTGGGAGGGAGATGTTTCAATATATATACCCTTTGAGCTTTTGGAATTTTGTGCTTTCTGATTTTATTACCTATGCAAAAAAAGAGAAAAAAAGAATGCAGTTCCTTTTAAAAATGGCTCTTCCTTCATGCTTTATTTGAGTGGTCCTGTTACTGCTCATACAGCTTCAATTTCAGTGATTGTAGCCCAAAGTTCCCTCAATAATTTATCAAGTCAATAAGGCTCTATTGTGTATCCAACACTGTAAAGCCATCAAACCAAGTACTGACCTCTTTCTCGTTTTAAGTACAATACACTTTGAAGTCTGGTCTCCATATTGGTACTGCGAAGTCCTTGGTTAATTTAACAAAGGGTTCGGAAAAATATCTTTAGCAGAATGTACAAGGATTATCCTCGTAGTTTCGTAGTGAGTTTGGGTCCCCAGACCTAGGTTAAGCCACCTCTTTTTTTTTTTTTCCCTGTCAACGTCTTCCCACCAGACTCTCTCTCAGAAGTTTCACTGAGTTTAATGTAGAGCCCAAGATAGACCAGGAAGGACGGTATGGAAACCACACTCTTCTCCCTTTGCCTCTGAGGCATTGTCAGTCAAGCATAACCAACGAAAACTCCCTACTTGGGTCCCACCCTCTTCTGTCCCTCTGTGGTGAGTGTCTTTCAGGGTGCGTGAACCTGACCTTAATGGTGTTCGCTCGGCCAATACAGCACTCCTGATTTGAACAAATGTCACTGAGATCCAGAGTTCCCTCCTGCCCTCCTCTGTCTCGGCTCGGAGACTCTTTGGCATAGATATTCCTCCTCACCTGAGCCAAATCCTCCTCCTAAACTTGCCTGGCTTGCTACTGTTACTTTTGACTAGCTTGGCTCTCCCCTAGCTTGGGGCCTGACTAGCTTGGCCCCACTTGAATAACAGTTTCCCAGTGACCAGATGTCCCCCATTTTAGTGGACCAGGCTTGAAACTCTATGTCCTGAAGCTCGGGTCACTCTTCTTCTGTTGAGGTGCCTGTCTTGCCTTTCTTGCCCACTGACCTGAGACTCCTATCAAGCAAAAGTGCCCATGACTTTTGCCTCTGGATTGACAACTCTACTGCTGGGAATCAGAAGGAGGGGGAGGGTAAAAGGCGCCACCATTTCAGTGTCTGAGAATGAGGGAGGTGAGCAGAGTCATCGGCAATTAGCGGATAATTAGTGCTGCTGACCCTTGGGGCTCGTCAGCTCTCCTGGGGCCAGCCCCCAGCAATCAGCCACGGCAGGTCGAGAGTGTCAGGCCCGGGAATGAATAGGGCTCATCAGCAGCGCTGGAGCTGGGGAGCCAATCAGGGAAATTAATAGCAGAAGAGGGGGAGAGAGAGAGCGAGGGAGGGAGACAGATAGACAGACAAGAGATACAGACATAGGTGAGAAATGGGGGGGGTAGAATAAGCACGGGATAGGGAATAAGCCATAGGGATAATCAAATAGGAATAGGGATAGAAAGGAGGGCAAGACAGGGAAGAGCAGGAGGAAGGGAAAGAATGGAAAGGATGGGAGAAAGATGGAGGGGGAAAGATGAGAGGAGTGGTAAGTACTTGGCATAGTGTGGGCCCTCGAGGAAATTACCCAGGAGGCCAGAGTGAGGGATTAGGGAGCCCCGAGACCAAAGAGGGAATGAGGATGAAGGGGCAGAGCCCGTGCCATGGGAGCCCAGCGGAGTGTGAACGGGGCTGGGGAGAAATGACCAAGAGGGAGAAGGGCCCCAGTACGAGCGGCCCTGAGCCTCCTGCCGTCCGTGCCTCGCGGCCGGAGCGGGCACCGAGGTCCTGTCCCGCCTGTCCCCTCTGGGCTTACTCTTGATGCCGCCAAGTCCTTCGGCCCAAGAGCGGGGAGGGGGCGGCAGGGGCGGAGAGACACGTGGGGACACAGGCTCGGGGTCCGCCAGAGGGCGGCGGCCCCCGGACGCTGTGGTCGGGGCCCGTCCCTCCCGGTTCGCCCTCTTTGCCTGCCGCCCGGCGCCCCGTGCACGCCCTGGCCAACTGGGCAAAGTGGGGGGCGGGCTGGCTGCAGGGAGGGGCACCGGCCCAACAGCTGCAGCCGCCTTCTCCCCGGCCGCAAAGTTTCACAAAGCGGCGTGTCCGGCCTCATCAATCTCCATTAATAATAGTTGGTTGGGCCGCGGGGGGCGGGCGGGGTCCCGGGCCGGCCGGCAGGGCCGCTGGGAACGGGCTCTGCGGAGGGAGCGAGAGCCGGGCACGGCGGCGGCGGGCGGAGGGAGGAAGTGAAGCGTAATTTGAGGAAGATGGATGAGTCCGGAGGGCGACACCCCCAGCCCGCCCGCTCGCCCGCCCCCTCCCTCCTTATGAGAGCGAGGGAGCGCGGCGCCGGAGCCACACTGCGCCGAGCCCGCGCCCCGCCGCCACCTCGGCCCGGGAGCCCAGGAGCGAGCCCTGCGTGTCCGCGCGGGGCGCCCGAGCCGCGGGGCGCACGGCGGCGCCCGGAGGGGAGTGCCCCGGGGCGGCCGCAGCTCCGGGCACGATGCAGAGAGCCGGAGGCGGGGGCGCCCCCGGGGGGAGCGGCGGGGGCAGTGGGGGGGGCCCGGGCACTGCCTTCTCCATCGACTCCCTGATCGGGCCGCCGCCGCCGCGCTCGGGCCACTTGCTCTACACCGGCTACCCCATGTTCATGCCCTACCGGCCGCTAGTGCTGCCACAGGCGCTGGCCCCCGCGCCGCTGTCGGCCGGCCTCCCACCCCTCGCCCCGCTAGCCTCCTTCGCCGGCCGCCTTACCAACACCTTCTGCGCGGGGCTGGGCCAGGCCGTGCCCTCGATGGTGGCGCTGACCACTGCACTGCCCAGCTTCGCCGAGCCACCCGACGCCTTCTACGGGCCCCCGGAACTCGCTGCCGCCGCCGCAGCCACTGCTGCCCGAAACCACCCGGAGCCGGGCGGCCGACGCCCAGAGGGCGGGCTGGAAGCCGACGAGCTGCTGCCCGCCCGGGAGAAAGTGGCAGAAGCCCCACCGCCCCCGCAGCCGCACTTCTCAGAGACTTTCCCAAGTCTGCCGGGTAAGCGCTGGGGCCGACCGGGGCGTTGGGCGGGAGGCTTGTTACCCGGAAATCCCAGACGGCAGCCTGCTCGGGATGTCGGCACGTGCCCGGAGCCCTGGAATCCCAGGCCCGCAGATGCTGGGTCCTGCGGAACCATCGCCAACTCCGTTTCGGACACGGCACCTCTAGATCCCAGAGCCGTGCCCTGCTCGGCCTCCAGAGCGAGTGAAGCCTCACCGACGACCTCTCGGTGCTCCCTCCCAAATCTGTGCCTGTCCTCCCAGCATTCTAGTCCTGGAGTCTCTGCTCTCCTGGGTCTCCTTTCCAGAATCCCTTCATTTTTCTCATCTGCGGGGAATAGAGAAGCTGCAAGTGTGGGATTCCTGGGGAGAGCAGCAAGACCCCAGGTTGAGGGTACATTAGGGCAGCTGTCAATTCAGTAAGGGGAGGGCACGTTCTGGCTTCTGAGGGGAAGGTTGTATTGACCCTAAATGGTCTCTGTGAGTCCGGGGGCAAAGAGAGTGTCTGAAAGCCGAGGTAATACTGTTGGTGACATGTCTTCATCTTACTCATAGAGGTCACTTCTGAATTGGCAGGTTTAGAGCTAAGCCTTAAAGAACTGAGCAGCGCGTAGTGGGCCTAAGGAAACCTTAGCTGTCAAGGGTCCTAGCACCTGCTGGACCAGGGCTGACTGGGGGCCAAGAGAGAGGCTAAAGGCAGGGGTGGGTGGGATTGGGTGTGGCCCAAGGGCCTGGAGTCAGGAATTCAGCTAAGATTCCGGAACCAGTGAGATTCTGCTAAGAGGTAGTTCAGGAACCCTGGGTCCTCCATGGGGGAATGCCCTCTCACTAGAGGCAGGATGTATTCAATTGAACCCCTTAAAATCAATCTACTTAAAGGCCTCCTGGCTTCCCTATTTATTGGTCCTTAACCCCTGGAAGCCAGAAAAAGCTTTTCCCTACCCAGGGGCAGATTCAGGTGTGCTGACATACAAAGCATATATCATTTGGCGGACCCTAGTTAAAAACAGGGGCTTCACGCAAGGATGGGATTCTTGAAGCTTAAACTTCTTTAGCATCAGGATGGATCTGCCTCTGCCTAACTGTTCGCTGCATCCAGCTTAGCTGGTGGAAGTGACCCCACCTGCTGACTCTAGCAGAGACGAGGAGGAGATGGCGATAGGCTTTTTGTCCTCTGCCAGGAGAGGGCAATTCCCAGTGACAGGTTTCCTGGGCCCTTCCTGGAAATTGACCAAAGGGCTAATCACTCTTCCAGACCCCAAGGGCTGTTCCAGAGCCCGTCTTCCTCTCCTTTTCCCCTTTAATCCCAGGCATTTTGGCTTTGGGCATTCAGCTGTTGTTGTTTTTCGTACTGATTGGACCAGGAGAACCAAGCAACTGAAGTGTGAGCAGCGTATCCTAAGGAGGATCAAAAGGAAATGATAGAGCAGCTGGAAGGTGGGAGGAAATGTCCACGAGATAAAAAGGCCAGAGTGGGGGCGGGGGGGGAGCAGCCAGCAGGATGATCAGAACAAGAAAGGATCAGAAGGATTTTTGGAATAGGATAGTCCTAAAGCAGAAAAGAGCGTAAGGCAGGCCATCAGAGGGATGGCTTTGGAGGCAACAGAAGCTAGAGGAAGGACCAGACACACCTGGGAACGCGATGAGCTGAGGGAGAGGAGAGAGACACCCCACTAGAAGGAAACTGAAGGGGGAATATGCCCAAACAATGGCAGGACAAGCAACTTGTCATATTCTTGCAGGTTCCCCTCAGTTTTGATTTTTACCCATTTGTAAAATGGGGGCTCTTCTGAAGCAGGTAGAATAGTGGCTGTAAAACAAGACATTGAGAGAGAGGGAAAGGAATAAGTGGAGGAAAAGAACAGAAGAAAGATATTGAGGAAATAAGAATAAAGAAAGGAACAAACAAACGAGCGGTATATCCAGATTATCCAAAGAGAGAATGTGAGAGAGGGCTGTCTATTGGAAGATGTATGTACAAGAGATTTTTAAGCTGGGCCATATGAAAAGGGAACCATATCTCTGAATCAGAAATGTGTGTGTGTGTGTAAGAGTTCTGTCTTGAGAGAACTGGGAGGGAGCTGAATAAATATACTAGTAGGAAACGGAAAACTTTCAACACTAGGAGTAATTTTTTAAAAGGTTTTTCAATACTGAGAGTGATGTGAAACTGGAATTTACATACATAGAATGATGAAGGAAAAATCATCATCTGAGGAAAATGTTGGATGCAAAAAAAAAAAAAAGACTTAGTAGTTGGAGTAAAGACAAGGAATTTCTTTGCTAAGCATGGTGGGAAGGAGACCTAAAGAGGAAGGATGATGAGAGGTGCTGGAGTATTCGTATTGGGAAGAGATACACATAAAAGGTTTATAGTGGGGCTTCTGGTGCAGAGCAGTACAGAGAGATTTCAGAAGAAACATTCCAAGAGAATAATGAGTGAGAGATCTTATCTGTGACAGCTACTTGTCACTCTCAGGACAAACTCTCCAACTCTTCCTCACCGTGCCATTCATGCCCACTTACCTCCCCAGTCTTGGTTTTCCCCTTAAAAGAAAAGGCAACTCCAGAAATGTAGGACATAAAATCAGTTTGGGGCGTGATGACACATGGTCCATGCTGAAAATGGTGGGAAAAAACCCGAACACTCCATTTTGAAAATGTATTAGAGTATTTAGCATGAAATAAGAGACTTCTCTGCTCAGATAATCGGATTGAAACCTTAACATTAGAAGAGTTTGGAGAAAGAAAGCTATCTTTCAAATGACAGAAGAAGAATTGCTGTCCTGGTGTGAATGGGTGACATTGATCTGAAATTATTAATTTATATTAGTTTAGTGTTTTACAGTTACTAGCCCCTTTAAATGAAATTATAGTGAAGATAGGCCAATTTGGAGGATGATAAGTGAAGTTCTTTTTCTTGAGAATCGTTAGGACTATTTTTTTTTTTAAATTTTGCTGAGAGTTAAGACAGATACCACCCTACTAGAATTGATGAAGAAGAAAACAGAACTTTATTATGATTTGATTGCAGGGGTAGAAGCTATATTAGGCACAAAGGAATACTATGAACAGAAATAATGGGGTGGAAAAGGCATTGAGAATAGTAGATTGAAAATCTATGTTTCAAGTGTGAGGAGCATTGAGTATAATCAGGGAAGGTATCTCAGTAGGAGTGATGAAAGAGAAAAGAATTTTGAATTAGTAGGGAAGATTTAAAAGTATGAATCAACAGAAAAGTCCAGAGTAGTGTTGTCTAGCAAGGATTTATGTAATTAAAATTTTTTATGGGGTGGCCGGTTAGCTCAGTTGGTTAGAGCATGGTGCTATTAACACCAAGGTTGCTGGTTCGATCCCCTCATGGGCCACTGTGAGCTGTGCCCTCCTCAAAAACAACAACAACAACAACAAAAAACCCATATAAAAAGTAAATAAAAACAGTTGAAATTAATATTTTATTTAACCCGATGTGTCCAAAATGTTATTTCAGCATTAATCAATATAAAAATGTTTAATGAGATGTTTTATATCCTCTTTTCATACTAAGTCTTTGCAACCCCGTGTGTATTTGACACTTCCAGCAAAACTCAATTCAGACTAGCCATTTTTGACATGGTCAATGTATTGACCAGTAGTGACCACATTCAACATAACAACCCTAGGGAGTTATAAGAACAGAGTAATGTGAAAGTGATGGGGGAAAAGGAGCTTCGAGGAAATAAGAGGTAGTGGCTAGTGGAGTTCTCGATGTTAGGAATAATGGAGAGAAGAGAGCCGTGAGCTCTAAATGGCAGGAAAGAGAGGGTCTTCCGTGTGAAGGTGCGTGTAAGCTCTGACTCAGAGTAACTGAAGTTAAGTTGACGCTGTGGAGATCTGGTGCAAATATACACAGACAGTGGGTTAAGGGGGTGCTGTGTGCTGGGGGGTGATGAAAAGAGCTGTCTGTTTGGAGAAATGCAGAAGAAAACTTTACCTTGGGGGTTTCTAGAGCAGTGATTCATTCAGGGAGAAAAGAGTTGGATTGCCTGGACACAAATACTTAAGAAGTGAGGGATGGTAGGTACTCCATATATAATTGTTGGATGGATGATAAAAATATAGTGAGAGATTGAGATGAAAGATAATGCCAGTTGAGTGTGGTGAAGAAAACACTTGTAGTTGAGATGACATAGAGAAGAGAACATGATGGGACAGACCTGAGAGAAGGCAGTGTAGTGAACTTTATTTTTAAATACTAAGCAGAAAAAGATTTGCCAATTTCTGAATAGAGATTGACAACAATAATGGAAATCATGCCAGAAGACCAGGGAAACTTACCAGGAGCATGATATTTGAATGCTGATTGCTGCAAGCTAAGCACCTGATTGTAGCTAGAGACCCTTTGAGATGACCGTCAGTTAATTTCTGAATAGGTATCTATTATGACTGTCAAGATATATTTACTCATGAGAGAAACACAGGAAATGACAACGTGATGTGGAATCAGAGTTCTGTGATTAGAAACAGGAGGGAGATTTTCCTTGGAAGTGGGGTGTATTTTCTAAAAAAAATGTTGAGGACGAGCATACATTGAGAGTGATTGCTCCACCGACCTTTAAAGAAAGGCAAATATTGCATTAACTTAATGTGAGGGAAGCAACTTTTATCTAGGAGGCATGACACATGGGTTCCAGTCTCATCTTTAGAGTTCAGGTCACTCATTAGCCAGGCAATTGTGTCGAGTCGCTTAGTTCAATTCAGGGAACGTGTATTGTGTGCCTCTTATGGGCTTAGTATGTTCAGGACACTCTGAGAGATTCAAAGCCTTATAACTTCTCTAGGCTTCAGTTTCCTCATCGGTAACATAAAAGTTTTGGTTCAGATGATTTTTAATGTTCTTTTCAATTCCACAGAATAAAAGCTTATTTTTGTAGCCTTCGTGTTTAAAGTAGGGTTCTTAATATGGACTCCACGAACCTCTTGTGAGGGGATCTGTTAATTATGGGTGGGGAAAAAATTACATCTTTATTAATTTCTAACTAAAATTTAGCACTTCCTTTAATTATAAATGTAGGCCAGAAACCACTGTAGTTTCAGTTGTACCTGAGATTTTTGTCACCAATTGAAATCACAGATATTTTCATATACATTTCTAGTCTTTGTAGGCATCTTTTTATTTAATGAATTAATAAAGAAGCGTATATGGTTATATCACAAATTCATTTTAAATGTTTGACAACTGTATGTTTACACAATTGGCCTCTAATATAATCCTATGTGTTTTAAGTTACACAAGTAAAAGCATTATAGGTTTTATCAACCTGCCAAGGAGTTCGTGGCTCAGAAAAGGTTAAAAATCCCTGGTTGAGAGAGACAGAGACAGAGAGAGAGAGAGAGAGAGAGAGAGAGAGAGAGAGAGAGAGCACTCAGAAATGACAAGGGGAAAATTTTATTAGGAGTGGAGTGGGATACTGAGATGCCCTGTACCACAGTGAAGGTAACACCCAAGCAGTGGGAGAGAGAAGGGCCCTCTGCAGTGGCACATGTAAATTTGGAGATGTATATTATAAATAATCAGGGTTATTCTTAGCATCATGGGCATGAACAGTCTGTACTGGGAATAATAGAAGAGAGGCAGGAATTGGAATGAGGAGGGGGAAATACTTCACTGGAAAGAAGGAAGAACATAATACGAGCAGCGCTTTGCATTGAGAGTGACGTTACAATGGGAAGCTACAGGCAAGGAAGAATTTTGCCTTGAAGGTAATGGGGAAAGAAGAATCTTTGCAGGGAAACTGGGAATTAGGAAATGGAAATGAGAGAAGTAATGGAGTGGATGTTCAAAAAGAGAACAAGATTGAAATAGGGACGATAAAGAGAGTGGGGGGAGAGAACTTTCATCTAGAGGGAGTGGGGAGGTGCCCCCGTGCTGAGGTGGAGAGAAGACTGCCTGTGTTGGGACCAGTGGAAAGGACAGAGCTGTCTATGCAGTTGGTGATGCACCGCTGCAGAGACCATGATGGAGTCGACAGACGTGTGGATTCGGGGTCAGAAAGAAGAGGTTAGGGTATTTCATTGGAAACATGATCACGCTGGGGGAAAGGTATCAGCTTTGAGTCATGTGAAAGAAATGTTGATGTGCCTAAAAGGGAGAAGAGATGCTTCAATTTGGTGTGATAGAAGATGGCCTACTCCAGTGGAATTAAGTTGTGGGAGGCAGAGGGAGCCCTGCACTGGATGAAGCAGCGTCTTCATCCCTGTCTCCTCGTGGGAGGGAAAGGAATAATCTAAGTGACGACACACACAAAAAATCTGTATTAGAAGTGGGGAGACTGGCGGGCAGAGACGAGGGTTCTGAGGAAAAAGCACGCGTGAAAAATGAGAACAGGAGACACAGGCTACTGGTTCTGCACTGGGGGTAGTGGGAGATGGGTTTCTTGACTGAATTCTGGAGGCAATGGTGTTATAATAGAAGTAATGGAGAAGATGGAGCTGTATTGGGAGCCATGGGAAGAGAAGTAAGGCAGCGATACACTGGGAAGAGAGAGGAGGAGGGAATTATCCTGAGAGTGAAGGCACGAAGCGCTCTGCGCTGGAATGGATGCTGCGTGTTCTGTCCATTACATGTGGAACTGGGTGGTCTTGGCCAAATCAGACCTCTCTGTCTTACCTCCCTCCTCGGTAAGATTAGGGCTTTGAGTTAGATAATCTGTAAGGTTGCTTCTAGCTCTACAATTCTGTTTTTATCTATAAGGATACCCTTATTCATGAATTGTTTCCTTTAAAAAAAACACCAAGCATCTGGAGCATAGGGATTGGGGCAAATTCTACACTTTTCAGTGCTGAGTTGTCGCGGTAGCTGACGAGGAAGAGGGAGGCTGGGATATGTACATCTTGAGGTGAAACCAGGGCTGAGCTTTGAGGCTTTGTCATTGCGGACCGGGGCCGTGTTACCTGAGCTATGGCTGTGTACAGCCCTCAGAAGACATGAGAGAGAAAAACATTTGAGAAAGGTGGGAGCAGCTCTTCTCCAGGCCCAAAACATTGAGGATCAATTGCGACTGATTTTACCTGGTGAGGAAGAAAGCAATGCCCGTGAGGGAGGGAGAAAAAGAAAGGATGTGTTGTACAATCAGCTCCTGTGTGGAATCAGTCCTGGCCTTTTATGTTATTTGTCCAATGGGTACAGTATTTATGATAGGTGACGTTAGAATTCAGCCTCTTTTTCATTCAGTGTTAACAAAGAGATGTGGTGTCATGCAGAGGAACGAGCACAGGCTTTGAACACAGATCTTGGTGCCAGCCACCCTGTCTTGTGACCTACCATGAAATACTAACCTCTGAAGTCTCAGTTTCCTCACCAGTAAAATAAGGGCAACAATACTTACCTCACAGAATTAAGGATTAAATCAGGAGATATTTGTCCAGCATCCTAAAGTACTAGGTGTGAAAGAAATGATCCGTGTTCTCCTCGCCCTGGAAATGGATGGAGAGCTTTCCCGGGAATTAAGGTGGGGAAGACATCTTCCCTAGGAATTGTGTAGGGTAGGTGACACTCTTTCTACTGATAAGGACGGATATTTCTGGGAATAATAGAAATAGCGCTGTATTCTGAGAACTGTTCACACGGAAACTGCCAGGAGACAACATTGTATGAATCGAATAGGGGTAGAGTGAGCGTTTGCGTTTGGCTTTCTCCCTCCTTCCGGCCTCCCTGTCTGACATTTAGCTTCCTCTGTAGACCTTAACGCTGCCCAAAGCCCTGCCCTGTCCCCCGGGAGCCTGTTCCTCCTTTCTCTCCACTGAAAAAAAAATTACCTCTCCTTTTTCCTTCATCAAAATTCCTATCCTTCATATGTCTGATGTCTACTTGTTAGGAGCAAAGCCATTGGATTAAAATAATTCACACTCGGATGGAGATTTTTTTAAGTCCAAATGAATTTCAAGCTGTTGGAGTTTTAGGTGCGGTTATTACGAATAATTTCAGGGAATGTAGCAACATGATTTTGGATGGGAGAGTTGTGGGTGTAGGGTGGGGAGGCTTGCTTCCCCTGGAGTCATGCGATCATTGTCACTTCTAGTTAGAGCATTGTATGGAGTCAGAGCTCTTTCCATTGCTAGTGACAGTAGCTCAATTCTAATTTGAGCTAAAAAGGCACAGTTATTGATTCACGTGACCACGAGGAATACAAACAGTGTTGTTAGGTCTTTTTTTCTTACTCTCAGCCTGGCTTCTCTCTGTGTCTTCACCTCATTCTCTCCTTAAGAGGCAGGTGGCACAAGCATAGGCAGCTCTTCATTTTTAAAACCCCAGGTTGGGACCCCAGTGAATTCTAGCACATATAATATCCTAGGATGACTGATTAAGCAGCTTGAGTCGGGTCCCCAGGGAGGTGGGATGTTTGGATTGGTCAGATCTAGCTCCCTACATGTCATGAAGGTGGAGAAACGTGACTGACAATCCCAGTGCCTAAAGGAAGGGGGCACGGGGCAGACAAAAACCAACTCCAAACAGGTACCTAACTCAACCAGAAAGAATGACAAAAGCATACCTTTAATTCCCTTTTAGTATGAGGAGGGAAAGCCTTCTCCCGGGCTAGTTACGTAGTCCTAGGGGTGACAGAAGAAATACCAGGAGTAAGGCCCTGAAAAAAGAGCTCTCTAATGAGGAAGGGAGAGAGAGAGGAAGACGGCAGAAAATTTCTGTGTCTCGACGAGGCTGATGCATGAACAAGAAAGAGCTGTACTTGACGGGTGAGGGAGACAGTTGCAAACTAGAAGCTAGAGAAAATTGATATTAAAACAACGCTGTTTCCATAGTTTGGCAATATTATTTTTCAAATGTGAAAGTGCGTTTCTAAATAAAAGGCATGTTGACTGGTAAGCTTACCTTATACAAACCAATAATGACAGAAAAAGAAAATACGAGAAAGATCTGGTGGGAATTTTGTTTTGGGAAATGAGGAGAGGAATAGCCTGTTAAAGGACCGAGGTGACATTTGGTGAGTGCGGCCTCTCCTACAGCAATTTTAAGAATCTTCTCTGAGAATGTTGAGGGAAGATAGCAATCAGGATAGAGCTCGGAGGTGACAAGTGAAAGGGATGAGGTCTCAACTAAAACTGGATTTGATAGGGAGGTTATTTATCTGCTGAGGCATCCGGGGAAAGGGCTTTGTATTTCGAGTGGGAGGAGAAAAGAAGATAAAAGGATAAAATGCAAAGGATAAAACAGCATTGATTATTTAGGAGACCAAGTTTCTAGGCATGGCCCTGTCCCTAGCTGTACGACTTGGGAAAATCATTTAATCTTTCTGAAACTCAGTATCTTCAGCTGAAAATAAGGTTACTAGTCTCCCAGTACTACTGCTAATAAATAGGTCTACTCCAACTTGGGTGAGAAGATCAAATAATGCATGTGAAAGTGTTTGGGGAAAGCTAAAGCTTATAGAGGCAACGATCATGTCTGTCTGCCGTGAGAGGAGCTCTGAGCTTGGACTGCTGGGAAAATTGCCCTGAACTTGTTCTGAAGGTGGGAGAGGCTCTGGATGACAGTGGTGGAGAGAACATTGTCACGTCGACCTGGAGTAAAGTATGCCGCAGAGTCATGGGACGAATAGAGAAAGTGAAAATGAATGTTCCTTCTTGTACCTAAAATTATAGGAAGGAGCAATAGCATCCCGGAGGCATGAAAGGCATGGGGATGAGGGAAAAGCCAACTGAAAGTCGGTTTGTTGCTGTAAACGATGGGAGAAAGTACTGTCTCTGAAAAGAACAGAGAAATAATTCTGTGCTGGGCATGATGGTGAGATGAGGAGTTAGAAATGAGAGGGGTGGCAAATGTACCTCTTTTTTGTTTTTTTGAGGGACCTGGGTTTCTTCCCACCTTTTGACCACCTCCCACCAAAAGAAAAAAAATTTGGTTCTGTATTTAGGAAGCTGAGTCATTGACCTGATGAGGAGAATCAGGAGACTCTGTGTCCTGAGAGTGGCTGGGGGCTGTGAAGGCAGTTTGTTTTGAAGTGGAGGGAAGGGAAGGGAAGTGAGAACTGAGTGGAATGGGGGAGAGACTTCTCTTCCGTGCATAATAAAGACTATTGATTTTATATCAACTAGAACAGAGCAGGGTGGATGAGGGACAGCACAGGAACTCCTACCTTCCCATAGCTGGGATCTAACATGGTTTTCTACTCCCAGGGTGCTTTTCTGCACCAGAACTCCAGCCCACCATCCTTGGTGACCACAGTTGGGGGACGCCCCCTCCAGACAGCATGAGCTTGGTGCTGTTGATTCTTTCTACTGGAAAATACCTGCCATGGATTCTTTGGCCCTTGACTTCTTCTCCAGCCTGACTGGACCCATTACCAAGGTGGGGCTTCTCTGTGTCTGTGGAGCTGCGTCCCTTCCTCTTGGAAGGCAGGCCCCCTGTAAGCACGTCCCTGGAGCCTGAGTGCTGCTCTCTCGAGTGGGATTAACGCCCTGGCATGGACTTTACGAGTGCTTGTGGCTCAAACCTTGTGATTTCTGGTACGTAGGGTAATAGTACCCACCGGAAGAATTCACAATGAACTCTGAATGTTTCCTAATAACCAGTCTGCCCCACAGTTACCCCCCTGGGCAGATACCACACTTTTTTCACTGACTCTCGACCTGCCCACAGGGAACAAGTTGAAAACTCAACCAATCTTCTGTTACTTGTAATAACATGTTCATACACAAAGGACAGAACCTTTGGATCTGTTTGGCTTACCTACCGAGCACAGTCAAATCATTTCCAATTAAAAATTTTCCTTTTGCTGAAATTATTCTCATCAGAATCATTATTTCTCATGTAAAATTTTCGATGAAGTCTTGGTTTGTTGATCAAGTTTTTTGTTCCTATCAACCAGTTAGGGCATCTATAATTAGAAATGTACTTTTAGTGACATTATATCTACCAAGCCCAATTATTCTACATCAAATTTTGCAAATAAGAATTTTATCAAAAAGATTTGCTTCTGTCCATTTTTAGTCAATAACACATTTTTCTATGTGCAACTTTTTTTTTGTTTTGTTTGATTATATTAACGATTAATATTCATTACAAATCAGATAAAATAGTTTGCATTTCTTTCTTAGCTGATTCAAGAGAAAATAGCCAGCTGTTTCAGGATTACTATATTGTGCAGGATTGGTTGTAAAGGACTGTATTGCTCATTCAGTTCTTGCGTGTTGTATTGCGTTCTAACGTACTCCACTGTTGGTGGAGCAGAATACATGGCAGGGCCAAAAGGTTTTGCTTTGCTCCAATGGATCAATGTTTGGGTAAAAAACGTAGGGGTGTGGGGTTCAAAAACAAAAAAGCTTTTTGCTCTCTTTTTTCCTCTTGATGTGTTCCCCTATTTTCTCTCTCTCATCTCTAAACTTTTTAGCTCTTTCAATTCCTCTGTCATTTCATTCTTCTGCCACTATGTCTACCCTACTTCTCTCGTGCCGCACTCCCCTGTCTGTCTGCTTTCCTTCTCTCTCCCACTCCTCCTTGGTCTCATTCACTGTCCCATACTCTCATGGAGCTGTATTTTGCCCTCTGGGTTGCTTTCTTCTTTGTCCCACCCCCATCTCCTTCCAAGAGTTGCTTATCAGAGCCCTCAGTGTCATGATTATAAAGGCTCAGAGAGAAACTCTTGTCCTTGCCGCTCAGCATCCCACTGGGATCAAGCAACCACGAGAGGTTGTGAACCTGTGCTTCTTGTCTGGCTTTAAAAGCAGCACTGAGGGTGGCCCGCTTATGTGGCCTTGATTTTATGGGATCTGTCTGAAGACAGAGGGATGGATGATGTGATCTCAGGAGGGCCCTGCCAGATCAAGGAACCTGGGAGCCTCGTCTCGATCATCATCAATTTAGATTTATTGGACAGCCCTTGGGTACCCCAAGCTGTGCTAAATGAGTTCATCCTTCAAGCCCTAAAATCCAGTTGCTGCCTTTTTAGCAGCTGTTTAAAATATTGTAATATTGGTCCGAGTTTTCCCAAGATTCTGTTTTTTCTGTGATTATTTACTACAAAACCATGTTTTAAAAGTTAAAAGTTAGAGGGTGTAGTAATAATGTTGGAGATTGTCCTTCGTTTTTTTAGCATAAGATCCTATAAATTTCCGTTCCATGTGGGTTCCTCTCCAGCTACTGTGAGATCAGAGGGCATCCTGAAAAGTGGGCAGGATACTCCTGGAGAGAATGTCTCATGGGCACCGGAGGAGCTGGGATGGGGTGGGACGTAGGTAGGGAATATCTTAGGAGAGGCTTGGGAAAGGAAGGACGGAGAGAGAGAGAGAGAGAGAGAGAGAGAGAGAGAGAGAGAGAGAGAGAGAGCAAGCTTGGGAATAGTTTATTTAGTCAACAAATATCTATTGAGTGCCTCCTGTGTGCAGGTACTTTTCTAGATGCTGAAGATACAGCAGTGAAAAAGTATATGAAAAATCCCTACCTTCATGGAGTTTATATTCTAATAAGAAGAGAGAGCGCGCCAATAAAATGAATCAACAAAGTTGGTGACATGTATTATAGCAATAAATAAAGCAGAGGTGGGGAGTACTGAGAATTTTAATTTTAAAAGAGTGATAAAGACCTTTACTTAGGGAATGAGCCAGTGCCGAACCCTAGGTGAAGGGTACGTGTAGTATTCCAGAGAAGAACGTGGGGAAAGGGGAGAGGGCAGAAGCAGGAAAAGCAGTTTGGAGGAAACGTCCGTGCCCCAGGGGAGAGGTGACTGATTAGTTGGATGCAGAGAAGGTGGTGAGAAGAGGTCAGAGTCTGCGTGTATTTTACAGGCAGCAGCACTCGCGACCAGTACCCGCTGGTGGATTGGGCCTGGGCTGTAAGAGAGCGAAGGTTTGAACTACAGGGAGGATGGAGTTGCCTGAGACGGGAAAGCTGGGTGTGGGGCTGGGGCAAGAGCTGGCCTGGGAGACAGATGGCGAGTTCAGACTGTGACATGTTGAGTTTGCATTCTGTGGACGTGGAAACTAGGGTGGGGAAGAGCCCTGGCACACGAAGGAGGAAACCTAGGCTACGAGTCTTGCAGGAACTCAAAAGGATTTGGCCGGGGATGAGACAGGGAGGAAGCACGGGTGGCGGTGGCGAGAGGGGTGCCCTGAGGCGCGCATCCTCAGAGCACAGGAAGCCGGGCAGCTGGGAAGGAGAGGAGGAAGACCAGTTGCTGCTGAAAACAGTACAGGAGGCGGGTGCGCCGAACGGGGTGCGCCGCGTGGATTTGGAGAAGGTTACACAGAGAGTGAAGCACTACAGGGAGAGAAGGTGGGCTGGGGGGTAGAAACACCTTTGAGGGGTGAAGAAGCAGACCGAGATGGAGGTGGGATCTGGACATGGACCGAGGGTTCTGGCCTCTGAGGGAAATGTCAGCGTGGCTCTGGAGGGAAAGGCATCAGGGCGTCAGTGAGGGGAAAGGGCCAACCCTGGGGGGGGGAGGGGGTTGGCAGCGACAGCGCTGGTCCGGAGGCCCAGCTGGCACGCAGGCAGATCCAGGTGGGGTTAGAGGTCAGCTCTGCGTGCCGGAAGGTGTTCTAGCCACGTACCCACATGCGCGCCCCTTTTCTCTTATACAGCATTTCACCGTTCCCTGAAGTGATTTTGTTTTGGGTTGTAGTCTCAGTCACGGGGTGCTCGCGAGCGTGCATGCACTCCCACATTTGTGAAGTCCTGCCCATCTTTACTCAGTGAACTCGATGGGTAAGGAGCTCTTCAGTTTACGGATTATCCATTTTCTCTTGTTCTCGTTCCTGTTGGGTAGTTTTCTTTTGACTTTTTGCTGTTTTACTTACCGGTCCTTTGGGCAGAAAACAAGAGATTTTGTGAAATTCAAACACTGAAAACATTTGTAATGCATTACTTGCAGATCTGGCAAAAACATCAGTGGATTAAGTATAAACCCAACGGTTGAATTAAATTTTAGAATTATGTAGGGGTTAACATGTTTATATGGCTGTGATTACAAATAATCAGTGATCTAAATGAGACTTTCTTTTTCACCCTCTACATTTTTCCTTGCCGCAGTTCTGTTTCTTCCCATATTCCCTCCATGTTCCCAGCTGACATCAAGCTCAGGGTCCTCAGGATTCTGAACTTGAGCAGAAAGCAGCTGTGCTGCTTGCTGCTCAGGAATCTGGACTAGGAGAGGGGAGGTGGAAAAGCGATGACGTCATTCTAAAATAAGGAGAAAGACTGAGAGAGACTTCGGGGGGCTAAGTAATTGGAAGAGACATCGGGCCATGTGGCTGGGAGGGGTCCCCATTCCGGGCTGGATGGTCTGGTTAAGGACAATTGGGCAGGGGGTGCAGTAAGGAAACCTTCTGACTCCTAGGTCCTTGGATAACATTTCTTGGACCCAGATTTTGGGAGCAGGGGTGGGGAATCAGATGACCCTCTAGTTCCCATCTGGAAATGATATGTTATGGTTCTAGATCTAAGTGAGGGAAGGAGAGGAGACAGAACAGAGGTCCACACGTGGCTCTCCCCACTGGGCTGGATGAGGCTTCCTTCCTAGGAGAATAAAAGACCAACAGCCCCCAGGTGCCCCTCTCGCCTGCAAAGGTGGATTGTCCTACGTCGCCCACTCCTGCGGACGGCAACTGACAGGCTCCTAAGCCAGGTCCACGGCTTCATTCTGGGCCGAGGCTGCGTGGTCTGGGCTTGCAGAAACCCAGGCGGTGTGAGTAGGCAGAATGAGGTGCAGGTGGTGGGAATGCTGAGGGGACAGCCCCGGGGATTACGTTCCTTTGACAGACATGCCTGCCCGGCCCCCTTTGCCGTAGTGAAAGCTGTGCTCGCTAATTCCTTTCTTCCCATTTCTGTCTCCCCTGAACCTCTTCCCCACCCCTCACCCTGGATGTGCCTCCTCTCCATCTCACCCCCTGCACGTCTGTCTCTCTTCCTGCTGTCCGTCTGGCCACGGTTCCATGGTTCCACGTGCCTCCTTCAACCTGTCTGCCTTTCCCTGCCTTCTTGGTCTTTGCTCCCAGAGGGGAAGGTGTACAGCTCAGACGAGGAGAAGCTGGAGGCGCCCGCGAGAGACCCGGCAGGCAGCGAACAGGAGGAAGAGGGCTCAGGTGGTGACAGCGAGGACGACGGTTTCCTGGACAGCTCTGGAGGGGGCCCAGGGGTGCTTCTGGGACCTAAACCGAAACTCAAGGGGAGCCTGGGGGCTGGCACTGAGGACACAGCCCCAGTAGCAGCAGGAGTCACAGCTCCTGGGGGCAAAAGCAGGCGCCGCCGCACCGCATTTACCAGTGAGCAGCTCTTGGAATTGGAGAAGGAGTTTCACTGCAAGAAATACCTGAGCTTGACAGAGCGCTCCCAGATCGCCCACGCGCTCAAGCTCAGCGAGGTGCAGGTCAAGATCTGGTTTCAGAATCGGAGGGCCAAGTGGAAGCGCATCAAAGCTGGCAATGTGAGCAGCCGTTCTGGAGAGCCCGTAAGAAACCCCAAGATTGTGGTGCCCATACCGGTGCATGTCAACCGGTTTGCCGTGCGGAGCCAGCACCAACAGATGGAACAGGGGGCCCGGCCCTGACGCCTCCCAAGGACTGTGCCTGCTCTGAGACTGGGTGGTGGTTCTGCAGACCAGAGGGGTTCCCACTGTGACTCTGCCCGGGCAGGGGGCTCAGATGGCAATGGACTTAGCTCCAGGGCTGCTCTCCTGGCCACCTGAGGTGTGAGCACTTGGCCCTGAGCCTGTACCAGAGACCCTCAGGACCGGGGCGTCAGGGTGCCAGGGGCTCAGATTCCCGTTGGGACTGAGGGGGACTCCTGGGGACGGGGTGGGTTCTAAAATGCCTAGGGGCCTGAAAGGTTCCTGGAATCACTTCTGACGGGTGGGAGGAATCCAGGGCGATGCCTCGCCATACGGATCACAGCTCCTTATTTATTTTGTGTAAAGTTTGTATATATGGATCCATCAGCCTCTGTCTGTCTGTCTGCACCCCTGAGAGGGACTGGGAAAGTTGTGTTTCCTCGATCCTCAGCCAGAGTTGAGTTCCGTTTTACTGCCCCCGCGTGGGTACTGCCTTGTCTGTCTATAGTACAAGGACATGCAAAGAAACGAAAGGGACGGTCACTCACCTCCTTAGGAGCTCCTCGGGACACACCATCTCCTCCCACGTAACCTACCTCCACATCCATCCTTTGCCGCTGAGACCTCATGCTCCTAACTGCACTTTTCTTGACCCATTAAACAGGCAAGCTTCCTCTTTCTTCTCTTTGGAAATGCTGGCAGCCCTCAGGACAGAGGAGTCACTCCCTTCTGGTTACAGAGGAATGGCGTACGTGACCCTCGTTTAGCTGGGGTATGTAAGGCCCCGCCTAACTAGGTAGCGGTTACCAGTCCTGCCACTGACGGGCGGGCCGGGGACCTCACCCTCATCGGCGGGGACGGCATTCATCTTTTTCTACACAGAGGACACAGCAGCTTAGTCTCTCCCTGCCACTCTTTGGTATTCCGGACGTGAGGGTCTGGAGGGAAAGACCCATTTCCACTGCTCTTTCTTAGGGCATTAAGTACGTCTCTCCTTCTCCGCATCACAGCCTTTACAAAGCTCGGGACACCACACCCTCTTCTGTTAGACCATGAGATTAGGTGAGAAGGCCCACTGCAAAGTGCACGAGGCCGGGAAGACTGATGGTTCTGGAGTGGTATGTAATATGGGGGAAGCTACGGAGCCAGGAATTTGAAGCTTTGGGGCTGCAATTCTATGAGCAAATTAAGGAACGTTAGTGGACCCTAACTTAGCAAGTTCTCATCCTTCTAGAACAGGTACAGGGGTTTCCCCTAGGTTTTCTTTCTAGAAGAACTAAGGGATAGAGGGAAAAGCAGGGGCTCTGGATTCTGCCCCAGCTTGGCAAGGTGATGGGCATCAAGATGCCCATCAGATGGACCCTTCTGCCCCCTGTGCCCTGCTCCTCCCCGCTCCTCAAAAGCAAAGCCGAGGCATGGGCCCCGAGAGAAGTGCCGCCCTACTAAGCACTTACCCTGCGGCGTTCTCAGAACTTCTCCTGTGCGTTGACTCAGGCATCTCTCTGTCCATCTGGCTGTGTGGGCTCGTTCCCAGACTCTCAGCAAGGGGGACAGTGCTCATGCCCGTTCTTTGGGTGAACTTTGGCCAGTACATGGCAAGGCAGGAGGTTACTGCCATGATAGAATGTTGAAGAAAATGAGACTAGCTGGAAAAGTTTTTTGGGGGTGGGGGTGTGAGTGGGGAAGAGCTTCCAGAGCTCCCATCAGGGTTCATGGCCAGCGCTGCTGACAAACTCAACTACACCCCCAAGCAGGAGGGCTGACAGAAACACATGTGGAAGGCTGAGGGGAGACCCTCTGGGCCTCAGACCAACTGAGAGGGGAGAAAATCCTAGAGTACAGACAGAGAAAAGGAGAAGACAGGGACAGAGAAGTAGAGATGGGGCATTTTGGGAAAGGCAGAGATATAAAGGGGCAAACAAGGCCGCACACAGTCTGCTTTATTGGCTCATCATACACGCACACCAAATATGTACACAAACATAAATATTCCAATGTACAAATTTACACGGGACTCACAGATCACCCCCATCTCTCTCATCCAGCACCCCCAACCTGTGTCCTGGTGGCTCCACTTTAGGATGCAAGTTTGCAGGGGGCTGGCACTAGAGGGTAGGAATCTGGAGGAGGGAGAGGTCCTGCTCCCCTCTCCTCACAGGTACCTCCAAAGGGTCCTGTCCCTTCTCAATGGCACCGTAGGGCAGGAGGCTAAATACCTCTACACCATCTGCTGCGGTTCAAATCCCAGACATCTCTGATCATCTCCCCCACTCAGCTCTTGTCCTCATTGACTCTCCGTTTTGTTTTCCTTCTTCCTTTCCGCATGTGCCTGCTGCTCGTTCTGTGTCTCTCTTTCCCCAGCGCCTGTAGGGAGGGTGGTCCCCAGGCTACGCAGTCCTTCGGGCCCGTCTGCCTGGGCCTTAGAGGAGGCTGGGACTTCGGTGCAGCTCGGCAGCAGTGTTGGCGCCATTGGCAGGCTCTCTGTTGGGGGCAGGTGGTAAGCCACAGCCCTCCCCAGGGCAGCCATGCTGGATCAAGATATCTGCGCACTCCTGGCTGCCGGCCCGGCGCGCGTAGGCCAGTGGGGTCAGGCCTCGGGCATCCCGGCTCCTCACGTCCACCCCGTACTGCAGGAGAAAGCACGTGTTCACAGCTGACATGACGTGGTGGGAAAGGGGGGTTCTTGGGGACAGAAAGGGGACGAGGCAGCCCGCGTGGGGGAGCAGAGCCCCGGCTCACCCAGATGAGCAGCTGCGTGAAGACCACGTTGGCCATGGCGCTGGAGAGGTGCAGCGCCGTGCGCCCGTCGCCGTCCCCGTAGGTCTCGTTCACCTCCTCCTTG